>NC_060247.1:144064092-145375458 GCF_921293095.1 Ischnura elegans
TTTGGTGAACTGAAACACAGTCACATACCCCTTGTTCTTGGTGGATAGGTAGTTGCTTCTGCAATATGGCACACGATAACGTTTAGGCACCTTAAATGAAAACAATGGAAAGTTGCATGAATAAAAATAGTTTCGCTGATCACAGAAAAAAAGGAGTGCATTCATGATTAGTTTGGAAAATATGAATGACATTAGTACCTAGAAACATTAATAGAGTTAATGAGTAGCCATTCTTCCTTCAATAATATACGACGTTCTTATAGATACAGCTACACATAGTTATTCATAAGGCAACCAAATATAGCAATCACTGTTAACCCAAGAATAATAATATTATAAAAAACAACGCAGCATTTAAATACCCGACAAATACACTTCGTTTCATTTGTGTTCTCATAATGTTCCTTCGTGGCCGGCCGCCAAGAGACGCAATGCTTTGGATGAAATACTGCTGAATATCCACTCACAATACACTGAGAATATCTTTTAACTATTTTACTTGCCGTAAGGCAAAACACAGTACAGAAAAATAATTCTTTTTCCCAATTTAAAACCAGTATTGTTGCACTCTCAATTCCCCTCCATTAATGGCCGGCCGGCATGTGATCACAACACTTTTGAAGTAATAAACGTGATTTTCCTCCTTCAGCTCCCAAAAATTATCTTTAAACTATTGTACGTACCTTTAGCCAATGGGATATCCACAAAATAAGTCCAGTTCTGCCTTTTTAACAAGAGATTTAATGATTCTTTGGTCACACGGACACTCTTCACGCATAAGTCGCCATGCTCTTAAGCAAACACGATCGCACCCCGGCACAGCGTTGCCAAAATTCCATGTTCCGGCCTGTATTATAGGTGGCAATGCATCAGCGCAGTGTATGATTCATTGGCAAGGACTAAAAAAGAAAGAAGTCAAACATTTTATATATTATTATTACTATCTATTTCATTACTATCCAAACTTACTACAAGGATCGATAAAATAATTTCGGTGTTCTATGTTAAGCGCAGTTGAGACGGTGGAAGAGGAGGAGGAAAATATTTTCTTCAATCGCTTCTTAGCATGACATCTATCGCGTTTTGTAATCTTTTGATCTAAAGAGGGCAGGCTTTCCTTCCTTCCAATCCGAAGAGGCAGCGGACCCGTTACCCTTACACGTTCAGGACCCAAGGGAAGCGGGAACGGGCCCTTAGTCGGGACATTTTGTTATGTCACATCCGTGCACCACCCAACTTGACTTTATCGCTATACTCGAGGCAGTTTGACTGCAAGTGAAACACACGTGTTAAACGGTTGTGATTTTTACCTTCCATCTGCTTTCACTTTAAATGGGTTTGATTGCAGATCCGCCTCTAGAATGCATTTTCGCTTAAAATATCACATTTCTTATTATTATAATGTCCATCCGCAGCCCTCCAAGTTATCCTGAGGAAGACCCAGGTTTGAATGATTACTCCTCTTTTTTCACCCTTCCAAGTTTCGGTCGAAACTTTTTGGAACTCTTCAGGTACGCGTTTTCTGTGGATGCCCACCACCAATAGGGTTGTTCACCATATTTTTTTAATTTAAGAAATCGAAATATCGTGCTTCAGAAGGAGCAATGACAATAATATTATGCTATTTTCTTCATTGTACATGTTTAGAGAAGGCTTTAAACAGTGACAAATTTTACGTTACGCCAAAAAGCCCTACTTCCATCTTGAATTGATGTGTGACGTCACAAGCCTGTAGATGCCCTACTGCAGTGTTGTTTAAGTGGCTCAGCAGGGTTATTCCACTTTTTTTAAAAGATCTCCAGCGTCTGCCGCCAGATCAGTGTTTAAAGAAAATCCAAATTTATCCTTTAATAAGAGTAATAATAAGCAAAATTACCCTTACCCAGGTAAAAATATTTGGTCTGTAACTGAGCTGGAACAGGTCTGGAACGGGGGTGGAGCTAAAGGTCTGTAGCTGGTCTGGAACTGGGAAGAAATTGAAACATTGCTCCAGACCAGTTTGGTCTGCAACTGGTCTGGACAACGGGTGGGTAAACTGGTCTGGACCCAGGTCTGTAACTGGTCTGTTCTGCTCTGGAACTGGTCTGTTCTCGGGGAGACTATGTGGTCTGGAACTAATCTGTTCTAGTGACTAGTTGGTTTATACTACTTAACCTGAGACTCAGGATAACTAAAAGATCAGTCAATCTCATTGATCTGACTGGTTCAGTTCAGCTAGTAAGGAAAAGGGAACAGCCTAAGCAAATAAATCTGAGAAGCTTACTGAAGGCATTTCCCAGCCAGCCAAATATGACAGAGATAAAGGCATACTGGATAGCAGTAATCTCCAATTGTTACAATAGCATTCTTACATAATCAATTTAATACATTGTAAATTTTGAAAAGCGATGATACATCTCTATGGATGTCTTCAGCTGCAAGGGGCAAGAAAGTTAAGTAATTATTACTACAATCAAAAGCTCAGAGTTGATGTATCTCCAGATTATGCCAGTATGAGTGCAAATGGAATTCAGAATTTAACAAATGTCAACCCGATCGTAAGATATTCATTGTAATCACACATGGCAACTGCATTTCAGCTGTGAACTCCCATCAAAGTTCTAAGTTAATAAAACATGTTAGCATATGACTTTTGACAAACCATCAATAACATATCCCCTGCAACAGGAAATTTTGGATTCGTATGGAGGTGGATGATTTTCTATGCAATAAAATAAATCCATACCGGCAATTTAACATTTATTGATGTACTCAAAACATTCTCTAGTATTAGTAACTCAGTTAACATGTATTGTAGTAGAGAAAATGTCTAGTGTCCATCGCCATCAATCCTGGAAAATGAGAATTGTAACATTTAATAACCAGCTAAGTAATAAGTACTTAAAGTAACTTAAAATTGTTCCACATATTCTCTGATATGGTTATTCAATTTCAAGAAAAACCCTTCATGCACGAATGAATTTATAGTGAGACTAATACTTTTATGCCATGAAAAACTGCTAACAATGTGGTTTCTAACGCGAGAACAGTAATTTGAAATATTTCAACTTAATCGATCTGAATGAATAGTATTTTTAATATACAAGTTAAGCCAAAGATCAACCTAAATTGTAACCACAGTGAGAACGTAGTACTAAATAATCTTATATAACTATTGGGTTGAAAGAAGTAGTTCATTAATTGCATTAGTCCTAAAAATTGCTGATACTCAAGTTCGTTGATTTACTATCTATTGTAAAAATATGTTCCATGTACTTACATTAAAATAGTCAGCGCAGTAGAGATGGGTTCATGCTGACCAAGGCATCTTCTTTAAATCTCTACGTGCTGCAAGGAGCCACTTTTTCCGCAAACCCGGTAAATAAAAACTATCCGGCGTTGATTTCATTGTGATAGTATGCAATTGGCATGAAACAGTATTTTTTTCGATTCCTTTTTGGAAGTTTTCACTTTGAAAAACGTTATATTTTCCCCATCCATATGTTCTTAAACATACAGTTACTTGTAAAATACCGTTTTAAGGCACAGATTAATTCACAAAGTCGGAAACTACTGTATCTACGAGTGTAAACATTCCAGTGCCAATGGCTGTTAGGTCACGTGGTATAGAAGATGGCCACCGGTTGTTTTGGCGCAAGTTTCAAAATACGATTTTTAATACGTTATATAATGGGAAAAAATTGTAACTCAAATTTTTAATCCGCAAAATATGTATTTACCGCAGTTACTACATTCTTTTACAGAACTAAATTTCTCTGGAGCAGGTGCACCTGCTTCTTATAGGTGCGAGGTGTACCTTCACGAAAGTACCTGAGGGACTTTTCAGATAGTTTCCTCTTCAACAAATGCTTTAATTTTAATGGGTTACTGAAATGATGCATTACGTTCACCTTATTACCATTTTATACTCGGTGTTCTGAATCGAGAACCATTTGCATTTGAGGGGGCAAATAGATACTTAAGTTTATTATTTTATGCTTCCATAGCCCAAATAAAGTGTGTAAGCGCTACTACCTGAAGATATTAAATTTTTCTTACAATCAGCTCATTAACTGCACCCCGTCCCTACAGAAATGCAATGTAATTTTTTGAAAGAAGTAGGTATGTTAGTATGTAACATGTAAGTGTAGATGTTTGGTGAGTGAAGGAGATCTAAGGAAAGGTAGTGCCATGGAAGAATCCTTCTTCCACGGTAGTGCTACCCTTGCCTTACCCTCCCTGGAATGAAGAGCATGGGTTGATGGAGGGTTAACTACACACCATGGAGGGTACTACCCTTCATTTACCCTATGTCTACCCACCATGGAGGAGTTCATTTTTATTACAGTGGAAGTTTCGGGCAAAAAGTTTTGCCTGAAATTGGTAAATACATTGAAATTAGAATAAACCATTGCAAATTATTTTATTGACTGCTAACTACTTTCTAAAACCCTATTTAATATTTCAACCTTCATTGCTTGTGCAATCATTTAGAAGTAATATTTATTTTTACCTCGCATATTCATTTTTTACTATCTTACCAAGCTTGCTTAAATGCTTAAAGTTTGCATCATAAATTGAGACTAATATCAGAAGTGCTTCTGATATTAGTCTCAATTTATGATGCAGCACTGTCTAATGCCATCCAAATAACGCAACTCTCCACAAGCCATGATTGTGGGCAGTGGGTACCTTTGAACCCATGTGAAATTCATCTATGAAATAACAAATATAAAATTGTAACCCTTCTTGAAAAAAAATTAATGGACATTAAAAATTGACCACTCCATAGCCCAGGATTCCTAATTCCATTAAGTATCAATGCCTGATATACATTATAATAATTTCACTGTTACAAATAAATTTAAGAGCAATTGCAGATGACTGAATAAAATATCAGATCTCATGTCACATCAGAATCCAGACCAGTGGACTCACTTGGAATTTTTCCAGAATAGTTCCAGACCAGTTGAAACTCATAGAATATTTCAGCATAGTTACAGAATAGATCCAGACTAGATGCAGACCATCGAATATTACAGCACAGTTACAGACCAGAATTCCAGACTAGTTACAGATCATTTTCCTTTGCCTCTCTGAAATCCAGACCAGTCCAGTTCTGTTACAGACCAGTTACAGAACAAAATTTAGCCTTTCAGACCAGTTACAGACCAGATCCAGATTAGTTACAGACCAAATATTTTTACCTGGGTTACTTGTACATACCCAGTAAACACGTATGACTCATGCATGAGGTCATAAAGAAGTCTGATGAATTTGTAGGACTCCTACAAAAGAGTCCCAAATGGCCTCATAATGATGTCTCCGTGAGGTCATATGCACTCGTATAGGAATTCTTTTCGCGGTCTCATACGACTCTGAAGGATGTCAACCAAGAGGTCTTATAGGACTCCTCTAACAGTTCCAATATGACATAGGCGCAAATGTGGCGCCTCCACGTGTGTGATAATGGAACTACGTGGAGAACCAGAAAAATTACCCACTTCGTAATAATTCCGATAGATGGCTTTGAAATAGCCTACAAAAACGCCGGGGCCCCTACCAGCCCATTAATTAAGATTTCAAAATACTTTACGCACCTTTCTTTAAGAAAACTCTCCGATGACATAAGTACCCGACGTATCCAGTTAAAATAAAGCAAAATAATACATTTAATGAGAACCATAGGTGGAAAGAAGGCAGAAATACAAAATGGAATAGACAACTTCATGATATTTATAAATTTATTCTTCACAATATTAAGTCAATAAACAAACATCACGAGTTTTTGAATTCTTCCTCTCTGCATACTTTACGCGGTCTCCGCTTGATACAGCCACTGCCTCTCCACTCTCTCCAAGGCGACACTACTAGCTGATGTCGGGTTCCATTTCATAACAGAGGCTGAAAAAAAACATTGAACTTAAGTTTGTTGAGAGTTATAATTGATAACACGATAACATCAAATAAACCAGATAAAGACTATTTATCTCATTAGAAATCCCTAAATACTCCCAGGGCCGGTTTTAGCACCGAAGATTACCGTTTTAACTTGATTAATTTTAGGAGTAACCGAATTAGTGAACTACTTTAGATTAACTCTTACACTTAATTACATTCCTATTGCATTAGAAGTTAACTTAAGCCTGAATCACACGATCATTTTTTTTCGTCGCGAAAGTGATCACTATCGAAATCACTTTTCCCGTCGCGAAAACCAATCGCTCTTGTGATCATTTTTCTGAATCACACGGTCACTCCCGCCGTCGCTTTTCGCATCATTTCCAATATCACAGCTCGTTGTCATAGGACCCACATAACAAAATTATATAGCGTGTTTGTTTATTTATGTCGTTCCCACAATTGTCAAACATTGCGCTGCAATCGCTCGATAGGGGAATGCGTTCCGATTGGCTGATATGGGGTTTTAGTGACGGTTTTAGCGACGGAAAAAGCGACCGGACGAGTGATGAAAAATAGCGATGGGAATCCACATCGCGATCGCGAAAAACAATTGCCGCCGACGATCATTTTGCGCAGTTCTCGCGATAGTGATCACTTTCGCGACGAAAAAAAAAATGATCGTGTGATTCAGGCTTTAAATACATGGTGAACGTTATTTCCATGCTTTATCGTTCCATAAGTTACATTACGAAGTGAAATCAAGCAAATTATAAATCGGTTAGCACTTTTGTTTGTTTACGTCATGATTTTGAGAAGTTTATAAACTCCAATGATCTTGGGGAAAATTGTTTTGTGAACCCGAGATAATAAAAACACTGCTTGAACACGTTCTAGATATGATCGAGATAGTGTATATTAGCGGAGATAATTTAAAATGCGATAACGGCAAATTTACGATGAATGAATGAAATGAAACACGAACAACAACAAAGGCACGTTACAAAACGTGTTCCACCTAAATATTTTACATGAATATTTACCGATACTCAATGATAAGCATCAAATTAACCAGCTTGGAAAATAGAATAATTAATGGATTTTCTCTTTAACAAGTGGATAAAGAATCGTACACATAAAATCATTGAAACTTACCTTCCAAGTCTCCGTGCACGTAACACATCATGATGTCCACAAGGTTCGTGCCGATCTCAGATCCGATGGAATCCTGATTCACGTTCGTAAACACAAGGAAAAACACGAGCAAGAACTAGGCCATGGAGTACACACGATATAAATCATAAACTAGACGTCTGAGCTCAAGGCAGTAGAATAACACGACAACACAATGGCGGACCTAGCGGAAAGTGGAAGTGTCAGCTAATTTAATAGAATCGGAGGGAGAAGTTTACGAACCCATCTCTTAATATAAAGAGTTAATTGAAGGAAGAAAAAATATTATACACGCAGAAATATATAATTACGATTGAAATTATAATTCATTAACATATACATGACTTGATTTTTCAGGCCTCATGTGTGTGAGATCTTGAAGACCCCATGAAATGTGAGGTCTTCAAGACTTCATGAAGTATGCGGTCTTTAAGGCATCATTCATGTGACCTCATGAAGTGTGAGGTCTTAAAGGCCCTTTCATGTCTCTTAATGTGGAATCTTAAAGGAGTCCAACGTATGAGTTCATATAAGACCTCATTACGAATACTGTGTTGACTGAGTATTTATTGCTCATCATATCATAAATAGCACTACAACGTACACATTTCACGAGCTGTATTTTTGATACTTATAATCAGTATATTCCGAATCAACTGATTCAATGATAAACTTGACTCACAATAAATATAAAACACTAATAAAACATGATAATCGGTTTTCTAATCACTCTGCACACACTAAAAGAATTTGCACTCCTTGAAGTTCGAAAGGATTCTCCACACCTCACTTCCCACTCATCACTAACGACTTAGAATCAGTTTACGTTATTTCACATTGACATTGCGAGGACAATGAAATGAATAGGCTGAAACAAATTGCTAAACCGGTTATTGTAACATCAAAAAACTTCGAATTTCACTCTTACTCTTACCCGTGCTCTTACCGTAACCAAAATATGACCAAAACGAAAACAAACAACAGCGCAACGAAATTCGTGAAATGTAAACACTGGTGAATGCTCAAAATGAATAGGTAATAAAATCAAACGGAACTTAGAAGCGAACAAACGATTGAAAATTAATATGCGTTCGATGTATCCCTAAAGTACAACTAGCTCAAATATGAAACATATCCCCTTCGCAATAGTTAGATACCTTAGATCGAAATGTATAGGGTTGATTGAACTAGCATGGAAGAAATAAATAATTTCGTCGAAGGTGTAACATTCACAACTCACTTCACTCTTTACTTCATCGTCTATATGCAATCAGTCACTTAGGGGTACATTAAGGGCACAAATTGTGTTCACTTGCACTAGAGGCACAATGAAAGTTCACTGCACGTAGTTTCCTAGCAAATGCAGCTATACAAAACTTTCAATTCCTGTCCACGCTACATACGTTGCCTGCCTAACTTGAAGAATGGATTTCATGTCGCCTTGATCCATCCGGAAGTTTCGTGCACAACATAGGCCATTTCAAAATAAGGAATAACCTTGGCAAATGTCCAGTCGGCATGCAGAGTGCTCAGCTTGGCATCGAGCGATCGAGGGTACAGGTGGGTACAGGCCAGCCGTACAGGCTTGTTTCGTCATCATCTCTATTTCAAGATGGCCGACCGTTTTTGGCGGCGTTGAAATTTTTCGAATTTTGATTGCTAATAATTCCATCATTACTTTTTCAACGCATCTGTCATTCATCCCAATCAAAATGAAATTACATCAGAAGTGATATACATTCGTTTTTTTAGACCGTTCTGATAGGCTTGAACAGCCCTATTGACAAGTACTGCATTGGCTAATTATTCGTGATCTGTAGTCATCTTGCAAGGAAGTTCAGGCGTTTGAATGACTATAAATCTTGTGATTCTGTGATTCATTAATTCCTGACAACCACAAAAACAACAATTATTCAACTGATACAATGGCTTCATTTATTTCCATTTCTAGTTTCCGTTTATAAAAATTGGTCTAATTGTGAGATGAGGTGCCACACTAAATTGTTCGAGTTTTCCATTGCATTAAATATGAAAATGTTGTAGATTTAAATTGCCGCCAAGGTGTGTTTTATTTTATGTATGTTTTTTGCATCTCGTTTGTTTATGAGTGTCAATTTTTTTTTTGTACTTCCGGTTCGATGCTAGTGTAATGGCTGTCGTATTAATAAACGTGTTGTGACGCATGATGCGGATCCAAGTTTATCTCTCTTATTATGGCATTAAATGAAACATCCCAACAGGTTATGGGCCCAGAACGTTTCGAAATGCCTGGATACATTGAAACGTAGAGAGATACGGTTAGAAATAATTATATTGTTTTGTCTCGTGGTGCAGTTTTTTTTTTAATCGGTGCGAGTGTTTCGGTTTGACTATGGCGGCGACTAATAGTTCGCGTTTAGCCACTTTGGTGGAGAAACTGAAAGAAAAGGACGATTATATGAACTGGAAGTTCAGCATGCAGCTCATTTTAATGAGAGAGAAGCTGTGGACTTACGCCACGACTCCGCTAACTACGGATGCTGACGCAACGGTGAAGGAAAAGGACACTGATGCTTGGTCCTTAATTTGCCTTCATGTGGATAAATCCCTCTATCCATACGTGCAAAATACCACAACGGCAAATGAAGCTTGGAAGTCTTTGGAAGATTTGTTCGAGGGAAAGACAAAGACGCGGTGGATGAACTTATGGGATGCTTTGCTGGATGCAAGGTTAACGAAGCATAACGGTAACGTTCAGGAGTACGTTACCTCCATCCTGGAGCTAACAAATAAGTTAGCAAGTATGGGGAAACCTGCAGATGACGGCTTGGTTGCACTAATCATGCTGAGGGGTTTACCGAAAGTGTGTTTGCCATACCGTATGGGGATTGAGGCGACAACGTCGGATAAGGATTTCACCACCAGCACCATCAAGGAGAAGCTCCTCAATGGCAGCCTGGATGAATATCTAAAGTTGGAGAATGCGGAGGAGGAGTCCGTGTTGTTCACCAGGAACCTGAAGGGCCAGCATTCATCCGGTAAGCCGCCGAAGGAAAGGGAATCGACGTCGAAGTCGTCGAATTACAAGAGGCCAGATAAAAAGAAGGTAAAGTGTTTTAAGTGCTGGCAGATGGGCCATTACAAGTCGGAATGTCCCATGAACGAGGCGAAAAAGGATTCGTCTTTACTATGTGCTCTAGGTGTGTCCTCATTCAGTAAAGATGACTGGATTATAGATTCAGGTGCATCAGCTCACATGACCCCACACAAGGTTTTAATGCGTGATTATAAGCAGGGAGTTGAAGGGCACAGTGTGCGATGTGCTGATGACTCCACCCTGGTGAGCACAGGGAAAGGAAATGTGCTAGTGAAATTCTCTGACCAAGTAATCAAACCTATCAAAGATGTAACTTTAGTGCCTGGATTAGCCACCAACTTAATATCTGTTTCCCAGTTGGCGAAAAAGGGTTTTACAGTGGTGTTTGGTCATGATGGCTGCAAAATATATGACCAAGGGAACTGTAAAATTAAGGGTAAAGCTGATTTTTCCGGTACTTTGTCAGAGGGTATATTTAAGTTAGATGTCCAAGAGCCTGTACCAGTTGACATTGCATGTGCTGTTGGTGATATTTCAAAGGTTTTGTGGCACAGAAGGCTTGGGCATGTCCTCTCTGATTCAGCTCTGAATATTATTGTGAAGGAGCATGGTGTGGAATTAGAGTGTTGTGACTTAAAATTAAGTAATGATTGTATTCCTTGTTTGCTGGGTAAGCACCACAGATTCCCATTTCCTAAGGGTTCAGTCACTCGTGCTGATAATGTCTTAGATCTAGTGCACATGGATCTCTGTGGTCCAATGAGTGATATATCTGTGGGTGGGGCTAAGTACATGTTTGTTCTAGTTGATGATCATTCCAGAAAATTGTTTTGCTATTTTTTGAAGTCCAAAACTGAAACTTTTGATAGATTCTGTGAGTTTAAAACTTGGGCAGAGAATAGAACTGACCGAAAGTTAAAGGTCATAAGATCTGATAATGGTCGTGAGTTTGTAAATCATAAGTTTGAATCCTTTTTAAGGCAGCATGGAATAGAGCATCAGACTAGCACCCCATATACCCCTGAACAGAATGGTGTAGCAGAACGTGCTAATCGCACAATATGTGAAATGGCTAGATGCATGTTGTTTGATTCAGGCTTGCCTAAGGGTTATTGGGCAGAGGCCTGTAACACTGCAGTCTACATTAAAAACCGTGTACCACATAGAGCCATTCAGGGTAAGACACCACAAGAGTTGTGGGGAGGAAAAATTTCATCTCTAAAACATTTGAGAGTTTTTGGGTGTCCCGCGTATGACCACGTTCCTGACCAGAAAAGAGGTAAGTGGGATGCTAAAGGGAAAGGATTAATTTTTGTTGGGTATTGTGAGTCAACAAAGGGTTACAGGTTGATTGATCCTAAGAATCCCTCAAAAGTGATCAAAGCCAGAAATGTTGTTTTCTTAGAAAACTTTGATAGACAAAATTTGTTGGATGAAAGTGTTCCCAGTAAGGTTGAGAAAAGTGGGGTGTACCATTTTTTATCTTTTTTCCCAAGTAATGAACCCAATTTGCCTGAAAATAATGTTGAATCAATTGGGATTAATGAAAGGATTGAAGGTCAAGATTGTGTCTTGGGTAGGGAATTGCATTCTGATATCCTAAGTGTAGAAGATGGTGATGGATCTTTTGAAGTTGGGGAATCAAATGTGGAAGGGGAAAGAAGGTACCCATTAAGAATTAGGACCCCTAAACAGTACCCTGACTTTGTAACCTCTCTTTTAGCATTGGGCAGTTCTGTAAGTAGTAAGGATCCCATATCAGTTGATGAGGCTTTGACTGGCCCAGAAAGGTCATTTTGGAAGAAAGCAATGAATGATGAAATGCAGTCCTTTGAGTTAAACAAAGTATGGGACTTGGTGACCTTACCGGCTGGGGCTAAAGTGGTGGGGAACAAGTGGGTTTTTAAGAGGAAGCAGTCCTCAGATGGCTCTACTCAATTCCGTGCCAGGTTAGTGGCCAAAGGGTATTCACAGTCCTACGGGGTGGATTTTCAGGAAACTTTTGCACCTGTTGTCCGCAGGTCTACTCTGAGAATGCTAATTGCCCTAGCTGCTAATCTGGACTTGACCATCAGTCACTTTGATGTAAAGGCAGCATTCCTTTATGGCAATTTAAACGAAACTGTTTATATGTGCCAGCCAGAGGGAATGGAGTCAGATAAGCCTGAGAAAGTGTGCAAATTAAATAAGGCCATTTATGGCTTGAAGCAGTCAGCAAGAAGCTGGAATGAGAGAGTTACTGGTGTGTTACTTAATCTGGGATATGAGCAAACTGAAGGTGAAAGCTGTGTATTTATTAAATCATCAGTCAATTGTAAATTAATAATAGCTTTGTATGTAGATGACTTCTATGTGTTTCACAATAATGATGAATGTAAGGATGATCTTTTGTTTGAGCTTCAAAAGCAGTTTGAAGTTAAAGATCTTGGCCAGGCTACTGAGTGCCTGGGAATGAGACTTACGAGGGATCTAGGTAAGGGGACAATTGTATTAGATCAGAGTGGTTACATTGAAAGTGTTTTGGAGCGTTTCCACATGACTGATTGTTTCCCCTCAACCACTCCAATGGATAATAATTTGAAAGTTAGCCAACTTAAAGGCAAAACAGTGAAAGTGCCATACCAAGAGCTAATTGGTTCTCTTTTGTATTTAAGTTGTAACACCAGGCCTGATATATCATTTGCTGTAAGTGTTCTTAGTGGGTACAATAGTAATTATCAGGATGTGCACTGGAATTTAGCGAAAAGGGTACTGAGGTACTTGAAGGGAACTATGAATATTGGACTTGTGTATAAAAAGGCCACAGATGTGAATTTAAATGGCTATGTAGATGCTGGTTTTGTGTTTGATGATAGTGATGGTTTATCGTATCGAGGGCAGGCATTCATGCTTGGGAAATGTTTGATCTCATGGGAAAGCAGAAAGTTGAAGAGTGTTGCCCTAAGTTCGACTGAGGCAGAATACCTGTCTTTGTCAGAGTCGTGCACTGAGGCCCTCAGCCTGCAAAGTTTACTTGCAGCCTTCACTGGCAAGAAAAACGAGGTTGTGAATTTGCATAATGATAATCAAAGTGCGTTGAAGTTGTGCAAAAACCCAGTTTTTCATGGAAGAACAAAGCATATATCTGCTAAGGGTCACTTTATACGTCAATGTCACAGAAGAGGTGAAGTGAATGTGCATTACTTGTCCACTAGTGAAATGCCAGCAGACATTTTGACTAAGCCATTAGGCAAGGTAAAGCATAGAAACTGTATGCAAGGACTATGCATGGCGCCAATTTATGGGGAGGTGTTGTAGATTTAAATTGCCGCCAAGGTGTGTTTTATTTTATGTATGTTTTTTGCATCTCGTTTGTTTATGAGTGTCAATTTTTTTTTTGTACTTCCGGTTCGATGCTAGTGTAATGGCTGTCGTATTAATAAACGTGTTGTGACGCATGATGCGGATCCAAGTTTATCTCTCTTATTATGGCATTAAATGAAACATCCCAACAGAAAATTTTCTAGCGTATAGGCTGTTTTGTAGCCTTTTACGAACCAGTTTTAAGTGTTGACTTTCTCGCGGAGAGAACTTCAGGAAAAAATTATGCAAGAGAAAAGGGAAAAACGTGGACCCATGAAAAAGGAATTTGAACGAATTCAAGAGAGATGTTTTCTATTACTCGGAGATGAGGAGGGAAAACTTGAACTTGTTAATTTTGTGAATATGAGATTTTTTTATTCTGATGAGAGAGGATGGCGAGCTTGTCCGCGAGAAAACTCTTTTTTTAAGAGAAGAATGAAACTTGGCTGGATTACATATTGGAGTGATATCCCTGATGACATCTTTCACAACCTTCCAAACACCTCAGATTTGTATAATCCTAGAATTCTAATGGTAATATACGGTTCCCTGGGCTCTTGTCATAATAATAAATTTTTTTAACTGCTCACTCCGATAAAAGTAAGGATAGGCTAAGTAAAGAATTCACCGATGTCACTACCCACTCAAAAAATGCGATAAACTAAATTGCTAAGGGAAAGAGAATATCTTAAATGAAATTCCACTCCACTGCAGAGTTGCCTTTTGCCATGAAACTGTGCGTGAGAGGTAAGGCATGGCGCAGAAGTGTCTCTTGTTAAAGAAGCTACAATGACTACCACAACACATAGTATTAATACATGGTGCAGTTGTGATCGAGTTGTCTCTTCTTCCTATTGGATAACTGTCGGAGGAGGGAGGAGGAGGAATCGTGGATTTAAGATGTAAGAAAATGACACGCCAGAAAAATATTTCGACTTTACCCGGATGAGGATATTTTTCCGAAGACTGATCCTAACTTCGGATCATTATATTCTTAATCCATGTATTAAATAATCCAATGGAATCCGAACTCGGAGAGCGAATGCGAAGGGGAGAGGGATTCAGAAGAATCTGACATTGAATCTAATTCTATTTAAAGAATATAGTACAGT
Organism: Ischnura elegans; assembly: GCF_921293095.1. Classification (NCBI taxonomy): domain Eukaryota; kingdom Metazoa; phylum Arthropoda; class Insecta; order Odonata; family Coenagrionidae; genus Ischnura; species Ischnura elegans. The sequence continues at coordinate 144,078,676 of NC_060247.1, forward strand.
GAACATGCTTTTATGAAAACATAGCTCTAGGAAATATATAATACAACTCTCACTCCAATACTACTTTAAATCTTATTTAAACATTACGTTTTTGTCCAAATATCAGTACCCCAAGAAGCATGAAGATCGCATCTCTTCAATATAAGTCAGTACTCTCAACAACCTTAATTTTAGCCTTTTTTTGGTTATTTAGTAATTTGAGTTGTCATTTAATCATACTTTGTAAATAGTTCTACATCATTTTCATATTTAATAAGGACTACGGATTGTCTATACAGTCAGCGTTATTATTAGACATCTAATAAATTATAATTCCACAATATATTATAAAATACTCTAACAATATTCTAAAATAATGGTGTCATCGTAAAAAAAATAACTGTAGAAATGAAATTAGCACGCCAAAAAACACATGGAGTGTAATTTTCAAAGCAATCCGACAAAAATCTAATTGTTGTCCTACTTTTTCGCAGTCCCGACGACTGTGCCATGGCACTTCCAGCGATTCCGTACGGTCGTCGGTTTCAAACCAGTCGGTACGTATCCCCCAATAATTGAAATTATACACTCCCTCGGACCGTGGTTTTGCTTCCATTTTTCTTCAGACAATAAGTGCTCTACTTCTTGCACCTTATGGCTTGTGTACATTAAGTCCTCTATATTACTCACTGCATGACTCAGGTGTGTATCAATTTTCATTGAATTCACCGTTTCTCCAACATCGCCGTCGAGACAACAGCCATATGACAAACTCAATGGTGGAATCATATCCTTGTTGCTATAGTTTGAGTTGAACACAAATTGTGATTGGATTAAAACTTTTGATCCGTAGCGTTTACACTTCTTAATTGACTTTAGCTTTCCAGTTCCATTAATAAGTACGTCCACTGGGTTCTATTTCTCACACAAAACGGTGATGGATTCTGGTCTCGCGGGCACATATAACCTATCATTACTACTGTATACTTGAGTTCGAAGCATTTGGTTGAGTATGTGTACACGTATGTGGGGTGCTGTTCGTACTCTTGCAGAACAATCAGATGGAATTTTTCTAATTGGCTGAAGCATTTTAGCTTCGCATTCTTCATGTAATTTCGTAGAATAGGATACACTTGTTTACATACCCTCCAATACATATTAATTTTCTTACCCTTAGATCTAAAGTCATTCTCAGGAACCTTTTTGCAATATCCATAAAAATGTATGGTTTCTCTGGCTGAATATATAAAAACCTAAAAGCCCTCAATTCAGTTCTTATAGGAAATGGAAACACCTGATAAATATTAAACTTTATGTGAACTGTTAATGATGCCTTCATCACATACACAAGAGCATTATGGTCAATAAACACATCAAATTCAATAAAATTTAATGAGGCACTGCTGTATGCCACACTCATAGGGAATGGAAGGGATAAGTCATCCATTTCAATTATTTGTACCGGAGTAATTGCGTGTGGTTGCAATATGCTCTGCTGAGAAGTCACTGGAGCGCTCACTATCAAATCATAATCCTGTTTGATTTCATGAATGATGCGGTTCAGTTGCATCGTTTGTTTTTCAATATTTATCGTGACCTATCGCAATAGACCAATTTCGCCCTCTAACTCTCCGTCCTTCTTGTTTAAGTGATCCTCTACAGGTTTTAAGTTCCTTAACAGCGCGTCTTCGTTCTCTTGTACCTCCCTAACTACCTAATGGTTGAATTTACCGTCCTCAAGGTGGCTTTTACGACGATCATTTGTTCTCTGGTGAGCTTTAATATACCAGTCTGTTCCGTTTCCAATCTATTAATCTTCTCAGCGTAATACTTACTTTGCATCCGCCTGGTCCATCCGTCCGAACAAAACATTGCTTAATTCCCCTATAAATTTAAGAGCACCTCTCTTCATTCTCAGAGGGCTTTTTGATTACGTGCTGATTGATAAACTAATTGTTTTTTTTTACTACTAATATCCTTAATCTTAATTGGAATATAATGCAACATCTGGGCGCAATCTGTAACATTATTCAATGTATTATTAATATATTTTTGACAAACACTTATTGTATAATTAGCGAACTTATGTTATTTTTAATTTGTTTGAGTTAATCCCGCCTAAAATTATTTTCTATGTCTTTTGCTTGTTTTATATGTATCTTTGAATTGTGGGTAAAGAAAATAAATATTCAATTCTTGTGTGTCTTTCATGAGTACGAGTTGATTCTTAACCTGGGTGATAAAGATCCTTTAGCAACTTATTAATCTTAACAACTTAAGTAAACTTTCGTACTTCACGTCTATATCGGACAAATTAACATAAGTAACAACTTTCCATTCAGAACTATATAATTGTGCCTCTCCTTTGTGTTCGTAGTACAGCCCAGTTGAGTCCTCTATTTTCTCAATTGAAAAATCAATCTCCTCGGCGATGCTGCAATGCTGGTAAACAGCAACAGGAGTCCTAGCACCACCTCCATTTCCATTCCTGCAATGGATTAATAGAATAATTTCAGCCTATTCGCATGAACCTTCATGAGTTTTCTTTTCATTTTGATAGTCACATTGACTCAATTTACACCAATTACTACAAAAGGTCCAATCCATTAAGTTGACCATTTCCTCGACCTCCCTCTTCTGACAGATTCGTCGTAGAGGAGTACCTTGTCTCCTTCTTGAAATACTTCTGCTTTACTTGTCCTGTCGTGATACTCTTTTGACTTAAATTTTGACCCCAAGAGGCCTTCTCTGGCCATCCTATAGCAGGTTTGCATCCTAAGTCTGAGGTTGGCCACGTACTCCTCGTCTATGTAACACCTGTCCTTTGGCTCCACCTGAAAGCATCCAGGTATATTCGGTTTCCTACCGAACATCACTTCATGAGGGGTGAGCTTCGTACACGTATGTGGCGTGCTGTTAAAGACAAATACCGCGAATGGCAGTCCCAATTGGCTTGATCACTAGCCATGCAGTGACGGAGGTATTCGGTAAGCGTCCTGTGGCTCCTTTCCAGGGCGCCATTGCTCTGCGGGTGAAAAGCTGTCGCTTGTATCTTTCTAATCTTCAGTATTTTGCACGTTTCCTCAAATATTTTGCTAAGGAAATTTGCTCCCTGATCAATCAATACGGTTATATACTAATACCGTACACGAGGATGATTTTTTTCCACAAAAGCTTTCGCTATTGACGTGGCGTCCTGTCTTTCCAACGGAATAGCCAATGTGAACTTTGAGAGTTGGTGTTGGAAGGCGAGAAGATATTTCAATCCGCGATGCGTTACAGGTAGCGGACCCACGTTGCCTAAACAGCATTTCTCGAAGACAAACTCGGGTGTTGAAGTTATCTGCGTTGGCATTTTGGTCTTCCTTCTCCTGAGTTTATTCTTCTGGCATGCCACGCACCTGCGGATGTATTCTTTCACATCTTCCTTCATTCCCAGCCATGAGAAGAATAATTTCATCTTCTCATACGTCCTCTTCATTCCTTGATGGCCTCCCACCGGCGAATCGTGGAATTCTTTCAGTATTCTCTTCTTTCTCTCTTCTGAAATCCCATCCTCTTCTTTTCTTCCCCCTCGGGCAACTGCATTGGTCCTTCAAATTCCTCCCTTGGCTTCTCCTCTTCTTCCTGCGTGGCGTCATGTTCACTCGTGCTGTCTTCCTCTTCTCTTTCATCGAGGAGCGACATCTTGTGTACTCTGCTGAGGGCGTCGGCGTTGGAATTTAATGTTCCTTTCTTGTAAACCACTTTGTACTCGCACTCTTCCAACTTGAGTCGCCAACGCATCAATCTTGACGCAGGGTCCCGGATGTTAAAAATCCAAGTGAGGGGCTTGAGGTCGGTTACAATTGTAACCGTAGAAATAAGGTCGAAAATATTTTGTCCCCCATATTATAGTCAACAACTCCTTCTCTATTGTCGAATAGTTCTTCTCTGCTTTGCTGAGGGATTTCCTTGCACAAGCCACGGCAAATCCTTCCCAATTTCACCTTGCGACTAAATGCAACCCAATGCTTCATTACTTGCACCGGTTGTCAGGATGAATTCTTGCGAGAAATCTGGATATTTGAGGATCGGCTCCGTCGTCAGACGAAATTTCAATTGTTCAAAAACTCGCCTGTTGATTGCGGCCCCAATTAAATGCAACATTTTTCTTGAGCAGCTCATGTAGCGGCTTTGCTATTTTACTGGATTCGGGGATAAACCTGCGGTAATATCCCGTTAAGTCAAGAAATCCCTTCAATTGCTTAGTGGTTTTAGCGAAGGGAATTCTTTTACCTTAAGTTTCCATGTAGGCTTTCGCGGAGATTATGATGATATCTGGTGATTTTCCGGGTATTCTTCCGCGTTTATCCATTTTGTAGGACAATATTTCGCCAACGTTCCAGTTGGCTTCCTCAGGTCCACTGAAGTGTCGATGCAGAAAGTTGTTCACCCCGTTATATATTCACCATATTATATACACCCCGTTTGCTATCTTTTTTGTGGAGGTGTGCCCTGATTGGTCAGGATCTTTGAAGACCCTTTACCACGCGCTGGCGAGATTGTAGCCGTTTTCACGGTTGAAGTTCTTTGTTGTTTTGGCGATTTCAACTGCCTCCCTGATTATTCTCGGGTAGTAGCGGCCTTCTTTGTTCAAAAGAGAGGCGTTGTCAAAGTCAATATTGTGTGTCCGTCCACTCCGTTGGTGTTCCGCCACCTCTGACTGGGTTAAATGTCTATTTTTTACTGCCCTTCTGTGCTCTTGGACTCGGCATTTCAGTGCTCGTGATGTTTGGCCGATGTAGGACTCACCACAGCTGCATTTAATCTGATAAACTCCTCCACAGATGTCGGGTGGTGGTCTTTCGTGTTGACGAGGATATTCGACATCTTGTTGGCGCATTTGAATCTGGTCATGATGTTGTGTTTCTGGAGGGCCCTCGCGATCTTTTCCGTGGTACCGGCGACGTAAGGTAGGATAGCGTGTGTCTTGATTATTTCTACGGCTTCACCAATTGGGATGTTTATGAAGAGGGATACTACATCGATTCACAAGTGACGGCCTCCCAGAGGACATCCCAAAGATGGTGGAATTTTGCCTGAGAAACTCCTACTTCACGTGGAACGGAAAATTTTACAGGCAAACAAATGGTGCTGCAATGGGGTCCCCACTCTCCCCGGTAATCGCCAATCTTTTCATGGAAGATTTTGAACGGAAAGCCTTGCAGTCCCTCAACAAAAAGCCAAAACTCTTTGTGAGGTATGTGGATGACACATTTGTGATATGGCCCCACGGAGAAGATGAACTCCAGAAGTTCTTGCACCACCTGAACGTACAAAATGCTGCCATAACATTTACCATGGAGATGGAAACGGACAACCGCCCACCTTTTCTAGATGTACTGGTCGAGAAGAAAGGAGATGGGACTTTGGGGTACTCCGTTTTTCGAAAAAAGGCCCACACGGACCGATATCTCCATGCAGACTCCCATCACCACCCACAACAGATATTCGGAGTAATTAAAACATTATTCCACCGAGCATGCTCCCTCTCAGACGCTGCCTCCATCGAAAAAGGAAAACGGCATTTAATGGAAACTTTCCAGATGAACGGCTTCCAGCGAGAAAACATGTTGAACATTTTCCACAAAATGGAACGTAAGCAGTCGCGGATGGCCCCGAAAAGGACCAATGAATAGAGCCCTACTACAGAAAAAGCGAGAGCACACGCACAAGCTAACCTTAGGTGCGCCGGGGGGAGAGACATGGGAAGCAACCTACGCTGACTTGCTGCCAATTTAAGAAATGAGGATACCTTGATCGAAGAAATAATTTGTTGATGAATGAACTCTAAATGTAATTGAAATTTCTTTCTGGAAATAAATCTATTAGAAACGGATAGCGTAGTGGCCCGGAAAGCCAAAGGTCCGTGGTTCGATTCCCGGTCCAAGGGAATTTTTTCTAATGGAAATTCTTGTATAGAAGTACTTTATTTTAAAATCAAATGAGCGGTCTATGACGTGTTCTGATTCGGGGTACAGAATTCAGCAACAGATGGTACAACTGCTTCTCCTTCTAAACGTTTAACTGTCGAACTTCAGGTTACTTACGGAGTTCCAACAACAACGGCATCATAATTTTTAATTTCTATTCTGATTTTCTTCTTATTCATATTTAAAATTATTTTTCGGATTTGAGCTTCTTGCTGTATGTATATATCTCAATGTTTCTTTTTTTGCCCAATAATCATAGTACAAGCTTTACCTTATAGCTGGCATGCCCCTTGGCCATTGAAGTATTTGCAATTTGCCAGGAAATAATTTATAAATAAGTAGATCAATAAATAATTAAATAGAGCAATAAGTAAATAAATAAACAGATTAATAAAGAAATAAATAAATATATTTTTTACCCCTGCAATATATCCTTTGCTGTTCGCGGATTAACTCATGTTCACCCTGGATCATAATTTGTTATTTCTCTCTCCGTATTTTTCACTGTTATTTTCGAACCTTAGGTTGGGCCCTTAATGGACATGAATGCTATCGGAATATTCAAATGCTATTTTTGCAAATTAGCCAACCTGGAGTTTTGGATAATGTTTCTGCGCAATCTTTGAGTTAAATATTTTTAATGCCATTATTTCTCAATTTAAGGCTGGAAGGCGATACTTGGTGGAACTTGGTGACAGGAAACATAATGAAGATACACTTTTGTATGTCCCACAGGAGTTTTAATTACCGACCCAGGTTTCGACAGTACAATATGTCATTGTCAAGGTCACTATGTCATTACCTTGATAATCACATAGTGTACTGTCGAAACCTGGGTCGGTAATTAAAACTCCTGTGGGACATACAAAAGCGTATCTTCATTATGTTTCCTGCCATTATTTCTCTTTCATTGTAGATTTTGTATCCATTATGATCCGATCAAGGCGCCAGAAATATTTTCCAATCAAAAGAGTTGTCTAATGATGACAAATGCCTGATGATAATATTTAGGTATGAACAATGACGGCAATTTTTTGTTGTTTTTATTACAGTGATTGATGCGATGTTGGAGTACCCCCCGTATCAACCTATTACAGGAGGAGTTGCTTTGCCAAACTGGACATCTGTTTCCAAGTTTGAGGTCAGTCACTTTTCCGCTTGTAGAAGTTGGAAAGTTTACGTTATATAAGTAGTGGTGAAGTTTTCTTGATAAGCAATGGGACGAGAGGGTATGTCACTGAGAGAGGCTACTTATCAGGGGCGGTCAGGGGTAATTGAATGCTCATGATGGCGCCCATCTTATTATTGGGGGGAATTCGGGAGTTTTCCGCTAGGAAATTTTTCGGAAATGGCATGCCCAGAAACGACACTATTTTGACGCTATTCTGGCAATTAAAAAATGCATAAAAATTAATTAAAAACATCAATTTTGTAAGGGAAAATACTGTGAACAGTGAGAAATCCACAACTTTTAAATTTAATAATGTATTATTGTTCTATTATCTATTTAGGTAATTTTTTGTTTGAAACTGCGCTGAAATCTAAAAAACCTGTTAAATAACCTTTTCGAATAACCCTTTCAAGTAAGCATCTCTTTATTCTTCTGACGTCTAAATTGTATTTATTTTTTGTATGATATTTTTACACTTAGTATGCTGTAAATAAAGCGACTAATGAATCTAAATAGAATATTTTTTATAAAACCTTTCATACAGGCTTCACGATAGACGGGAGTGTCGTGGGGGACCTATAATCTCGGGGCCCTCGGCGACTGCCGACCTTCCTGGACCGCCCCTGCTATGTAGAGTCAGAAAGGAGCTATTCGTGACGGAATCTCCTTCGTATGCCGGTGTTGAAATGTTGCTATCCTTAGTGTATAATCACGTAAAAGTTCTATCTCTGCTTGTATTAAACACAGAATAGATTATCAGGTAAAAATTAGGATTATCGCGCTATTTTTTTGAAATTTTGAACCATCAGGGAAATTTCGTATTTGTGCTGGACAAATGGAAAGGAAAATACTCGTTATAATTTTAGTAATTCATTTATCTTTCAATTGTTCACAATGTTCAGGCTAATGAATGAAAATATATGCTTTTTGTGGAATCATTCCCGCAGAAATATAATTAATAGAGAAATGGCAGGTTTAATTTCAGGGAGGTTACGACACAAGCACGCACCTTCGGAAGGCTTGATACATCTTTCCATCCCTAAGGATTGTGCCGACATGTGTAATTACAGGAAGAGTGACCATCCCTAAAATTTAGTTGTTAGGCAGATAAACTTAACAGGGCGAAAGACGCGAGTGTCTGAAATTTGAGCTCCAAATTGTGTGAATAATCCCTTGTCGATCACTCCCATTGTTACGTTCATTCGCCCGTGCGTGCGTGCGTGGGCCAGCCCTTCTTGCTAAGCATTTGGCCCCAAGATCCGGGTTTCGCTTTTTTTCCAGCCTTTATATCAACTCACCAACCTGTCTGTTTGTCTGTTTGTTTGTCTGTTTGTCTGGTACAAATCTTGTAACTCAAATATGACTCACTTCCTGTGAAGCAAAAACGCTGAAAATTTGCACACTTCTTCATTTCCGATGACAATACATGAAAATATAACTTTTTCTCTCCAACCCCCCTTTAACCACCTATAGTCAACCTATAGCCCCCCAAAACATGTTTTTGATCTAAGAAGTTCCAAATGGTCGATTTTCGTGTTTTGCGACCACAGTAAAAGTTATCCACCATAAAATTTCCCACCTTTTGACAATTTAAAGGCATAGGGGTGGCATTTTGAAACATAGGGGGCTTACCATTCACTGAAAATTTAATAAATATAGTGACTTTTTTAATACGTCACTTTTGGTTTTTCGGGGTCACTGAGTTTTTTTGCTTTGTGTCATATATAAACGTTGCTCATCCCCTGTAATCTAAATATAAAGGCTGGTTTTAAAAAAAATTTTTTTTATAAGAGCTTATTACTTTTGCTCTTCCCACCTATCATCCGAATAGAGTGGATTCTATCGGTGGCTAAATGTGTTGCGGGAAGCCGCAGATAGCCCTGGATATGGCGCTAGCCTACACTCTACACCCTGAATGCCCGCCTTATCCGCTTGCCTTGGACAAGTGTTATTATGTAATAGTTCACCAAGTTGCTTGCCTCCCTGTTTTCTCCGAGTGTGAATCGCCAAATTTTGCCAACCTTTATCCATATATGCTTTACGCATAAAAGAAATCCTATGCTTTCCAATCTAGTTAATATTTTCTGTCAGTTATTTTTCCTGGAAGTTAAGAAATTTCAAGAGAAAACAGAACTTCCATTATTTTTTTGTTAGAGTGACTATATTTTTAGGTATAAAATTATCTATAACTTATGATAAATATTTTTATTGAGCATTGCGAAAATCAGTATGTCAGTTAAAAATAGCATATGAAATTCACTGGGGTGAGGAGGTCTCCATTTAGACCCCCCCCCGAATGGTGCCAAATCTATGAAGTCTATTCGGAACGGATTAATTCCATTGGCATCGCAAATTAAACTTTTTTAAGAATGAAGATTGCTTGCTTGCCATCTAATGCTCCATATAATTTCTTTGCTTCCGCTGGTATTCAAAATATTTGTGAAACTTTCATCATGATATTACACTATCAAATGGCAAAGGGTTCCTCATCCCAAATCTATGTTGACAATACCGTGTGAAAAGCAGGATTACCTTGGATTTGTCCTCGGAACCCATCGAGATTAACGTCTGCTCCAATATAAGGATAAATAATTTCGGAACGAATGTGTCGAACTCTGGATAGGCCGAATTCACTGGAACTGAACATACCTTATCAACATTCTCGTATTCTACCTGAAATAGCATGTTATTACGAAGATTTGCTGTAATTCTAAATAGGAATTATATTTGGGGATATTTCTTAATCATTTAGGAGAGCATGAAAATCATAAATTATCGTAGACCTTGACGTAGTATTATGAAAACGTGGAAAGATCTTGCAGAAGAAAAATTCTGATGAAGGGTCTCAAAGGGTGGGGCTGAACTTGGAAATTTATCCTACGTGTTGCTCATCCCCTGTAATCTAAATATAAAGGCTGGTTTTAAAAAATTTTTTTTTATAAGAGCTTATTACTTTTGCTCTTCCCACCTATCATCCGAATAGCTATCCTAATTTATCCTATAGATAATTTTATACCTAAAAATATAGTCACTCTAACAAAACACGTTTGGAAATTTATCCTACGTGTATAACCTATATCTGATAACACTTTAATTGATAATAATTAAATTTGCACTAAATATCATTGTTGTACTATATGTTACACTATGTTAGACATGAGAATTGTCCGTTGATAATCATTACTGCGTGAATTATTCAGTAGAGTCGACCTAGCGTTAGACGTGTAAGAGGAACCCGACACCTCCTTAAAATGTTGCGTCTTTCTTCTCAAATCATCTTGGATATGAATAAGTAGAAATGATGCCCCTCCTTCCACCGTTATTTTTTCGTAAAGTGTATGACCTTGGTAATTTTTAAGTATGTCATTGTCATAATTTCGTTAGGAGGCATGTAATCACTTTTGGAGTTAACCGTGCTCCTAAGTTTCTCATTAGGTACGCACCTGAACAATTTAGAAAACTGTGTGTGTCTCCCCAAGGGACCGGTGTTCAGCGATGATAGTAAAGATAATTTTTACTCTAAAATTTGCTAAATTAAGCATGAACTGCCAACGATATAATATACTTTCATACGTAGTTTTTCAGATCCTCGAATCTTCTAAAATCTTTTAGGATGTAAATGCCATTTTAGGGTTTTGGCTGGAATTTTGGTGACATTCGCGACTGTGAATTTTTTCAAAATATCATGAATTTTATACATTTGAATTTTCACATATTTTCGTTTAATTAGAAATTTTTAGTCTTTTATTTTTATCTATACTCCCTTATTTCACTCAGAGTCTGCAAACGACTTTGCTCAAGGACGTCTTATTCATTCTTTCGTTGCGAATTCAGCACCAAAACACTTGATAACGGCGTAAGTGGCTCCTAGCGGTCGTAGTATTCCGATTGCCGGTGCGTGTTGTGATGTTTCACGAGCACGCAGAATCTCCCTCTTTCGTGTGGAGCAAAACAGGCATTTCCCTGAATCGTGTGAGTTGGAAACCCGTTCTCTCTTTTCCCGGTGGAATCCCGTCTTTTGATGCCTCCCAGGCAAGGGTAATGAGTGTCGCTTGCTTCCTTCCAACTCGCCACGAACACAGCGACGCCTCAAGGAATGGAAATAATCCAGAGGTTATGGAGAGCGGGAGGGGTCGGGACATTTACATTGTTCCAGGAAAACCTCGCAAACCTCACCTGCCCATGTGTAAGTATTTACCCATGTATACGGGGGGTGAAAAATGTGTCACAAACCAACAGTGAAATCCGGGGCAAGCAAATACTCGAGAAATAATCATTAAATCCAAATTAATTCTGTTTCGATTTAATTTGGATTATTTATATTTATATTATTTTTATTATTTTTATATTTTTATTTATTTATTATTTTTTATTTTATTTATTATTATTATATTATTATTTTATTATTATATTATTATATTTATATTATTCGCCTTTATATTTAGATTACAGGGGATGAGCAACGTTTATATATGACGCAAAGCAAAAAAACTCAGTGACCCCGAAAAACCAAAAGTGACGTATTAAAAAAGTCACTATATTTATTAAATTTTCAGTGAATGGTAAGCCCCCTATGTTTCAAAATGCCACCCCTATGCTTTTAAATGCCTACCCCTATGTTAAAAATGCCACCCCCCTATGATAAAAATAAACATGTTTTGGGGGGCTATACGTTGACTGGGGGGTGGTTAAAGGGTTGGTTAAAGGTGGTTAAAGGTTGGAGAGAAAAAGTTATATTTTCATGTATTGTCATCGGAAATGAAGAAGTGTGCAAATTTTCAGCGTTTTTGCTTCACAGGAAGTGAGTCAAATTTGAGTTACAAGATTTGTACCAGACAAACAGACAAACAAACAGACAAACAGACAGGTTGGTGAGTTGATATAAAGGCTGGAAAAAACACAATTATTTTCAATAAACTTTTCTAGTGTTTATCGCGCGGTAGGAGAATCTTAGAGCGCCGAAGTTTTGTGTTCCATCTCGTCACCCATTTTCAAGGCTACATTGATTACATTGATATTACATTACATTACTGTGTTAAAGTCATTTTTGTAGCCTTGAGAATGGCTGAGGAGACGGAACTCGAAACGTCGGCGCTCTTCGATTTTCTGACCCACGCGGAAACTCGAGAAAAATTCTATTCGCCGGTAAAGTGTTAAATCATAAATTACTTTGTTTCAGCATAAATGGAAACAAAATATTGAAAATTCATAAATAAAAAAGATTTTTTGAAAAATGACTTTTTTTGATTACGAAATGTGTTTAAATTAGTTAAAAACCTTGGCGAACGTGAACATTCGCCAAGAGCGAATTTTGCCGACGGTGAAATTGCTCTAGTGGCTTAGAGAAAGAGTCGACGAGAGACACTCGTGATTTTCCTACCGCTCTACATCATTATTATTTTTTATATTGGATACCAATGAGTTTAATTGTGATTAAGACGATACTATAAAAAAGTTAATTCAGGCCTCCGTCGAGTTCGGACGTCTTGCTCCGCTCCTCGACTCAAGGTTATGCTTTGCTAAGTGTTTTCTGTACTTACTGGCTCGTGAAAGCGTGTTACCGGAATGAGTTCCTGCAAAAATTGCAGAAAGAAATTGCAGACAGTGTTGGAGTGCTCCGATTGTGGAAACAAATTCCACGGAAACTGTTTAGATATTCCTGTAACTAAACAGGAAATTGAAGCAATTAAAGCTAGCAAGCAAGTTTGGCGATGCATCGAGTGCACCAATGTTCGCAGATCCAGCATGAACAGTGACTCTACTAGTGCGCCGAGTAAAAGTGCGTCCACCAGTTCTCCAACGGATTCAGTTTTAGACCTTTTTAAAGAAATCAAAGCTGATCTGAAGTCAACGGAGGCTAATCTTGGAGACTCGATCAACAAATTATATGATCGGCTGGACGATATATCCTCGGTGCTTGAGGCTCACAGTAAGAGATTCGATGAGTGCTATGCTAGAATGGACTCTTTAGAAAGTGAAAATCGATCACTGAAGAAGCAAATTGCGCTTCTTGCAAAACACTCTGATGACCTTGAACAACGCAGTTTAGTAAATTCAGTTGAGATTCACGGTTATCCACTTCAAAAAAACGAAGACCTCCCGAGCATAATTTGTAATATCGGAGCCGAGTTGGGGGTTACAGTCAAAGCGCACAACATTGAGAGTTGTTACCGCTTCAAACCCAAGTCGGAAAGTGGGCATAGTGGTATCCACGTCAAGTTCCTCCGTCAACACATCAAAGAAGATCTACTGGCAAAAAGAAGAGTGAAGAGGGACTTCTCTAGGCGGCACCTGAACCTCGATGTGTCACCCACCCCTCTGTACATAAACGAGGCCCTTTGTCCTGGGAGGAGAAAAGTGCTGCATGCTGCAAGAGCTGCTAAAGATGAGAAAGGCTATAAATACTTGTGGATACGTGGAGGTAAAGTTCTAATGCGAAAAGCTGAGAAAGAACCAGTGTTTGTTTTGACGAGTTTGGACGATATAAATTTTTTATAAAATTAAGAATGTCAGATTGTACTAATAGTAAGACGTTCCACAGTAGTGTATTAAGTATTTCTAGCCAAACGCACAATACATATGTTGTTTTGTGCATTTTTACGCAATTTTATTTCTTAAAATATTCTATATATAACGATAAATAGCATTTGAAGTTAATATAGCGACCATAATGTCGATAATCATGCATGTAATGACGGCCCTTGCCAATGCATTATTATGATCTTTAAATTTTATTTCCTAACTCGGAAAAGTGAAAAATAGTTAATTACATACACTCAGTGAACATGAGTAACGTGGAATGTTATCAGGAATATTTATAAATATGAAGATACGTCTCTTTCGGGTAAAACACCGCGTGGGTCCATTGTTCTCGGACGACAGTTTCGCCGGCGTTACAGTCGGCTTCTTCAGGTCAGAGAAGTAATGATGCAGAGAATTGGCCGCCTTATATATCTGTCCGTAGAGGCTAGGTCATCTGTGATTGGCTGTCGCTGCTGTGTCTTTTTCCACGCAAAACTCGTTTCCAGGCATGCGGAAGGGGATAGCCGTCTTCCCTATTGAAATTATCTTGAGTCTTGCTTATTTCGATGGCTTCCCGTATCAGGCGTGGAAATATCTCCTTTCTTCGGAAATAAGCTTCGCTTCGTCAAAATTGATGTTATGGGTAGGGCCTGTCCATATGTGCTCTGCTATGGCAGAAAGTCGAAATTGTCTGTTTTTAGTTGCCCTTTGATGCTCCATTAGGCGGCACTTGAGGGTTCTGGAGGTCTGGCCTATGTAGCTACTCCCACAGCTGCACTTGACTTCATACACTCCGCTCTTCGACTGCGTAGGAACTCGGTCTTTTACTTTGACGAGAAGGCTTCTGGTCCTGGAGACGCAATTGAACCTTGTGATTACATTGCGTTTGCCGAGAACGCGTGAAATCCTCTCTGTGGTTCCTGCAACATAGGGGATCATAGCGAAAGCGGCAGGTTTCGATTTTTCTTCTGCAGGTTGGTCACCGGTCTTTAAAAGGGCCATATTCGCTTTCCTTTCTTCCCTCCGGATGATATCTCGGTGGTATCCATTTTTCTCCATTACTTTCCTCAGGTGTTTTTTCTCCTTATCTAGGGAATTGTCGTCACAAATAGTTAGGGCTCGGTGGAATAGGGTCCTGATTACAGAGCTCTTCTGCAGTGGATGGTGGTGTGAAGAATATTGTAGGTACCGCTCCGTGTGGGTCTTTTTCCTGTAGACCTCATGGCCTAGTCTCCCGTCGGTCTTCTTCTTCACGAGGACGTCTAAGAATGGTAGGCATTTGTCTTTTTCTATCTCCATCGTAAACTTGATGGAGTCGTCTTGCTGGTTTAAATGCTGTAGGAATAGATACAGCTCTTTCTCTCCGTGCTGCCAAATGACGAAAGTGTCGTCTACGTATCTTAGGAAGAGTTTAGGTACGACCCTATAGGTACTCACTGACCTGAAGAAGCCGACTGTAACGCCGGCGAAACTGTCGTCCGAGAACAATGGACCCACGCGGTGTTTTACCCGAAAGAGACGTATCTTCATACTCATCGACCCGCGGAAGCCTGCATAAGGATATTTATAAATAATAACTGTTGTTCAAACATTGCAATTTAATTTAGAGTAACATTTATCCTATGTTTAGGAAAGATACGAAATATCTATGATTAACACTTCAAAATAATAGTAAATAATGAAATAAACAGCATTTGTCACTCCCATTAGAGCTAATCTTGCATATTTGTATACCCAGAAACAAACACCAATTCGAAATAGTCGGCGTACTGCCGCCTTGACGCAGAGAAAATCCGACAGGTTCAGTTTTTCTCATAGATCTTTCATATAGGTAGATGGCGCATGACGTCACGCAAGCGTGGTCAACATAAGCGTGGTCGTGTATCACGTGACTCGGGTCAGCGTTATGGTGAATACGCGTAGTGCCTTCGGTTGCGATGAGAGATTCCTGAAAGGAATTTGTGTTTCTTTTCACTGCAAAGTTTGTCCCTGTTAAAATTAAAGCCGTGTTAGCCATGGATATATTTATTACTGAGTAACGATACGTGTAATGCAATGCATGCGCTATTTAATAAGAAAATAAAAGCATTTAGGGTAGCTCAGGCATCCGGCAAGTTATGGAACAAGGATATTTTCCTTGTATTGACGATGGAAGTATTCACAGCTATTACATCCCTATTTCTACATTTAAGGGACCATATTCTGGAGCAAGATCTTGAAGAAAATCAAACAGATTACTTAGTTCGTGAAATAATATTCGAACACCTAATTAATCAATCACGATTGAGAACAAGTAAGATTTATTTTCAATATATTTTCAACTCACTCGGCTACCTGAACAAAATGTATTTTACGGAATCTGTATGGCTTCCAATTCCATGCATGGCTTCCAATTCCATGCATGTAACTGTAAAGACTATTGTTAGGCTACATGATGCCCATTTGAGTGTGAGCTGAGGCTGAGCCCTCAATCAGTTCTTCATAGGTTCCTCTTTTTTCTATTTCCTTATGCCAACTGAATCTCGTTTAGACTGTATGGTTTCTAATAACTATTATGTTATTTCTAAACCCTTTTTTTCTCGTAGATTCTGTTTGATGGATGCTCTCTATCCTCATTTTGGAATTCTATGAAACTGATACATGGGGGAACACGGGGCGGAACGAGGTAAGCGGTTTTTTTTAACGCGAAAAAAGGTGCTGCGCAAGCGGGAATAACTATATCAAGCCCAGATTGGGGTTGCTTATATGTTAAAAACAACAATTTTGACTAGTTATATTTACTCCTGCTTTATTTCGCGCTTAAAAATCGCTTACCCCGTTCCGCCCCGCCACCCTGTTGCGCACTGGGTTCCCCTATGTTCTACCAAATATATGGGCATACACACTGTGGTAATTTAGAATGTAAAATTTATAGTCTTCTTTGATGGAGTGAAAATTAAGCTTCACTTTTGTATTCAAACCTTGTTTTCCATTATCGGCAAAACATCTTTATTATCTGCGATGCTTTCATCACACCTCCAGCGGACGTATATTATTAAAGGTTTCTTTAATAAGCAAGGATTTATTACTAGTACAGGTTGAAGGATATTTAATCATTTTATGTGAACTGAATTACGTACGAGAGATGTTCACGTATAAAATTTCATAAAATCAATGCTGGCTGCAACACTGTGACTATTGTGGGTACTTTTGTTAATTAACATTCTGAGGAATCTTAAATTATATTTTCATCAATTTGCCCCGAGCAACGAGAGATAATTACCAGATAGGAGGAATAATCAGCTGGTTACAGCTCCTAATGTTCTTCTCTGGCTTTGAAAGTCATGCAACATTGGAAGTGTCTTTCCTTTAACGATGGCATTCTATTAATGGCGTATTATTGAAAAAAAGATAGTACCTATCATTTGTGAAAGATTACTTATTAATGTACTGGATTGGTGGTTGAAATTCATAGTCTCTTGTTGTGTATACATTTTTCTCAAACCATGTAATCTACCTTTGTGTTATTGCTAACTTCATTTACGTATAAAACGGAGCCTTTGGACGCAGGTGTTCCTCTAGAAAGGACACAAACGAAACCAAACATGTATTCCTGAAGGCTGCTTCAGTTGCGCATAATTGGGGAAACTAATTCAGTTTTACTATAGTTCTTCCTAAAACTGAATTGAAATGAACTCTTATTTTGCTATCAGGTTCACATATAATACAGCAAAACGTAAATAAAAATAAATAGCAAAATAGAGGCGTACTTCTCTAGCGCTGTAAGTAAAAGTAACATGTCTTTTACTGGAGCGGGAACGATATTCACAACAGAGATTTCAAACGCCGCCATTAATTTTGACCCGAACCACGTGACTCCGAGAGCGAAAGGGGGGGGCGTCATCAATTCTCAAAGACGGGCTCTGATTGGCTCGCTAGCCGCGGCGTCAACGCAACGCCGAACTGTGAAGGCACCCCAATTCGTCATTGCTTACGTCACAATCTTTCGCCAAGAGCACGAAGTTACCCGAACTGTAGGGATGGGCGGGGCGAGAAGAAGGAGAATAGTCGAGGAGAAAATTTTCGCTTGGCTTCGAGTTGCCGCCGTGGCGAAGCGAAAGGAGAACGAGAATCTACGTATTCTTTCCGACGAATGGCTGACCTATTCAAATTTCAAATTCCATTAATTCAGACATCATTTGATTTTGAAACCTCAGGAAACAGTACTATTTTAAATGAGGCATAATCTGTAATTTCTAGAGAAATTGAAAAAATTTATATTCATCAAGACACCGGGTAAATAACCAGTCGTTACTAAACTATAAAGGAGTGGGGGAAGGGAAGCAGCCAGGGGGACTTTGAGAGCTGCAAACCCCCCAAATTTATCACCCACATTTTTTCTCTAACGGCGACACGTCAGCTGGGGAGACCACTAGCCAGGCTATCTGAGCCCTCAATTTTCGATGAGTTGATTTGAAGGGGGGTACACCGAAGACCCAAAAATTTCCTTCTCCATCGTAATTAAGGAACTAATGAAATAATGGGCCAATATCACCGCGTGACTATAACGAGTGGGCTCGCAGCCCTTGGGGGTTTAGCTTCTTTCCCCTGAATTTTCTCCTATTTTGGCGATTACCCGCAATACATTCGCGGTGGACCCCGCTAGCCCAGGGGCGCCTATCCTCTGATATTCCATGCTTCGATGCAGTTACGTCCCATCATGCGTGTCAATTACCAATGATTAATTTAAATATTCAGCATTATTAAAGCAACATAAATAGCTGATTTAATGCTTGGTTTCCCAGGGGACGTGAATTCACAAAAGATATCTGTACAGGCAACCCGTATACCACCCAAGCAGCCCTGAAGCATATTGGTATTATATGATATTTGGAGGAGGCGACGGACAGCTAAGGTCGTGTGCGCCATGAGGGATGGATAGGTAAGGAAGGGTGGAGAGAAACCCGGCGTCGGCATTCGCCTGAAAGGCGCCAAGGGGACCACGGCTTAACGTCCCATCCGACGGACGAAGTGTTGCGCTTGAAATGTCCTCCACAAAGCATTCAACCACGGATCGGGTGGTCTATGAAAATTCTCTGCCACCGCCGGGATTTGAACCCGAGCCGACGGGGTGGGAAGCCAACACTCTAGCCACCACATCAACCCCATCCCCCGTAAGCACATATCAGTCTGCTTCCCTGAGAGAGGCACTAATTGGTACCCATGGGAAAAATGCATAAATAATTTAAATGCCTGTGTTTAAAAGCAATTTTGGGGCTAGCGTTTCTCTTTCCCCCATTAATTCATAGCGCTAAAATCCTAAAATTGATATTATACTAACAAAAAATTAACAAACTCCCTCATGCACCCTACATTACATACAATCATTGGACCTAAACAACATACACATATCCCTATGTCATATACTCATTCACAGCACACCAATCTCTCATTCACATCAATCACATTCTTATATTCATACTGCACAACATACCTTATGCACAATTAATTCCATGCGCTCATTTTACTCTAAAGTACATACCCAACGTACTAAATAAAGTACCCTCATCTACACTAAATAGCATAATCTTTACAATACACAAATTACACACTAATTCACAAAAAAATAAATACCTACTATCATTCACATTAAATAAATGCCCATATTCATTCTACATTTGATACCCTAATTTTGCACAATTAACATGCTATTACTATGCAACTTTCTAACTGCACTCGAGCCCTTTTGAAACGCCAAAATCTGTCATGGAACTGATGTGGAACTCATTTCCACTCATTTGAACCAGCAATTGGAAATTTGAAGACATTTTAACTCATTTCTAATCCCCTTTTGAACTCCTTTGTACAGAGTGTGTTCGTGTGGAACTGCTTTCTACACATTTAGAACTCCTTTTGAACGATTCGACAGGATATCCAGACGTCATCATACGTATTGCAACTGCTGTGTACTGAGAAGATTCGTGTGTAACTGCTTTCTATACGTTTGCAATGCCTGTTTAACCACTCCATGTGACTCCATTATAGACGTCATCATTTGTTTTGGAACTGTCTTCTACGCGCCAACACACCATGGCCAGGTTCAGTCTGATTCGTTTTGTCGAGAAAACGAAAATTATTTAATATATATGCAAAAGAATTGCATAAGCGGTTTAAGAAATATTAGTAAGTCAGTTAATAGAAACGAAACTCCTAAATATTCACTCGAATGAGGTTAAATAATAATTATTCTATTTTCCTTGTAGCTCAAATCGTGTTTTTGGGGCCGTTTTCAAATGCGACAAGACTATCTTCACTACGTACCGAGAATCTTGGTTGCGTAAATTAAGGCATTCAATAGCAACTTCATGGCAAACGTCGTTAATAATGGCGTTTTTTTGGCGTTTCGAAGTACATTATTATTGGAAAAACATCAGGGAATATGCTTTCAAAGTATATTTCGCATATGTTGAATTTTACGGTATTTTTTGCAAAATTTTTGTCAAAGCTTCCGTTCTTTTAATATGTTCGAAAAAATTATTTTGCATCGAATTATATGTATAAAACAAACCGGTCGACGCATTGTCTTCCCGATACCCGGGAAATGGTTTATGCCCATCTTTTGTTCCGCATTTCAGGACTTTTTTTTCCCAAAAAATGAATTTCTTCGAAAATCTGTTTCAATGTCGTGGTATTGAGACAAATTCAGGTGCCCGGAAAGGCTTTTTTCGCATTATGCATCGGATTTTCGGATATTTAGCATGACGGTATTCAAGAGGAAGCTCAAATTCAAATCGCGATCATAAAAAAACTCTAAATAAGAAAAAAAGCGAGAGAACGAGCTGAAAAAATTATGAAAGACAATCCCGATCCCTCAACCTTCACTACCACAGCTCAAATCGATGGCCACCTCGGTAACATAAAATTACACAATTAATAAGTAGTTACACGGCGGCACGGCCATAGTATAGGTTGCATACAGACTTCGTCGGCGCGGAAAGTCGATGCCGAGAAATGGAAACCCAGACGGCACAAACCATCAAATTTCTTTTTGGCAGCTGGATGTCATCCAGATGCAAAGAGTATGAGTGCATCCTTTCATATAGATAAGATTCATATGCCGGTCCGTTGCCGAGGGGATGCGGAAGAGAGAAACCGCCGCACTTAGAGAGATGCCGTGAGGATGAGGATGCACGAAAGTGCTGCCATCTAACGGCCGAAAATTGAACTCGGTCGAACTGGTATTCTCATATTGCTTGTCTGGTTCTCTTTATATTATGATTGTTTTAAACTACTCGGGATAAATCAGAGCACGTTTTATTTCATGAGTATAACTTTAATGACTCAGCATAAAACAAGAGACAGGCGAACACAGGAATACAGGCGTACACAAGACAACATATGAGAACTTCAGTACAACATTGCTATCCATCGGAGTCCAAAACAAACGCAGATTTCAAAATAAGATTTCAAATACAGGAGAGTAGAGGCCAATGAGTGCGCGAGGGTCGATACCGGGAGATTAGACAAAATTGCTGCAATGGTCAGAATTAAAAAATATCACTATAAAACACGCCCAACACAACACTCAATCTACGAGGCACAACATTGCTATCCATCGGAGTCCAAAACAAACGCAGATTTCAAATCCAGGAGAGAAGAGGCCAATGAGTGAGCGAGGGTCGACACCGGGAGATTATTCAAAATTGCTGCAATGGTCAGAATTTAAAAATATCACTATAAAACATGCCCAACACAACACTCTATCTACGAGGCTCCAACACGTCGGGATAGGGAAAGATGGCTACCAGACGACAAGTCCATACCTACTGCTGTAGTCATTGGTAGTTCCGTGTGTTCGTGAAAATCTTGAATACAATGAATAATTATAATAATAATAGTTCTTTTATTAATTATTAATATTAATTTTATTAATTATTAATATTAATTAATAATTAATAAAATTAAATTTAATATTAATTTTATAATAATTAATGCGAGGATTTGCAGATATTTTTAAGTATTAAACCACACCATGAAAAATATGGCATGCATAGGCGCAACTAGCAAAGGATGGCAGAAGGATATTTGGTACCTATAGCGCATCCTGTCACACATTGCATCCACTTCACATATAGATGCAGTATGGGCTGTGCCGGCTGGGAAGGTAGCTGATGTGCATCTGAAATGTTTCATAGTGCATTGCGTATAATATTGGCGAAAGCGTATACTCATGTGAAATGTGTATTCTTTTGGCAGCCCGGTAGAGTCTTATGGTGAACTTATTTCCACCTCGAAGCTGTCGATGATACTTTCAACTTAAAAATACCTTGCCTGGAGGGCAATTCGGTAACTTGGGGCGCCTCGTTTGGGAGAGAGAGTTGTCGCCCAAAATTGTCTCCCCACCCAAGTCCGTAAATCGGTAGAGAGAACTGTTTCTCCCGTTCGGATGGGAGAAAACTCGCTCCGATGGGTAGTATGAAAAATTTCTAAGGCGAATCTGATATTGGAGCTTGATTTATCGAAAAATTAACCGTGTGCAATTTTAAAATGTTTTTAATTTTATGTCAAACTCATCCATGCAAATATTTTCTAAATTAAATGCATAATAACCTCATTATGACTTACTAAAGTCGGGACTACTTTTTTTACCGCGCGCAGTGATTCCTCGCTTGCAAGCGGCTGCAAGGCTAAATCCAAGTGCCGGTAAATTTTGCTTGTCACCATGTAAATTCTTCATTTCACTCCTCTCCTCAGGGATGATTGGCTCCTCGGAGATGATGTAGGCAGGTTTCAAACGATCAATGGCAATGTTCGCATCACGGTTTGGCAAACGCACTTTGTAAGTTTTACCATCCCGCTGTAGGACCTTGTATGGACCGTTGTAAGGGGCCTGAAGGGCACCGTGACTTGCGTCATGACGCACAAAAACGTGTGATGTTGATGGCAGGTCCTTAAAGATGAAGGCATGCCGTGTGCCATGGCGTGCTGCTGGTTGAGGGCTTAGGCCTCGAAAGTGCTCCCGGAGCTGGGAGGTGAAATAGGTGGCGTTGGGGGTGGGGCCACTGGTTGGGGAGAGGAACTCGCCTGGAAGTCTTAGTGGTTCGCCGTATACGAGCTCCGCTGGGGTGGCTTGAATATCCTCCTTCAGCGCAGATCGGAAACCCAAGAGGATTGCCGGCAGTACATCCACCCACTGCTGCGTTTGGTGGCAGCGGATGGCAGATTTCAATTGGCGGTGGAAGCGCTCCACCATACCGTTTGCTGCCGGATGGTATGCTGATGTCCTCAAGTGGACTGCACCGGCTATATTGGACAGCTGGCGGAAAAGGGCACTCTCAAATTGCCTGCCTTGGTCCGTGGTAATTCTCTGAGGCATGCCGAAGCGGGACAACCAATCCCGAAGGAAGGCACGTGCCACAGTTTCGGCGGAGATGTCCTCGACAGGAATGGCCTCAGGCCACCGTGTAAAACGGTCTACACAGGTGAGGCAGTAGCGGTAACCACGGCAGATGGGGAGGGGACCAACAAGATCTATGTGTATATGTTCAAATCTCCTTCCTGGCAGAGAGAAATTAGAAAGAGGTGAGGAGACGTGCCGTGTGATTTTAGATCGCTGGCAGGGGATGCAGGAACGAGCCCACTGGCGGCAATCTTTTTTGATTGATGGCCACACAAAACGAGTTGTCATTAATTTGGTGGTGGCTCTCACTCCGGGGTGTGAAAGGTTGTGTATCGAGTCGAATACTTGGCGACGGAAAGCTGGTGTGACATATGGTCTAATGGTTGAGGTAGATGTATCACACATTAAATGTACACTGCACCCGGGGATTGGCACTTTCTTGAGAATTAAAGTTGTTTCAGATTTGATAAGGGAGGCCAGTTCCTCGTCAGTCTCCTGGGAACGGCCTAGTGCCTCAAAATCAATACCACGAGTCACTTCCTCAATTCGGGACAAGGCGTCCGCAACGACATTGTCGGCCCCCGCTACATGACGGATATCCGTAGAAAATTGGCCTATCAAGTCAAGGTAGCGGAATTGCCGGGGTGAGCACTTGTCGGACTTTTGTTTAAATGCATATGTTAATGGTTTGTGGTCCGTGAAAATCGTGAAAGTTCGCCCTTCGAGCATATGTCGGAAGTAGCGAACTCCACGGTAAATGGCCAATAATTCCCTATCGTATGGGCTATACTTCTTTTCTGCAGCATTGAGTTTTTTAGAGAAGAAACCCAAGGGTTTCCAGCCGGTGTCGGTTTGCTGCTGGAGAACTGCCCCCAGGGTAAAATCCGAGGCGTCGGTGAAAAGGCCTAGGGGGAGGGAGGGAACTGGGTGGGCGAGGAGGGCAAAGTTGGAGAGGGCGTCTTTGCACTTTTGAAATGAGAGGCGCAATTCGGGCGTCCATGTGATCTCGTCATTTCCTCGCACTCCACCACGTAATAAATCATTGAGTGGCGCCTGTAATGACGCCGCATTGGGTAGGAAACGTCTATAAAAGTTGACCATACCAAAAAGCTGACGTAACTGTTTGATAGTCACCGGCTCAGGAAATTCTTGAATGGCACTAACCTTGTCTTTTAATGGCTTTGTACCGTCAACACTTACGCTATAACCTAAAAATGTCACTTGTGACACACCAAAAACACACTTGGAGGGATTGATAACGACACCGTAATCACTAAGCCTAAGGAAAAGTTCGCTTAGGTGGCGCTCGTGCTCGTCCTCGTCTTTAGAGGCGATCAAAATGTCGTCCAGATAGGCGTAAGTGAAATCTAGGCCTCTGAGCACCTCGTCAATAAACCTTTGGAATGTTTGCGCCGCATTGCGGAGTCCAAAGTCCAAAGGGTGTGGTGATGGCGGTTTTGGGAATATCTTCCTTGTGCACAGGAATCTGGTTATATGCCCTTACTAAATCTATAGTTGAAAAAATTCGGGCTCCACTAAGGGAAGAGGAAAAGTCTTCTATGTGAGGGACGGGGTAACAATCGGGTATAGTGCGGGCGTTCAAAGCGCGGTAGTCACCGCAGGGGCGCCACTCGTTACCTTTTTTCGGGACGAGGTGGAGGGCTGACGACCAGCTGCTGTCTGAACGGCGGGCGGTTCCCATCCGCACCATCAACTCGAATTCCCTCTTGGCTGCTTCGAGCTTATCCGAGGCCAGGCGTCGGGGTTTACTGCATACGGGCTGGCCGGGAGTGGTGCGTATGAAGTGCACGGTTGAATGTTTTGTCTTCCCGGGGGTTCCTGCCGGGCGAGTAATCTCCGGGAAACGGGACAAAAGGGTGTGGAAACGGGACTCACCAACAACCGCTTTTATTTCGTCCCCGGAGTGGACGCCGATGCTACCGATGGCATGCAGTGAGGTGGTGCCATCGATAAGTTTGGCGTTTCTCACGTCCACCAAAAGTCCAAAATGAGTTAAAAAGTCGACGCCAATGATTGGCTTCGCTACGTCGGCAACCACAAAACGCCAAGTGAAGTCACGACGAAGGTTAAAATTCAAATTTAAAGTTTCCCAGCCGTAAGTGTGAATAATTGAGTCGTTCGCGGCGAACAATTGATAATCTGTCCGCGTCCGTGGTCCTTTTACATATGAGCGCGGATACACTGATAGGTCCGCTCCGGTGTCCACCAGGAATTGCACCTTAGTGCACACGTCGGTCATGAAAAGGCGGCTGGAAGTAGGGCAAGGGTCGGCAGCCGCATTTACAACCTGCCCGGGATGTTTTCCGGAGTGTAGGAGCAGGGGGGGAATGCACTTGTGAGCGTCCTTGCCGAAGCGCCAGTGGTACCAGCAGACATTCGGGTCGCGAGGGCCTGGTGACGTAGGGCGTGAGGCACTTTTTCGGGAGCGGGAACGGGATCTGTGACGGCGATAATGAGGGTGCCCCGAGACGGAGAGTGCGCCTACCTGCCGGGTGAGCTCGTCCATTCTGGCGATGAGGGAGGCCATTATCTGCGAACAGCCTGCGGCACAGGTTTGGGAGGTGGGGGCAACTTCACTTACACTGAGGGAAGGGGGAGCCGTTGCACGGGGGACCACTTCGTTTATGCGGTCCGCTAAGGACCCAAGGGCGTTGAGGTCTGGGGCATCGTGAGCCGCTAAAATAGCGTGCAAATGGCTCGGTAGACGTGAAAGCCACAGCGATCTTAGGAAATCGTCCGTGACGGAGTTACCCGCTAAATCCCGCAAATGTCTCAAAAACTGGGATGGTTTCCTATCCCCCATCTCCTCATGCTCCAAGAGGAGTTTTAATTTATGCTCCTGCGATGCGGAGAGTCTTTTAATTAATTCACTTTTTAAAGTATTGTACTTATCAGAGGTAGGAGGGCACGATATAATGTCTTTTACCTCCTGCGCGTAGCGGTGATCTAGCTGCGAAACCACGAACCAAAATTTGGTTTCGTCCTCCTTGACGCCAGCAAGATAAAATTGTCCTTCTAGCTGGGAAAACCATAGAGAAGGCTCCTCCGGCCAAAATGGTGGTGCTCGAACGGCGATGCGGTCCGCGCTGGGTTGCGATGCTGGTGGATCGGGCATCTTCACAAACACAATATAATAAACACAAAATAAGGAAAACTATTTACACACGCACATAGCACAGGATCACAATAAAAATATCAACTTAGAGACTTGATGGCCAAGGATTCGCGCGATGTCGGCGGCATGGCTAACGGAACTCGGCGAGGTCGCGCACATGGTTCGAAAAAAGTTTTTTTCGCGGAAATAACTCGCGTCGGGAGTCACCACTGAAGGGTAAGGTTAGGGTTGCGATATTAACCTCGCCTCAATCAACACACTAAAGTATTTTCGACCACGTTTATTGCGATGGTAAGCGATACACTTGTTTAATGTCTCTCACGCGAGATAGTCCATCTCCATTGCCCTCTCGTCAGCGTCTCTCTCTCGCGGTGCCTTGCTGGCGCTATCTTCCGCGTACCCTGGCGGCAGCGGCAGGGACCTCAGGGTCCCAGGGCAATGACCTCAACCAGGTGCTGACCTTGGTGACGGCGCTCGTAATGAAGGGCTCCACCACATTTCGTATCAATTACAACCTCACCAAAGTTGAAAATTAAGAGTATATTTCTAATGTGAATACAGCTTTTGCTCGCTGCTTGCAGATTTGTGCAAACATCTTTTGTGCCAAAATTGTGTTATTGTCAATGTGACAACTCCCGTAAATCTTCTGCTGATAATCACAGTGCCAGTGGTTGCAATGTACAAAAATATCGGCTAAGAGTTGTAATTATCAGTGCTCCATCGTGATTGAATTGTAAGCAGTGTTATTACCATATCGATTAATGTCTTACAGCAATGTAAACATTGTCAGTGGCGTGTTCACCTCCGTTGTTCATCGTATAGGTACATTGACATTTCACGATCAAGCTATCAAGATCAAAGCTGTGTGTGAAGTTTCTTTTTCTAGTATATTAACGAATAATAGTGAGAAAAGTCACCTGTGCCTCTTTCGTGGGCTAATTTCCGGCTTTAAATCAGTGAATTAATAGTTGTTTTTATCATAACGAGCTTAGTGATTGTAAGTTGTTCGTGATGAATAAAAGAGTGGAAGTGATTTCCAGTTTTTTTATATTTTATTTGCCTATGTCTCACTTTATATTTACGGTGTGTGCTAGTACTTAGTTTGTGGATATTCATTTATTATTGAAGTACATTTATAGCTTCCGTATGTGTTGACAGCGGAATCGATTCGCGATCTCATATGTTGTGTGCACACGGTTTTGCTGAGCAGTCGTATTCGTGAAACCAATGAAATGCTGAAACTCTATTACATTGTCGTGGAATAAGTTCTTTTAGCAATAAGGGCATGTCTTGTGTTTCATTAACTATCTGTTGCTTTTCAAAGGTAACTGTTTAGAAGTTATTTTCCATTATTTAAAGTGCTTTTCTTGCGCTCTCTGAATTAGCATTAGCTTTCTAAACCCCGCTACTTACACGAAAAGAATTCAGAGCTACAGATAATTGTTATTTCATAGGATTGCGGTGTTTTTGTCTGCTATTGAGGGTGATGGATTTTCAGCAGGAAGAGAATCGGACCATCGAAGGACGGATAGGACAACCTTCTCCGCTAATGCGGCCGGAAATCTTCCTCCCTCGCCTCAAACGGTTTATTAATATCCCGTAACAATTTCTCACTGGTGTTAATTGCCCCACTTCTCTTAAATGCACCTCATATACGAACAATAATATTCTATGGTTTGAAAGAAAACGCGCCATATTGAGAAAATACAACAAAACACTGTCGAGATACGCACTTTCTCCGTGGGAGAAAGAGATACGTCGGGCTCTTGAGGGGGACGTAACTGAAGCGCCCGTCTGGGGCGCCAAAGGCGCTTGAGGGGGCTTACGGACTTGGGTCGAGAGACTAGTACTCTCCCAGGCGACAAATAGTCTCCTTTCTCCGGCGGGGCGCCCTAGAGACTTGGGGCGGGCGACAACTCTCGCGCAGGCGCTTCACGAATCTCCTTTCTCCCATTTTCGGGAGAGAACAGAGTTACAGACTTGCCCTCCTGGAGGGCGACAGGAAGCTCTGAGGAAGCCAGACTAATCAATGTTTCAATTTAGTGGCGATAATATAGACGAACTTCCAACACATTCTACCATCTTGTGACTCAAAAACCCTGAAACCACTTCCTATTCTGCAGAAAGAATCGGTCAATCGCACTTCGATCAATATAATAAACATAACGTCTTCAGGTGTTAATAAGTTACTTTTGTAATGAAATCCTTCCTAAAGTAGCATTAAAATTTGAATGTTTTCCAAACAGAGTCTTTAATACATTTTGGGAGCTTTTTTCACGATATATCTGAAACCTACTCTTAAGGCGAGCTCATCGTCATTGCGATCGGTTGTCAGTTAAAAATTCCGAATCAGAAATCCTAGAGGGATGACCTTCGACGATGACCATGATCACATACCCTGTCGATTTCTGAAACAACAATGCCTGTTCGCTGTCCGTTTGAAGTCTGTTGATAGCCTGTTGGAGATTAGTGAACAGAGTATAAACAGCCAACGAACAATCTCGGGTCACACACAAGTAGGAACAACTTACGAACAGCCTTCCAACAGTTTGTACTCTGTTTGCAGCTTGTTCCTTAACAGGCAGGCAACAAGCATTTCGGGAACAATAGCCCAGATAGCACAAGATTTGTAATACCACTGCAATACCACCACAATACGATCATATTACAAAATGGAACTCTTTGTATTCCATTTGTATTCCAATTGTATCACAGTGTCAAATGTCCTCTAATACAATTGTATTATATTCGTATTACAGGGAAAAATACGAAACTTTTACAAATTGTGTTTCTCCTGTAATACCATTGTATTACAGACAATCTTATTTCCCTTGTAATACAGTTGCAAACACAGGATTCATCAGGTGTTATCTCCAGATCCATAGTTAACAGTCTTCCATGAATGGGAAACTGTTAACTATGGATTTGGAGATAACATCTGATGAATCATGTGTTTGCAACTGTATTACAAGGGAAATGCGAACAAGGCATAAAAAAATCAAAGGACAAGACATAATTATTCCACTTAGGAGTATCCTCACTTAGGTATGCCTAACCTCAGGGTTATAGTATAATACATTCGTTTAAAATAAATTTTTAGGGTAAAGGGGGTGTCCTGCATTTCCCTGAAAAAAAACTTGAGGAAAAAGCATGAGGAAAATTGTTTGAAAAATCAGAATAGTTGACCATACACATAAATAATATAAGCCAAAAATAACTAATCCAACACTAATGCAATGAAAAAAATATTGTTGACAAATAACAGTAACACTCGCAATCAATGGTAGCCCATGACTAGCCGGCATTTTTCCTGGAAAGGGAGTCTCAGGGAACATACAACCTACCTGAAGAATGACTGAGGCTTTCCCAGCGTATAGAATCATGAAATTCCCAAGTAACCTTCCAGGATACCACATACCTTGAGTTTCACCGAATTTAGTGCACTCCCAGCTCATTGATACCCTCTAGTGTTATCTAAGAAGTAAAATTAAACAGATTGAGGGTAACAGGTTGAGGAGGATTTGAAAAGAGAAAATTGAAGTTCATAATTGCATTATGATTTATTCATGGTCAAAACACTTTCAAAATAAACATACTCCATTCTTGTAGCACTCTGGTACATTTAATTGATATTTCCCAGACAAAAAATTTGAATCAATCGAACAATTTAGCTTAACTTCCCGGACAAACACTTAAAAATAATCATCCTGGCCCAGTGCAAATCGATTCAGGCAGAGAGGTTACCTTCATAGTCTCCGATGTTATTTGACATGTGTCAAACTTCAGGACAAAGTAAGTAATAAGCATTTTTTTAGTTTTGTCCAAAATAATTTTTGGCCCAAGATATATTCCACCGAACATGGACCCATGGGTGCTACTTTTCACATTAGATTTCGGACAATATACTAAAATGCTCATATCTAAGGAAGAGTTCAAGATATTTTGCTAATTTCAGTTTTATTTGAAAGATAATAATTTTCTAACGATACCTTGGGACAAAAAAAGCAGTAACACCTCTGAAGAAGATGCAACAAGAACACATTGCAGAAGAGTAGGGACGGATAGAAGCTGCACGTTAAGTGCTTCACTTTGATTTTGGTGAGACCTGGTCAGAGATTCTACCACAAGAAGTTCAAGGATATCACTGGAGTAATGACCAAGTTTAAATTCTTACAGGAGTGACATATTTTCAGAACAAGGCCACAAGTGTAGCAGTAATAAGTGATGACAGAGGACATGAATCAGCACATGCATTGTTGGCAATTAACAAAATTCTTCATCCACTGCAATCACAGGTAGAAAATATCATAATTATTTCTGATGGTGCCTCTAGTCACTTCAAAAACCTTACCAACTATTTGAACTGGCAATGTTTAGGGATTAGAATTTTTGAGAAAAAATGTTTTTATGAAAAAATTTCAGCAAGAGAATGTGGACACAAATCTTCAATTTAGATTTAATCACAAAATTAATACCTTTAAAATAAAACAGAAATAAGTATATTATCTTGAACCGTTCCTGAGCATTTTAGTATTTTGTCCAAAATCACAAGTGAAAAATAGCACCCGCAGGTCCGTGTTGGGTGGAATGTATCTCGGGCCACAAATGTTTTTGGACAAAACAAAAAATACTTACTACTTACTTTGTCTTGAAGTTTGACGTATGTTAAATTCAATAACATACGAGGTATAAAGGTAAGATTTTTTCTTAGGCTGCCTGAATGGATATGGACTACTCCTACTACGTTCTAATTCAAAAAGTTAAAAACAAAGTATATGTACAGTGGCGGAAAAAATTAACGCAAAGCTCGTTGGCGTCTGAGAGCGGCCAGTTCAGGAACTACTTGTCTTCCAAAATTTTGCCCTCGCAATGCTCTCATACAACCGGGAGTTTTAAAAGCAATATATCCCATATGCCGCGAAAATAATCATGCCCGTCGCATCATGACTAGGCGCAAAAGATCCAGCTACGAATTCTTCGCAATATTCTCCGAAATATGCTTCGCCCTCGACTCACCTAGAACTACTCTCGTCGGGACATCGGTGGACAAACCCGACGTATTGGGCATTGAGACTGCCTAAGAACCTAATCGTTCCGGTAGTGTAGTGGGTAAAGTATCATGCTACGAATCATAGGTTCCACGGATCAAGTCCCAGTGACGGATGAATTGATGCTGCACACACACACACTTTAAAGATTTTTCTGATCTTAAAACTTCGCAATGCCTATCACAAGGTCCATATGATGTTGCATGGCTATTGAATTCTTAAGCGCTTAATTATTTGTTGAAATTCAACTACTACATTGCATAACCGTTGGGGCAGTTGACTGTGGAGTGACTTTTGACTACCATTTCCGCGTCGTCCAACTCAAGGCCCCTAACATTAGCTGTATGTGCAATGTGTCACGGCCTAATACTCCTTCCACATTTCAAGGGAAAATTCCTCGGATTTCCTGCAGAGCTGAGCGAAGGCAGAACATCGAGCCGCCCAAACTCAGTAGTTCTCAATCGGGAAATTTTGGGCGTCTGCGTATGTATTAAATCAGAAACATTGAGCAAATGATTAAGTTAACATAGATTAGACTTACCCTTAAATTTTACAACAAAATGAGCATTACGCTTACATTTTAAAATAATTCATCATTATCATAGACCTAATGTTATTTCGAATTCATGGAAACATTGGACTGTTCGCGTTTTCCGCTGTTTATTTAGTCCCTACTTTGAACTTTTCATTACTTTAAGCTCTCAACATCGGTTTTTGGTGGCGTTGTCAAATGGTCTTAGTGACCCTTCAATGTGAGCAATTAAATCATCAACGGGGAGGGATTTGGGTCTGACACTAAAATTGAGACCATAATTTAGTAAATTCAGTTCTTGAGGGGTGAAAATTTCTTTCGATAAATTGCAGATGACTTCCGAAATATCTGCAATCTGCAAATGACTTCCCAAATATCTGCAATTTATCGACTACATTAGAAAAGCATGTGAGAAACAAATAAGAAGGAACATAACAGTGAACAATAAGTCTTTTAAGCCTTCATCTAACAATTTTCACCAAATCATTTCTTCTTTAAAAAATAAGAATTGTTTTTACGTTAAAGCCGATAAAGGCAACCTTTGTGTTATATTAGATAAGAATGAATACTTCATGAAAGTAACTAATTTGTTATCAACTGGTCCTTACATAGAGATTAACAAAAATCCACTTAATAAATTGACCTCCCAAGTAAAAAATGTGCTCAATGATTGCCCAGTTTTAATTGACAAACAGACTAAATTCAAGTTGTCGGTATCAAACCCTGTTCTACCTCGATTATATTGCCTCCCAAAAATACACAAAGAAGGT
This sequence comes from Ischnura elegans, assembly GCF_921293095.1. NCBI lineage: Eukaryota > Metazoa > Arthropoda > Insecta > Odonata > Coenagrionidae > Ischnura > Ischnura elegans. The sequence goes on from NC_060247.1 coordinate 144,111,188, forward strand.
TGTCCATTGAGACCCATAGTTTCGGGGATCGATTCTCCAACTTATTATCTATCAAAATGGTTATTAAAACAATTTTCTGAGCTAAATTTTCAAAGTCATCATTCATTAAAGGATACTTTTGAATTTGTTGACAAAACTAAAAACTACACTTTCAAGGAAGGAGAAATCATGGTTTCATTTGACGTCACCAATCTATTTCCAAGTGTACCTATTGACGAAGCAATACTTGCACTAAAAAGTTGGTTAACCTCCTTAAATTTAGATGTAGGAAAAATTGAAGAATTAATTAAATTAACCAATCTAGTAATGAATCAAAATTATTTTTCATTCAAAGGCAAATATTATAAACAAGAATTCGGAACTTCCATGGGTAACTCTCTTTCGCCCTTTCTTGCCAATGTTTTCATGACTCATTTTGAAAACATTTTTAAAAGTAAATTCAGTTACTTCCCATCCATTTATTTAAGATACGTAGATGACATCTTTGCCATCTTCGACACCAATAAGTATGACTTACATCAGTTTGTGCGTGATTTAAATAGCTTATTCCCCACCATTAAATTTACTCATGAGATTGAAAACAACAATCAACTTCCTTTCCTCGACTTACTACTCACCAGAAAAGATGACAGACTTACTTTTGATATATACCGCAAACCTACCCACACTGACAATTATATTCATCGGGACTCTTTTGTTCACACTAGCACTAAATATTCATCTTTTAATGCCCTCGTCCACAGACTCATAAATATTCCACTTGGGAGAAATAATTATTTAAAAGAACTAAACAACATAAAACGCATTGCAAAATTAAATGGATTTAGAGAATCCTTGATAGACAATTTAGTTAAAAAACAGAAATTCAAAAAACTTCTAAATAAATCCACTACTTTGGCATGTGGCCAAACACCACGCTACATAAAACTTCCTTTCCACCCACAACTAACAAAAGGCCTAGAGAAAATTTTTAAAACGGTAAACACAAAAATCGCATTTAGTAACAACAACAACAAACTGAAACATTTACTGGGGAACACCAAGGACAAAATTGACACAAATAAAAAATCTGGAATTTATCAAATTTCTTGTTCTTCTTGTGAAAGCCTCTACATTGGTCAAACACGTAGAAATATTATGACCAGATTCAAAGAACACATGGCCCACTTCAGATACAACAGGCCAGAAAAATCTAGCATGGCTCAACATTTAATTGATACTGGACATGTAACATCAGAAAACCATCTTAAATTACTAAAACAAACACCCAACCACTTACTAGACGCCTATGAAAGTCTATTTATATACAAAAACAAGAATAAAATCGTTAACAGCGACCATGGACCTATCCCTCACAGCACCCTTTTTTCCATCTTCTAACATGACATTTTCAACAGTTAAAATTTAAAAACTTTTTCCAAAATTTTCCATATTTGAACATTTGCCAATTCTCAACGACCGTTAAAAATTTCCCTCAAGTTCTTCACTCCCCCCCCTTCCCTTAGTCCCTTCCCTTCCTTAGTCCTCCCTCCCCCCTTCTCCCTACTCTCTCCTTCACTTTAACCTCTCCCCCCCTCTTCCTTACCCCAGTACGCCACTAGCCAATCACTTCACTCCCCTCCCCCGTTCCCCTCGAACCCCTTTTTGCCATAGGTTCCCATCTTCCGTTTAACACCCAATACTGTTTTCTTCCTCCCCCCCCCTAGCCCCTCCATCTTCAACCCTCTCCCCTTCTTATTCTTAGTTATATTTTTTGGTTGTCCTCCCGTCCCCTTCACTTTCAGCCTTGAGTTGCAAGTGACTTTGGTTCTTCCTTCAGCACGCTGAAGAGGGCTACTTTGTAGCCGAAATACGTATACGTGTGTGTTTTCCTCGTCCCCTTGCCGAACCCCACCGACGACGCTCTTTTTGAGCAAATCCTTTTCTCCCGGTACTTTGAAGCCATCCACAGGTGAGTGACTGATTATTGAATGAATGTGTTTCCACGGATCACTGGCTGTCTTTAACAGGCCCATCCTGTGAAGATTCCCAGTTTTCTGTGGAGCAAGAATCCTTAGCGGAGGTCCCTACAGCCCCCACAAAGGATCTTGCTGTGTATGTTTGAGTGAGTGAGTGTGTGAGTGTGTGTGTGGTGTGGGCCTTCCGGTTGAGAGGCTGGTGTTTGGTCCCTGCGGTGAATTTCTCCCCCTTCCCGCACACCAACGCAGCAAAAATTTTTCGACTTTGCAAGGTGGACGAGCAGGGAGATCTATACGGCCATTTGAGATATTCCTTTTCTTCTGTAATCCATTGAGGCCGTAGAAGCTCAAATATCCATTTTTCCATAGAAGAGGAGAATTATGCTGGAATTGATAAAGAAAGCTAGCATCGAAGATCGGAATTGAACAAAAGAAGCATTCGCTAGAATTAGGAGACATAAATTCGAGAATCATTTGGTTGAATATGCCTGAACGAGAAATTCACGAGGAAAAATTAATCAGTCCATGATATGTATCAAATTGTAGCTAGGAAAAAATTAATTATAATTCGTTTACCAGGGAAAAAATTCTAGAAAAAAATTCATTCTCTTCTTTTTACTAAAAAATATACCTAGTCGAATTCCATTAAGTTCCTTTCCACCCATTCACATTTCCGTTACCTTTCCAGTTTCCTAAACAACTTTCAATAAGTAAAAATCATAATACTTTTCTGGGGTTAAGGTGCGTTTGGTGGGGACATGGAGCAGGTAGTCCGAAGATGGGCGTGGTACACCCTCCGTAGGGTCCTTAATCCTCAACCCGTTCCTCGACGCGTTCGCCCTCGCTGGCCCGTGTCTTGGACCCTCCCAGGGGTGGGTCTCCCTCCCGAAAAGTGACCGCTATGACTGCAATTTGGAAATCAATCAATCAATCCAATAATCAAAAAATGACTGTTTGCATAGTACACCTGTCAATCGTGCGATCAAGTACGTCTTTGAACCGTGATTCTGCGATGAAAAATAACGATTTTGTTAACTTTGCTAAACACGTGGCTGTGGACCACCGGAAAATGGCAACAGCGCTTTGGAATGGGCAAAGTAGCGGGCTGTTTGAATGAGTTACGAGCATGATTTTGCCATCTGGTACCGCTAATTTGCACGCCAAGGCTTCAGTTAATTTACCTACAGTTCCACAAGTCAGCACGGATTTATCCGCTAATGAACGCGAGCAAATAACTAAAAAATATAGGATGACTAAAGCCGCCACTAAGGAAGCGTTCAGGAATGCGTTCACGAATTTTAAAAGAAAAACACTAGTAGAGCAGTTACAGGTTAACCCAAAAGCATTTTGGTCATATGTTAGGGAAGTTCAAGGGAAACGATCTACCGTATGTTCGCTGAGAAACGACAATGGAGATGTGTTGACAAGCAGTTACGATAAAGCCAATTTATTAAATTCCTACTTTAAGAGCGTGTTCACGGAGCCTTCCGAAAACTCACCCGAGACCGATGACAATCCTTGTATACATAAAATGCCAGCTATTGACATCAGTACGCTCGGAATAGAAAATATATTGAAATCGCTTAGTACAAATAAATCACCTGGTCCAGACGAAATCCCTTCTCGCGTATATAAAGAACTAGCCTCAGAAATTGCCCCCTACTTGCATTTAATATTCAGTAAATCCATCAAGCAACACGAAGTACCTAATGACTGGAAAATCGCTAATGTAACGCTAATATTTAAAAGTGGAGACAAGGAACAGCCATCTAATTACAGGCCGATATCTTTAACGTCCATCTCTTGCAAAGTCCTTGAACACATCGTAGTCAGCTCGGTAATGAAACACCTAGACAAGCAAAACTTATTAATGGCAACTCAACATGGATTCAGGAAAAGCAGATTGTGCGAAACTCAGTTAGCGCTTTTCGCCCACGATATTCTAATCTCCGGGGAAGACAACATTCCAGTAGACGCGATTTTTCTTGATTTCATAAAGGCATTTGATAAAGTACCCCACGGAAAGTTAATAATAAAACTGAAATCTTATGGTCTAGACGAAGATGTCATTTCCTGGATTAGAGAATTTCTGAGCGACCGCGTCCAAAGAGTAGTATTAGACGGTGCAGTCTCCAATGAGGTTAGTGTCACTTCTGGCGTTCCTCAGGGTAGTGTCATTGGCCCACTCCTATTCCTTCTTTATATAAACGACATTGGCGAAGTAGTACACAGTAAGTTACGATTATTTGCAGACGACGCTGTAGTTTACAGAGAAATCCGTTCCAGCAAAGATATGGATGAACTAACGAATGACCCTGCTGCTATCCAAGCTTGGTGCGATGCTTGGCAGTTGGAATTAAATTTGGAAAAATGCGTCGTAATGAATTTCTGGAAGAAGAATAACTCCCTACAGCGTAACTATATCATTCGAGGCACCCAATTAAATGCAGTTGAATCCGTGAAATATCTAGGCGTTAGAATCTATCGTGGAATAAACATATTCGAGAAATAACCGGTCAAGCTAATCGTCAAATGGGTTTTGTTAAAAGAATATTAGGAAAGTGCGACGACAAAGTGAGAGAAATTAGATAATTTTCCCTCGTTAGACCACATTTGGAATACGCTGCCAGTGTTTGGGACCCTCATGAAAAAGGCTTAATAACAGAGTTAGAACGCGTGCAAAGAAGAGCTGCCAGGTATGTGAAAGGTCGTTACGATAGTTTTGTAAGTGTAACTGACCTCTTAGATAAACTCGGATGGGAATCTCTGTCGGACCGTTGATTGAAAAACAGACTAAACCTTTTAGATAAATTCAAGAGCAGTGTCTTTTCTGACGAAGTTAACCATATCTTGCGGACGCCAACGTACTATGGAATATCAGATCATATAAATAAAATAAGAGAGATAGATTGCAGAACAGACAGATTCCGAATGTCATTTTTTCCACGATCGATAAGAGATTATAACGGCAGCAATAGAACTCGTAAATAGATTGCATGACTTGTAGTGTAGCCTACTTACCTATGTAAAACTTAACGCATGTTTCTGAATTTCTATTCTATATTCTATTTCTAACAGCATATGGTAGTATAGTTTGTTTGTTATACGGGACGTTTTTTGGACGGTGTGGTGTGCATGTGGGAGTCCAAATGCATGCTGCATGCTGGTGATTGATCACCCCCTGCTAAACACCCTAGAGGTGGCTCGCAGGGTATTATGTAGATGTAGATATGTTGCTATGATTGTTCGCTTGTATGACTGCCGCGCCGCCATTGGAATTTGGTGGTCATTTTTTGAACTAATCCCCATACTCACTTTTAATTGAATAGACGGATAAATAATTGTAAATTTATAGTTTTCATAATTTTTCCTGGGGTTTCAGACAATTTTAGAGGGGGTCTTCATAAGACTTTTTGTCGTATCTCGTCTCGTTCACCCCAAACATTTGTATAGGTGAGTGAATGAGTGGTTGTAAGTGGTCTTTATGGTAAATAGGTTAAGTGAGGTAGGCTGTAGACCAGTCTGATTCAGAATATCTTCTTTTCCACGATCAAATAGAGACTATAACGGCAGTGTTAAAACTCCAAAAATGATTAGATGACTTGTATTGTTGCTTATGTAGAGCGATGGCTAGGTTCTAAAAACAATTATCTCAAAAATAGCAACCTTTCGGGAGAGCAAAAGAAACCATTCATATTTTTAATTGTACACTGAAATTCAAAATCAAAAATACATTTATTAAATAATAAATTCAACAACGATTTCAGAAGGGAACTTAGGAAGCAGAGCAATTTATACAACGTGTACAGAAAGTCCATTGCGTCATGTAATAAATTGAAGGAACTTGAAGCTAAAGAAAATTACGCTCCACAACGCTCAATAACTAAGGAGTTAGCTCCACAGATCACTCCTTACTAAGAGATAATATCTAGAAGTCACTATCGGAAGGAAAGTTATCGCTAGACTGGAACATTGCAAGCGTTACACCCATATTTAAAAAGGGAAACAGACATGACCCAGGCAACTACCGTCCAATTTCAATAACATCGATCATAGGCAAGATACTTGAGCATATCGTCGTTAGCAATATCATGACTTTCTTGGACAGACGTAACTTCCAACATGACTGTCAGCACGGATTCAGAAAAGGTAGATCATGCGAAACACAGCTCAAGCTATTTCATAACGATATTCTAAAATCTGGTGAATCGAAAAGACAAGTTGACGCATTTTTTCTAGATTTTAACTTAATCTGAACAAATGTATGTCGGTACATTTCTTGCGAAATTTGACCAACTATAACCATTTTTATTCTGTGCATGGTATTAACCTAGAGACAACAGACGAATTGAAGTACCTGCGAGTTACCATAACCTTGAACCTCTCGTGGGGAACACGTTTAAGGAATATCTGAGGCATGGCCCGGAAGATATTAGGATTCGTCAACCGTATTGTGGGAATATTTTGAGATGAGCAAGTGAAAGAAATGTGCTATTTCGCAATCGTACGTCCGCACCTTCAATATGCAGCGAAAGTATGGGATCCGGTAACGAAAGACTTAATGCGCGATCTGAATAAAATACAAAGGAAGGCTGCGCATTTCGTCAAAAACTGCTACGGGCGTACAGATAGCGTTTCGCAGATGTTAAGCTAATAATACTGGGAGCCGCTGGAGACTCGCAGGCTGCGCACTAAGCTTACATTGCTTGAACAATTGAGAATAGATGTCTTTAAGGGCGACACGTAGAACAAAATATCAAAGACAAACTATATTTCCAGGCCCGATAGAAGCGATAAATTAAGAGAGATGTTTTGCCGAACGGATAGATATAGGAATTCGTTTTTCCCCCGGACCATAAAAGACTTAAATAAATGCTAGTCACAACTTTGTAGAGCACTTCATTTTTTATACGTAGACGGCTGGTATCCTGACACCCCATTCCACACGCCTTTTAGGCAGCTTGCGGGGTATAATGTAGATGTAGATGAACCATGAGGTATAAAATATGTGCCTTGTGGTCAATAATAACAGCCTCAGTTCTGATTTCGCACTCGCTGCCAAGAGGTCAAGGTTGTTGTTACCCCTGGTAGATGTATTTTGCATAATAATATAATACGTAAAGGGACTCGCAGTCACCGTCTAAAACTCACACAACCTATCCACCTTTCGGGTGTTTTTTGACTTTTTGAAGCAGTTCGACTGCTTTAACCCTTCAATATCCGTCTTAGGGAATAATTGACCCTTTATCTCGACGCAGGTTATCTAATCGGAGACTGTGTGGAACTGTAGGTAAATTAACTGAAGCCTTGGCGTGCAAATGAGCGGTACCAGATGGCAAAATCATGCTCGTAACTCATTCAAACAGCCCGCTACTTTGCCCATTCCAAAGCGCTGTTGCCATTTTCCGGTGGTCCACTGCCACGTGTTTAGCAAAGTTAACAAAATCGTTATTTTTCATCGCAGAATCACGGTTCAAAGACGTACTTGATCGCACGATTGACAGGAGTACTATGCAAACAGTCATTTTTTGATTATTGGATTGATTGATTGATTTCCAAATTGCAGTCATAGCGGTCACTTTTCGGGAGGGAGGCGGGGAGGCCCCCCCCTGGGAGGGTCCAAGACACGGGCCAGCGAGGGCGAACGCGTCGAGGAAAGGGTTGAGGATTAAGGACCCTACGGAGGGTGTACCACGCCCATCTTCGGACTACCTGCTTCATGTCCCCACCAAACGCACCTTAACCCTTTTCTGGTTCTCATTTTATGCGTTTATAGAATTGAAAAACATTTAACGCGTAGTTCTGATAGATCTATTTTAACAAAGATCTGAATTTTAATTAATTTTGCTAATCAAATATGCGTTCGTATGGATCAATTTTGTGATTAAAAATCAAGTTTTAAAGAAATTATGAAGATCAAATAATGTATTTACACCTCTCATTTCCCTATAAAAGAAATCGTTAACTGACCAAATTAATCAATTTCTTCGGATAACAACACAAAAGAAATGATTGAACCTTAAAATGGCCATCACATATGCCGTTACCTAAATCAATTCGGCTTGGCATTTCTCTTCAATTGCGGTTACCTAAGTTGTTCCAATATAATCCTCGGGATACTATTATTGAGCATAGAATATTGAGCAAAGCATTGGAATACTGAACTAAAAACAGACAACTGATTTCTCGGAAGTGGCTCAAAAAAGTGCTTTCATTCTACTGTGAGGAACTCTATAGGAGTTTTTCCTTGAAGGGGAGAAGAAGAGTAGGCCGTGACACATCGCTCATGCAGCTAATGGTTAGGGGCCTTGAGTTGGACGACGCGGAAATGGTAGTCAAAAGTCACTCCACAGTCAACTGCCCCAACGGTTATGCAATGTAGTAGTTGAATTTCAACAAATAATTAAGCGCTTAAGAATTCAATAGCCATGCAACATCATATGGACCTTGTGATAGGTATTGCGAAGTTTTAAGATCAGAAAAATCTTTAAAGTGTGTGTGTGTGCAGCATCAATTCATCCGTCACTGGGACTTGATCCGTGGAACCTATGATTCGTAGCATGATACTTTACCCACTACACTACCGGAACGATTAGGTTCTTAGGCAGTCTCAATGCCCAATACGTCGGGTTTGTCCACCGATGTCCCGACGAGAGTAGTTCTAGGTGAGTCGAGGGCGAAGCATACTTCGGAGAATATTGCGAAGAATTCGTAGCGGGATCTTTTGCGCCTAGTCATAATGCGACGGGCATGATTATTTTCGCGGCATATGGGATATATTGCTTTTAAAACTCCCGGTTGTATGAGAGCATTGCGAGGGCAAAATTTTGGAAGACAAGTAGTTCCTGAACTGGCCGCTCTCAGACGCCAACGAGCTTTGCGTTAATTTTTTCCGCCACTGTACATGATGCAAGAATGCTAATAAATGTAGCAAAGCAATATAAAATTAATTGAACATTAACTTATTATTTATCCTTTCTGAAGCACTCTGGTACAACCATTTTGATATTTCTCGGACTAACAACTTGTCCTCGTGAAGTCCCTTCCTCCGGGCAGAAACTGTAAAGATAAAGGAAATGCTATCATTACCCCAACGAAAATTTTGTATACAATTTCTATACAGGATGTATACAATGTGCACATTTTGTATGAATTTGTATAAAGCTGTATAAAATGTGTACATTGTATAAATTTTATACATTTTATGAAAATTTATACATAGTTGTGTAGGCTGTATAAAATTTGTACATTTTATACATTTTTATAAAATGTAAAGGTATGTGTGCATCAATGTGTATATATCAGGGTTTCGGAGTTAAAGCACCACTACGCTCAGATTCTATTCTTTACACCGTAACACATTGTTACTTTTTAAAACGGTGTTTAAATTGTTGCTAATTATTTTTTAACTTAAGAAATTGTTATGAAAAATATAGAGATCCACTAAACCATTCTTTTGTTGTTGGTTAACCTAATTAAATTAAAGAAATTGTAAGATTTTGAAAATGTTTGTAAAATTGTTGCTAACTTTGTTTAAACATTAGTAATCGTTATAAACATTATAGAGTAAGAATTTAACATTCATTCCACGTTTTTCAACCGTGTAAATGTGGGAATTCTTCATTACATAATAATAGTTTTTGTAAAAGTTGCTAAATTTGTTTAAGTTTTAGTAATTGTTATAATCAACAAAGATTAAGGGTATATTGTTCAGCCAACTCTTCTCAACCGTAATACATGCGGAAATTGTTAAGTTTTTAAAAGTTGCTAACTTTGTTTAAACTTTAAATTTTTCAAATAAACAATGTAGAGAGTAATAAGTTCATAATTTGTTGTTGTTTAACCCGTATGGTATGTAGAAATCGTTAATGCTCATAAATTTTATTAGCATTGTTGCTAACTTGTTTAAACTTATTTAATTGTTGTAGACAATATAAAACTTCAAAATAGCGTTAATTTGTTGTTCTGAAACTGTAGAAGCGGTAAAAATGTCCAAAATTTTGTTTCGTTGAATAGTTTATAATTTCCTCCCGGAGTCCAAGCTGTATAAAAAACCATTAACTTTCTTTATAAAATTGAAACTGGAAGCTAGGTATAAATTAAAGTGTTATTAAGTGGCAATGCTTACTTTGAAATAATTTTAGCTTTAAGAAATTAAAATATCAGCGAGGAAATATGTGAGTATTTAATAATTATTGCATTCAGATTTGCACAATGCCAATGCAGATAAACCATATCCATTGATGAAAACTAACTGCATACAAATAGCAACTCTGAATGCAAAAATTATTCGAATTGGCATTCGGAGTTTTTCCTGCAAGTTTTGGTTTTCGCTCATTATTAATATGGGTTTCCTGTCGAATACAAGCACCTATAGTTTGGAATTGGTGATTATAGCATTCACAAATTTCCTCCACAGTGACATTTATTAACTTTTTCGTTGAAACCATTATATTACGTACTTATCTAAAAATACGGATTAAAAATCGTATTTCGAAACTTGCGCCATAACGACCGGCGGCCATCTTATATAACATGTGACTTACAGCGCCCACAGCCATCGCAACTAAAGCACTAAAGTTTGGTATTCAATCGTAGGTACTGTATTTTTGACTTTGTGAATTCAGCTGTGCTGTAAAATCTTATTTTACAAGCAAATTTACGTTGACGTACGCCATGGAAGAGGAAAATGATCCCTTTTTCGCTGTGGAGACTGGCAAGAAGTGGCTCTTAGGAGTACGAAGGGATTTGAGGAAGATGCCTTTGCCAGCATTGACCCATCCACTGCTTACTGACCATTTAAATGTAAGTAAACGGAAATTTTTTCTCTATTCGATAGTAAACCACCGAACTTGTGTGTATCGAGCCTTTCAGGACTAATTTATTTCTCAGTGTAATTAATATTTTGCATGATATTTGCGTGATAAAAATACGATCCATTCAGACCGATTAACTTTAAATATCAGTTCTCGCCGTAAAATACATTTTTAACCTGTTCTTTATGGCATTAAAGTATTATTCTCCTTCTCAATGAACTCGTATATGAAGTGTTTTTCTTACAAATGAATAACTATTGAGAATATGTCGAAGAATTATAGTAATTAATGAGCAGTTCAGGACATAGCCATCAATTAACTCTCTCCGATCATTATCATTTAGGTATTGATTTGTGTCTTTAGTAAAATATTCGCTAATGCCTTACACTCAGGGAAAAATTTCTGCTGTGTAAGTCATTTGGAACTGTCATTTATCTGCTTTGTACCACTGATTTGTATGTGCTTTTGAACTACTGTGGAATTGAAACACGGTACACAGCAGTTCATGACGTCATAGCATCCTACCATGTCATCAACTCATTTGAAACATATTTTGAACTGCCTTGGATTTCCATTGGAAACTGCTATGGGACTCATTTGGATTTAAATTTGGAACTCGTTTGTACCACTCGTTCATCCGTTTTGAAACTGATTTGTACCATTTGGAACACCCATTTGGAACTCATTTGTACACCATGCCACCTGCTTTGTAACAGTTCATGATGGCGTACTCAATTTTCTTGAAGTTTATTTTAGTCTGTTTCGGATATTTAGGCAAGATGAATATCACGAATTGAAGTGCGGCAGTGCCGCCATTTCGCAATAGCTCCATTGCTTTCCAAAGCATTAGTCATAAACGAAAGACCTTCAAGCTCGTCAAACTTAATACAAGTTTCATGTTTTCATATTGCGGAGTGAGGGGTAAGTCACTTTGGTGGTCAAGAAAGTCCTTATCGAGAGCTTAATTCCGATCTTACGTAGTTGATGTGGATCATTCAGTGTCCATTTTTGAGTGAAATGCCTTCGTTTCTGGATATTTTTTCTTGAAAACCGTCATGTTAAATATCTGAAAATGCAATGGGAAATGCGAAAAAAGGCCTTTCCGGGTAATCGAACTTGTCAACCTCGACATTGAAATATATTTTCGAAGGAGGGATTCATGGCGAAAAAATTCAGCCCTTAAATACGGATCCAAATATGGACATAAACCATTTCCTAGGGATCGCGAAGACAATACATCGGTATGTTTTATCATCGAGTAAGTATATTATGTATGGTTTTATGTATATTAATCTATGCAAAATACTACTTTCCCGGTAATATCAAAGAACGAAAGCAATGAAAGAAAAGGTTGCAAATATGCCGTAAAATTCGCAATATTTATAATTGCGAAGTATACTTTGAAAGTATAGACATTGAATTTTTACGATAATAATATACTTGGAAACGCAAAAAAACGCGAGCGCTATGAATTTGTTATTGAATACCTTTATTATACGCAACCAAGATTCTCGGTACGTAGTGAAGATAATCTTGTCGCATTTCAAATCGGACCGAAAAATACGATTTAAGCCACAAGGAAAATAGAATAATTTTTAAACTAATTCGAATGATTATTTGGGAGTTTTGTTTCTATTAACTGACTTGCGATTATTTCTTATTAAACCACTAATGCATTTTAATTTTTTATTTATTTATTTATTTATTTATTTTATTCCCAAACCACCGAATACAGCTCACGTTGGCCATTTTACATCGGGGTATTCAACATATTTAATAATTAAACGCACACGAACAACCATGCCCTGGGCAGGGGAAACCTACCCAGGCGGGACTCGAACCCGCGACTTCTTGTTTGGCAGGCGAGGACGTTACCCCGCCGCCACCGAGGCCGGCGGATTGCATATATTAAAGAATTTTCGTTTTCTCGACCAAACGTATCAGACTGAACCTGGCCATGGTATGTTGGCGCGTAGAAGACAGTTCCAAAACAAATGATGACGTATATAAATCGCATGGATTTGTTAACAAAGAATTACAAACGTATGGAAAGCCGTTATACATGAATCTTCTCAGTACACAACAGTTACAATACGAATGATGACGCCCGGAAATCCTGTCATCTCGTTCAAAGGGAGTTCCAAATGAATTTTCTCCGTACACAGCCAGTTACAATACGAATGATGACGTCTGGAAATCCTGCCGAATCGTTCAAAAGTAGTTCCAAACGAACACACTCTGTACAAAGGAGTTCCAAATGGGATCACAAATGAGTTACAAACGTCTTCATAATTCTAATTTTTGGTACAAATGAGTTAAAATGAGTTTCACAGCAGTTCCAATGCAGATTTTGGTGTTCCAAAGCAGTTTCAAAAGGGTTCCAAAGCAGTTGCAAAGCAAAAATATTTCCCTGAGCAGTTAGAAGAGGATGCAGAAAAATACATCTTCTGGAAAATGACGTGAGGCCCTTCGAGGATAAAAACAACAGTGTGAATGCCGGGATCAGAACATTCCAGTCTCTCCAGACCGCCCCGTAACTAGGAAGAGAAAAATTCTATAGCTACTGCAGGAGCATGAAGAGCCCAAGGAGGTGCAAATGTACCATGTAATCCCCGGAAATGGTAACGAGGAGGTTGATGAAGATAATTCGTATCTATTGATCCACATTCTTCCGGAAGGCATGTTTACACTGTTCATTAAGTCGTAGGAGTCATTGTCTAAATGTATGAATGCATCAATTTACACGAAAATTCACCATGTTATAGGCACCCAACTTGTGTGAATGCATGAGCAGAAATATAATCTCTTCTAATTTGGTTCTTGCATTCGTACACGTTCTCTTCTGGTCCATTCACACAAACAGACATTCACTTGTACAGGTAGAAAAGGAGGTACAAACTTGAATGAAGTATGGGAGCAAACATGAGCAAAAAAGTGGCTTTTCTTGAATAACTGCAACTTCTCCAATCAAAGTGGAAAATAAGTCTTTTGCTTCGCTCTCCCCTGATAATAATATTGAATGTGAAGTTTGTGACGGTACCTCAAGTGAAAACTTGCATGTATCATTTTGAGAGAGTGCCTGCAGTTATTCCTCAGACTATTCAGAGCATTAGGAAAGAGAAATGTCTGAAATCGTTTTCAAACGCGTAATATTGCGCATTGATAGAAATTCTACTCTGTGTTGGAGTATTCCATGTTTACGTTACGTTATTATTTTCTCATTATCTGATCATATTATTATGTAATGATATGCATAAAATTAAATGATTCCCTGACATGTAATGATATGAATAAAATTAAATGATTCCCTGCCGGTTCTGGCCCACTAATTTCGACAGTCATTATGCCCCTATTAGTCTTATTTTAAGGTCTGTGTTTCCTCTCATGTAAAAAAGCTTGAGAGATTGAATGTTAAGGGAAATAAACTGCCGAGGAAGTCAGTAATAGTGTTATACTTCTATTGGATATTTATTCATTGTTTTTTGTGATATCTCCAATGAAAATTGTAGAAATAATGTTTATATGTAAAAAAATTTGGCTTTACACATTGTGTGTAGGTTGTACTCTTTTTATGCAATATATGAAACAGTGCAAATTGCGTACAATCTACACAAGTTGTTTGATGCCAAATTTTTTGTGCAATGTACACATTATTTATGCAATTTGTACTCAATTGTGTGCGGGAAATCCTGTGTACATTGTGTACAAATCATATGCAAAATTTTCATTGGGGCCATCACATCCGCATGATAGTTAAAATTTAAATTAGCTGTAAAGATAACTCCCTAGTCTAGAATTTTGGTGGTTCTCTCAAGGTATCCATTGTTTATGTTGCAATTAAATGTAATCGGACTTTAAAATGATGATATGTGACTGGTACACATTTCTTTAAATTAATTCTCATAGAAGTAGGTACATACTTGAACACCGGCAAAATAGATTATTTCAACTGCTCTGTAAACATAAACAGTCATCTAAATATTTAATCCTGCAATATAATTTTTAATCATCAGCATTTGATAGACCCGCATTTGGTTTTTTCTTCTACTTAACATCATTAATAAATAAATGTAATAACAATCCAGGCGGGACACTTAAGGAACACCAGATGTCACATTCATTACACTAGAGAGGAAGGATTTAATCTTGACCACCTGGGTTCTACCATTAAGACAGTTAATGATAATTTTAAAAGATTACCATCAATGCCATAACATGTCAACTTACAAAGCAAATGGTAAGTAATGACAGTATCAAATGTTTTCTGAGAATGAGTATATATTACATCACCTTGATGCCCTTCACTGAAGGGATTTAGAATGTAGTATTGCATGACCATGAGATTCGTAGTTGAAGACCTTTCTTCATGAAAACCATGGTGCTCTGGTATAGCTATATGTTTGTAGGAGAGGATATTAGGCTTAAGTGCAAGACTCTCTCTCAAGATCTTAACAACAAATGACTGGATTAAAATAGGTCTGTAATTAGTGGTGTGAGTCTTATCACCTGATTTATGGGTTGGGACTACATAACTACTTCTTAGGTTGGATGGGTAGACTGAGTGAGGGAGGATATGCTAAAATCTCTTGACAATATTTAAGCACAAAAGGTGGAATACCACCTGGGCCTGGTCTCTTTGTTATGCATGATGAATTCAGTTTCTAAAGTACTCATGTGAGTGTGTGGTGTTGTTGTAAATAAGTTTGTAATATATAGTTAAATATAATTGTTTTATCATTACAGCAAACTGTATCTGGTTTTCATTTCCTTTGTAGACCCTGTAAGACCTGAATCTCACTGATTTTTTCTTTATTAAATTTATTCACTACAAAAGTTCATAAACCCACCGGAGGGTGTTCCCATAGCATTCAATAACTATGCAAAACACATTAGCATGTTACATTATGCACAGGAACACTCTCGATTGCCTAGACAGGGTGTTCTCAAATGTAAGTAAATGCTGCGAAACGATGAAGATGGTAACTCACATGGCGTTCATGAACGCTTGGAAACATTGACAAACAGTCGTAAACATAGCTAAACGCTCTGTAGAGTGTTTGTGAACACTCCAAGGCGTACACATTTCCACTCGAGGACACTCTGGGATAGTGTTCTTTGAGTGTTCTTCGCTGTTCATGATCACCTCCATGGTGCGTTCTTAAACAATCTGAAAACGGTCACATTTTCGCCAGGGTAATCATTCATCAATGGTTACTAAGCAGACACCCATGAAACTTTTGAATGAAGAATCCTTCCACCTTGATAAGGTTGTCTATCATGTGAAGGAATCATTTTGGTGTATATTCTTGCAACAATATGCAAAAATGGTATTAATATCTGGAAGGGGACGTCCTATGGATATCGGAATTTGGGACTTATGGATATCCGACAGATGTCCGAGGGAAATCGCGGGATTTTCATCGGATATCCTTGGCCCATCCGCAACGTCCGTATTGGACATTCGTTGGATGTCCATGTGTTGTTAGGGCTGTATACAAATTTGGCTTTACGCAATTGTATAAAAATTTATACAATTGTATACAGGATGTCCTGTATAAAACTGTATACAATTGTATACAAAATGTATAAATTTTATACAAATTTGGCTTTACACAATTGTATAAAAATGTATACAATTGTATACAGGATTTCCTGTATAAAACTGTACACAAAATGTGTACATTGTATACAAATTTGGCTTTACACAATTGTATAAAAATGTATACAATTGTATAAAATGTATACAATTGTGTAAAATGTATACAATTGTATACATTTTATACAATTGTATACAAAATGTGTTAATTGTATACAAATTTGGCTTTACACAATTGTATAAAAATGTGTACAATTGTATAAAAATGTGTACAATTGTATAAAAATGTATACAATTGTATAAAATGTATACAATTGTGTAAAATGTATACAATTGCATACATTTTATACAATTGTACACATTTTTATACAATTGTGTAAAGCCAAATTTGTATACAATTAACACATTTTGTATACAATTGTATACAGTTTTATACAGGAAATCCTGTATAAAATTGCATACAATTGTATACAAAATTTTCATTGGGGTACTCCCTGGGGTATATAGGAAAAATGCTTGAAAATTATATTAAACTCCTGAAGCATTTAATTTAGGAATAGGTTCCTCTATTCAGTTTAGGGTATTTGTTTTTCCCCAGAGAAATAAGTCAAAATATGAAGTTATTACTCCATGGGGTAATACAAATTACCTAAAATTTCGTTGCATTCCAAATATCTTAATAACAAACCTCCCCTATCATCACATTTACTGATGTAGTACCACAAAACTGCATCAGGAGTTTTATACGGGATAAAATTTAAAAAAATGAAATTGGCACTTCTTCAAGTCTTCACAAGATTGGGTGACCCTTGAATTTCACGAAAATGTAGTAAACACCCAAAATTCTCTCTTGCCTCACTAATTCCATTCATTAAAATTATACTTTTGTTGGCTTCCCTTGGTCTAGTCTCATGTTAGGTCGACTATTATATCCGTTGCGATAAATAATGAATAAAACGAGACAGTAACACGTCACTAGTACATTAACTGCATTATCAATATGCCTAAAATTTCTACAGCTGAACCACTTTCCAAGCTTAAAATTTGTATGCATGCATCGATTAAATCATTGAATGCCAGCACTTACCTGAAACAACAGCCGTGGATTGTAGAGTTGACAAGGGAGCTTGTAGCACAGATGACCTGAGAATCTATTAAGGCTCACTAAATATCGCAGAATGGTAGGAAAGAATACAGGTATCTCACTGTGTCAGCCGTAGTTTAACAACAACGAAGAGTCCAAAATCACAACGAAGCCGGGGTCAAAATCGTGAGAATAGTCCAAACCAAATGAAGCAGGGGGCAAAACCGAAAGAAAAAGAATCCAACACGGCGAGGGGTCAAAGCAATCTATAAGGCAAACCAGAAAATATGAGGTAGAACTCTATCTACCTTCTCAGCACTTCTCATAACCATCATAACGAGGTATCAGGCATCAGGAAAGTGAGTTTTAGCAAGTTCGACGATACGTATTCCATCGTTCTTTTGTTTTCCGGGCGGGGCGGGTCTTGTATTTTGCCTTTGCAGTTGTATTACAAAAATCGGTACATTTTGTAAGGGTACAAAAGATTTACCATTTGTATACAAATAATTGTGCTGTCTGGGAGTGAACAAGCTTTTAACAGGCAGGGGCCGGTTGGTAGTATGTTTCACCGAACAGGGAGTGAACAGACAACAGTGAACAAACACTAAACACCCTATCGATTTACGTAAAAATAATGCCTGTTCGCTGTCAGTTTGGAGCCTTATGGAGATTTTGAGAACAGATTGTGAACAACGTACGAACAATTGTTTTAAGTTTCGGAATTTGGACAACAATTTGGATTTATCCAAATTTAATTGAGTACAAGGAAGTTTAATTGAATCCAAAGAAAATATCATCTACTTAAACAGTAATTATATGCGTTTGAATTCATTATCACGATTACCATCAACCACGGATAACGGTTATTGAAGTGAGCACGCAAATTATATCAGCTATCTGCTCGGCTTACGCACGTTAAATACTTTACTTCGCCAATTACAGGCAGGGGCCGTATGTTTCAGCCAAAGAGTATGTACTCTGTGGTTTCAGCGGACTGGGAACGAACAGACAACAGTGAACGCCCATACAAAAAAATCTGTGCTGCGACTGCACTAAATCTGCACTGTAACTGGACTAAACTCTGTGTTTAGCACAGTCACAGTACACTTTTCTGTACTAGAATGTACTATGGCAGCTAGAATTTGAGAAGAACTGTACTGTAGCAGTGCTGGATCACTGTGCTTGAACTGTGCTAGAGCTCAGACAGCACTTTGACTGGGCTGGGGAACATGACTGGAGCTGTACTATGGCTCAAATTGGACTGTGACAAGGCTAGAAAACATGACTGGAAGTGTACTGTGGCTATAAGGGACTGGGCTGGGTAACATGACTGGATCTGTACTATGGCTCAAACCACTGCGACAGGGCTGGACTTAAACTAGTCATTGACAGGAGAAAGTATTTCCTATATTATTTCACATTACGATCAACTATCATTTCCATGAGAATATGAATGCGTAAATTATATAAAAATTTATGCTGACATTACAGCGGCAATGCATAGCTCCAGCTTGCTTATTATTTTGGTAAAGTATGGTCAAAAGAACAACTTCCGCCGATACTCAGCCATCTTTGTTAGAGCATTGGTGTTGAACCGGTTGTAACATTACTTGTTTACGTGCTCTGAATTCTACGCTGTACGATGGATACGTCGATGTAAGATCGACGCTAAGAACGTGAAGAAGTGAACTTTACTTCAATTACATCAAAATTAGCTACTTAGCCGGGAATTTTTCTTGCGGGTGAAGTGATATCGTCGATTTTGCTGAAATCCGTGTGGTTCGCGATGAATCAACTTTCCACGATTGATTTCGACGACTCGCAATCTACTCCTTGCGAAGCACGAGAAGTTGAAAAAAGACATATCTTTATTTCTACTCTGCTGCTGGAGGTAAGTACTCAACTTCTCTAAAATTAAATTCAGACAAACTTAAACAGTCAAATTTTGAAGTCACACTTTATTAGATATCAGTATGTAATGTTTTTTCCTTTTAATTTCAGGAAGGAAGCCAAAGAGGCAAATGAATTGAGCGGCAATGCCTTAACAAGACTTTCATTTTTATGTTTATAATCATGAGTATATTTGTATTTAATAAATTTCTTTTATTTTCATATCTTATTGTCATTTATTGTGCTCCACGGCGTTAGTACTGAAACTTCATCAACAAAAACTATCGAGGTGGGCATATTTGTGGCAAGTAGACAAATAGCACTGAAGTAAATTTTGGTGGTTTTTATGTTGAGTGCCCGTTGATGTGCAGAATAGGATTTGTCAATTTTTCTCATAGAACCTAAGGGCTTCGATAGCAATATTTTTAGTACCATAAACTTAGTTCATATTAAGGAAGTGGAACGTAACAAATTCAGTGAGTGTCTGTTAGGAATATGGTTTATCTTTCCTTAGACCTGTCAAAATTCGAATGAGTGTAGTCGTTTTGGCCACTGTAATCTCTTTGCGGTTTTCTGATTGGATCAGGCAACCAATCTTCAAACACCTAAAAAGGGAACTATATATCTCTGCTAATTGGCCTATCTTGATTTAATTCTGCTTCTTGTTTTCAATAAGATAAACAGGGAATGCAATAGCCAAATCAAGACTCAATTATTGATTCATGGACAGAGTATTACAGTAAAAACTGTGCTATGGCAGCTGCACTGTGGCTGTGCTATGGCAACTGCACTATGACTGTGCTAAGGCAACTGTACTCTGACTGCGCTATGGCAACTCCACTGTGACTGTGCTATGACAACTCCACTGTGACTGTGCTATGGCAACTACACTCTGACCGTGCTATAACTGTACTGCGATGTTTCAATTCAAGTGCAGTTTAAGTAGAGTCACAGTACAGCCCTTTAAGCACAGTTACAGTGCAGCTTTAGTACAGCCACAGCACAGATTTTTTTGTATGGGCGGACACTCAACAGGCAAGGGCCGGTTCATAGTCCGTTTCACGGTACGGGGTACGAACAGAAAACAGTGAACAGCTAGTGAACAGGTTCTCAACAAGGACGGAAAGATAGCATGGTGCTGCTACCTACCTATAGAAGATAGCAAACGCAAACAATGACGCCAATAACCGCTACCGTTATACGGACAGTTTACGAGCACATGTCGACTGTGCTGTGGTGAAGTTGTTGGTTGTGGAGAAAACAGTTATTTATTTGAGTATTATTTAACCTGTGCTAAATGCCCGCAGTGACGAATTAAGTAATTCGTGCATCCATTCAGTGATAGTGAAAGTCGTGAAGTGATATTTGTTCTTGAGTGTGTTTATTTAATAATTTATTGTGTCTCTTAAGTTTTTGAGCAAGTACTGAGATTTGTATTGTATTTGTATTATGCGTATGTGCGTTACGTCGCCAATAAGAACCGACAAACATTGTCAGAGGACTGTCTTTCTTGTAGGTTTGTTTGTGAGAAGTGAAATCATCGTGTTCATAAATATTCTTTAAAGGCGTGTTTCTCTTTTAAAATCACACGTATTATATTGGCATAGTGCAGAATCCGAGTTTTATTAATTTAAGGAAGTACATATTTCTTTGATGAAGGCATGTGAAATATTTGTTGGTGTAGTGGTTGTTCTGTTAATGATGACAAAGCTTGCTTTTCTGCAACTATTCAAGATTTTTATAACTAATGGAATATGTGGAAAAGCACAATAAAAGTTTTTCTTACAATCATTCAAATGAATTTCAACTTTTAATTCTATTTTAACATAAATTATCTCTTGTCTATTATGTCCAACTTAGCAACAGCGAACAGTTAAGGAACAAAGTATGCGCATAGGGAGAGAACAGACAAATAACCGTCTTCTCACATTCTCACAGACGTGAAATAGACAAGGCGTTCCAATTTACATTCTACGAACAGTCGCCTGACTGTTGTCACTCGGACAAGGAACAGAGAACTAACAGCCGAAGAAAACAGGCAATGAACTGACAGCGCACAGTCCCCTGCCTGTTCATTGTCTGTGGTCCTACAGGTAAGGAACAGAGAATGCCGCTTTCTTAACAGGGAGGGAACAGACAAGTAACCCTTTTCTCACAGACAAGGAACAGACAAGGCGTTCCAATTTACATTCTACGAACAGTCGCCTGCCTGTTCTCTCTTGGTCAGGGAACAGGGAACGAACAGCCAACTTACAGACAATTAACAGACTTTATTGTTACAGAAATCGACAGGGTGCACTCTCACTATCACTGGAACCCGTGGTGAAAATATCATCCCAATCCAATTTCTATTTGGTTTTAACTGGGGAAAGAGCAACATAGAACTGCACATTCTTTGGGCAACTTTGGGTTTGACTT
Source organism: Ischnura elegans (assembly GCF_921293095.1). Classification (NCBI taxonomy): domain Eukaryota; kingdom Metazoa; phylum Arthropoda; class Insecta; order Odonata; family Coenagrionidae; genus Ischnura; species Ischnura elegans. Next base: position 144,132,950 of record NC_060247.1, read on the forward strand.
TCCTTCAAACACCCCATTTCCCCTGTTGTGCACATCAGTCCTATCTTTATACGATGGCCTGACAACCTTTAAATGGATCCTTGGGTTATCCTGAGAACCAACTGAATGGAAATTGCTGATCCACACGTCTTCCTCTATCTCCACAGTTTCCAAATCAAGGGCCGCGGAACATTCCTCTTGTGACTCAACTTTTTCTGAAAAGCAAGCAACGGCGTAGAATAAAATCAAAGAATGCTGCGATTCATTTTTTGGGACCACCTCTGGATTCCATTCTTTTTACGTCTACAACTTCCTTTATCTATCGGGGTAAACTATGGGACAAGATAATGTTTAAATATTTTCATTAATTTGTAACAAAATATAAGTTATAAAAATACCCAAAAGCCATTTTATTAATCCGCACTGATGAGTGTAAATAAATGTGGAAGATGAATGCTGTAGACGTAGTAGTTTTCCTTAGGTTGAGTTGCAAAGTTCATGAAGTTGACAAAACGGCTAATTTTTCGGTGCGCGGAGTCATTTATTGCACTGGCCGTGTCTACATTTTTCAATTTTTTTGTAATAAAATAAATCAGAATTTAGGATAAAATTTCCTTTAAAATGAGGTATAGTTCATTATTATAGCATGCAGTGAAGCCAGGATATAAATTTGCAAGTACAGCGGCACAACATTTTGACGCCGACAGTAGAAGAAAACGCTGTCTTCTTGGCTGGCACTCGAATGCATGAGGATCAATAACGTTGCTCTATATTTTCATATTCCCTCCCTTGATTTTAAACATCATGGAATTTTCTATGTCCTTCCGTAACTGAAATTGAACAAGTGCCATAAATAATTTGAGTCCATCGTAACCATCGAGAAACACCTATCTCGATTTTTGTTGAGAAGTTGAGTTTTTATTCTACGGGCGGCGGCCGAATCATCGAAAAATCTCAGTTTCAAGTTATTCAGTCGATGAAATATGGAAATATTATTTATATTAAAGTTATCTTCGCTCACATAGCACACGGGTTTATCATTCCGTTCATTGTACTCTTATTTTTCCGTAACGCTCATCCCGACAGACGGCATGCATCGAGGCTTTTCTTCTAATTTCCTCCGTGGAAATGCAGACGAAATTTTTTTCTGGGGTGTTATTGCACAGAGGAACAATGCACCACTTGTAATTTTTCCTTATCTCACCCATGTTCTCCTTTAAACGCAACGTGGCTCTTCCAAACCTGCAGTTACTGGGCTTGGATCTTGGACTCCTACTGAACTATGACGTCACGGCCAAAGATTAGTGGGGGCGGTATTTTTTAGCCCGCGAAACTCGGGAGTCGACTTTTGGGAGTCATTTTATAGTGTATAAACTGAATTTTAAGCGGAAAAAAGAATATTACGGTACTAACCCAGTGAGAAATGGGTGGTGGAATCCACGTTGAGTGGTGGATATTTGGTGGTGGTGGATATTGAGTGGTTGGACCCACGTGGAATCCACGTTGATTTCAAGTGGATTTGTGGTGATTAGCATAAAATGGTAAATTGAATTTCTAATTTGTGGAACTTAACTCTCTGGTGACATTGCGTTATTTATCATCCTGAAACCACGCTAGTTATGTGAAAATGTATCGCACATTCTATTTTTATATAATTCGTGGAAAGGCAGCCATGAGAGCACATGAAAAATCATAGACACATATATAGCAGGTTTAGCTATAGAGTGGTTGAGGTTTTAATGGTTTTAGGACAGCACCTACTGCTGTTTTAATTTTTCCACCATATTTCCACGTGGGATCCACGTTGATTCCACGACCAAAAACACGTGGTATCCACGTTACATTTCCACGTGGATTCCACCACCCATTTCTCACTGGGAAGTGTTTACTGTAGTATATCAGCATGCTGTCTATAAAAAGTATGCAATTTCCCTATAGCAAAGCGCGCGCATTCTGTGTTTGTTGCCTAGTGGAAGTCAGTCACATTCCCCTCCCTCCTCAGGTGTTACACGTGTCATTGCTACCTAAATCATTGCAAATGTTGTAAAGATCCCAGACGGCACAGGAAGTTTTCGTACCTGAATACGAGGGTGGACCATCAAGATACAAAAATCGCGCTTAGGAAGTTATTAAAAAGGTTTTGTTTCTTTATTTCCTTTAATGACGAAAAAAGATGCAAGAGGACTGGCAAATTCATATGCATCGATAAAATTGTATCTCATCGATAAAACTGTATTCGGTCTGGGACTATTTTCTTTCGCGGGTGGTGCCATCGTGCCATATCCTCCTAGAAAGATCACATGCCTTCACAAGCCGTTGGAGATCGCATCGTTTACGTCACGTCTCACCACATTTCAGGGATTTTTGTGGTTAAGTTTGTGAAAAATAGAGTGTCTGGTAATGGTGAAGTTTCCCTTATTCTTTAATTTCATTCACTGGGCTTCAGGAGCGTGTTTGTGAGATATTTTTGTTAAAAATGCCTTTTCGTGTGTGTATTGTCGGGATTTAATGGAAACTCCGGGACATGGTTCAAGTTTTTAGCTTTCCAAAAGATCCTGAGTTGAAGAAGAAGTGCATTTGGGCGATAAGAAGAAAACATTTCACCCCTACGAAAAACTGTGAGGTATGTACTCTTTCTCGCTGTAATTATTTGGATGTAATTTTAAGTTAGAAGTGGCTTCGGGATGTTGATGCATCAACATCCCGAACTATTCAGTACTGAAGTACTATAGTACTATTCAGTACTAAAAATGGGGATTCAAAATATTGTGGCAGTAATTCTTTTGAAAATTCTTGCATTTTAGTTGTCTTTTTTGTATTAATTCATTCGGTAAACGTGTGGTTAAAGGAGAAACTAGGAATAAGCTGCCAAGTTTATAGGATCGAATATTGCTTCTTAGCTTGCCCTATGGTGTATTACACGTCAGCTTTCATCATTTCAAATTATCTTATGCTATAGTTTAAAACAATAAAAATATCAGGCATACAAATATTTACTATATTTACGAGCCTATAGTAATTTGATTTCTCATGCAGAAATACCAAAAATTGGAAATGATTTGACCTAATAAGTTACATGGTATTTTATTATTTATTAATTTTAGGTGTGTGAGCTACACATCGCACCTTGTGATATCAGAAAATAATCTGTGGCCTTGGACGAGAAGACGAGGAGAAAATTCTTGCTGAATTGAAGGTGCCCAGATTGGAGGAAGGTACCATATTGCTTCACTGTATATCCATTGACGGCACAGAACCCTCAGTATCTAATTCGTATGTACATAGTACCCATTGACCACGAGGATACTGTGCCGCTCCGTCGCTTTTCGTCAATGGATAATTTCCATTCGCGGCCTGTCGACGAAGCGCGTACGCAGCATGTGAATGTCCGCTACGAAGCACGTACGATTGGATACGAAGCGCGCAGGAACACGGCACTCAGGCTAATCTCAATCGATTAGGTCGAAATTAGATATATCGTAACTCGCACGATCGAAAAATGTATCGAACGCAACACAATCGATAGCTACCGACCGTAGCGAGAACCTTGATACGAATCATTATGAATTGTAAGTTCTCAATAGGTAAATAATACTATATCATGGTATTTAGAATTCATGATACAGTATTATTTACCTATTGAGAACTTACAAAACTTATTCGGCCACTTAAATAACTGCGAAAAATGAGATTCTCAAGGCTAATTCACGCATCCCCAGCACCCAGCATTCTTAAGTGGCTCGTACTTACTTGGAAACCTTGAGATGTTGATAAGAGTAAATTCTTATTAATTTTGACACTAAATAAGACATCACATAGCCCACGAGCATTAAAAAGCTTACCCTAAAGCCTGACGAAATAAAATTTTTAAATAAAAATTGCCGATGAAACAGGATTGCTGACACATCTGCTATTAGTATGATCGAATTCATCAAAATGCAAGCAAAAATTAACGTATAGTTCAGTCTCAGCTACTAAAACTTACCCATATCAGGCGCTAAAGTATTTGAAAAATTATTTGGTATGAGTAAAAGTCCCTAGGTCACTGCAGTAAATGTATCAACCTATTAAAAATATGAAAGTCCTGCCAAATCACCAGCATAAACACTTTTAAAATAAAACATGGTATCTCTTAGATCACACCTCCGATTTTATACTTACTTTGCATGAAGTCACCACCACGAGAAATTTTAAAGAGGCAGGAAAGAAAAAACCCACAGAAATACAATACATATATTATGTATTTTCAATCGTCAACCACAATAAAATTTCCAATTTTCTCTTCTATCCCACATCTAATTTAGCGAAACAATTACTCTTATTCTCTTTCGAATAGAAAATTATTTAAAAGAGGACTGGTCGATACATACAAACTATCTTCAATACTTTCTCCGATGAACGTCCACTATCACAGCATCAACTTGCACAAATCAAATCCACATCCACAAATATGTCACTTCTGCCACAATGTCGTCTTCTTGGCGACAGGTAACAGTGAAGCAATATGGTACCTTCCTCCAATCTGGGCACCTTCAATTCAGCAAGAATTTTCTCCTCGTCTTCTCGTCCAAGGCCACAGATTATTTTCTGATATCACAAGGTGCGATGTGTAGCTCACACACCTAAAATTAATAAATAATAAAATACCATGTAACTTATTAGGTCAAATCATTTCCAATTTTTGGTATTTCTGCATGAGAAATCAAATTACTATAGGCTCGTAAATATAGTAAATATTTGTATGCCTGATATTTTTATTGTTTTAAACTATAGCATAAGATAATTTGAAATGATGAAAGCTGACGTGTAATACACCATAGGGCAAGCTAAGAAGCAATATTCGATCCTATAAACTTGGCAGCTTATTCCTAGTTTCTCCTTTAACCACACGTTTACCGAATGAATTAATACAAAAAAGACAACTAAAATGCAAGAATTTTCAAAAGAATTACTGCCACAATATTTTGAATCCCCATTTTTAGTACTGAATAGTACTATAGTACTTCAGTACTGAATAGTTCGGGATGTTGATGCATCAACATCCCGAAGCCACTTCTAACTTAAAATTACATCCAAATAATTACAGCGAGAAAGAGTACATACCTCACAGTTTTTCGTAGGGGTGAAATGTTTTCTTCTTATCGCCCAAATGCACTTCTTCTTCAACTCAGGATCTTTTGGAAAGCTAAAAACTTGAACCATGTCCCGGAGTTTCCATTAAATCCCGACAATACACACACGAAAAGGCATTTTTAACAAAAATATCTCACAAACACGCTCCTGAAGCCCAGTGAATGAAATTAAAGAATAAGGGAAACTTCACTGTTGGATATATGTGTGGTACATCTATATTGCGCAAAACTGTTGATGCGCATGCGCACGTTGGTGTGCGCACGTTGGTGTACGCACGTTGGTGTGCGCACGTTGGTGACGCACGTTAGTTGGCGGGAGAGCCAGTCTCGGTCAGTCTCTCGCAGTCGCTCTGTATGTGTTGGTATGTGAGCCTGGTGTGTTACCATGGGCCCAGGGGGCCATGGTGTGTAGCAAGGGAATGTATTTTCTTTGTTGGCAATAAAGCCCAATTACTTAATCAATTAAGTTTTACTCAAATCTGTTAACCCGAGAAACCTGAACATGGTAGCAGAAGTCCGTGGTTCACGTGGTGGTTTCTTGGTTATTGTACGAGTGACGGTAAAATGGCGAAGTACGGTGATTTGGTTATACCGGTGTTTGACGGAGAAGAATACGGTATGTGGAAGAAACGTGTGACATTATTTTTGAAACTTAAAAAGTGTGACAATGTCATAATGAGAGGAAAAGTTTCATCGGACAAAGAGGATTGGGATGAAAATGATTTAAAGGCGATGAACTATATATACGGCGCTATTTCAAATAAGCAATTGGAATTTGTATGTGATAAAACGACGGCGTACGATATAATTAAGAAGTTCGATAGTTTATATCTGAAAGAGTCAACAGCACTGCAGATTGTGTGTAGAAATAAATTGGAAAGACTGAGACTTAGAGATTACAGTGACTCGGCGAAATTTTTCAGTGACTTTGAAAAATTGGTAAATGAGTTGAAAACCGCTGGCGCGAGTGTTTCAGAGAAGGAAAAATTAAATTATATGTTGAACACGTTGCCTGACTCGTACAGTTACATTGGTGATTTAATTGACACGTTAAAAGAAGAGGATCAAACAGCTGACTATGTGAGGAATAAAATTCAAATGGCCGAGTTGAAAAATCAAAGATGCGAGACTTCGGCTAGGAAAAGCAACGCATTCGCGGCGGATAGAAATAGGCAAGAGCGAACATGCTTCCAATGTGGTGAAGTGGGACATATACGAAGAGATTGCAGAAGTAGTGGACAAATGACAAGTAGCAGAGGCACATGGCGTTCATCACGATGCAGACAAGGATCCGGAAGAAGAGGCTTCGTAAGGGGGCGTGGCAGCTTTCATCGCGGGCAGCGCGGAGTATGGCACGGAGCATGCGCAGACCAAGGACAGAAGAATGAAGAATACAGCGCATGGCTTACAACGGTTGCTCATCGTGCGGTGCATAACACTGAGATAAGTAATGTAGATCGTAATGAAATAAAGTGGCTTCTTGATAGTGGCTGTACAGACCACATCATTAATGATGATAGATATTTTGATAAATGTATTGTTCTGAAGCAACCCATAAATGTTCATTTGGGTAATAATGAAATTCTAAAAGCCACAAAAATCGGAAATGTGTTAAGTTATTTTGATGCATTTGGCAAGAAGAATTTAGTTAATATGAAGAATGTATTGTATGTTAAAGATATGCAATCAAACCTGATTAGCTACAGCAAAATAACTGTGGGTAATACAATTGTTTCTAAAGGCAAAATGACCAAAATTATTGATTTTAAAGGTAATGTTACAGCAGTAGCTTTGGAAGTGAATGGTTTATACATTATGAAAAGCAAAGTAAAATCAGGAACTTTGGTAAATGTTGCAAATAAAAGTGTTGATTCTATGACTCTAAAGGAAAAATGGCATCGTTTATTGGGACATGTAAATTTTAAATATTTAAATACTTTGGTGAAAAATCAGTTGCTGGACGGTATTCCGAGTGAACTTGAATCAGACTTTTTGAAATGTAAATTATGTATTGAAAACAAAATGAGTAATGTTCCATTTAAGAATAATAGGAACAGAGCAAAAGATATTTTAGAAATTGTTCATACTGATGTTTGTGGACCTTTCCAAACCACAGGTCTTAAAGGTGAAAAATATTTTGTTTCTTTCATTGATGATTATAGTAAGATTGCTAAAGTTTATACGATGAAATCTAAAACTGAAGTGTTTGATTGTCTTGTTGAATTTGTGAATGAATGTGAAAATCTTACAGGTAAAAGGGTAAAATTTTTGAGATGTGATAATGGGAAGGAGTATTTGAATGGTGACATTTATAATTTTACCAGAGAGAGAGGTATTGTAATTAACAATTGTCCATCATATGTACATGAACTGAATGGAACAGCGGAACGGTTTAACAGGACCATAATGAATATGGCACGTTGTTTGTTAGCAGAAGCAAATGTGCACAAAAGGTATTGGCCAGAAATTATATTTACTGCAACGTATTTGAAAAATCGTACATTAGCCAATACTATTGAAATAAAAACTCCCTATGAGATATTTTTCGGTAAGAAACCAGATGTTTCCAATTTACGTTTGTACGGAAGTACTGTTTTTGTTAGAGTTCCAGAACAGAAAAGATCTTCAAAATGGGATAAAAAGGCAGATATGGGTATTTTAATTGGTTATAGTAATGTTGGATACAGGGTACTAATAAATGGTACAGTCATAGTAGCACGGCATGTAGATATTGTAGAAGAAAATGTTGTATGTATTGGATTAAATGAGAATGAATCTGATCATGAGGACAATGAAAACAGTGATTTGAAAGATGAAAGTAACGATAGTTCTGAAAATGAATCATTAGAGTCAGACACTAAGAGGGAAGCTGAAATTCGTAGATCTCAACGAGACAGGAATCCTCCTAAGAAACTTGATGATTATTATGTGTACAATAGCGGTATATTTGTAAATATGTGCAGAACGGATGTACCAAATACATTTGAGGAGGCGATTGAGTCCAACGAGAGTAAATTATGGAAAAAGGCAATGGATAAAGAGATTGATTGTTTAATTAAAAATAACACTTGGAAATTGGTCAAAAATATTAAAAATAAAGTCTTAGATGTTAAATGGGTGTATACAAAAAAAACTGATGGTACTTATAAAGCCAGATTAGTTGTGAGAGGTTTCCAGCAAACCGATGAAATTGATGATATTTATTCTCCCGTAGCAAAAATGCAGACTTTAAAAATTCTTTTGTCATATTGTTGTCAGATGGGTTTAGAAGTTGACCAAATGGATGTGGAAACTGCTTTTTTAAATGGCAAGGTCACTTCTGAAGTTTATGTTAAACAACCAAAAGGCTATGAAGATGGTACAAAAAGAGTATGTAAATTGTTCAAAGCTTTATATGGTTTAAGAGAAAGTCCAAGAGCTTGGTATGAATGCCTTGATGAATTTTTGGCAAATTTAGGTTTTAAAAGAAGTGATATTGATTCCTGCTTATATTCTCTTAGAAATGGAAAAGATTCTATTTATTTATTAATTTTTGTTGATGATTTATTAATTTGTGGTGCAAATAAGAAAGAAATACAGAAAGTTAAAGTCTTACTATCTGAAAAATTTAAAATGAAAGATCTTGGGAAAGTTAAAGAGTATCTTGGGATTACCATTGAATATGAGTCCCACAAGCATGAATTGAAATTAAATCAAACCAAGTATATTGAATCATTGGTTAAGAAATATAATTTAGAAAATAGTAAATTGTACAATACACCAATGGAAGTAAACTTAAAAATTGAGAAGGCGGATATCTGTGACAAAAACATTAAATTCAGAAATTTAATTGGTGCCTTATTATATATAAGTTCAGCTACAAGGCCTGACATAAGTTTCAGCGTTAATTACTTAAGTAGATATCAAAATTGTTATAATGAAACGCATTTTAAGTATGCTTTAAGAATTTTGAAATATTTAATTTTAACAAAGGATTTGAAATTATGTTACAAAATGAATGATTGTGTAAATATTATTGATTGTTATGTTGATGCTGATTGGGCAGGTGATTATTTGGATAGGAAATCCACAACAGGTTATGTTATAAGATTATTTGGGAATGTTGTATATTGGAAATCGAAAAAGCAAAAGTCTGTGACGAAAGCTTCAACTTTTGCAGAGTATGTAGCTTTGTCAGAAGCAGTGAGTGAATTAAAATTTATAAAAGAGTTATTGAGTACATTTGATGTACAATTAATAAAGCCAATGAAGGTTTATGAAGATAATTCAGGTGCAATTGATATTGCAAAGCATGGTAATTTTACTAAAAATTCAAAGCATATTGAGGTACACTACCATTATGTGCATGAATGTGTTAGGGATGGTATGATTGATATTGTCAAGGTAAATTCAGAGGATAATGTTGCTGATGTATTTACTAAATCCTTGTGTCGTCAAAAGTTTGAAAGTTTTCGAAATGTGTTGGGTTTGAATTAGTGTAAGTGCAATATAGATGTAAGGAGGTGTGTTGGATATATGTGTGGTACATCTATATTGCGCAAAACTGTTGATGCGCATGCGCACGTTGGTGTGCGCACGTTGGTGTACGCACGTTGGTGTGCGCACGTTGGTGACGCACGTTAGTTGGCGGGAGAGCCAGTCTCGGTCAGTCTCTCGCAGTCGCTCTGTATGTGTTGGTATGTGAGCCTGGTGTGTTACCATGGGCCCAGGGGGCCATGGTGTGTAGCAAGGGAATGTATTTTCTTTGTTGGCAATAAAGCCCAATTACTTAATCAATTAAGTTTTACTCAAATCTGTTAACCCGAGAAACCTGAACATTCACCATTACCAGACACTCTATTTTTCACAAACTTAACCACAAAAATCCCTGAAATGTGGTGAGACGTGACGTAAACGATGCGATCTCCAACGGCTTGTGAAGGCATGTGATCTTTCTAGGAGGATATGGCACGATGGCACCACCCGCGAAAGAAAATAGTCCCAGACCGAATACAGTTTTATCGATGAGATACAATTTTATCGATGCATATGAATTTGCCAGTCCTCTTGCATCTTTTTTCGTCATTAAAGGAAATAAAGAAACAAAACCTTTTTAATAACTTCCTAAGCGCGATTTTTGTATCTTGATGGTCCACCCTCGTATTCAGGTACGAAAACTTCCTGTGCCGTCTGGGTAGTTGTGCTGTAGGATCCTCTTTTACAAGCAAATTTACGTTGAAGTACGCAATGGAAGAGGAAAATAATCCGTGTTTCGCAGTGAAGACTGGCAAAAAGGCATCAACACATCTCCGCTGAGCTGACCATGTAAATGTAAGTAAATGAAACATTTTTTCTATTCGTTAGTAAATCACCGAACATTTGTATGTATTGATACGATTAATGGACCGCTAATTTCATTTTAATAAGTATTTAAGATTATTGATTACTATGTTCACAGTGTAATTACAATTTAGCATGATCTTTCCTTTCTCGGCCATAGTAAAAATACAATCCATTAAGACCGATTAAGTTGAAATATCAGGGTTCTCGCAGAAGAATCCACTTTGTTAGCAGTCCATTATGGCATCCAGTTCGTTATGGCATTAAATTATCAATCTCAATTAGCTTGTATACGAAGGGTATTTTCTTGAAAAATGAATAACCATCGGGAAGATATTATGTCGAAGAATTACAGTAATTAATAAGCTGTTCAAAACATTGCCATCGCAATTTAAATCTCTCCGATCATTATCATTTAGGTATTGATTTGTACTTGAGTACATTTTTCACAGATGCCTAAATTGCAATGAAAGTCTTAAAGAGTTATATTGTTATCAATTGCTATAGAATGTTACTAAAATTGAATGCCAATTCAATTCTATTGAAATGTCAACTATTTATGTTAGGGGTTCCACTTACCCCGGTGTTCCTTACGCAGTGAACGGGTATATATAAATATTTATAAAAAATAACCTGTTTGTTGAGCACAGAATAGATACTTTGTAGGAAGTTGAGCCTAGCATTTTGTTCGCCACGTTGATGCATGCACATAAATATGAATGCGTTAGAGTGGGAGTGCATAAATATGCTTGCAAGATGCCATGTGTAAATGTTATAAATAGGTAGATTTCCTGCAGGATACGTTCATAGCAAATCATATAACCTTGTTTTTATTACTAATATTCTATATTTATTTGCAGGGACAATGGAGAGAGTCTGGAGTCAGGATGACAACCTGAAAAGGGATATACCAACTAGACTAAAGCAAGTTATCACAAAGGCATTTGCCACCAAAAGTTGTGACATGGTTAAATACCAAAGGAAGAAGCTACTGAAAAGTAGCAAATAATACTTCACATGTCTATCCAGACTGATGATGGATGCAAATGCTACCAGCTAAGATATTGATTGTTCATTTCCTGTCAGCCTTTGTAATACTCGCATACCATTCACATCAATCCCCTGATCGACCCCAAACACCACGAACTTTGAAAGAATTTGAACACAATTGTAATATTGGTTTGTATGAGACATTTGAAGTAGTATTTGTTAACCAATTCGGTCCAAATTTTGATATTTTGTTAATAGTTACTTGCTCTTTCATTTGCTTGAAGTATATGCTACCAACTATGGTTTACTGTGTGCAAAAATAAAAGCATACAAAATTAAATTAAATACTTTACATAATTGGAGATAATTCTTTAGGGCTTGAAATGTTCCAAGCATAGTGGCTTTTTGCACACATCATACTACCATGTGGATTCTCTTCTTATCTTTTTCTCCAAGCACACTACACGTTTTGCCATCCTTTTACCTTTACTTTTTTGGTATCTGCCCTAGTAGAAAAATTTGTGTTCTTTTGGTGTTCTTTATATGTTCATTCAGTGTTCAAGTGTTCTTTTGATGTTCTTTTGGTGTTCTTTTATGTTCACCAATTTCTTGGTGTGTTCTTTTGATGTTCAATTTATGTTCTTTTTATGTTCATCTCAGTGAACACAAAATGAACATTTTTCTTTATGTTCATTTTGTGTTCCCTTTGAGTTCATTTTATGTTCACCATGGTGAACACAATATGAACATTTTTTATGCGTTCATTTTATGTTCACTTTGTGTTCATTTTATGTTCACCATGGTGAACACAAATTGAACATTTTTTTATATGTTCATTTTATGTTCACTATGTTGAACACAAAATGAACATTTTTCTTTATGTTCATTTTGTGTTCCCTTTGAGTTCATTTTATGTTCACCATGGTGAACACAATATGAACATTTTTTTATGCGTTCATTTTATGTTCATTTTATGTTCACTATGGTGAACACAAATTGAACATTTTTTTATATGTTCATTTTATGTTCACTATGTTGAACACAAAATGAACATTTTTCTTTGTTGCTCTTTATAATAAACCAGTATAAAAATTCTCATTCCTTGGAGGTGATTGTGGATAACTGCAGTTCATGTGTCATGACAAGTAGCTTTACATAAAACAAGTATTACAGATGATTTTGGAGACTTTGTCTACCAAAAATGAGTTTGAATTTCGCCATCTTGAAATCCACAAAACTGTATTTTTTAGCAGTTTTCCATAATATTTCTAGAAATTTAAAATAATGAATTTCCGGGAAAATTATCCCTAAATGAAGGCATATCATCAAAAAATGGACATTGAACGATCCGAGAATGCAATCAAGGAACACCTGAAAACACTCTCAATATGTACTTTATTGCATACTAAACAGGGATAAGGCCTGAGCATTTGGCAAATGTGAATAAGTTCGTTTCTAATAAAAAAAGCTGGAAATTAAATGTTTTGAAACTTATCCAAACACTGACAACTGATTCACAAAGATGTGAAAGTGTTCATGGTAATGATGGCACTTCCGTGAAAGCTTTTTCTTTGTTGTTCAACAAAATGTTCTTTTTATGTTCATTTTGTGTTCTTTTGATGTTCAAAAAAGTGTTCATTTTGTGTTCAAATTATGTTCTTTTTATGTTCACAGACGAGTGTTCATTTTGTGTTCTTTTTATGTTCTTTCTGTCACAAAACACATAAAAAGAACATAAAGTGAACATTCGGTGAACATAGAAGGAACACAATTTGAACATTAAATGAACATAAAAAGAACACTGAATGAACACACTTTTTTCTACTAGGGTGTACACTCCAAGGAATGCCTGGTGTTCATTATTGTAACATATCCTTCTTGTCCTTCCATTTGCAGTAATGTTATTACTGCAATATGATATGGCTTCCCCTTTTAGGAGTTTTAATTCGTCTCTATCTTTAGGCATATTTTTGCATTTAGATCACAAAGTACAGTACATTAGTTCCTAAGGTGTGTAACTTGTGAAACAAATCTGGTGAATTATACCAATAGAGTATGTGCACATTTTTGGGAAGTGATCTTAAAAAAGAATTTACACCTTAATTAGGCTAAATTCCGAGTCTGAGAATAGAGAGGTACTTTTTAAGCGAGATATTAATTATTAAAATTTGCAAAATTAATGATGCGCTGAAACACCAGTCGGCCATATTCTCAAGGCTGTGACGTCATTTTGTTCGACGTGTTCTCAGGCATTCCTTGTTCTTTAGGGTGAGCCCCTCTACAGCGTATACTGAGTTTGGAAAGAAGCCATGGAATGGCTTATGAACTAGATTTAAAGTGTGCACATGCCATCATCTACATCTTTTAATTCATTTTTTTCTCGGTTACGCTGACGACCTAATAGTATTTCTTACTCCTCGGTTCTCGCATTTGCGTTCGTTTGCAGATTTATAGTGACATTAAAATTAAGAGACACTTAAGCAGTGATGATCCTTGAAAATAGTACGACTTAATTCGTGAAAACTAAGTCACTAATTAGTAACTAACTTAGTAACTGTACCCGTACTACTAACTAAAAAACGGAAAATTAATTTTCGATAAAAAGTGATATTTTGGGTATTCTAAATGTTTGTAATTTAATTCCAAACACAGTGATGCTAATATTTTCCAAATCGGATGTGAAATAAGCTCATTATTACGTATCACAAGTCGGGACTACTTTTTGGAAATGCACCGCGCGCAGGGATTCCCCGCTTAATATAACCGGTCATAACAAGACACTTGTACAAAAAAACCTTGAAAACCAATAAACTTATGCTGCGAAGAAATATAAAATGAACCTATTATTAAATTGTGCTAACAAATGCTTCGAGAAGCATATTGAAACCGAATGAATGAAAAGTAATCGTCTGATCTAACTATCAAACATTTGATTTCCAGCCCGAGAGATTTCCGTCATTCATCCGGACCAAGTTTTTAATAACCAATTTTTAGATATACCTCACAAATGCTATTCATAAACTTCAACCAAGCGAATGTACATCTGACTGACATATCTATGTTAGCGAACTGAAAATAACTTGTAGAAACATTGAGATGATCAGAACTCTGCTTTTGAATACATTAATTCTACGAAAGAACAAATACGTCGACTAAAAGTGCGTTTTTTTTTTTCAGAAATTAAGATCAGATTACTGCTTAAACTGGACCAAAATGTAACTTCAGTTATTTGTGCTAACGTTTAAAACCTTAAATAGCCCAGAAGAAGAAGAACCCAGCTCAGTAACGGCAATTTAATAATTAACTATGGATATTCATCCAGTCACCACGGGCCATAACTGAATATGAAAAATTATTTTTCGCGAGTCAGAAGGTTAAATAATAATAGAATAGAAAATAGTTAAATAGATAAATTAAATTATGATCGGTATTTGAAATGACAATAATACAAATATCGATAGATATCAACCTACCGGCACTTTTACTTCCGTAAACCTTAGAATCGTGCTAACAAACTTTTGGCCAATTACCTACTGTAAACAATCTTACTTAATTCACTTATGTTACCTAATTTCCGATGAGGTTTCCCGTCCATTTCTCTTTATTATGAATGAGACAAGACAACAAAAAAGCTCCAGTTCAACATTAAAACTTCGTGCCGAGGCAGGTAGGTATAGTCCAACATAATCAGCACGGTCAATCATTGAAGTATCCACCTTCGGGATATTATTTGAAGAAACCCTCACGAAACCTGATTCCATGATAAGCACTTAAACGTATTTCCCTTTACACAGATCAGATCCACCAACTTTTCCCCAGTGAAAATTTTGTATACAATTTCTAAACAGGATGTATACAATGTACACATTTTGTATACAGTTGTATACAGCTGTATAGAATGTATATAATGTGTAAATTGTACACAATGTATACAATTTTATACAGAATGTGTACAATGTGCACATTTTGTATACAATTGTACACAGCTGTATAGAATGCATAAAACGTGTAAATTGTATACTATGTATACAATTTTATACAGAATGTGTACAATGTGCAAATTTTGTATGAATTTGTATAAAGCTGTATAAAATGTTTACATTGTATAAATTTTATACATTTTATGAAAATTTATACAGTTGTGTAGGCTGTATAAAATTTGTACATTTTATACAATGTAAAGGTATGCTTACATCAATGAGTATATATCAGGCTTTGGGAGTTAAAGCACCACAACTATGGTCTTTTTCTATTCTTTACACCGTAACGCATTTTTACTTTAAAAATGGTGTTAAAATTGTTGATAATTATTTTTAAACTTAATAAATTATTATAAACACTATAGAGTTCCAATAAACCATTCCTTTATTGTTGGTTAAGATTTTGAAAATGTTTCTAAAATTGTTGCTAACTTGGTTTAAACATTAGTAATCGTTATAAACATAATAGAATAAGAGTATCATTCATTCCACGTTTCTCAACCGTATAAAATGTGGGAATTCTTAATTTTTGTAAAAGTTGCTAAATTTGTTTACATTTTAGTAATTGTTATAATCAACAAAGAGTAAAGGTATAAGGCTCAGCCAACTCTTCTCAACCGTACAACATGCGGAAATTGTTAAATTTTTAAAAGTTGCTAACTTTATTTAAACTTTACATTTTCTTATGAACAATGTAGATTAATAAGTCATTAATTTGTTGTTGTTTAACCCGTAAGGTATGTAGAAATCGTTAATGCTGGTAAATGTTTTTAGCATTGTTGCTAACTTTGTTTAAACTTAGTTAATTGCTATAAACAATAGTAAACTTCAAAATAGCATTCATTTGTTGTTCTGAAACTATAGAAGGGGTGAAAATGTAAAAAAAAAATTCTCGCAAGTGAGCACGCTTCTTATTCCCGCCGATTATATTCAAATAATCGATTATGCAAAATAATCGGATGTTCATAATCGATTCAATAATCGCAATAATCGAAAGCAAATAATCGATTTTTTTGCCCATCTCTAGTTACCGTTATTTTGTGATTGCGAATTTAGCTGTGATGAAAAATATTGTTTTACTAGCAAATTTACGTTGAAGTATGCTGTGGAAGAAGAAAATAATCCGTCTTCGTAGTGAATACGGACAAAAAGGGATTGAAAGAATACTGTTTCATGCACAATTGAATCAACGCCTGAATAAGTTTTTGAATTCCCGGAAACAGTGGCTTTTAGCGTCATGAAGAGATTTAAGAAGTTGCCATTGTCAGCATCAATCCATCTCTGCTGTGCTGTCCATGTTAATGTAAGTAAATGGAACATTTTTTCCATTCAATACTTATGTATGATTAATGAACCGCCAATTACCATCCAATAATTATTTAAGATTACTCATTATTTTCTTCTCATGGTAATTACAATTTAGCATGGTCTTTACTTTCGCTGGCATAGTGAAAAGAATCCATTGAGACGGTTAAAGTTGAAATATCAGGGTTCTCGCAGTAGAATCCACTTTGTTAACAGTTCTTTATGACATTAAAACATTAGTCTCAACCTAAATTAACTCGTTTATGAATGATTTTTCTTGAAAATGAGTAACTATTGGGAATATGTCGAAGAATAATAGCAATTAATAAGTTGTTCTAAACATAGCCATCAGTTGAACTCTCTCCGATCATAATAATTTAGGCATTGATTTGTGCTTTAGTACATTTTAACAGACATATTGCACTCAAGGGCATAAGTAACACGTTTCTAAGTTGTTTCTGAACAATAAGATTGCAATCCTTAAAATTTTTGTTATGTAATCAATTACTCGTGTTTGTTGATAGAAAAATTAGTGGTATATTAAAATCTATGGTTTTCACCTGTTTGATAAGCATGTAGGCAGGATTTATGATGATTAAGTATCAAGTCTGCTAAGGAAGTGTAATGTAAGCAAATCAATTGGTATTAGTGTATTTATAACATTTTTATATTTACAGGGTGCAGTAAATTAAAACTACAGAATAGCCAGCTCCTCATGTGGATGGGAGGAATGGCACCTGGGTTTTCTCACTTGGAGAGGAAAGTAGATGCTTTATTGGCTTGTGACCCAAAGCGAAAGGATGATGATGTGGAGGAGATGAATTTCAGCCAATTGCCATTGACAGCAGATGAGGATTTCATCAAACTCTGCCGTAGGATAAGTGAAGATCCCTCATTTGAGCCAAAGATGGTAAGTGAATAATGATAATTTGTGTGCTGCCATCCTGATTCAAACAATGTATGATTTTTTAAATGAAAGAACAATTAAGTTTTTGTAAGAAAGTTTCATAAGAGTTTCATTTGTAAAAAAGTTTCAGAAGTATATCTTGAGCTCGCCAGACATTCGTAGGTGCTTGGAATTCAAAGTGCTATAAAAATACTCAAGTACAACATAATTTTGAAGTGCGTATGGATTAATGTCCAATGGAATATTAAAAAATTATGGTATGATTGGATTTTTGTTATTTCATATGCACTTGTGCACTCATACTACATGTGCATACTAAACATGACAATTGTGTTAATTTCTTTGGTGAATTTTTCTTCTGGCTGTCAACATGATTTTTGTTATTCTTGTATTAGCTGTTAACTCTTCATTGATCTGGTATTTTTTTATCTCTAGATGCAATGTTTGGTAGCAGTTGGTAGAAGAAATGAATGAGAATGAATTTCTTCAAAATATGTTGTGTCATCTTAGGATGACAATGTACCAGAGCTGTAAGCCCTTACAGGCAAACTTAAGAAGAATTCGGTTAAGAAATCATTTTATAGCACTCCAGTGTGTCCTGTTATTTTTCGTGAGTGCATCCAATAAGATATTCTAAGATTATTATAATAATTGATCATTGAAATGAACTTCTAATATATTACATTAAGTGACATTAACTATGTTTTATATAATTTCAAAGGTGTATGCAGAAGGGTCTACCGTGATGCATCAGATGTGGAGCTGAAAGGGTGTCTGAGTAATTGGGTCAACCAGGCTGAGGTCGGGAAAATAAGAAAGTAAGTAGTTGCTTCTCATTTCTCTGCCACACTAATTCATCCCAGACATTTTCTTCATATTTTCCATTCCCTCTTACAATAGGTATACACTATAATGTTCCATGATACATGATATATCATTTCACAAGGAGTAATTACTATTTTCTCTTCAGGGATTGGCAGAATAAACAGACCGAGGATCAGGCTGATGAGGACAATAATTTTGCTTAATAAGTTCATCAGTAACGATCTATAAGTATGTAACCATGTAAGTTTCATGCACCACCTTGTATTCCCATAACTAAACAAGAATTCAAAAGAATGAAGTTTTAATTTTACATTCTCAAAGCCAATCAGCATACTTGTGAATGTTTTGATAAAATTCGAGCAATATGTTTTTACCTTTTGAAGATTTCTGTATTTTAGTTATTACCATGTGTGGCCTAGGGGGTCATAAATTTTTAAAAGTGTTTCTGTCTTTGATGTTTCCTATTCAGTTTGTAAGTATTTCACTCACTTCATTGATAATGATTAACTATCGATGACTCCACCGCTGCCTCAGCATGTACATAATTAATGAGAAAAATAAATTTTTCAGCATTTATTTGTTGCCCATTTTATTAAATAAATTTAGCTTCCAAATTCTGTGCATGTGAAATGACTAACAATTGATAGAGTGGAAAATTTTAAATTTTGTTGTTGTAAATTGATCATTATTTAGGAGAGCATTTTATTTAGCAGAAATTTTAAGCCAGTTTTTCCTCAGCAAGTGTCACTACAGAAATGGTAGGTGTGGAACTAGTTTTCCTAGTATGTAGCAGGTGTGACACTACACATTTTCAGCAGGTGTGATGTGACAAGTTTGCTGCACGTTTGAAAAAGCGTAACTAGGAGGTTTGATTCAAGCTTGCAGGCTTGTCATGACAAGCTTGGTGCAAACTAGCAACTTTGTCATGACAAGCTTGCAGCAAGTTTAGCATGCTATCTGGGATCAATGTTAACGCACATAAAGAACTCAGAACAATATTTCAATTGCCAGCTCACTGATGAGTCGATGAACTAATATTGTCCACCAACAAGAAGGTAAAGTTAGCACCAATTATTAATGGGAACACAAATTAAGAACTCAAAAGAGTCATCTAATTGCCAGCTCACTGAAGAGTCCATCAGTTAACATTGTTCACACACAGGAAGGTAAAGTTCACAACAATAACTTGTATTATAATTCTAATTCACAACTTGCGGCAGCGGGAAGCAGAATGACGTCACACGAAGTTTTTCCTGGCATTCACACTTACCCCTCGCACTTTCGAGCGCTTGAAAATTTTCACTTTTCATTTAATCGCGGAAAATTGTTATCAACAAAAAGCGTGAACTACGTACTCCAGAAGTAGTAATGTTTTGATTCAGGTGATAAAAATATTAGGAAATCACCTTATTATATCCATTTTATACAAGTGTATACATGTTATACAATTGTATACATTTCATACAATTGTGTACATTTCAAAAAATCTTCTGGTGAGGAATATTTTGTATACAATAGGGTGGTTTCCTTCATCAAAGAAAACGAAAGGCATTGATTGCGATTCGTTACCCACCATTAGTGTATTCAAAATATACAAATTATTTTGTTTTAGAAATACCGGGTTAGACGAACGGCAATGGTCCATTTTTATCCTCATTTGAAAAGGGCGAGATTGGCGCCCATGCGATGCCACTCCACGTGACGTCACAGGGACCTAGTTTCTATACGAGAAGATAGGAGTTATACGTCGTCTGAGGTTACCATAGCATGCATGAGGCGCAGAGCTCAGGGAAACATGTCTTAACAATCACTTATTAAAACTGGCTAAGTTCGGAAAGTTTTCCTCGTTTGATAAGTTATTAATAATCCTTATTTAAGCCAAGCGCTACCAGCCAGCAGGGTACTAGGCTAGCCGCTAGCAGCCTGCGTCGTATCAGAGCTAAGCCTCGCCTCAAGGTCACCTCGCAGGGCGGGAGGGGGAACCAGAATTACGTCACGCGGAGAGACTTCCCGACATTCATACTTAAGCGTCGCGTTTTCGCGCGCTTCAAAATTTTCACTTTTCATTTAATCGCGAAAAATAGATATCGTCATTTAAAAATCTAAAAGCGTGAAATACATACTCCAGGAGTAATAATCTTTCGATTTAGGCAATAAAAAAATAATAGGAAACCACCCTATTGTATACAATTTTATACAGGATTTCCTGTATAAACCTGTACACAATTGTATACAAAATGTGTACATTGTATACAAATTTGGCTTCATACAATTGTATACAGTGTATACAATTTACACATTTTCATACACTGTATACAATTGTATGAAATGTATACAATTGTATGAAATGTATACAGTTGTATACATCTCGTGCAATTGTATACATTTCATGCAATTGTATACATTTCATACAATTGTATACATTTCATACAATTGTATACATTTCATACAATTGTATACATTTCATACAGTTGTATACAGTGTATGAAAATGTGTAAATTGTATACACTGTATACAATTGTATGAAGCCAAATTTGTATACAATGTACACATTTTGTATACAATTGTGTACAGGTTTATACAGGAAATCCTGTATAAAATTGTATACAATTGTATACAAAATTTTCACTGGGGTTTCCAATGCACACGCAGTTTATTGAATCATAAACACGATCATAACACGATAAACACCTAGCACGCTGATGAGATAGACCAGAATGACGTCACATACCGAGGAGCCAATAGATGAGCGTTTTCGTCTGCCTAATATCGTTGCGAAAACAATGCATATTAAATAGTAATTATTAAACAAATGCTGTTAATCGAAAGTAATGATATTTACGATACACTTTATCAAATAAATTGCATTTCAATCGTATTCCTCCCGAGTGCACATACTCTATTATCAACATACAATAGGGTTGTTCACCATATTTTTTTTATTTAAGAAATTGAAAGATCGTGCTTCAGAAGGAGCAATGACAATTATATTACGCTATTTTCTTCGTTGTACATGTTTAGAGAAGGCTTTAAACAGTGACAAATTTTACGTTACGCCAAAAAGCCCTACTTCCATCTTGAATTGATGTGTGACGTCACAAGCCTGTAGATGCCCTGCTGCAGTGTTGTTTAAGTGGCTCAGCAGGGTTATTCCCCTTTTTTTTAAGATCTCCAGCGTCTGCCGCCAGATCAGTGTTTAAAGAAAATCCAAATTTATCCTTTAATAAGAGTAATAATAAGCAAAATTACCCTTACTTGTACATATTTATTGCTCATCATATCACAAATAGCACTACAACGCACACATTTCACGAGCTGTCTTTTTGATACGTATAATAAGTATATTCCAAATCAACTGATTCAATAAAAAACTTGGCTCACCATAAATATAAAACACTATTATGTAACACTAATAAAACATGACAATCGGTTTTCCAATCACTCTGCACACACAAAAGAATTTGCACTCCTTGAAGTTCGAAAGGATTCTCCACACCTCACTTACCACTCATCACTAACGACTTAGAATCAGTTTACGTTATTTTACATTGACATTACGAAGACAATGAAATGAATAGGCTGAAAAAAATTATTAAACTAGTTAAACCAGTTATTGTAACATCAAAAAACTTCGAATTTCACTTTCACTATTACCGTAACCAAATATGACCAAAACAAACAACAGCGCAACGAAATTCGTGAAATGTAAACACTGACGAATGCTCCAACTGAATTGACAATAGGTGATAAAATCAAACAGAACTTAGAAGCGAACAAACGAATGAAAATTAACATACTTTCGATGTATCCTCTAAGTACAACTAGCTCAAATATGAAACATATCCTTCGCAATAGTTAGATACCTTAGATCGAAATGTATAGGGTTGATTGAACCAGCATGGAAGAAATAAATAATTTCGTCGAAGATGTTACATTCACAACTCACTTCACTTGTCGCTTCACTCTTTACTTCATCGTCTATATGCAATCAATTCACTCAGGGGTACATTAAGGGCACAAATTTTGTTCACTTGCACTAGCGGCAAAATGAAAGTTCACTGCACGTAGGTAGTTTCCTTGCAAATGCAGCTATACAAAACTTTCAATTCCTGTCAACAATTACACTACATACGTTGCCTGCCTAACTTGAAGAATGGATTTTATGTCGCCTTGATCCATCCGGAAGCTTCATGCACAACATAGGCCATTTCAAAATAAGGAATAACCTTGGCAAATGTCCAGTCGGCATGCAGAGTGCTCAGCTTGGCATCGAGCGATCGAGAGTACAGGCCAGCCGTACAGGCTTGTTTCGTCATCACCTCTATTTCAAGATGGCCGACCGTTTTTGGCGGCGTTTAAAATTGTTCGAATTTTGATTGCTAATAATTCCATTATTACTTTTTCAACGTATCTGTCATTCATCCCAATCAAAATAAAATTACATCAGAAGTGATATACATTCGTTTTTTTAGACCGTTTTGATAGGCTTGAACAACCCTATTAATATCCTTTGTTTAGAAGATTATACGCGGCCATCAAATCCAATAGTACCTTTGTATTAACAGGAATATTGTTTACTTCATCATTTCCAACATACATTTTAAAGTTATGTGTATAACCATAGCTGGAATTGCATAATTTGTACAGTTTTACCTCAAATCTTGCCCTCTTTAACCTTTTGTATTGTTAAAGAGTAGCAAGCCTGTCAACAAATTTATGTTATACAATGTTAAAATGTTTAATTTAGCATTAAATTCATATCAATGGAACAATTGTTTTTATTCATTCTGTTTTATTAGGGAATTACAGTCCCTATAGGGAATATCTATCCCTATAGGGAATGGGTGTCCCTATAGGGAATGGGTGTCCCTATAGGGAATGGTAGTCCCCATTGCCAATAGGGAACTTGCATACATTTCAGAAACAGTTGTGAGCTCCAAAATCATGTAGAAATACATGTTTGCGTATCACAGTGAAAAGGTTTTATTACTTTTTGATGTCGTTAGCGATATTTTATTCATTAAAGTTCAAGAGAATTTTCAAATACGAGTGGGACTCGAAAACGCCCGATGATTGGCTAGCGGCAAATTGACGTCATAGTTCAGTACGAGGAAGCGAAGGAAGCAGCATAGGCATTTGGACACAAGCGACGGCTTGGTTGTGAGGCATTTCTTAGTTCCAGTACAGTGAGTCCTCGTTTAACGTTCCTGAAAAATGTGACGATAAACGAAATGACGTTAATCGAAACATATATCCCATAAGAAACAATGTTAAAAGTGAATATCGGCTTCTATACGCGAAAAAAATTTGGCGTATCATATCCGGGGCATTTTTTACGATGGGAATTCGATATGGTGGTCGTCCGGGCAACATCGTCGCAATTAAAGGAACCAACCGATGTGCATCTGAAATGTTTTATAGTTCATAACAAAGTGAGACTTGCGTATAACATTGGCGAAAGCGTATACTCATGTGACATGTGTATTCTTTTGGCAGTCCGGTAGAGAGTCTTACGGTGAACTTATTTCCACCTCGAAGCTGTCGATGATACTTTCAACTTAAAAATACCTTGCCTGGAGGGCGACAGGAAGCTCTGAGGAAGCCAGACTATAAATGTTTCAATTTAGTAGCGATAATATAGACGAACTTCCAACACAATCTACCATCTTGTAACTCAAAACCCCGAAACCACTTCCTATTCTGCAGAAAGAATCGGTCAATCGCATTTCGATTAATATAATAAATACAACGTCTTCAGGTGTTAATAAGTTACTTTTGTAATTAGAAGGCCTTCCTAAAGTAACATTAAAATTTGAATATTTTCCAAACAGAGTCTTTAATACATTTTGGGAGCTTTTCTCACGATATATCTGAAACCTACTCTAAAGGCGAGCTCATCGTCATTGCGATCGGTTGTCACTTAAAAATTCCGTATCGGAAATCCTAGAGGGATGACCTTCGACGATGACCATGATCACCTGCACTCTCACTATCACTGGAACCCGTGGTGAAATTATCATCCCAATCCAATTTCTATTTGGTTTTAACTGGGAAAGAGCAACATAGAACTGCACATTCTTTGGACAACTTTGGGTTTGACTTTCCCTCAAACATCCCATTTCCCCTGTGGTGCACATCAGTCCTATCTTTATACGATAGCCTAACAACCTTTAAATGGATCCTTGGTTTATCCTGACAACCAACTAAATGGAAATTGCTGATCCACACGTCTTCCTCTATCTCCACAGTTTCCAAATCAAGGGCCGCGGAACATTCCTCATTGTGACTCAACTTTTTCTGAAAAGCAAGCCGGCGTAGAATAAAATCAAAGAATGCTGCGATTCATTGTTTGTGACCACCTCTGGATTCCATTCTTTTTCCATCTACAACTTCCTTTATCTTTGGGACAAGACGATGTTTAAATATTTTCATTAATTTATAACAAAATATAAGTTCTAAAAATACCCAAAAGCCATTTTATTAATCCGCACTGACGAGTGTAAATTAATGTGGAAGATGAATGCTGTAGACGTAGTAGTTTTCCTTAGGTTGAGTTGCAAAGTTCATGAAGTTGACAAAACGGCTAATTTTTCGGTGCGCGGAGTCATTTATATTCATATTATAGTCACTGGCCGTGTCTATACATTTTTCAATTTTTTTGTAATAAAATAAATCAGAATTTAGGATAAAATTTCCTTTAAAATGACATATAGTTCATTATTATAGCATGCAGTGAAGCCAGGGTATAAATTTGCAAAGTACTGCGGCACATCATTTTGACGCCGACAGTAGAAGAAAACGCTGTCTTCTTGGCTGGCACTCGAATGCATGAGGATCAACGTTGCTCTGTATTTTCATATTTCCTCTCTTGATTTTAAACATCATGGAATTTTCTATGTCCTTCCGTAACTGAAATTGAACAAGTGCCATAAATAATTTGAACCATCATAACCATCGAGAAACACCTATCTCGATTTTTGTTGTGAAGTTGAGTTTTTATTCTACGGCGGCCGAATTATCGAAAAATCTCAGTTTCAAGTTATTCAGTCAATGAAATATGGATATATTATTAATATTAAAGTTATCTTCGCTCACATAGCACACGGGTTTATCATTCCGTTCATTGTACTCTTATTTTTCCGTAACGCTCATCCCGACAGACGGCATGCATCGAGGCTTTTCTTCTAATTTCCTCCGTGGAAATGCAGACGAAATTTTTTTCTGGGGTGTTATTGCACAGAGGAACAATGCACCACTTGTAATTTTTCCTTATTTCACCCATGTTCTCCTTTAAACGCAACGTGGCTCTTCCAAACCTGCAGTTACTGGGCTTGGATCTTGGACTCGTACTGAACTATGATGTCACGGCCAAAGATTAGTGGGGGCGGTATTTTTTAGCCCGCGAAACTCGGGAGACTTTTGGGAGTCATTTTCTAGGGTAAAAACTGAATTTTAAGCGGAAAAAAGTATATTGCGGTACTAAGTGTTTACTGTAGTATATCAGCATACTGTTTATAAAAAGTATGCAATTTCCCTATTCCCTATAAGGAATTTTAATGGGTATTTTCAATGGGGAATTACAGTCCCTATAGGGAATAACTGTCCCTATAGGGAATGGTAGTCCCCATTGCCAATTCCCTATAAGGAATTTTAATGGGTATTTTCAATGGGGAATTTTTAACAGGGTAACGGTTTGAATCATGATGGTTTTTATATAAAATATGTTTTAAAAAATGCCGCCGGGATTTTAATGATTGCCCCTTACCAATAGGGAAATTGCATACTTTTTATAAACAGTATGCTGAAATACTACAGTAAACACTTAGTACCGCAAGATACTTTTTTCCGCTAAAATTTCAGTTTATACACTAGAAAATGACTCCCAAAAGTCACCCGAGTTTCGCGGGCTAAAAAATACCGCCCCCACTAATCTTATGCCGTGACGTCATAGTTCAGTAGGAGTCCAAGATCCAAGCCCAGTACTGCAGGTTTGGAAGAGCCGCGTTGCGTTTAAAGGAGAACATGGCTGAAATAAGGAAAAATTACAAAAGGTGCATTGTTCCTCTGTGCAATAACACCCCAGAAAAAATTTTCGCCTCCATTCCCACGGAGGAAATCAGAAAAAAGGCCTCGATGCATGCCGTCTGTCGGGATGAGCGTTACGGAAAAATAAGAGTATAATAAACGTAATGATAAACCCATGTGCTATGTGAGCGAAGATAACTTTAATATAAATAATATTTCCATATTTCATTGACTGAACGATTTGAAACTGAGATTTTTCGATAATTCGGCCGCCGTAGAATAAAAACTCAACTTCTCAACAAAAATCGAAATAGGTGTTTCTCGATGGTTACGATGGACTCAAATTATTTATGGCTGTTGTTCAATTTCAGTTACGGAAGGACATAGAAAATTCCATGATGTTTAAAATCAAGGGAGGGAATATGAAAATATAGAGCAACGTTATTGATCCTCAAGCATTCGAGTGCCAGCCAAGAAGACAGCGTTTTCTTATACTGTCGGCGTCAAAATGATGTGCCGCTGTACTTTGCAAATTTATATCCTGGCTTCACTGCATGCTATAAAAATGAACTATGCGTCATTTTAAAGGAAATTTTATCCTAAATTCTGATTTATTTTATTACAAAAAATTGAAAAATGTAGACACGGTCAGTGCAATAAATGACTCCGCGCACCGAAAAATTAGCCGTTTTGTCAACTTCATGAACTTTGCAACTCAACCTAAGGAAAACTACTACGTCTACAGCATTCATCTTCCACATTAATTTACACTCATCAGTGCGGATTAATAAAATGGCTTTTGGGTATTTTTAGAACTTATATTTTGTTATAAATTAATGAAAATATTTAAACATTATCTTGTCCCATAGTTTACCCCGAAAGATAAAGGAAGTTGTAGATGGAAAAAGAATGGAATCCAGAGGTGGTCACAAAAAATGAATCGCAGCATTCTTTGATTTTATTCTACGCCGTTGCTTGCTTTTCAGAAAAAGTTGACTCACAAGAGGAATGCTCCGCGGCCTTGATTTGGAAACTCTGGAGATAGAGGAAGACGTGTGGATCAGCAATTTCCATTTAGTTGGTTGTCAGGATAAACCAAGGATCCAATTAAAGGTTGTCAGGCCATCGTAAAAAGATAGGACTGATGTGCACCACAGGGGAAATGGGGTGTTTGAGGGAAAGTCAAACCCAAAGTTTCCCAAAGAATGTGCAGTTCTATGTTGATCTTATTTCCCCAGTTTAAACCAAATAGAAATTGGATTGGGATGAGATTTTCACCACGGGTTCCAGTGATAGTGAGTGTGCAGGTGATCATGGTTATCGTCGAAGGTCATCCCTCTAGGATTTCTGATACGGAATTTTTAAGTGACAACCGATCGCAATGACGATGAGCTCGCCTTTATAGTAGGTTTCAGATATATCGTGAGAAAAGCTCCCAAAATGTATTAAAGACTCTGTTTGGAAAACATTCACATTTTAATGCTACTTTAGGAAGGATTTCATTACAAAAGTAACTTCTTAACACCTGAAGACGTTGTGTTTATTACATTGATCGAAGTGCGATTGACCGATTCTTTCTGCAGAATAGGAAGTGGCTTCGTGGTTTTTGAGTCACAAGATGGTAGATTGTGTTGGAAGTTCGTCTATATTATCGCTACTAAATTGAAACATTAATAGTCTGGCTTCCTCAGAGCTTCCTGTCGCCCTCCAGGCAAGGTATTTTTGAGTTGAAAGCATCATTGACTGCTTCGAGCTGAAAACTCTCTACCGGACTGCCAAAAGAATACACATTTCACATGAGTATACGCTTTCGCCAATATTATACGCAAGTCTCACTTTGTTATGAACTATAAAACATTTCAGATGCACATCAGCTACCTTTCCATTTCTCGGCATCGACTTTCGGCGCCGACGAAGTCAATTAAAATACCCTGTTATCATGATGGAATCAATAACAGGAAGCTTAATTGATAGGATCAGCCTAAGAATAACCATATTCCTTCATCTTTACGCAATTTATCGCTTTCAATGAAGGAGAAATAGATCAAATAATAGCCCTGAAGTCACATTGGACAACTCCGATACGTCTGCACTTCAATAAATTAATCATAACCACGCCGTCGCATGTATTCAAGTATGCAACATCTACTATGGCCGTGCCGCCGTGCCTCCTCGTACTGAACTATGACGTCACTTTTCTACCAGCCAATCATCGGGCGTTTTCGCTTCTCACTTGAATTTGAAAATTCTCGTGAACTTTGATGCATTAAATATCGCAAACCACCTCATAAAATAATAAAAAACTTTCACCGAGGTATGCAAACATATATTTTTATATAATTTTGGGGCTATTGATTATATCTGAATTATATGCAAGTTCCCTATTCCTTTACCATATCAAATTTACTTAATTATCGTAATATAAACTCAGAATCAGAACTATTCTCTCAAAAAAATATTTTGCCCAATTTTCCAATTTTCAATAGTTTATTCGTTCCTTTTGCGGAGAGCTCATTCATTGGAATTGGGCAAAGCAGCAGGAATAGCAGCGCCACAAATCAATGCTTACGTTTAAGAGTGATTCTCCTCGGTGATCGCAATCACAGTTAAGAATCTCCGTTACTGATGAGTAGCAGTCACAGGTAACGAAGTGATTGGAAAATCACAGTTCCGCTCATCACTACCGCCGATTTTTTCAAGTGAAGATCGATCTATAACAATCGATCGAAAGATTAAATATCGATTACACAATCGAGACCATCGCAACTCAATAATCGATTATTTTCTCTCGCGCGATCCTTCTCTCATCTCTTCATTCTGGCCGGAGCGGGTGAATTCCTTGTTTATATGTTACCTTATTAAATAAGTTGGATTTGAAATGGGATAGTTATGCCTATTTTGTCTTTTTGAATGCAAAAATAACATACTTATCTAATTGATGATTGTATGAGGTCATATTTAGTGATGATGCACCCTTTCTGTGGACTTCGAGTACCCTGTCATTTACGTCGAGTGCTTATCAGATCTATCAATGGAAATGCAAAGAATAAATTCTCTGTCGGAGAAGCAGTGAGGAGAGTGAATAGAGAAAACAAATATTTGTATGGAAACTTAATTGAAAGTAGGGGGAAAAGAAGGAAATGCCTGGCGAGAACACTGAGGACAGATGAAGCCAAAGCAGTAGGTCTTGTGTCACCCAAAGAAGAGAGTGATGTAAACTACCACGATTCGAATCTTTACCCACAGATTCAGACAAAGTTGATCAAGGTCAGTGATGGAAGCACTAGTACGCCCCTGAAAACGAACTCACTTTCCTCTGTTGGTGGCGAAGTTGATGCGAAGCCACCGCAATGTGATGCAAATGTTGTGCCGTCCACGGTTTTGAAATGTATTAAAGGTTTTCCTTTGATCAATCATTCTAAAAGTTCTTGCGCCTCAAATGACTTTCAGCAATTTGAAAGTTTACAATTCCTTAGCAAAGAATATTCGAAAAGATATCCATCGGTTGGTAAAATATTGAATGCCACTCTGCCGGATGTTTCCAAAGTTCTTTTAAAAAAATGGAGAGAAAAAATGATATCATTATTGGGTGAAGAAGGTTTCCTCAAGTTCAACAGAGGTAAATAAAACCCGTCAATATACATGATTTTTTTGTTCGTCTCTTTAAATGTATCATCCATAGCTCCTTATTACTTCTGATAATCTGTCTAATTATCTGAGATGAACGTATGCGTTCATCAGTTGTTCTTCTGCTGTTGATTCCTAACCTGAGTGTATGATCCATAGTCACCTTGGGGACAATTTCCCAGAGTGAAATTAAAACAATGTCGCAAATGTTTTATTTCTCGCAGCACAGCTGAGCGCGGGCGTTCAGTTCCACGCTGCAATCCAATCTTACCTTCGGGGTGCATCAAAGGACAGCCTTAACCTTGACGGACAGGGAGTTTCTGGATCTTGGGAAAGCTTGTCTTCGGTTATTTCAGAGATTCAGAGTGTCCGTGTGTTGGAGGGACCAGTCCGACACACTCATCTCTTGTACCACGGCGTTGCGGACTGCGTCGCTTCATACCAGTCAGTACTTCTCCTCCTTGAATTTCTTCTTTAGAATTGAAGGCGATTACTTCAATTGCAAACAGCGTTTGGAGTACCATCAGTTAACAACTGTAAAATCATTACTTGTAATAATCTTTCTTTTTGGAAACTTTCATTCAAATGGACCCATAGTTTGAAAATTCAAGTCATGTACGGAGTAAGTCAAGGAGCTTGAAATTCTATTACTTAAAAATGAAGTTACTCACACATCACTCTCACTTCACAAAAGTTTTCCTTTTCAAAGTGAAAACTGGCAATGCTGAACATCTACAGGTGACTAGAATGAATGCAGTAGTGGCAGCAAAGCACTATCCCGTCGTAGTCTCATGAAGGAGAATACCGCATAAGCGTATAAATTATAAATTTGAAATATTCTAAACTGCAAACACAATAAAAATTACTGAAACTTGGCTATATAACCTTTTATAGCTAAACCTAATTAATTCCTTTTCTACACTCCTGGAAATGACACAATTATTCTAATTTCCAGTCCATTGTACAAAATAACCTTTCTGTCCCTGCACACCATTAAAGAATAAATATTATCACACATATGTACACATTATCCCTTGTCGCTCTTGAGGCTCTATAGAGCATGACTATGTTACATCCTTTGAACTCTTTACTGTAACCATCTTTTTTGAAATTATTGCGTGAATAGGTAATTATTAGGCACAAAATTATTTATTCTAAGTATATTTGCATACTTTTGAAAACCCATCATTATTGACACCCGACATTCACTTAAAATTTATAGTAGGGTGAGAAACGACGGTTGGTGAGGAAAGTGCATGTTTATACTCAATTGTGTAATCGCATATGATGGATTTTGATGCCTGCCATTACCCATCTTATTATTTTTTTATGAAGAATAATTCACAATTTCTATTTTGGCTGTCAATCATTCTTTTGTGGAGGCATGCACAGAATGCAGTTGCCCACATTTGATGCCAAGGAGTTGGGGGTTCCAGAAATTTCAGAGGGGAGGAGGTACATTAAAAAATGCCACATTATAGTCATTGCATCATTTCACATAATTTTTTAATGAATATGTTCAAAGTATAAATTATAATAATTGTTCAGCTCATGCTTGAGATGAAATCCCATTGCAGGAAAAATTTTACCTGCCCTCATAAATCAGCCAGTCTTTGAAGCATACTTTCGTTCTTTTAGCTCTGAATTCTCTTTTTAAAACATTTGAACATACAATATGGAACATATTAGTTGCTCTATCAATGCAAATTTTATCACAACCTATTTCAATTTAGTATATGTAGGTACTCATTCTACACTCTTGGATATGCTTTTTTGCTTGGAGCAAATCCAGCAAAATCAGGATTATCATGTTTTATTGTGTCCCCGGGCTCGGTGATAAAGTGGAGAATTATGCGTTGATGTGGTCAGCTAGGTTGAGCAGTTTATTTTGTACTCTTGCAGAAAACAGTAAGAAAATTTCTGTCTACTCAATGATTTTGGAATTCCTGCTCTTATTTTGATTATCATCCATGTTTCTTCACCCGTTTCCTAGCATGATTTAGCCCATGATTTCCAGTCCGTCTTGAAGGCATTTGCTTGCTGTGTGTTATCTGATATTATCTTTTTTTTAGCATTTTAAAGATCATGAGCGGATCGAGGATTTTTTCTGTGGGGGGCATTTGGGTCTGACAGGCAAACCATCTTCTCATACTTGAGATTAAAAACAAGATAAAACAATTACAGAAAGAAATATTCTCATTATTTTAATGTGAAAGTACCGTATAAGCGTGTGTAAGAGGCGCACCCCAATTTTGAGCATCGGAGCTATGAAGAAAAACATTTTGCGGCATTTTTTTTAATATATCGCGCTGTGTTGCAGATGTACGCCTGGAATTTCGACAGTCATCGAACTTTCCTCTTTCAATATTAATTGAAAGAGGAAATTTTGATAACTGCGGCGGTAATAGCGGCATAAAAGGGAGTAGAAAGAGTTCTGATCCTCTCTTCGCATACGCCGTTGCTCTACGATGCTTGTCCTATTCACGAAGAATTTTGTTTAAATGCTCTCGCAGGAGTATTGCAATAGAATTGCAGCCGTGGAAAATTTTAAGGCAAAACACGACAGGCACATAGCGTGATCCTTCCCAAGAGCTGGGAGAACAATCAGGGCAATCTCAGCACCGTAGGATAATAACCACGTCGTAGATTTAACGGAGCCACACTCGGCCCTCCATCAGCCAATGCCTCTGCCGTTTTTATTCCTTTCCGAGACCCCACAGGAAAATAGGAAAACATCAAGTTACAGAGGAACAATCGAAACGTGTTTCATCCCTACCCCGTCTCACCAACTGACCTAGATCGATCTCCCAGTTTATGGAGGCCAAATGCTTGGTGAGTCATCTACTGAGCCCGAAGATATCCCGATAGCTTTCAATAATTGTATGACACGCACGAGGTTCAAAAAAAGAAAGAGATCTAACGCGACGTATATCTGACAGAATATAAGTTTTTTAAGCTCTAATTGTTTGACACAAAGATTTATAGTTACAACAAGGCTACTTATATTCAAAATAGTCCAAACAGGACAATTTTGGAAGAAACAAGCATAGCATAAGCGCATTCAAAGAAGACGAGACGGACTGGAAACTTTAGGCAACGCAAACTGCGTATATGACATTGCTGCGCCTTCGCCCCTTCGCTTTGAAGGCAACGACATCACATGCAAGTTCGGACGTGTTATTCCCGTGCTCCTTCGCTCATAGCCTCGTAGCTTGAAATACGGAGGGGAGGGAGTGCACTCCTTCCCCTCCGTATTTCGTTGCTTGCTTCGAAGACGGAGGGATCGCGCTCCTTCCCCTGGACCTCTCCTTCCGCGCTCTTCACTTATAAGCATTTCTGATTTCTTCCATCCACAATTTAGTCTAACAATGAACACACTCGTTCGAATTTTTTAAAGCGCAGAATTTGGCACCAATATAATTTTCAGTTACAATAATCCTCATATTAGCGTCTGAAGATGATTTTCGAAAAATCAGGTCCTCAGCGTTATGGAAATTACTCGGCAAGGCAGATATTGACTATTAACCATGTATGTCCTTTAAAACTAAGCGTTTCTCTACGTTTGATAAGCGATTACTATATGCAGTATAAATGCCGCGGGATGCCCACTCGTGGTAGTAAATTTAGCGCGCCCTCCGGAGCGAAAAACCCCCGTGCGATCTTTTCCATGTTCACCTCTGGGGTACAGACGTGACGGCGCGATGCTTACAAGAAAAGCAAACAGGAGCATTTTAATAATACGTCACTACGGGAGAAACTCCCCTGCCTGCCGCTTGTTTTTGACCTAGGATTACAGATGACTGACTCACACTGAAAACCAAGGCCACTCAATTCCCCTTCGACTTGCGACCGGTGAAGGGGAGGGGGGAAGATAAGAAGTTTGTGTAAGAGGCGCACCCCCATTTTCGGCTGCAATTTCTGGGAAAAAAGGTGCGCCTCTTACGCACGCTTATACGGCAATTATGTGGTATGAAATTAAATGATCTAGGCTCCATGATGCACTAAACCAGGGGTCTCCAATTTACTAGGCCACGAGGGCCACATTCCAAGTTCCAAATTGCCCCGTGGGCCGGATGGCAAATTTGCCGATGACTGAAGTACATGATATTTGATACTTGAAAGGAGTGCACGGGCCGGATGAAAGCCCTCCGCGGGCTAGATTCGGACACTGCACTAAACAAAATGAATGTAATGATAAATATTACAATATATACCATGATTATACGAAGTCAGCGGGAATGGAAAATTTTCTCTTCGTAATATCGAGTTTCGTAATTTCAAACCTTTTTAATTAGTCTCTTTTTAATAATTTAATTAGCGAGAAACTCTTTGCTTTTGTTTTCACCGCTCTTTTTTGTCTTAAGTGGCCTGTTGTAAACGTTTTCGGTAGTTATTTATGCTAGAACTTGAAAAAATACATTTTGTGACTTTTGCCGTGAAAGATTGTTAAAAAAAATCATACGACCTTAAACTTTCTATTATTAAAAACCAATGATATTAGCGCTTAAGAAATTCCCATCCATTTTAAAAAACCTAATCAAGTAACGAATTGAAAATTTTTGTATACGAATTTAATCTTACTTAGAAATGCTTGGTCAGTGGCGAATAGCAACTATTATCCACGCCGATTATAGATATTTCTTTCCAACACCTGTGAAATTTTAATGGCAGTTGATCTAACCGCCATTTATGTCGCCCTCTATCGCTCAGCGACCAGAAAAAATAAAAAAGGGCCTTAGTCCATTTTCGAAATAACCTACGTAAGTTAATATTTGTAGTTCCCTTTGTATTGTCAGGCGAATGAACAATCTTTAATTAGACGAGTCTCGGATAATAGCATATTTCTTTTGTGTTCAATCTTGCTTCTTCCATAGCAAACACAAACTGTCCGAAAGCATCCACGAAGGAGTGTACGAGGTGATGTGTGATTGCAGCAAGGCATACATCGGCCAAACTTCCAGAGCTCTTAGATGCCGCCTTCAAGAGCACCGGAGAGCCATTAAAAAGAAGCAGTTTCGTACCTCAACCATCGCCGAACACACATGGAGCGGAGCGAAACACAATATAAATGTGGAAGAAGCAGCATTGATAACAAAGGAAAGACACTATTATCCGAGGCTCATAAGAGAAGCCATCGATATAAAGAAAAGCCCAAATAACTTCAATAGAGAAGTTGGCCACACACTGCCCAGCTGTTGGGAATGGGTTTTCAGCGAAAACAAGAAAGCACGCCAAAAGGAACCAGCCCCTGGCTGAAGGAAAGGTATATAAGGAAATCACCAACTGCATCTTACACTTCGGACCTGAAGAAGCAAACTGCAACGTATGCGAAAAATGTCGTCGCCATAGATGAACAGACACGCGGAAGAGAACCTGAAAGCTGCCAATCATGGGATGGGTCGATTGCCTGGTCAAGGAAGTGGGGGCAGGATAAAGAATGGTGCTGAGGGTGTGCGGAAGAAGGGTGGGCCTTCAGTCTTGACTGAGACTACGTTTGGGGGCCGTGTTTTTTTTACGACGCATTCAAGCTACGTCATCATAGGGGGGGGGGGGAGAAATGCTAGGGGGG
Organism: Ischnura elegans; assembly: GCF_921293095.1. NCBI lineage: Eukaryota > Metazoa > Arthropoda > Insecta > Odonata > Coenagrionidae > Ischnura > Ischnura elegans. The sequence continues at coordinate 144,168,608 of NC_060247.1, forward strand.
AGGTTTGGGATTTGTAAGTTGGGTGCCAGGAAGATCAGCAAAAGGCCATAGAAGAGAGTAAACTAAGGATTTGGAAAGAAAGATCTCTCGGAATGGGGAAACGGGTAGGAGTTCTACAAGAAAGTTCATTGTTCATTCATCTAAAAGTCTAATCTGTAAATTATCAACAATTTTGACTTTTTCCTGTGGATATTTGATTGATCCAATCAAATTTAAAAAGTACTGTATGGATACAGCTGAAATTTTTGTCAAAAATTATGGATGGTTTTATATGCCACCCACAGTGCATATAGTGTTAATACATTGTGCAGACGTAATTGAATTGGCTCTTCTCCCAATTGGAGAACTGTCGGAGGATGTCCAGGAATCGCGGAATAAAGATATTAGAAAATATCGTGAGCATCACGCGAGAAAAATATCTCTAATTCATACGAATGAGGATATTTTGCGGAGACTGATCCTAACATCTGATCCTTATATTAGTGCATTGGGGACTGAATTGAACAAATGCCAGGGCCTTAAATATCTTCCGCAGGAGGTTCGTGATCTCTTAATCTTGCAAGAGTCGCAAGATTCTGCGAGCGAATGCGAAGAGGAGAATGGGTGGGATTCAGAAGAATCTGAGGCTGAATAATTATAATACAAAATTGTACAGTTATAAGGCATTAAACATGTTTGTATGAGAATAAAAGAGTCACTTACATACTATTTTGATGCTTATTTAATTATTAATTTTTACATACAGGAGAACCTCAGGAAGTCTACAGAAATCGCCCCTCTTCAACGTAAATCAACGCACCCAACAACCCTACTTTTAGCCGTTTTTTTGTTTGCATTACTAATTTCAAAGGTCATACTATGTAGCTAATTATCGTTCATTTTCATATTCGATCATAATTACCGTTTGACTATGCAGTCAGCATTATTATTAGCCAGGTGATAAGTTATAATTCCACAATACTTTCTAAAATAATAGTTTTTTCGTAAAAATAACTGCAGAAATGAAATTAGGCAGACAAGAAACACGTAAGGTGCAATTTTCAAAGAAATCCAACAAAAATCTGAATTATGTCCCACTTTTTCGTGACCACTGTGCATTGCCGCCTCGTGGGTGGATGGCAAACTGCGAAAACTTAATGCTAATGCAAGGAATCAAAAAATTTCCATTGAAATTGGCAATAGAGGAGCCATTTCGCCCTCAACACGGGCTCGTGTACAAAGTATTATGTCATCGGTGAGATGAGGTGTTATGAGGTTGTAACTGGTTTCCATCCTGCGATGCTCCTGGGAAGATTCTGGGGGTGCTCACAACTCAATGGTTACCGTAGCCTAGCGAAGGAATAGGTTCTTTGAGATGAGTAGATACCTTCACTGTGCAGACAATACGATGCCCGACATAATAGACAAATTGTGGTAGCTTCGCTGTAGATCACTAAATTGAAAGAACGTTTCAGAGGGATTTTTCCCACTGAAAAAACTCTCTTTTGGCAGGAGTATGATTGTGGAGTATTTTGGTATCCATCCTTGCATGTAATTCATTCGGCGGAGGACAATCAGTTTTGGTGGTAATGGTGGAATATTTTCCTTGACTTTTGGATGTAGCTGTTCACAATCTGAAGCTGTTCACAATCTGTTCACGAGCGAAATCTGGTCATTGCATGTCACAATTAGAGATCAGGCGTGTAATAATGCAAACATTACTGACCATACATCGATGCAAAGGCAAGTATAGCCGCCGTACTACTTCATTTTCAACAGAGGCAGACAGTGAAATATGTTACGATGCTAATGATCAATTAGTCTCAAAAGATTGCGTCGCCGTGCTGGAGAACATTGCGCTTCCGTCAAATGCACTGCATGCGATGCATGAAATATGGACAAATATTGCTTTACTACTTACCACTCAAAATGGTACGTATACACCGGCATTGAACTCTAAAGCAATCTTTAGTTTATATGAAACAAATTGATTCAAATTTAATTCAATTTTATAAGGTATTACACCCTTATATGTTGTGAGAATATTTTTCAAACATGTATATTTATTCTATGTATTTTCCAAAATTGGGAAATGCATTTTCAACTATTTTACTTATTAGCCATGTAAAAATATTATTTAAATGTGCCTTCAACAAATTCAAGGTTCTGTAATTTTATAACACTACTGCCGAAAACTTAAATTTATACATATATTTAAAATAATTTTTCTTGATGTGTATTTGACAAGTTTATAATATAAACATTATAAATTTAAATATACCCCAAACTTGTGAAATAGCATTGAAAAAATCCAAAACACTTTACATCTTAAAAAATCACAATTTACATCGAAAAATTTATGAATCGCGGGCAATGGAACTCTGAAAATTATTGCTAAATTTTTAAACAATTTAATTTAAATTTAAACAAAAGCTTGAAAATAGTGTACGTAATTAATAATATGTTTTTCTAGTGTTTTTTATCATTTAAATGAACAGTGCAGCTCAAATGCGAAAAATATTTGCTTTTTCTGGGGAAATATTACCTTGCACCAAAAGACAACAGATCCGCCCAATGTGACATTTATGTCACAGCCTGTATCTCGGAAACTACACAACCGATCAATGAAATATTTTCAGAATGTAGTAAAAATGAGACCCTTACCATTCCCCTAGAATATGAATTATTAATCTCAAAAAAAATATTTTGGGCGGATCCAGGTTAATACAGATATTTTGCTTGGGCAGCAGTTTTGTTGTTTTTAAAATGCTGGCTAGATTTGGTGTTCTTTTAAAGACGAGTGAAGGGCGTCACGGGAAATATCTGGATGTGGTTGTGTTGTCTGAGGGGATGGGGAAAAGGTCTTTTAGGGTCCTACGCAGTACGTCCACGCCAGGAAAAAAGGTTGTGCAAAAGGAAAGAAACTGTGACGAATTGTCCCCGCCTAGTTTTTTTGGGACATATGATTTTTTTCGGATCTAGTTTCGGAGGAGGGATTCCGGGTAACCCCTTCTCCAGAGAGCATAGTGTAAATTAGAAAGAAATACTGATTTGTGAATTAAAAACTTTGCTGTTTCTACAATTTGGAACTTTATTTTCCTGACTAGTTTCGATACACTGTATCATATTCATAGGACTAGCAGTACAAGTAGCGTTGCTGTGGGTTATATACCAAAAAGGGGGGGCAAAGAGTGGAAAGGGTGGGGAGGGGAAAGGGGTGGAGAGGAGATGTCTGTAGAGCGCTACATTGTTGCACTTTGCGTAGGAGGGGGGGGGGGAGAGGAAAGGGAACGTACTTAGGGAACGCGGCGTGGGTTAGCGTCATGGGGATTATTTTTCGGGTGCAAAATTGGGATGTCCAGGAGGGGGGAGTGGAATGGGAAAAGGTGGTCATTAGTGATGGGCTCTTTCTTTTTGACTATTATTAAAATTTCCAGTTGCTCCCTGATGTCCATTTGTGACCCTTTATTCGCACGGTGCAGCAACTCCGGGGTGAAATCCGCCTGATGTCCTACTTCAAGGAGGTGGGAGGCAAACTGGGACATCCCCGTTTTCTTGATGTAGTCTCGTCTGTGTTCTTCGCCTCTAATGGCTAGGTTCCTCCCCGTTTGTCCCACATATTTGGCGCCACAATCACTGCATTTTAGTTAGTAAACCCCACTATGGAGGGCTGGGTTTATGGAGTCTTTGATGGGTGGAAGCAAGCTTTTTAGATTCCTGTTATTGTAGTAAGCCGGATGAATGTCCATTTCTTTGAGAAACTTTCCTATTTTAATAGAGGGTTGTCCTACATACTTCAGGCATCGCCACGATCCTTTGTCATTTGTGGTTGAGGAGTAAAAATCCTTGATTAAAATTTTTTTCCTTTTGCCTGCCAGTGAATCGTCGATTAATTTTTCAGCGTAACCATTGGCGACTGCAATTTTTTTAATTGTGATTATATCTGACATGGAAGCTGTTGGCTCTAATGGTACGGCTAATGCTCTGTGCAGCATGCAGTGAAAGGCTGCTAATTTTTGATTACTGGAATGTTTAGAGGATGAGTGGATGACCTGATTGGTGCACGTGGGTTTACGATAAATAGTGAACTTGTGTTTCCCGTTTGTGATTGAAATATTAAGGTCCAGAAAATTTAAAGAATGTCCCTCTGGTAATTCCATCGTGAATTTGATGTTGGGGTGCAAAGAATTGATCATCTTCAAGAAATTTCCCAGTTGTCTTTTCATTCCTGTCCATAAACATAGAATGTCATCGACATAATGAAACCAATAGTGTACATTATTCATGAGGGGGTTTTCACTTTGAAAAAGTTTATCTTCTAGTTTGTTTAAAAAAATTTCGGCTAGTAGGGGTGATAAGGGGGAGCCCATCGCTAAACCTTCCGATTGCTCATACACATTCCCGTTAAACAAGAAATAATTTTGATTAATACACACTGTTAATAATGATATGAGTTCGTCACAAATGTGTGTGGGTGTCTTCACTTTTTGCAGCACTTCCTTTGCTGCGAGAACAGCTTCTTCTCCTGGAATACTGGTAAATAAATTCACTACATCGAGAGAAACTAAACAAGAATTCTTGGGTGTGGTTACTTCTGTTAAGCATTTAGCGAGTTCAATGGAATTTTTTATGCTGTAAGTCGCACGGAAATCGGAGTGTTCTATGAATTTGCACTTCACAACCCTAGCTAAGGAATGTGTTGGTGAACCGATGCCTGACACCACCGGGCGGATAGGTATGGATTGTTTGTGCACTTTGGGCATTCCGTAAAACCTGGGGGCGGTAGGATTCATCTCCATGGCTTCCCATTTTTCCCTGGGGGTGAGTGTCGTTTTTATGTTGGACAACACTGTTTTGCACTGAGCTTGAAATTTCACTGTAGGGTCTTTTTTTAACAATTGAACGTTGTTTTCTGATATAAAGGCTAAACATTTGTTAATGTAAGTGTGGTGGTCCATGATTACAGTTGAATTACCTTTATCTGCTTTGATGGCCAGCAAATTTGCCGTTTTGAAGGATTTTTTGATGGAATTAATGACTGATTCATCTGGGCTATAGGGAGTTAGCTTTCCATTACCGGGGTCCACTCCTTTTTTCAGAATCGAGTTTAGATTATTAGCAACGACACTTTTGATCACTTGATCTTCTCTTCTTAAGGCTACTTCACAATCCACGACCAGATCTACTAAATCACTGTTTCTACTTTTTAGGTTGGGACAAATTTTAAGACCTTTCTCTAGCATTTCTTGTTCCTCCGGTTTAAATTGGTGATTGGATAAGTTAATGACACTATCATGGAAAGATTGGGGAATTTTTGTCGGACTCACAGTTTCTTTCGGGGGTGGTGGTAGTTGCTTTTCCCTCAGTTGGAGCAGCTTCTTCTTTACCGTCTGGAACTTCTTGTGCGCTATCTCACTTGCCAGGCTCCTCACCCGATCGTCGAACACATTCCATTCCGTCCAGTGCAGAGATGCCGTCTACTCGGTGTAGAGGAGATGTCTGTAGAGCGCTACATTGTTGCGCTTCGCATACCAAAGTTGGAGTTCCTTCTTTATCCACGCCTTCTTGGCTGCATTCAAAGCATGGACTGCGTCTGGTGAAGTGCTGCTCGAACGGACACTCACGTATTTTGGGAAGATATTCCAAGCTATGCATCTGCTGTTGAAATATATGTTGATCATGATCACACGGAATTTAATTGTTAGCTTCTTGTACCACTCGGCCTGTTGTGCGATGCTGGCAGACTTGATGCTGTTAATCCTTCCTGTGGTCCGTTTTCCTTGAGGAAAGAAAGAATCTTCTCTCGGCATTGGGGATTGGGATCAGCAGGAATGGGTCGGTACGCCGAAGCGTCTGACAACTGCCTAAGCACCTCGTTATTATTATAAGCTGCATTCATTACCACTACCGTAGACCCTTTGTCTGACGGAGTGATGATGTCTGGGTTACGGATGAGGAACCTCAATGCCAACTTTTCTGTTTGCAAAAGGTTGTCCCTAGGTTTTATTGATTTTATGAAAGATCTGTCAAAAAATTTCAAGAGGAGGAGTAATCTTTAAGATTTCGATAGGATGGTTGGAGGGGAGAGGTTTGGGTTCTTGCAAAGAAGGAGGCTTAAATCTCGTCAATGCACTATGGACGGTAGAAGAATGTTGGGTGGGGTTAGGATGGGTCTCCCAGAAGAATTTCCACTTAAGTTTATGGCAGAACTGGAGTGTATTTTTGAGAATGTAAATGGGGTTTCCTTTTGGCGTGGGGCAGAAAGAAAGCCCTTTGTGGAGGAGAGAGAGCTGGTCAGGAGAAAGGGGGGTGGAAGAAAGGTTGACTACACTCTCTTCCTGAGGTTCCTCTGTGGTAGCAGAGGCTGGCTCATCAGTAGGCCCTTGGCGTGAATCGCACGCCAAGGTCCACAAGCTAGTCCATATGTGCTATTCACGTCACAAGCAAGAGAATTTCAGGCATTCAGGGTGGAGGGGGCAGTTCCTTTTCCTGATATAACACCTCACACTTGAAGGATTTTTGTTCGTGGGGTGAAAGTTACTAATGGCAGAAAATTGTCACCATTCTGCCTATTTACCTTTCTGCAAGAACTTTTACTGATACTTTAAATCCCACATTCTATCCATGAGAATAAAATAAAATGGTAATTTCCACACAATTTTATTTACAATATACCGACCTGGTTTCGACACGTAGTGTCATTACCGACACGTGGTGTCATTTCGTCACGTAGTGTCATTATCAAAACCGGGTTGGTATTTTGTAAATAAAATTGTGTGGAAATTACCATTTTATTTTATTCTCATGGATATAAAACATTTCCACCAAATATCACCGGACACTGTGAATTATGCCCACATTCTATCCCAAAGACATAGTTTCTCCCACAAATTTGTGTAAGGGTAAATGCTAGACGAAAGAGGAGGGGTTAGGACAACCACCAGGAGTCACTACTGACAGATATTTCAACATTTACAGGATGCAGAGCCCTGTACCCTTAGGCAAAGACAAACATTATGAACATGGTCTCGGTTAAGCCAATCCACTGTGGCTTGAGGTGTTGGCAAATGTAGAGACACTGAAAGCACGAGGACAAACATGAGAGAGAATAGAGGTAGTCTACAAAGTCCGACAGCGGTCACGAACTTGTTTCCCATATGCCATGCTACAGCATATGCACGCCAGGGTTGTTAAAAAAACTTGAGTTTTTTAAAAAAGCCCTACCAACTAGGTATTTTTGGGTTATTTATTTTTGTTTTATTGAAGGAAAAGCCAGCATTTAAAAATGAAATTATAAAAGTATACTCACGAAATACATATTCCTGATAATAAAAAACGAAACACAGTAAACTCTCGATTATGCAAAGCAGGATATTGCCAAATTTTCATTTTACGTATTGGAATTGTGGTCCCGACGAAAAGCCTATCGTAAAAACATGGGGCAATTCGATAATATGAAGTTTAGAAAATACGATTTTTTTATTACGAAAATCGAGCTCGGTCCCCAGGAGGAAATGGAATTCGTTTCTACAAACAACGGCGAAAAATTTGTCAACAAAACTAGTTATGCTGGCATAAATATCTAAACAATCAGCGCTTCCAACTGTGGTCCATTAAAAGAGTGAAATTGTGAATGACAGAGCAACTTCGGAGGGTCAGGGTTCGCCTACAAGCTTACGGTAGGAATCGAGTATCAAAGGGGAAGTAGGAGTTCAGTAAACATATCAAGGCTGACACAATGCCTCTATTTACAGGCTTACTGACAAACATCGCGTCGACATTACTTTGTAGTTTAACATGTGAATAAGGTTGCGCGGGGTATTTCTTACACTCCTACTTTTTCAAAGTAAGAGTATAAGAAATACCCCACAGATTCGGATTTTGGAGGGGGGAAAGGTCGGGGAAAATACTGCGGGTGTCAACAACGAGAGGTGGGGAGAGGTAGTAAGTATCGTACCATTTTGAGTGGTAAGTAGTAAAGCAATATTTGTCCATATTTCATGCATCGCATGCAGTGCATTTGACGGAAGCGCAATGTTCTCCAGCACGGCGACGCAATCTTTTGAGACTAATTGATCATTAGCATCGTAACATATTTCACTGTCTGCCTCTGTTGAAAATGAAGTAGTACGGCGGCTATACTTGCCTTTGCATCGATGTATGGTCAGTAATGTTTGCATTATTACACGCCTGATCTCTAATTGTGACATGCAATGACCAGATTTCGCTCGTGAACAGATTGTGAACAGCTTCAGATTGTGAACAGCTACATCCAAAAGTCAAGGAAAATATTCCACCATTACCACCAAAACTGATTGTCCTCCGCCGAATGAATTACATGCAAGGATGGATACCAAAATACTCCACAATCATACTCCTGCCAAAAGAGAGTTTTTTCAGTGGGAAAAATCCCTCTGAAACGTTCTTTCAATTTAGTGATCTACAGCGAAGCTACCACAATTTGTCTATTATGTCGGGCATCGTATTGTCTGCACAGTGAAGGTATCTACTCATCTCAAAGAACCTATTCCTTCGCTAGGCTACGGTAACCATTGAGTTGTGAGCACCCCCAGAATCTTCCCAGGAGCATCGCAGGATGGAAACCAGTTACAACCTCATAACAGTAAAATCCCAATGAAAATTTTCATCTCCTCTTTACTGATGCTAGAAAATAAAAAAACAATAGAAGTAGTATAATTATCTAATTCTGCCATGAGAAAAAAGAATGTCATCCGAAAAAACCATTTAAAAAATTTCTACACCTAATTTTTCCCTCTATTCAGGAAGATCTGTTTCGGGGAATAACCTATTTCATACAAAATGACCTTCTTGTCGCAAATTGGCAGCTTCTCTTTTTACTTTTTGCTATTGGAGAAGTGATGTAAGCTTCGTTGACTTCGAATCCTTTTCCTTACATCTAACTGGTACCGAAATACTTCAGGACTTCTCTTGAAATTCATTAGTATTATCATTATCAAGCTGCAAAACAAGCTCCACTCTTGCCCGAAGTTGTCTTCCCGTTAAATTTTCCACAAGTCCACCAGCCTGGTCATCTGCAATGTCCTCATCAGTGACAATTGCTGCTTCTGGTAGCTCAAGGTATATTGTACTTCGTCAAAGTCTTCGTTTTCCGGAAGCTATTTGGCTTCACACAGTGTAATATCTCTGAGCTATCGATATCCCTAATATTAAAAAATTTAATTCAAAAGTAATTACCGGAATAAAAGTTAATAAATGCAAATTTATCGACTAATTGATAAATAATAAGTCTTTTGGCGGGAATACTAAGGAAAAAACGTTGAAAATGGAATAAATTCTAACTAGAGCATAAAATTCGAAACTTTGAAGATTTGCATAGGGATCCGCCCAATGTGACATTTATGTCACAGTAACATTTATCAGAGTATATTACAGAAATGGAAAGCAATACCAAACATATTAATGTATTATTAATAATTTTGTATCATCATGTTGATACATACCAAAAATTGTCGCTGTAGCGCATATAGTTAATGAAAAAACTAAATATTTACACAAAGCGAACGTCCATTTTTAGTGTCTAGGGAAGGCGCATAAGTACCAGGGGTACTCAAAGGATAGGTCTTCACTCTCACTTGACATTCCTTACCTTGAATTGAAGCACTTAGCTTCCTCTTTCTTATAAGGTATAAAACACAACAATACACCGTGCCCGAACGATGCAAGAGCCATTACAGTGGAGCGATACAGGGTGTGACATTTATGTTACATTGGGCGGATCCAGGTTAAAGCACAGCCCTCACTCTGCAACCATCTTTGGACCCATGGGCACAACACCCTTAATTCCTTCATCTTAACTCTTCTTTCTCAGTCTCCTTCAATCAATCATCAATTTCAGACTCCTCTATCACCTTCCTCGACATAGACATACTTTTAGAGAGCAATAAATTCACCACTTCTATCCACAAATCACGAGCAATATCTAAATTTCACAAGCTGTCATCCGCCACACTTCAAACACGCTATTCCTTACTCTCTCTCCATTTGCACTCACCGCATATACAATAATACACCCTCCCTACATGAAGCCACACAACACCTTCACCAAGCCCTCGTGAAGCAGGGCTATGCGGAGCCTCTTCTGAAAAAGAAAATTCTGCCACCGTCTCACAGATACACTCTGCGCACCAAATCAAATCAATCCAACCGACTGAACCTCACCACCACATCCTTTCCTTGCTCCCACAAAATAAAAAAACATCCTGAGAGAGCTCTACCCTATCATCAGCACAAACCACAGTACCACCAGCCTCCTCTCTTCCTGCCCGTCTAACTTGTACAGAAAGTCATCCAACCTGCGCAACATATTCCAATCCACCCGCCCCTCTCTCCCCCGCACTGCCTCCCCCTCTTCTTCATCCTCACCATGCAAGGTGCAAGTGCTGCTTCTTATTCCGCTCCACCTCCCCATCAATAAATCTTCCTCTTCTCCCTGCTGCACGTCCTTCAATGCCATAAACCAACTATCCTGAAATTTTTGCCCTGCCTACTACATTGGCGAATGCACCATGCCAGTCTCTATCAGAATGAACAACCACCACCACTCCACCAAGTCTCCTCCATTCATTGAGCCTTTTCCCAAACACACCGCCTCCCACAATAGTTCCTTCGACCAGTGCTTTTCCATCTCCTTCATCGAAATTCTTACACAAAATGCCACTAGCATTGAGGTGAGAACTCGAGAATCGGTGCACATCTGGGTGTAAAAAGCTTTCAAATCACCCGGGCTCAATATAGTGCACTAGCCAATCCCTCTCCTTTCCCCCTAAATTCCGCTTACCCCTCCAAACCCCCTCCTTTCATATCCACGGAAGATTTTCACAGTCCTTCTCTACTCATTGAGAATGGTGGGTCACCCCACCAAAATGTCTGCAAAACATTTTGATTTTGTGTGTCCTCTTTTATTATGTTTCTATGTGCAGTGTGTATTTATTTATTCAACTCAAGTCTTATCGCAAGAAAGCATTTTCTTCAAGACCATATATATATATATATATATATAATATATAAATATATTATACCTGTCACAGGCTCCCTAGTTTGCATTTGCTCTTTCGGAATATAATAGGGATTTCCAAGTAGCACTTTTTGATCTCGAGTCGAGTTGAAAATTACTCCCGAGTATCGAGTCGAGTCGAGTATGATAATTTCTGAACCAGACAATACAGCAATGCATGCTACAATATATTCTACTCCAATTTTCTAAGATGAATGTCTAGCCCAATGTAAGAAGGATAATATAATGAGGATCGTTGATGGTTATTGTCAGACGTAGGAGATGAATGAAAATTAATGTGTCTTCAACAGTTCCATAGGGACAATTGAAATTAATTAACCCAAAGTAATATGTCGACCATATATATGTATCCAAACTAAAAGGGAGAGCCCTGAGTATAGTAATTTTCACAGCAATAATAAAGATTACATACTACGTATATGAATCATGTAATATTTGGCCCTTTCAAATTCTCAAGCAGAAAAACCAATTATTCTACATGCTCAGCCAGCAGGTTTTGACGTCTCCATGTTACAGTATTGCTGCCTACAGAAAATTGCCTTTTGCTACACACTTGTGTGACTGGGCAAGTACTTTCCTACCAAAATTGCAAGATTTTGGAGACTTTGGAATTTTTATTAAAAATTATATCTACGATTTTTTTGGATCTTGAATATTCATAGAATTCAAGTGGACGAAGCGAACAAACTATAGAACAAAACTTTAGTTTTGTAGAGCCAAAAAAATTCTATACTTCTCACGTCATTCAATCAACCTTAAAATCTCTTGCTTTTTTTAAGATCAAGAAAGAAACTGAACGCTACAAATGAATATCACATCGGACAGACGGAGTAATAAAAAAGGCCAAAAGAGCCTTGTGGTGTGAAAACTCCTCCTTCCGCGCGACTCACCTCGGCGAAGGTGGATAGGGAAAAAGGGTATCGGTTGTTGCCTTTCACGAAAACAGTTCATTTTTCCCTCTCTTAAGCATGCTGACTTAATATATACACTTTACTTCAATACCCAAGCCATATTTCTTATGCGTGGGATGGTTCCGAAAAATATCCAATCCTTAGTATTTTCACTCGAGTAATGCGCTAAATGGTCTAGTTGATCTATACATAATCCTTTTAAACATCCTCAGTTTAGTGTTTTAAGTCAATGAATACGATAATTATCTATGCTTTAAATGACGATTTTTAAGACTAATGTTTTTAAAAACTTGAAAAATCGGACTCAGTTACCGAGCCTCATAGTTCCGCGGCGTGTAGCTCAGCCTTGACGTGCGATTGAAAAATCGCTCTTATTTCCTTCGTAGCCAACTTTTTTTTCCAAGATTTCTAATTATTACTCTTTAAAAATCTCTACTTTATATAGCGATTCAAATTTTCCGAGTTATATTTTTCATAAACGAAAGATAACGTCTACTTTATGTCAAATTTCACGCGAAAATTCTAATGACTGTTGGAAACGCGGTCGTATATAAATTTGTGGTTTTAAGTGCTACTGGAATCGGAATCGATTTTTCACCTTGGCAAGTACTCGTTTTCGATTCCGGTTCTTGGTCGAGAATCGAGGAATCGAAGAATCGAGGAATCGAACCGACCCATCACTAATATATATGTATATGGCCAATCAAAGAGAACGGACAAAAGTTGACACTTCAAAAACACAGAAACACATAAAAAAAGGACACTCACAAAAACTCCTAGACACTTCAGTGGTTGACCCGCTATCTTCGGTGCCGAAGGTGAACTGCTGCAGGCAGGGGAAATTTCTCCAGTAGTCCTCCTTGGTGAAGTAGTGGGGGTGGAAGAAGGGGAAGGGGGGAAGGGATTGGGGGGATAGGGTTTGCTTTGGCTGTTAATGGGCAATATTTAGCCCGGGCGTTTCAAATGCCTTTTCAACCCAGATGTGGGCCATCTCCCTAGTTCTCACCTCGATGGTAGTTGCCCTCTCTGGCAGAACTTCAATGAAGGTAAGGGAAAAACATTTCTCGAAAGAACTGTTGTGTGAGGCAGTGTGAATGGGGATGGGTTCATGAAAGGGGGGAGTTTTGCAAGAGTGCCTGTGGCTATTGATTCTGATGGAATAATGGTGTGGTACATTCTCCTATGTAATACGAGGGGCAAAAATTACAAAACAGCCTGTAGACAACGTTGAAGGAAGTACAGGAAGGTGTGGAGGAGGATCTATTGATGACAGGTGAAGTGGTGGGGCGTAACAGAGGGCAGCACTTGCAATGGGGGCAGTTGCATGGAGTCATGGAGGAAGGTGGGGGGAGTGTGTGCCGGAGGAGGGGGCGGGTGGATTTTAAAATATTACCTAAGTTAGGTGCTCTTCTGTAGGCAATGGAGGGGCAGGATGGAAGAATAGCGGCTGTGGTTTTGTTTTTACTGATGATAGGGTACAGATCTTTTAAAAATTTTTTAATTTTTTGAGTGCCCGGGAAGAATGTGGTGGTGAGATTAAGTTTGCCAGTTTTTTGGTGCGTGGGGTGTACTGTTCGGAGGGAGAGAGTATTTTCTTTTTAAGCAGGGGTTCTGGATACTCTCGTTTGAGGAGAGCATGGTGGAGGTTCTGTATGGCTCTTTGAAGAGATGGTGAATTGTTGCAGATGCGATGGGCACGGACTGAGAGGGAGTAGGGGATTGCGTGTTTGGTGTGAGGTGGATGGCAACTGGTGTAGTGTAGGTATTGTTCATGGTTGGTGGGTTTTTTGTGGATGGAGGTGCTGAAGGTATTGTTTTCAAGGCGGATGTTTATGTCAAGGAAGGTAAGGGAGGAAGCAGAAATTGATGAAGTGAAAGAAACGGATGAGGTGGAGTTGAGGGATGCAATGAATGTGTCTAGCGAATCACGCCCATGGGCCCATAGTAAAAAAATGTCGTCGATGAATCGGACCCACAGGAGAGGCTTAAGGGTTTGGGAATTTAAAAAAGAGCTTTCCAGGTGACCCATTTAGAGGTTTGCGTAGGCTGGGGCCATTCTGGTTCCCATCGGGACTCCTCGCTTTTGTAGGTAGATGGTGTCGTTGAAGTTGAATGCGTTTTTGTTGAGAATTAGTTCAGCTAATTGGATGATGAAGTTGGTGGAGGGAGAGTGAGGCTGAGGGTGTTGGGCAAGAAAGTAGTTGAGGGCATTGAGGCTTTCGTGGTGGGGAATAGAAGTATATAGTGAAACGACGTCAATTGTCCCCATTAGGAGATTGGTACCGGTAGGGATAGGGGTTGAGTTAAGTATGCTTAGGAAATGATAGGAGTCTTTCATGAAAGATGGAAGGGTGGTGACAAGAGGTTGCAAGTAGTGATCTAGAAGGGCTGCTATTCTTTCGGTTGGGGAATTGCGGCTAGACACGATGGGACGGCCTGGGTTGTTGGGTTTGTGTATTTTGGGGAGAAGACAGAATTGTGGAGTGTTGAAATCGGCAGGTGATAGAAGATTAATGTCGGAGGGGCTGAGTCCTTCTGCGGGGCCAAAATTTTTAAGAAAGGAGAAGGTTTCTTTTTGAAATTGCGGATTGGGATCATTGGGGAGGGGAGAATAGGCAGCCAGGTCATTCAGTTGCCTTAAACCTTCCGCCACGTATTTCTGCCTATAACAGTTTTTTTTTATGAAATCAAGATATCTAACCACTCATTCAAAATCCAATAAAAATATAAATACATGGTTCCCACTCAACCGTGAATAAGCCGTGAATTTCGTCTACCGTGAAAAAACCTGGAAAAAGCCGTGAATTTCGCCATGAAACCTTAAAAATATCTCAATCTTGATAATAATACTACGATTGACTGATCAAATTCGATATGTTAATCATGTTTCATGGTCAGGCACGCGCAGATGCTTAGTCTACGCATTTCTCTACACACGAATATTCGAAGTGTAGTAATTGGTCCGTACTATATGACGACACATTGACTGATATTTTCCATTTTAATTGCGGAAGTCTTACTTTGTTTAAGCGTTTCAATTTCAGTGATAGCTTGGGATGGACTTGTATTCGAAAAAGACGAATGAAATAACTTGCATTTCTAATGGACCCAGAATGAACCATTTACGAAAATTATCTGATTTGTAACTTGAAGTTCGGTTCCCACACAAAATTAGGGCACATGCCATATGCTTCGAAATATGAGTTTGCCATTGGAATTTTACTTAAGGAAACATTTCTACGGCAAATAGGCTTTCAAGTTATGGCAATAGCTCTCAATAGACTATGCTCACCTCGTTTGAATTTATGTGAATAATAAAGTAAAAGTGAAAATAACGTGTTTCAGCAGGTGTTTATTTTGTCTTTATATATTTATAACCAAGTGCATTATATGTAATTATATGAAATTAATTTTCTGATTTATTACATTCTATAAACAATTTTAATAAATATTTTCTGCGATCTCAGAAAGATTGGGTAAGGGAAATTTAGTTACTGTGTGGTAATAACAACATGCACAAAAAACAATCTCTCGGCGAGGAATTAAAAAATGACTTTTGGTGTTCAGACGGAAGAAGGTCCTTAGGGTATTCGCATATTAAAGGAGGCTATGGTATTTGGCGTCCGGGCAAGAGCGCTGTTGGGTTGGGCCTTCAGTTGGACCTGAATTTTGCAAACGTTGACGTCATAACAGATATCACTTTTCATTGCTGTGTTTACATTCACGGCGTATGTTGCGTACGTTAATTTTTAGTTAATATACGGCCGGTGATTGTCCTATTGTTGACTTTTAAGCAGACCATGAATTTTACAGCATTGAGACCGTGAAAACCTGAAAAAAAAGTGAAAACCTGGAAAAAACTGTGAATTTCATTATTTAGGTAGAGTGGAAACCCTGAAATATTACTGGGTACCCGGGTAAACGTTAGTAACAGTAAGAAAATCCAGGTACATAAAAGTACACTATAACAACAATAATAATACATAATAACATCCATTCTCACCTAACATACATGTTCGGTTAGGTTTAAGGTAAAAATATGCATTAGGCTAATTTTTTTACATGCATTAAATGTACTATAAATTTTTTGTTGAATAAGATTTTCCAGCAATGTGAAATTACTTACCTGAATGGTTACATTCAAATTTATTTTCTATATGCATAATATGTACCTAATGGCACTCTAAAATAGAATATAACAGATAGATTATACGTAAAATTTTTGGTTTTCCCGGCATGTAGATTGATGAAAATTTTTTTCTCATTATTTTCTAGAAAAATTATATGTTTATTGTTCTACAGGCTGCTATTTTACTAGCCCAACCTTGTAAAAACATCAAATAATTCCACTTAAATTCAAGCCATGATCTGGCAATGTAAAATAATAATTCATCAAATTTTGAAATTTGCAAAAAATACATTTTAATTGTTATCCTGAAATGAATGTGCAGATAAGGTAAGATTTTTAAAAAGTTTCTGGATCCCTTATATACAAGGGCACTGCTTTAGGTCTGGGGGTGAAAGGTAAGGACACAAAATATATAAATAAAGTCAATGGAACAGAGAAATGCGTAGAAAAGGCATTTCAGGCACAATTCTCTAAGAAAAAGAGCCTTCTGCTTGCGGCTCCATTTTTGTGAAACTGTGTGGGCAGTTATGTCCTCCTGTGTTGTGTGTATTCGTTTGGTGTCTCCCTTTCATGTCCAGCACTCAATCGTCTCTTTGCAGGGGAGAAGAGGTGCTGATTGAGTGGAAAAAGTCGGACAAGCCCAAGCCTACTTTGGAGAAAACTTACGATGCTCCCGTTCAGCTGAGTGCGTATGTCGGAGCAATGAATTATGACCAGCACTATCCATTACAGGTAGGTACACAGCATTAGTTGGTAGCCATTCCACTCCGCATAACTAGTGGGAAAACCTGAAAGGATCAAAAGCACAACTGCCAATGATTCATAGGTATTATGATTCTGGTCGTGTATCGAAGTGAAAGTGAGCAAAAAACCCTAAATGCAAAATGCTACTCATAGGGCCTTCCGCACCTGATCAAAACTGGTGGAAGCTTCTCATGGTTAGTTGGTTTTAGCTGTTGCAGAAATGTACACAGGCGGAACAAATTAGTGCAAAGCTCATTGGCATCTGAAAGCAGCCAGTTCAGGATCTACTTGAAGATGTCCATCTTCCTAAATTTTTTCCTCGTCATGCTCTCATACAATCGAGAATTTTAAAAATGACCTATGTACTATATGCCCCTTACACCAGGGAAATAATCACATCGTCGCATTTGTGCATTAATTTCCTCTGCAAGTTTATTATTTTACAACAAAATATTGACGAAATCTCCTCATATTGTCAATAAATCAATGAAAACTTATTGACGTTGACCCAATCACGCGATGTAAAAGAAATCCACCACATAAGGCGTTTCCTAAGGTTCTCTCTGGTAAGTACCTCACCCCATTTTATCCATTCAGCATTGAAGTTCTTTGCTGATTGGCTGACTTTATCACAGGAAAATGATTTAACTCTTCGGTGGGATTTCACGTAATGAATCTACAACAGAAAACTTTCTGCAGATCAGACCATGATGAGTACGTAGTGTTGTTTGTTGTGGATAGAAGTGAAGCATTGACACTCCTACCCCCAGCCACTCTCTCCTGGACGGGAAATCAAACTTCAGATCTGTGGCTTTTTTGGGCATTCTGTGCATTGTCCTAGTTCCTGTAATCCCTGCACAATAATTGAGGTTCATGTTGTTTGGTGTTCATATGGCAGGCTTGAAATTAATCCCATAAAGAATTAATTATTTATTTTACAATTCCTTGCTAAAGCAAAGTAAATGGATGTTAGTGAAGGCTATTCGAGTTCTCCATCAGGTAATCTCCTCCATGGCTGCCCGACGTTTCGGGCTACGAGTCGTACTCCATCTTCAGGGCTGAGTGTCATCACAAAAACTTCAACAGAGATGGCGGTTACTCCCTTAGTAACGTATGGAAACCCGTATTGAATAAAATCCCATTGGCTAATACCAAGGGCCAATCAGAGGGAACCTGACATCCCGGCATGCTGTATAAGGCGAACACCTTCCGAGAAATGACACTCAGCCCTGAAGATAGAGTACGACTTGTACCCGGAAACATCGGGCAGCCATGGAGGAGAATACCCGGTGGAGAACTCGAATAGCCTTCACTACCAGCATACGCCGGGAAAGCATCCGATCTTTTTTCAAAGTAAATGGATAATATTTATTGGTTGATTTTGATATTGTTTTTATTAAGCTGTACGTTATGGTGACCATCTACACATATGCGTCTAAGCAATTTTTGCCTGAAGGCCATCCAGAATAGTTGTGTCCAAACAGCAAATTGTGACCATGCAACTGGAAATCTTGGGAATTACAACTTCCAGTAGAATTACATCCATTTAGAATACAGAATTGCAATTGGGTTGTAATAGTCCTGAAGACAACGACTTTTCCCACAATATTGGCAAATAGTGAGGTCGTGATCCCATTCAGCCTAAGAAACTGTTACCTTGGAAGTATGTTGAGCAATTTTCTTTAGAGGCCTTCATTTTTAGAAATTGACTTCCTTTACATTGAAATTAACCAGAGTAATCAATATTTGTCCATATTTATTGACCTTATTTTTATTTGAATAAGCAGTCAATGTTTGGCATTCATTAGTTCCTTATACAATACAACTTTATCCAAAATAGGCCATTAGAAAAAATGAGCAAGTTTGCATGGCTTTGTTTTTGTGCATTTTACTCTTTGCTGAATCTACCAATGAAGGAAATCAAAGGACCAGCTCATATTCCACTGCTCATTACAATGCAGCTGGCCAGAGATAAGAAAAACTTTCCAAGTCTACAGTGCAATAATCAGAAAACTATAATGATCTGTGGTGCAACCAAACTTCAAGGACAAAGTGGTTAATGGTCATATCTATGCACATATATGATTCACAGCCACAGACTGGGAGGGCCTCCCAGTGGGAGGCGCACTCCAAAACCCAACGTGAACCAGTCTGTTTCGCATTTGGTCAAGTTCTGTGGGTTGAAAGAATTCAATTTAAAATAGGTACATACATACATATATGTAATTGGACGATTATAACTGGTGTTGTCATAAGTGTGTTACGAAGGAGAAAGAGTTACATTTTATTGTGAGCACTTGCTCTTTTAGGAGTGCAGCTCTTGACTGTAGATTCCCAAACCATGTTTTCCCTAGCAGAATCCTTTTTTCATGCCATCTTAGTATTGGGCACTCCCTTTCTTGCATTTCTTCAATTAGGCTTCCTTCCATCAGCAATGGTTTGTGGATGAACTCTGTTGTCTCGTTCTCACCGAGTGAAACAGTGCTTCACACTACCCCCTTGGGTCACCCAAAGGTGTACATATTGGAGTGTGTGATTTTTACTGTTTATGCATAGCTGCACAATTTATGTCGACGAATTCAAACTCTCGAAGAAAGCATGGGACACGCTAAGGCAGATGCATGGGGAGTATGGCATTATTCATACAATGCTGATCTTCAGGCAAATGGTGAGGTTAGATAAGACGGTTGGTATGTCAACGTCCAAGTACAGAGCTCATCCAAAAGGTGAGAATGGGAGGAATTCCTATTGACAACTGGTGTTTCGGAGCATTTCTCATCATGGCGCTACCGTTGTCCAAGTATGACTCGTTCGTAAGATCATTTGAAGGAAACCTTGGGGAACTTACGTCCAGAAATGTTAAGGTAGGTTGCTAATTTAAGAGAGGAGGTGAAAACTGGTAGCTACGTCAACGTCAAACACAATGGGAGGAAACAATAGACCTCATCCAATCAGAAAAATAGCAGGTCAGGCAGTGGCAAGTACAGTCAAGGTGGCAACTGTTCTCAAAGTAAATGGACAGGAGAACACAGCCAAGTCTGATGAAGTGCTATTCAAGCAAGGGACTTGGTCATGTGGCAAGGCATTGTCCAGTGTGGCTCGCTTTCAAGAACAGGCAAAGAAAGATGCCAATGGCAAAGCATCAGTGGCCAGCTGTAACAAGTGGGACAAGGAAGTGGAAGCCGTACTCCTTTGTGCAGAGGGTGATGCCCATGCATATGTGAGCGGAGAATCAGAGGGAAAACGGTTTGTTGACTCTGGAGCTTCTGACCACACGTGGAGCGACATGAATCCATTTCAGGGGATAGACACATCATGAAAGGTACCTATAAAAATTGGTGATTGATTCAAGTTAATTGTCGAAGGCATCGGCACTGTTGAGGTGATATCAGAGAGGAAAATCATCTTGAAGGAAGTAATGTATGTGCCTGTGCTCTACTGCAATCTACATGCCTGTGTACCGACTGACGGAGGAAGGTTGAAAAATCATTTTTGAAAGAGGAACTGCTATAGCAGTGATGGTGGGGAAGGCCATATTTCGGGCATTGAAGGATAAGAAAATGTATGTTATGGAAGTAAACATTCCAAGCAGGCAAGAAAGTGCACTCCCTTCTGTTGCACTACAAGCAAGTTCCAAGGAACCTTGGCACAAGAGGCTTTGTCGTGCAAGTAACGACACATTAAGCAAGATCCATGTGCTGAGTAGCATGAAGAAAGAAGACAGCGAGAGATGCGAAATATGCATCCAGGGGAAGTTGACAAGGAAGCAGTTCCCTGCCAGCAACTCAAGAGCAAGTAGGCCTCTCGAGCTGGTCCACACAGACTTGATGGGAAAGTTTGATCCACCATCGTGTTCAGGAGCACATTACATCATTGTATTCACAGATGGCAACAAGGTTATAGAACGTGTTATGATTGGATATGAAGAAAACACCAAGGGCTATCGCTTGCTCAACCCTGAAACAAACAAGGTCATTGTAAGGAGGGATGCTGTTTTTCATGATTTCTAGGAATTCTAGTGGAAGGCGAGCCAAGAAAAGACTGCTAAGAGAACCAATAATTGCCCTGAATTCCTAGTCTCTGTCTCTGACGAAAGTGAAGAGGAGAGTATATCACCGTATGACCTGAGAAACGAGTATCCTGTGAATCATGACATCCATGAACTACGTGACAACCACCATGAAGTAGGAGTGGAGGAAGTGGTACCCCATGTCCTAAGACGACCGCAAAGAAGGCCAAAAATGAAGAGCTGTATATGCGTAGATGATGACTGCAGCAATACAACATGCTTAACCTGTTCAGCATATGCAACAGCATCGGCATTCCAATGCATTGAGGAAGAATCTTAAAGTTTGAAGGAAGCCCTAGCAGGTCTAACGAGGAGACATTGGAAAAGTGATGTTCAGTATCTGGATGTGGATGTTATTTTCTGAAACCAAATAGGTCAGGTAGAAAAAGTGTGAATTTCACATAGGTGCCGGTTCGAGAGATATTTGCATGTAAAGATATGGCGCATCATGACTTCCCTTGAGTAATCGCTCACGCCCCACTCCACTGGTGGCTACGCAGTCTAGGGCGCTGGTTCAGTGACTCCAATCATGTGCATCCTGGGTTTGAGTTCCAGTGTTGGAATTATTTTTTTCTCTCTCTGTATTTTTTAAATCACTGTTACAACTCATCTCCATTTGTTTTATTTGGTTACTTCGCTACTACTAATGATTTCATTTATTTCATATTAACTTACGGATTTTAAATGCAGTTCTGAATTGTTCCTTACCACATTAAGTAGAGGAAGTATATAATTACTTACAGGTGAATTTCCGGGTAATTTGCTCATCTTTGCTGGGGCATTATAATTTTTATTTTGCAATTTGTATCACCTGCATCATCTTTGAACAATTTGTCTCACATTGCACCGTTTGTCTTCCCTCCCCAGAAATCTGTTAGAGGTAAAAAGAAATTCTTGTCCATATAAAGATGTAGAACCATTTGCAAGAAAACTCCATACAATTGAGTTGTGAGTTTTCCAGATGTGGAGCACACCACAGTCACATTTTGATACTCGTGCTCCAGTGTTCTCACGGTGTCCTTCACACGAGGACCAAATTTGCTTGCTGTCTCTCTCATACGCAAAAACACTCTTGGCGGTATTTTCCCGGATACAGGTACTGCATACTGTGCGGTGTAGGAGTGGGTGAGTTTTTGCATTCTCCCGACAACCATATGGGGCGAGGATGAGCAAATTATCCGGAAATTCACGTGTAAATATGCGTCCTCTAATTCATGTGGTAAAGCACAATTAGGAGTTCCACTTAAAATCCATAAGTTAATATGAAAATAAATAAAATCGCGAAGTAGCCCAATAAAACAAATGGGGATGAGTTGTAACAGTGATTTCAATAATTATGAGAGGGAAAAAAATATTGCCGATACTAGGACTCAAACCTGGGACACACACAATGGGTGTCACTGAAACAGCACCCTAGACCACACCACCACTGCCGTAATTGAGAGGGAGCGATTACTCAAGGGAAGTCATGCTGCACGAAATCTTTGCATGCAAATATCTCTTGAACTTGGGCATATGTGGAAGAAAGTGTGACACTTTTTCTACCTTACCTGTATAGTTTCAGAAAATAACGTCCACATCTCAAACATCACTTTCCCGATGTCTTCTTGAAAGTGGAAAGAAGCTGGATAAAGAACTAGCAAGACTCAAGAAGATAAACACCTTGGATGTCGTATCTTGACCTCAGGGGAAGACAATCGTTGGATCTACTTGAACATTCAAAATCAAGACTAACTCAAGTGGAAACCATCCAAAAATCCAATGCTAGGCTAGTGGCTCAAAGGTTCACGCAGAGGTATGGTATCGACTACCATATACTCACCCATGGTGATGAGAAAGAACGATAAGGTTAATGTTAGTTTTGGGCACGAAGGAGGGTTGGAGGTGTGAACATGTTGACATCATATCAGCTTACATCAACAGTGACATCATGGAAGAGATCTGCATTGAACAACCACAAGAGTTTGATGTAGACAAGCCACGCTCCTTGGTGTGCCAACTAACTAAATGTGTATACTGTCTCAAACAATCTGGGATGGAATGGTACACGAAAACGAGAAGAATTCTATTTCCCTATTGACAAATTTCAATTGAATATATGGAAATTCAATTGAATTTCCTCGTATGCAATTGAAATTTGCCACTTTTCAATTGAGCGGAATTGAATATTTACAATAGGGTTGCTGTGGGATTCAAATCATCGTATGCAGATCCATGTTTATTCATTGACCAAGTATTAAAGATTTATTTGGGTTTATATGTGGATGACCTTGCAGTTTAGGCGGTGAAAGAGGATGATCTCAACAAGTCTAAAGAAAATCTCAACAACAAGGTAGAAATAAGAGAGCTTGGAGAGATCTCAGACTTCCAATCACTCTGTATACTGAGATTTGGTGACCATTGCGTAAGAGTTGACAAATGTGCTTACATTGAAAAGATCCTGGATGAGTTTGGACTGACAGACTCAATAGGAACCGCCTGTCCATTAAGTAAAGCCTATTCAAAGACAAAGTAGAAGAAAATTGAGATGCTGATGGGCTACTGGTATGCTGCTGTGCGTGGTGAATGACACCAGACCAGACCTGAGCTTTGCTGTGAGCTACCTGAGCCAGTTCCTGTCAGCGCTTAAGAAAAGACGCGAGGCCATGGTCAAGATCCTGGTGAGATACCTCAGGCATACCAAAGATTACTGCATTGTATACAGAAAATCAGGGAGTCAAATTGTTTTGTACTCTAATACTGATTTTGCCAACAACAAAGCTGATAGAAAATCCTTCAGTGGCTTGGTGGTGCTGTTAGCCGGTGGTCCTATTGAGTAAAGGTGCAAAAAGCAGACAGTTGTCGCCACATCTACCAAGCAAGAAGAATGTTCTGCACAATGTTGGGGCTGGTGAGCAGTGTGAACAGCCCTGCATATTTGCTGACAATATTGGTGCCTTTCCCTGGCTGAAAAGGATGAGGTTGACGAGAGGTCCCAGGCAATAGACATCAAGGACCACTTCATCAAGGGCTGCGTCAAGAGGGGCCTGATTAAGGTGCAGGTTATAATGTCTGGAGAAAACCTTGCTGACCAAATTACCAAGTCCCTGACTGGTAGAAAGACTCAAGAACTATCCGTCAGGATTGGGTTAACTGTTCCCTAAGTAAAGTGATTTTACTAAGTATTTTAAGAGTTGTCATGTTTAATCATCATTGTACTTGTAGTATTTAAGTGGGAACCATGAAAGTTAGTTTTGGTGATGTGTTTAATTCAATAAAAATCAAGGGTAAGTGTTGGAATGTGTGATATTTATTGTTTGTGCATTTATATGATCCATATTGATATCGTAAGTATGTAGTCTGTTTGGATTATCATTGTTTTTGTTGTTTGGCAAGCGCAGTTGCTAACAAGGAGACATCGCCAAAGTGATGTTCAGGATCTGGATGCAGATGTTTAAAAGATTTCGTGCAGCATTCGCGTGGTAAGGCACAATTCCAAGTTTCATTTAAAATCTAAAAATTGATATGAAAATAAAAAAATCGCAAAGTAACAAAATAAAACGAATGGGGATAAATGGTAACAGTGATTTAAAAAATTAGAAGAGAAAAAAAATAATGCTGACACCGGGACTCGAACCCGGGACACCCACTACAGGTTGGAGACCCAAGACCGCGCCGCCACGCCCGTAGTTAATGGGGAGCGATAACTCTAGGGATGTCATGCTACGTGATATCTTTACATGCGAATATCTCTCGAACCCGGGCCAATGTGGAAGAGAGCTGTGACACTTTTTCTACCTTACCTATATAGTTTCAGAAAATAACATCTGCCTCCAGATCCCGAACATCCATTTGGTGATGTCTCCTTGTAAGTATAACCATGCCTTTTTGTGTTACATAAAAGTCAGTAACAAAGGACGACGTTCCTGTTCCTTTCGTAAGCTCTGCTTCAAGTGTAATTAATTGATTGGCAAGAACTGAGCTAATAATCACAATAAATAAGGTGCATCGAGAGAAATCACAGAAAAAGGGCAATCATGTCACCACGTCCTTCATGTGTGCTCACATTCACACAGTGTCATACATTGTAGTTATGTATGTGATATTGTTCTAAACAATCTTTCAGAGGCAACCAATCTGTGGACACTCTTGAAGAGGCGTGGTGTGTTTTTTGGTTTGCTTAATGCTTTAGGAGGAGAAAGAGGAAGCTACCTAATTTGATGTAGCATATTTTTCCAATTTGTCTAATCATAAAATTGCGAATTTCAGGAGCTTGAGTGGAATTTGAGCATGTACATTCTGTAATTCTAGGTTACTGCTGGCCTGGTTGTGGTTGCTTACAGCGACGCGTCTCCTGCTGATGTGTTCCACCTACCACTCTCTGAATGCAACAAGTACTGGAATTTGTGGCTTGAGAGATTACAGTTGTACTGGTCACAGCAGCAAGAAAATAGAAAATCGGCTCAAGAGTTTGGCAACAAAGAATTGTGACTGCACCTCATGTGATATGTACTTATTCAGAGTGCCCATCATGTCACACGCCTCCAAAATTAAACTTCCCAGTCTCGATAAATCCTGTGGTTTTGCTGTTGTCATTGTGTCAGAGAAATGATTATGCAACCCCTATACATAGAGAGGCATCTGTGAGTGATTTAATTTGTGGGTAATTGGTGGGATTCTGCTGAAATTCATATGAGTGTGGACCCTAACTAATCTCTCTGCATCTTGCTCTGTAATAATTGTGGCATATTATCAATCTCTGAACCAGGTGTGGCCTGGAGTTCCGTGTCATACTGCATGATCCAATCCTTGCCCAGTCAGTTGAAGTCTTGGTCGCCTATACTTGAATGGTGTTTGAGAAAAAAGAAAATGTCATTTTATGTACATTTTTTATCAGAACGTTTGCTGTTAAAAATATTTAAGACACTCAATAAATCATTTGCAATTAATTTTAAAATTTATTTTTTACTTTTCTGAAAAATTCTATTTGTTTAACTTTTACATTTATTCAAACTTTTTTATATTCTTGTATTTTTACAAAAGATTTGAGTTTCTTGGCATTAATAGATGAAGCAATTTTTTTTTTCAAAGACTGGGTGATACTTCGTTATCATTTCTGCCAGAATGTCGGGTACACAGCTTGTTTATCTTGTCCACAGTGTTTCTCTCCCACCTCTGCTGAAACAGCTACCTCAACACAAAGGAGCAAGGTTTGTGTGTGGCCCACCTTTCAGGGCAATGGGATCTCTCTCTTGATGTTTGTGGAGAGAGTACTCAATTGCAATTGGTATTATTTGTAGTCATGCAAGTTCTGAAATGTATTTTATTTTTGTATGACCTCACTGAAGCGTGAAAAGTGTGGAGTACTTGTTGTTGAAGTTGATTTTTGAGTCAGACATTAAAGATTATTATTATTATACATCAAATTATTGTGAGGCAATTAACTGATTGGCAGAAATTTATGGTGATTTTCAGGTTGGCTATCTTTCCCTTGAGCCACATACTATGTATTTTTGGTGGAACAGATAGTGTGCGTTCCAATGGCCCCCGCTCACACAGTTGTGTTATTCACAATTATTCGTGTCAGGGTCATAGGGTAGGAGCCACATGAAAGGTAGTCCATTTGTTTAGATAGTCCACAGCAATACAGAATACAAAGGTGTAGGAAACAATACCAACTGTTTCTTCCCTAAAAACATGATTAGGATCGCACGAGTCTAATAAACTTCCAATGAGCCCAAAATGGCTGGTGTCCCCAAAGGGCAGTTCTTATTGAAGGACCTCGCGTCCCTATCATTAGAATTCCTTGCGAGTACATTATCAGCATTCAAGAGAGAAGAAAAAGGACCAAGGTAATGGAGAGGAAGAGTGTGGTAATGAGTGGAATAATGATGAGGTTGTGTTATAGAGAATATTGAAAGAGAAATGAAGGAAGGAAGATTGGATGTGATGGGACTGCATGATAGATGGATGGATGGGTAGTGGGTAGTAAGCACTTACGTAAAAGGCTTTATATACAGAGGTGGGGAGGACATCAGCTCTGCCTTAAAATGAGAAACTGGCTTAGGAAGTACATCGTACTCATGGAAGGGATGTATGGTGTAGTTATGTAATTTTTAGAGTGGGTGGAGTATTCATGGAAATTAGAAATATAAGGGAATTTATCCGGATGTTCTATTACAAAACAAAAATGGGATAAGATAAAGTAAAGGATACAGTAAGCACATGCATGGGTTTTGGTGAATACATAGTGGAACTTGGAACAAAGGCTTTACCAGCTTGTTTTTGGGCTGAGAAGGCTTTGTTGGCTGTCCTTGAATTTCCCTAGAAAATAATATGTACTACACACAATAGGAGCTAGTTCTTGTATCTTAAGGTACTCTAGCAGATATTTTTTTAAGAATATCAAGAATATGGGGAGACTAGTCCAGGTTTTCTGTTATTTAGATTTAATATTAGTTAATTAGTCTCCCGTTATTCACTGTCCTCGCTGTAATTGGCATCATGCTGTTTTTGGACTGAAATAAATAAACAAAGAAAGATATTTATTGCCCTAGGACTTATGTCATCTAAGAATGGATCAAATTACTGTACAAAAATCTTAGAGTGAATATAAACATAGAATACATTAAAACAGAAAGAAATATGACATCATTGTTGTGAGCGATAAACCAACAAGACTATACAACAAAAGAGTTCCATTATAAAAAGTTCAAAAAAAAAAAGAAAAACATATGTAAACATTCCAAAAGATTATAATTAGTTCCATCATAGTAACTGTACTTAACATTACAGCCCATCGATTACCCAGCGATAAAAAGCAGAAAGTAGAACCAATGAGGAAGAAGTTTTAGGAACAGCTTTAAGTTTCATCATGAAAAGAACAAACAACCAAAGAAATATAAAATACATTTTTCTTCATTTCACCAATAAGTTATAACTAAGCACTAAGTAATAAACTATAAACTCTTGCCTTAAACGATTACAAAAAACCTAATATTTTTCATCTGGTAGATTATTCCGGAGATTGGATCCTACAACCTGGAATAATTTCTGGGAAGAAGTTATACGATGAGCAGGATAGTAGATGAATTTTACATCTACTCTTGTAGTCGTAGTAGTGATTATAGGCTTAGTTTTGAATAGGCTATGTAAATATTCATGCTTTTTATAAAGAATCAATTTGTAAAGGAAAGCAACGAGGAAATATTACTCTCGTTATTTGGTGGAAATCCAATTTCATTGAGGTATGACGATATACGTACATCTCTTCAAAGGTCGAACAAAAATTTTACACAGGAATTTAATTGGCGCTGAAGTTTTAAATCAAGTTCATTTCAAGGCCCACAAAGTTAGAGGCCATAATTTCACTTAGTGAGTACCTACAGAGAACCATGTTCACTCCTTAATTCAGAAGATTGAAAATATTACACTAGTATGATTATATATTATTGAATTGCTGATGTATGTCATTATACTGACCAGTATATGTTCCAAAATAATAAAATGAATCACCATCATGGCACAAGAAAAATCATTTATTGCACCCACTCCCATGCACAGGTTAAAAAGCCTCAAAAACTCTCCATTTTGTATGTCTACAAAAATAAATGAAACTATAGCCTTAAAGTTAAAAAACTTGGATGGTAACTTCACAAAAATAAAATAATCACGATGGGAATAGAAAAATTTGTTAATCGATATATTCTATTATTCTATAAATAAATTTTTAGAGGCTATGAACACGTTCAATGCAGGCCCGATTTTCATGAACGTCGTCCGAATCGGCCGATAAAATAAGAAAGAAAACTGAAGAGAAGTTTTTGGGCCATAACTTCCATTCAAATACGGATTTCAACGAATGCCGTACACGCGTGTCGAAAGAGGGAAGGCCATGCACGTATGATCGAAAGTGGATGTTAGTCGCGTGCAGAGGCGGAGAAACGTCAAAGGCCGTGCTCCATATCTCGGCTTGGATGGCACCACGTCAATTGACGTACTCTGCGCTGAATGTGTTAATTGTTACATTTGAAATAAAAATGTAATGTTACTCAATCAAGTAATGTTAAGATTTGACTATATAGTATGGATTTTAAAATAAGTCTGTGAAAGGTCATGTGATTATTATATAGAATTTTTTATTTTCATGCCTTTCTTCAGCCACAAGCCTCTAAATATGCAATGTGTTGATGTAAATATGGTTAGCACTTACTATGTTCCCCTTTGCTCTCGGTCCCAACGTCCAAACCGTCTGCCACCTCTCCCTCGCTCCTTCCTTTCGTTTTACTTCACCCTCCACGTTACAGCTCACTGCTCAGCAATTGCTTTCCTGCCTGAAGACAATGGTAGAGGCTGCCATCGAAACATACACTCATCTCATCTGGTGGAAAACCCAGTAAGACTTCATCAGTGTAATACACTGGGAAAGAACAAGAAATTGATGTGTTATTAAATGTTGTACGTTACAGTTCTATGACCCAGGATGAGGATAACCCTTTGGAGACGGTGGAGTTCTCGCCTTAGCATGACTGCTGTACTGATCCCAAAGAGACACTATTCCATCCCCTCCGTATGGAGCATTTTTGCAGCACATTCGTTAAGAAGGGTGTCGCAGATAATCGCACACTCTTCTTCAGTACCAACCTTTTTCGACCCTTCCTATAGTGAGGACTCCACATTATCTCAGACTCCAATGGTACATAGTTGGTCTCCCTCCTTCCTTTCAGAGTTTCTAACCCTACCAGCAGCATTGGTTCACACTCAATCATGCTTTGTTTCTGTGAATTAGCTTCATGGAAAATTGTTGCTTGCATATAAATTACAGAATTTGAATTGAATTCCTCGTTTGGATCAGAGAATCGTCAAATTTTGAACAAAGCTCTACCGCCAATATTAACACGTTTAATGCAGTAACAAATTACATGCTGATGTTTATACTGAAATCGAGACATACATATTGTGATAGATCACGGGTCTATACAATAATATCGTGGAAGTTCTGCGGCGCGCGTTCGCGATAAAGGTATCTAAATACTGGGGATGGATTGACCTCAGTGCAGAGCACAGCACAAGATAGAAACGACCTCTTACAAAATGATCGGGTTTACACATTTATTTGCAAAAATTGACCGTACAAAAAAACAAAAATCAGAGAAATACCCTTTCCTAGTTCTAATGAGGGATGAATGATTTGCTTTTGTGATGAAACATAAATGAAAAATAAATGAATCAAAAGACGAAGAACACTACCCCACCAAAATTACTTAATTCTAATACAAAAAATAATAGGATGAATGGATGAATGATGAATTTACAAATGCCAAAGAATGTACAGGCTCCTCGTCCAGTTCTGCGAAATGTCCAGCACTATCGCTTTGAATATGCAAACCTCGTGGACGGGAGATTAGTGATACAACTTTTCTCTTTGAATGTTGAAAAAGCTTGGCAAAGGGTTGCGTGATATCGTTCCACAAATCACTAATTTCGAGTGAACAGCACTCGGGGTCTCTTCTTGAGGAATTATGTTGGATCGAGCAGGGAGAGTGGATAATGCACTATCCGGGGAGATGGGTCTGAGTATTTTACCGCGTCAATGGTGTGGTTCTCTGTCGAATCACCGTCTCGGCTGGTTGAGCCCAACAGGCTACTCTCCGCCTGCGGCTTCGAAGCACAGCGGGTGGTTCCCACGTTGAGTCGTGAACTCCGACTGACTCCTTATCTCCCGTTGACTCTCGTTCTCTTGTGCGCTGGCCTTATCTCGGCTCGGAAGGTCTCTCTGCTTCCGCGCACTTCCAAACACAAATGTCCTCCCGTCTCCTCGTGAACACCCGTTATATAGCGGCGTTCACGTGACATAACAAAAAAATGACACTCGAAAAACCCTTGTACTTGATGGGGACGCCGCTCTAACAGTGCTGTGCCCGCTAAATTTAAATGAGCGATGGCTCACACCTGGAATTGGCCGCGATGAAATCATTGAAAAAAAACGACGGTGCTAGTCGTACCGTCACATCGCCCCCCAGCACGAACGAATTTTTCCTTTTTCTTGCTGGGTGAAAGATGAATGCAAGAAAAATGAAAAATGAGTTCGAGCTTCTGCACGAAAAAAAAAAAAATCAAGAAACAACTTACTTTAGTGATTCCTTATCCCCTATAAGGAACCAAGGAAAATGCATTATAAATGCCTAATTCGGATCCATCCTCCCTTGACAACAAGTAAGCATTAGGACCAACCTTCTTCCCATCTGTCTCGGCTGGGGACTGGAGGTGAGTCACACAGCCGACGCGAGTTTAACGCGAAGTCTTGACCTTCTACTCGAGGCGCGCTGGGAGGAGGCGGACTGGGGGATTTCTCCTTGTGTCGCTCCTTCCCAACCTTGCGTCCTCGCTCAAACGTGACGGAATTTATACGATAACCCTTATCAGCTGCTCGCGGCCTCGTATTTTCGGAACCTTGCAATGCACCTGGATGGAACGAATTTTGAGTAGCCAGCGTGCCTGTCTGATAAGACTGGTCATACAATCCTAGTAATACAATCAGTCGTTCAACCGTTAAATGATCAATTGACTTTAACATATTCTGAATCTGAATGGAAAACTGTCTAATTAGGACCTGAATAATTTCTTCTTCACTCATCGGTGGGGAACACAATCGCGCTTGCGCTACTTTTTCAATCGCAAACTGTTTCATCGTGTTCGACTTTCCCCTCACATACCTGTCTGTAATGATTTGCATGCGGAAATTATACTGGGTGTCAGTATCCCAAAAGTTAGCCAAAAATTTTTCCTTAAATTCCGCAAGTGTTGACGGAACTGGCCATAGCGAGTTACTCCATATCTTGGCATCACCGCTCAACATTTGAAAAAACACTTGTGGTTGCAACGCCTCTGGCACAGAGACTATGGAAAAATAATTATTAACTTCCTTTAGGAAGGCAATAGGGTGCTCGTTGCTAAGGGCAGAAAAGGTGGGTTTTGTGAGAGAGTGGGTTGATACGGCCGCTGATTGCGTGGTCGTGCCCCTATCTTTTAAAGCGGTCACTTCAGACTCAAGGGAGTTGATTCTAACGTCGCAGTGTACTTTCACTTCCTTCTGCGTCGCGATCACTGCATCGTAAGCCTGTTCCAACGCACTGGTACGAACCTTTACATCGCCAATCTCCGCACTTACCATTTCTCTACATTCTTCGCGAACGGCCCTTCCTATCGTTTTTACACCGTCTGCACACCGTGTTTCTACCTCATTAATTTTCCTTTTTACTTGGGAAATCTCCTGCGAAAAACCTTCGTTCCACCTATTCATCTCAGCTTTGATTTCAAGAAACATGGCTTGATTACTTTCCTTACTCTCACGTATTTCCTGTCGCATGATTTCATTACTCTCATTACATTTATCAATGCCTTTTTTCATCTCCTGACGCATTGAATCATTACTACCTTTTATCTCTTTTATCTCCTGTCGCATTGAATGCATTAAGGAAAGGAGGGTATTAAGCGGGTCTTCGCGGGACTCCGTTTGACTGACATTGAGACTACCGGGTTCGCCGGGTTGCACGGATAAAGATCCAACCTCCTTCCTTTCGGGGGTCTCTAACACCATACCCGCTAGTCCGAGCGCCAACCCATCGGTATCTGAATGAACGCTCTGGTCGTCCGTATCGACCTCGTCATCCTTTTTCTCCCGATACTGTCTAAACGCTGCCATCTGATCCTCCTTGTCTGCCATTATTTAAATTAAACTTGCAAAACCCAATGATACGGAATCTGAAAATTTTGATTCGACGTAACCCTTTTGACAAAATGAATCGCGTATTCATACGAAATATGACCGCGCGTTCATGGACGTCAATTGCGACCATTGGTCATTAAATTCAATCTCAAAAAAGTGGTGCTGACTGAAGGTCACTTTCAACTGAAAGGAATTTTCCATGCCAGTACGAACTATTCGAGCGGCCCCGCACGTTGGTGCGCCAATTGTGATAGATCACGGGTCTATACAATAATATCGTGGAAGTTCTGCGGCGCGCGTTCGCGATAAAGGTATCTAAATACTGGGGATGGATTGACCTCAGTGCAGAGCACAGCACAAGATAGAAACGACCTCTTACAAAATGATCGGGTTTACACATTTATTTGCAAAAATTGACCGTACAAAAAAACAAAAATCAGAGAAATACCCTTTCCTAGTTCTAATGAGGGATGAATGATTTGCTTTTGTGATGAAACATAAATGAAAAATAAATGAATCAAAAGACGAAGAACACTACCCCACCAAAATTACTTAATTCTAATACAAAAAATAATAGGATGAATGGATGAATGATGAATTTACAAATGCCAAAGAATGTACAGGCTCCTCGTCCAGTTCTGCGAAATGTCCAGCACTATCGCTTTGAATATGCAAACCTCGTGGACGGGAGATTAGTGATACAACTTTTCTCTTTGAATGTTGAAAAAGCTTGGCAAAGGGTTGCGTGATATCGTTCCACAAATCACTAATTTCGAGTGAACAGCACTCGGGGTCTCTTCTTGAGGAATTATGTTGGATCGAGCAGGGAGAGTGGATAATGCACTATCCGGGGAGATGGGTCTGAGTATTTTACCGCGTCAATGGTGTGGTTCTCTGTCGAATCACCGTCTCGGCTGGTTGAGCCCAACAGGCTACTCTCCGCCTGCGGCTTCGAAGCACAGCGGGTGGTTCCCACGTTGAGTCGTGAACTCCGACTGACTCCTTATCTCCCGTTGACTCTCGTTCTCTTGTGCGCTGGCCTTATCTCGGCTCGGAAGGTCTCTCTGCTTCCGCGCACTTCCAAACACAAATGTCCTCCCGTCTCCTCGTGAACACCCGTTATATAGCGGCGTTCACGTGACATAACAAAAAAATGACACTCGAAAAACCCTTGTACTTGATGGGGACGCCGCTCTAACAGTGCTGTGCCCGCTAAATTTAAATGAGCGATGGCTCACACCTGGAATTGGCCGCGATGAAATCATTGAAAAAAAACGACGGTGCTAGTCGTACCGTCACAATATATATAAGTTAATATTTATGTTAAAATTTCATTCGAAAATTGTAAATGCTGCTAAAAAGACAAAGAACTCAATTCTTAGTTTATATTTTTTCAGAAAGGAACAAATATTTATTTTGAAAACTGACTGAATGACCGTGGTCCGGCACCACAAAGAGGGGTAATATAAAACGAGGGGCCTAGGTACCAATTCTCCCGGATATTGAGGGTACGGCCCAAGTCCCGCTGCGTTGGGTCCCAAAACAAAGACTTTGCGAACCCGTTACCGACCGCCATAAGAGAGGGAGAGCAAGGAAACATATATTTTTGTCATTCAATCGCTTGTGTAGAAAAAACTCCTGCAAAAATTTGTGGCTTTCGTCTCCTGGGTCAAGAAACACCCTGCTGCATATTTTCGTCATTTGTAGGGAGAGGATTGATGTAAAAATAAAGGAAATTTATAGTATTATGAAAAGGAGGAGAACAAAGAATGCAACAATAAGGACCACCAGCCACAAAACTGAACAAAGCGAAAGCTAGCGCAAAGGCATCAGACCCTTTTAAAAAATAGTTTCTTGATCAGTTGCTCTGAGAGGCCAGTGCTTTTTGTTGGGCCACCTCTAGGGTTTTGTCGTAGGTGTTCAAAGGCCTCAATCCAGTTTGAACCTGAGACCCTTTGGCCAGAGGAACACTGCTCTCTCTGGGTCTCCACATTTATGCTCGTTAATATGCACTGCATTAAAATTAATGATGACTATTACATTCCATTATTTTTACTGAAATTTCTCATGAAATGAGGTGATAAACATTCCATTTGGTTATAAAATTTTCAGGAAATCAACTTGCAGTGTGCAGAAAAATATAAATTAGTACATACCTTGTTATAGGTTTTCCTTGTGATAAATTAATGGTCTTCCTTCCTTCTTTTCAATAGGGTGGTTTCCTCTTTTTTTTTTATTGCCTAAATCAAAAGATAATTACTCTTGGAGTACATGTTTCATGCTTTTAGATTTTTTAATGACGATATCTATTTTTCGTGATTAAATGAAAAGTGAAAATTTTCGAGCGCACGAAAACGTGACGGCCAAGTAGAAATGCTGGGAAAACCCCGTGTGAGGTCATTCTGGTTCCCGCTGTCACCAGATGAGGTGACCTTGGGGCGAGGCTTTGAGCGCTGATACGATGCAGGCTGCTAGAGCTAGTAGCAGAGTACCCTGTTAGCAGGTAGTGCTTGGCTTAAATAAGGATTATTAATGCCTTCTCAAACGAAGAAAACTTTCCGATCTTAGGCAGTTTTAATAGGTGATTATTAAGAGATGTTTCCCTGAGCTCTGTGCCTCTTGCATGCATTGGTAATCTCAGACAATGTAAAACTCCTATCTACTCGTATAGAAACTAGGTCCCTGTGAAGTCATGTGGAGGGGCATCGCATGGGCACCAATCTGGCCTTTTTCAAATGAGGATAAAATTGACCATTTAACATTCATCTAAACTGAGGTTTCTAAAACCAAATACATAATTTGCATAATATGAATACACTAGTGGTGGGTACGAATTGCAATCAATGCCTTTCGTTTTCTTTGATGAAGGAAACTACCCTATTATTGATTATGTAATAAATCTGCTCACTTGGAAGTGATCCATTGTCCATTTAATGTGTATTTTAATAGTAATCCAAGTTCAAATAGTTTTTGGCAGTATTTACCTGAAAACTAAATTCTTAAGATTTTTTCTCAAAATTTTTTATTTTTATTTCTTAATATTTTTCGGATAATTATTGTACTTTTTACTTTCTACCTTTGTGGTGTTATGTCTTTAAATCTTCCAGATTCTGAACGTAAGCCCCAGACACAGGGAACTCCGATAGTCTGTCACAAGCTGGTTGAGGGAAAGACTCCACAAACAAGAATAATCAGCACTCAAAGAAACATTTGTCACAAAACTACGAGTCATTTTTAAATCAATATCTATTAGAAGTAGAAATATTCAAAATCAGAATTATTACAGAAAACAACGATGATAACTAACAATCTAATAGGAAACATTACCAAAGACGAAGTACAAGATGCATGATTTTTCAGAAATCACCCATCTCAGCCGATCAATCTGTCCACCGCGAGCGCCGAAGAAAAAACAAGGCCTAGCCGACCTCCGAACTAACTCTGAACCGTGTCAGGGTGGAGGGGAGGGAATTTGCAAAGGAGTGGAGGGGTAATAGGGCGATGTTCAAATCAGCTGCATCGGTGTAAATCTACCGGGAGGCGCCCCTGTTAACTGGCACCACTGCAAAACGTCCGTCATCCAAGCCGGGGTTGGGGGAGAACCACGTACCGCCGGGTTTTCTCTACCTCTATCTCCTGGGTTGGAGACAAAGCCAAGTGGTAGGATAGCTGGTAGAGGGAAGTCATTGGAATTCAAGGAGGGGAGAGACAAGCAGGATGAGGTGTTGAAGGGAGAGAGAATTGTGATAGGACTAGTGGAGTACTTCTCACTCCAAACTGCATTCTTATGCCTCAGCACCCACTTCCCCTTGATTGCCAAGGAGTAGGTATTTGAAGAATCAACTTGAAATCATGAAAGTGAACTTCTTAAGAAAAATCCCTTACCTTTACGTGGCCATGCAAGCGCTTCCTGTCTGCGTTGAGTGGTAGGGGAATCGTGGGAGCGAAAGGAAAGGAGTTATAGCTGAGCTGGTATGGGAAAGGAACTGAGGTAAGGAAGACGGCAGCCGCCTCTTACACTATTAACAATAAAAAATGGAACACTGAATCAATCGGGTAAAACTTTAAATCCCTAGGGAGCTCTGTCGGGTAGGCGAGTGGATTTTACATTTTTTTGGAGGTCCCACCGAGATAAGTTTGAAGAGCGTTGTTTTGTGATAAGTACCTTAAGTGGCCAGTCGTCAATGTTCAAGTGTGCAGTCAGAGTGTGAGAGAATCTACATATGGAGAAGATGCTAAATGTAAGGGTCACGCACCAGTTTGAGCGTCTTTCACCATGGTTAAATTCCCCATCTGAAGTGGAGTGAACAGCAGTGTCATTCCAGTGTGGTTCCAGATATCAACGGATTATTATTGTGTATAATTATTTTTTGTGTTATAATTAAGTATTCCGGTCGCAAGAGTGTGCAGTTGCCGCCGAGAAAATGGAGAAGCTTATTAGAGGAAGGAATGCGTTGAAGATACTGCTTACTAGGATGATGACCAACATCGAGAAGCTCCTTGCCCTCAAGGATGAAGAACCTGATCATCTTTCCTTGGAAGCTGAGCTCACCCTGATGAACTACGTTGTGAGGGAATGGGAGGAGATATGCCACACCATCCGTAAGGAATTAGAGGAATCAGAAGCATCCGAAGAGGCCTTGGCAAATGAAATGCAAGCAGTAATGAATATGCGAAGACAATTCACCTTAGTTCAACGGAAGTGTGAGAGAATAATCAATCCTATTCAGCCTTCAGCAACGACCTTAACGGAAATGGACAACATTAGTAACACAGGATCAGTTAGCAAAAGAAGCTTCAAACTCCCCAAGATTGAGCTCCAGAAGTTTGACGGGAAGTTGAAGTCATGGCTTGGATGGTGGTCTCATTTCCGAAAGATTCATGACGACGATTTACTCACGGATTCAGATAAGGTGGAGTATCTATCGCAGGCTATGGAGGAGGGGACAGAAGCTAAGGAGTTGGTGGAAAGTTATCCAGCCGATGCCAAAAACTACCCCAATGTCATAAGTGCCTTAAAAGAACGTTTCGGAAGGAAAGATTTGTTGCTACAAGTTTACATTCGAGAGCTCTTGAATTTGGTCATCACGTATACAAATGGAAAGAAAGAAGTGACCCTTTTGTTATACTACTTATAACTCAGTTCTCATCTGCGATCACTGGAAGCTTTGGAGTTAGGGAAAGTGGATCCGGAGACGTTTATCTTCCCACTTGTGGAGTCATGCCTTAGTGAAGAAATTCTTCGTGCTTGGCATAGAAGCTCATTTAGCAAAACTGAAGGCAACCAACTCAAGGCGCTAATGGAATTTATGAGAGTGGAGGTACAAAGTGTCCCGCAAACCGACCTGGCTAAAGCAGGATTCCACTCCAGTGAACCTGTTACCTCTCAATCTACGAAAGGAGGAAGGACAAAAAAGGGATACTGGAGGCCCAAGAAGGAAGACGATATTCCTACAGCAGCAGGTCTAGTAGCCAGTCCCGCTCCTCAACGACATTCTTGTGGATTCTGTAATGGAGGACATGAAACTATGGCATGCGTCAAGGCTCAGTCAATGACTTTGGATGAAAGAGAACAGAAATTGGGAGAGAAGAATCTACGTTACGCGTGATTTCGGGGAAAGCATAAGAGCAGGGACTGTCACAGTCATGTGAAGTGTATTGTGTGCCAAGGAAAACACTATCCTCTTCTCTGCCCTTCAATCAACTCATTACAAGAGTCAAAGGCTGGAAAAAAGGAGAAACTACCACAGGATGTTCCCCTCACAGCTAACAATCTGAATCATTGTGCCAAGGATGTACTTCTGAACACTATACAAGTTCGAGTCGTGGGAGAAAAAGGCTCGTCTATAGTCAGGCTCATGGGAGACGCCAGTAATCAACGCTGCTATGTAAAGGCTTCTACTGCAACTCGAATTCAGGCAAAAACAATTGGAAGTGAATTGCTCAGGAACGTGTTGTTTGGAGATCAAGTTACGGCCCCAGTCAAGCACCCGATAGTTCAAATACAACTGGAGTCTCTTCAAAACTATAGACAGAAAACATTCAAGCTACTACAACGGGAGAAGATCTGCGGAGATCTTCCCAAGGTGCCCCATGGACAGTGGATCATCGATCTAGCTAATGTGGGGATTCATATAAATGATGTTGGTGAGGGATACGAAGAAATCCAAATACTCATCGGCAATGACTATTGGGATTCCATTCTAACCGGAAATTGGTTCAAACTGGGCTGTGGATTAACTGCAAGAGAAACAATCTTTGGTTGGGTGTTGGGAGGACCCGTTCCTGATGTATCAAGGATCGTTACTTGTAACTTTTCCTGTGCCATAGTCAGCAGCATGATGGCTACCAATCCGAGCATCACGGATTAATGGAATCTCGAAACAATTGGGATATCAGATCCCGTGGCGGTCAAGTCAGCAGCAGAGGAAGATGCCGAAGCGATTTCTTATTACAAGTCGACCGTACGGAAGGAAGAGATGAATGGGAGATACAATGTGGCCCTTCCTTGGAAGCAGCCCAAGTCAACACTTCCTACAAATCGTCAAGTAGCAGAGAAACGATTGAGGTCAGCTATGGCGAAGTTGAAGAGAACAGGAAAGTGGGAAAACTACGACTGCATTTTCAAAGATTGGGATAAAGAAAACTTCATCAAAACTGTGGATGATGGCGACAACGGACACTTTCTTCCCCATTGACCAGTGTTCAAGGAAAGCCTCACTACTCCAGTTCAACCGGTGTTCGACGCTTCGTGTAGAAATGGACTGCTTCCCTCTCTCAAAGACTGCTTATACAAAGTCCTAATCTCAACGAGCTCATCCCAACATTACTTCTCCGGTTTCGGCTTCACTAGGTTGGAATTTACGCTGACATTCGGAAAGCATTCCTGATGATGGGGTTGAAAGAGCAGGACCAAAACTATCAGAAGTTTCTCAGGTGGGAAGACTCAACCTGTTAAAGAATCAAGGTCTTCCAGCACCTCCGAGTGGTTTTTGGCGTAAGTAGCAGCCCGTTTCTTCTCATGGCTACTTTATTACATCGCTTGGAGACACAACCTGAGAAATGTGCGAAGACAGCTGAAATACTGCGATACTCTTTCTACGTGGACAACTGCCTTGTTTCCCTCCCCTCACTACAACAAGCAAAGATGTTCAAGGAAGAAGCTGTATGCATCATGGCTGATGCAGGGATGGAATTGCGTCAATGGGCCTTTACAGGAAGAGATGAAACTTCAGCTGATCTAAGAATACTAAGATACTACCAGTATTGGGGCTGTTGTGGAATCGAGAAGAAGAGTACTTGACATTAGATATCAAGTCACAGGAGGAGTTCAGATTCATGTCAAAACGTCACATGCTCTCCATTGTTGCACAAATGTTTTTATCCAGTTGGATTCACTGCACCAGCTCTACTTCTGCCCAAGCTACTAGTCCAGAAGTCGTGGGAGGAAAAGGTTGGCTGGGATGATGCGGTTGCTGAAGAGATAGAGAAAACTTTCCGGTCATGGTATGCTACTCTCTACCTACTCAAGTCGATAAGAATTACATGCTACTGTCAATTTCACCCCGATTCCAAGAAAGAGATTCACGTTTTCTGTGACGCAAGTGGACAGGCATACGCCACTGTTATCTACCTCCGATCTGAATACGAAGGAGAAGTCGACGTCAAACTTCTCAGTGCCTAATCGTGTCTTGCTCCAGTCAAGAAGCCAACAATCAACAGATTAGAGTTGTTAGCAGCATTGTTGGGAGCCAGGATGGCAAGACCGGTGACGGAAGTGCTGGGAAAGGACATCCCTTTTCAGTATTGGAGTGATTCAACTACAGTTCTGGCTTGGATCAAAAGAGTGGGAGAAGTTTGTGTCGAACCGCGTCAAGGAAATTCTCGACACCACCACTACCAGCCAATGGAATCATGTGCCTGGAGAAGACAACCCAGCAGATCTGCCTTCACGAGGGTGTACTCCGGCAAAATTTGTGGAATCAAAGTGGTGGGAAGGACCTAAATGGTTAAGATCGAGTAAGGAACATTGGCCATGTCAGACATCAGCTGAAATTGACGAGGATGAAATCAACAAGGAACGGAAGAAGACGACAGTATCAATGA
The DNA here is from genome assembly GCF_921293095.1 of Ischnura elegans. Taxonomy (NCBI): domain Eukaryota; kingdom Metazoa; phylum Arthropoda; class Insecta; order Odonata; family Coenagrionidae; genus Ischnura; species Ischnura elegans. Next base: position 144,209,309 of record NC_060247.1, read on the forward strand.
TCTCTACTCCATTTCCGGCTCCAAGATTTTCCTCTTATCAGAAGAATGTAACAGTCTGGGCATGGGTCAATCGCTTCACTTACAATTGTCGTAACAAGACAAGGATTACTTCAGCCATCATATCAACGAAGGAACTTCGACTGGCAGAGAAGACAGTATTGAAGGAGATTCGATGTCAAGCCTATGGTCACGGAGGAGTTCCTAAAAACTTAGTCACGGTGATGGGGACCGATGGATTGTTGCGAATTAAGTCAAAATTAGTACACTGGGAAGATACAACTGATTTCATCTCTCCCATTCTCTTACCACAGCATCATCTGTTAGTTGAAGGACTTATTCGGGATATTCACCTCTTCAACTGTCATGCAGAGATTCAGACTACTGTGGGGAAACTGAGGGAGAAATATTGGGTACCCAGTGCTAAGAAGACTGTCACTAGAATCATTCACCAATGTCTGGTTTGTAGGAGGCACGAAGCAAAAGCGTTTGAGGTTGAGACGGCAACACTCCCAATTGCTCGTGTGCAAGACAGTGAAGTATTTCAGACCACGGGAGTAGATCTGGCTGGTCCACTTATCATTCCAGATGGACAGAAGGTTTCGATAGTGATCTACACTTGTGTGGTCTATAGATGAGTATCACTGGATGCCATTACGGGATTATCAACTGAGACATTTCTCAACTCTCTGGAACGTTTCGTGGCCAACTATGGAAGACCGAATACTGTCTACAGCAACAATGACACTAACTTCATTGGTGCAAAGAACATAATCGACAAACTGGATTGGGAGGAGATCGCCAAAATAAGTCAAGTCAAGAAATTGCAGTGGATACTAAACTGTGAAGCAGCACCATGGTGGGGTGGATTCTGGGAACGACTCGTAAGGAGTGTCAAGGGCCTCATGAAGAGGATGATCGGCAAGAGCAAGTTGTCATTTGATGAGTTACGCACCTGTATCGCAAGCGTGGCTGCCACCATCAATGACCGTCCACTTACAACCATTACCGAAGATGAAAATGATCTTATGTCTCTCTCTCCATCCATGTTTTTAAGACGTACAATGCCTGGAGGTTTCCCTGAAGGAAATTTTGCCCAAGGACTGGAACATGGAACAGAGCTACCGAAAAATGCAGAATCTTCAAACTCAGCTGAAGGATCATTTTCAAAAAGAGTACCTGTCCCTTCTCATCCAGAAGAAGGAGAAAGTTAACATTCGACCCACTGCTGTGGGAGATGTGGAACTCGTTGGATGTGACAACAAGAAGAGGTTTGAGGGGCCCCTTGGGAAAATTGAGGAGCTCTACAGTGGAAAAGATGGAATTGTGAGGTCTGCAAAAATCAAGATTTATAGCGGTAAGGGGATTATCTACATCAATTGTCCCTTACAACATCTGTACCCGCTGGAGATTTCTCAACAAGAAGGTGCAGCAATGTCGACAACAACACCTATATTAGAAGAAACCTCGTCGACTTCAATGGAAAAGCCTGTCAAGAAGGCTGAGAACAAAGAGGAGTTCATCATTACACGTGGTGGAAGAAAAGTGAAAAAGCTGAGTCACTACTCTTCCTGGTTTGGAGGAATTATCACATGAACTTCTTATACAAATATTTAATTCATTAAGCTATTCTTTTGTGGATATAATTCCCAACTAATTGTAAATAAGGTTAGGAATTAGTGGGAGGATGAAGAATCAACTTGAAATTATGAAAGTGAACTTGTTTATTTTAGTTGCTATGTAATGTCAAGGATATAAATTTGTTGATTTAATCTTGCTATTAACAATAAAAAATGGAACACTGAATCAATCGGTCAAAACTTTATATCCCTCTGTCGGGTAGGCGAGTGGATTTTACAGTATTCCTCCGCCGAACTAACTATATAAGTCTTGATCTCCAGGTGGGCTGGGTCGGAGGGCTGGCATTGGGGGGGTGCATTGGAGGGCAGCGTGGAGGGGCATAGTTTGAAGGACAGAGTTCACAGACAAGAGTTCCGAGACTTGCTATCACATTTGTTTTCTCTTATTAACGTTGAAGCTTTCTAAGGTACCCAACGTGATGTTTATTTCCAGATTTTGGCCAGCATTCAGCTTGAATGTATGAACTTCAGTGACCCTACAAAGCCTGAGACATTGTGCAAACTCATAATTAGCAGAGAATATAAGAAAATGCTGAAAGCACAAGACGGCCCTTGGTGGATGCAGTCATCATTCATTCCCAAGTTGTTTGGTATGTGCATATGTATAAATAAATTGCACAATTCTGTGGTTATCGAAATTCATAGTATGTCTTATCTTGACCCTGTCAGAAACATGAGTTAGTACATATATCACTTGCGAACATGTGCTCTTGGATTATATTATGTCTCTCGTTATGAGCTGGTCATCAAATTAACATGTGGCTGAATTTCTCAAATAGTTTGTTATCTTTCAAAAATCCTGGTGTAGTTGTTATCTCCATCAAATCTCGATTGTTTTATGCATATCCAGGGCACTCGCATATATGTTAAGCAGAACATTGGGTTGAATAAGTGAGGGAAGACCTCACCTCACACCAAGCCATAGACTTGGGAGTAACACTCGTAAGGTTTAGGAGCTAGTTCCTTCACCTGGACCATCTAGTGCTACAAGGATTGCTTCTGTGGGTACATAGTTGTTGGTTTCAACTGAGATTTGAGTCCAGAATGTTTTGGTTAGTAGCCAAGAGCTCTGTCGTGGATAGAATCGGTTAAATTATTTTTTCAGGGAAACCTGGCCCATTGAAAGAAATTTGTAGACTTAACTCGAAGTAAGGTCAAAAAATTTGAGACTTCTTGGTCAACTGCTGACTCCATAGCCTTTTACGTGCTAGGGGCATGTAAATCTATAAATGCATCATTTTATGGCCCATAATTTCTTTTATATTCTGCTGAGTTATAGTCAGTTTAACAAAAATTTTAGCTGTTTTAATGTACATACCTGCAAGAATATAGCCACCAATTGACTACTTAAAGCATGTGAATGGGGGACCCTTCACAACCTAGATGCATCACTGTCAGTGCATCTTTCCCCAAAGGATTTAACTTACTCTGGATATACATTACACTCTTGTTATTACGAAGGTCACGGGACCGAAAAACTGGAGCTTCGAAATAACAAACTTTGTGAGAGCGTTTCTTTTAGGAATCCGCTAGGAAGCCTTGCTAATTTTTTCACTATATCCCTATTCAGATTAAATAAAAAGTATGACTGCTTTTCCACCAACAAAGGGAAATTTAAAAAAGTCAGGCCAGTAATCAGGGAGAAGCAGTGGGGATAGCCTCCACTAGTAATTTATGGAAAAATTGAAAAGATTTTTATTTTTATGGTGATTCTGAAAGTACATATTATTTTTCACCAGTTTTACAATGTTTAAAAATGATTAATGAATATTTAAAAGCCTTTTATCAATACATGCCGGACTTTAGATGACTTGTATCTCCAGGAAAATTTATTTCCCTCCGGAGATACAGGTGTCTTTGGAGACCAGCCTTCAGTAAACTACGGTTTCACCCAACTTTACATAGTTGTTAAAAAGAACTATGTTAGCAAGGAGAGATTTAAACTGCACATGAACGAATGAAAAATGTACAATGAAAATATCACATTTTGCAAGGTTCAATGTTACATATATATAATTATTACATCAATTTCATTTTCTGATGCAACCATCAATACTACCCTGATAAAAATAAACTCCACCATGGTGGGTAAAGGAAGGGTAGTAGCCTTCATGGTGGGTAGTTACCCTTGCACAACCCACGCCCTACCCACCTTTAAGGGTAAGGGAAGGGTAGAAAAATCCTTCGTGTATGCTTCCTTGGAACTCCTTCCCTTACCATCCGTCAACCCTTCCTCTACCCACCATTAAGGGTAAGGGAAGGGTAGAAAAATCCTTCGTGTACCCTTACTTGGAACTCCTTCCCTTACTATCCGTCAACCCTTCCTCTACCCACCATTAAGGGTAAGGGAAGGATAGAAAAATCCTTCGCGTACCCTTCCTTGGAACTCCTTCCCTTACCATCCGTCAACCCTTCCTCTACCCACCGTTAAGGGTAAGGTAAGGGGAGAAAAATCCTTCGTGTACCCTTCCTTGGAACTCCTTCCCTTACCATCCATCTACCCTTCCTCTACCCACCATTAAGGGTAAAGGAAGGGTAGAAAAATCCTTCGTGTACTCTTCCTTGGGACTTAGCATTTATAACTGAGGAAAACATATCCTGAAAGTGTCTCCTCAGCTACTTTCACCGGCTAAAGAGTGTTGAGTTCTGTACAAGAACGTAAGCAGTCTTTGAAAGCAAAGATAGACGGGCTACACAACTAATCTTTAAAACTTCCTTAAGGAAAACAATACTATACATATTCAGTGGCGTAGCCAGGGGTGGGGCCTGGGGGGTTCGGACCCTCCGCCCCCCCAAAATATAAAAACACAATCATTTTCCTTCATAAAAGAAATCAAAGTATTGAAAAATAATGAATTAAAAAAAGTATTTCTTTGACTATTGAAGTTTTTTCGATTATGAAAAGTGTTTGAATAAGTTGAAACCCAATACTTACTATTCCTGTTTTTCAAAACTTTCCCCACCTGGTTTTGGACCCCCCCAAACGAAATTCCTGACTACGCCACTGTACACAATAGTTTCTATAATTGTGTGAAAAAAGCTCATTAAGAAGCTCTTTCATTCACGTTTTAGGATGTAACCTATTTGTGTGGCTGACAATGAGACATCGCGAGAGTGATGTTCGGTATTTGAATGCCAATCTTATTTTCTGAAACGAAATAGGTGTGGTAGAAAAAAGTCACAGCTTTCTTCCACATAGGCCAGGGTGCGAATCTCATCTTAAGATATTGTAGTATAAGTTCCGTTGAGAAGCCAATCCTATCAAGTACCTCGATAGACGAGGTTGTTAAATCACTAATTCATCATCCTCCAATATGCAGGTTCTGGGTTCATGACCACATTAAGGCTAATTTTTTTTCTGTCCTGTAACTTCAGAAATCACTGTTGCAACTCATCCCCATTCGTTTAATTTAGTTTATTAGCGATTTTTAAAATTTGTATGTTATTTTATGGATTTTTAGTTTTTATATTAGTCCTACCCTTCCTATACCCTTCATTGAGGCTGGCCAAACCCTTCCTGTAAACTCCAGGAAGGAGAGGACGTACCCACCAATGTTCTAAAATACCCTTCGTGTACCCTTGCTGAAGGGTACACTTATCCTTCCTGTACCCTTCATTGAGGCTGGCCAAACCCTTCCCGTACACTCCAGGAAGGAGAGGGCGTACCCACCAATGTTCTAAAATACCCTTCGTGTACCCTTGCTAGGAGTTTATTTTTATCAGGGATAGATTGTATGCGTACAAAATATCTACAGTTTAAGTTCTCGAATTCGAGAAAGGTTTTCATGTGACGAAACTACATAATGTGAATAAATATCCTATTGTGATCACAGGCTATATTTTCTATCATAAATTGAGTTTTGCTGGCATATGGGGAAGTTCTGAATAGGATTCACACAGCAGTACCGACTTAACGTAAATTTTACATGTTTCGCGCAATTAGCCGTGCGTCGAATGCTAATGATACAATGGTTGACCTTTCATTACACAGACCGATGCCGCAAACCAAAGGTTCCACGTTTGTATCCTTTCCAGTGTTTTTCGGTTTTTCCTTCACTGAGATAATTGGACAACGAAGCGATATACGAGAAATTTAGCTTTCCCTCGATGAAATATCTTACCCGGCAATACGAGTAATTATAACAGGCGTAAGGAGTTTAAAATTTCATGGCGATTTCTACCAATTTTCCTCGATAAGAACACCTCAAGGCCGCCCCGCCAGCCTTCCTTCGGTCTCCCTCACGTCAGATACTTCTGGATACTTCAGAAGTGCCGTCTTACAAGGAATTATGAATAAGCTTCAGGATTATGAAACACTCAGAAGAATTGAATATATTCCTTGACCTGGTTAGAGGTGGTATAAAAATTTTACAACGCCGTGACGACGTTGGGAAGTAGATATGGTTGATTTTATTTCGTTTTATCGTTTTATTTCTGAATGATGAAATCTGAAGAACGAAATTTAAGTTTGTTCGGAGGGGAGTGGAGGGGAGGAGCGCAATCGCGTAGTAGTGGTAGTAGGGGTGGTAGAAGTTCTATAGCAGCCCTTCAGTCACTTCGTTTTTTTTTCAATTATTGTGAGCATAATTGTGAGGCAATAAAACCGAAGTCCTGTAGTCAGAACCGCTGCTGGACCTTTGTACACTACTTGCTAGTGGAGCGGTTAAGTTTTTGCCTGGAAGCCAGTGGCTTGTTGGACATGTCTTCCCTCCCGAGAATCAATATTGAAGAACCACGATGGGATCAAAGTACCTACACTGGGAGAGCAAAGCATTTCTTTACGATCACGAACCCATTAAATTTGCTTGTTTCCTCTGCTGAGCTGGAGAAAGCTAAAAGAATTGTAAAGAATTACAGGTATGTTCATGTATGCTCGTTAAAAATGTTACATTGTCTCGCTCACATTTACCGAAATTTGTAATTTTTATTTTAGAGCTGGAGAAAGTGAACCAGGTTTGACTGAAGACGAATTATGGAAGGCAAAGCACCTCTACGATTCTGCTTACCATCCCGACACAGGAGAAAAAATGTTTATATTGGGAAGAATGTCGGCCCAAGTTCCTATGAACATGACTATAACTGGCTGCATGATGACTTTTTACAAGTATGAAACCAGTTTCGTTTGATAGTTTATTAGGTGGAGAATGCGTGTGTTGTACAAAGTTAACCCGCAAGGAAGCTATTTGCATGGATGTGTCGGGAGGGAACATCATAACAGCGAAGCAGTGGGCCTTGTTTAAAATCTACGATGCCTGTTTATCGTTGCGAAACTTCCTTTTGTTCCGATTTCACTTGCGGCTCTGGGATTTTTTAATTTGCCTTCTTTAGGTTACCACAATTGTAATTATAGAGGATACCGAGACGATTTTAATGTGTTCTATGCAAAATAGCGATAGGAGGAATTTGGATTACATGATTTTTGACATGACCAGACTATGCAAAACCCCGGCACCGTTAGAAAATCAATTTCACTAAAAATTCTATTTTTTATTACATTGTGTTCCCATCCCATATGAAGTCTCAATTATCAGGAAATAGGTTTTTCTTGTTGCTAACTCCATTGTGATACTTATAGTTTATCACGGTGCCTCAGCATCGTGGAGAATAGTAAAAAAATTGGACTAGAAACTGTAGCAAAGTTTATCTATTTTCTGAAAATCATGCTATAGATGTGAGGTACTTTTGTGGATTTGCTTCAATTATATTTTGTTCCGATTTCACTTTTTTCCCCTGCGAATTATACCATTTTATTTGTGTTCAACATGTATTGTGATGTCAAGAATATACATATACGCCTTCGTGTTATTTATCCAGATTACAAAGATCATCTTTAAGTCTACACAATATTTGCTTTGAGCTTAAGCCCGGTTCAGTGGATGATCTTTTTATTATTTTGAGTGATAAATGTTTTGCATTGCAGGTATAATATCAAGGTCTCATTACTTGGTACACTAACATGTACAAGTTATCTGTGAATGCATGACAGTTTTGGGGGACGGAAGTGGAATATGCACAAATGTCTGAAACAAATTAGGAAAGATTCCTCATTCTGTCCTTAAATTTGTCCTAGTTGGGTGGTTGCATAGTACATTTTGTATTCATTCGTACCCTTTCATGAATTTACTCATTAACTTGCGTCGCTTTTTCTACTATCTATGGCCTACGGGAATTCTATAGCAATCCATAAACTGTACAATTTCATTTGTTCATTGCCTAGTTCTGTGTTCATGGTTGGTTATCGTTTTCATTTTTCACTAATTTTTCTTTATTTGGAAAGTAGTATTTTGCTTGCCTAACTTCAGTGATCTGTCGTAATTGGTGTGTTTTTGAGTCACATTTTAGCATAATCTTCTAAACTAATTTTAAGAATTTTTAAGAAGAGTCTAGAAGAAAGAGTTGTATGGTGAAGATGGATTGCATGACTTTAAATATGTGCTAGTATAATCGTGGGAGTCTCTCTCCTAATTATTGCAATTAATATTTTTATAGGTCAACATCAGCAGTTGTGTTTTGGCAGTGGATTAACCAGTCATTCAATGCTCTCGTCAACTACACCAATAGGAGTGGGGACTCAGATATTCCGATTAAGTAAGTGATATCTCGGTCTTTTGAACCAAACCGTCTTAAAGCATCTCCCTTCATCTCTCATTCTCTTCACTCCACATTCCAGCCTGTACGATCCACAATACAGAAACTTTACACCAGCCCAAATTCTGACTATCAATGTCACAACGATCCATTATCTACCGTTTACTGCCCTTGTTCAATCCCCTTGCAAATACTCCTTCTCTTGACGTCCTTGCCTCTTGCCTCGGGGTCAGCAGACAACTGTAAAGCCCTTCATTCTAACACCTTCATTTTTGCCATTTCTGAGATTGTTTTTATACTCGTTATCATATTTACATAATTTATTATATATATAATTCAATGCGTAAGGCCTTAGTGCTGTTTTTGGTATTAATAAATAAATAAACATGTGGCAGCTGCTCACCATAGCATAGTAAAATAGTGCTTACCCCAAAACATAATGTATGAATCATTCATATCCCTTCTGGGAGAATTGTTATCTACAAAGCTATTTTGTCTCCTCTGGGGCTCAAATAGAAGTTGCATTATCATTTTCCGTGATTTTCTATAAACCCTACTGACTCTTCATCACTACGAGAGTATTTTCCCAGCCCTCCAGGATAAGGTTCTAAAGTGAATAATTTGGTGGTATGAAAACCTGTAACCTCGCTAAAGATTGAGCTAAAAAATGAGCTTGGGGTATAAGAAAGTGAGCCCCTTCTTTGTTTAAATGTGTACTATATTCATAAATATGCTGACGATTGAGAAGGAACAGTTACGGTTACATTTGCTTTTGTTTGCTTCTATTCTTCATTTTGTGTTCAATATTCTTTGTTGACCAGTGCTGGTTATCAGGCAACCCTTTTCCCTATAAGGGCAATGAGCTACATTTCCTTCGTAACACCGTGCCCTGTAATTCCTGAACACTGCACCCCATGTGACCACGTAAAGAAAGGCGTCAATGATGTTGGGGCGCTATCAATGGTGTAAGAATTTTGTGAGCGTGATCTCCATCTGCCCTTGGGCTGCCCCTGCTCTTTCTGTGAAATTTTTATGAATACTGCGATCTATACTAAGTTAACTTTTCTCAGAAAAAAGATTGATGATGAGCTGCTGGCGGTATTTATGCATTGGGGCCTAACACCAGAATAGAGGCTGTTTTGGATGGTGCTAGAAAATACTGTGACCACAACCATCAAAACAGGTGTTGATGGAGACTTTCGCGGGGTGGTGCAGCATGCGTAGCAAGGTTTCCGGGTTGACCTCCGCGTCGATTCATCTTCAAGACGACAGTTTCGCCGGCGTTGCAGCTAGCGTCTTCAGGTATGAAGTATCGGATGCAGGTTTGCGCAGGTTTCATCGCTAGAGAAAAACATTACTTTCCACGACTCATACGAGAGGCAACAGAAATCACGAAAACATCCACTTTCAACAGGGAGGACAGCTATTCGCTCTCAAACACATGGAAGAGACTCTTACCCACGGACCAATCAGAATGCACCTAGCCCAAACCAAGGCCTATATAAGACGGGCAAAAACCTGCATCCGATACTTCGTACCTGAAGACGCTAGCTTCAACGCCGGCGAAACTGTCGTCTTGAAGATGAATCGACGTGGAGGTCAACCCGGAAACCTTGCTACGCATACATCAAAACAGGTGGTAAAGTAGAGGCTGCTGATGGTGGGCAATAAGTGGATCATGGAGTCTTAAGGGCAGGGGTTAGCCTTTGTCATCAAACAGGGCCAGAGGCATTAGGGAGACAAGCGTGGACATCAAGGAGAACAGCAGATGGCAGGGGAAGCGTGACAGAATTCGAGAAGGTTCTTTTAGTGCCCGATCAGAAAACACGGCCAATGGTGTGGGCGCAGAGTTGTCACTTCCTCTAAGGCACGCTTTTAGTTTCTGCCATTCTCTGCTCAAAGGCGGTTCTCTTTTTTGTCACCTGGGGAACTTTAATTGTAGAAGGAATTTGAGAACAGAAAGTTTTCAAAAGAAAGAAAGCTCATGGCATCCTTCCCTACCGTGCCAAACAGTTATCCGCAGCTTCCTTTAGCAATCTGCATAGTGCTCTGTCGGGGTAGCCTAGTCAATGGACTTATCAAAGGTCCATGCTTCAAATTCTGGTCAAAGCATCCTCAAGGACTGGCCACCATTTGCTGAATACCTGGTGTGAGATCTGCCATCCACACCAACCACATGGTTGAATAGCTGAGAGAGTGATTGACGAAGCCATATGGCATGCTCGTGGTCACGTCACATCCTGTACATAGACGTAAAAATGGTTATCATCTGATTAGGTGTTGAATTTTTATAAAAGTGGCAGTACTATTTGGCTATATTTTCATTGGAATTTTAATAAAATAACGTTTTTTAGTAGAAGTTTTGTAATGTGGCCATTCATTTTTTTTTCTTTCTTTTCAGTGTCCTGGGAACATCATATGTTCTCGCCACTGGTGGAGCATTGGTCACTGCTTTAGGCCTCAATAGTCTCGTAAAGGTAAGTGCGTTGCTGTGCATATTTTGTTGCCCTGGAGTTGAAAGTGAAATACAGGCGGTCCTCGACTTTCGTACACTCGACTTTCGTACACTCGACTTTCGTACAATTCGCACTTTCGTACATTCAAAATTGACACCTTTTACTCGACTTTCGTACGCTAAATTCGGACTTTCGGACGTTGGTCTGTAATTTTTTTAAAATTCCCGCGATGTTTATTGCGCATCCCAACATTCAATTGTTTCAAATGGCAGTATATGCGAACAATACGAACGTATATAATGAAGGGAATTGTTGGCAATTGACTCTAATCTAGGTGATTTATTTGGGAGAGAGACTGCCTGCTATAGGCTCCTTTATCAAGAGAAGAAGAAAGCCTTCATTGAAGATATTTTTCAAAAGAAGTTGACTAGACATCATCGAATAGCTTTCAATAAAACTAGTAAGACCTTCTTTCTAATTGTGTTTTTTCGTTTGAGTGCTGTTTAATTCGTGTAAACCTTCAGCAACGATATTGCACGAAATATCACCCGAATTCCGTTTGTCTTTTGTCTTTTTTGAATAACATGCGGAATATACGCGATCACGAATGTCACCTGCCAAATATCGAATTTTGGTGTAAGAATTAAAAGGTATCCAGAGTGCGGGTTCAGCAAATGCATTTTTTATGCTTCTTGATATGTCCTTTTATTTATAGTGGACGTAATAAGCGGAATGTCAACTTAAACGCCAAGAGGAAGTTTCACTCGATAGCCAACGGAGTTCCTGTTTTTTAAACTTTTATTTGCATTTTTTGCGTATTTTCGAAAGAAATTACAGTAAACTCTTGATTTTACGAAGCAGGATTTTACGAAGTTTTCGATTATACGAAGTGATATTGCGGTCCCGGTGAAAAGCCTATGCTAAATACATGGCGCTATTCGATTATACGAAGTTTCGATTATACGAAATTTTTTGAATTTACGAACCTCGGCTCGGTCCCTAGGAGCGAATGGCATTCGTTTATACGAACTACGGCGAAAAATTTGTCAGCAAAACTAGTTACGCCGGCGTAAGTAGCTAAAAAATCAGCGCTTCCAACTGTGGTCCATCAAAAGTGCAAAATCGTAAATGATAATGCAACTTTGGAGAGAAATGGGTCGCCAAAAACCTCACTGTGGGAATTTAGGGGGAGTAGGAGTTCAGTTAAAATATCGCGGCTGACATTATGCCCCTATTTACGTGCCTGTTCGTAAACATAGCATCGACAATAATTCGTAGTTTAACATGTCAGGAAGGTCGCGCGGAGTATTTCGTACACCCCTAATTAACCATTTGCACTGCTGTGAACGTACTTCGAAGACTACTTGACTACTTTTCGCCGAAGCACTTCGAAGGGTCTCTAATCCGGGACCCTTTCCTCGACGAGCTCACCCTCGCTGGCCCCTGAAACTGGGCTATTTTTTAATGCATTACCTGACGCAACCCTGGGTTTCAAAGGGCAAAGGTGCCATGGGGGGAAAAAGAGTAAAGTGCGTGTTACTGTGGGGCTGTGCGTCAACCAAACGGGCACGGACAAAATAAGCCCGTTGTCATTGGGAAATTTGAAAGGCCACGGTGCTTAAAACTTGTAAAATTGGAAGCCCTCCCCATTTTTTACCATGCAAATAAAAACAGCTGGATGACCCGAGAATTTTTCCAGCGAACGGTTATACGTCTACAGAGAAAAATTGCTGGAGAGAACAGCGAAATTGTTTTAATAATGGATAATGCCACCGTTCATAAATACGTGGAAGATCTAAAATTGGCTAATGTTCGAGTCCTCTTTTTACCCCCGAACTCGACTAGCAAGTCCCAGCCCTTGGACCAAGGCATTATCCAGGATTTTAAAGTCCTATACCGGAAGAAGCTTGAGCGGTATTACTTGCGATGGATCGGTATGTATACATTCATCTATTTTGCTCATGTGCGTTTGGATATCGATTTAGATATTTTTATTCATGATTATCATTCTTTCAAATCTATTTGCTACTTTTATAAATGGGAACAGAAATTAATAACATCCCGAAATGGACGTTGATACATGCAATCCGCGCCATAATATCTTTTCGTGTATATATTAGCCTTTGTGAATGAACAACTTAAATATCTTAAGTACTGGGCTCTATTTACCGCCAATTTATATTTCAGGCTTCTCGTAATGAAGACGCACTTCCAAGTCTAACCATGAACTTTCTTCTCACGCGCTTCCCCGTTCTCCCATGCTGGGGTTCTGTCTTTCCAAAGCCGTCCCTTCCCTCCTGCCGCCTTTGGCTGATCTTGCTGACACCCACCTTACGCATCCCAAACCCCTCCTTCCCCAGCATTTCCCATTCACTCCCTCCCTAAGGAGACTGAGCTTGTGTGCGTCGCAAAAAAATACGGCCCCCAAAAGTAGACTGAGGCAGAGCTGAAGGCCATTTCCCCACCCTTCTTTGTCCTGCCCCCTTCACTAGTCCTTGTGCTGACCACACTTCTTCCCTCAGGCAATCCCCATCCCACTCTTATTCACCCCACCCACTGGGAACGTTCCCCGATTGTGGAGAAGGGCATGGTTCATCCTTACCTGCAACGGGGGGAAGTTATTAACCGGAGAGAGGCTGGAGAAGTATCTTCCATTGTCAGGGAAATGGTGTCGCGCTTATAATTGTCTCTCTTCTTCTCAGCTGACTTTTCAATTGAAATTAATGTCTTTGCTCTTTCCACACTATGTTTATTTACGATTATGGCGCGACTATTTTTTAGTGCTAAAACTAAGAAAATCTTTTCTCTATGTCAATGATCCTTTGCCTAACTTTCAATACGGCGGAGAAAGGAACATGAAAACTAAATGAGGTGACTGTACAGGTTTTTGCGTGTCATTTTTTGGGAATTCACGCTAGCGAACCAATACTTAACCACGTTGAGAAATGATAAAACGTCTCTTGTAGGAAAAAAATCAATGTGGATAATAACGTTTCCATCTATATTTCTCCGACACTGTAAGATGTTTCTCCTGTCGTTTTCTGGTTGGAACCTTGCTCCTGTCGGCATAAAAGGAGAGAAACGTACTATATGAACAGGTCACCTCACACCCGGTATGAAGAATACAGTCCTGATGAAGAATTAAGTCTTTTACGGCAACGTCTGCGAAGATGATGGAACACAGTAGTCGGGCGGAGAACTCAAACAGAATTTACTTCAAATATTCGCCAGAAGATAATCACATCCTACGTTATTTATGATCGTAATTGAATCTCAGTGAAAATAGAGCACATTCTGCTGAAAATACGAAGTAACTCGAAATATTAACTTACGAAGGTTATTTTGGAAACGGGCTAAGACCCTTGTTTTTCTTTTTTTCTCGTCACTGAGCGATAGAGGGCGACATAAATGGCGGTTAGGCCGGCTGCCGCTAAAATTCCGTGGGTGTCAGAAACAAATATCTATCTTTTGCATACCTAATAGTAGCTATTGGCTCCTAACCACAAATTTATTACTGTTAATTCTTATAATAAACATTGCAACTCATTATTTGATTACGTTTTCTAAACTGGTCGGGAATTTCTTTAGCGATCGTTGATGTTGAAGTATGAACAAGAAATGGGAAATTTGTGGTGGTATAATTATTTAACGATTTTTCACATCATACATCAGAACAAAAAGCCTTTTCTATGAATTATACCGAGAATAACCACCGAAAACATTTAAATAAGACCACTAAAGACAAAAAACGGCGGAAGAAACAAAAGCGAACATTTTTTTCGTGACTTATGAAAAAGGTTTGAATTTACGAAACTCGATTTTACGAAGTGCCAATTTTCCGGTCCCACTGACTTCGTAAAATCAAGAGTTTACTGTAGATGATTTGAGGAGTTTTATTAACATATTATTAAAATTAAGTCAATTGAAATGAATTCCGTGAAAAAAAAAGTTTTAGCACGTATATTCTGCTCTTTTGGAACGTAACCCCTAATTAGTATGGAAGTCAATGGTTCGACTTTCGTACATTCGACTTTCGTACAAGTTTTCGGGAACGCATTGTGTACGAAAGTCGGGGACCGCCTGTAATCATTTGCTGACTTACAACCGTGTGACTTATAAACATCCAAATTTGCAACCAAAGTTATTTCTATAGTTAAGGAGAATCCCCAAAAATTTTTCTTGTAAATGTTGAAACAATGGCATGAGAGACCACTTCTCTATCCAGTTCCTTGAATTTTTCCGCAGGGATTCAGGGACCTGGTAGTGTAGTGTAGTGGTCTGCTTTGAAAGCCAAAGGTCCATGGTTTGATTTCTGGTGGAGAGAAATTTTTTCCCGTACGCCAATTAATGTGTATTTTTTTGTTTCAACTAGTGTGGGTGTTGGTGCAGTTAAAAGGTAAGTCAAGAGTTAGTACATAAGAGGTAAGAGTGGCGTGCTTTACTCCCAATCCATAAGTCCTGCTGCCTTCTATAATTTTCTAATTCTGGTTGGAGAAACATTCTCTGGAAACTTTTGGTGACTGCAATTGCCAATCAAAGCACTGCACATATGATTTACGCAGTCACACGCGCAGGTGCGTCATTGGGGGTGAAATTTGCAATGAAGACCCAGCAAGGAAAAACTGATTTCCATCAGATTTAACACTGATTTCCAACAGGTTTGACGCACTGATTTCCTTCTCCTTTGAATCTGTTTTGAAAATTGAAACAGCTGGAAATCAGTAGGAGGACAGTGGGAAATCAGTTGTGAAGGTCCAACATGGCGGCTGTTTTCCTACTCATTTCCATGAATGTGGTTTGACTCTGGTTTCCACTGTTCAACAGATTTGAATCCGGTTTCCCCGTTTAAGCTTTTTCGAATCTGTTTTCCACCTTCATACCTATCTGAATCTTGTTTGCGACTCGATTCTCACCTCCTATGACCTGCTGATGCATAAGTTAACTTCGAATACATGAGTTAACTGCTGATACCCGAGGCGGAAATAATTATTTCCGCCAGGTCCAAGTTTCGCAGAGCTGCACTCAACCAACGTTTCTAACTTCACATGCTACATCTCTATCATTAATCTGGATGTAGACTCAGCTGAAAAAAGTTGACAAAATACAGCCTAACAAAATGAACTTCATGTAAGTCTCCCACCACAACAAAATAACACAGGCTCTATTAACGTATTTATTAAGAATGCACAAACTCTGTTGGAAGTACATATTCAATTGAAAATACATAGTCATCTAATTTGGTAAACTTCTGCGGCAGAATACACTTAAAATCTCAATTTCATGCGTTAGAAATAATTTAGGGAAACACAGAATTTACAGATGAAATCTCATTAGAAGGAGAGTTAGACAAACTAGTTGTGCTTTTTGTAATTGTTTATCAGTTCTTGAAAAGTCATCGAAAGGCAAAAGTTTTGCCAAGAGTAACAGAACAGTCACTGCACCAGAACAACAACAACTTGCATCAGATTCCACAATCTTGAATTATCGAGGAGCACAAATTTTTCCGTGATTAACAGAAAAATCACTACACTAGAAAATATTTCAGATGCCTTTACGAAAGAAAGACTTCTTAACGTGACTTATGAAAATAATTCTGGTTCAGAATTAAGCCAACGATATCTGTATGTTGCACTACAGAAACTTTCCATTAATGTTTAAATACATGAACACGGTCGTTTCACTTAGCACAAACAAACCAGCAAGATACACAATACTCTGAAAATCCTGGTAGGTTCTCTTCGGCGACGTAACGCAAGTACATATTATACATATTGTATACAAAAATATTAGTAATCGCTCAAAATCTGTTGACACAAGATAAATTATTCAATGAAAACACAAAAGATCGAAATCACATCAGGCTTCCACTGTCGCTTGAAGACTGAAGAGATGCACGAATGGCTTAATTCAACGCTGCGGGAATTTAGCACTGGTTAAATAATACTGATATGATTATTTTTTCTCCACGCCCTATTACTTTAGCACAAAACAGAACCACAAGCACGTAAACATTCAGAACGGAATCGGCGTATCGGCGTTGCTACTTTGGTTTGCTATCTTTTGTAGTTAGGTGGCAGCACTATGCCCGCTATATTTTTTTAAAAGGCGAAGTCGCAAAGTGAGGTTTAAACGTGCTTAAGCCGTATTAGCCACTTAAATTGCATGCCCGGTGAGCTCCAGCAGGTGAAATGATGCACAATACAAAATGTGGATGATGTACTGTAAATTTTTTTCATCACCCGTGAATTTTTGCAAGACGGCAAGGTACATATTTCCTCTACGTCATTATTTTATTTCTGACCATGATTTTGAACTAATTATACTCATTGACACCTCAGAAGAAGTAATTTTCCAATCAACGCAGTCGTAAAGCCTGTGTGAGATAGGTTTTTATAAGACACTCATTACAAGAGAATTTCAAATTCATTCTACAATTCAACTCTGTTGGAAAGCACTTGTGGAAAACACTTTCAAGCCAATAAATAAGGAAAAGAGTTTCAAATGACATTCAAGTCAGTGTCAATACAGTCCATGTGGAAGACGGCTGGAAACCAGTTACAATGGAAATGAGATTCAAATCACTTCCTTCCATTTCCTGTCCGCTGGAAACCAGTGGAAATCAGTGTCAAGACAGAGTCAAATCAGATTTTAAGGATTCAGATCAGATTCAAATGAGGTTCAAAACTGTTGGAAATCAGTTTTTCTTTCCTGGGGAAGTTACATATTAGGCTGACATGGAGGTATAGCGAGATCAATGTTCAGGATCTGAATGCTGATGTTATTTTCTGAAACTGTATTGGTAGTTATAATATCTCTCACAGGCACAGTTTATTCATCATTGCATCAGCATCAAAACTAGTGACAATCACATTATTACAAGGAAAACAAACATTCTGCTACTTAGTAACCGGTATCCATTTACATACATTACATCCCTCCAACACTAGCTTAAAAAATAAAAATCAATGTTAAAATAACCAAGTATGGAGAACAAGAAAATCAAAGTCAATAACCATTAAAACAGAAGAACTAATACAGCATGTCACACTTTACAAATTAAGTTTGTCAGGTGGTTTAGACAGTCTATGGGGCCTACACAAAATGTCTGTTTCACAACCATCTTTAGTTTCACAGTCATTGTAAAACTCACCAAATTTTATTATTTGGTCTGTTTGCCTTTTACAAAGAACCTTATGTTCATCAGCAACTTCACACAAATATGTCTGGAACCCCAACACCTTAACAATGGTTGCTTTTACCCAAGTCGTCTTATTTAACACACGGTAATCTTTCACATACACAACCTCCCCCACATTAAAATTTATATTCCTCTGGCCATGGTGGTATTCTATCTGTTTTCTGTTATACTTAGCAACAAAGGATGCTGATAAAAAAGATAACCTTGTCTTTGGTTCACGTCCAAACATCAATTTGGCAGGAGTCTCATTAGTAGCACAGTGGGGTGTTGTGCGCTAAGAAAACAGATACTTGCTTACTAGGGAACACATGCTTAATCCTGCCTGTCTCACATCCCCTAACAGCCTATTTAAAGCCTCCTTGAAGGTTTTAACACAATTATCTGCAGCTCCGTTCGTAGATGGGTGGTAGGGAGCAGACAACCTGTGTACAATGCCATTGTTTAAACAGAAATTTTTAAACTCAAGGGACGTAAATTGACGGCCATTGTCGGTGATTATGATATTAGGGAGTCCAAAACGGGCAAAACAGTCCCTTAGCTTTTCAATCATTGATTGTGAATCAGTTTTTGTCATTTCAAAAACCTCAGGCCATTTAGAGAAAGCATCAATTAAGATCAAGAACATTTTACCCTTAAAAGGTCCCAAAAAATCCAGGTGAATTCGATCAAATACATGTTTAGCATCATCAAACTTAATTAAAACTGATTTTCCAGGAGACCTGGAATTACTTAGACAAGGATGACAACTTCTAACATAACGCTCAATATCTTCATCCAGCCCTGGCCACCAAAAGTACTGACAGGCAAGCATTTTCATTTTAACCATTCCACAGTGCGCCCCATGAATTTCATCTAAGAGCTGCCTCCGGTATTTAGGTGGAATTATAACCCTGTAACCCCACATTAGAAGACCATTGTCAAGAGTAATCTCATTTAAACGCCTAAAATATGGCTTTAACTCTTCAGCCACCATACTTGGCCAACCATCTCTACAGTATAGGGCCACCTTGCCCAAAATTTTTTCTCTTCGTATTGCATTTCTAATCTCTGTTGAGGTTATGGGAAGTTCATCTTCAATTAAAAAATTAAAATAGTCATAATCATTATTTTCAAAGCTAGTAACATTTGAAGGCAGTCAGGACAAACCATCAGCTGCCGAATTCATATTCCCTTTGATATACTGGAAGGTATAGTCAAACCCACTAAGGAACAATACCCATCTTTGTAGCCTTCCTGCAGCCATTTGGGGTATGCCTTTTTTTTTGCCAAAAAGGGCTAAGAGAGGTTTGTGATCTGAGCAAAGTATAAATTCACGGCCCATCAAGTATTGATAGAATTTATTAACACCCCAATAAATAGCCAAAGCTTCCCGGTGTATGACTGAATACCTTCTTTCTGTAGGGTTTAAGGTTCGTGATGCAAAGCATATTGGCTTTTTGCTTTTATCAGGATAAACATGGAACAGAACTGCTCCTAATCCCACATTGGATGCATCACAGACTAGCTTAATATCGACACTTGGGTCATAATGGGCCAAACTTTGATCAGAGGTAATAATAGCCTTAACTTGCTGGAAAGATCTTTCACAATCAATCGTCCACCTAAGTGGTGTATTTGCCTTAAGCAATCCATGAAGAGGATTTAATACAGTTGCTAATCTTGGCATAAATTTAGCATAATAATTCACCATACCTATGAAGGCCTTGACTTCAGATACATTACGTGGTCTAGGCGCTTCAACCATAGCTCTAACCTTATCTGGGTCCTTATGCAAACCTTCCTTGTCAATCACATGACCCAAATACTTTATCTCACGCTGGAAAAATTCACATTTTCTTAAATTTAGAGTAAATCCTGCCTTAGTTAGCCTCTCACAAACTATATCCAGATTCAAAAAAGGCTATTCGGGCTTCCAGCCGGGTGATCTCCCTCCATTCTGCCGACGTTTCGGAACACGAGTCGGGTTCCATCCTCAGGGCAGCTCATACTCACCATTAGCCCTGAGGATGGAACCCGACTCGTGTTCCGAAACGTCGGCAGAATGGAGGGAGACCACCCGGCTGGAAGCCCATATAGCCTTTTTTGAACATATTCGCCGGGAAAGCATCGGATTTTATATCCAGATTGTTAAAATGTTCTTCTCTACTTTTTCCAGTAACTACAATATCATCCAAAAAATTTATAACACCTGTCAACCCTTGTAAAACCTTTTCCACACTTTTCTGGAAGATTGCACATGCTGGTTTTGTACCAAATGGGAGCCTATTAGGAACAAATATTCCCCTATGAGTGCTCCAAGCCAACAACTTTTTAGTTTCGTCTGTTAATTCTAATTGATTATAAGCCTGGTAAAAATCCAACTTAGTGAAGTACTCCCCAAACTGCAGAGCAGCAAAGAGTTCCTCGATGCGAGGCAAAGGATGTTTAATATCATCCAAGTACTTATTTACTGTTACCTTGTAATCAACACACAGTCTCAATCGGCCATCTGGCCGCATCACAGGGACCAAGGGTGTTCCCCATTCTGAATTAGTGACCAAGGAAATAACACCTTCCTTCTCCAATCGGTCCAGTTCCTCATCCATTTTTGCTTTAAAAGCAAATGGTACAGGACGAGGTTTAAAAAATATTGGCTTGACTGACCCATTAATTTTTAGAGAAACCTTTTCATATTTAAACCTTCCCAGCTCGGATTTAAACAAATCCCCATATTTCTTAATTAGTATAACTAAATCTCTATCGCAATTCATTGCATTCACTGAATAGTTTAATAAATTACCTTTAAATATTTCAAACACATCCATCAAATCCCTCCCAAACAAGGAGCGGGTACCACCATCAACCACAATAAGCCTACAAAGTTTGCGTATGCCATTATAGCATATTTGAACATTGATCTCACCAGCAGGAACTACGATATGATTGTCATACATTCTTAATCGAATATCAGTTTCTTTAAGTCTACACATGGAGAAACGCTCATCATATACCGATTTTGGAATTACCGAAATCCCTGCACCCGAGTCTAGCTCCATACACAAAGGCTTATTATTAATGACTACACTGACAGGCGAAGGCCTTATTACCTTACTGTTTTCACAATAATTCATATGAACAAAATTCAAACAAGACTCAGACTTTTCGCTAATATCAACAGAATGGTTACCCAAAATTTTACATGCCTTGGCTAAATGTCCTATCTGCTGACAATTTCGGCACCTATATTTCTTAAACTTACAACTCGAGAAATTGTGGTTACCTTCACCACAACTTCTGCACCTGTTCATTTCTCCCATAACTTGCGAAGGGTGGGTCTGAAGGTCAGTTCCCTTTAGGTCCTGCTTCCTATATCCATGGCCACTCGAAATGCCCGGTCTGGGTTGTTGACACTGCTTCCCCTTGACATTAATATAATCCATTTCCCCACATGCTGCTGTCATGGTAGAAAATGCCGCTTCCCTCTTAATGGCCATTTCCAAGATGTTCTGCAGTGGTGTAGTGTGGTCTTCTTCACACAGCTTATCCAGAATCGGTCCTCTTGATAGTCCACAAATAAATTTATCCTTTAGCATCTCGTCGAGCATAGTTCCAAATTTGCAGTCACCGGCCTTCATCTTCATCCGTGCATACCATTCCCGAACAGTCTCCTGCCCTGATTGCCGCAACTCATAAAATTCAATTCTTTCTCAGAATACTGATATCCTCTTAGAGTAATGCTGCTTTAAAATGAGACACAGCTGGTCATAAGATTTCTCCCTGGGAAGTACCAGGTTGCACAGGTCTTTCAGTGTCTTGTATGCCTCTTCACCAACCAGAGTCAGCAAAACTGCCACTCTTCTTTCAGTATCTGTATAGTTTGCCACAAAGTACTGTTCTAATCTCTCTTGGTATGTCTCCCAATCATCTCCATTCCGGTATTCATTCATGGAACCAATGCTGCTAGCAGACAAATGGACAATACTCATAGTTCCTGTTTGTGGATTAGTAAGGCCTCCATCATCTCCAGCTGGTGAAGTCATTTTCTCAACCAAAGTTTTACTCCGTATGTGATTTAATTAATTTTCCTTGTCGCCAATTTATAATATCTCTCACAGGCACAGTTTATTCATCATTGCATCAGCATCAAAACTAGTGACAATCACATTATTACAAGGAAAACAAACATTCTGCTACTTAGTAACCGGTATCCATTTACATACATTACAGTAGTGTAGAAAAAGTGTCACAGCTTTCTTCCCCTTAGGTCCATGTTCAAGAGATACTCGCATGTAAAGATTTGGTGCATCATGACTTTTGTTTAGTTAGCGTCATCCTTCAGCAAGCCACGTGGCCTAGTGGCATAAGGCTGAAACGATGGAGTTAGCCATTTTGGCCATTTTTGAAATTTGTTCCTTCACTCTATCTGCAAATTTCTTTTAATAAATTTACCCTTTTGTGACTTTTCATCCACTTTAATGATCTTTAGGTTAGTGCATTCAGGTATCTTTCTTTTGAATTATTTTAGGAAAGAAATGATGTTTTCCCTGGAATAATAATAATAGTATTTATTTGCCCAGAGATTGATAACAGCATTGTGCATCAATATAAGGCACGTCAATGAATTACACAAAGTGCATGTACAAAATAATATAAAATACATGGTAAAATACATCTTAAAAAATGGTATATATAACTAAAATTAATCACTCATTCCACTCCTTTAAAAATTTTAATCAAAGAATTCTTTTAAAGAGTAAAACATTTTGGAGAGGAAAAAGTTCAACGCCTTTTTCCTAAATACTTCGGTACATATCTTAATTTTGAGGTCCTGGGGTAAATGATTGTAAATATTTAACCCCATGGACATTGGTCCATACTTTGCAATAGTAGTCCTAACAAAATTTGGGTGAAAATCCTTATGCCTTCTGGTATTATAGTTATGAATCCTATCATTTGTCACATAGTCTACTAGAGTTTTTTGGACAGACACACAAACAGCATACGTATAAACACTAGGAATTGGCAGTAACCGAAGTCTCTTAAACAGCGGGAGACATGGTGTATGCACTGGAATGTTGCACATAAGTCTTATTACACGTTTTTGTATCTTGAAGATAATGTCTGCATGGGGAGAGGAACCCCAAAACAGGATGCTAAACATCGCTTGCGTATAAAATTCACCATAGTAAATGTCTAGCAGTACTTCAGGACTTACTGTCCTCCTTATGCTTCTTATAAGAAAGCATAATGAGCTTAGCTTACTATGAAGTTTATGTGTTCATCCCAAGAAATGGTATGGGTCAATGTTAGTACAAGAAATTGTGTACTGAGGATTTGCGGGATACAGTTACCATCAATGTCCACGGAAATCAGAGCAGGGGCTTTGTTCTTAGTGGTGAAGTGTTTTAGACCAGACTTGTTGGCATTCAGTATAAGATGATTTTGGAGGCACCAATCAGACAATAAATTTGTGACACGGTCCGCCCTCTGTGATAGGATATTAACCGAAGGTGCTGGTAAAATAATATTGGTATCATCTGCGTATAACACAGGTTCTGCTCCTGGCACTGATTTCACTATTTCAGGTAGATCATTAATATATATCAAAAACAAAATTGGGCCAAGAATGGAGCCCTGGGGAATGCCAATGGTGACTGCTTTTTCGGGGGAGACAAACTGAGAGCCATTTTTTGACAAGACAACATGTTGGCTGCGTTCACTCAAATAAGATTTTATCCACAAGTATGGAAGCATGAGATATTTTGGCCAATGTTAATTGAGGCAAAAATAAGACAAGGAAAACAGACAAAAACAAAGGAAGGTGATAAGCAACATTTACCGTTTATTTATTATAATTATTATTGTTATTATTATTATTATTTTGGGCTACTGTTATGCCTTTAGCAACTGTAATGACTGGTTGGCAATTTTTTATGAGCAGTAAAATTTGGGAGACAAAAGCATGGGCTGAGTACCTACTTGCCTTAAAACACAGTAAAAATCAAGCGATATGTGTGCATATTGTATACATTCTGGATTTGTCAGTATGAGAGTGTTGTGGTGCCTCAAGGTGGCTACCCAGCTGCCTTCTCGTCCATCCCATACTCCGTTGGATTTTTTCACTCGACCTGTCCAAACTTGAAACTTTGTGTAAGGCATTGGAACTCTGTGTATGTGTGACTCAGAGTGGCAGTTTTCTTCAAGCAATGAACATGGTAAATATGTACACTGGAAGAGGTCATCGTTGAGCTAAATAATATTGCCGAAGATCAGTAAGATTTAGAAGAAGAAGAATTTGATCCAGACTCTTAAGATATCTGAAAAAATTCAGGAATTGGAGGAAAGTTCAAGCTAGGCGTATGGAAGTGGAATGGGGAGTTGGAAGAGACAGAGCTCAGAGTTCCTTCACAGGAGAAAATTTCATGGGCGTCGAGCAAAAGTTGCAAGTTACCTGAGAGCAATAGGAAGTGGTTTCTTTTCTCCTCTTTGAGTCCTCCCCTTCTCGCAAATTCCCCTCTTTTCACGCAATCCCCATTAGACCAGTGTCATCTACATAGACAGATACTATCAGCCCACCACTAAGATCAACATACATCTGTCTTATATGAGTCTCGGCTTTCGGGCGTTCCTCTGCGTTGAGTTGTGCATAGGTGACGACAGTTTCTCCAGCCATCCTGCTGGTGTCTTCTTCAGTCAGCCATCTGCTGACTCTCCTCCGGCCAATCGGACGAATCGTACACCAATGAGCTGCTGTCACGCAAGTCTGCCTGCTATTATCTGAATCTCAGGCGTAATAAACACACTAGGCCAATATTTTAGGTGGAAACTGCCTCGACTTCCTCTGGATGACTGTAATGCGTCGCAATCAAGAGTGTTAATCACTTACTGCTAGGCTAAAACATGAGTTGTTTTATGCAAAAGCGACGCAATACGCATGTGGGATTAAGTTAACAGCAAGATAACTCGTTAGCATTACATGCAATGTAATACTAACGTGTGATAAAGGTTAGTTTTCGGTGTCAAAATCAGAAAACCAGGTGCCTTCAATAAAATAACTGTTGATTAAAACTTGTTATAAATTAGCTATTAAGTGATATTAATCCTTAATGTATTTCTCCATAAATGGTGAGCAGACTTGCAGATCTTAATAATTCAAACCATTTGTGAATGAATGCAGGAGGAAATATTACATTTACATCATGTTCATTGCAATTAATTCTTTGGACTTCATAGAAAATTTCACCATAACAATCTATTGTGTATGGATATAGCAATGTAGGCCATGAACTGCTGAAATAGGACAAACCTTAGGTCGACACATTTAATCCTTTGAAAGCTCTCTCACAATCATCATTCCATTCATATTTTACTTCTTTTTGCAACAATTTATACAATGGACCTAATACTTTTGACATATTAGGAACAAATTTCCCATAGTGATTGCAGGTACCAACGAAAGATCTAACCTCAGTCACATTAGTAGGCCTGGCGGCCTTAACTATAGCTTTCACCTTGCAAGGATCCTTCCTAATTCCTGCAGCATCAATAATATGACCTAAGTATGAAATTTCTGTTTCAAAAAATTTACATTTATCAAAATTCAATCGAAATCCAGCTTCTCTAAGCCTGGAAAAAACTAACCTCAAGTTATGTGAATGTTCTTCATCACTTTTACCAGTGACTATGACATCATCCAAGAAATTTTTTACACCATCCAAACCCTGCAACACTTTTTCCAACTCTTTTTGAAAAATAGCACAAGCTGGCTTCTCACCAAATACCAATCTATTAGGAATATAAATACCTTTATGTGTACTCTATGCCAACAAAGGTTTTGTTTCTTCCCCTAGCTCTAATTGATTATAAGCATTTGACATATCAAGTTTTGAAAATTTCTTTCCACCTTGAACTGCTTGAAATATTTCCTCCACTCTGGGCATGACATGATTAACATCATCAAGATAACGATTAATTGTAACCTTGTAATCAGCACATAACCGAACATTAAAATTAGGTTTAAGAACTGGAACTAATGGTGTTCCCCATTCATTATTATCTACTTTGGTAATACAACCTTCAGATACTAGCCTGTCAAGTTCCTTCTCAACCTTAGCTTTAAATGAAATAGGAACTTGCCGTGGCTTGCAAAAAATTGGTTTTACACCCTCTTTTAAAGTCAATTGTATTTTTCTCAACTTGTAGCAACCTAAACTTTTCTCAAATAAATCCTTAAACTCTTTTATCAATTCATCTTTCTTCTCATTAAAATTGACATTGCAAATTTCAAAAACATTTACCTTGAATAAGCGTATTAAATCCCTACCAAGTAATGGTCTGACACCTTTTTTAACCACAGTGAATGTAGCCTTCCTTTTCAAACCATTAAACGTAATTGAACTAACAAATTTACCTACAGGAATGATCTCTGAACCCACATAAGTTTGGAGTTTAACACTAGTTGGAAGCAATATAAATCTGGTAAATAAAGCTTTATAAATGTTTTCTGGAATTATAGAGATTCCAGAACCTGTATCAATTTCCATTTCAATAGGTGTACCTCCAATATCAACATGTACCAATATAGGATTAATGTTCACATTAGTAATATTGAATAATTCAATACTTCCATAGCTTGAAAATTCTTCACTATTTGAATATCCTGATGTCTGATTAGTATCAATGAAATTAGTTTCTTTACCATTAGTCCTTTTACAAACCTTGGCCAAGTGACCGATTTTACCACACTTCTTACATTTATAAGCCTTATATTTACATTTTGTAAAATCATGATTATCCCATACAAAAAAATCTGTGCTGTGACTGCACTAAATCTGCACTGTAACTGGACTAAACTCTGTGTTTAGCACAGTCACAGTACACTTTTCTGTACTAGACTGTACTATGGCAGCTAGAATTCGAGAACAACTGTACTGTAACAGTGCTGGATCACTGTGCTTGAACTGTGCTAGAGCTCAGACTGCACTGTGACTGGGCTGGGTAACATGACTGGAGCTGTACTATGGCTCAAACTAGACTGTGACTGGGCTGGGTAACTGGACTGGAACTGTACTATAGCTCAAACTGGACTGTGACAGGGCTAGAAAACATGACTGGAAGTGTACTGTGGCTAAAAGTGGGCTGTGACTGGGCTGGGTGACATGACTGGAACTGTACTATGGCTCAAACAGCACTGTGACAGGGCTGGACTTAAACTAGTCATTGACGGGAGAAAGTATTTCCTATATTATTTCATATTACGATCAACTATCATTTCCATGAGAATATGAATGCGTAAATTATATAAAAATTTATGTTGACATTACCGCGGCTATACATAGCTCCAGCTTGCTTATTATTTTGGTAAAGCATGGTCAAAAGAACAACTTCCGCCGATACTCGGCCATCTTTGTTGGACAGCATTGGTGTTGAACGGGTTGTAACATTACTTGTTTACGTGCTCTGAAATCTACGCTGTACGATGGATGCGTCGATGTAAGATCGACGCTAAGAACGTGAAGAAGTGAACTTTACTTCAATTACATCAAAATTAGCTACTTAGCCGGGAATTTTTCTTGCTGGTGAAGTGATATCGTCGATTTTGCTGAAATCCGTGTGGTTCGCGATGAATCAACTTTCCACGATTGATTCCGACGACTCGCAATCTACTCCTTGCGAAGCACGAGAGAGTTGAAAAAAGACATCTTTATTTATACTCTGCTGCTGGGGGTAAGTACTCAACTTTCTAAAATTAAATTCAGACAAACTTAAACAGTCAAATTTTGACGTAACACTTTATTAGATATCAGTATGTAATGTGATTTCCTTTTAATTTCAGGAAGGAAGCCAAAGAGGCAAATGAATTGAGCGGCCATGCCTTAACAAGACTTTCATTTTTATGTTTATAATCATGAGTATATTTGTATTTAATAAATTTCTTTATTTTCATATCTTATTGTCATTTATTGTGCTCCACGGCGTTAGTACTGAAATTTCATCAACAAAAACTATCGAGGTGGGCATAGATATTTGTGGCAACTAGACAAATAGCACTGAAGTAAATTTTGATGGTTTTTATGTTGAGTGCCCGTTGATGTGCAGAATAGGATTTGTCAATTTTTCTCATAGAACCTAAGTGCTTCGATAGCAATATTTTTAGTACCATAAACTTTGTTCATATTAAGGAAATGGAACGTAACAAATTCAGTGAGTGTCTGTTAGGAATATGGTTTATCTTTCCTTAGACTAGTCAACATTCGAATGAGTGTAGTCGTTTTGGCCACTGTTATCTCTTTGCGGTTTTCTGATTGGATCAGGCAACCAATCTTCAAACACCTAAAAAGGGAACTATATATCTCTGCTAATTGGCCTATATTGATTTAATTCTGCTTCTTGTTTTCAATAAGATGTTCAGGGAATGTAATAGCCACATCAAGACTGTCAATTATTGATTCATGGAAAGAGTATTACAGTAAAAACTGTGCTATGGCAGCTGCACTGTGGCTGTGCTATGGCAACTGCACTATGACTGCGCTAAGGCAACTGTACTGCGACTGTGCTATGACAACTCCACTGTGACTGTGCTATGACAACTCCGCTGTGACTGTGCTATGGCAACTGCACTCTGACCGTGCTATAACCGTACTGTGATGTTTCAATTCGAGTGCAGTTTAAGTAGAGTCACAGTACAGCCCTTTTAGCACAGTTACAGTGCAGCTTTAGTACAGCCACAGCACAGATTTTTTTGTATGGGATAGCTTCGCCACAAGCATAACAAACTTTTGCAAAATTTACCTGTTGTTTTAAAGAATTATCACTTATAACTTGCACTCCAGCTTCAATTTTCTCTTTCGAAACTACCCTAGCTACTCTGCCTTCCGAAAGTTTGTTAACAAAAAATTCTGATTTTGCCTCATTCATACAGCCTTCCTTCTTTACAGCAATGTCTACGATTTGCTGTAGTGTTTTGGTTTATTCTTCCTCACAAATTCTATCCAGAATAGGCCCAGGAAACAGTCCAGAGATGAATTTGTCTTTTAAAATATTATTCAGCTCATTTCCAAATTTACAGTCCATCGCCTGTTGTTTTAAACGCACAAACCACTCCACCACCGACTCTGGTGAATTTTGTTGCATCTTGTAAAACTCAATCCGTTTGCGATAAACTGATACAAATGGTGAAAACTGATTTCTCAATATTAAACATAACTGCTCATAAGTTTTTGTTGTTGGAGATACTGGATCACATAGGTTACGTACCGTTCTGAAAGCCTCTTCACCAATAACAGTCAACAACACTGCCACTTTACACTCCTCCTCAATGCCATTTGCTAAAAAATACATTTCCAAGCGTTCATGGTACATATTCCAATCACCCTTTGTGTTGAATTCAGGCATAGTTCCAATATTCCCGAAAACTTTCACACTACTTCCGACTGGATTACTCATCTTGGTTATGTTCAGGTATTAGAAACTTCTCACAAAATATTAAAGTTTATCCTCGTCGCCAAATATGTGGTAAATCAAGAATCTGAATTATTGATCTGGATGCAACTCATTATTAATTAATTCCATTAGTGATGGGTCGATTCCAAAATTTTATCGATTCTGATCCCGATTCCGATTCTGACATTTCGATTCCGATTCTGACATTTCGATTCCGATTCTACCGATACCGATTCCATCGATTCTGATGCCATAGGCTCCAAGAAAAATATGACTTAATTCCAGGAAACAAGAAAACCACTTAAAAAAATATTTCTCTGTAAAAGAGTCAGTTGACAAAAGCATCTTTCATATCATCACTATGTAATTAAAATATAATAGCTAAATTTCAAAACAGAAAATACCTGAAAAGTGGTGTTACATGATAGGTATTACTTTAAAATATTGGCACTCATAATATTTCGACCATATATATGTATCCAAACTACAAGGGAGAGCCATGAGTACAGAAATTTTCATAGCTGTAATAAAGATTACATACTACATATATGAATCATGTAATATTTGGCCCTTTCAAATTCTCAAGCAGAAAAACCAATTATTCTACATGCTCAGCCAGCAGGTTTTGACGTCTGCATGTTACAGTATTACTGCCTACAGATAATTGCCTTTTGCTACACACTTGTGTGATTGGACTAGTACTTTCCTACCAAAATTGCAAGATTATGGAGACTTTGGAATTTTTATTAAAAATTATATCAACGATTTTTTTGGATCTTGAATCTTCATGGAATTAAGTGGACGAAGCGAACGAACTATAGAACTAAACTTAAGTTTTGTTGAGGCAAATAAATTCTATACTTCTCACGTAATTTAATCAACCTTAAAATCTCTTGGTTTTTTTTTAAGTTCAAGAAAGAAACTAAACGCTACAAATGAATCGGACGGACGCAGTAATAAAAAAGGCTAAAAGAGCCTTGTGGTGTGAAAACTGCCCCTTCCGCGCGACTCACCCTGGCGAAGGTGGAAAGTGAAAAAGGGTATCGGTTGTTGCCTTTCACGGAAACAGTTCATTTTTCTCTCTCTTAAGCATGCTGACTTAATCTATTCACTTTACTTCAATACCCGAGGCATATTTCTTATGCGTGGGATAGTTTCGAAAAATATCCAATCCTTAGTATTTTCACTCGAGTAATGCGCTAAATGTTCTAGTCGATCTATACATAATCCTTTTTAACATCCTCAGTTTAGTGTTTTATGTCAATGAAGACGATTATCCATGCTTTAAATGACGATTTTCAAGACTAATGTTTTTTAAAACTTGAAAAATCGGCCTCAGTTACCAGAGCCGAGGATGAAACAGAAGAAAAGGGGATGGGTAAATGGAAGGATTAGATGGAAAGGCGCCGAATGCATGAAGCGCGAGAATCGTCCAAGATTGAGATCCAAATGATCGTTAAAAAGAAATAAAAAAGCATTTGATATACAAAGAAATAAGTTTCAAATACTATTTACGCTGTATTTACTCGAGTTCCTGTTTTTGAACCGATACCGACAGCAAAAACGAGTTGAAATTTTAGGTTCTGCTTTGACATGCAGCGAACGCTTTGGGCATCGCAGTAATAAATATTGAATTTACCTTGCCAAAAGCCTCATATTTCTCGTGTATTCCTGAAGTGTGCGCCGATTCACAGGGGAAGGATGGAGAGAAATCACGACACACTCGCTTTCAGGTCTAAGACTCAACTGCCTTTATTATATCCTGTTTATTATGTCACAAGGCTTATGGGCACGAGAAATTTTGAAAATGTGCTTTTATTATGGAACACTACTACCCTACAAAATTTGAACGATATCGGCGAAAGACACTTCGTGAATGTTCCTTGTTAGGGGCTCCTTGCGACGAGAGGTCGGCCACCCGTTACATTCCTTATTTTTCCGCGTGGTTTAATCATAATCAGTATTTGTTCTCGTAATCAGCCACTTTCCGTATAATTTGAACCTATAATAGACAGAGTAATAGGTATATTTATAGGGTTGTTTACAAAATGAAATAAGTGATTCATCCAAAATTTGGTGGTCATCCGAGAAAAACTGGCGACTCGATAAAACCCTACGGTAACCCTTATTTAAAAGTGTACTTACATTGAGAATATCCCATTGACAATATAGATAATGTATTTAACTCCATTCTGTGGATCATCGACCACTTATTCCTCTTATTTTTGTTCTTTGGAACACAGCGAGTAAACAGAGGTACTAGACGACGGGACACTTTATATGGTTTTGTAGGATACACGGTATACACGATTTATAATGTTTTCGCACGTTTTTCTATTGAATATCTATGCTGTAATACACTCACTGCATTCAGCAAATGATGTAGGTGTGTAACGTAGATCACAATCTGCAATCAACTTATATCAATGTAATCTTTCCAAATCTCCCAAAACAATCTCCTTTATTTATTTCAACAATGCCTTGGCAACCCAATATATTCACAATCCGAAGTTTGACGTTAAAACAGCAATTATATTCGCCAAATTTGCGTTTGAGCCCCTACATTGACAGTTTTTCTATCCACTTCCTCAGTCTGTCATCTGTGGATACCGTGCCGTGATATAACGCGCCCACGCTCCGTCACGTGTTTTCAAGCAGTCGATGAAGATTATTTTTTATATACTCAAAACTCAGCTAAAAACATAATTCATCCGCGAAAATTTCGGCGAGCACATTTGAGGTAGGAATCTTCTTATTCTAGTACTTTTAAAAAGCGTGCATGTTCCCCATTGGTTTATAGGCCTTAAGAGATAACATGCAAGTCACAGTATATATACAGAGTAAATTCTAAAGTTCCACGTACCTGTAATAAGTTTTTTGGTGATAATTAGCTCCAATAACGCGTACGATTTTGCACTTGAAGCGAGGAAGATATGCGCTATATGATAACTAGCCCCTTAAAGTTCCCTGCTTTAAGACTATTTGCTAATGTCAGTTCTAGAATGCAATTTTTCGCTTAAAGCGCCAATAACGGTATCGGTAACGGCTTTCCTCACGTTAGTGAGTTTTGGAATATGCCTGTAAAGTGAGTGCCTTAAAGCGCAGTTAACGTGTCCATTAGTGGAAAGTACGAATTGTAGAGGGTTCCAGAATATGCGTGATGAACTGATTCTGAGTTGAATTGTCCTTGTTTCGCACTTTTTTTCTAAAATAGGTAAGGTATAAATGTTCAAAGGTGGTGTTGACTACTCGAAACTTAAATAATCCAATCATTTATATTGAAATGGTTAGCAACAGTAACATCCCACCAGTGAAATTGTTTTGGGTT
The DNA here is from genome assembly GCF_921293095.1 of Ischnura elegans. NCBI lineage: Eukaryota > Metazoa > Arthropoda > Insecta > Odonata > Coenagrionidae > Ischnura > Ischnura elegans. The sequence continues at coordinate 144,241,937 of NC_060247.1, forward strand.
CTCATCTTATCCATCTCATCATCCTTCTTATCCAATGAGAAATGCATAATGAATTTTCCATTTAGGAATGTATTGAGATAGAAATTTACTGGGTGAATTCCATAAAAATGGCAAATAATCTCTGCCAGTGTTCCATTTACCTTTTATTCACCAATATTTGATATATTATGTACTTATAAATTTTATCTTTAACTGGATCTGGCTATGATGTTTTCATAGCCAAACACTATTAAGTTATCATAAAAAAACTATCGTCTCTAATTCCATGTTCAGAAACTAGATTGGCTACATTTTGGAAAGAGGTGTCCCGAGAAATATGAACATATGAGGGGGAGGCAAGCAGGACAGGGGTCGAATTGATGCACGAAATGGTCGTTAATGGTCCATGGTGGTGAATGCAATGCACTGAGTCATCTCACTTCCTCTTTTCAGATCTGTCTGTTCAGTTCGATCGAGTTCAGACTGATATCAACTCAGTTGCTAAGCGTAGTGATAGATGTTCCTATTTACCAAAAATGTAGACAGAGTTTATTACTGAGGTGCCAAATACTTGCTCATAAAACCTGCACCCTTATATTTTTGGCTCTTTTCTAAGTTAGTCTGATGAATTCTTCAATCTTCCTCGCTCTTAATTTTAAGAGGTCAGCCAACTTTTTAAAGAATTTGACGTGGTATTTGTTGGCATGCTTGGGAATCAATTTGTGACACCAAATGAAGCCATTACTCAAGGGCTTAGAAACATATTGGTGAAAGTCAATGATCAAAGTTTTTATTAGTTAAGTAATAGTTTGCAAAGAAGGTGAGACTGTGCTGAGGGCTCCCAGTATGTGCTGCTACCTGGCGGTCCCAAGTGTAACTATAACTTGCACCATTGTATTTCCAGGAAAATACACTATTTTGGAGTCTGTTGTGATGGATATCTCAAAATCAACAAAAGTTGACTCACACCAATACGGTATGTTTCTCAGCTCTCTATTTGTCCCTCATTAAATATTTGGCCTTCAGTACTTTTAGTTGATGTCCAAAGCGTTCTTCAGGAAATGATGGCTTGGGAAATTAAACTCGGAAATTTGATTGAGCAGCCATTGTTTCAAAAGGTTCCAGGTCCCCCTCACCACCCTCATCACTATTTAAGTGACTCATCACCGGCGCTTAGCTTTCAGCCCGCTATAGAGGACTACTTTGGGGGTGGAATACTCATATATGATGCTAAGCCTCTTCTGTCTACATCTGAGCTATTTTCTCATGGGAATCCGTCTGTGGCTGAGTGATCGATTGTGTGACTTATGCTTGTTTGTGTGTGCATCTGGGAGTACATAATATGTCATCTGTACTAGCGTCCCTTTAACCCTATGAAGCAGTGGAGGTAATAACTGAGGCAGACCTAAGTTGGGTTCCATCAACCCTCATTATAACAATTGGAAATTCCTATTAATAGGGCGAAGGAAGTGTAGTTCAATACGTAGCAGGGATGAGCGGTGAGGGAAATAATTTTTATGGCCATAGGATTTTTATATATACTTCATATTGTTCATGAAGAAGAGCCTCCTGCTCATTTATTGTCTCAATGGATGAAGCGTTGGGATCAGGACATCTGTGTTCCTGTTTAAGATGAGTGAATGTGTGGCAATTGTTGCCTTTGGAGTAGCAAGGGCTTTGGCGCACAAGTGCTGATAGTGTTATCTTGGAGCTGGAGTACATTGGGGCCACCCAGAGAGATGTTGATTTAGATCCTTACCTTGATAGCAGTCATAAAATAAAGGGCACACTTGAAAGCCACAGCAATAATGTTGATCCAAAGGATTCAAGAGAATTTGATAAGAGTTTGAGGTGCACCTCCACCAATAGGTGCCTCTTTCCCACCCTTCTTCTCTTGGCATTGCTAAGTCGTTAGGTATTTTGCCTCTACCAGCGTGATGAATGCTCACGTAGCATAAGAAAAATCTCAAGACCAACAATCCATTGGCCATCACTTGGGACACCAAATGAAGTGAAAAATGTGTGCCATGAGCAAACCCATTTGGATGTAATATATGTAATGGAATTGATTGCTCTTTATTCAAGGTATAAAATGGGCCATGGTCCTCCTTTCACTCATCTTCAATCCATTGTTGCCTAGTGTTCCATTTTTGGAACTTCTGACACCACCATGCACTGTAATGTCACAATTTTTCTTTCTATACATCTATTTAAAGGTGAAGAGCAAAAAGTAGTGATGGGTCGGCTCGATTCCTCGATTCTCGACCAAGAACCGGAATCGAAAACGAGTACTTGCCAAGGTGTAAAATCGATTCCGATTCCAGTAGTACTTCAAACAACAAAATATACGACCACATTTCGAACAGTCATTTGAATTTTCGCGCCACGTAATCGTAATAACAAAACACATATCTTCCAGGGATGTGTGAGTACTCGAAAATTCAAATCGATCGAGTAGTTGGTACTCGACTCGAGCGTTTCGAGTAGCATTACAAATGTCGAGTCGAGTAGTTACGGTTACAGAGCTTTCGAGGCTAGTAGGTCCAGCAATATGCCGACAGGAAGAGCTATCATGAAACTCATGTAGTAATATAGTTTTTAAAGCCGATAAGTCATTCTAATGCCTTGGCCTGGTAGATTCAGCTTGCTCTATACTCTATAGTTGTCGAAGTGGTCGCCGAATACCTTTACGCCAGCCGCTGCTGCCGATCGTCTTCTGACCCGGCGCACACCGGTCCAAAATTGGAAAAAGCTGGTATAAAGTCCAAAATAACCTTTTTGGGAGTAGAGACTTGAAACTTAGCGTAAATACTCAAAAATTTTTACCAGATATAGATTTATATGCCATTTTACATAAATACGACCCTTTAGTGATGATAAAGTGGCCCAAACATGACCAAAATTTCAAAACCATGTGCGATCTCGTTAATCCTCGAATTTTTATTTTATTTATAGGTGGTGTTGCGTTGGTATGAGTTTTATGGAATAAAAACGCAATATTCCTTTGATCTGGTGCTTAGCCTATACTTTTAATGACTTTTGAAGATTTTGGCTCTCATCTGTCTGGTTTTACAACGCAAAATGGCCAACCACGGCCGTTTTTCACGTGAAATTTGACATAAAGTAGATATTATCTTTCGTTTACGTAAAATATAACTCGGAAAATTTGGTCCACAATATAAAGTAGAGATTTATAAAGATTACTAATTAGAAATCTTGGAAAAAAAGTTTGTTACGAAGGAAATAAGAGCGATTTTTCAATCGCGCGTCAAGGCTTAGCTACACGCCGCGGAACTCGAGTCTATCGAGGAACTAGATCTAAGGCTCGGTAACTGAGGCCGATTTTTCAAGTTTTTTAAAACATTAGTCTTGAAAATCATCATTTAAAGCATGGATAATCGTCTTCATTGACATAAAACACTAAACTGAGGATGTTAAAAAGGATTATGTATAGATCGACTCGAACATTTAGCGCATTACTCGAGTGAAAATACTAAGGATTGGATATTTTTCGGATCCATCCCACGCATAAGAAATATGCCTCGGGTATTGAAGTAAAGTGAATAGATTAAGTCAGCATGCTTAAGAGAGAGAAAAATGAACTGTTTCCGTGAAAGGCTACAACCGATACCCTTTTTCCCTTTCCACCTTCGCAGAGGTGAGTCGCGCAGAAGGGTAGTTATCACACCACAAGGCTCTTTTGCCTTCTTTATTACTGCGTCCGACCGATGTGATATTCATTTGTAGCGTTTAGTTTCTTTCTTGAAGGGAAAAAAGGAAGAGATTTTAAGGTTGATTTAATGACTGGAGAAGTATAGAATTTTTTTGGCTTTACAAAATAAATTTTAGTTCTTTAGTTAGTTCGCTTCGTCCACTTGAATTCCATGAAGATTCAAGATCCAAAAAAATCGTTGATACAATTTTTAATAAAAATTCCAAAGTCTCCGAAATCTTGCAATTTTGGTAGGAAAGTACTTGCCCAGTCACACAAGTGTGTAGCAAAAGGCAATTATCTGCAGGCAGTAATAATGTAACATGGAGACGTCAAAACCTGCTGGCTGAACATGTAGAATAATTGGTTTTTCTGCTTGAGAATTTGAAAGGGCCAAATATTACATGATTTATATACGTAGTATGCAATCTTTATTACAGCTATGAGAATTTCTGTACTCAGGGCTCTCCCTTGTAGTTTGGATACATATATATATGGTCGACATATTATGAGTGTCAATATTCTTAAGTAATACCTATCGTGTAACACCACTTTTCAGGTATGTTCTGTTTTGAAATTTAGCCATTATATTTTAATTACATAGTGATGATATGAAAGATGCTTTTGTCAACTGACTCTTTTACAGAGTAATATTTTTTTAAGTGGTTTTCTTGTTTCCTGGAATTAAGTCAAATTTTTCTTGGAGCCTATGGCATCAGAATCGATGGAATCGGTATCGGTAGAATCGGAATCGTGCAACGCACACACGTCGCGAGAATGAATTGACGAGAAATAGGTGGTTAGGAGTGAAACAAATAACAAACAATATGGTTGATTTCCAACAGTATTAATACATTTAATAACCAAGGTAAGCTTTAGGAGCACAATACATAAAATACTAAATTGCCTGAGGTTAATGTACTCTTGCCGTTGGGAAGATGCCGGGCACGAGAGTTCTTTCCTTGTCCGTGGTCAGTAGCAGAGAGAGCGAGCCAGGCGGCTTACAGGATCGCGGCCGCGCTCGAAGCAGGCGTGAGAGGGGAGGTGAAGGCAGAGGAGGGGAAACAGGTTTCACACTGACGTTTTACCTTACAATTGGGTAAACGGTGGCGGAAAGTAATTGAAGTTCGCACATGGCGTAAAGAGGCCGACACCGTTGGTGAATTCACTAGAAATTGTGAGCATTTCACAAGACGCGAGGATCAGCGGCACGCGTGGATCAGGCAGGCACGACGTACTCTGGCGCTTCGCGAGATTGGTACTCAGGAGCTCGCGAATCGTCTCCTCGTGATGAAGTCTGAGAGGGATTAAGACTGAAGACTGAGAGGGATTAAGTCTGAGAGGGATTAAGGCTCAGAGGGATTAAGGCTCAGAGGGATTGAGTCTCAGAGGGATTGAGAAAGTGCCCATTATGGCACAATCGAAATGTCAGAATCGGAATCGATAAAATTTTGGAATCGACCCATCACTAGTAAAAAGTATTCAACAGAGATGATATTTTTTGCTGGCCAATGGCGCCAAGTGCCTCGAGAAATATGTAAATTATTGGTGAAATCTTCTATGTTTTCCACCGGGTGAGTTCATTGTTGGCTGATGTTTCGATGGCTGCCTCTGCCATCATCTTTAGGGCATGGCAATTGGAGAATGGCAATCTCCTACATACTGGTCAGCATCGCTCCAAATTCTTCAGGTGACTTCTGATTGGCTTGCGCTGGTGTTTTGCCTTTCCTCCGTGAGTTTTCTCAGGGCTGGGTGCCAAGCGGCATTGAAAGCGTAGTGCTTGCCACAGTTAAAAATTTTCCTCTCCATTCGGATTTCAATCGCCCCCTTTGTCATCCGGTCCCAGTAGCCGTTGTTTGGACAAGTAATTTGTCTAAAAGTATCCGGCGGTTATTGTCTATGGCAGGGGTCTCCAATTTACCAGGCCACGAGGGCTACATTCCAAGTTCCGAATCACCCCGTGGGCCGGATAGCAAATTCGCTAATGACTGAAGTATTCGATACCAATGTCTACTGAAGAATCCGGTGGCGTATTTCTTATTTATGAACAGTTGAAGGCGACTTTGACGTGCAGTACAGCGCTGCAATGTTCCTAGCGGCATCTCGCAGAGTTAAACGAGCGAGAATCGCACGCTACTCGAAACGAGTGTGTGGGCTGGATGAAAGCCCTCCGTAGCGGGATGTATTTTGGAGACCCCTGGTCTATGCTATGCTCTGCCATGGTGGATTTTTCAGGCTGGCCAAGTCAGATGCTCGTCTTATGCTCCCTCATCCGCGTCTTGATGTGCAGCCCTGTCTCTCTGATATATGCTTCACCACATTCACATGGAATTCAGTAAAACCCCGTAGCTTTAACCGGGATGGATGATTGATATTCTAGGAAAATGGTAGGGGTCTCATTTTTACTACATTCTGAAAATATTACACTGATCGGTTGTGTAGTTTCCGAGATACAGGCTGTGACATAAATGTCACATTGGGCAGATCTGTTGTCTTTTGGTGCAAGGTAATATTTCCCCAGATAAAGCCAGTATTTTTCACATTTGAGCTACACAGTTCATTTAAATGATAAAAAACACTAGAAAAACATATTTATTTTGTACATATTATTATATATACACTATTTTCAAGCTTTTTTTTTAATTTAAAGCAAATTATTGAAAATTTAGCAATAATTTTCAGAGTTCCATTTCCCGTGATTCATAAATTTTTCGATGTAAAGTGTGATATTTTAAGGTGGACAAATTTTCTGGATTTTTTTCAGTATTATTTCGCAAATGTGGGGTATATTTAAATTTATAATGTTTATGTTATAAACTGGTCAAATACACATCCAGAAAAACTATTTTAAATTTATGTAAAGTTTTTGTCGGGAGTGTTATGAAATTACAGAACCTTGAATTGACACAATCAATGGATTAGTTGAAGATACATTTAAATAATATTTTTACATGGCTAAGAAGTAAAACAGTTGAAAATGCATTTCCCCAATTTTGGAAAATACATTGAATGAATACATATTTGAAAAATATTCTCACAACACATAAGAGTGTAATATTGTGTAAAATTGAATGAAATTTGAATCAATTTGTTTCAAATAAGCTGAAGATTGATTTAGAGTTGAATGCTGGCATACATGTACTATTTTGAGTGGTAAGCAGAAAAGCTTTATTTGTCCATATTACATGTATCGCTTGCAGTGCGGTTGACGGAAGCGCAATATTCTCCATCACGGCGACACCATATTTTATTTAGTATAACAGGGACTAAATGATCATTAGCATCATAACATATTTCATTGTCTGCCTCTGTTGAAAATGATGCAGCACAGCGGCTATACTTGGCGTCGCAACGATATATGGCCAGCTATGTTTGCGCTACTGAGCTCTAATTTTGACATGCAACGACCAGATTTCACTTGTGAACAGCTTCAGATTCTGAACGGCTACATCCATGAGCCAAGGAAAAATATTCCACCACCACCAAAACTGATTGTCTTCCGCCGAATGAATTGCATACAAGGATGGATACCAAAATACGTAATCATATTCCTGCCAAAAGAGAGTTTTCTCAGTGGGAAAAACCCCCCTGAAATGTTCTTTCAATTTATTTATCTACGGGCGTAGCTCCCACAATTTGTCTTTCATGCCAGGAATCATGTTGTCTGCACAGTGAAGGTATTTACTTATCACAAGGAATCTATTCCTTTGCTTGGCTATGGCAAGTATTGAGTTGTAAACATCCCCAGAATCTTCCCCAGGAGCATCGCTTGGATGGAACCCTTAAAAACCCCATAACAGTAATGAAAATTTTCATCTCCTCTATACTGATACTAGGAGATGACAAAACAATAAACGTAGTATAATTATCTGATTCTGCCGTGAGAAAACAAAAGAATGTCATCCGAAAAAATCATTTCAAAAATTTCTACACATGATTTTTCCCTTAATTCAGTAAGATCTGCTTCGGGAATAACCTACATCTAATTACAAGACCTTCCCTTCGCCACTTGGCTGCTTCTTTTTTTACTTTTTCTGTTGGAGAAGCGATGTAAACTTCGTTGACTTTGAATCCTTTTCCTTATGTGAAACTGGTACCGAAATTCTTCCGGACTTCTGTTGAAATTCATTAGCATTATCATTATCAAGCCGCAAAACAAGCTCCACTCTTGCCTGAAGTTGTCTTCCCATTCAATTTTCCACAAGTCCACCAGCCTCATCATCAGTCCTCATCAGTGACAACTGCTGCGTCTGGTGGCTCAAGGTATATTGATTATACTTGGTCAAAGTCTTCGTTTTCCGGAAGCTATTTGGCTTCACGCAGTGTAATATCTCTGAGCTATCGATATCGCTAATATTAATAATTTTAATTCAAAAGTAAATACCGGAATAAAAGTTAATAAATGCAAATTTATCAACTGATTGATAAATAATAAATCGTTTGGCGAGAATACAAAGGAAAAAACTGTTGAAATTACAATAAATTCTACCTAGAGCATAAAAGTCGCAACTTTGAAGATTTGCATAGGAATGCGTCCAATGTGACATTTATGTCACAGTGCCATTTATCAGAGAATATTACAGAAATGAAAAGCAATACCAAACATATTAATGTATTATTAATAATTTTGTATCATTATGTTAATATATACCAAAAGTAGTCGCTGTAGCACATATAGTTAATGAAAAAATGAAATACTTAGACAATGCGAATGTCCTTTTTTAGTGTCTAGGGAAGGCTCCTAGGTACAAGGAGTGCTTAAACTTTTCGAGCCGAGCTCCTTCACGGGAAGTTGCTTTTGGCTCTACGAAGGGTTTGAGATTTTCTTTTTCGCCCCGGACGGAATTTTTTTTCGGCTCGGGACTGACCAGGTAGTCGCTTCCTCCCCTTAATGACCTTTCCTAGTGGGGATAATCCTCGACCCTTTCCCCGAGAGCAGCCCATCCCGGCGTACTTTTGCGGTCAGTTAATTGTTACCAGTGCAATTTTAATTTTTTTTAATTGTTACTGTTGCATTGAATGTCAGTTCATCAATGTATTCCTTTCATTTTGCAATGCCTGTAGAACTTTTAAACGAAGTTCTATGGTTATTTTTAGGGTTTTCAGCAAAACGGCATTATATCATAGACCAACAAATACTTTAAGTCCAGGAAATTTGCCTAACGCTCCTCTCGGCCAAGCAACTCCGAGCAGGTCGAGAACGTAAGCAAAACTAACGAAAGCGAAACGAAAGGCACTTCAAGAAAAAAATCCTGGCTGTATAATTCCAAGAAAAAATGTAATTCCACCGAAACATCATTTGAAAAAAATCCTTGCAGGAGGAGGAAGGGGAATGCATACAGAACATTTACGGTTAAATTTGAATACACGCCAAGAAAATTTTGAAAAGAAAATGAGCTTTTCCGAGGAGAGTGAGGTTATCATCTTCCACGTACATATTTCCGTAGGAGAATACTTAAACCAATATACTCTTGGGTCTTCCAGTTGGAGGATGATAAGTTTTTCCTAGAAAACATTAATGCGCTAATGTGTCCCAAAATAAGCCCGTGAGGGGCACAAAGCAGACCACCTGGATCCTGACCAGAGAAGCAAGATATGAGAGTAATTACCTGGGTGGTGCAGTTCTCTTTCATTCATGGTATGGGCTGCATCGCACAGCAGGGTTCCACAAAAACCATCCCTGGTATAGGTAGCGGAATGCGTACAGATAGTTAACGGCTAAATTTGAATACACGCCAAGAAAATTTTGAAAAGAAAATGAGCTATTCCGAGAAGAGTGATGTTATCACCTTCCACTTACATATTTCAGTAGGAGAATACTTACACCAATATACTCTTGGGTCTTCCAGTTGGATGATAATAAGTTTTTCCAAGAAAACATTAATGCGCTAATGTGTCCCGAACTAACTCTGTGAGGTGCAACCTGACCAGAGATCCAAGATATGAGAGTAATTACCTGGGTAGAGCAGTTGTCTTTCCTGCAATGGTATGGAATGCTTCTCACAACATGTGTCTACGTAAAACATTCCTTATCATACATTATCGTACATTAAATTTACGAATTTTAAGGATATGCATTAATCAGTATTTATAGCGAAATTCGTTTATAATACCTTTGTATTCAAAGGTTGGTAAGAGGTTATTAAAAATAGTCGCTGTAATTTTGGCTCACGACAAAGAACTGAGAGAATCATATTTTATTACATTACGAGGGCTTTTTTTCATAGAAGTTAAATCGAATATTCTATCGAATTTCACCGCAAATGTACATCTAGAATGTAGCTAACAAAATAACGTATATTTTTAGATGTAAATCATTACAATATCGCTCCTATACATTTGCTAGTAATTTAAAAAAATAGTAACTAAACATCTAACCTTAGCCTCTCCAAAATTTGTTCTAGGCGAGGATAAACTCCGTTAATATGAACGCTAGAGTTCCGTTTAAAATTTGGAACCGATCAGCAAAACATCCAGAATGTAATTCTTGGCATTGATTTTCATAAAATTCAGCATTTACGTATTTAGTTATTCCACCTTATAAACAAATAAGTGACCATGAGCACCTTCCTTGAGTGGGTCACTAAGTGCCGGGATGGGCCGAGATAATCCCCACGCGGACAATAGGAAAGGGTCGGACCTCTCACGCCGAGAGACCCTAATGGCGGTTGGGACCCACTTGGCATGCTTGACCGCGAAATCGTGAAAACACGTCCTTTGGCCTTTTGCTTCGAAAACGTCAAGCCGTGATAATCCGGCCTTCCTTCTTTAGCATCAGAAAATTCAGGCCGTGAAATCACGCCCTGCGTAGGGAAGAGGTTAAAGGATAGATCTTAACTCTAACTTGACAATTCTTACCCTGAATTGAAGCACTTAGCTTTCTTTCTAAGGAAGTATAAAACACAACAATTTACCATGCCTGAGCGATGCAAGAGCCATTACAGTGGAGCGATACAGGGTGTGGCATTTTTGTTACATTGGGCGGATCCAGGTTAAGGTCAAGGTCATCCTTAACTCGAACAAGTTTGTTCCTCTGCTTCTGGGATGGCATATGAATTGTTCTTATGTTGTATTTCTTTAGAATTACATATTTTCCCAGCTATGGTAGAGATGTATGGAAGGTAGGCATTGGCAATAGGCTTGTTTTCCTCCACTGGCGTCTCTCTCCTATACTTGAAGGCACTTTTCAGGGCCAATGTTATTTCTTTTTCTAAGTAGCCATTTGGTCAAAAGGTGGTCTTGAGGTGGCTGATTTCAACGGGTAGGCTCTCTTCGTCGGCAATGAACTGAGCTCGGTGGAGTAATGTAGACATCACAGCTCTCTGTTGGGTTCGATGGTGGTGACTTTGGTGGGCTTCTGGTAAACTTTGTGTCCCAGTGAACCATCCTTCTTCGGGTGGGTGAGAATGTCCAGGAAGGGTAGGGTGCTGTCCTTTTCCATTTCCATAGTGAACTTGATTCTCTGATGTTGCTGATTCACATGGCTTAGAAAAAGTTGGAGTGCCTTGACCCCATGAGACAGCATGATCGTCGACATTGTGGTAAAAGCATTTGGGCTTCAGTGCCGCAGTAGACGGAGGTCTTTCCTCAAAGTCCTCCCTCCATTTTAGAGATTGGCTATTGTCAGTGAGAGGGGAGACCCCATTGCAACACCCTCCGTCTGTTCGTAAAACTTCCCATTGTAGGAGAAGTAGGTTGACATAGTGTGTGTGCTATTGATTGCTACACTCTGTTTTTGGATTATAATTTTGCTTTCTACCGGCAGCTCAGACTTTTCATCCTTTTAAAATCCTAAGAAGTGCTACTTGCTTTTGGAGAGAAAATATTTGTAAGCCTTGATAAATACTTTCGGTCAACATTTATTGGCCCCAAATACTCTTTAATCAACGTATTGATTACATGGCCAACTTATTTTCAGTGTCCTCTTAAATGCTGTCCAACTATAGGCACACTCCTATCATTGATATAAAAAGTAATGGGTTTCCAAAATGGTTCTTAGCTGAACTCGGGTATTTGTCTTAAGAGGCTGCATCATCAAACATTGAAAATTAGCGAAAATCACTACAGTGATACTGGTACTTTTCAATGTTTACGCTCAATTTTCAATCATAATTACACCAAGTAAAATTTTCTGTAATCATAAGGAAGTGCAAAATTCTATCTGAAGAGTGCTACTCTAAGTATGTATATGGACAATACCTCATGATCCATTTCACAAAATACTTAATTTTGTTGTGCTTACCGTTTTTTATGGACTCAGTACAGCTAAATATGTACCTTTTTGAAAAATGACTCTTTGATTGGAGAATAACAGTACAGTAGGGGTCGCCATAAATCATATTTATTTCTTAACTCACATTAGCTACTATTAGGTTACAGTTTCAACACCCTCCCTTGACTAGTTGCTTCCATCAGCCACGAGATTCTATTGATTAATGCAGTTCCAATGCTTAACATGTAAGCATCTCTGCTACCATATATTTTGTTGACATGTAGTCAGCAATTGTTTTCTGTAAAAGTGCTTTATACTAAATGATGTCTAACTGCTGTGCTTTTACCTTTCCTTGATGTCTCCACAATTTGCATTTTTTCTGCAGACTGGCCATAATTGCATATGTACATAGATTTTTAGGATTTCTTTAAGGATAACTCTGAGGATTACAAAACTTTTTTGCTACATCTTACTGCCTAACTTACATACTCGCCTTCTGTTGTAGACATGGATACACATCACTTGTTTTTATTTCCCAGACTACTGTTCCATTAGCTAACTTAAACAGGTATCCAGTACAGGATACTCAATCAATTGCTTGATAGTATCCAACTGTGTTGGAGTTATGTCTACATTAAAATTCAGGTTAGAGGCAGCTACTGTTATTCCTTGTTTCTGTTCCAGAATGCGCCTCGTCATTTTCAAAAGCGAGTTCCATCTTGTGGGTTCATCCTGGATGAGCTTAGATAGAGAAGTGGTGAACATAATTTTTTGAATGTTGGTCTATTGATGGCATGCATTCAGCCAAGGGCCTGCATATGAGGTCGTTGAAGTCACCAACGAGACTCACCCTTTTTTTACTATTATTTTAATGAAAATTTCTTAGTTTTCAACTTTGACATGTCATTGCAGAGACGTTATTCGGCATAAAAAAACAAAACTGGCTTCAGGGGAAGCCCGCATCCTTGCAGTCTCTCGTAGTCTTTGAAACCATGATGATCTTTCTGATCAGTGGAGCGGTTCAAGAGCAGTAGCTGAATGTGTGACGGAAGGTCGAGGGATTGGGTTGGGAAAGTCGATTTTTTTTCCTGCCTATTTCAATTTTTTTGAGGGGTTTCAAGGGGGGAAATGGGGGGTTTTCAGAGTTTTCCCCCAATTATTTTTGGTTCACGATATCTATTCACCACTCTTATCTGCGAATTTCACGTAGTTTGTCAACTTACCTTAATGGTGCTGCGTGCACTATAGCACATATATTGCACCGCTATATATGTGTGCATGGCATGTATAAGCTGATTGCTATGTCTATAGTTGTTAAATCAATCATCCTTCTCATCAGTTAATACCCAGAGGCTATAGAGGAGGCAGTGCAATCAATGTGGGTGTCCCAACTTAGAGATTCATTTGTGTACAAGCCAAGTAACTTAGTGCATATCTGTGAAACCTCTCAAGCGGCAATCTATACAATTTACCGTATAAGCTTGTGTAAGAGGCGCACACGTGTAAGAGGCGTACCCCTATTTTGAGGAAGGAAGCTATAAAGAAAAAAAAATTTACGGTATTTTTTTATCCTATCGTGCGGTGTTGCAGACGTATGCCTGGAATTTCGACAGTTATCGAAATTTCCTCTTTCAGTACTATTTGAAAGAGGAAATTTTGATAACTGCGGCGGTAATAGCGGCATAAGAGGGAGTAGAAAGAGTTCCGATCCTCTCTTCGCATACGTCATCGCTCTACGTTGCTTGTCCTACTCACGAACAATTTTGTTTAAAAGCTCTCGCAGGAGTATTGCAATAGAATTGCAGCCGTGGAAAATTTTAAGGCAAAACACGACAGGCACATAGCATGAACCTTCCCAAGAGATAGGACAACAATCGGGACAATCTCAGCGCCTTAGGATAATAACCACGTCGTAGATTTAAGGCCCCTTGCACACACACCGATTTTGGACAGCCGGTAAAATATCGGCCGTCCACATTCCAATAGTGAACAATGGGAGAGCATTGGAGCTTGCACACGTACCGAACACGCGCCGGCACCGGCTAAATGCCGGTTAGCTGCCGGCCATTGTCACTGTGGATTGCCGTCGCCGGCTCAAAAACATAGCAACTTATCGTTTGACCGGTAAAAATCCGGCGTGTGTACAAGCATCGCTTCGCCGGTAAAATATCGGCCGATATTTTACCAGCCGTCCAAATTCGGTGTGTGTGCGCGGGGCCGTTTTTTTTTTCCTTTCCGGGACTCCATAGGAAAATAGGAAATTATCAAGTTACAGGGGATCAATGGAAACGCGTTTCATCCCTACCCCATCTCACCAACAATCTCTTTTTCGGTCTACCAGGTTCAATTCTCCGAGTTTCTGGAGGTCAAATGCTAGGTGAGTCACCTTCTGAGCTCGAAGATATCTCGATATCTTTCAGCAATTGTATGACACGCACGAGGTTCTAAAAAGAATTAGACCTAACGCGACGTATATCTGACAGCATTTAAGTTTTTTGAGCTCTAATTGATTGACACAAAGATTTATAGCTAAAACAAGGCTACTAATATTCAACATAGTCCAAACAGCACAATTTCGGAAGAAACAAGCGTAGCATGAGCGCATTCAAACAAGACGAGACGGACTGGAAACTTCAGGCAACGCAAACTGCGTATATCACATTGCTGTGCCTTCGCCTCTTCACTTCAAAGGCAACGACGTCACATGCAAGATCGGACGTGTTCTTCCCTTGCTCCTTCGCTCATAGCCTCGTAGCTTGAAATATGGAGCGCGCTCCTTCCCCTCGACCTCTCCTTCAGCGCTAGTCCAACAATGAACACACTCGTTCGAATTTTTTAAACCGCAGGTTTTGACACCAATATAATTTTCAGTTGCAAAAATCCTCATATTAGCGTCTGAAGATAATTTTTGAAAAATCAGGTGCTCAGCGTAATGGAAATTGCTCGGCAAGACAGATGTTGACGAATCAGGTATGTCCTTCAAAACTACGCGTTTCTATACGTTTGATAAGCGATTACTATATGCAGTATAAATGCCGCGGGATACCCACTCGTGGCAGTAAATTTAGCACGCGCTCCGGAGCGAACCACCCCGCGCGATCTTTTCAATGTTCACCTCTGGGGTACCGACGTGACGGCGCGATGCTTACGAGAAATTCAAACAGGAGCATTTTAAAAATACGTCACTAAGGGAGAAACTCCCCTACCTGCCGCTTGATTTTGACCCAGGGTTTCAGATGACTGACTCACGCTGTAAACCAAGGCCCCTCAGTTCCCCTTGGACTTGCGACCGGGTAGGGGAGGGGGGGAAGATAAGAAGTTTGTGTAAGAGGCGCACCCCCATTTTCGGCTGCAATGTTTGGGAAAAAAGGTGCGCCTCTTACACGAGCTTATACGGTATATATGTACCGACTTAGTCAATTTTTTTTCTGTATTGGGTGAGATAGCATAAATGAGGAATTACTCCTCTTTATGGAGAGCTTATTTTGAATACACCATCTCCTCATGTTTATTATTTCATCTTGAGCTGGTAGAGCTATATTGCCTAACTGTTTCATCTCATGATTAGTACCGTCAGCATACGTGAAAAATTTCTATTTAGCATTTTTGGTAGATGGTTGATGTATATGTAGTAGGAAAAGCAATGGCCCCAGAATGGAACGCTGGGGAACACTTCATATTACCTCCTGATGGGATGATGACATTTTTTTCGTATATCTATCAGAAATTAAATGCATTGAATTCCCTTTTCCTGGTTGGACCTTATTAGATTAATGCCTCGTAGACCATGGCAATGAATTTCGCTCAGAGCCTGTATTCATGACCAACAAAGTGGAAAGCTTTCCTATGGTCATAAAAGATAGAAAGAGTACCTACGTATTGAGGTGACAATCCGGTGCATCAAGAACTGAGTCAACAAATTTATAGATAGTATTCAGCTGAATATTCTTTGTATAAAACCAAATTGGGACTTAAATAAAATGCAATTTTGCTTTAGTAATGTAATTATCCTATTTGTAATAACTATTTCAAAAGTCTTCATTACTACTTCCACTGCTTGTCACTTTTCATAGAAGTGGGCAATGTACTATCTATTCAGCAATATCGCACAACATTTTCCTTGATGGTATAGAATTAAAATCCAGGCACCTAAATATTAGTGATGGTTAAAGTATATATAATAAAGAAAAAAAGTGCATGATTTTGAGGGATTTTGCTTTACATCTGGTACGTACATTAAGATTATTGTGTGCCTCTCTGTTCTAGTTTTATTGAATGTTATATTTGTGTGTCAAAGCTTTCATTCATGGAGGACTTGCTCATGCAACATTCCTTCCCGCAGAAAGCGCCGCCTCTTATTGGACGATTGGTGCCATTTGCTGCCGTGGCAGCTGCCAACTGTGTCAACATTCCAATGATGCGAAGGAAGTGAGTATAGCTATGATTTGACCTCTGCTCTGGATGATGCCCTGCTATGAGGCATCTGGAATTTTCTCATCTGGTCAGGTAGAGGTTCAATGGGACAAATTCTTGTTTCTGAAACAGTTAATAAAAGCAGTCAAACAGTGTATGCATTGCTGTGTTTATATTGTCTGTCTGGTGTTATTGAAACATTTGTTTTTACACCAGTGAGTGCGTGTTACAGTCGTCTGCTGCACGGAGAACATGTCTCTCCATCGCGAAGAAAATTCTAGCACCAACTGTATTACTCAATTATTCCAGCTCAATTCAGCACGTGATGGTCTTAAATTTTGTTCAAAATTTGGATGATTTGTGTCTTTATTAATTAATTAAACTAGCTTCTGAGGCAGTTTCGGGAAAGAACCTTTATATGTGGTGCATGCATGAACTCTAAAATATTCTCTCATAATTACCAGGATTGTCTTGGGAATTATTGTGGTTTTATATACATTTTTGCTTCTTTAATAGGGTAGTTCCCTAATATTTTTTATTGCCTAAAAAATATTCCTCATATTTTTTATTGCCTGCTATCTTCGATAGCGGGTCAACCCATTGAAACGTCTGCTAGTTTATGTGAGTGTCCCTTTCTTTATGTGTTTCTGTGTTTTTGAAGTGTCAATTTTTGTCCATTCTCTTCGATCAGCCATATGCACTCGGTCAAAACTACTGATTGATTTCTTTTGTTTTGTTTAAATACCTAGCTTCATAACAATATTAAAATCATTTTAATAGTTAAAACTTATTTATCATATGAAAATTATATTGAAAACATATCATTTGAGCTTAGCCCAGCTCGAGTTGACGCGTCACTACCGTGTTTGTAAACAAATCTCCAAGCAATTGCTGACTTTTTCTTTTGTTAATTATTTCTTGGCGCAAAGATATCTCGATAGCTTCGAGAATTAGATGACATGAACGAGATTTAAAAAAGAATTAGACCAAACGGGACGCATTCCTGATGATATTTCTGTTTATTTTTCAGCTCTAATAGTTGCCACTAAGTTTTCTATTTACGATTAGACTATACTAATATGCAGCATTGTCCAAACAGCACAATTTTCAAAGAAACAAGTGCAGCATTAACCCCTCAAACAAGTAGAGACAGATTGGAAACGCCAACTACATATATCTTGTAGTGCACCCGGCTTCGCTTTGAAGGTAACGACATCACTGAACAAGATCTGACTTGTTTGACCTTGACTCCCTCATTTGTAGCCTCGTTGCTTGGAATACGGAGGGAGCGCACTCCTTCCCCTCCACCTCTCCTTAACGCGCTTCTGCTGCTCACCCCTTCCTCATGCTGAGCGGTCGAGCACCTCGTCGCACGTGACGTTAATGCTGCTGTTAATTGTGTTGCTAATTGCACAGTTGCAATTTAATTTAATGATATACTGATAAAAATCTCTTTCATTGTGTAGCAATATTTGTATTGAGATAAGGAGAACCAATGTATGCTATGTGCGTGCACTGTGGCGTGAAATTATGTCGAGGAAGTGCTAAATCCACCTCACCACACTGAAGTATTTTCGGGTGAAACACAAGTCAGTATGCGATGAGAAAGTAAAATTCGGGGGAAATGTGCATGAGGAAAATTTGAATTCAGTCGATGGCAAGGGGGTAGCCAGGAATTTCGTTAAAGGGGGTCCAAAACCAGGGGGGGAAATTTTTAAACAACAGGGTACAAAGGAGAGGGTTTCAAATAATTTTAACACCCTTCATAATAGAAAAAAAACTTCATTTTTCAAAGATTCATTTTTTTTCATTTTTCATTCTTGTAAATTCATGATTTTTCAATATTTTGTTTCATTTTATGAAGGAAATTAATTTTGTTTTAATATTTCAGGGGATCCGAATCCCCGGGATTTCCTCTCTCGCTACACCACTCGTCAGTGGTTTATCCGAAGATTTATCCTATTTTCATTTCCAAACCCAAGCGAACAGTTTAGGTCCTGAGAATGTAAAGATGTTTTTAAAAAACAACTTGAAAGCCTATACAAATGATTTTTAATTGATAGAAATATTAAAATGTGTATAAAAATCTAAAAAGCATTCCTTTGATTATATGTACCCAGAATAAACTTGAATAATTACTTCGTTTAATAGCAGGAATTTAAAAATGAATTTGGATCCAAAAATATCCGATCCGAAAGATCCGGCTCTGGAAATCAAGGATGATCCGAATCTGGATACGAAAAAAATCCTGGATCCGCCCATCCCTAGTTATTTTATTCCATTCAATTCTTAAATTTTAATGACAGCAATGCTACAGTTAAATCAATATCCCTCCTGTTAGAAGGCATAAGAATCAATGGAATCGGAATTGAGAATCGGGAATCTATTTGAAGGAATTGGAATCGAAAAATGTGGAATCGACTTATCCCTAATGCCTACATAGTAGGCATTAATCGTGTGAAGTACATTTTCCCCAAACTGCCTCACTGGTTTTAGCTTTGGGTCATATTCCATTGTCTATTCATGCACTAGTGTAAATGGTAATTTGATTTCCGAAGGACCATTGCCGGTTGAATTGATCTCTACAGTTTGAGACTTAATGTTTATTTTTTTGTTTACTGGGACCACCTGTATGCTTTTTTTTATTGATTACTTTGCCTTTTTTCTATTTTGGATGGCTGCCTGGTTGCTGATTGTTTTGATCTGTGTATATTTTCAGAGAGTTGCAAGAAGGAATTCCTGTTTTTGATAAGAATGGCAATAAGTTGGGGGATTCGAAGGTAGCGGCACAAATAGGCATTGCCACGGTGACGCTTAGTCGAATATTAATGGCCTCACCTGGAATGGGTATGGACGACTCTCATTCTCAATTGTTCTAACAGGTGGTTGGTCGTTTGGAATGCAACTAACATTAGCCTTAAGGTTTTTTTGGATCCTCAGGTACCTCTCGTGTGCTTGTTGTTGTTTGGGTTTTCAAGTGATCTACTGGAGAAAACTGCTTCTTTAATTGAGCTGGGACAGATTTGCATTGGGCTTCTTAGTGCTTTGCTTTTATGGAAGTGGCCTAAGTAACTTCATAGGTTCCTGGGGTGAACACGTTGCTAAGTGGGATTCCTTGTCTCATCTCTCAATGGTGTTATTTCTGTTATTTACAGTGACTGTCCTTTCTATTAGCTTGATTGCCATATATAAATTTGCGTTTTATGAAAGACATGAAGAATTCTGTCTTAAATGTCCATGTTTGCAGCACTGTGGACGGTGTCAGGCAAAAAGTCAGCTCGTTTGAAAGCGGCTACGGAAATGTTACAATGTTGGCGAGAGCGACAAACTGATGAACTCTTAAATGCACAAGTTAGCGAGTAACTCTCAAAAGAAAAACAAATGTGGAAGTCATGCAATCAGAAAGTAATATATGCCGTCTTTTATCTCTTTTCACTTGTTTTGCCTTAAATATGCTACTGACCATTTTGGCTTTGGGCACCAAATTCTAATCCTCGCGACCATCCTGAGCTGGTCCCTAAGCACCAACTTTATGTGACCGGTTCTCGATACCGGTTCCACAGCCAAGAAGGGGGTACCGGAACCGACCCATCTCTACTGATGATTGAAAAAAATGAAGGGCAATTTTTTTTTCTTGTGGAAATTACAAATGCTGACAGAAAATAACCAGGATGAAATGCTATTGTCAGGTTGCGTCGTGAATATTTGGCTTTAAATTTAAATGACTTGCAGTGCTAAGCTGCGTGCTCCACATCCAGGTTGACTCTGCTGTGCTACCGGTTGTTGCCATGCCACCTAACGTTGTGGTGCTGTTGCGTGTCATAGTGTTACACCTGTTGCTGGTTAGCACTCTAGTTTTGCGAACAAGAACCACTGCAGTGGGAGACGGGAATTAATTTTGGCTTGCCTCTGTTTGTCTCCCGCTTTGTGGGCAGGCTGTTTATGGTCTGTTTTTGTGTGTTTTATTGCCTGTGAAAGTTGCCGGGCGTTCTCATCCTTGTCATCCTCAGGGGTATAAGGAAAGTCGCGCAGAAAAAGGGAGAAGTTACATGTCAGAGAAATCACACTTTATTCTTCCTTTATTTGAATACACATGTCGACTGCCCAGCACACTGTCATCTCCCTCTGGTTAGCGTTTTCCTGTTATTCGCTCGGGTGCATAGCAGGATCGCGTTCTTAAGGAAGATGCCTTACCTTATGTGGCCATGCGAGCACTTCCTGTCGGGGTTGGGTGGTGGTGGGGGAACGGAAAGGAAAGGAGTTATCGCTGACTTTGGATGGGAAAGGAAATGAGGCAAGGAAGACAACAGCCACCTCTTACACCTGCAACTTAACCTGGATCCGCCCAATGTAACAAAAATGTCACACCCTGTATCGCTCCACTGTAATGGCTCTTGCATCGTTCGGGCACGGTGTATTGTTGTGTTTTATACCTTATAAGAAAGAGGAAGCTAAGTGCTTCAATTCAAGGTAAGAATTGTCAAGTGAGAGTGAAGACCTATCCTTTAAGTACCCCTGGTACTTAGGTGCCTTCCTTAGACACTAAAAATTGACGTTCGCTTTGTGTAAATATTTAATTTTTTCATTAACTATATGCGGTACAGCGACAATTTTTGGTATGTATCAACATAATGATACAGAATTATTAACAATACATTAATATGTTTGGTATTGCTTTCCATTTCTGTAATATACTCTGATAAATCTTACTGTGACATAAATGTCACATTGGGCGGATCCCTATGCAAATCTTCAAAGATTCGAATTTTATGCTCTTGTTAGAATTTATTGCATTTTCAACGTTTTTTTCCTTCGTATTTCCGCCAAAAGATTTATTATTTATCAATTAATCGATAAATTTGCCTTTATTAAATTGTATTCCGGTAATTACTTTTGAATTAAAATTTTTAATATTAGGGATATCGATAGCTCAGAGATATTACACTATGTGAAGCCGAATAGCTTCCGGAAAACGAAGACTTCGACGAAGTACAATATAACTTGAGCCACCAGAAGCAGCAATTGTCACTGATGAGGACATTGCAGATGACCAGGCTGGTGGACTTGTGGAAAATTTAACGGGAAGACAACTTCGGGCAAGAGTGGAGCTTGTTTTGCAGCTTGATAATGACAATACTAATGAATTTCAAGAGAAGTCCGGAAGAATTTCGGTACTAGTAAGATGTAAGGAAAATGATTCGAAGTCAACGAAGCTTACATCACTTCTCCAATAGAAAAAAGTAAAAAGAGAAGCTGCCAATTTGCGACAAGAAGGTCATTTTGTAAGAAATAGGTTATTCCCCGAAACATCTTCCTGAATAGAGGGAAAAATTAAGTGTAGAAATTCTTTAAATTGTTTTTTCGGATGACATTCTTTTTTCTCATGACAGAATTAGATAATTATACTAATTCTATTGTTTTTTCATCTTCTAGCATCAATAAAGAGGAGATGAAAATTTTCATTGGAATTTTACTGTTATGAGGTTGTAACTGGTTTCCATCCAAGCGATGCTCCTGGGAAGATTCTGGGGGTGCTCACAACTCAATGGTTACCGTAGCCTAGCGAAGGAATAGGTTCTTTGTGATGAGTAGATACCTTCACTGTGCAGACAATACGATGCCCGACATAATAGACAAATTGTGGGACCTTCGCCGTAGATCACTACATTGAAAGAACGTTTCAGGGGAATTTTTCCCACTGAGAAAATTCTCTTTTGGCAGGGGAATGATTGCGTATTTTGGTATCCATCCTTGCATGCAATTCATTCGGCGGAAGACAATCAGTTTTGGTGGTGGTGGTGGAATATTTTTCCTTGGCTTTTGGATGTAGCTGTTCACAATCTGTTCACGAGCGAAATCTGGTCATTGCATGTCACAATTAGAGATCAGGCGTGTAATAGTGCAAACATAACTGACCATACATCGATGCAAAGCCAAGTATAGCCGCCGTACTACTTCATTTTCAACAGAGGCAGACAGTGAAATATGTTATGATGCTAATGATCAATTAGTCTCTGTTTTACTATAACAAAAGATTGCGTCGCCGTGCTGGAGAGCATTGCGCTTCCGTCAAATGCACTGCATGCAATGCATGTAATGTGGACAAATATTGCTTTACTACTTATCACTCAAAATGGTACGTATACGCCGGCATTGAACTCTAAATCAATCTTTAGTTTATATGAAACCAATTGATTCAAATTTCATTCAATTTTATAACGTATAACACCCTTATATGTTGTGAGAATATTTTTCAAACATGTATATTTATTCTATGTATTTTCCAAAATTGAGAAATGCATTTTCAACTGTTTTACTTATTAGCCATGAAAAAATAATATTTAAATGTACCTTCAACAAATCCATTGATTGCGTCAATTCAAGGTTCTGTAATTACATAACACTCCTGCCGAAAACTTTACATAAATTTAAAATAATTTTTCTTGATGTGCATTTGACAAGTTTATAATATAAACATTATTAATTTAAATAAACCCCGCATTTGTGAAATAACAAATTGTAAAAATCCAAAAAATTTGTGCATCTTAAAAAATCACAATTTACATCGAAAAATTTATGAATCGCGGGCAATGGAACTCTGAAAATTATTGCTAAATTTTTAAACAATTTACTTTAAATTTAAACAAAAGCTATAAAATAGTGTATGTAATTAATAATATGTTTTTATAGTGTATTTGTATCATTTAAATGAACAGTGCAGCTCAAATGCGAAAAATATTTGCTTTTTCTGGGGAAATATTACCTTGCACCAAAAGACAACAGATCCGCCCAATGTGACATTTATGTCACAGCCTGTATCTCGGAAACTACCCATCCGATCAACGTAATATTTTCAGAATGTAGTAAAAATGAGACCTTAACCATTCCCCTAGAATATGAATTATTAATCTCAAAAAAATATTTTGGGCGGATCCAGGTTAAGCAATGTCGAGCTACAGGGCTGGTACCAAGTCTAAAATGCGCGTGCTGAGATACTGCATTGAATGCAAACTACGCAATGTATTTTCGAAAGCATGCATCATGTCATGCAAGCAAAAATTTATCTGTCTCACAATGGGCACGTATGGGCGAGAATTTTTTGTTTGCATTCAATGCCACTTCGACTCCGGCCACAAATTACCTTCCTGCCACTATGATGTTACAATGTGGTAAACGTCCATCGCCCAAGCGTCACTCTATCTTCCGTCGGTGGACTGCATTTTATTTTTGCATTCAATGTGAGCGGATCACTTTGACTCCAATCTACAAATTAACTTCCTGGCACTTTCAACACTCGACATTGCAGGTGCGAGGCAGGGGGGCACAAAGTTTACGTTCTATGCAGACAGACTGATTCGCTACAACCGTAATATATATATGTAGATGCGTAGTAGGTCAGTTTTCTCAAAAATTGTGATGATGTTGATGTGTTTCCCTTGACTTTTAAGTTGATGGGCACGATGGGATGGTGTAAGGGATTCCTCTTGTCTTGCCATATTGAAAGTATTAACCTTGTGGAGATAAGGTTGCTCCTGAGATCACTTCTGTACAATTTAGTGTGCTGATATGTAGTGTACTTGCAATGTCATTGACCAGCAAATTTTAACTTTCTGATCATTGCGTAAGTTTTTCAACTTCTAATTGTGTATTTATCTGGGTGGATCTCAAGTTGCGTTCCCTCCATGGCATGGATTACTTTGCAAAATCATAATTAATTCTTTGATACTCTTATGCATTCAGAGGGTTAATGAACAGGATTAAACACAATAATTTGTTAATGTGTGATTGTTACAATAATAATAATAAATTTTATTGGTCCAAACTCGTTTAGCACATATGAATTTATCTTACAATAATCAATTTCCTAGGAATTCATTTATATCATAATGACACTCGTTTATCAATAATAAATATGTATACTCTTTTTTTAAATTTTTCCAATTTCTCTATTGATTTTATATTTTCGGGTAATTAATTGTAGCATTTCAGTGCCATTTTGTATGGGCCCTCAAGGTGTAATTTTGTATGGCTTTGTGTGGTGTGAATATTTGTTTTACACCTTGTGTTGTAACTGTGTACATCGCTCTAATAATAACTTGTTACAATAATTTGTTATTATTTAGTCGTTCACATTTTAGGCATTACAAGAGTACACAATAAGTTATTGATAGAATCTTGATGGTCTCATTTTCTTCACCAAATAGAAATAAATGTTGATTTTATTTTGGAAATACATATGTATTCTTTACCTTGGCCAAGTTTTACAAGATAATTTTTTCCGCTTTGTTTGCTTGTGGAAGGCATTTGGTTTTATCTTTTTGCTAAATATCTGTAATTTGTAATGCTTGGTCATCACCATTCTCAGTTCCTTCTGTGCAAAATTATTCCTGTCATGAAACGGCACACCCACAGATTCCATGGCTCCATTCCAAATGTGATTGAAACATTTTTGTCTTTTAATCCATATAAGTTGAAGCCTAAATATAGATGATTGATTGTTACCTTATCCACTATTTATCATTAAATGGGAGATATATGTTCTCAAGTTAAATAATAGCTATATTTTTAAATGCTTACATCACAAACTTTTACAGTGATACAGGTCATTCTCAATATCAATTTGTCAATGTCACAGCATCACCTTTCCATCAATTTCAGCATCAATGACGTTTTAAGTCATGATATGATAAATACTCTCAAAGTGAGTGCTTTCTGATATCTTAACTTATGATGACGACGATTTTGTGATGCTGAAATTTATGGAAAGAGTTTGCCATGACGTTGACAGATTGAAATTTGAAGAAAATGTGAAGATAGGACGAACGTCAGAGCGTGAGTCAGGGTGAAAAGGTCTATTGGGAACAATGTGTACTGTGGATGGTGAAGGTCATTGTATTGAGTGATAAATAATGGTTTGAGATGCTACTTGGAATTGGTCATATCTCAAGGCGTGAAACAGTGCTTGGCTGCAAGCAAACATCCACATCCTGCTCTTCATGCTCTTGTCGCCATTGCCTTAAAATTTCAAAACCACCGGATTTAACATTATATGCAAGCTGACTGCCGCTGCTCCTGCAGAGTGGGAGCACGTTTGAACCTATTGTTTGGATATACATATGTATGTATTTGCTTTGCCTCAGCTCCACATTTTCTCATGGAGTAGTGGAATTATTATTTGTGTATCCACTCAAATTGGTTACTGTCCGTTACAAAATTACATCATCCAAGTGTGAAGATAAATATCTCGAAGTTTGATCATTTGCTTTATTTACTTCTGTCTGTACTGATGGCATAATAAATGGCATAAGAAATGGAATTTCAGAACACACTTCTGGTTGTTAGGTCAATGAATTGCTTTTACAGTTTTGTTGCAACTATAGTTATCAAGTATTCAAAAACCTCTTTGCACATGTTCATACCTCAGGGCTTTCTAAATGTACACTTGAAGTGTATTATGTTATTTCATTCATCAATACTCCAGTTATTAATGCAAAGATGAAACTGTGTTGTTTTGCCAATCCTTGGCCCCAGCAAAATAGAAGGGATTACACTATCAAATATTATCCTTGATTTATAAAGCAATGGTTGTAAGAAAGCCTCTCACCAAATTTTACCACAGAACGCTGAATAATTACGCCCCTAGAAGAGTTTGAAGTTTCAACTTGAATTCCATGCCAAAAAACGTATTTCTCGGGCGACGCCATGTTGATGACGTGTGAACCTCATGATATCTGCATTGCTTGCATAAGGAGTGCATTATCGTAGGCGTTATTTCGAGTATAAATAAATGGTATATGAAATGGAGAATTTTAAATGAGTGGGAGGAAACCTTACGTGTACTGTTGTGTGCCTAATGTGAATCTACCTCTCGTTAAACACAAGTAAAGTATTTTTTTGTTGTGCCAAACAACCCAGACTGAGGAAGGCGGTGGTACGACACTGCACGGAGACAGCATATTCTTTCAGAGATGGGCTGTTATAGAATTTGTGAGGGCCATTTTAATGTAAGTCTCTTCTGCTTCTCAATGGGATTTAGTTTCCATTACTCCTTATGTTGTCTTTAGCCACACATCGCAAAAGTTTGTATGTGCTTAAATAAATACGTGCTCAACGGGAAGTTTTACTATTTAATTGCAAATAAATCATTATGTTTCAATTTATGTTGAATTTAATTATTGTTTGGTGTGCATTTACTATATATTTGCCCCGGTTTTCACTCTTTGTTTCTATCTTGCGCATTAAAAGTCAACTACTGTAACGGAAAGGGTCTTTGACACTAACCTGGTAATGTGTCAAATAGTACAAAGTAATACATCATAATCACATATTTGTACTCCAGGGAATACTACGATATAGTATTACTCACAACAAGCAGAAATAAGCACATTTGAGTCACGGTGCCGCCAGGTTTATAAATAGAACCACAAATAGTAAATATTAACTTTTCTTTCTTTTTTAACTTTTCTAATCTTACAGCAAAACAGAGAAACCAAAGGCAAAGACGTACTGAATGAATGCTAGAAAATAGTTTGAACTATCATCAATCGAAAAAGAATAAGTGTCAAATTATACAATGTAAGGTGTGACTCCTCTCGCTAGACTTCAAACTGTATGTTAATGCCGACGTCATTATTTTATCCACCATTTTTTCTTAATTTAAAAAATTTGCATTAGCTTCAATGACAGCGAAATTACGAGTACAAAAAACCTGTAAATAAGAAAGAAAACGAGAGAAAAAGCTGAAAAAATTATGAAAGACAGTCCCAATCCCTCAACCTTTACTATCACAGCTCAAATCGGTAACATAAAATTATTCAAAAAATAAGAATTATAAGAAGTAAGGGTGAAAACCGGTTCAAGTATTCAGTAAATGCACACGAAATAATCATTACATCCTGCATAAATAGAAGCGGAATGATAAATTTGCAGTATAAAATAATTTATCTCTTTGAGTGCATATATATATATATATACTCGCAATGCTAGCTGGGGGGGCTCTGCCCCCCCTAGGCCCCCCCGAAAAAGGCCTCCGGCCTGTTATGCTCACTGTGGGAGGTCTTACACTTTTTGTTTGCTACTTGTTACTTAAGGATCGTTTACTTTTAAGCTGGCTAGCTTAGGTATAAGCGATATTTCCACTTTCACGTAAAACGAGCGCATGGTACGTAGGCTACATTATGAATGTAAATATTTATAAAGAGAAACGTTTATCTGAGGGGCTATAAAAAAGTAAAATAAATTTCTACGAGTTTCTCTAACTTATTCAATTCAAACACAAAAAACGTTGAGACCACGTCCCACTGTAAAACCCAATGCATACGTAATATCATAACATAACGACTTTACGTATTACAATGAAAAACACGTTTATTAATTATTTTCCACAAAACTCAAGCAAATTCAAGATATACGAATAAGATGTAACAGCTGTTCCCCTTCGTAAGCGAATTACGTAGGGACTGAATATCAATATTTAGAACAAATGCGCCTTAGCATGAATTGGGGCTAGTATGACGAATTTTATCGAAATATTATTTATCGTGATCGCGAATGATTTCACTTCAGAAATACCTCTATTTAAAGTTTTAATGAATCGGGATACACAAATATCTCAGCCTCAATATCCCACGCAATGCGCAATAAATCTGGTGAGTAACGGATCACAGCCTTTGGTGTACAAGACATTGTGAATGTCAAGACTTCGATAATTTTTACAGTTGAATACCTTAGTCACTCAAGGAAACGTGATTTTTGCAAGACAAATAATTGAATAAGAAATACCTTTATTTGCACTTATCTTCCATATTGTATTACTCACTGCCTATTCGAATGATCACTTCTGCAGCTCACGGATAACCTTGTACATTAAAAAGGAAATTAACGGAAAAAAGAACGTAAACAAAAATAAAAAGTTATCACCATCACAAAACACGATAATAAAATCATTTTTACCAACCTATATTGTGTAAGACTTGTTTAAAAGTCTTTCTACTACAATCGTGTATCGCCAACAAGATACGAACTACCGTATATCTCCGAATATAGTCCCCCCTTTTTTTCCAAAAATGGCCGCGGAAAAGTAAGGGGGGGGGACTATAATCGAGTGTAATCCAATTTAGCATACTAAAGGTGACCGTAAAGTAATAAATAACGGCATAATGGCTAATGTTCTCGTAGTCTTTCTATTTGAGTATATTTATGAGGATTATAATCGGAGATATGTATTAGTAAATACTCAGGGAAAAATTTCTGCTGTGTAAGTCATTTGGAACTGTCATGTATCTGCTTTGTACCACTGATTTGTATGTGCTTTTGAACTACTGTGGAATTGAAACACGGTACACAGCAGTTCATGACGTCATAGCATCGCTACCATGTCATCAACTCATTTGAAACATATTTTGAACTGCCTTGGATTTCCATTGGAAACTGCTATGGGACTCATTTGGATTTAAATTTGGAAGTCGTTTGTACCACTCGTTCATCCGTTTTGAAACTGATTTGTACCATTTGGAACTCATTTGTACAACATGCCACCTCCTTTGTAGCAGTTCAAGATGGCGTACTCAATTTTCTTGAAGTTTATTTTAGTCTGTTTCGGATATTTAGGCAAAATGACTATTACGAATGGAAGTGCGGCAGTGCCGCCATTAGGCAATTGCTCCATTGCTTTGCAAAGCATTAGTCATAAACGAAATACATTCAAGCTCGACAAGCTTAACAAAAGTTTCGTGTTTTCATATTGCGGAGTGAGGGGTAAGTCACTTTGGTGGTCAAGAAAGTCCTTATCGAGAGCTTAATTCCGATCTTACGTGGTTGATGTGGATCATTCAGTGTCCATTTTTGAGTGAAATGCCTTCGTTTCTGGAAATTTTTTCTTGAAAACCGTCATGTTAAATATCTGAAAATACAATGGGAAATGCGAAAAAAGGCCTTTCCGGGTAATCGAACTTGTCATCTTCGACATTGAAATATATTTTCGAAGGAGGGATTCATGGCGAAAAAATTCAGCCCTAAAATGCGGATCCAAATATGGACATAAACCATTTCCTAGGGATCGCGAAGACAATATACATGGTATGTTTTATCATAGAGTAAGTATATTATATACTTACTCTATGGTTTTATGTATATTAATCTATGCAAAATACTACTTTTCCGGTAGTATCAAAGAACGAAAGCTATGAAAGAAAAGGTTGCAAATATGCCGTAAAATTCACAATATTTATAATTGCGAAGTATACTTTGAAAGTATAGACATTGAATTTTTACGATAATAATATACTTGGAAACGCAAAAAAACGCGAGCTCTATGAATTTGTTATTGAATACCTTTATTATACGTAACCCAAATTCTCGGTACGTAGTGAAGATAATCTTGTCGCATTTCAAATCGGACCCAAAAATACGATTTAAGCCACAAGGAAAATAGAATGATTTTTAAACTAATTCGAGTGATTATTTGGGAGTTCCGTTTCTATTAACTGACTTGCGATTATTTCTTATTAAACTACGTATGCATTTTTATTGCATATATGTATTAAAGAATTTTCGTTTTCTCGACCAAACGTATCAGACTGAACCTGGCCATGGTATGTTGGCGCGTAGAAGACAGTTCCAAAACAAATGATGACGTTTATAAATCGCATGGATTTGTTCACAGAGAATTACAAACGTATGGAAAGCCGTAATACATGAATCTTTTCAGTACACAACAGTTACAATACGAATGATGACGCCCGGAAATCCTGTCATCTCGTTCAAAGGGAGTTCCAAATGAATTTTCTCCGTACACAGCAGTTACAATACGAATGATGACGTCTGGAAATCCTACCGAATCGTTCAAACGTAGTTCCAAATGAGTAGAAAGCAGTTCCAAACGAACACACTCTGTACAAAGGAGTTCCAAAGGGGATCACAAATGAGTTACAAACGTCTTCATATTTCTAATTTTTGGTACAAATGAGTGAAAATGAGTTTCACAGCAGTTCCAATGCAGATTTTGGTGTTCCAAAGCAGTTTCAAAAGGGTTCCAAAGCAGTTGCAAAGCAAAAATTTTTCCCTGAGTACTGCCACGTTTTACCGGAAATTAAGACAATTTTTACCACAAATGTTGTACAGATACGATTATTCCGATTCAAATAGCATATCGAATATGCGTTTTCACGGAATCCATCGGGTAGCCGCTAATTTTTCTTGGAAAAGTATTGTTAGAATAATTCAATCGACACTGATCACTTAATGACGCAAAACAGTAAATAATTAAAATGAAAACTAAACACACACTATCATTACATTAATCGAACACTAGAATTGAATCAATAGTATATGTACCCGTCGCTCATTTAATAACTACACGATTTAAATAATTGCGAAAAATAAACAGATAAAGTGAACCTTTCGTGACGATTTAGCATTTCATTGCGTCCGTAGCTACTATACGTCCGTGCGGTTCGTGTTTACAACCATTGCCTTTACCGCCTTCACAGAACAAGAATGCGCAATAGGTGATGCATTTGTTTCTGAAAAGGCGCAATAATCGACGACTTTAAACCAGAAGCGCCGGCATTACTGCATTTGATCGAAATACAGCGACTCAGCATCGAAAGTGTAATCAATTTATTGAGGAATATCTTCAATTCGTCAGGGTAAATAGGATCGATAAATTACGTCGCATAACGTTTCGCAATTATTTCCGCGATATTTTCTTTATTAAAAATAATTTTACGTTCAACAGTGAGGTGATGGATCAAGTAGAAAGATGAGGATCAATCCTGCCGCAGATTAGAGGCCTTCAAAGACGGAGTTTCGATGCCAATTTAAAAATAGCCGTTGCAGAATACGCCGTAAATCATAGTATTTACAGCGCTAGCAAAGCGCTAATACATAGCGGAAGTCATTTCGGGGGTCTCGATGCGGCAGATTCAAAGAATTAAAGGAAAATATCGTCGAATTTGTGCGCAAATGCAGAGCAGAAGCCCTTTGTGTAACTTATGCAATGATTCGCGACGAGGCATTGAAAATTGATATAATTTTTTTTTCAGTTTTAATGTTTGTTAGAAAAAGTTTATTTCTCAATTTTATTACTTTGATATTTTTAAGTCCTGTTGTTTAATTGTTTTGCTTAGCAGGCATTTGATAGCAATATTTTTATAATTTATTTAACACAATTTTATTTAGATTTCCTAAATTCTTCAGGTCACTTGGATTTGTGATGACTTGATGGGTGTGTTACACTGGATCTAAGGAAGTTTCAGGGTCAAATGCAATACTGTTTATGGGCTTTAAGTTAAAGCTTATATATTGACATTGTCTGTAGTCATTTGGAAATCAAAAATATTAATATTTTTGTGAAGGTTTAAAAAATACAATAGCCTTGGATACTTAAAAAAATTTCTCATTTCTTCATTACATCTGGTTAAGGAACTATAAATTACTGATAAATTCAATGGATCACAACATGTTTTAGGTATAGTTATTTTGTTGTGATGGAAAATATGTGAACAGATTTGTTCTTAATCTTCACAGAAAATAATAGTTTTTATCGAATCTAGAATCTTAACTTGCTAACCACAGAAAAATTGCCTTCCTTTACATTTTAAAATTTTTCCCAAAACTGAGGTCTCAAAATTGGGGGGGGGGGACTATATTCGGGGGGGACTATATTCGGAGATATACGGTATAGTCAACAGCACGAATCAAATTTCTAATATGGCAATTAGAGCACTTGTTAACTTTGAAATTAATAACCACCACACTCTCGATGTAATATACCAAAAACAACAACTAATTTCTTACCTTACATTTCTCCGCTTTTGATTTGAATGCGCTTTGATTTAAACAGATGTTTGTTCTTGCGGAAAGAAGACGCAAAGAAATAGACACTTCAATTATTACTTTCTTAATTTCCAACCTTATATTTATCAGTTTTTCGTTTTAATTCCTTTATCCTCTTTCCCAATTTAGTTCCTCTTGTTTGCATAAACAAATATGTTGCTATGATTGTTCGTTTGTATGACTGCCGCGCCGCCATTGGAATTTGGTGGCCATTTTTTGAACTAATCCCTATACTCACTTTTAATTGAATAGACGGATAAATAATTGTAAATTTAGTGTTTTCATAATTTTTCCTGGGGTTTCAGACAATTTTAGAGGGGGTCTTCATTAGACTTTTTGCCGTATCTCGTCTCGTTCACCCCAAACATTTGTATAGGTGAGTGAGTGGTCGTAAGTGGTCTTTATACTATATAGATATATTCACTCACAAGCGGAATGTTAGTGGAGCACAGCAGAAAACTATGGAAATAGTATAGGATACTAAATTTTCTTTAGAAGCATAAGTGGTGCCACAAACTTTGTCCTAAAACTTTTGAAAGTGACTGCACGTGTAACTCAGATGTAAATATAAATGAACTAACAGATATTTTCACGTAAAAATCCCCATCTCTGAGTTCCTCTTGTCATTTTGATGACAACTGCTTACCATTTTCTAAAGTACGAAACTGACTTGAAGAATAATCAGGAGCACAGTTGACCAAAGCGAGGCATCTGCTTTAAAAATGCTGTTCCAACGAAATTTGAATGCTGATCCTAAAAGAAACAGAGAGAACCCCGAACTTCCGCTCTCCAGAGAGCAAGAAAATAACTATAACTATAGCACATTTTTAAATTTATTTCATAATTTAGATCCGGAAACTAAAAACCATTAATGAGTAAAGGATTTTATGATGGTATGTCCTCAAATTAAAGCATCCACTACAATTGCTGTGATTACTGTCTCTATCAAAACTGTAAACATTTCATCTTAAGAAGTTTCATTTCAATGAAATGATTCGTTTTAAGACATAAAAATTGTTCATCGAGCCTCGGTTGATAATGTCTGTACATTTCGAGAATCACCCAGACCAAAATTAATGTTTTTTTTCACCATGATGATAAAACTTTGGCCACTATTTCCACGAACCCAATATGTTTACGGCTTCTTCAAGAGTTACTTCCGCGGCATTCATGAGGTTCACATGTCACACGGCGTCAGCCAATAGAAATACGTTTCGCGTCGTGGGCGTGGCCAAAGCTCCTAGCGTACTTTTAAAGCTACTTATCTCGGTTAAAAATCGAATTTGAGCTCTTAAATTTGGTGTGTGTTTTTCATTCGTATCTTTTTGGTTTAAAACAACAAAATCCAATTTCTAATTTTGAGTGTTCCCTCCTATTGGCTTTCCTTTCTCTGGAGTTCATCACTATGATTCCGCCAAAAATATATTCTGTAAAAATGTGATTATGTGCATCAATATTGTCTTATTGTATAGCATAGGGGTGTCAGGCTGGCGCTTATTTTTTCAAAATGATCCAATTTAAAAATTCATGGTCGCAAAATATTATAAAATTTTCAGGTTCGTGTGACGTGGGATAGCCGCACCTGAGTCGTCTAAAGGCGCCTATTGGGCCTTAATGCAGCTATTTGGAATGTTGAGTTTTTTGACTCGGATAAAACGTTTACTTAAGTAAACATGATATTTAAGGGTCATTTGGACAAAAATTTCAACCGTTTAGTCGTATCCCTATTCCTTCATGTGGAAACGCTGCCTAAAAAAAAGTACCCGCTGAACGCCCCCACCTCCCTGCCTCCAGGTGCACTGCGTGTTTCTTGATTAGCGGGCACTAATTAGTCGTGTGGATCTTCCCTCCTTCCCCTTTCGTGCTGCCAGAGTGAGTGATAATGACAAGCCAGGGGCCATATGATAGGCCAATTTCCTTTATTAGGCTTTTACAGCTTACAACTTTGAAAACTCCAACAGTTGTGCATTTTGTTGAAACTGAAAGTTTCTTTGTATCTAACATTGATAGATGGCCCTGAGATGGTGACATTCTTTATTTCTTTGATAGCTGTCAGTGAGGGAACTCTGCATAAAACAAGTATCATATGCATATTAGTGTGCAACTGGCCAATCAATGTCCATACATATGTGTTTCAAGGGAATCGGGATTGACAAATCATAATTGAGGAGCGTTGAAGTGAGACAAATGAGCAAGTGGAGGGGGAATGATGATGCGAGTGTTGCGTAAGGGATGGCAACCCAGGGGTGAGTGAGGTGCTATTGCGTTGTTGAGGCCCCCCTAATTTGTTGAGTCTCTCTCTCGTGATGGCCTTGACGATGGAGGGCAGTGATTGGCAGAGATGAATTTTGCTCCAGAGACTCGTTTTCATCTCAATGTGTGCAGTCCCTTATTTTCTGACAAAAAACCTCTTCAGCTCTGACCGTTCAATTTTGTTACAATGCCTCTAAAATATTGTTAAGCAAAATTTGAATGAGGTCTGAGTATTCCTAACTATGCTGAATTGAACAGGAAGTTTCGTGAAGATCATTCCGAGATTTGTCGGGCTGAATCCCACTCGGGCCTAGCGTTGCAGGAAGTACATATGTGTGACCGTTAGTTTATTTGAAGCTTGCAATTGTTAAGTGTGCACAATTTGGTAGCTATTCCAGCATATTTATTCCCAAGCAGCAGGCACGTAGGCAGAAATTTTCTTTGAGTGGGAGCTGGGATGGATGGTACATATGCGGATTGCTGCCTGTATTTTTGCATTATGTACTTTCAATTCACATCAATTGGAAAACCATGCATATACATATTTAAATCAGCTGTGTAGTTCATCTGCATATTGCACAAAGCTAAATTCATGCTTGTTTGTTTGACAGACATCATAAGATGTAAATGTATAAAAAAATGGAGGGTCAGGGAATGGAAGCCCCTGGGATAGTGGTCTCCTCAGCTGACATGCTTCAAGGGTAGTCACCACTAAAGAAAAAGATTCTGGGGGCCGAAGCCCTCAAAGAAATACCGTATTTCTCCTAATATAGTCCCCCTCTGAATATACTCCCCTCCCCCTAATTTTGAGGCCTCAGTTTTTGGAAAAAAATTAAAAAATATGCTTGAATATTTTTAAAATTTTTCTTTTACCCTCTTTACTTTTTCCAGGGGCATTTTTTGGAAAAAAGGGGGACTATATTCAGATATGTACAGTATACATTTGATTGAAAATTTAGTGTAAAAGGCCATGAAACATCAAATGAAAAATCTTTTTTTTTTTATATTAGGGAGAAGAAACTAATAGCCAATACATAGTTTCACTGTGGTTTGCAAGCTAGTATATTTTCTAATAAAAAAGCACATTGTGGGGGCATGGAAGGTAATTTACATGCAGTCTGTCTCACTAAACTGTGAGAATATAAGAGGATCCTAAACAGCTCCGGGGAAGTCTTTTAAGCAAAGGTCAAGAAGTGAATATTATATCACACAGTTTTTACTTAATGGACAAGGATGCCCTAGCAGCACTAACTCTTGCATGATGATGCACAAAGGTTAAGAAAAGACTTAGCTGTTTCACAAAATAAAATATATTTGTGACCGGTTTCGATACAGCGTAATATCATCTGGCAATTACAAGTATCAGTACATAGAATTTATACCCTTGAAGGCGTGAGAGGGGTGGTAGAGTGGAGGTGGAGAAAATGTTGGTGATGATGATGATCACTTGCACGATGGATCGAAAGAGAAGAAAAATTTTCATTTTAGTGGAATATTCACAATTTTCTTTTGACTTCACTTTTATATTTATATGTTAAAGATTCAATGAAAACTTTTAGGTAATGTCAAAGGCAAATTATCCTAAAGTTGCAATAAAACAGTCTGGAGGCTAAGCAGGGTTCTGGAAGAAATACAAGCAGGTGGGTTCACTGCACTAAGTGGCTCTAGGGAGTGTTGTGCAGAGTGTGGGCGTGTTTTTCCCTTTTTCAATATCCTTTTCTCAGATATGTATCTAGGAGGCCTATGAAGAGTTAGTACTCTCAACTCTTGTTGACAGTACATACTTCCAAGTCCTATTGACTGAATGCACCTGCAGGCATGGCCCCTTGCTGATCAGCACACTCTTGTACCTTGAAGTAAATGCTGCTTAACTAACTAATAACTTCCATGACATTGTCGTGAGTGGGATTGCACTGATGAACTTGAGAGCAAGAAGACTAAAGTCCATGTGCATTGTGGTGCGAAATGGAAAACATGATGCAGTATCAGTGTTAAATAATTAACCAAAACGCTGATTAGTGTGATAGCTGGAAACTTTGTATAACTATTTGGAAAGCTTTTAGGTAAGATTTCATAAAGTCCTCCTTTTTGTTGCTGCAAGGCTGTAAGTGCAATGTGGCAACCAGGAAAATGTACTGAAATTCCATTTCTGAGTACGCAATGGGGCAAATGTTAATATTTGAAAAGTATACATGCCATCAGTGTGTGCTAACATGAATATGCTTAAGCATTGAAATGTGCTTAGTGTGGAGACAAATGGCCGGTCTTTGGAATATCTGTCTTCAGTCTTCGATAACGGAATCATGCGACAAGTAGTGGTGAGGCATTTTGGCCTCCCAGTTGCGGCATGAGGTGGCTGGGGATGTTGGCTTTGCGTAGCGCATATTTGGGCATGGTGGTTTGCACTAACAGCTGGCTCTGTCTCCCTGGTTATGGTGCATCAGGGAGTTGGCAGACGGTGTCCTTGTGATGGATGAACGCGGCAGCCGGGTTGGTCTGTCACACATAGCGGCGCGTGCCGCCATCACGCAAGTGGTCCTTTCACGCATCGCCATGGCTGTGCCCTCTATGGGTAAGGCATGAATGGACATGTATGCTCATATCTCTTGCAATCTTCATTATCAGAAAATGTGATTAGTATGTGCATGGGATGAGGTGATGAAAATATTTGTATAGTCTTGTCACATCTTCCATGTATGACCCAGCCAGAGAAGGTTTTTGAAGTGGTTTAACTTAGAAATGCTGAACCTTCAAGAATTTTGTTGTTTTTGAACCACCTGCTGGCTAAAGTGTTGGCACTGTTTGTTTTAGGGGGTAAAAATCATCATGACAGTCAGGAGAAGGATTGCATTTGGGATTATCATTCGTAAGGACTATTTGGCTTGGTTTGCTCTCTGGCTGATGTCATGAAATTTGTTTAATATGTAATTGTTGGTGCGTTTGCATATGGAGCATGGTAGCATGTTGATATGAATTTTTATGCATGCTTTAAATCTCTCAGTATGGTTGCCTCTGCCTTTTAGACATTTATGCAAGTGCTTCTCTGAATATATGTCGTGCAGCATGGCAAGGAATGTAATCCCTCGTGGCTGAGTATTGCCAGTTAGTTGCTTTCATGTGCTGGGAGAGAGATTGTTTTATGAATCAGATGTCAGTGTAGCTGATTGTGTTGTGTGCTGGAGAATTTGTTATAAGCTGTGCATGTGTGCTTTTATTTTCATACTGTATGCATTATTCAGTGCTAAAAACTTTTTCTGTGCTGCAATATAAGCTCTAGATCATCTGATGGCTGCCTTCAGATGCATGTAACTGCCCTGGTCCGTCTACCTCTTGGCCCATCGTCATTTAAATCCTGCATGGCGCTGTGCCTCCAGTTGCCACTTTACATAATCTTGGGAAAAGTAGGAGTGGTTTCAGTGTGGCGCTTGGATTCTTGGATCCCTGGAGACAGTGAGCATGGTGCTCATTGAAACATTGGAAGGAGGGGTTTATTTGGAAGAAGAGACATGAAATTTCCCTGGCTCTGAGTTTCCTTGGCCTCTTTCCCATTGTTATGATGCAGTAAATCCCCCTCTGCCATCTCAACAAAATCAACGTGTGAAATGACTATTTGCCTGATAAGGCTGTGAGATATTTGAAACAATAGTACATATCATGGAATTTGTGAGATGGCTCTAATTTCTATCTATGTATTCAATTAATCACTAACCCTATAGTAGTGGGTGGGATAATAGAGGAAATTGGTCATTTATGAGTGAATTTTTGTTCGTTCATGGAGTTATCCTACTTTATTTAGAACTCGAGTTTAGCTAGTGTACATGATTGATTGCAAATTGTTCAGTGGGATAAATAAGAGACATGTCCAGTAGATACATAATCTCAAGGGAAGTGGGTGGAATAAATTTTCCCTTCAGGGAAAATGGTACATTTCCAATATCATCATCATCATCATCACTGGTCAACAACCCTTAGAATGGTTTGATCCATCTTTCTTTAGTCAGCCAATCTTTTCTTATCTGTCTTAGTATTTCTTCTCTTCGGCATCCTTCTTTACGTGTTCCACTTATTTCATTCAAGGTATTCTTTTCCGTTCTTGCGTTCTTTCCGTTCTTTTCCATAATTGCTCTACATTTTGAAGAAATGTTTTGACTTTCCAATGAAATATTCAAAGCGACTTTATGCCATCAGTTTTTTTTTTTTTAATTCCATTTTAAACTAGCAATTTGATAAATTCGGTCTAAAATATCAATGCCTTCCTTCAACTGTACCATCTTGAAAACTGCTGCCTATTCTGCTTGTGAGACATCTGGAAGGGTCAGCTACTTTAGCTTGACATTCAGTATCTTCCTTATAAGCTCACTGCCCCAAGTGTCTTTGGGTCACCTCGTTATTCCTAATCCTCCTAAGTGTGCATGTGACCTGTCTAAAAATATTGATATTTTTAGATGTTAATAACTACTACCTATTATTGGCATGTTGCCAAACGGGGCTGTGCCGTGCCAGTGCCGGTTAACAGGAAGCAAAGTTTCACGCGCAAGAGGTGGCAATGCAGCATTCGTTCGCTCCGGCATATTTTTTTAATGCCTGTATATAACCTACACTACATAAAAATCATGTATTTTTGGATCATAGAAAATTTTCATATAAATTAAAAAGCGTCTCAATCAGTTTTATTTTTTCTTTCAGGGTAGGCTGTATGACTAGATAGTGTTTAAATATTTTTGTTATTTTACAACAAAATATGCATTTCAAAAATATGCAAAGGCTATTTTATTAATCTACATTAATGTTTGCAACTCATTGCAGAAGAAGAATGTTGTGGACGTAAGTAGTTTTCCCCAGGTTGAGTTATAAAGTTCATGAAGTTGACGAAACAGTTAATTTTATGGTGTGTGGAGTCATTTGTTGCACTCGCATGTCTTGATTTTTGAATATTTCATAAAACAAAAAATAAATCAGAATTGAGAATAAAATTTCCTTTAAAATGACGTATTTTGAATTATTATGGCATGCACTGAAGTCCAGATATAAATTTGCAAAGTACAGCGGCACATCATTTTGACACTGACAGTAATGGAAAGAAAACTCCATAACAAGTGGTGTATGAAGTTATTTAGGAGACTATTGAATTTCGCAGTCTTAAATTCATATGTACGTTGTTCACAGGAAAAAAACATTTAAAAAATTGACTCTTATCATTGAGTGTGCAATTGGCCGAGGTAATATTTTTGAAATACCCATACAGACTGTTGGACATAGCTGTCACACTTAAGACAATTTAGTAACAAGATTCATAGAAATAGATATCCTAAAGACAATTCCTACAGCTGGGAAGAAATCAAAGCCTCAAAGGAGGTGTGCAGTTTGTGCCTAATATGGAAAATGAAGAGACAGCGTGTACTGGTGTGAAAAATGTGCAATGGGCTTATGCTTTGTTTGCTTCAAATCATGCCACACGAACCAGAATTACTGAGGTATAGTCCATTGAATATTTGCATGTTGATGTTTGAAACATTAGCATGTTTGTACCCTTATGAAATGATTTGGTAATAATAGAACAAAGTCAGAGAAATGGGCCAAGTGATGAATTTTCAAGTAAGCGAAACGGGTAATCCTATCGAAATTATCCAATCGGTTATGAAATTTTCAACCCCAAATCACTAAAATACATCATGTAATTGTAAAAAAAATACATTGAATGCTAGAGATCTTGCAGCTTATTTGAAGCAAAATTTAAATCTTTGAAAACTAAAAATTTATTCATTAGTTCATCGAACGAGATACATAAAACAATAAATATTTATTAAAATGCTTGAAAAGTTATCATATAGTTGCACATTTTTTAACGCAAGCTTTTAAAAATTTTTAGATACTTATTGTTCATTATTATTAAAGTTATAAATCATTAAATGACAGCATTCCAAAAAGGCGAAGTCATGTAAATCTCATGTGGCCGCTGAGATGGGATGGGATTTAATTAAATGCCTGCTGCACTTGAGGGGTTAAGATGTTCAATTTCTTTCGGGCTTCTCAGCATTGGGTTCCAATCCACGTTGTCAAATGCCTTCTCTAAGTCCATGAGCGCAATGAATGTTGGCTTTTTCTTTTCCATTCTCTTTTCTATGAGGAGCCGAATAGCCAATATTGCTTCCCTTGTGCCTTTGCTTTTTCTGAATCCAAATTGGTCCTCATCCAAATGTAGATATAGATGATCCTTGTCAGTATCTTCAAGGCATGTGACGTCAGGCTTATGGTCCTAAAATCTTCACAGTTCTCCGCTCTTTTCTTCTTAGGAATAGTGATTATAATGTTCCTCTGAAAGTCCTTTGGTATCTCACCTATCGAATACATTTCGCTAATGATTTTGTACGGCTGGTTCAACGTCTTATCTCCAGCATTTTTAATTAGCTCTGCGGGAATATCATCAATTCCAGACGCTTTATTTATCCTTAGGTCACTGACAGCCGCATCAAATTCTGATCTTAAAATTGAGGCTCCCATGTCATCGTCATCTACTTCCCTCTCGTTTTTGATAGCATTCATTCTTAGGCTGCTTCCTTTGTACAAATCTTCCAGATATTCCTTCCATCTCTTCCCTTTTTCTTCGTTTTCAATCAATAGTTCTCCATTTTTGTTCCAAATTGTATTGCATCTAATGCCCTTTTCCATAAGGTGGTTCTTAACTATTGTGTAGGCGGCCTCTACATTTCCATGCATAAGATTTTTCTGAACGTCGTCATAGATATGTTTCATCCAAGCTTCTCTAGCCTTCCTTGCTTAGCCACATATCTCCTTCTTATTCTCTTG
This sequence comes from Ischnura elegans, assembly GCF_921293095.1. Classification (NCBI taxonomy): domain Eukaryota; kingdom Metazoa; phylum Arthropoda; class Insecta; order Odonata; family Coenagrionidae; genus Ischnura; species Ischnura elegans. The sequence goes on from NC_060247.1 coordinate 144,283,150, forward strand.
TAGTTAGTCTGCCCTTCCTCTGTTTTCGCATCCTTGTACTTTCTCCTTTCTTCAATGAGATTTAAGACTTCCTGCGTAATCCATGGTTTTTTCATAGCCACCCTTGTTTTACCAAGAGCTTCCCCAGCTGCTGCCTGTGCACCCCCTCTAATCTGCTCACCCCCTCTAATCTGCAAACCCCCTCTAATCTGCACACCCCCTCTAATCTGCACACCCCCTCTAATCTGCGCACCCCCTCTAATCTGCACACCCCCTCTAATGCACACCCCCTTTAATGCACACCCCCTCTAATCTCCACACCCCCTCTAATCTGCGCACCCCCTCTAATCTGCAAACCCCCTCTAATCTGCACACCCCCTCTAATCTGCACACCCCCTCTAATCTGCGCACCCCCTCTAATCTGCACACCCCCTCTAATGCACACCCCCTTTAATGCACACCCCCTCTAATCTCCACACCCCCTCTAATCTGCGCACCACCTCTAATCTGCACACCCCCTCTAATCTGCACACCCCCTCTAATCTCCACACCCCCTCTAATCTGCACACCCCCTCTAATCTGCACACCCCCTCTAATTTCCACACCCCCTCTAATCTGCACACCCCCTCTAATCTGAACACCCCCTCTAATCTGTACACCCCCTCTAATCTGCACACCCCCTCTAATCTGAACACCCCCTCTAATCTCCACACCCCCTCTAATCTGCACACCCCCTCTAATCTGCACACCCCCTCTAATCTGTACACCCCCTCTAATCTGCACACCCCCTCTAATCTCCACACCCCCTCTAATCTGCACACCCCCTCTAATCTGCACACCCCCTCTAATCTGTACACCCCCTCTAATCTGCACACCCCCTCTAATCTGAACACCCCCTCTAATCTGCACACCCCCTCTGATTTCCACACCCCCTCTAATCTGTGACCCCCTCTAATCTGCACACCCCCTCTGATCTGCACACCCCCTCTAATCTGCACACCCCCTCTAATCTCCACACCCCCTCTAATCTCCACACCCCCTCTAATCTGTGCATCCCCTCTAATCTCCACACCCCCTCTAATCTGTGCATCCCCTCTAATCTGCACACCCCCTTTAATCTGTGCACCCCCTCTAATCTGCACACCCCCTCTAATCTGAACACCCCTTCTAATCTGAACACCCCCTCTAATCTGCACACCCCCTCTATGCACCCCCTCTAATCTGCACACCCCCTCTAATCTGAACACCCCTTCTAATCTGAACACCCCCTCTAATGTGCACACCCCCTCTAATCTCAACACCCCCTCTAATCTCCACACCCCCTCTAATCTGCACACCCCCTCTGATTTCCACACCCCCTCTAATCTGCACACCCCCTCCAATCTCCACACCCCCTCTAATCTCAACACCCCCTCTAATCTGTGCATCCCCTCTAATCTGCACACCCCCTTTAATCTGTGCACCCCCTCTAATCTGCACACCCCCCTCTAATCTGAACACCCCTTCTAATCTGAACTCCCCCTCTAATCTGCACACCCCCTCTATGCACCCCCTCTAATCTGCACACCCCCTCTAATCTGAACACCCCTTCTAATCTGAACACCCCCTCTAATCTGCACACCCCCTCTAATCTCAACACCCCCTCTAATCTGTGCACCCCCTCTAATCTGCACCCCCCCTCTTATCTGCTCACCCCCTCTAATCTGCACACCCCCTCTAATCTGCACACCCCCTCTAATCTGAACACCCCCTCTAATCTGTTCAACCCCTCTAATCTGTGCACCTCCTCTAATCTGCACACCCCCTTTAATCTGAACACCCCCTCTAATCTGAACACCCCCTCTAATCTGCACACCCCCTTTAATCTGAACACCCCTTCTAATCTGAACACCCCTTCTAATCTGCACACCCCCTCTAATCTGAACACCCCTTCTAATCTGAACACCCCCTCTAATCTGCACACCCCCTCTAATCTCCACACCCCCTCTAATCTCCACACCCCCTCTAATCTGCACACCCCCTCTAATCTGAACACCCCCTGTAATCTGTGCACCCTCTCTAATCTCCACCCCCCCTCTAATCTGCACACCCCCTCTAATCTGTGCACCCCCTCTAATCTGTGCATCCCCTCTAATCTGCACACCCCCTTTAATCTGTGCACCCCCTCTAATCTGCACACCCCCTCTAATCTGAACACCCCTTCTAATCTGAACACCCCCTCTAATCTGCACACCCCCTCTATGCACCCCCTCTAATCTGCACACCCCCTCTAATCTGAACACCCCTTCTAATCTGAACACCCCCTCTAATCTGCACACCCCCTCTAATCTCAACACCCCCTCTAATCTCCACACCCCATCTAATCTGCACACCCCCTCTGATTTCCACACCCCCTCTAATCTGCACACCCCCTCCAATCTCCACACCCCCTCTAATCTCAACACCCCCTCTAATCTGTGCATCCCCTCTAATCTGCACACCCCCTTTAATCTGTGCACCCCCTCTAATCTGCACACCCCCTCTAATCTGAACACCCCTTCTAATCTGAACTCCCCCTCTAATCTGCACACCCCCTCTATGCACCCCCTCTAATCTGCACACCCCCTCTAATCTGAACACCCCTTCTAATCTGAACACCCCCTCTAATCTGCACACCCCCTCTAATCTCAACACCCCCTCTAATCTGTGCACCCCCTCTAATCTGCACCCCCCCTCTTATCTGCTCACCCCCTCTAATCTGCACCCCCCCTCTTATCTGCTCACCCCCTCTAATCTGCACACCCCCTCTAATCTGCACACCCCCTCTAATCTGAACACCCCCTCTAATCTGTTCAACCCCTCTAATCTGTGCACCTCCTCTAATCTGCACACCCCCTTTAATCTGAACACCCCCTCTAATCTGAACACCCCCTCTAATCTGCACACCCCCTTTAATCTGAACACCCCTTCTAATCTGAACACCCCTTCTAATCTGCACACCCCCTCTAATCTGTTCAACCCCTCTAATCTGTGCACCTCCTCTAATCTGCACACCCCCTTTAATCTGAACACCCCCTCTAATCTGAACACCCCCTCTAATCTGCACACCCCCTTTAATCTGAACACCCCTTCTAATCTGAACACCCCTTCTAATCTGCACACCCCCTCTAATCTGAACACCCCTTCTAATCTGAACACCCCCTCTAATCTGCACACCCCCTCTAATCTCCACACCCCCTCTAATCTCCACACCCCCTCTAATCTGCACACCCCCTCTAATCTGAACACCCCCTGTAATCTGTGCACCCTCTCTAATCTCCACACCCCCTCTAATCTGCACACCCCCTCTAATCTGTGCACCCCCTCTAATCTGCACACCCCCTTTAAAATGAACACCCCCTCTAATCTGCACACCCCCTCTAATCTTTGCACCCCCTCTAATCTGCACACCCCCTTTAATCTGAACACCCCCTCTAATCTGAACACCCCCTTTAATCTGCACACCCCCTCTAATCTGCACACCCCCTCTAATCTGCACACCCCCTCTAATCTCCACACCCCCTCTAATCTCCACACCCCCTCTAATCTGTGCACCCCCTCTAATCTGTGCATCCCCTCTAATCTCCACACCCCCTCTAATCTGTGCATCCCCTCTAATCTGCACACCCCCTCTAATCTGTGCACCCCCTCTAATCTGCACACCCCCTCTAATCTGCACACCCCCTCTAATCTGCACACCCCCTCTAATCTGTGCACCCCCTCTAATCTGCACACCCCCTCTAATCTGTGCACCCCCTCTAATCTGCACACCCCCTCTAATCTGAACACCCCTTCTAATCTGAACACCCCCTCTAATCTGCACACCCCCTCTAATCTCCACACCCCCTCTAATCTCCACACCCCCTCTAATCTGCACACCCCCTCTAATCTGAACACCCCCTCTAATCTGCACACCCCCTCTAATCTGCACACCCCCTCTAATCTGCACACCCCCTCTAATCTGTGCACCCCCTCTTATCTTTGCACCCCCTCTAATCTGCACACCCCCTCTAATCTCCACACCCCCTCCAATCTGCACACCCCCTCTAATCTCCACACCCCCTCTAATCTCCACACCCCCTCTAATCTGCGCACCCCCTCTAATCTGCACACCCCCTCTAATCTGTGCACCCCCTCTAATCTGCACACCCCCTTTAATCTGAACACCCCCTCTAATCTGAACACCCCCTCTAATTTGTGCACCCCCTCTTATCTGCGCACCCCCTCTAATCTGTGACCCCCTCTAATCTGCACACCCCCTCTGATCTCCACACCCCCTCTAATCTCCACACCCCCTCTAATCTCCACACCCCCTCTAATCTTTGCATCCCCTCTAATCTGTGCACCCTCTCTAATCTGTTCACCTCCTCTAATCTGCACACCCCCTCTAATCTGAACACCCCCTCTAATCTGAACACCCCCTCTAATCTGCACACCCCCCTTTAATCTGAACACCCCTTCTAATCTGAACACCCCTTCTAATCTGCACACCCCCTCTAATCTGAACACCCCTTCTAATCTGAACACCCCCTCTAATCTGCACACCCCCTCTAATCTCCACACCCCCCTCTAATCTGCACACCCCCTCTAATCTGAACACCCCCTCTAATCTGTGCACCCTCTCTAATCTGCACACCCCCTCTAATCTGTGCACCCCCTCTAATCTGCACACCCCCTTTAATCTGAACACCCCCTCTAATCTGCACACCCCCTCTAATCTGTGCACCCCCTCTAATCTGCACACCCCCTTTAATCTGAACACCCCCTCTAATCTGAAAACCCCCTCTAATCTGCACACCCCCTTTAATCTGAACACCCCCTCTAATCTGTGCACCCTCTCTAATCTCCACACCCCCTCTAATCTGCACACCCACTCTAATCTGTGCACCCCCTCTAATCTGCACACCCCCTCTAATCTCCACACCCCCTCTAATCTCCACACCCCCTCTAATCTGAACACCCCCTCTAATCTGCGCACCCCCTCTAATCTCCACACCCCCTCTAATCTCCACACCCCCTCTAATCTGCACACCCCCTCTAATCTGCGCACCCCCTCTAATCTGCACACCCCCTCTAATCTGCACACCCCCTCTAATCTGAACACCCCCTCTAATCTCCACACCCCCTCTAATCTGCGCACCCCCTCTACTCTCCACACCCCCTCTAATCTGCACACCCCCTCTAATCTGAACACCCCCTCTAATCTGAACACCCCCTCTAATCTGCACACCCCCTCTAATCTGAACACCCCTTCTAATCTCCACACCCCCTCTAATCTGCACACCCCCTCTAATCTTAACACCCCCTCTAATCTCCACACCCCCTCTAATCTGTACACCCCCTCTAATCCGCACACCCCCTCTAATCTTAACACCCCCTCTAATCTGCACACCCCCTCTAATCTGAACACCCCCTCTAATCTGAACACCCCCTCTAATCTGCACACCCCCTCTGATCTGAACACCCCTTCTAATCTCCACACCCCCCTCTTATCTGTGCACCCTCTCTAATCTGCACACCCCCTCTAATCTCCACACCCCCTCTAATCTGAACACCCCCTCTAATCTGCACACCCCCTCTAATCTGTACACCCCCTGTAATCTGCACACCCCCCTCTAATCTGCGCACCCCCTCTAATCTCCACACCCCCTCTAATCTGCACACCCCCTCTAATCTGTGCACCCTCTCTAATCTGCGCACCCCCTCTAATCTGCACACCCCCCTCTAATCTGCACACCCCCTCTAATCTGAACACCCCCTCTAATCTGCGCACCCCCTCTAATCTCCACACCCCCTCTAATCTGCACACCCCCTCTAATCTGCACACCCCCTCTAATCTGCACACCCCCTCTAATCTGAACACCCCCTCTAATCTCCACACCCCCTCTAATCTGTACACCCCCTCTAATCTGCACACCCCCTCTAATCTGCACACCCCCTCTAATCTGAACACCCCCTCTAATCTGCACACCCCCTCTAATCTGAACACCCCCTCTAATCTGTGCACCCTCTCTAATCTGCGCACCCCCCTCTAATCTGCACACCCCCTCTAATCTGCACACCCCCTCTAATCTGAACACCCCCTCTAATCTGCGCACCCCCCTCTAATCTCCACACCCCCTCTAATATTCACACCCCCTCTAATCTGTACACCCCCTCTAATCTGCACACCCCCCTCTAATCTTCGCACCCCCTCTAATCTCCACACCCCCTCTAATCTGTGCACCCTCTCTAATCTGCGCACCCCCTCTAATCTGAACACCCCCTCTAATCTCCACACCCCCTCTTATCTGCACACCCCCTCTAATCTGCACACCCCCTCTAATTTCCACACCCCCTCTAATCTGCACACCCCCTCTAATCTGAACACCCCCTCTAATCTGTACACCCCCTCTAATCTGAACACCCTCTCTAATCTCCACACCCCCTCTAATCTGCACACCCCCTCTAATCTGCACACCCCCTCTAATCTGTACACCCCCTCTAATCTGCACACCCCCTCTAATCTCCACACCCCCCCTAATCTGCACACCCCCTCTAATCTGTACACCCCCTCTAATCTGCACACCCCCCTCTAATCTGAACACCCCCTCTAATATTCACACCCCCTCTAATCTGAACACCCCCTCTAATCTGAACACCCCCTCTAATCTGAACACCCCCTCTAATCTGTACACCCCCTCTAATCTGCACACCCCCTCTAATCTGAACACCCCCTCTAAACTCCACACCCCCTCTAATCTGCACACCCCCTCTAATCTGTGCACCCTCTCTAATCTGCACACCCCCTCTAATCTGAACACCCCCTCTAATCTGCACACCCCCTCTAATCTGAACACCCCCTCTAATCTCCACACCCCCTCTAATCTGCGCACCCCCTCTAATCTGCACACCCCCTCTAATCTGCACACCCCCTCTAATCTGAACACCCCCCTCTAATCTGCACACCCCCTCTAATCTGAACACCCCCTCTAATCTGCGCACCCCCTCTAATCTGCACACTCCCTCTAATCTGAACACCCCCTCTAATCTCCACACCCCCTCTAATCTGTGCACCCTCTCTAATCTGCGCACCCCCTCTAATCTGAACACCCCCCTCTAATCTCCACACCCCCTCTAATCTGTGCACCCTCTCTAATCTGCGCACCCCCCTCTAATCTGAACACCCCCTCTAATCTCCACACCCCCTCTAATCTGAACACCCCCTCTAATCTGCGCACCCCCTCTAATCTCCACACCCCCCTCTAATCTGCACACCCCCTCTCATCTGTACACCCCCTCTAATCTGCACACCCCCTCAAATCTCCACACCCCCTCTAATCTCCACACCCCCTCTAATCTGCGCACCCCCTCTAATCTGTGCCCCCCCTCTAATCTGCACACCCCCTCTAATCTCCACACCCCCTCTAATCTCCACACCCCCTCTAATCTGCACACCCCCTCTAATCTGTGCACCCTCTCTAATTTGCACACCCCCTCTAATCTGAACACCCCCTCTAATCTGCACACCCCCCTCTAACCTGAACACCCCCTCTAATCTCCACACCCCCTCTAATCTGCACACCCCCTCTAATCTCCACACCCCCTCTAATCTGCACACCCCCTCTATACTGCACACCCCCTCTAATCTGAACACCCCCTCTAATCTGCACACCCCCTCTAATCTGAACACCCCCTCTAATCTGCGCACCCCCTCTAATCTGCACACCCCCTCTAATCTGCACACCCCCTCTAATCTGCACACCCCATCTAATCAGTGCACCCCCTCTAATCTGTGCACCCCCTCCAATGGTGTTCCTCCATAGATTTGTTGGTCGCATCCTCTCTTATTCTTTTTTCCTCTGCTTCTTTGAAATCCAGTAATTCTGTGCCTCCTTCATTTTCTGCTAAGTGTTTCTCATGGCTTTCTTCAATTTTTTAAAATTTTAGGTGGCATTTGATCAATACTAAGTTATGGTCACCTAACCAGTCTGCTGCTGGCTCCCAAAGCAGAGCTCAAACGTTGTTGCACATTACTCTTCCTTGGTCCTCTTCCCTTCAGTGCTCGTAATCCCATTCCAAAGGACAAATACCGAGTGTGTTTTTACTCCCCGACCTCCCTAGGAAAAGTGATTTTTAACTCGATGGACTATGTGTGTCCTGAAGATAAAAGTGGTGACTCTGCCCTGACATGTGATGAGTGCAATGGGGCAGCAGTTAAACCGTAAGTTTAAAATTCCTGTCGACGAACAGAAAAGAAGTGCTAGATTGAAATAGTCCTTTTTATGTTTGGACTTCCCCCCTTTCCCTCATCTGGTCTTCCGCCTAATAAATGTTTGTGGAACAGTAGTGGGTTTTTTGCTTCATCATAAATATCTCCTTGTTCCACCAAGTCTGGTCTTTGCGTTGGATTTTTAATAATGTGTTGGTTCAATCACTAGTGTGTGAGATACATTCTGGGCGCAATGATGGTGATGGAGAATTGTCATGATTTTTTGGAATTGTGCCATTGTGTCCAGGACAAGTTAAAGCAAATATTTCCTTGAATTTGGACAACTTCCAACTTTGGATGTTGGAGTTTGATGTGAGAGAGAATCCTGGAGAAGATAGCTTACGATGGTCAGTGATTGTTATGCATTGCTCAACCTGAGTCAAGGCATTTATTCTGCTTCTGTTTGCTACAGCCAACAATTGCTTGCCATTAGAAGGTAATGCATGAGTCGTAGCAAGAGTCCCTAATATATTTGCTAACTTGAAGTAGTGTAGTGTGGGCTAATGATGGCAAGAATGAATGCCCGGAAGAGAACATCTTGCGTCATAGAATCAATGATACATGAAACAATTTCATCGATAAAGAGACCGATGTCGAATTAAGTGTTCTGAATTGCAGTAATAGGTCTAGATCTAACTAATTTGAGAATTTTCATCTGCAGATTAAAGTCCAAAATATTTGTTGTCATTCGTTTATCTCAATATAGCTTTTTCTTGTGCTCTTGGGCTCACCAACCTTTTCACAACAAACATTCAGAAAAAGTTTTTTGCCATCTCAAGAATAGATGTTTGTATGTCTAGTGTTGACTAGTTTCCTCAGGGTGCACTTTGTCGAAGACAGTTTTCAATCTGTAGTTTAGAGGTTCATGTCTTTTTTTATTCATTGGTGCAAGTTGAAAACAAGAATTCAAGTATCAAGAAAATCAAGCAAAATGTGTAGTTGAGTGAAAGCCTTTTGTTCACCCTGTCACACATTTGCGGTTAGGAATCCTTTGGTGTGAGAGGTGTTTTGTCAGTCACACACAGTGCTCAGTAGTTGCGTGCTCATCGCATTTAGTAGACTTTGCCGTAGGATGGAATTGAAGCATTGTATGCATTTTTGTTGCGCTAGCTGTTATCTCGTCTCTTCATTTGTCTCTGTCCTATTCAACTGTCCTTGTACTGAAATGGAATACATGTGGCCTGCATGGGTACAATTCTGTGCAGAAGCATGTACGGTCTTGCATCAACACTTGGCCTTTTGACTAATTTCTACGCCTGGTATCGTCTAATGTGTGGGTTGAACCAATATTGTCTAGTTATCTTGTGAGGTTACACTCTCTCTATTTTCAAGAGTGGAATGTCCTCAGTGGTTGTGCCGTATTGTCTGTGTCTCTTTTGGGAGAGTACTAATGTATCATCCAGTGATAGTTTGATTACGTTATTCTAGTTTTGCTCTTTGTTTTGAAGAGCTTAGTCACTTCCAGCCTGCAGACTTGTGGCCTCTGGTTTGAGATGATCTTTCCAAATGTGAATTGTGCAGTGCAAAGCTTTCTTCTTTCATTGCTGTGAGAGTGATGTCTTGGCCTTACTATGTTGTGAATTTTTTGTGGAATGCTACTAAGAAGTGACTGAAGGAGGCAGATGCGTTCATCTCTTCCCTGGAATTGTTTGCTTGACATGCTATTGGTGTGGAATGAGCTTGAGGCCAACTTTTAGGTCTTTGGGTGAGGTATGAGGATGCCTTGTCTCACCCATTGCGTGGCGCACTTATGCACTCTGCTCTCCAATCAGCTTTTCTATTTGTACAGTTTACAAGCATGTTTTCTGAAAGCTTTGTCTTATCAATGTATGTCTCCAGTGGTGCTCCACCGCACTTTCTATGTCTTGGAGAGGGATTTGTTTTAATACCCAGCAAATTATTGAAAATGCATTAATAGTACAGATTTATTTTCTTCAAAATTGATGCAAATCTTGTGAAAGAATTTTTGCCTCAAAGTTTCTAAATTTTTACAAAAATCAAGAAAATGGGAAAGTATTTTTCTGTAAGCGTAACCATAATTTGGGGTTAATTCTCACCATTTTTTATTAACAATGGCATTCAAACATTGAAATGCAAGTTCTCTGCTCATTTTTCAGCAATCAGTTGGCATAACACAATGCCTCGCAAAGTCGTCAGTAAATGCAGTAGAAAATGCAAAACCTCCCTTTTTTCTTCATCTGCCATGAAAGCACTTTCTTCTCTCCTTTCTTCACTCAACGTGGCCACAAACTGTCCAGACATTCAACTCAAAGAAGTTGCTTCCCTCTGCTGCCACTGCTGGTCCTGACGTCACTTCTCCAAGGCCACCCATCCTTTGTTGTCTACTTTCCCTGTGATGTTTCCCCCCTGATTGTAGTCTCCCTCTCTGAACAAATTCCCTCTCTTCCCTTCCACTAGCTGCTTCCACTAGCTGACTCCTGGGCTGTTCTCGGTGGCCTGGAGAGGAGGGCTGTCAAAACGGGAATGGGAGACAGTCAGTAGTGGGAGACATACTTCCACTTTGTGGATGAAGTGTTGTTTACCCTCATTGCCAGAAAGCTATCCATATTCACAATAATCTCATGTATTAAATGATGCTGCTAGATGTTGCAGTTTGATCTCTGAGACGTGTAAAATGCATGGAAGCTCTCAAAGCCCTCTTGTTTAGAGATGGGTCGAAAAGAACCGAATTGCCAATACGAACTGTTCACTGAAATTAACTCATTCGAAAATGAACAGTTCTCCAAAACTCCCTGTTTACTGTTCATGACTGCACTGCACACGTGCGGCGCATTCGGTCCAACAGGTATGCTCTCCAAGAGGTATTTTGCGCTGCGGCTTACTCCATCAAGTGCGTTAGTGGTTACAACAGATGGCGGTTATGATTCAGACTATCCAAGGCTGCAGAAGTGTGTCATAGGGGACCAAGCACCTCCCCTTCCTTCTCTAACATTCCCCTCCGTCCATGGGACTGTTGAAGCTGTTCATTTTGCAAGGGCATTCGTTTCTCGGAGGAGGGCATTCGTTTCTCGGACAGTGTTCATTTCTCGGAGGGTGTTGGTGTTCATGTTTTGGGGGTCATTCGTTTCCTCTGGCTGTACATTTGGGATCTCGCGTTCATTTTGATTTCGTGTTCATTTGAACATTTGCGTTTGATGAATAGGATGCGATGGTTCAGGTTCGCGGTCAATTCTAGGGCCGGTAATATATTTGTCATTTTTACTATGATTCCAGGTTAATTGAAACGTTAGCTTAAAAATTTATTTTGATTGCTTGTATTAATGCAAAAACTTGTTTCAGCAATTGGAAAAGTTATACAGAAATTCTTAAATTATGTTAACTCCACTATTTATTTTGTTATTAAATTATTTGTGATGATAGCAACTTTTTACTGGGTTAATCTATATTTTACCTTGTGTTGCTTTAAGAGGTATGAACTGATGATTTTGGGAAGCCCTAATTTGGCTCCAATTTTCCTCAAATAACTTGTTTGTAGTGTAAATAGGAATCAAAGAAGGACTTCATACTCTTCCAAAGAAAGTCTACGGAGGCATATGTGCATCATTTTCAAAGGAATGAAAAAAATATGATATCTACGGATTTGCTTTGATGGCATTACATATTTTACAAAGTGATATTTTATGCATTGTATCTTGATAACTTAGCTTAATTGCTCATGTTTATACTCAAAATATGTATGAAGAACAGTCACCTGTTTATAAAAGTCTAGGTTGCTCATAAGAGGAGCATTTCCTGGTGCTAAGTGCTTTCATCTGGTGTGTGCTCTCTTTGAATGGCAGTGTTCCCGCCTATTGTGATGAATGCTCTGGAGCGCCGTGGCACACTGGCACGCCTCCCCTGGCTCAGTGCCCCACTCCAGGTGCTGCTCTGTGGATTTTGCCTCACGTTTGCCACGCCCATGTGCTGTGCCCTCTTCCCTCAAAGGTCATCACTGTCTGCATCGCACATCGAGGATCACCTGCAGGTACATTGACAATCTTTGCAGCACAGTCTTGTCGAAGTTTCTTGCATGGTAGGCACATTTGTCTTCTAAATGTTACATAATAACCGCTTGTTTTGGTAAATATACTATGAATCGTGTGTGAACTTCCTGAACTTGCCGGCCTCGGTGGCGGTGGGGTAAAGTCCTCGCCTGCCAGTCCGTAGGTCGCGGGTTCGAATCCCGCCTGGGTAGGTGATCCCTAACCAGAGCATGGATGTTTGTGTTGTAAGTTGTTGATGTTGAAAAACCCGTTATAAAGGCCGCAAAGTGCTGTTTACGGGGAAATGGGAAATAAATAAATAAAGGGCATTGTTCACCTTATTTCAATTATGTATGTATATTTATGGGTCACAACAAAGGGTATAACAAGAAGTGCACTGTGTGCCATGAAAAAAGATGCACCTGATGCCTTTGCACCATCTTCTGAGCCTTTTTCTCATCTAGATGTACCGTCACTTTCAAAAGTTTCAGAACAAAGTTTGTTGCGCCACTTGCGCTTCTCGAGGAATTTTAGTTTCCCTTACTCTTTTTGTTTTCCTTGGTTGCTCACCAAAAATGTTTCTTTTGTGGGTGAAGATATACATAAAAAAGCACACAAAGGGAGATGTTATTGGCAAATTGATCAGTCTGTTTCGATTCATGTCGGATTTAATGATTATTTTGTGTGCATTTACTTAATGAAATTGCCACAGTGAAAACTGGGGCACTCAGTTGCAGTGGCCTAGTGGAATAAACATGCAACTGAGATGGTGGTGAATGTGAGATCGAATCCCCGACGTTGAAAAAATTGCTCATGTATATTTTTTCAGGTTGTTCACACGTTTTGTATTTCTTAATACATCTCAATTCATTTTAAGTTCACTGCTACAGCTTTATGTACTCTTTTTACATAAATGAGTCCTATAAAAGTTAGGAATTTGGAAGGGTTAGATGCATAATTTATAGGAATGACTAGAGCATTTTAAAGGTAAGGGAATTGTACAAGAACATAACCGTAGCCCAGTGGTGAAGGGGGCATAAAAACCCTGCGTTGGTGTTAACATAATTGTTTAAGACTGGTGACAAAGGGTCATTCCTATCAGCTGATTACGTTGAATACAAGTTAAAGGAAGACCAGTGAAAATTAATTTTTTATTTTGCCTTTTCATACGCTTTACTTATGCTCCCTTTGCCATGGTTTATGGTTCCATGATTCATGTTTCCAAGGATATCACTGAAACATTATTGTCTAATCATAAATTAACGTTCAGCTGAATTAATGCGATGACATGTTGTGTGCGTTGATTTACCACCTGGATGCGCTGGGTGACACTGGCAAGGGAAACTATGATACCTTTGAGGGTATGAGAGGCGTGGTGGGAGACGGACAAAGGCCTGTTTCATGCCCTCGTGGTGCTCTTGGTGAGCAGCTCAGTGACCATGGCAGCCAAAGATTCGCCAGCAGTGGCGATGTCCAATTGGGGTGTGTTAGTCACTTGGAGGAGCATGCAGCTGGGATGAGCAGGAGTCGCACACCCACATCTTTCGAAGATCCTTAAAGAGTTTGAACATCGGACACAGAGACGCAGACCTCATGAAAGAAAGACTTGCATTCACCACATGAGCTCTTGACTGTGTCGCTGCAGATTGAATTGCAGATACCACAGAAAGGCATTGCAAAGTAGGGGCGCGCACATGAGACTCGGATAGAACAACAACCTTATAGCTGAAGAGAAGAACACGGAATGTGAAAAAGGTGTGTCACTACAATAAGTGGGAAGATCTTTTGGCCTTCTAGGTTTTGCATTCACTACAGTGTATAAAATCAACAAGTTTTCTTTTTTAGCCTAGCGATTAATTGAACTAATCTGTGATGAGATATTAGTTGGATCATTGTATTAATTGATAACCAGAGAACGCATTCAACACAAAACCCTAGTGAAGTAGTATGTGATGATTATGAAGGCCTTTTTAGCTATATAACTCAACTAACAATAACACGACATATCCCAGTCAGCACAAAAGATATTTACCCCATAATTACCCTAATTTTACACGGGTAAAATTGTGGTAAAAGCTGGGTAGCCTGCCTGTTAATGGGTAAAATATCTGTAAATTTAAGTTGTAAAATTCTGGTAATTTCGTGGTAAAACCCAGGTAAAATTCGTACTTTTTCCGGGTAAAACTTCCTGATGCAACATCAGAGCCATCTGTGGAGCTTTAAAATAAACATAAAGACACTCTCTCTATCGGTGCTATTGTGAACTAACAGTGAATAGCTTTAATGTGCAATAGGTGTTCATATGAAATGATAAATGAACGAAATCGACATTGATATTGAAGAGTAACTGTTTATTGAATGACGAAAATGTACTAAATATAATAATAATAATAATAATATCTTTAGTTGCCGAACGATTTGCAAAAAGCAAATATGTATAGGGCACATCAAAATGATGCATACAATTTTATCAGACATAAAACACATGGGATACGTCAGCAAAAAGAGCAAATGGATATAAACACAAAGATGATATATACATCAAAATGAAACACATAATTTTTTCAAACATAAGGAAATCAGGCGATGCAAACAAAAGTAAAAAAAAACATGGAGATTTAAACAAGATTAATAGCAGATAGACAAAAGAAGGATGCCTATATGCATTTTGCACTGAATTCGTCCAAGCTATAGAAAGCATTTAATAACAGATAGTTCTTGAGATTACATTTGAATACATTTTGTTCTTTTACTAACTTGAGGGTGACAGGTAAATTATTATACAATTTAATTCCAATAGCTAAGGGACTGTGTAATGTTAGTGATGAGAGATGATGGGTCTGATGAATATGTTTACTGGTGCGGGTGAAATGAGTATGGATATTTGCATTTGATTCAACTAGGTGGAGGTTTTGTTTGATGAAGGGTAACAGATTTAGGATATAGGCACAGGTTAATGTGAGTAATTTATGAGCTAAGTGGGGTCTACACGATTCTCTATAGGGCAGGTTTAGAATGATACAAAAGGCACGTTTCTGAAGGAGAAAGACTTTATTCAATAGGGTGGGTGAGCCACCCCAGAGAGTAGGATGCAATCGGTAGCTCTGCTATAGAAATGGCTAAAATAAACAGTAAGTAAAATATTTCTGGACACAGAGGATTTTAGATATCGTAAATAAAATATTGAGGAGTACAGTACATAGTGAAATAAGTTTGGAGACATGGACATCCTATTTTCCATTGTACTGGACATGTACGCCTAAAAGTTTAATGCTTGTTGTTGTTTTTATTACGCTGCCATCCAGCATTATATCTGGAATTTTTGTCATGCATTTATGTTTAAATGAAACCAATTCAGTTTTTTTGCTATTTAGCTTGAGAGAGTTCCTACTGCTCCACTCAAATACTGAGTCAAGTAAAACTTGGGCTTCAGGAAGTAATAAGTCAATGTTGGGGGATGAGATTAAAAACCTGGTATCATCAGCATAAGTTATGTTACCAACATTACTGTTGTTCCCAATCCCCAATGAGTAGAGGTCTGTGAATTTCGCGAGATGCGATATCGCAAAATAATGCGAAATAACACTAAATAACGCGAAATCGATTTTGCGTTTTCTGCGATTTTTGGTGGATTAGCAAAAAAATCACATCTAATGAGTCATAATCTATTAAAGCCTAGGCCTTCATTGTTTAACGCTGCAGAAGTTCATTTGCTCTATCTCATTATGATTCCAAGGTCAATTGGCTTGTTTAGTCTCGCGCATAACGCATCAGCGTATTATTGTGCACTGCAGTGATTTCTCCGCCAGAATTTGCCGTTAAATTTATCACAGCCTCTCTCTTCGATTCCCATGTATCAATCCTGAAATAATTAGAATGATGCGCTTTCTCACCAGAAGAATTAGATATTATGAATTAAAAATGTGCGGAAAGAAATTCAACGCAGCCGCGGAAGAGTGGAAATACAAGCTCATGTGCCCGGTAAGCGTCAATGCTGAGCAGTAATTCCGGTGACTCACCGCGATGCATTAGACAGCGTTATTGGATAACTTGTTGCAGGAAAACCATGAGTGTGGGTCTAATGTACTAATTTTGTTGACTTAAACTCTGCCACTGTTCACGGCACGGCCCACAGTGTGGCAGAGAGTCGTCTCATCTGAAAGCGGCCTGAATTTCACGCCGTCGCGACGTGACGTGAATGGCGGCCGGCAAAAAGTTGTTTTGGCAGAAAGCGGCCCCAATGTAGTACTGCCTGTATTTCACGCCGTAGACGGCGCACTGCTGGGCCGGATTGAAATGGGTGCCGTGATGACCACGGCGGCCGTCAACTGAGCGATTCGATTTGTTTAAAGACATAGAAACGTATGGTTATTTGAAAGCACGAAGCTCTTGCAGTAGGGGGAAGGAAAGAAAGGAACAGAAAGGATAGAAGGAGGGGGGTTCTCCTTATCAGCAGACGGATCGTCAGATATTTGGCTCTCTACTGAGCTTCAATGCAAAAAAAATCATTTCAACATTGGCCAAATCTAATATCTAATTCTTCGGGTGAGAAAGTGTCTCATTCTAGATGTTTCAGGACCGATAAATGGGTAATAATTTTTCATGTTTCCTTGAATCCTATTATGTTTAGTTGTGTGTGCTTCTTTCACTGTCTTTCTTGACCCATTGGCATTAACTGTAATCAAAACTAAGCGATTTTGTTGTATCTACCTTCCCTCAACTTCTGGATGAGGGGAATTGAAAGGGAACCCACGACAAGAAACATTTCGGCAAATTTGTAAGTTATACAGTACTATGGTTATACCGTAGCTACCCAGCACTCTGTTTGAAAACACCATTGTGATTTGTTGTGTTTTGCGGTTGGACTGTTTTTTATCGTAGTTCCATAGCTTTAAATATCGAACGAAGGATAGGAATTTTAAAATGCCAAAAGCTAGTGATACTGTTCATACCAGGGCAAGTGAATTCAGCTCAGAAGGATTTTATGTGAAAGACAGAGTATTACTGTGCAAAGTTTGCGATAAAATATTTGAATTTGAAAGATGTGACTCTTTGTTAAAGCACATCAGTAGCGATACACTTACACATGCGAAAGAAAGGGGACCTGCAAAACAACAGCTATCATTTGAACACACAGTCACTCAGTCAAAGAAAATGGAGGAGGAGCTTGTTGTGGCTACTAATGAAGCATTTTTAAAGGCTTTATTAGTTTCTCTAAACTTAACATTCCAAAAATTCTGGAATGGCTCTTAAAGTACTCACATATAAGGAAGTGGGGATTTGCCATTTGCCGATCGTATTTATCAAGCCTACATACTTGAACCATTCATATACCTTGAACCAATATAAGTTGAACCATTTCTTTCATTTAGTTTTATCAGATAAATTGTGCAATCGAAATTGTGTTAAATGTTATGTAAAATGCTTAATAAAAGTATAAGTATCCATGAAATGTGTACCATAAAATAATAAAACGCTTATAAATGTGGGAAAATTGTAGCATTATAATAACACTGCCAAAATTTACTATAGCACCGACATCACATGGTTTTAAAACAAATTTTAGCAAAAAATAAAACCACTTTCACGGACCTCTACTAATGAGTCATTTATAAAAATTATAAATAATATTGGGCCAGCTACAGATCCCTGTGGTACACTAGTTTTGATAGATGAAGGATCAGACATGTGTTTATTTTTATCATGGGTTAAACAAACAATTTGGTATCTCTTGCTTAGGTAGGATAGAGTCTATTTTAAAGCCACACCCCTTAAAAGAAATGCATTGAATTTCTTAAGCAGCAATTGATGGTCAACCATGTCAAAGGCTTTGGAGTAATCCAGAAACATTCCCAGAGTACATTTTTTCTCATCCACAGATTTGAAAATAAAGTGCATTGCATGGAGTAGGGCAAGAGAAGTAGATTGCCCTTTCCTGAAACCCCACTGGCTATTAGATAACAGTTTATGATCCTCCAAAAGTGGAATTAAACAATTTAAAAAGATTTGCTCAAATATTTTGGAAAACTGCCAGAGCAGGGATATGGGACGAAAGTTATTTAAATCATCACTATCACCTCTACCTTTGTAAATTGGAATAGTTTAACTAGTTTTTAAGGCTTCTGGAAGTAGACCCTCTTGTAGGGACCAAGTAATGAGGAATAGAAGGGGATCAACTAAGTGATCCTTGCACAGGATAAGTAAAGACCCAGAGATCAATTCCAGTGGAAGAACAATGATTGCATTTCTTAAGAACTTACAGCAATTCCTTAGTGTCACAGGGGAAAGAAAAATGCTGAAAGGTGAGTTAACTATATTCGACTGGCTGGCAAAATTACTTGGAGGGCGGACTGATTCAATATCAAGAAATTTTTTATTGATTGAATTGCTAACAGCTTTTAGATTATAAGAAATAGATTGATTATTATTAGCACAAAGAGCCTGGGGAAGTATAGGAACCTTAAATATATAAATAAAAAATGAATACATATACAAATACGACATTTATGTTAGGAAATAACCACTTGGTGAAAGAGAAATAATAACAAAAATAAAACCCACATTCATGAGGACATACGTACTCAAAGAAAGAGAAGTGACCGAAAGAAATAACAGTTATTTTTTAAGAGGAATTGCCAATTTGATTTCTTTTAAAATAGAAACAATGTTAAACTTGGAACTTTATTTTTTACTTTATAATTTATTATTATTATTATAATTAATTTTCTTTTGTTGAGCACTTGGTGACAACAGCTTCCACACCAAACTCAGGGCATGGTTACGAGGAAACAAATTCGACCAAGCGAGAATCCTAAAAACTGCTCTTCCAAACTTTTTCACCCGAAATTTTCAATGAAATCACTGTAAATAAAGAGTGCTATACTTTAGCAGATGTTGAGGGAATCTAATTTCAGTTATATTGATTATAATAATAATAATAATAATTTTTTATTAGCCCTGTTGATCCAAGAAATTGGATATAGGGCAAGTCAAGAATAAAAAATACTACAAACTCACAATATGTACACACAATCAATGTCATATACAGAAGATTGGAGAAGTAAAATAATTCATTTTAAGCAAATATCAATCAGTACAAATTCACATTATACACACACAATCCAAAACTCTATCGATTGAAATACTCATTCACAGTGTAAAAGGCTCCATCAATCAAAAAACCTTTTAGCAGATTTTTAAATTGCTGTAAAGATTTAGTTTCCTTAATCTCTTTTGGTAGAGAATTAAAAAACAACACACCAGCATACACTGGGCTTTTGGCATATAGAGAGAGGTTATGAGAGATCACTCTGAAGTCTTTATTATATCTTGTGTTATGATTGTGAATGTCGTTGTTTACTAGCAGCTTGAGGGACATGTGCTGTTCTTTTACGTATAAAATTGAGGAGTAGATATAAATGCAAGTGAGGGTCATGAGGTTCAGCTCCTTAAAAAGGATTCTGCAGCTACTGCGTTTTCCAACACCTGCCAATATCCTCACGGCCCATTTCTGTAATCAAAACAATCTCAGGGTGTGTTGAGAGTGACCCCATACAGCAATGCTATATTTGAGCCTGCTATAGATATAAGCATAATAGATTGATAAAGCTTTCTCCATATTGAAGATAGGAACAAGTCGTCTTAGCAGGTAGCACCCTGAGGTTAACTTGGAACAAATGGTGTCTGTATGCAGATCCCATTGCAAGCAACCATCCACCAACAGTCCTAAAAATTTAGTGGATGTAGATCCAGAAAGTATTTTACCATTTAGTTTAAGCAATGGGCTTAGCTGTATTTTTTTTTGGTGAGGGTGAAATTGTATGAACGTAGATTTTTTCTCGTTCAGAAGAACATTATTAATTTCACGTTATAATTGATTATTAAAAACTATATTGCCTCACCATGGCGTCACAACAAAAAGTGATGCAACTCTCTGGTTAAATTTTCCACTGAATTGTATTTTACTATTTTTAGCATTGTATCAGGTAACTTAGTTTAGTTTACTTCATGCTCCAGTACTGGCTAGAAATTATAATTGCCAGGCATGTTACTTCGGCACTTGCAGTCGCATTCATGTTCCTCCTTCATTGTTTATTTGTCCACTAGTAGCCAACGTTACGGTCCATTAGTTGCAAATCGCAGTTGAGGATCCAAAATACCAACCGTCAAGATGTGAATCCGGTCTTTCATGTAATTATTTTCACGAAAATAATTATACGATGAAAATTATTGCCCTTTTCTATTTATTTACAAAAATAATCAGGTAATTTTAAAGTACTTGAATTTTTGTTAATGACCATAGCCTTTCATCGATAGCGTACATATAATGTGAAACTATTTGCGAAATGAAATTGAAAATAATTTGAAAAAAATATCACTATGGTGTCACTGTGGATATATTGAACTTTACTTTTCTACTTTAAAGTTTTCTCAACCTCGTACAAAAGTAAATGTACACAAACACACATAAAGTAAATGCCTCAATATATATTTTTTATACTTTACTGTTGGCTATTCTGCATGCGAGTATTTACGTGGTAAAAAAGGGTATAGGCTACTAGGGTAAATTTGCCCCAAATTACCAAAATAATTTCCGTCTAAATTATCTTTTGTGCTGATTGGGATGATGATGCTCAAAAAGGTAAATTAGGTAACTAATATCGATGATCACAAAATGAACACACTCCACAAAGGTGCAAGTAAGTTTTCAAATCTGACAGCACAACCGAGAAAACTGAGGAGAGTGCAAACTAAATGAATACTAGCAAATAGGTAATTAAGATCAATATTAATAGAAAAAGAATAGTAAGTTTCTAGTAATAAAACAAAATGTTTGACTCTTCTCACCAATATTTGAACTCTTCAGTTATGTTAACGCACGTATGGTTTTTATCCACCCTTTACCACCGTCTGAACCTCTTTTCCGAATCCCTTGCCTTTTAAATGTAGCCATTCTTATAATAAGGTTCGATAAGACCACCCTTCCTTGCCTACTATTAACTTTTATGTGGCTCATTACAGTTAACAATTCTGTTTTAGTGAGTGATGCTGTTGCAGGCGAATTTAAAACAATGTGAAATGTATAAAGAAATACAAAACGTGTGAACAACCTGAAAAAATATACATGAGCAATTTTTTCAACGTCGGGGATTCGATCTCACATTCACCACCATCCCAGTTTCGTGTTTATTCCACTAGGCCACTGCAACTGAGTGCAGTTGAGGTGTTATGATGCATAAAATACACAACAACAGTGAAAACTGGGGCAATTATAAAGGAAATGCACTCAAAATAATCATTAAATCCGACATGAATCGAAACAGACTAATCAATTTGCCACTAATTCCCTTTGTGTGCATATGTATGTATATCTTCACCCACAAAAGAAACATTTTTGGTGAGCAACCAAGGAAAACAAAAAGAGTAAGGGAAACTAAAATTCCTCGAGAAGCACAAGTGGCACCACAAACTTTGTCCTGAAAAACTTTGGAGATATGTACATATGTTGTTGAAGTTTAGGCAAAATAAAGCCCAAAAAGAGACTTGCTACTGAACACGAGTACAGGCATCCCCCGAGTTACGTATGTCTCGACTTACGTAAATCCATACTTACGTAAGCGATAACCGTATTTCAAATGATTACGTTAATTTTCGAATGCGAGCGCGAAGAAGTAGATATTCGCTCGTACAACCAATGGTAGAAAAAATATCGAATAGTAATAGAGTTTTTTACGTGCTAAAAATAACAAAGTGACCCATTTTTGTCATTCCTCGAAGGAATTTTCATTAATTTCTGTATAAAAATCGCTTATAAATCCCAAGTCAGCAATCAATGTGAAAATTTGCAGTTCTAGCAATGGATGTGGGGGCCTATTACGAACGAGCGGGCGGTACGCTACCGCCGGGCGGAGTTTTCGTTCGGTATACGGTATCATACCGTCCCTTGCGATTACGAATGGGACGGTCGGTAAGTCACCGCCGGGCGGAGAGTACATGTCAGGGGGTCGGTAAGGAGCGATGCGGCGGAAGTGACGTTTGTATGAAAAATTCTGAGCTCCTTCAGCCCGAAAATGGTGTAGCCAATGGCAAGGGCGTGCGGTGTTCCAATTCCGCGGCGACAGTTCCTAGCAGACGAATATTTCGGCAAGATTTGTTGGCAGTCGATCAAGACAATTAGTGGTATTTATGGATTAATAAGGATGTGTCCTTTGTTAATTCACCTTAAAAGTTTGAAAAATGAACGAATTTTGCTCCTCAATTCTTACTTTTAGGATAAAAAGTTGAATAAAACAATAATTAGCAGTGACTTGCGGAAGATATCATCAAAAAATCACGTATGAGCAGACGCAGGTAGTGACAAATTGCATGGCAGGCCATCGAAAAATTACGATAGAAGTACTTTTAGGGCCTACGGGCAAGGTGAACCACCAATTCCATTACAGCTTTGACCGAAATGCCCATTCTTAAAAAATATATGAAAATAATCCACCACGAATACTTAGCTGGAGAGCCTTAATCACAGACAATATAACACTCAACATCTGTGAAATGACAAAATATCTGTTGCTCTGCATTCCTTTCGTGTAAGTAACGGGGTTTGGAAACCTAATGCAAATTCAGAGAACAAGAAAGGCACTTTTAAAAATAAAGAAAAATAACTTTTTGCCTGTTATCTATGAAAAGCAATGGAGAATTAAAAAACACAAGATATGCACTACTGGTTACAAGAAAATTTTATTTCAATATAATGTCACAGAGTTTCACCATTTCTTTGGTTTATTCACGGGTACACAACCACAGCAAAACAGTCTGCCCACAATATACATGTGAGATCGCGAATCGGTTCCGCAGCAATCACACACACAAGCTACAACTTATTTCAATATTTCAGGTAAAATCCACAATCGATACATGCTCACACCATTATAAATAATGGTAAATAGGCAAATATGATCATCAAAAACTGGAAGTCACTACCATTCTTATATTCATCACGTGAACATTACAATCAAGAGCTCGCTATGATGAAAACAACTATATAAACACTAATCACTTAAGCCTCACATTATCCTACGCAAGTGGCACAGGTGACTTTTCTCACTACAACTCCTTGGTACGAAATTGATAAACTATTACATATATAAACAAATTTCACACATGGCTTTGAACTTGATAGCTTGATCGTGAAATGTTATCTCTGCGGTGAATGACGAAGGTATAAACGCCACTGACAATCTTTACATTACTATCAGACAC
Organism: Ischnura elegans; assembly: GCF_921293095.1. Lineage (NCBI taxonomy): Eukaryota > Metazoa > Arthropoda > Insecta > Odonata > Coenagrionidae > Ischnura > Ischnura elegans. The sequence continues at coordinate 144,306,637 of NC_060247.1, forward strand.
TTCTCGATAGCGTAAACCACTGTTTAAAAACCAACCACAATGGAACAGTGATAACTACAGCTCTTGGCAGATGTTTGTCAAACTTTGTGCATTACAACCACTGGTACTGTGATTAACGGTAGTTGTCACATTGAAAATAACACTATTTTGAAACAAAAGATGTTCGTAGAAATCTCCAAGCAGCGAGCAAAAGTTACATTCACCTCACTATTCAAGCAGTTATAACGTTGAAAATAACACTACTTTGGCACAGAAGATGTTCGTAGAAATCTCCAAGCAGCGAGCAAAAGTAGTATTCACCTTGCAATACAAGAAGTTGTCACATTGAAAAAATAATATTTTGCTACAAAAGATGTTCGTAGAAATCTCCAAGCGGCGAGCAACAGCTGTATTCACCATACAATACAAGCACAGGCAGTCCTTAACGACGAATTTTCCGGAACCTATGAAGAAATGGAAGATGTTTTTGCATATAAAAACATAGCGGACATTAAAAAACATCCAAATTGTTCTAATTAAATAAATGAATGAGGGTCAACTTACAATCAACGTATCCATCTCCTACGGCCGTGGCTCTCTCTCTCTCATCTCAGACGGCTACTACGTTGTTATATGGGTATTATACTTTTTTTGTTCAACTGCTCCAGTCGGCTCCAGTTTTATATTTTATACGCTTACTCAGACATTAATATTATAAATAACAAAATATGATAGCTTCCGAGTTTCTATCGTCGGATATTTTGTTTTAAAAACGCCAACTCGACCCGAAAAATGTAAACAGACGTCCGCCATTAGGGGGTCGGTATCTCACCACCGGGGTAGCCGGCCGTGGTATCATACCGACCCCTAAGCCGTGGTATGATACCGACCGGTGGCCACTCGTAATCGCTCGGGGGCGGTAAACGCGCTTCGGGGCGGTATGATACCGCAGGCGGTATCTCACCGCATGCGGTAAGCCATTCGTAATAGGCCTCATGGTTGCGCTCTTTCCTGTACGATAAAACTTGTTATATAGCATGCACACCCGAACTCCGACTTTCAACTATTTAAAAATTGTATCCTTAAGTTTGGACATTTCCATCTGTGGAATTAGAAGAAAATGAAGTTCAAGCAGAGATCTTTATTGCGGGAAAGAATTGTTTAGTACCCACGTAACGGCATTGAAATTTTGAGTGTTGGCAATGAGCGCCGCGAAAAAGTTAAGAAAAGTTAACACACGATATTAATTGCGTAATTGTTTACATGTTTCTGGCGGAAAATTTTATTGAGCTGCATTTTCCCGTTCTCTCATATTGCGTGCAACTGTAAATGAATATTGCGTCATTGAAAGCTTTTCTCCGCTAACTTTGTTGCACGTTAATGACGGAGTTGGCTGAATAAAAGCTCACTTTTAATTAGCTTTGTGCTTTGGAAAGACTCTTTGATGTTTCCAGCGAAGTAAATGTTCAAATGATGATATTTTCACGTTATTTTATTGAGATATGAGAGAATGAAAGTATAATAATAATAATAAATAAACTTTATTGGCTCTAGGAATCCTTTCCTTTGGAGCCTAAATAAATACATAAAAATAAACACTCAGACTGAGAAGGTTAACATTAAAAAAAGAAGAAATCATCAAACACTAAACCAACCAACTCAAACAACCACCTTTATACAGATTTCCAATAACATGAAACAAAATCAAAAACCATACAAACCAAAAATTGCAAGTTGCAGACGCTTATTTAAATTCAGTTATCATAAAAATAAAAAGAAAACAAAGACTTTTTGAAGTTATTGAATCCTGAGATATTTTTTAATTCTTGGGGAATCGAATTCCATAAATGGCATGAATTAATATAAAATGAATTTTGGTACATGAATATGGTTATGAATAGGTACAATTAATTTATTTTTATTTCTTGTAAATCTTGTTTTTTTCATTAAGTTATCTATGTAAGGCTTGAAAATGTAACAAGGAGTTTCAGTTTTTAAAAGTTTATACATAAAGAGACCCATTTGAAATTTTCTTCTTTTTTCAATTTTTAAAATTTTTAATTCCTTATAATATGGAGTGACATGCTCATAATATCCAATGTTACACACATAACGCAAGATACAATTTTGTATTTTCTGTAATTTAGATATCTGACATTTGTTAATGTTCGACATCACCAAAGAACAGTAATCAATATGAGGAATCAACAAAGCATTCGCTAGTTTGAGTCTCAATGGTATTGGCATTAGGTTACGGAAGCATTTTAACTGGTGCAAAGATTTAATTACCTTATTAGAGATGCATGCTATGTGCTCGTCCCAAGTTAGTGTTTTATTTAGAATAACGCCTAAATTTTTAACCTTTTCAGAATAATCTATTTCTACGTCATTAACTTGAATTTTAGGCAGTGAGCCGATGTTTATGGAAGACAAGACCTTGGCACTGCCTATTATAATGCTCTTTGTTTTCTGTGAGTTTAGTTTCAGACAATTTTTAGACGCCTATTCACATATAATTGAGATATCTTCGTTAACTTGAGCAATGGCGCTAGAGATCGCATTGCGATCGCAGTCAATATAGATCTGCAAGTCATCAGCGTATAAATGGTACTTACAATGACGTATCTTATTTGGGAGGTCCTGAATGTAAATGACAAAGAGCAATGGCCCCAGTATTGACCCTTGGGGGACCCCATGTTCGACAGGGAGTAATTCAGAATGTACATTGTTTTTCCGATCATTCACCGCCTGGAAACGTTGACTCAAGTAAGAACGGAACCATTGTAAAACAGAAGTAGATATTTTCAAATTAGATAATCTTTTTAAAAGTATACTATGGTTAACACAATCAAAAGCTTTACTAAAGTCGAAGAGTACCAATATTGTTATTTTCTGCTTATCCATTGAAAGTCTTATGTCATCTGTTATTTTAATCAATGCTGTTTGAGTACTATAACCTTTGCGAAACCCAGATTGAAAATTATTTTAAAAATTATTTTTAGACAGATGTTCAGTAACACAATTAAACACGAATCTTTCAAGAGGTTTTGATAAGGCACACAGTATTGCAATAGGGCGGTAGTCAGAGATTTCTACAGGATTTGGCTTCTTTTTAATTGGTTGAATAAGAGCAGATTTCCACAAGGAGGGGAAGTTAGAGTAATCTAACGAGCAATTATAAATTGAAAGCAAAATTGGAAGAGCTAGATGAAGAATCTTTTTAATTACCTTAATACTGATTTCATCTACCCCCGAAGAGTTTGAATTTACCATTGAAATGTATTTTAATAGTAGATCGGGAGTAAAATGAGGGAAATAAAGATTTTCATCGCTGAATTCACGCTCAATGCAAGTATTGACATCGAGACGCTCTTCCTCGTCTATACAATCAGACGATGTGGAACTATTTAGAAAATAGGTATTAAGCTCATTGAGGGGGAAATTAATATTGGTGGGTTCATTTCTGGAATTTCCGAGACCCAATCTTTTAATTTCTTGCCACAGAGAATGAGCGTCATGTTTATCTGGTAAGCAAGAAAAGAAGTAGTTAACTTTTGCATTATGCTGCATTTGCTTCACTTTATTTCGGGAGACTTTATATTCATTGTATTTTTGAGCAGACCGAGTTCTTCGAAAGTGCCTACGTAAAGAATCTCTGTGACGCATGGCGTTTTGTATTTCTTGAGAGAGCCAGGGACATGGGTTACGTCTCAATTTTATTTTTTTTATGGGAGCGTGTCTATCTAAAAGACAAGTAAGGTGGGAATTGAATATTGCCACTTTTTCATTGACATCACGCGTTAAAAAGAAATCCTCCCATGATAGACCGTTCCAGTCCATTTCAAACATAACGTAATCAAATTTAGCCAAATCTCGGAAACAGATTTCGGGAGGTTTATATGGTGTCGGGTTGAAAATATAGTTCACATACACTAAGTCATGCTCTGATAGAAAGTTCACAGATTCTTGACCAAAGTCATCCACTTTTCTGGCATCGTCAACAATGATTAGGTCAAGCAAAGTCTGACTTGATTCCAGAATATGTGTGGCTTGAAAAGAAGGCAGATGAAGATTATAACTAAACAATAAATTCTTAAGATAAGCACTCTTACGTGTATCTTTAAGCACATCAATATTGAAATCCCCACAAATAATGACATTTTTATACATAGGTATGTACTTACATATTAAGGTTTCAAAATCATCACATACATAGCAACTATTTGGTGGTCTATACATGACTACAAACAATAACTTGCCATTAGCATTAGAGACATCAATAAACATAAATTCAGGTTTTCGAGGAGTACCATCGGACTTTTCAAGGACTTTACAATTAAAGCGATCATGGATATACGCAGCCACACCACCACCAACTCTATCGAGTCGATCATTCCGAATTAACTGATAATTTTGGAGGTTCACCATATTATTGTTTATGTGTTCTTTCAGCCAGGTTTTGGATATTCCAATTAAATGATAACTTTTTGCATAAAAATAATGTCTAAATTCATCAATGTGTGCAAATAAAGATTGAGCATTAACATGACATACACTAAGTTTTTGTGGCTCGCGTACAACAGTAGCTTTGGTGCTCAAAGGTAATGTGTTGATTTCAGAGTTTAAACGTGCACATGTATCCTATTTGACCCCCTGTAGGTCTTCTTCGGTGTTCACCTGGACTCGATCGGCACCTTCACTTTTTCTTACATACACTTTTCCATTTCTTATCCAGACAAACTTGATTTTACCCTCCTTTCTTAGGCTGCGGGCTATGCTGTGTAGTTTTCTGTTAAGTGGAGTCAATGATTCATTTACGTAGATGAGGGGATTTAGTGAATAGGGCTTCAAATGGGGCACATCTAAGTCCTTCAAGTATAAATTTCTTTTCCTTTTACGTAGCTGGACAAATTCCTCTGCAACACAGGACCTCATGAAGCGTACTAAAATTGCACGGCTTGAGTGATCCACTGAGCGACTACCAACGCGGAATGCATAGTCAATATCATTGATGTCAACTTTTAACCCCAAAGATAATCCCGTTGCAATAACGAGGGAATCAACAACTTCAACGTCAGACGTAGGAATACCTCTTATCTCTACCACATTCCGCAATTGCTCCTGCTCAATTTGGTTTAAGCGAACTTCACAATCGGACAGTTTGCTAGTGAGAACTTTATTTTCACTCAAGAGCTCATCCAGCTTATTACTTAATTTTGAGAGGTTATCGTTAATAAGCTAAATAGACTTCGCGTGCTCACTCACAGATACCTGCCATGTAGAGATGGTATCCTTAAATGCAATCTGCTCGTCGTGGATGGAGTTGACGCGCAGCAGAAGGGTCTGCAACAGCTCCTTTGTGGTTTCCTCCTCGCCCGGAAGAGTAGGAGACGCAGCACGGATGCCTCTCTGCGGTCTAGGCGATGTTTCCCAAGACATTTGCTGCACGTCCACGGCTTTTGCAGATCTAGGATTGTCCTGAAGTCCTCCTCAGTTAGAGAATTGCAGGACGGATGTTGCAAACTCTTGCATGCACTGCAGGAGAGGCTAAAGCCGCGTTTTGTGGGAAGGCCACATATTACGCAATTGGGCATTACGAGGCGAGCGAGAATAGGTCTCAAGCGAAAACCGAGCGACCGCGAACAACACGACCGTTCACCTTCACTGCCTGAGCGAGACTGAGAAGTATGTTTCCGTGAGTGAAAGATTGAGTGTATGTGCGTGTGAATGTATCTAAGAATATAGTAATTTACTGGTATTTTTTGTGTGTTATTTGCTCGTAATCCTAGACACTCCTCCTACGTGTATTAACTGTGACAGTGAAACCACCAGATTCATCGATCAACGTAATATATATAAGGCAGAAGATATAATGATTATTGGTAGGTAGAAGATATATTCTTTGGGCCCTTAAATCATAATTAGTATAACATAATGAATCAATTTAAGTATTCAGTTTAGTAATGTAGCGTTGAGATACTGTACTTTCCCGAATCCACGCGATAGGTCAACTCTGGGAATAATATTACGCATTTTGATTGGCAATGCGCGCTCGAGATGAAACTCTCAGACTATATTAATGTTTATCGATTTTGTATCTAATAACGTAAGAATACATGGTAGAGTTCATGAATATCGCAGTGAATTGAATGAAACTTCACCGAGAATTTACCGCGCATTTCTCCGCTGAGAATTTCACCGCGCCGATCGCAATCTCTAAAGCACTAATGCAAAAGTTCGTCTTACGTAAATTTCGACTTACGCAGAGACTGCTGGAACACATCTCTTACGTAACTCGGGGGATGCCTGTACATCGCTTCACAACACAAAAAGGACTGCCTCTGTCTTGTGCCCCGTTTACACAACGATCGTCGCGACGTTGATCCGTACGATCGTAACCTCAAAACGTCGTGTAAACGCGCAGAGTTACCATCGTAGGCCTTAGTACCTAACACTGCCGAACTTACGATGGTTAGCGCTAGTGTGCCAAGAAAAAAGAGTTAGGAAATGAAGATCGATGTATATACGATTCTTTCGCGCCGTTGCAATCTTGATACAATAATTGATATATCATAATTAACTCTAATATATCTAAGATATATGGCAACGGTTGAAGACATTATTGAGCAGGTAATGGAAGGACGTTAGGGGAAAGTTTTTTCTGCTGTTTTATTTAGCAAATGATATCGGATATTCTATACTATACCAGTTTTATGTATTTCTTTATTTACAGGTTAACCCATAACCATGTATCCTTACATTATACTTCACAGATGGTGGAAAATAACAAACATACTCAAAATATTAACTGATTGAAATCGAGGGTTTCACGATAAAATTCGCCACAAATATATATGTATAACATTTAGACGAAGACATGGAGAAATCAATACTTGTGCTGAATTAAGACGAAATCTTAGCCTTTTGTTGTTAAATAATAAGAGCAATGTGTACTGTCTTTAATGCTGGAATATTCTTAAATTTTTTGACGTATTCTCCCGAAGAATCTAGATTCTTATAGGCTTCACGGACTGTTATGACTACATATAGTTAGTTATATCTCATCATTCTAGATAGCTGGGATTTGAAGACATAATTTGCTCCATGGTAATTAAAAACGAGCAGGTGAGGATTTGTGTAGTTATGACGGGATCCATTCGAATTTACTAATAAAGGAGATAAGAGCAATCTAAATAGGCATTGATAATTGTATAGAGGAGTAAGGCGTTGTTGAATGATCGTATGTCGTGCAAGAGTTTTCACAATTAACAAGGGATTGAAGATATGAAGTGTTGTAATCAGACAGTGAGATCCCTATATCGTAATTATTTAATTTGAGAAATTTATTTTGGACACGTTTAAGCCGGATTGAGTCTATATTGTAATAATATGACCAGTTGACATATTCCATTTTGGAACGTAGCAAAGCGACATATCTACTGTCTTTACCGCATGAATATTGTTAAATTTTGGACAGATTCCCATAAAGAAACTTACATTCTTTAACGTTTTACCGACAGTTTGGTCTAGCTTCAGTTTTAGCACATGAAAACATTAATATTATTTTGCTTCTTTATTTCCAAGATTTCAATTTTTCTCACGCAGTATCGTCGTCAGTTGTTAAATGACACAATTCCACAACGAGGGCAGCACTGAGTTACGATGGTAACTTTTGGACGTGTAATCGTGCAGTAGTAGCGATCAACGTCGGTACGTTGGTAGTGTAAACGGGGCATTGAATAGTACATGCAGTACCAAAAAGAAAACAAAAGAGTATAAAAAAAAGCAACTCTCATTAGTTCACTACCACTCCGTGGTGTCGCTACTGTACAGTGCACTTAAACTTCAACATATGTGATTTCTGATTCCTGCCTAACATTGATTAAAGTCACTTTGTGTGAGGAGAAAAAATGGAGACCTATTCATTCATGTATCATTGCAGAAAAATTATTCTTTTATTTAATTTCATCTGTCAGACCTATATGATGTTCTCTTTGCCACTTTGAAAGGTATCTGTTGTTAACACTTCGGGGAATCTATTATACGTGTAGCACATGGTGTCCAAGTCTGTAGTAGTTCTCAGCATGCATTGTTGATGGTTTCTGTGGCAGCCTTTTGTGGCTCTCATTGTGCCATGGCATGTTCTCTTCTTCGACTGACTGAGTGAGGGAGATGTGTGTGTGCTCGTGCGTTCACTGCTAACACATTGAAATATTTTATCAAAAATACTTTTGCAGGAGAAGATCAAGCAGCTGCCGCACCCTGTTGACACTGTCTACTTCAACAAAGGCTTGTAACTTGGGCAAGGGCTGTGGATCCAGGCACCCATCCAATGGTGCTGGCCTGTATTTTATGAGTGCCACTTTGCGTAAACCACTATTTCCTCTATTGTTTGGTTTTTCATAGAACACGAGACATTTCTTGTCTGCTGTGTATTCATGGAATCTTATATAAGTAAGGTTTTCTATCACATCTGTACCATGTTCTTACCTCATCAATTACAAAGTCCATATTTTTCTATTGCAATTATTTACTTGCATATTTTTTTGTTTCCGTTATTGTTTCAGATTTTCCCAAAGACTATTTTTAACCAATTTTTCCAATTGCCAATTTCCTCCATTGATTTGTTTCATGTGGTGTCATGGAGAGGCATTTGAATTTCTGAGTCCAATTTAACTATCTATTTGCTTTCTGGTTTCAGTCTGAAGTACATCTGACACATCCTACACTACTTAGCCTTTTCCACTGCTGTTCATTCCTGACTCAAAACAATGACTATTTGACAACAAGCATTTACAATTCAAAACCAGTCAATTGCTGTTCTGTGATTCCTTCCTTCTGATGACACTGCCACAACTTCAATTGAGTCTTTTCCATTTTTGATGTGGATTTTTATAGAAATAAGTGTCAGATGGTGCTGGCTGATAGCACATGCGATGATGAGGAATTGGACTGTAAATCATAGCTGTAGTTAGTGGCTTACAGTTCATTTTTAGTGAATTGGGACATAGCTGTTCATATCTCTAGTCCAATAATATTTTACGTGAACCCATTGTTATCCTTTGAGACAATAATTAGCTGTAATCCTGCTGTATGACAGTGTAATGATTTTAGAGTGGATTATACTGGCATATATATTGGAGTAAAGATTCCTATGTGTTGTTATGAATTCATGTAATGATTGCTTAGACAATTATGATGGATGATCAATAAAAATTGTTGTGATTATGTTTATTGTTAAACTTTTCTCCTGACTTGTGAATTATGATACTGATTGGGCAAAAAGGTTTCCACAATAGGTTCCCAAAGCTTATTAGGAAACATTTTTTATGATCTAAATGTGTATTAGCATGATACCTGTAGTGTATATTGTACAAACATATTATTTGCAGAAAAATCAGCAGTTCACTCATTTTGATTCAAAGTAAGCCTAGTTTAGCAATACACATTCCAAATTAGATATTATTGAATATGTAGGTGCCTCCCATTTCACATTTTTAACCATAAAGGCAATCATTTTATAGTTTATATTAACTGCGCTTTTAATGCCTGTAAGCAACATATGTATGGCATTTGGAATGGCATTACTTCATTATGGGAGATATCTAGTAAGCAGGGGTATTTTTACGAGATATTTTTGAAATCAAGAATTATTAATGACCTTTTAAATTTAATAAATACTGTTAATATGTTTAATTTATAAGTTTTACAATAATTTGTATTGAACTGCAGTTTGGTGTCTGCTTTATGGAATTGTTATTGACTGCTGCTCTGCAGCATGCTTTGTTTTTTGGATTCACACAGCAGTAATTTTAAATGGAAATTAGATTCATTAATTAGTTTTTTAAATCCTGAAATAAATATCTTTAGTATTGAGATTGGCATTCGGCATCCCCTCATTACTTAACACGTTGCGGACCGGTCACGGAGATCTCCGTGTTTTGCGTGCCGAACGCTGAGGACCGGCCACGGAGATTTCCGTGTTTTCACATGTGATAGTAAAACTTACTCTGCTTCTCTTAATATGTGTTACTTATGTTCGCATTTGCTTCTGGTGTATTTCAGAATGTGCTTTCATTGATTTAGATTAGTTTTATACCATTCAAATTATAAATTTATTAATATTTTTTCAATGAACGTAATCCACTTTTAGAGTTAACTAATGCATAGGATCAGAATGTCACTAAGCCGTAACATGTGAAAAAAACTCGATCAAACATTCATTTTTCTATAATAGCAACTCTTTAACACTAGAAGGACGGCAGGGGTCATTTGACCCATTTTCAGAATTCAAATTTATTTTTCTCTTATTAAAATATTTTTTTAAATTTTGAAACTTTTTGACTTTGTTCATTTTGGTCTATATTTTGATAAATTAGTGAAAATTCAACGATAATGTTTTGTTTTAAATTTTTGTGACGTGTTATTCCTAGAAGGACGGCTAGGGGTCATTTGACCCACAACTGGTTTTCGCGCTATTTTCTTGTCCGTGGCACTTTAGTGCCATGTATATCATATAATCAGCAAGAGGCTAGTGTGGTAGATGATTTTCTTCATTTTGAATCTGGAAGTACCCGGTTCAATGCCAGTTTCGTCCCAAGGGCTCCTATCTGTATTCGAAAACCTAGGCATAGCGACTTGTAGTGCACTATCTTTCGATATTTTTTGGGCAACAAAGGGAAATAAAACCTTTTCAATCCTTGATTTGCGTGAATTCATTTAATTATGTTATTTTCATAGGTGTTTTATTTATTGTTCAATGATTATTGTATTGCCCACACTGGAAAATCGTCACGTATCCCAAAAATTGTTTTCCGTCGTCCAAGATTCAGAACTCTTAGAGACATTATTTTCAATATCGACTCATCAGGTTTACAAATAACTTTTATTTTTCTGGCCTGACGACACTGTCACTTGACCTAGCCCCTTTGCCGTGTGTCCAGCATTAGTGCCGCATGACCCCGTCGGGGTTTGGGGTGGGTTGACTGCACGCTGCGTCCTGGGGAAAAATCCTGTCTCTCTTTGAGAGAGCGAAGGAATTGGGTGGACTGTTAAATTCTACTGTAAATCCTACCTTTGGAATCCGCACGTAGGTCGGAGAAGAAGCATTACTGCAAGTTCCTGGAAGATACGAATCAGGATACGGTTGGCGGTTGAGTCCCTGCCTTTCGAACGGCAATTAGCGTTACTTCTGAAAATTTTGTCCTTTTGTATGAATTTCTAATGCTCTCCAGCTCTCTATACCTTCAATGCAACTAGAGAAGATTCTACCATAATGCGCTTTCGTTTGTAGATTTTTTTCGCATGCATATCAGTAGCGAGTTGAGGAAGAATGTATGAAGTCGAGAAATATATCAAGAGAAGAGAATCGTCGCGATTCAAATAGCTGTAGGGAATACTGAAGATCAGTCTGGAAGTGAATCGTAAACATCAGTTCAAGGACATTCTGACCAATCCATCAACATCTGGGTGTGATGGAAGCGACGAAGTCCAAGAAAGTGAATCCGATGGCGACTTTGGCGTGATAGCAAATGCACAGCTCTATATCCAACAAAATGCAGCTGTCCTTTTATGAGGTAAATTCCAAATAAACCAGACAAATTTGGAATCGAGTACTGGGTTTTGACAGATGTGAAATGAAAATACAGCCTAAATGAATTTACATAGTGTGGCAAAGATGATGATTGGCCATCAAATCAAGTGTTGGGGAAATAAATAGTTACTAGAGTGACCGTGACATACAAGAACTCAGGAATAAATGTAACTTGTAACAATTATTTTCCATCCATCCAGCTGGCAGGAAGTCATAAAAAAATGGAAAACGTCTATTGTATGGACGATCTGAAAAAAACAGGCGTGATCCACAAATATTCATGACTCCTAAAATAGCCATGTAATCCATTCAACGCGAGTGCTCAAAAATACCTTAGGCCATACTCTTATGTAGAATCAGGCAAACTAGAACAATAATGTACTTTCACTCAGCAGCATGATCTCAGACGACACTATTTCCGAAAAGAGGAAAAGAATACCAGAGACCATCCTATTTCATAACAAAAACAAAGCGGGAGTAGATATGATGGATAGAATGTATTAATTTATTTACTTGTCTCCAAATCCAACAGCCATATCTCCACGGGCAAAAAAAGAAAAAGGTGCCAAATACCATCAAATTGAATCATTGCACCAATTTCCTTTCCATTTTCCAAATTCCTTTTCATGTGCAAATAGCTGGTGTCCTAACACCCCTGCCACACGCTTTTAGGCGGCTTGGGGGTTAGTGTGTAGATTTAGATGTAGATGAATAAATCGTCCAATGAACGCATTCAGCGCAAAATAATATTTTGTGGAAACAGCGCTGAAAAAATACTGTCTGTGTGAGATTTACAACAAAGTAATTATTATTATTATAGTATTCTACCGATTAAGGTAGGTTTCCATGGAGTACGCAAGAAGTGATCTGGAAGCCTCCCTTTCCTTCCAGCACTGCCTTCTTTAACTCACAGTAAGGCCTTCTCTCTTTCAATCTATCTAAAAATCCTATTCTTCTCCTTCCCCTCCCTCGTTTCCCTAACATTCTAGCCTCTAGCACCATTTTCAACATCCCCTCACCACTAAGCACTAACTCCATCCATACCTTCTGTCTCCTCCGTATCTCATCTAAAAGCTGCCTCTCCTCGCCAACCATATCCAGCACTTCGTCGTTCCTTTTCCTCTCCGTCCATTTCACCCTCTCCATTCTTCTCCATACCCACATCTCGAATGCCTCCAATCTTCTCTCGTCTTCTTTCCTCAGTGTCCACGTTTCCGCACCGTAGAGAGCTACACTCCAGATCAAACTCTTCACTAACCTTTTCTTTAAACTCTTACATAACGATCCTCTTAGAAGCTCCTTCCTGTTCATGAACGCCTCCTTCGCTAATGCAATTCTCTTCCTGATGTCCTTACTACTGTATCCATTTTCCTCTAACGTACTGCCTAAATAGTTGAATTGCTCAACCTGCTCAAGTTTTTCACCACCCACCTTCATCTTAAGTCTCACATTCCTCGCTCGTGATGCTTTACAAAACCGCATTACCTTAGTTTTCTTGTGATTAATCCTCATCCCATATTCCTCGCAACGCTCGTATAACGCATCCACTAGAGCCTGAAGCCCCCTTGCTGACTGGCTAATCAGCGCCTGATCATCCGCGAATCTCACTGATTTGAACATCATTCCTCCCACTTTTATCCCAACTTCTAACTCATCCCACGCTTCCCTTACCATCTCTTCAGCGTACACGTTAAAGAGCAGCGGCGATAGAGGACAGCCTTGCCTCACACCTCGGCCAATGCTTGCCCACCCAGATTCTCCGTCCGCTACCCTCACTTGCGCAGTCTGGGCCATATAAAGGTTACGAGTCAGTCGTCTATCCCTCCAATCTACACCTATTCTCTTGAGAATATCCATTAACTTTACCCAGTTCACCCTATCAAACGCTTTTTCAAAATCCACGAAACACGCATATACGTCCTGGTCGTATTCTAGGTTCCTCTCCACGAGGGACCTCATTATTGCTATTGCATCACGAGTTGATTTCCCCTTTCTGAAACCAAATTGATCTTCGCCCAAATACTCGTTTGCCCTCGCCTCCATTCGTCTGTTCAATATCCTCAGCACCACTTTCGCCGCGTGCGATATTAAGCTGATAGCCCTATAATCTCCGCATTCCACAGCTTTCTTCTTTTTCGGAAGCGGAATTAAAACCGTCTTCACGAAATCTTCCGGCCAGCATCCCTCCTCATAGATCCTGCGCACTAGTTCGAAAAACCTTTTCTTACCTTCCTTCCCTAGATTCTTCAGAAGCTCACACGGGATATTGTCCACGCCTACTGCTTTCCTAGCCTTCATATCACGAAGTGCTCTCTCTATTTCCGAATCTAATATCCCCGGCCCAAGATTATCCTCCTCCACTGCACTTTCCTCCTCTAGAGTCAATCTCTCTGGTCTGTTCATTCCGTCATACAGATCCTCCACGTATTCCTTCCATCTACTCTGTACCTCTTCTCGCTCGGTTAGCATCCTCCCATCTTTAGCCTTAATTTTAGACATGGTTTGTCCTCTTTTGCCGCCCGATAGCGACTTAACTTTGGCGTACAACGCGCCTATTTCTCCATCCTTCTGGAACTTTTCTATTTCCTCACACTGTCTTTTCCACCAAGCCTCCCTTGCCCTCTTAGTTTCACGTCGTAATCGATTATTCAGTTCCCTATACATTCTTTTTCCCTGTTCCGTGTCCACGTTCTTCCACTTCCTCCTCTCCTCCATTTCCCTTATCATGTTCTCCGTTATCCACGGCTTCTTTATCCTTCTACTGTCAACATAACCAATTGACTTCTCCGCCGCTTTGACTATTCCCGTTTTAATAGTATCCCATCTTTCCTCAACAGTCTTAGTACTTTCAATCTCCCGTATACTAATGTCCACTAGTTCCTGATATTCTCTCCTCATACTCCCCTTCAGGGCTTCTACGTTCCATTTCTTCGCCTTCCTAACTTTCATAAGTCTTTTGAATCTTACGTTGCATTTCATGAGCACTAGATTGTGGTCCGAATCCGCATCCGCTGCGGGGAAGCTGCGCGAGTTTTTCACACTATTCCTAAACCTCTGTCTTACCATAATGTAGTCTATTTGATATCTCCCCACATCCCCTGGACTTTTCCACGTGTACCTTCGCCCTTTATGATGATTGAACCACGTGTTTGTGATGAATAATTTGTTTCTCCTACAAAACTCTGCTGCTTTCTCTCCCCTGTCGTTTCGCATTCCTAGACCAAAATCTCCTATTTCGTGCCCATCCCTCCCTTCCCCCACTGAGGCATTCCAGTCCCCCATCACTACCAGATTTTTCTTACCCGGTGTGTCTCTAATTATTTCCTCGAGCTGTTCATACACCTCATCTACTTCTTCTTCCCTATGATTGCTAGTGGGCATGTAAACTTGGGCCACCACAAGGTTGGTTGGCCGCGCCTCAATTTCTACCACCAGAATCCTATCGCTTACCTGGTCTATACCTACCACACGCTTACCCATCTTCCCGTTTAATACTAAAGCTACCCCTCGCTGACTCTCTTCCCCTCCACTATATATAACCCTATACTCATCACTCCAATAGTCCCCGCCATCCCTCCACCTCACCTCGCATAATCCTAATATATCTATCCTCCCTTTATCCATTTCCCTTTTGATATTTTCTAACTTCCCCGCCCTCATCATAGTCCTCACATTCCACGTCCCTACGTTAATAGCCGACTTCTTCTTTTCCATCTTCTTGGTCTTCTTTTCTTCCTTCTTCATTGCTGCTTCAGCTGATGATGATGATGATAAGTCTCTGCAAGGATTTCGCACGTTGGCGACCCCGAGGACCTTGCCGACCTCGCTGCCGTGCCCGACACCCGCCCTTTGCGGACGGGTCCCGGGCGATGAGATTCCGAGGCTCATTTGGTTGTACTCCATGTTTACAGGGAAAAGATAGTTGGTAGGGTTTCCCACTTCCATTCCAACAGTGTTTTTCACGTGACACCATCACGTGGACTACCTTTCGTCTGGCTCCTACCCTTCGACCTATCTGGCATGGGTGGCCCTACCGGGAATAATTTAGGATTAATCCCGCCAGTGCAGCTCTTAGGGTCATAGGAACGCGCAAGCCTTTCCACCGCGACAAGGTTGTAGCCCAAGGGAAAGGAACAAAGTAATAAGTTTCAAAAAATTTTATGCAAAATTTGTGAACCCAGTACCCCCATTGTTTAAACATGTAACACAACTTTTGTATTGAGTGTATGTATTTTCATTATTTGATTTGCAATCGACTACTAGGTACGGTTTAATTCATGATTCTTTAAAATAATTGTTATTAACTTTTGACGATGGAAATACTATTGAATAATATTAAATAGTGTTTTTAATAAACTGATTCAACAATTAATACGATTAAACTGAATATTGGTTGAAAATTAAGCGTTTTATTCCAAAATACATTTTAGGGGTCAAATGACCCCTGGCCGTCCTTCTAGGTAGCGCGAAACTCCCGTCCTCCTAGTGTTAATGAATGGCGCAAAGTGAATAATGTATATCTCACCTCTGGGTGCATTCGGCTGTCTTTCACACGCGCCATGGTCTGGATTCTCACAAGACATCCTATCTCCAGCGCTCAACGTAAACACATCAACAAGTCTCGAGGGCCAAGGACTATGAGGGTCATTTCTGCGGGACCCTATCTTTCGGTCCTTGATAGAAAAGGACCAGCAGGGTTATTCCACTAATCGGGGCCATACGTATGGCCGGCCGTAAGTCTCGTATGGTCTGGCCCGAAATTACGGCCTAAGTCGATTCCACTCTCGAGGAGCCATATCGTATGGCCGGCCATAACGTCTTACCGCCCTTTCTCCTGGCGAGTATGAAAATTATAATTGGTACGCTAAGTTCGGTCCATTGATGGCGCCACCACTGTACCGGCAGTCGATGGAAACATCTAAAAAAGTGAAGAATGAAAACTCAGCGGCGAGAAGAAGCGGTATTTGTAAGTGTTGAAAGGCGAGAAACTGACTATATATAATTTTTGAAAATAGAAAATGGAGTTTACTCAGTACGTATATTGACACTAAATGATTAATTTGACCGTCTAATAAATATTATCTGTGTATACGGCGTTGTTTTATAAATTCGTTTCGTTTATTGTAATAATTCTTGGCACTAGTGTCAATTGAACATGACGAATGCGCTGGATACGAGCCAAAATGTATGTTGAATTTTTCAGGGAAATAAGAAAAAGAGCGACCCGTGTACGGGAAAACCAAATAAATGTGCTCATTAATTATATGGTGGATCACCGTGATTTCGCCTGTGGGCGTTTTCAGGGGCCTCAGGGTAAGGTGACAGCTGAGAGACAATGGCAACAGCTGGCCGAAATTTTGGAAGATCATGGGCCGAAAAAAAGTGCTGAGCAGTGGAAAAAGGTTACGAATTAGTTATTATAACACTTTCTGTCTTATCTGAAACCTTAACTCTAGTAGATTATGAAGGTAACGCAGAATAGTAATATTTGAAAATCATCAATTGTGTTTCTAGGTGTGGAAGGATTTAAAAGGCAAAGCAAGAGCAAAAAATGCAAAAATAAATGCAGAGAGAGGGCGAACCGGAAATTTTGCAGTGAGTGATCAAAATGAATAGTTACCAATACTGATTTACGGATATAGTTAACTAAAGCAGAGTGAACTGTGAAAAAGGATTGTTAACTTTATAGTGAACATTTATGTAACATAACAGGTGGACCCACAGAAACTGACAGATGTCGATGAAAAGGTTCTGGGGATAATTGGAGTCTGCACTTCCATTCCCCTTTTTGATGGAAGTGCGCATAATGATGAGGTCTCTGTACGTATATGTGATGTAGCTTTTTTGTTAAACTGTTGTTGAGTAGACTTTCAATTCTGAATCTATCATTAATCACTACAGGAGGATGCAGACATGTCACAAAACATTGAAGAAATAGAAGAACCAATTATAGAGGTGAGACAAAATATTACTCAGTAAATTTCATACTGACAAAATGACTGTTTGTGCACTCAGCAAGTCTAGAGCAGCTTAAAGGCATTAATAATAAACAAATATAACCTCTGTTTAATATGCTGTACATTTGTAGGTTGTAGTTGGAGCGAGCAACAATGGAAATCTGGAGTTGATCTCAGCAGAACATGGTTTGTTATATTGTTTTATAAGTTGCATTATTTTCTTTGTGTTATTTATTTCATGGAAAAATTAAATGGTGCTGTTTTTATCAAACAATGTTTCTCTAACTCAGCAGGGGCAGTGACTGAACCTTTTATTCCTCCTCTGAGTAAGTTTTCACAGATATAATATATTTTAAAGATTGCTCTGACAAAGTAACATGCAAGTGGAGGATGTACACCATGAAATTCATTTCCTTGTTTACAGCTTACTATAACTTAAAATCTCAGTAATATAGGTATGTCTGTTTGGTATATATAGAAGGTAAGAATTTCAATGTGGTTTCACCTGCAGTTACATACAAAATAGCTGATATTTTACTTTAGTATTAAGTCATGAACTACGAGCCTTGAAATAAGCCCTCTGTACATTTACTGCCATTAAGTTCAGTGATTGAAGTGGGTATACATAACTTAAGCCATTTCATGTGATCCTTAAAGAAAGACTTATCTCCTTGTTGTACGTTTGAAGTACATAGAATGATTTGAAATGGAAACAGAGATTTAAGTGCCATTTTTTAAATTTTGGATTTAAAAGGAAACAACCAGCCCAAAAAGGCATCTCTACACAGGGAGCTTGAGGATGTAGCTGAGAAGATTGACTCTTATGAGCAGAGACACCTTCAACTCCTGGAGGTATTTTTTTGTATGGTTAATCTGTGAATATAAGACTAATTTTATACCTTTAACATAATTTGTCATCCTTGATCAATCATATTAATTTAGGATATCAAAGAAGGAGTTATCAGCTTACATTCCCAACATTCCCTGCTCGTGGAAGAGACAAAAAATATTTCAAATTCAATGAAAGAGCTAGCAGCCACCAATGAAAGAATAGCTGTGGCTCTTGAGATGCTCACCGGTTCATCGAGTGGTCAATGAGGTGATTTAAATAGCACTATAAAATCCCATCCATATAACAGATTTTTAAATTAGTGTGCTTTTTTATTTCACAGGCTTGAAGATATTATAAATATTGAAGTAGAAGATTTTTAATTTTATAAAGACTGAAGTGAGTCATCAAAATTTTTATTTTCTCTGTGTTTATGCAATTTTCCTGTGAATATGCGTTTGTATTTTTCATGCATACCAAAGAATGTTTCCATTAAAGATTGTAAGTTTTTGTTATTTTTAATAATTCTTTGATATCACTGCACCTATTATTTTTAAAGATAATTTCTTTGACAATTTCCAGATGAAAGATACAGTACATAGTCAATGTCTTTAAAAAAAAGATACAACGTGATCCTCTCTCTAATCAAACTTTATGTACAAATTCATTTTATTAATATTGAGAAGAGGAAATGAAATTACTGCTTGTATTCAACTATAAGTATAAAATTACAAAAAAATAACCAGTTTGTTTTATAAAAATGAATCCAGGGGAAAAGCATCCACCATGGCAGGCAAGCAAGGCTGTAACTTTTGGAATTTTCTAAGTGAAATATAAGTTTATAATTCTTCTTTGAATAGCTCTTGCTTGCACGAGGTTATCCCCTGGTATAGGGCCTTGTAGCACATCATTAATATGTGCCTCTTCCACATTTATTTCTGGGTCTGGTAATCTATGGGAAACAATTTGGCAGTGGGCCATGAAACAAAATTATACCAAATTTTACAGCAAAGCTCATCTTTTATCCTGAATGGCATTGAATGAAGATTAGAGGTTATATAAATAACTCCAAAACAATAAGGTAATACTATAACTGCACCAACTGTGACTTTATACCCTAATGGCAGTATATATCTTTAGCATAAATTAATCATTTCCATCACTGCATTTAAGTTATCAGTAATAAAAACCTACTTGCCTATAATGCAACAAAATATTGTGCAGAACTGCACATGCAGTGATAATTGAGGTTGCTTGCTGAGGTTGGTAATGGAGAACTCTATCTCTTAGGAGACATCTCCAACGTGCTTTCATGACTCCAAACAAATGCTCAACGACATTCCTTGCCCGGCAATGGGCTTGGGTGTATTCGTAGTCAGGTGTACCAGGAAGTGCATTTGCCAATGGGGTTAGAAGCCATGGCTCCAGAGCATAACCTGCATCACCTTCATAGAAGAAGAAGTTATAAGAAATGGACATCATTGCTAAAGCTATATGATATTCACCCATGAAATTACCAAGAAGGAAGAACCGTCCAAGCCTATTTTCCTCAGCTAGTCTGAGCTGGGTTCTGGCACGAGACCAACGCCAAATGAATTGGTCATGCACTGTTCCTGGATACACACACACGTCCATTACTTTTAAAGAGTCATCGCAAATCTAAAAGGAAGAATTGGTACTTAGGTAAAAAATTGCATGAGTAACTGTAGGATTAAGAGTTAATAGGCTGCCCAAGAATAGTGGGTATGCAAGTGTAAGCAGTCTTATGATGTTTTTATAAAAATTTATCTCACCATTTGGACATTCAATGAATAAAACCCCTTATGATTTTTGTACCCTTCCTCTCCTTCCAATGGCGTTACTATTGCAACATGGGTGCAATCTATTGCCCCCAAAACCCCAGGAAATCCAGCCAATGCACGAAATCTAAAGATAAAATTGAAACTTTAACTTGATATATCAATTTAAATATCAAAGTCTTAAATGTAGGTCCTATATAAAATTATAACCTCAATTGGATATCGTTCTTTTCTTGATCATTTAACGGCATTTTCACCCAAACATTAAATAAACGATTGCAAATGGCCCTAGTGACGTTCTTCACACATCGGCAAACTGTTGGTTGACTAACAGCCAAAAAGAAGTCCTGCCCTACACCTCTTTGATATCCTCCTTCGGCCAAGAATCGTAACGCGACGAGAACCTTGAAATATGAAAAATTACGGCGCTGATATTAGAAGTTGCAGCTTTATGAAACAGATAAATAAGAAATTCGTAAGCAACTGTTGCAGAAAAACATGTTCGCTTCTCGAGAACTTTCATTTAAAAAGTATTTCTAAACGCCTTACCTGTAGAGTTACGTTAAGTCCATCCGCTCTCTTTTTTTTCAATTCACCTGATAAGGAGTTACTTAAATATGTTGCGACGTCTTTTGACGCCCGAAAATATTTGATAAAAATGTCATTACCATAATCAAACGGATTGCTTGCATCTCTTAACCTCCTCCTTTCCATATTAAAACGACGTCTTTCGTCAATATGCCTCGCCAATGCGCGCTGAATACGCCTATGTTCACGCGCAAGATTCATGTTTTATAATCGTATCTTCTGTAACAAGAAACTCTTCGGAAATCACTTTTTAAACTCCCAAGGCTAGCGATGTTACGTGCTCAATCTTCATATGGCCTGCGATATGACCGCCTCCGAGGCAGGCCATAACATAAGGCGGTAGCTAAGGCCTCGAAGCCTTAGTTACCGCCCGACTTATGGCCTTTCGCTCATAGTAGAATCGCTCGAAGCCATACGTATGTCCCGAGGCCGTAGTTATGGTCGATTTCGACTTATGGCCCGGCCATACGATTAGTGGAATAACCCTGCAGATGGCCACAACGCTTATCTTTGTTAGTCTCTAATGTTTCCCTTTGCTAAGAATGCATATTAGTCTTCTTTGGGACGTTCTTGTGTTCTTTACTCTTTCCTTTGTTAGAGATCTGAAGTCACGTAGTTTAGTGAGGAATCATTTCCTTGGATGAAAGTTTGTGTACATTTACCCAATGAAAGTGCACGCCTGCGTAGCCTTCGTAAATTTCATTAATTTCCAGCAATAATTCCTGCGTATCTTGTCAACCGAAAAATTTCTCCTAAAACAATACGACCTTATTTATAGTAATGGCGTCAACTAGTGGTGGTGCTTGCGGAATGACGGAGAAGGATATATATGAAGAACTTTGTGTGGATGCATTATCAGACGTGCCATATGTTTGTGTAGACGAGTGTGAGAGCTCAGATAGTGAAATTGGTTTTGATATTTGTGGAAGACAACACAAAAGAAAAGCTGCACAGTTAGTTTACACTGATGATAGTGACTCGGATGCAAGTGATAGCGATGGTATAGAGCGTTCCACATTTAGTTGACAGTACGGGCCTTATGGATAACAGTGTTGCCAAGCTTCCGCTCCGCCGGCAGGCATCCTAACAGCGTATGCAACCACACATAATAGAGCGCCAAAATGGTTTAGTTCAAAAAGGAGTTAGGGATCGCACGAAAGACGACGTAAATTAAGGAATTTTTTAGCGTAAATTACAATACCTTTGCTGCAGTATAAAAGGAAAAGTCTTTTGTTATTTCATGTACGTACTTATTCAATGCACAAAATTAATAATGAATAATCTGTAATGTAAAAAATAACAATAAATTGAAGGATAATAAAAATTATAGCCTCTCCTTAAAGAGACAAAATTTCTATTCCTTCCATATTATGCAATATTTTATGGCTCTAGCTAGTATTACATGAAAGGCGATGTTGTATAAGACATCATCAATCTTTAATTTTTCAAAATTTTCCCGTACTTGGTTTATTGTAAATTAAAGATCTCTTTTCAAGCTGACATCTTCAAAGCTAATTTCCTTAATGTTCTCTTTCCTCCACCTTGTGGTAGGGAAGGATTCCAATTTCCTTGAGTAATAAGAGGCATTACCTACCACTATAATTGATCCTTCGGGTAAGTTTGCTAGAAGTGAATGCTCAAACCATATCTCGTAACACTCGCCACCCACTTCTTCATGCTCATCCATTGAGTTCTTTTTGTACAGAAACACATGCGATGCTCCTTTTATGAACCCATTTTCCGTTCCTGCGTGTATAATTGCAAATCGTCCTCCTCGGGAAGTGGGGGCCAAGCCCAGTATTTAGTCCAACAAGGAAAGCTTGACGCGGATTTTCTAATTGTTTGTTTCGCAAACTAATGTTCACTATTTGTCCAACATTAATCCAACTTTCGCCTGTAAATACACTCTACCTGTGTTCGCGACGATATTTTTTTAGCTACCTTAGATAATTAATTGTGCCACCAACTAATGATATCATCCCTTTCGATAAGGATGATTCTTTTCCCCCTGCGTTCGTACACGAAGCCTATGTCCAAAAGAACACGATATTGTGTTGTCCTTTTGTAATCTGGGAGAATACTATCCATTAGGGTCGGTCATAAAACAACTTTTTTCGAAAGTCAAAGTTCGACATATTACAAAATGTAGCCCGACGTACCAAATGAACGGAGAAAAAATTTTGTTCATGTAGGTTGACATCCTACGGTTGCACCAGGGCCGTTTATGTTAAGCTTAGGCAACCCGCAACACATTCCCTCTTTTTACGCTATTTCGGCAATAATGTCGTGATTTTAATGATTTTTTCAGCCGATTCTGCACCAGTCATGTAGGAAATAGTCGAGGTAAGCAACATAGGTCGAATAATAACTTTTATTATACAATTATACACTTTGAAATTTTCTTAATTAATGATATATATTTTAATTTGGTGTACTCGTATGGGCATGATCGCACTAATATATCCCTACCGTTTATATACAACAACATTTTTCCCCTCTCCCATCCTAGAGTAAGGATCTCCTCATCTCCCTATGGCCCGCCTATGAACTAATGTCAACGCACTGCTCAGGCTACATCGTCTACGAAAATGACTCCGTGTTCCAAATTTTGCAGTTCTTCACCCACTATGAGAACAGGTGCCACTCTGGCTCTCAGGGAGACCCAGAACTCGCCACGTGGAGGGCGCTCCAACTCGAGCTTCACCCATTACTACCCACCCTTCAAGTCTTATGACGTACCAGTTAAGATGCAATCTTTTTTGTATCCAAAATTGGTGGAGAGAAATGGTAATTAAACAGATTGGAAGGAAGTGAGCTGCTGAAGGCTATGTAAATACAAATTAAAACAAAGTAACATTTGCCGGTATCCTCTCCTTTTTCTCCATTTCACCTCTATTCTCCTTTACTATATACATATTCCCTGTACGCTATTGATGAATTGTCTTGTACATGTGGATGGCCTTTCGCAAGGTTTTGTGAGGCAAGAATTTCGTACCGAAGTGATTTTTTTAAATGGAGAAGAAACTAAAATAAACAACGAATATATTGACACGCTCTTCAGTTGAGAGTCATCTCTATGGCGCTCCTCGACAGATGTTTGGGAGATATCTCCCCACACATGAAGATATTATGAAGCCCAACTAATGGGTGAAGATGGAAAAGATGCAAGAAAGATGAGAATTTGATCAATCAGTCCAGGAGATGCCCATGTTGTCGCCGACAGAGTGGACCAAGTGTAGAACGACGCGTCTAGACCTTTAATGTCGAACCGCGGCATCCTCATGGCAGTTTAGAGATACAACATGAAATGTAAAAAAATTATGAAGAGCACAAAGAAGAAAAATTCCTCTGTTGCCCATCGAGACTTTATTAATTTAAGGAAGATGTTAAAATATTGTTTTATTTTCCTCAATGTGTCTTCCAAAATTGGCCTAGTGTATTTGTAAGCCAAAGACGTAAATTAAAAATGAAGAAATATCATTCCTTTTAGACCAAAGATCAACCGGAGAACTAGTGATTGGGACCATTGATTGGAAAACCACAAAAAACATAGGAAGAAGGCTGCCAAAGAAAAAAATGATAAAAACGGAGGAATCATTTGAAAATAGGGCACCATTTGCCCAGAAAATTGGTTCTAAATTCAAGTCTTAGTGCTCTAAAGTTCAAAATGACTCGCCACCTGTGCTCGGCGACGAATGGCAACCATCCTCCCGCCCATCCTATAATAGCTCGGCGCGCAACATCCTGAAGCTGCCTGTGACCTGCCAATCAGTGGAAAGGCACAACGTAGCCAGCGGTTTGCAGCAACCCACGTGACTGGAGCGTTTAAAGACGTCGGCCAGGTCACACCTGAAAGTGCATCGATGATTGTCGACTGGAAGAAGATTGCGCGACAAAGGAAGAAATACAGAGAGCTTGCGACTTCAGAGGATAAGGAAAAGCTTAGAGATCAACCGAGGATAGCATTTTTCTTCGAGGGAAGAAAAGAGAAGACGAAAATCAGGGAAATGTGCAGCAACAATAAAGTGCGCATCACGACTCAACCGAAGAGCATGTAGTCATCCTTGCAGAATCCGGCGGGGTTCATTTGGGACATGCATAAACTGAAACAGTGAAACAGAATGGCTCGGAAACTCTATCCTCGAATCAGTTGAAGCTGCTATAATAGGGTGGTTTCCTATTATTTTTTTATTGCCTTAATCGAAAGATTATTACTCCTGGAGTACGTATTTCACGCTTTTAGATTTTTAAATCATAATATCTATTTTTCGCGATTAAATGAAAAGTGAAAAATTTCAAGCGCGCGAAAACGCGACGCGTTAGTAGGAATGATGGGAAATCTCTCCGTACGTCGTATTTCTGGTTCCCCCTCCGCCCGGCGAGGTGACCTTGAGGCGAGGCTTAGCGCTGATACGTCGCAGGCTGCCAGCGGGTAGCCTAGTGCCCTGCCGCCTGGTAGCGCTTGGCTTAAATAAGGATTATTAATACCTTATCAAACGAGGAAAACTTTCCGACCTTAGCCAGTTTTAATAAGTGATTATTAAGACATGTTTCCCTGAGCTCTGCGCCTCATGCATGCATTGGTAACCTCAGACGATGTATAACTCCTATCTTCTCCTGTAGAAACTAGGTCCCTGTGACGTCACGTGGAGTGGCATCGCATGGGCGCCAATCTGGCCCTTTTCAAATGAGGATAAAAATGGACCATTGCCATTCGTCTACACCGGCATTTATAAAACGAAATAATTTGTATATTATGAATACACTAATGGTGGGTAACGAATCGCAATTATTGCCTTTTGTTTTCTTTGATGAAGGAAACTACCCTATTGTCACGTCTTCCATACGGTGCATCGGTTGTGATGGATCACATTCGAACACCGCGACCGGCTGGAAGGGAGGCGCTATATGTTTTATCGACGTGCGTCTCTGGCGTGCCTTATAGATTTAAGTGCCTTCTGCATTCAGATGAACTTCCTCTTCGACTTATAATGGAGAAATTTAATCGGCCAACGACGGGACCAAATATCTACATTGGGTCAGTTGGTCGCCAACTAAAGACCTGTGCGCAGCTACCTCTAATGAAATTTCAGACGATTGATCTTGGTCTACCTGATCCTGAACTAAATTCATCTTTCATCAGCAAATACCAAAATTATTCGCTGGACATGGCTGGTGGTATTTCCTGGGGACACATCCCACAATAGCTGGCTGATCGCGATAATGGGGAAATGAATAACAGCAGATGGGGAATGACGGCCAACAGAGTGATCCGCGTTTACATAGAAACAAGACGACCAACAGTGGCTTTGAATTAAATAACCGAGACTATGATGAAACTCTATATTCCAATCTGGTTCACAATAGAGAAAAAATGGAAGATTGCAGAACATATCTGGGAAATTCTAAAGAGAATAAGACAATTCCGTAAAAAGTACAGTTCTTGAGAAATTCATCCAGAGCAAAGCGTTCTTCGCTCATCCAGAAAACATTTTCATTGGTGAATGATGAAAGGGCCGAAGTGCGAAGAGTAGCCTTCCAAAGGATAGTGCAGGCAAGAAAGACCTATTCGCCTGATGAAGGCATCAGGGCTTTTCACATCCCTACGCAGTGCATTTATATCAGTTCATAGGCGGGCCGAAGGGAGATGAGGAGATCCTTACTCTAGGATGAGAGAGGGGAAAAATGTTGTCGTGTATAAACGGTAGGGATATATTAGTGCGATCATGCCCATACGAGTACACCAAATTAAAATATATACCATAAATTAAGAAAATTTCTAAGTGTTTTACGTTTCTTTGCATTTTAATATCGGTGATTGTATAATAAAAGTTATTATTCGACCTATGTTGCTTACCTCGACTATTTCCTACATGACTGGTGCAGAATCGGCTGAAAAAATCATTAAAATCACGACATTTATCGCCGAAATAGCGTAAAAAGAGGGAATGTGTTGCGGGTTGCCTAAGCTTAACATAAACGGCCCTGGTGCAACCGTAGGATGTCAACCTACATGAACAAAATTTTTTCTCCGTTCATTTGGTACGTCGGGCTACATTTTGTAATATGTCGAACTTTGACTTTCGAAAAAAGTTGTTTGATGACCGCCCCTACTATCCATATTTACCGAGTTTAAGATGGATTTTAAAGTCGGAGGAATAACTTTCACGAAGGATTCATGTACCTTCCTTCTAATTCCCGATCTCACCAAACCGTCGAAAATCACTGCCCTCGAATTTTTGTAAGGCTGTCTAATTTATTTAGTTTTTGAAGGAGTCACCAATGGACCACGGGAGCTTTCCTTTCTCACTCTGTAAATAGTGAACTTCTAGCACCTAGTAGCCTTCGAAGTCTCTCGGCAGGCCTCACTAATGCTGAGATATTTCCTTATGTACGAGAAGACTTAGAGCACCAACTGTCTTTCGCGGCTTATGAGCTTCTCACCTTTTCTCCTCTTCTTTGTATCGGACATATTGATTGGGCGTGTTACAGCAAAGATAAGTGTAAAACACACTTCACAATTCGCAAGTTCAATACACCACACAACACTTGTTCACTCCAAAAAAATGCAATGACCAACTAAACGCCTTCGTAAATTCTTCCCTCGGCCCCCTCGGCCTGGGTCGCTTTTGGGGCAGGTTTTATGGTACCCTATGAAAGGAACTCAGAAAAAACCCAAGCCCCCTTTTGTAAATGCGTGCACTGGATGGGGTAGTGTTTGGTACAAATTAAGAGATATTCTTTTTCTTGGTTTCCCCGATGGGACCCAAACACCCAAGGCGTAAGAGTCTTACTTCCAAGCCGCTTGCTTACTTTCGTGTATCAATGTATTCAGATAAAAACACTGCTGTTACGACGTATGAGTAGGTATTCTCTGTTTAGGATATCAAACGAATACATAAATACATACATTTCATCGTATGCATTGACAAAAAACTCCTTTTCCGCCCGAGAATTTTCCCTCTGCGCGCAAGAGAAAGCAAGAAGCCCGGCCCAGCGGCACCGTAATATTTTTTCATAAGATAAAAACCTTGTAACTCGCTTCAGAATTGATGTAAGTTAATGATTGTTTCACCAAAAATAGCCTTGTAGTTTTCTTCACATTTGATACGCAGCATATAGGGACCTACGACGTAAGAAACGTAAGTTAGTAAGCGACTACTTTTTACCTTGCAAAAGTCAAAATTTTCTTGTCCTAAAGTGTGTTACGTCGGCATAACAACATTAAAACTCAATATTTGTACAATTGGTGAAGACCTTCAAGGAGAAAATAGTGTGAAAAATATTTTGCATTAAATTCAATTCAATACAGACAACGGTCAGGCAGAAAGTGCGAGAAGAAGATAAAGTAAAAAAATACACGTTTCTGACGGAAATTTACTGAAATGTTTTTTATAGCTTTTGTTATAATTTTTATCGAAAAACTAATGGCACCAATGAATGCGGCACCTTTTTCTACATAAGAATAAAATTTTTAATCAGTGCATAACGCAACTTTAATTTTCGTGCTGTTATTGACAACACCGCGCTCCTGGCCTTATGGAGATTAACATGGGAAACGATTCTCCATAAGAGCCCATACTGTCAACTAAATGTGGAACGCTCTATAGCTTAGTGAAAGACACCTCGGTGACATGGAATAAAATTGACCTTCCAAGAAGTTAGGAAGATTTTCAAGGAGTGGCAGGAATCATCAATGCTCCTGATAATTGTGAATGTGTTTTAGAAGTGGCAAAAATGTTTTTTGGGGATGATCTTCTGGAAATGATGTGTAATGAGACCAATTTGTATCGAATGCAGAACGAAGGCAGATACAAGTCTTCACAGAAAAATGGGAAGTGGAAAAATGTAACGGTGGGAGAGTTGAAAGTTTTTTAGCTATTATAATTTTGATGGGAAAAGTCAGGAAAGATTCAATCAAGGAATATTGGAGCACTGATGAATTTATCAATACACAGATTTTTAGTAATTTGCTCAGCAGGAACAGATTTGAACAAATTTGGAATTCTTGGCATTTCAGTGATAATCAATCAAATTCTGAATCTTCTGATTGGCTACATAAAATTTGACCAATACTATCATATTTCTTAGAACAATTTAAAACTGTGTATATGCCTAAATGTGATCTCTCTCTAGACGAAGGAGTAATACGTTGGAGGGGAAGATTGCGATTAGAACATACAATCCAGGGAAATTGGTGAAGTGCGGATTATTGGTGCGAATGGTGTGTGAGAGTGAAAGTGATTATATTTGCAACATAGAAATATACACAGCTGAAGGAAAAAAATTAGAGGAAACCATATCGACCCTTTTAGATCCGTATTTACATCGTTGGCATCATGTGTTCCATGATAATTATTACAATAGCGTACAAATAGCTGAAAATCTTCTAGCAAAAAAACTCGAGTTTGTGGAACCATTCGTGCAAACAGGGGGATTCCCACTGAATTTAGGCATGAAATAAAAAGTATGAAGAAAAGTGACTACACATTCTGTAGACGGGGGGAAGTTCTGCTGCTTGCGTGGAAGGACAAGAGGGAGGTGAGGATGATTTCCACAATCCACAACTCGAGTATGGGCAAAGGAAAGCGAAACAGATGGACGGGGTATATACAGGAAAAACCGATTTGTATTTTGGAGTACAATAAGTACGTGGGAGGTGTAGATAAAGCTGATATGTACTTGGCTTACTTTTCAGTACTTAGAAAAACTATGAAGTGGACAAAAAAAGTGGTGTTGTGGTTGATCAACTGTGCCCTATTAAATTCTTTTGTGGTATACAAAACATTGAACACATCTACCCGTTTGACCTTCAAAAAATTTGTTTTGGAAGTAGCCAAGGGCTGGGCTAAATGTGAGGAGGGAAGAAGTGCGTCTTCCAGCGATGATGACACAGAGGGCGATATAGGAAGGCCGACTCAGCGAGCGCCTAGGCAGGATAACCCAGCAAGGCTAGCAGGGGGAATGATGAAACACACTCTAGAGAAGATATTAGTGCATGGGAAGAAGATATATCCATCGCGGATGTGTCGAGTTTGTTCTGCTAATAAACTTAGGAAGGAAACTCGGTATATCTGTGGATTCTGCAAGGTTCCCCTGCACAAAGGAGCATGTTTCACCAAATACCATACAAAAACTATATATAAGCACTAACACCTCTGGTAAGTAAAACGCTTCAAATTTTATTAAAATACGTTAAAAAGTAAAGATTCTATGAATGTTTTCGTGAATCAGTGTCATTTAGGTTAAAGCTCCTTTAAATGCCCGTTCCTACCCGATGAGATTGGAATTAAATACCCTGTCCGCAACGTGTTAAGGGGACTGGATACCACACCAGAAGATGCCTTTGCAGGATGCTACCGTTAAGATCACTAGGGGGCCATTTATGCTTTTAACGAGGAATCGTTTCCACTAAAAAGAATGGGGAAGATGTAGCCTTGGTTTGCATGTTTTCTCAATTACGTATGAGAAACCTATAGGGTGGAAAAACATGGCTAACTTCCCAAAAAGATGGTCGTTTTCTCTTGAGAATTACTTCTCTTTAAGGGTGCGATTCACAGACGACACTGAAATTGCTCACTTAACAAAGTCTCTCTTTACGGTAAAGTGAGACTTTAGCTAAAGTTCGTTTCAGAGTCGTCCCAAGGATCTCACTTTATAAAGTGGCACTTTAGCTCCTAAAGTCTCCTTCGTGCATTGAAATTTTGAGTGTTGGCAATGAACGCTGCGAAAAAGTGAAGAAAAAGATGACACACGATATTAAATGCGTACTTGTTTACATGTTTTTGGCGTTTCTGGCGACTGGGTTTTCGTGTTATATTTTGCTAAGATTTTATTAAGTTGCATTTTCTCGTTTTCTCATACTATTTGCAAATGTAAATGAATACTGCGTCATTGAAAGCTTATCCCCACTAGCTTTTTTGTACGTTATTGACTGAGTTGGCTCACTTTTAATTAGCTTCGTGCATTGGTAATGCCCTTCGATGTTTCCAGCGAAGTAAATATTCTAATGCTGATATTTTCACGTCATTTTATGATCATTTTATATAATTAACTGCATGCGGTTATTTGGACTTCATGTTGGTCGAAGTTTGATGGTGTACGTTCAATGAAGGTGGGTGAAATTCTCTCGCGTTAACTTGAAACTGTACCAATTAATTTGAAGATTTACCGATCAGAGGTTGCCTCAGTTGGACGTATATTTTGAATGAGGTATGGGTGTTTGTTGAATTCTTTTGTGCTTACCAATATTTTAATTCATGGAATGTTGACGTAAGGGGTTATGTATTCTAGAGAAATGGACGTGAATGTACATTCAAGAATATCTATATCATCAAAACCAATGAATGAATAGCCACGCAATGAAACATGTTGAATGTGACAATGGACTTATATCAATAAATATCTCTTTGTCCAATTCAAAAGATGCCTCGACATATGTGAATACATAACCCGAGTATCCATTCACGAATTTTGTAGTAAAAAATGTCAATGAAGTCTGTGATGCTGTGTAAATAAAATTTCATAACATTCCTACATCCTCGAGAAAACATTGCTTTGCTGCAGACAATATGATTATGAAGGAAAGTATGTTTCACTTTTTATTGAGCTGCCTTTCATGACGAGATCTTATCATCATGGTGAACATTCAAATGCATAGTCGAAAAACGAAACAGAAACTCGACTCTAGTTTCAAAATCACATAAACATGTTAAACGTGATATGGTGGCATACGGAAAGAGTACATTAAGCAAATATTGAATGAATACGCTTAAAATGCAATGCAAGGTATAGAAACTAGCATTTGGCCGGCCAAACGACATGAAAATCAAGTCTTTCCTTACGAAGGCTATTGACGCCAATGTAAACAGAATTTTGCTATCATATTCAAGTATCTACAAGGAAAATTGTAGAACATAAACGCATAAATAACCTAAGAACTTAACAATTATCTTGTATATAAAATCAACATAAATTATGCCAACCTGTTCAACCACTTACTGTGTTGTAATTATCGCACGACCGATAGAGTTTAACTTCAAAATATAAGTAATGGGTCATCTCCATCAATACTGATTCGATATATTTTCAGGGAAAAGACATATATTACGTGTCTGGTTATTTCTTGAAACTCGCCAGTCTGCTGCTGTGTTCTCACAAAAAAATTAGTTCCTATTAATTTCCGTAACCTAAATATATTCATATTTCAACTTCAATAACAGCCGGTGCAGCCATATTTATTCGTCCGTAAAGGACACTTTAGCCCTAAAGTGAGCTCCGGTCGGGCACTTTACGGTAAAGTGACGATTCGGCCATTTTGCTTCTAAAGTGGCGTTTATGAAACGGAAAAAGCAGACTTTAGCCCGGCTAAAGTATACTTTAGCCTAAAGTGCCGTCTATGAATCGCACCCTAAATAGACACACAGAACTGATCGAAAGCTTGAGTCAAAGCTGTGTCTTTAAGGCCGTTTTACACGGTACACGGAATAGACCTCTGGACACCTATCAAGGTAAAGACCTTTCTGAAAAGTACGTGTAAATATTAATCTAAGTGGCGTAACACTTTTGCCGTATAATCTTGCATTTTTTTATTTCGAGCATTTAAAATAGCTGTCACTTGCCATGCAAGAAGAACGTAATTCGCACCACTGCCATCTTGAATGACGTCAGCTCATGCAATAGTGTTGTTCGCGTCCGTGCGCATCACTGTAGAGGAGGTAAAGAATTAGTGATTTTGTGGATATTACGCCGTTTCTGTTGTCGTACGTATTTCGTCGATTTGTCGAAGCGCAGCTATAAGTACTGCATTGTGCCTATGTGCAGTAATACTAGTGGAAATGCCTCAAATAAGTATTTTCACACGGTCCCCCAAGACGGTGAACGACGAACTGTTCGGATGAAAAAGTGCCGACGAATTTCAGTATCTTGATTTATTGGTACTTACTACGAAAACTCTAATATAATTAACTGAAGTAATTCTTTCTTGAAACTAGGGAAAGACTGGACAATGTTAGAGTAACTCGAATATATGCTTACAAAACCAAATGAATAACTACCGTAGAACCCTACAGCTCATTGATAGGTAACAAATGTAATGATAATAAGCGGATAGTTTTATCGCCTATATTTTTGCTGTAGGTAAAGAATGTAAGGAACAGCAACAGAAAAAGGGGAATTTTTTTATCCCATTAAGTTACTTAAAAGTGAAATTTTGAGCAAGTGGGCTACTTCGAAGAAGTTCCATATTATATTTTCCACACTTCAGGAAATACTAATTATTATGTCTATTAAATCGGAGATTTCACCACTTAAAAATTTCATCAGGTTGTTCTACACGAATAAATAACGGGAAATTTAGTTTTCCTTAAAATGCCAAATAAAAAAGATACAATACCGCTTAGAGTAAAGTCTTACGTACCCAAACTGGCTATGCAATCCTTACACGAAAGAGTCACAACTTCGCTTTCGCCGCTCTCCTCCAAAAGACGGGCTTCAAAAACATAGTTTTTCTACGCCGAACCTACGAATACGATCACGGACGATGCATTCATTTTTATCACGCTTAACCACAAAACTTTATAGCATCATCGCCGTATTCTTCTCGTCTTACTCTATGCGAATAAAAGGATTTAGAAACGTTAACATCAACTAATACCCTAAGAAAATCAATTTCCACTCGTGGTGATATACTCAACTAGCCATCTTCACTCCCCGGGTCTCAGAATTTACTAAACAGATCCCCCGGGTCACAGAATTTACAGAATACAAGTTACTATTAATTCAGTAGTTACTATTTATACCTGTATGAATGTAAACATTGAGGCAGTTGAAAATTTAGGCAAGTTTCTCGCGTCTCCCTTATCGAAACGCAGGATCCATGATGCCCACGGAAGCAAAATAATATCCCCAGTAACTTTTTCACTCTTCGGTAAAGCACGTCACGGCGATATTATGTTCACTTCTCAAAGTGAAACGCTAACGAAGTGCCGATCCGTGCTGAAGATCCCCTTGCAAATCCGCCGAACCCCCATGAATTTCATGGGACCGCCGCATGGTTGCATGAGCTGACGTCATATTTCCGTCAGCCAATGGAAATACGTATTGAGGTGGGAGTGTCTGCTGATGAGAAAAGCTTCCTTTTCTTGCGATTAAAAAACATTCCATGGAAAATTATTACATATAATAAACGTTTTACGTATATATTTATCCTTATTGATTTTTTAGAACATATTTGAAGGCAAATTAAAATTTTGTCCAGAGGTCTATTGCGCAGGCTCCCACGTAAGACACTGCCTCCAAAAGGCGCCTTTCAGGTGCCTAGAGGAGGCGCTAGTGCCTTGTGCCTTTTTAAAGGCGCCTTTCAGTTGCCTTTAGCATAGGCACCCCAATGAAAAATTAGTACATAATTTCTGTACATGGTATAAACAATGTAAAAATTTTATATACATATGTATATAGTTGTATAGGACGTATAAAATATGTAAATTCTATAGAAAGTACACAATTGCCATACGGAATGCGTGCAACGTACACATTTTGTGCAAACCTGTGTACAGTTGTATTACCTGTATAAAAATTGTGCAATAAATTTACAAATTTTGTATAAATTTTTAGAGCCATAGCAATTTACACATTGTGTACACGGTATACAATTTACACAAGTGAATACAATATGCAAAAATGTATGGGAAAGGGCCCGTTTAATCACTAAAATAGTTACTTTCATTTTCACAATAAAACTGAAAAACTTTTTAATTTTCATATTTACCATTGAAGCTTCTTGTTAATTTTGAAGTAAACATTCAAAGTTCTTATTTGGAAATTTCATTCTTTATCCCCTAGGTGCATGGTGCAGATATTTTCAAGATTATCATTTTGCTACAATCGATAAAGAGGGTATATATAAATGCAATTGGGAAATGGCTGAGCAATCAATGTCCATAGAAATCTTGTCTTGAATAAATGACATTTGTTATTTGGATAATTTTTTAATTTACTTATGTCTTAGGCTGCATATAGAACCATATTATAGTA
The DNA here is from genome assembly GCF_921293095.1 of Ischnura elegans. Taxonomy (NCBI): domain Eukaryota; kingdom Metazoa; phylum Arthropoda; class Insecta; order Odonata; family Coenagrionidae; genus Ischnura; species Ischnura elegans. The sequence continues at coordinate 144,341,416 of NC_060247.1, forward strand.
GATATAATGGTGATAGATTGCATAATTGTTTCAGAGTCAAGGGGTCATTGAAGGGGTAAGTGCTCCAGTGATATGTCCTGAAAATTGAGTTAGTCATTTTTTTATATTTTGCTGTATTAATATCTCGTGTGTAAAAGCAAGTAATATTATTTTTTTTGAGTTTTGCTTCAGAACACTGTATTTATATAAATTGGAAAAATTGTAACTGGTGTAGCCGATATTTGTACTGGATATTGGTTCATAAATGCGATTCCATTGTACAACCTTTGAAGGCACTGTCGAAGTAAATTTTTTACATGTGCCTTCAAGTAGCCTTATTGAGGTGCCTTCTCAAGGCGCCTAAAAGGCGCATTTAAGCTAGAAGATGATAGGCACCTTATAGGCGCCTTGTGTGTGCCTTTTGAAGGCAGTGCCTTGCCTTAAAAAAGGCGCCTTTTGGAGGCAGTGTCTTACGTGGGCTAGAGCTGCATTAATTTCTAAAATGGCGTGGAATTGCGCGAATGCATGAACGAAATTAGAACAGGGGCTATTTTGCCGTCCCGCATCCACGCATTCTCGCATGTGTTCTAGCAATTCACCGCTTTACACGACGCAATTTTGATTGCGCCTTCACACGTACGTCAGACTGCGCAATTCCGTGTACCGTGTAAAACGGCCTTAATACTTTAATCCATACAACCATATTCGTGTGACGTTCTTAGGCGTGGTGGATGTTTTGGCCTTTCTACGGCTCGACGTGTATCACAATGCTGGGGCGGAACTGGTGTTGGCGTCCTCCAGGGAAGGATCCCCCCACCTCCACTTCCCCTCCCTTTGTCGGTCTCTCTCCTTCCCCCTCTCTCTCCCTACACCTTTCTCTTGCCTTCCTTTTGAATATCATTAAAATGAATTTTATTTTCCAATATCGAGGTTCCACAAAGTAAAGCAAGAAACTCTAAGGGGGAACGCGAAATCTCCTTTTTCTCCCCCCACTCCACTTTTTAGCTTGTCCACGTGTATGAGTGTATCTGGTGACGAGGTTTCGCAAAGGTGTTGTTTGCAGGGTGTGAGTTTTCACCGGCCTGCACTACTCCATTTATTCTTCTACATCTACATAATACCCTGCGAGCCACCTCTAGGGTGTTTGGCATGGGGTCAGGGGCGGATCCAGGATTTCTTTCTGGGAGGGGCACAAGCAAGGCCGTATCCAGGATTTTGTTCAGGGGGGGCACAAGGATTCTTCGTCATACAAAACGAACGAAATGATAATGGGACCGTATTAAAAATCTAGCATATTTTTAAGGGCGTGCCCCCATGCCCCCCCCCCCCCCCCCTGGATCCGCCTTAGCATGGGGTGACCAATCACCAACATGCAGCATGCAAAACAACCGCTACATACACAACACAAGGTCATAAAATATTACGCATAATAAAAAAAATATACGTGCACATTCATGAAAAAGCAAAACTTGCCAATGATTAGTTGTTGGTACAACTGTAAATACACGCAGATTATTATAACAATGGAGAAAGTAAAAAAATATGCAATGAGTAGAGGCAAAGATTATCGGTTAATAAAAACTGTGTATTTTGTCATAAAATTGTGAATTTCGTTTTAAAAAGTTGTCATAAAATTGCAATTTCGTCATAAAAAGTAAAGTTTCGTCATAAAAGTTCACTTGTCACAAATATTCTTTTTTATCCTAATAATTCCATAGTTTCACCAATAAAAATGCTTATAGGCATATTAAATATATTTTTAATGGTAAAAACCTTGATGAAGGGTCAATGCAAATGCTAAAGGAATAAGTTAAGCATTTGTTAGATACACATACCATAAACACTCTTTGCTATGCATGTATTTCAACCTCATAACGCCAGACAAATGCGGGAGTTGTACAGATGGGGAATATTTTTGAGTGGTCTAAATTTCACTGTCTCATTGGCCTGCATGACTTAAAAAACTTATAGTTTTCATTTAGCACATTGATAACAAAAGTCTTTAAGGTCTTACTCTAAAATATAATATCAACGCATGCAATTATGTATTTATCTACTATCAATAAAATGTTTTTTTTAATATGCCATCTGAAATTATATTCACACTCTGGAATTTAAAATTGGCTGAATCCTTCTTTTACTGGAATTGAGATCCTTTGATCAAACTTTGACTTTAATTCTACACTTTTTGGGAGTTCAGTGGTTCTTTTATTTATATTTCCATACATGGAAAAACCTCTTTCTGAATCTACATGTGCCACAGGTATCCGCAGGGTTTTCACTTTGCACACAATTTTCTACAAAATGGGGAAAATCATTTTAAAGGGCAATAATTAGTAGAAGGGCTGAAAATTCTTTTCCTTCTTCCTGAACTGATCTAACAGAATCCTTCAACGCAGAATAGCCAAAACGTTCTTGAGTTTCTGTTAATGATAATATGCGGACATCAGCAACAATTGTGCTTAAGTCCTTCACATCAATTGTCAATATACACCTTGTGTTGCATACTTTTCCCATGGCTGTAATATAATGTTCCTCCCTGGGTCACTGTATACAAGGAATGACAGCATGATATAGGTCTTTCCGCCTATTTGCTTTAGGTCCTCACACATAGAAAGTTACAGATTTTTTGAGATTATTAAGAGAAGATTCATTTTCTTTTCCTCATTCTCATTCATTGGTGACTAGGGTGAAGGAATTCTTTAAACACGTTCACTGCGGAGCACGTCTATCGACGTGGTCGTGATCTTCTGCCAGCGGCGGAACACGTCGATCGACGTGCTCAGTCATTTTCGTAAGATAAGGCTTCTAATTGTATTATTTCTATATATACCGACATGTCCTTTATCCTTCTTCTTTTTTATGGTCCAGGCATCATATATTCGGAGCCGTTTCAAGATGCCTTTCTTAGATTGAAAGTTATGTTTATCATTATCTTGAGTTACTTTTATCATTTTCCTATGGTCTCTTTTCAGATTAAATATAAGCATTATGCGAGGAACTTGGCGCTTCGCATATTTTCTTTACCCTAAAATCCGTAATAAACCTTATAAATGAAATATTATGCAATTTTTATTTATATTAACGAACATTTCATACCGTGTGGTATGCTGATACATAAATAATAAACATTGATGCTCTTAGAGACAACGGCACATCTTTTTTTGCCATCATTAGTATATAGTGGAGGTTTTTTCTCAGATGTAGTTGAGACAGCTATGTTATGAGTGCTAAAGAACCCATCGGTACACAATGAATACTAAGTGGAAACTTCGTTAGAAATAATTCTACCGTGATGAAGAAGCAATGTTGCCGAAAATATATTCAGACCTGAAACGGAAAGATGAGTATATGGAGACTGGACGTCGGTATAAATACGCTGTAATTGATATTTCTGGAACTGGATACCATTACGTCATAAAGGAAACATTTGATGGTGTCACATTCTGTGTTGTAATCAGAAAACTACACGACAGATTCAACATTTTGCTACATTAGCTGTGCTTCTGACCTACTACTCGGTGAGCAACAACTCAGAAGCAATGTACTACCAAGTGACGGCACGGTTGAAAATTATCCTGAAGATATAACATTCGATAACGCAGAACAGACGTGAACGTGGAGGAGAGACGTTCTGATATCGGGGAGTGCAATTTTAGCTCAAGTACATTAGGTCAGTGGTATCCACAATGGGGAAAAGAAGACGTCAAGTAGAAATATCTCCTCAATGTCTAGCTAAGTTTTTTCCTATTTTAATAGTTTGTGTACAGTGCTTATTCTCAAAAGCGAATTTTCTATTTAGAGGAATCATCGAAACAAAAATTAAAAAAAATAAGGATTGCCAAAAATAAATTGTCATCCACTCCTGAAGTGCAATCAACTCCAGGTAATTATTGCTTTATTCCTTCGTCAGTTTGAGATCGCTCGGAAACACTTAGCAAACGATTAGTTCTTTCACTCTTTGCATTAACGTTTTAGGCTCTGATCCGTCGTTGGATCCTGTTTCTATAAACAAAGAGTCTCCAGCTGGTCCTTCAAATGCCTCTTTATCAATACTAGGTAATAAAATGAAACATTTTTCAAAAATTGATGACAAAGTATCTGCCTGCTAAAATTTGCACCTCCTGTGTATTTTTTATTTATATAATATATTTTATTCTGTCAACGAATGTAGGTATGCCTTCAACCATTGCAATTTCGGTATACACAGATAGAAATTTACCAGAAAAAGAAATTGAAGTGATCCTAGAAGATGATATTTCAGAGGACAGTGATGACAGCTTTCTTCTGAGTAGCGACGACATGGAGGATGATGGTAGCAGGGGCGGATCCAGGATTTTGTTCTGGGTGGGGCATAACGATTCCTCGTAATACAAAACGAACGCAATCATAATGGGACCGTATTAAAAATCTCGCATATTTTTGAGTGTCTGGGGGGGGGGGCACGTGCCCCCATGCCCCCCCCCCTGGATCCGCCTATGGATGGTAGCACCGAATCCGAAGACTGCGTGTATCCAGAGGATGATGACGCTTTCGAAGATTCATCCATAGGTATGTGTGATAGCTCCTCAAGTTCCATAACCCATGGTTCAACTGTGACTCCGGGTTTGCCTATCCACGCGCGCCGCACTGACCGCACTTGGTCTATGGAAACACCCGCATTGCCGGAAATGACTTTCACTGGACAGAGAAATTTGAAAGTGAAACCAAATGGAGACACCCAACGGGATTTTTTCGTCTGCTTTTTACTGACCAAATAGTAGAAAAAATTATTCAAGAAACAAATAATAACGCGGACCGTTTCTTGAAAGAGAGGCTATCTCCTTGCGCACGCATAGGATGCTGGAAACCTGTCACAAAGGATGAGTTTTACGTGTTTATGGGGCTACCACTGCACATTGGACTGATCCAAATATCCCAGATTCAGGATAAATGGCGGAAAGACAAGTTTTATAACATCCCTTTCTTTCCTTCACACATGTTTCGGGACAGGTTTCAAATAATTTTAAGAATATTACATTTTGCACCTGCCGAAGGGACACAAAAACCACGTTTATGTGACCGCCTTCAGAAAATAAGGCCGCTGTTAAATCATTTTGATGACATAATGGATGAAATATATTACCCTTCCCGAGAATTGAGTATTGACGAGTCTATGATTTTATGGAGGGGGCGACTGTCTTTCAGGCAGTACATCAAAGGAAAAAAAACATAAGTTCGGTGTAAAGCTATACATGCTGTCTGAACCCACTGGCCTAGTCACAAAAATTTTCGTTTACACTGGAGCCGGGGAAAACTCCGAGGGAGGACTTGGGCACGCGGGCTGTGTTGTTCATAAACTTTTGCAGGCATATGGAGGAGTAGGACACTGTATTTATGGACAACTACTTCACCAGTGTGGACATTGTTGCAAGTTCAGCAGCATATAAAATTTTGTGCACTGGCACGTTGAGGAGTAATCGGAAATGTAATCCCGCAGAAGTTACTGGGAAAAAAATAAACAATGGAGAAGTGGTGGAAATGTGGTCGGACGACGGGGTTTGTGTGCTAAAATGGAAGGACAAAAGGGAGGTGGCAATGATTAGTACACAGCACTCGGGAAAGTTGGTGAATTGTGTCAGCAAAAGAAAAATTGAAAGGTGGGTTCCAGAAGCGGTGAGGGAATATAATAAATTCATGGGTGGTGTTAGATCAACTCTTGTCCTACCACATAACCTAAAGACACTGCGTTGGTATAAAAAGGTTGCTCACCATATTGTGCAAATAATGTTACTAAACAGCTTTCAGCTGTACAAAATTTATTCAAAGGGAGAGAAAATGAGTCTACAGAGTTATAGACTCAGTATTATAGGAAAAATTGTCAGTTTTGGCCGGACTCAGGAAAATGTCATAGTTTCCCAAATAAATACCCAACCACTAGAGATGCACTTTCCCAAGTTCAACCCCATGACAACTAAAGGGGATAGAAGGAAACAAAAAACTGCCGGGTGCGTACAAAAAAAGGAAAACGCCTGCAAACTATATACCACTGCCCTGATTGCGCAGAAAATCCTCCTCTTTGCCTAGAAAAGTGCTTCAAAGTGTTTCACGGAAGGATGGATTAAATTACGTGCATCATGCTTGGAGGATATGTTTCAGATTTGTTTGTTTATGTGAGTGTTTTTATCATATTCCTGTATATTTACTGAAGATCTCTTTTTAAATGGTCATAAAACCTGATAAACAATTTGTAAAAGTCCTTCAATTTTTATTACTTTATTAGCTAAGAATGCAAATTGTTAATCTAAATCCGAGATAAATACATATTATCCTAGAAATTAAACTTTTACCAATTTATTACTGCATTTTCAACATAGAGGAGTGCATAAATAGTATTATACCTCTACTCTTTTCCACCACTCTTCAAGAACCGTCGAGTGAATAACCATTCAAGTGGGGAGTATGAAAGATCTAAAGGTCTAAGATTGGTTTCCAAGGTAAGTATAATGAGACTAGGCATAAAAAGTACCTAATACCGGTATTTACCTAAAATATGTGCAGAAGATCAACATCAAAATGTATATTCCCCCAAGCTAAGGTGAACGTACAAAAATGTTTTGTGTAAACAATGTACGATAAAAAAGAACGTCAGATGGGATTCCGAGTTCAAATATTCAGTAAATGGTACGAGGCTAGTTATTCAATACAAATTAACTATCTAATTGTTTAAATAATCCATATATAGCGTCTAAATAAGATGCATTTAAGCATTAGTGAATTCACAACACCATGTGATGCGGGTTGCATAACCACGGACCATCGTCAACGGCGGACCACGTCGATCGACGTGGAAAATAAATTATCTAATTTTACCGAAAAAAAATTGAAAATTTTAGTTTGGCGATACTGGCTGTTCATTACATCCAATTTCAGACATGTTGGCGAGAAAAAAGATTTCCGCATTTTTGGATCATACGGCACCTGAAGAGTCGCAGTCAAAGTGTTAAGGTTGAGTCGGTTCTTAAATTTTTTCGGTTCTCCCCGTCGGTTCTCGGTTCACGATACTCTGTTCCAGGCAGCCCTATGACACTCCCTATCCCGCTCATTGGGAACCCATGGTCTTTTATTGAAGTCGTTTCCTCGACCTGCCGCACGTTTGCCGGGGCGGCGCCACGTATTCTGGAGGGCAAGCATTAGCGGGTAAGTCCATTTCCTTATCGTTTAGTGCGTGCTACAGGTGAGTGGAAATGGTGATTTTTGTAATTAATTAAGATTTAGTTTTAATTTATTTTCGTATGTTAGTTTTCTGCATTATTTCCTTATTGTTCTACATTAATATTTCGTGGATATATATTGTAGATTTACTGAAAAAAGGAAAATGCCGTGGACGTATGTGGTACCGCGTTGCACCAATGGATATGGCCACAAGACTTCGGGGATTACGCTTTTTAGAGTCCCCAAGGATCCTGGGAAGCGATGAAATAGCTGTACGATTCCTTTTTTTGGTGTGCCAAAGCTCCAAAATTTATACATATTTTAAATTACAGATTCTGTTGTTCCAGTGGTCAATGTCATTCACAGTGGAGGAATGAAGTAACACTGAGAAAATGCAAGATGTACGACGGCTCTCATCATTCTCTCTTACTAAATTGAATCTATTTTAATATAAGTGTTAAATTGTGTGTACTTAAAATTTATTTTTAATGAGATTATTTTGCATTGATTGTATAAATAATTTCAGTTTCAATAGAATTGTGCGATATGATATCATTCTGGAAATGTAGATTTGATGTGTGTGTACATCATATGCGTTGGAAAAATGTTAATCGTTTTCCATCTTAACCCATTACCGTCCGAGTAAAGAAATACTTGATATATAATTTTTTCTCTTCAATTTACCTAATAACACGCTAAATAAGGTAAATTGAAAATATGGGCCTTCAAAGAAATTTGCTTATGGCAAAAAAAAATGTTGCGTTTTCGCGCGAAATTGCGCAACGTTGCGTTGGCCGAATCAGGTATCTATAGGCAGTTATGCAACCCGCATTACATTACATTGCCGTCTCATAGGAATATGCTGTTTTTATTGTCGGATATAATCCTATACCTTTTTATGCCACGTATATGACAAATATAAGAAATAAAGAAAATAACTTCATAAGAAATATTTCTCTTCGGCCTCGGTAAAAAGCCGTTAGCGTTTCTGATATTATATTTGTAAATAGTGTTTGAAAGTAAGGAATAACATCTATATTATAAGGCCGCGGAATCATGCTGATGGGCTCAGAGGCAATGGTGCGTACGTCTCAGTGAGAAATGGATCATCGAATCTACATCGAATCTTCGTCGATTCGACGACTATAGATCGATATGTGGTCGACGTCGATTTTATTGGTTCAATCGACGTTTTTTCGACGTGTTATTCTCATTGGCCAGCGGGGTCAGCGTGTTGATTGGCTGAGGGGAGAACTTAGTGATGTAGTTTTAATGTCTTAAAAATAACGGTGAGACGCTATTACAACATATGTGTCTTAAATAAGAAATATAAAATTAAATAATTATTTTATTTATCCATAAACATTAGTTTTAATCTCCGAGAACAATCTTTGATTCCTTTTAATTCTGTAACTTGACCGTTGAAGTTCGATTGCGTGTATCAGTTGAGCTGTTAGTCGTCATGCTGTTAGTTCTTCGCAGTAAACTCGGAACAGAGACATTCGACGCCGTATAGAAAATTTATTGTCGGATTTATTTTGCGCGACAAACTTTGCTAGCCCTAAATCCTGTTATTGGTATTTTTTAAATCCTTCTGAAACTTAATGAGCTTTTGGATTCGTATTAATCATCGAAAAAGGCATTCCGTCGCTTAGTAAAGACGGTAAAAGACAAGCTTCACTACGTCTTCCATACTTCGGAATCGGTCTGCTTCTGGACCGCTGTATGACAGGTAGGATTAGCTTCCCCTATTTAATGTGTTCAAGATTTCCATTTTCACACATTTGCCACATACGCCGGACCTTCTATTTGCGTCCAAGTTCTTACTTCTTTCCTGCGTGGTATATGATATGCACAAGCTTGGCTTTGTGACTGCGTTTACCTCATTTCGATACCTTTATACTCGCGTCATAGATGTCAACACCTCACATTTTTTCTCAAGGATTTCTGATTACTATTGAAGATGAATACGAAGGACTTAAGATTACAAATCACCATTATAAATTTATTTCAGCCTTCTTTTGTTTAGACTTTACGTGCTCGATTGAAATACGTCGTTGGCGCAGCTATACATGCTCTTTATTAGCCGAAAAGATGTATATTTCCGCAATTATTCGCAGGAATCGCAGGTAAAAAGACGATATCTCGTCGACATAGAAAACTCGTCGATGGTGTCGACGTCGAAAACACGTCGATGGCGTCGACGTCGAAAACACGTCGATGGCTTCGACGTCGAAAACACGATGATTTTCGGACCATATAGACATCGATCGATGTGTTACCAACGACGTTTTATCGATGAGTACTTCGACGTCGAATCGACGTAGATTCGATGATCCATTTCTCACTGGGCGTTGCTTCTATGGCAACTTATGTTGACGTTTACCACAAGATAGTTATAAATAATTATTTCCTTAAAAATACCTTTCCTCACTTAATAAGGTTTTAACTGCTGACAATCTTTCGTTATGGCTGCAACTGATTGTAATACAAAGGCATGGGAGCAGACGAAGCTGAAATCCAACGCCTTCCATTTGATTAATACTCACGTATGAGAACGTTTTGAAGGCATGTTTCGCTATAAGATGTTAAGTGCATATGAAATTGTTAACTAGTAACCCCTGTCGATGTGTTTATCTTCATTTTTGCCATAAATTAGTTCATAATTAATTGAAGTATCGTATACAGATACGTAGGGAGCTTGCCCTTCAGGATAGGTGGCGCCGCTACCGGCCTCAACGGGAAACGGCTTCATTAAATGACCATGCCTGGGGCCTAAGTCCGTAACTTGAATTCTCCTTTCTCCGGAGAAAGTGTACTCTCCCGTAGTTTTCTCCCGACTGTAGTCCGTAACTTGGCGGAGAAAACATCAGTTCCTGGCCGCTACCGGAGAAAACTCTAATTCTCGGTATCGGATGGGAAGAGCAGATAGGTATGAAAAATATTGAATCCGAAGCCGGCGATACCGTGAAGAACCAATAGAAAAGCTTTGTTTCAAATAAAAAAATGAGAGGGAAATCAAACGATTCTCACCTGTAATAAGGGCTACTCGTTCATCATTAAAGTTAAACTTTCAAATAAAAGAAATTGATGCATCGAAATTATAATTGATAGTGGATAAATCGATTTAAATCCATCGCAGATATATTTGTTCATTAGTACACACAAAAGAGTATATTATACCATTGAAAAAGGAGAGACTAATGCGTAACACCAAAGCATTTTTACGTTTTAGATGTAGGAAATCTTGTATACAAACGGCCGCTGTATTCATTGATGATATATATGGCATATTTTTTTGCAGTTCGGATGCTTACTTTCATTGGTGAATGCATGATTAGTATGGAAAAACATAACTATCAACGTCAGTATTACATGCATTTATCCTCGAAAAGCTGACATACACAGTGGGAGTGGAAAAAGAAAATTGAAAAACTTTACTATGCAGAAAAATATCGTAAAGAAAATAACGTTAAGATAAATGTGTGAATGGTACATATTTATTCTTGCAAATACCTACGTGCGAGCAATTGGTAACATATGTTACAATCTCCCAAAATGTTATAGTTTAGGAAACACAACAACCTGCCTCGCTACTTTTAAAAATTTCAAATACTGACAGCGTAGAATAGCGAAAACATGGGGAAAATGGTTTACTAGAGGTATATATAGAGAAAACAAAGCAAAATTACCCTTACTTGTACATATTTATTGCTCATCATATCACATACAGCACTACAACGCACACATCCCTGTTAAAAATTACCCATTAGTCCCCATTGAGAAAACCTATAGGGAATGATATTCCCCATTAAATTTCAATGGGGAATATATTGTCCCTATGGGTACTCAATGGGGAATATATTGTCCCTATGGGTACTCAATGGGGAATGAATATCTCTTATGGGTTTTCAATGGGGAATGAAAATCTCTCATGTGTTTTCAACGGGGAATGCCAAGTATTTTCACTACTTTTAGTAACTATGGGAAATATATATTTGGCGTTTAAAATACCTTAGTTACATATTTTGCCCATTATATTACGAAATTATTTTTTAATATAAAGGATTAAATATCGTATTTGGAAACTAGCGCCACAACGACCGGCGGCCATCTTGCATACCAGTGACTCAAGAGCCATTGCCATGAACATACATATGTATGTTCATGGCCATTGCAAATGAATTGTTTACATTCGTAGTTACTGTATTTTGTGACCGTTTTGTGACTTTGCGAATTTAGCTGTGCTGTAGATCTACAGGATTCGAATCCTCTTTTACAAGCAAATTTACGTTGAAGTACGCAATGGAAGAGGAAAATAATCCGTGTTTCGCAGTGAAGACTGGCAAAAAGGCATCAACACATCTCCGCTGAGCTGACCATGTAAATGTAAGTAAATGAAACATTTTTTCTATTCGTTAGTAAATCACCGAACATTTGTATGTATTGATACGATTAATGGACCGCTAATTTCATTTCAATAAGTAGGTATTTAAGATTATTAATTACTATGTTCACAGTGTAATTACAATTTAGCATGATCTTTCCTTTCTCGGCCATAGTAAAAATACAATCCATTAAGACCGATTAAGTTGAAATATCAGGGTTCTCGCAGAAGAATCCACTTTGTTAGCAGTCCATTGTGGCATCCAGTTCGTTATGGCATTAAATTATCAATCTCAATTAGCTCGTATACGAAGGGTATTTTCTTGAAAAATGAATAACCATCGGGAAGATATTATGTCGAAGAATTACAGTAATTAATAAGCTGTTCAAAACATTGCCATCGCAATTTAAATCTCTCCGATCATTATCATTTTAGGTATTGATTTGTACTTGAGTACATTTTTCACAAATGCCTAAATTGCAATGAAAGTCTTAAAGAGTTATATTGTTATCAATTGCTATAGAATGTTACTAAAATTGAATGTCAATTCAATTCTATTGAAATGTCAACTATTTATGTTAGGGGTTCCACTTACCCCGGTGTTCCTTACGCAGTTAACGGGTATATATAAATATTTATAAAAAAATAACCTGTTTGTTGAGCACAGAATAGATACTACTTGTTAGGAAGTTGAGCCTAGCATTTTGTTCGCCACGTTGATGCATGCACATAAATATGAATGCGTTAGAGTGGGAGTGCATAAATATGCTTGCAAGATGCCATGTGTAAATGTAATAAATAGGTAGATTTCCTGCAGGATAGGTTCATAGCAAAGGATATAACCTTGTTTTTATTACTAATATTCTATATTTATTTGCAGGGACAATGGAGAGAGTCTGCAGTCAGGATGACAACCTGAAAAGGGATATACCAACTAGACTAAAGCAAGTTATCACAAAGGCATTTGCCACCAAAAGTTGTGACATGGTTAAATACCGAAGGAAGAAGCTACTGAAAAGTAGCAAATAATACTTCACATGTCTATCCAGACTGATGATGGATGCAAATGCTACCAGCTAACATATTGATTGTTCATTTCCTGTCAGCCTTTGTAATACTCGCATACCATTCACATCAATCCCCACCAATCGACCCCAAACACTACGAACTTTGAAAGAATTTGAACACAATTGTAATATAGGTTTGTATGAGACATTTGAAGTGGTATTTGTTAACCAAATCGGTCCAAATTTTGATATTTTGTTAATAGTTACTTGCTCTTTCATTTGCTTGAAGTATATGCTACCAACTATGGTTTACTGTGTGCAAAAATAAAAGCATTCAAAATTAAATTAAATACTTTACATAATTGGAGATAATTATTTAGGGCTTGAAATGTTCCAAACATAGTGGCTTTTTGCACACATCATACTACCATGTGGATTCTCTTCTTATCTTTTTCTCCAAGCACACTACACGTTTTGCCATCCTTTACCTTTACTTTTTTGGTATCTGTACACTCCAAGGAATGCCTGGTGTTCATTATTGTAACATATCCTTCTTGTCCTTCCATTTGCAGTAATGTTATTACTGCAATATGATATGGCTTCACCTTTTTGGAGTTTTAATTCGTCTCTATCTTTAGGCATATTTTTGCATTTAGATCACAAAGTACAGTACATTAGTTCCTAAGGTGTGTAACTTGTGAAACAAATCTGGCGAATTATACCAATTATCAACATACAATTAATATCCTTTGTTTAGAAGATTATACGCGGCCATCAAATCCAATACTACCTTTGTATTAACAGGAACATTGTTTACTTCATCATTTCCAACGTACATTTTAAAGTTATGTGTATAACCATAGCTGGAATTGCATAATTTGTACAGTTTTACCCCAAATCTTGCCCTCTTTAACCTTTTGTATTGTTAAAGAGTAGCAAGCCTGTCAACAAATTTATGTTATACAATGTAAAAATGTTTAATTTAGCATTAAATTCATATCAATGGAACAATTGTTTTTATTCATTCTGTTTTATTAGGGAATTACAGTCCCTATAGGGAATGGGTGTCCCTATAGGGAATGGGTGTCCCTATAGGGAATGGGTGTCCCTATAGGGAATGGGTGTCCCTATAGGGAATGGGTGTCCCTATAGGGAATGGTAGTCCCCATTGCCAATTCCCTATAAGGAATTTTAATGGGTATTTTCAATGGGGAATTGCAGTCCCTATAGGGAATAACTGTCCCTATAGGGAATGGGTGTCCCTATAGGGAATGGTAGTCCCCATTGCCAATTCCCTATAAGGAATTTTAATGGGTATTTTCAATGGGGAATTTTTAACAGGGATTTCTATATTTTTAATACTTATAATCATTATATTCGGAATAGACTGTTTCAATAAATATCTTGGCTCACAATGAATATAAATAACTATTATGTAACACTAATAAAACATGATAATCGGTTTTCCAATCACTTTGCACACACTAAAAGAATTTGCACTCCTTGAAGTTCGAAAGGATTCTTTACACCTCACTTCCTACTCATCACTAACGTATTAGAATCAGATTACGTTATTTCACATTAACATTGCGAAGACAATTAAATGAATAGGTTGAAACAAATTGCTAAACCAGTTATTGTAACACCAACAAACTTCGAATTTCACTATCACTCTCACCGTAACATGACCAAAACAAAAACAAACAACAACACAACGAAATGCGTGAAATGTAAACATTGCCAAGCTCACATCTCATAACGAATTGGGAATTGATAATAGATGCAATACGTAATAAAATCAAACAGAACTTAGAAGCGAACAAACGAATGAACATTAACAGGCGTTCGATGTATCCCTAAAGTAAGACTAGTTCAAATATGAAACCTATCCCCTTCGCAATAGTTAGATACCTTTCATCGTAATGTATACAGTTGATTCGTAGCCTAAGTTATATACGTGCGAAATAATTTCGTCGAAGATGTTACGTTCACAACACACTTCACTCTTTACTTCATCGTCTATGCGCAATCAATTCACTAAGGGGTTCACTAAGGACACAAATTTTGTTCACTTATACTAGAGGCACAATGAAAGTTCACTGCACGTAGTTTCCTTGCAAATGCAGCCATACAAAAATTTCTATCCTTGTCACTAATTACACTACATACGTTGCCTACCTAACTTGAAGAATGCATTTTCGTGCTCTATTTTGTCACAAATACGTAAAAAACCATATTAGAATACAATTAGAACCGCAGTACGATCGCCCACAACGGTCCGCCATTGGTATTTTCCTCATTTCTCCTATGGAGAAAATGAATCGCCGGGTCCCGGGCGGGTGACTCCGAAGCTCCCGTCCAGGGCGCGTCAGTTTCTCCAAATCGCGTTACGGACTTCAGTCGGGAGAAAGATACTCTCCAGGAGAAACAGTTTCTCCGTTACTGGGAGAAAGTTTTCTCCGTTACCGGGAGAAACGAGTTACAGACTTAAGTTGGATGAAACTGGAGCTTCACGAGTCTCTTTTCTCCCTACTCGGGAGAAAACGAAGTTACAGACTTAGGCCCCTGGACGGAGAGTTTCCAGACCTTCTCATATTCTAAGACCGTGGTTCCAAGGATGAACTCTAATTATCTGAATTAATGAAAAATTTAAATAAACAACGACAAGAAGTGAATGAAAATAATTTCAAGAAAGATGTTTGTTAGCAGGAGAGCTCTGTGAAAAACTTAAGATCGTCGTCATAATTTTACTTGCCAAGTAATAAAGTTAAATAACACGTTGTTAAGGATGCATGATCGACCAATATGTCTCATTACATCAGGCAGCCACTGGTTCTTTCTCTAGGTTTGTTTTCATAACTTAAATAAAAATAAACTAAAAAAATATTACCTAATATAAATGATACTTAAGTCAGATCAACATACATTCTGTGATGTAACTAGCTTATATTGTTACTTTAATTGACAACTTATTTGCATCCTTCACAGTCACAGTTCTTATAACTTCAACAATAAACTGCTCAACACGCCGGTACAGCGATAACATGCATAAACTGAGCTGCCATGAATAGGGTGGTTTCCTATTATTTTTTTATTGCCTTAATCGAAAGATTATTACTCCTGGAGTACGTATTTCGCGCTTTTAGATTTTTAAATGACAACATCTATTTTTCGCGATTAAATGAAAAGTGAAAATTTTCAAGCGCGCGAAAACGCGACGCTTAAGTATGAATGTCGGGAAATATCTCCGTACGTCGTATTTCTGGTTCCCCCTCCCGCCCGGTGAGATGACCTTGAGGCGAGGCTTAGCTCTGATACGTCGCAGGATGCTAGCGGATAGCTGAGTACCTTGCTGAACGGTAGCGCTTGGCTTAAAAAAGGTTTATTAATACCTTATCAAACGAAGAAAACTTTCCGACATTAGCCAGTTTTAATAGGTGATTATTAAGACATGTTTCCCTGAGCTCTGTGCCTCATGCTTGCATTGGTAACCTCAGACGATGCATAACTCCTATCCTCTCGTGTAGAAACTAGGTCCCTGTGACGTCATGCGGAGTGGAATCGCATGGGCGCCAATCTGGCCTTTTTCAAATGAGGATAAAATTTGACCCTTGCCATTCGTCTAAACCGGTATTTCAAAAACCAAATAATTTGTGTATTATGAATACACTAATGGTGGGTAACGAATCGCAATCAATGCCTTTCGTTTTCTTTGATGAAGGAAACTACCCTATTGTCGCAAAATTGTAATGCGGTGTTGCATTTCCGAGGATAACCACACTTTTCGACGCCTTGCATAGCTTTCTTTATCCACTAGAATCAAGAGAATAGGCTCTCGAAACGCGTCTTGCTCGCACATCGAAGAGTAGAAAGGGTGGTAATATGAGCCATGTAGGCATTATGAGCCCCCACGTTTCTGGCCATACTGTGCACACCATCTAGTGGATATTTTTGCAAATACTATATTAAGTTCGTATTTATACCACTAAAGCGCTGTGGTTCAGTTGTGGATGATAGTTGATGGTTGCAACAGTTGTTTGTGTTTTACATCGTCTGAAACCTTTGAAAGGTACGTAGTTAGCCTTTAATTAAAATTACTGTTCGATAATATTTTCTCTTACATGCTATATTATCTGATAGAGTAGGTTTTAAACTTCGACTTCATGTAGGTGATAAATAATTTATATAGTAAAAAAGTTAGGTTATTGGTCGATGAAATTCAACATGGCGATGCTGGTAATACGTGACCCCCCTTCTGTGTCTGGTATATGAGCCCCAACGTTTGAGGGGCTCATATTACACACACTAAATCTTGTGTTCGTATTTTTATTGTTTCAGATGCCACGAAAAGTTCTAGGCTCTAAACCTAAACCTAAAAGAAAAAAATGGAATACTGACGATATGGTAATGGCAATAAAGGCAGTTAGGAATAAAGAAATGGGCTTGAAAAAGGCTTCGAAGACATTTTCTGTCCCAAGACCGACTCTGCAAAGGCTTGCTCGAGTTGATAAACCACCGGAAGAAGCAGCTTCCACTCGCCTGGGAAGGAAGACTATAATGGGAGATGAGTAGGAAAAGGAGCTGGTTGAGTACCTGCTACTTATGGAGAGCAAATTTTACGGTCTTACCAGGCAAGACGTTCGCAGAATAGCATACCAACTTTGTGAAAGAAACGGAATCAAAAAGCCATTCTCAAGAGAGGGGTTAGCTGGTAGGGCGTGGTTTGACCACTTCATGAGGCGGCACAAGGATGTGTTATCAGTATTGAAACCTTCATCCACTTCATTTTCGAGGGCAAATGGATTTAACAAAGAGGCGGTAAACAATTTCTTTGACATCTTAGTAGCTGAGTATAGTAAACACAACTACCCTGCCGACAAAGTTTTTAATGTGGATGAGACGGGAATCTCAGTGGTCCAAAGCAAAATCCCCAGAGTTATTGGTATACGGGGAAAGAGACAAGTTGGGGCTCTTAGCTCAGCTGAAAGAGGTTCTATTGTGACTGTCATCTGCTGCATGAGTGCAGGGGGCACCTTCATTCCGCCCATGTTAATTTTTCCACGGAAGAATATGTCAGATCTTTTAATGAAGGGTGCTCCGCCAGGAGCAATTGCTAGGTGCCACCCATCAGGGTGGATTCAGTCTAACTTATTTACTGATTGGCTACGTCATTTTATCGAGAAAACTAAACCCACAGAAGAAGATCCAGTGCTTCTGATTCTTGATGGTCACAACTCGCATACGGAAAACATTGATATTGTGAATATTGCAAGGGATAACTTTATATCAATCATAAGTTTGCCCCCACACACGTCACATAAGTTGCAACCGTTAGACAAGTCACTCCTGGGGCCTCTAAAACACCACTACAGCGAAGAAATACGTCTTTTTATTCGACATGGTCAAAAACGTGTGGGACCTTACGAAATTGCTGAGCTTTTGGGAAAAGCTTACTTGACTTGTCAGACGGGGTCTATAGCCGTAAAAGGTTTTAAAACTACCGGATTGTTTCCATGAGATAGAAATGTTTTCACTGCTGCAGATTTTTCACTGTCATCAGAGGAGACGCTCAACATGGAAACCCTTCTACAAGCTAGGAAGAGGAACCACACCAATCCTCAAATAGACCTAGGACAAAACGTTGGCAGATCTACTGAACTCTCAGAGGAGGACGTCAATGATCCTGAAGAGATCGATCAAATCCTATACAAGGACAACGCACCCGAAATCGAGACTCACCGACAGCCCAGCACATCCACCTTATTTCGACATTCCACAGAAGATTTTGCCCTTGCAGGTCCATCCGGTGAATGTGGTCGGTCTATACAAGAACAACGCTCTACTGTATCACCAAAGGATACCTGCCTTTGGTGATACAGTAAAGGATATTTGCCTGTTAAAGGATACCTACCTGATAAAGGATATTTGCCTGTGCCCAAACCTAAAAAAAAGGTTTCAAACAAAGGACCAAAACCTTCAAAAGCTGCTCTAGTCACATCATCGCCGTACAAAAATGCCCTTATTCAAGCTGCAGAAAAGAGGAAATTAGATGAGAATAACAAAAGAAAAACCAAAGAAAAGAAAAAAGAAAATATTAGAGCTTCTAAAAATAAAAAGATCACAGTCAAACGACCAGTAAAACGGAAACTTCTTGTAGACGGCGAATATTCAGATAAATCGGACTGTTCCGTCAATTCTGGAGAGTCTGTTTTGGAAATGCCAGTGGGCGTTGATAAATCCGGAGAAGAGCATACACCCTGTATGTTTTGTGAAGGACTCTACTCAGCAGATCAGATGGAGAACTCTGGGTACAATGTATGATGTGTGAAATGTGGGCGCACAACGACTGTGCTGGTGCTGAAAAAGATGTCTATGTTTGCGATTTTTGCATACCACAAGTTATTTTCTGACTTTTGTACACTGCTAAGGTTTTGTAATTACTAAATTTATATGTCATTTTTTCTTTACCATATTTCATATAAGGATATTTGTGAGTCTGATCTTTTATGACACTGTCATCTACGTATTCACTTGAGGGGCTCATAATACAAGCACAGGACATTTATTCAAAAATACGCCTTCTTTTGATTTTTAATTTATATCTTACTTTTTGTGTGTTTAATCAACTCCATATTTTTTTATATATTCACCGAATGTTATATACAAAGTTCAACTTATATAAATTAGTTAAAACCAGTAAGAAAAAATTATTATAGTAAAAATGTAAATAGGGGCTCATATTACCACCCTTACCTATATACGATTCAATCGTAAGACCACTTTCAGACGAAAAGATTTTCCGCGGGCGTCGTTCACGGCACGGCACATGGCGTTGCAGAGAGTCGTCTCGTCTGAAAGCCGCCCGAATTTCACGTGAACGGAGGCCGGTGAAAAGTCGTATCGTCTGAAAGCGGCCTCAATGTAGCAATGTGCGTAGTCCAGTACACGCTCCCAAGTGCTCCCGCTACAGATTCGTTGTCCACTTTCGCTCCTATCACTCCCAGTGGTACCCTACTGGATCACAGCTGGAGCGATTGTAGCATTTGTTATGTTTTACTAGTATCGTCTGCTTGGATATTAGATCGTCTGAATTAGGGATTGTTATAGCCCCTTGTACTTTACTTAGCTTGTTAGAGAGGTCAGTAATATAAATGACAAAAAGAATATGACCATGGGATACACCACAAGAAACCTATTTAATATTAGATCTTCATTGGATACCATGATCGGACACCACAACAGACCGATGCTTGTCCTGAAGATTTCACCCACTGGTTTACAAATCCTCTCACAACAAGGTGATAAACTTAAACTATAAAGAGCAGATCATATGATACATATGAAAGAAGATAAGACTGATTAAATACATTATTAGAGAAATTTCAATGAAACCAAAAATAAGCCTAATTAACTTAACTCACCTAAAAGCCTGCGTTTAAACGATACACGTACCAGTTAATGCCTGTTTGCTTGAATTATTTCTGTGGACCGAAACGGAGCATGTACGAATGTTTGAACGAAGCTAAAATAGGTTCAATTTGCCGATCATGCTTTTGCACAAGTTGAGTGGTTACACGTGTAACTACTTAACGTGCAACAACGCAACCGTACGGTACATTTCGTGTTCTTTCTCGCGTTCATACATTTAGGGGGCCTTCACAGTTCGGCGTTGCGTTGACGCCGCGGCTAGCGAGCCAATCACAGCCCGTCTTTGAGAATTGATGACGTCACGTCTCCAGCTCGCTGCGTCGTCGCAGAAAAACTGAACCTGTCGGATTTTCTCTGCGTCAAGGCGGCAGTACGCCGACGATTTCGAATTGGTGTTTGTTTAGGGGTATACAAATATGCAAGATTAGCTCTAATGGGAGTAGCAAATGCTATTTATTTCATTAAGCTTAGATATTTCGTATCTTATACAAGAGGACTGGCACTATCGATGATACAAGAGGACTGGCAAATTTATATGCACCTATAAAAGTGTATCTCATCAATAAAACTATTCGGTCTGGGACTATTTTCTTTCGCGGGTGGTGCCATATCCTCCTAAAGATGGCCCAATCACAAGCCAGCTCAAGGCTTTAGAGATCGCATGGTTTACGTTACGTCTCACCACATTTCAGGGATTTTTGCGGTTAAGTTGGTGAATAATAGTGTGTCTGGTAATGGTGAAGTTTCCCTTATTTTTTAATTTCATTCACTGGGCTTCAGAAACGTGTTTGTGAGGTATTTTTGTTTAAAATGCCTTTCGTGCGTGACAGTTTCTCTAGGTGGCTGTGGTATTGTCGGGGTGTAAAGGATCAACTCCGGGACATGGTTCAAGTTTTAGTTTTCCAAAAGATTCTGAGTTGAAGAAGAAGTGTATTTGGGCGATAAGAAGAAAACATTTCACCCCTACGAAAAACAGTAAGGCATGTACTCTTTCTCGCTGTAATTATATGGATGTAATTTTAAGTTAGTGGCTTCGGGATGTTGATGCATAACTTCAGTACTGAAAATGGTGATTCAAAATTTTATAGCACCAATTCATTTGAAAATTCTTGCATTTTAGTTGTCTTTTTTGCATTACCTTTTTTTTACCTTTACCATTACTTTTTTGCTTGCATTTGGTAATTCATTCGGTGAACGTGTGGCTAAAGGAGAAAAAAGGAATTAGCAGCCGAGTTTAGAGAATTGAAAATTGTTTCTTAGACCAATGGTTTGTTATATGTCGGCTTTCATCATTTCAAATTATCTTATGCTATAGTTTGAAAAAATATTCAGGTATACAACTATTTACTATATTTACGAGCCTAGTAATTTGATTTCTCATGCAGAAATACCAAAAATTGGAAATGATGTTTTTGGAATGTATTTTAGGTTGGCAATAACCTCAGTGGATAATTTTGTGTAAGTAGGGTGGTAGCACTATTCTAGTGTGTGTTTTGTTTTACAATGTTTATCAGCGCGTGTTTTCTGATAAAGGAAGTACACTAGTGAGTTGTTCTCTATAAGTGTGTTGTGACTATTGCCCTACCTTTATACAATAACTGTGACAATTATCAATAATACGACAGATGTGACCTAGTAAGTTACATTGTATTTTATTATTTATTAGTTTCAGGTGTGCGAGCTTCACGTCACACCTTGTGATATCAGAAAATAATCTGTGGTCTTGGACGAGAAGACGGGGAGAAAATTCTTGTTGAATTGAAGGCGCCCAGATTGGAGGAAGGTGCCATTGCTTCGCAGTAACCTGTCGTCAAGAAGAAAGACATCGTGGCAGAAGTGACATAGAGATCTAAAGTGGGTGTGGATTTGTTTTGTGCAAGTGGATGCTGTGATAGTGAACGTTCATCGGAGAAGGTATTGAAGATAGTTATTGTGTATCGGCCGGTCCTCTTGTAAATAATTTTCTTTTCGAAAGAGAATATGAGTAATTGTTTCGCCAAATTAGATGTGGGTTAGAAGAGAAAATTGGAAATATTATTGTGATTGACTAAAGAAAATAAATAATATCGGTAATGTATTTCTGTGGTTTTTTTTCTTTCCTGCCTCATAAAAGGGCCAAGGGTGTAAAAGGGTCATGGTAGGTAGTTATCGATTGTGCTGCGTTCGATATATTTTTCGATTGTGCCACTTACGATATAACTAATTATCGACCTAATCGATTGAGATTAGCCTAAGTGCTGTGTTCCTGCGCGCTTCGTATCCTTTCGAACGCGCTTCGTAGCGGACATTCACATGCTACGTACGCGCTTCGTCGACAGGCCGGGAATGAATATTATCCATTACCGAAAAGTGACGGAGCGGCCTAGTATCCCCGTAGTCAATGGGTACTACCTACATACGAATTAGATACGGGGGGTTCTGTGCCGTCTGGGAAAGGTTATAATAAGTTATCTTGGACTTGCCGCTCAATTTCTTCCTCGATCTGGCCCGTGGCGAACTACCCTTGGGAGCGTTTGCAGCGAATATAGTGACGTCATGCGTGACGTACGAGAGCGCCACGGGAGCTTTTGTAGCTTGTACTGGACCACGCAAAGACTCGCTTCCAGTGCTTCGGAGCTCCGGGACTACGCCCATTGTCTGTATTTCACGCCGTAGACGGCGCATCGCCGCATAGTGGGAAAAGCCGGACAAAATTACAAAATGGCTTTTTTTGAGTAATAAACTTGAAACTTTGCCATTACACTCAAAAAGGATTGAAATTTATGGATATGTACTTCATTTGACATAGATCCCACCCGTTACTGAGATACAGAGGCTCAAACGTGAACAAATTTCCATAAAAACGCCTGTCTTCAATTTTCTCTGAAAATCTTCCAAAGTAAGTAGATGGTGAAGTTATAGGTGGATTCTTGCGGAATGAAAAACCACATATGTAATCTGTTGCCATGGTGTTTTTTCTTTAATTTTCCGTAATCTTAAAGAATATCGTCGGCAAATTCTTACCATGCAGTTACAAAATGGCGGATACTGTTTTACGATAAAGTTTTACACTTAGGTAGAGTTTCAAATGGGTTTTCGGCAAAGTCTCGCGGAGTAATTTATATGGTAAGTGCACGTTTCATTGAAGTTTATTTCGTTTTCTTTGGATACGATCGAAGACTATAACTAGATCATTCTACTAAAGACGTTCAAACCTCGAAAAATAGAGTTGTTTTCCGGGGACTCATACAAAAAGACCTTCCAGAAAGATACCAGCTGAGACTCTTATGCCTTCTTTACTCTCCGATCCCTGAACCCCAGGATTCTGGATTCAGGAGAAAGGCCATTGTGAAATCGATCCAAACCAACAACAACAAACAGCTGATTTCCTGAATGAGATTTTCTAAGCGTAATAAATGTATCCGAGGTTTTGATAAAAATTTTAAATGTAAATAAAGCCATTACTTATATTTGCAAATCAATATTCCGTAAAAACAGAAAATTCTATAAAATCTGCTCTCCCGCATTGGTTGCAAAAACTGTTCAGAAAATTTTTCATACGGGAAGAGGCGGAGCTTCCAAATAGCTCTCGCAAGAAATGCGCTCGAGGTGCTATTCCGAAGAAAATAATTGCACCCATTCATTCAGAATACGGTGTCGGTGTAATAATGACCCGCGGAGTAGCATCAGCTATTTATTACACCCCTTATTCAGAATAGCAGCCTTAGTGTAACTGACTTAGACAAACTCGGATGGGAATCCCTGTCAGACCGTAGATTGAAAAGTAGACTTATCCTTTTAGATAGATTCAAGAGCAGTGTCTTTTCTAGCGAAGTTTATATCTTACGGACTATTTATAAGTTTAAGTATATCTTACGAACGCCAATATACTACGGGAGATTAGATCATATAAATAAAATAGAACAGACAGATGCAGAATGCCTTTTTTTCCACGACCAATGAGAGATTACAACGGCAGCGTTAGAACTCATAAATAGATTAGATGACTTGTAGTATAGCCTAATAACTTATGTAAAACTTAATGTACATTTCAGAATTTTATTATCATTTCTAACAGCATGTGGTAGTATAAAGCCGATGTCCCACGGTAAAATTTGCATCAAATTTTGATGCAACTTACCCGCACCCTGTCCCACGGTCAAAATTTCATCCAACTGGCTTTTGGTCCTATCGTTTGTACAAATCACCGATTTGTACAAATGGATAGGACAGGTTCTAAATTTTCATCCAATTGGATGAAACCAACCAATCACAGTGCCTTTGACAAAAAAGCATCGCCAAGCGCTGATACATAGGCCAAATAGGTTAAACTTATTTATCGTCTGCATGAGTATTTTAATTAGTAATTATGTATATTATGGACACAAAAACAAACTTTGTTATTATTCGCCACAGGCGAATATACAATCATAATAACATATAATAGAAATTGAAACAAAGAGATAGAAACATAAATACAGGACGATGACACTATATATATATATATATGTTACTTATGAATATATATATAAATATACGTTCGTGATCGTCTATTTCATCGCCTGGTGTGGCCCTAAAGGTAAATATGAGCAAAAACTTGTCTTAGTGATAGGCGATGGAAGCTCTCAACTAGGAAATCCGTAATAATTAGTTGATCTTTAATGGAAAGGAAGCGATATTTAGAATCGCAATACCAGGAGGGATGTTTTGGAAATAACAAAAGATTTACTTAAGGTATTGAGGCCGAATTTTACGCTTTGTGGAAAGCATACAATGCGAGCGAGCTGCTGGAGAAATGACTAATATGAACTGACGATTGTACCTGTGAAACACTACAGCTGCCCGTTTCTATTACTATGATTATAGGATAAGGACCTTATTTTAGCAACTGCTAGATTAGGAGAGAAAAATGGGATTGAAATGCAGGCTTACAGCACTATTCATAACATCTCCTCAACCAAAATATCCATCATTTATTAATAACATTTTCCTCGCGGGAATAAACTGCCTCACGTCTGTATCCTGGCGTTTTATTCTGCCCTCAACCTTGCTCATAAGGGACATGAAAATATCCTCACTTATCGTCAATTATTATCGATAATATACGGGAACATTGGCGACCAACTCCTTCTCCACCATGTTTAGCATGCTTATTCCAACGCTTTCATACCCCCCTTTCCAGCCAAGGCCAAGTTCAGCATTCCTTCTGTTTTCTTTTTTTCGCATCTTTAATGTTCAAGAGGCCTGTTCAGACAATTTCGCCTGCTAAAAAAGACAGAATCCTTCACCTCCACAAGTTTCCAAATTGTTTACATAAATATCGTCTTTCGTTTGTTCTTTTATCAAAATGAGATGCATCGTGGGACACCCCCCATCCAGTTGCATCAAAATATTTGCATCAAAATATTTGGACAAAAATTTTGATGCAAATTTGATCGTGAGACATCGGCTTAATTTTAAGTATGTGAGACGTTTTTTGGACCGTGTGGTGTGCATGTGGGAATCCAATTGCATGCTGGTGATTGATCACCCCCTGCCACACACCCTAGAGACGGCTCGTAGGGTATTATATAGATGTAGATGAGTATGAACTGCTGATTTGGCAAATTCCTCAGAATAAGGTTCAGAAATATCTAAAGAAAGAGTCAACCTTTTAGGTAGAACAATGAATTTCGTGTATTCCTCAGTAAAAGATTTTTTTTAAATCGACATAAAGAGTCAATATTTTTGGTAAACTCAACTGCACAATCAACAAATTCCTTTGATACATCCGTAGTATATCATAACAAATCGACAGAAATGTGAACCTTATTATGGTATTCATAACTATGAACCACATACTTGGTTAATTCCTGAGCATAAGATTCAAAATGAATCGACGAAAAACTGAATAATATTTCTCAATGGTTACTTGTTTTTTTTTATGACCTTTCCGTCAATTTCCCGCCAGTGGTTTATATTTTCGTTTGCAATTGCACGCAGTTGTATATTTTTCCGTTTTGGCGCTGCTGTCGAGTATACCGGCTGGTTGACTCGTTTTCCGAGACGGTGGTTGACTCTTTGTCGCCTAAATTCCAAATTTTCGACCGTTTCTTTCTCTGGAAGGAAGCTAGTGGGGAGTGAAAGGATGACCAGAGGAGATAGAAGGAAGTGGGAGGATGGGGAGAGTTGTAGGGTTGGCGAATTGGAATATGCGCGATTCGTTTCTCCCGCTGCTCTTTAACGCCACCTTCGGACGCCTTCGACAATATTTCGTCCAGATTTGTAAGCGTCCATTTGTAAGCTCAAGGGACTGTTTCTTCTCTGTGCGAGGCCTCTGCCAGATATCGGGAGACGGACGCAAATTCAGAGCCTACGAAAGAGTGACGTCACGGAAAAATTAACGGTGCCGGAACGCACTTTCCTTAACTTTTTTAGAAGTGAAATTTTACCCTGACTTTTTTTATTACAAGCTAAGTACGAGTACTCATACATTTTTTTTCGTTTTGGCTACGAATGTTAATATTGGAAATTTTGAGGTGACAAAATTGATAAAAGTGTCACTTGACTAGGCACTATGTCGTCCAATGGTATCAGGCTGAACTATGCAGCAGCGGTTACAGAAAAAACTCAAGGGGGCGCAGAAGATACCTTGCGTAACCTTTATTTTTATTGTAATAATAACAATCAAGTCAAATGCAAAGTATAAGAAGGCTTCAATGTAATTGATTATGTAAAAATTCAAAACAATGCCATTTTATGATATAAAACAGTTAAAATTGTGGTTCTGCAATGTTTGGCAATCCTGGCGACCCCACAAGTGGGGGGGGGGGAGCGTGCCCCCTGCGCCCCCCATCTGTATCCTCCACTGAAACTATGTGGAAGTTGATATTCACAAATGAAAATAAGACTTCGTTGACTTCCACTGATTTTATTTTCTCGATGCGATCCGTACTTGAAAATGACATCTATGGATCGAAGCATGTCTCACCAAGAAAATAAATCAGAGGAAATCAACGGAGTCTTATTTTAATTTGTGAGGCGTTGCGTCCTTTGTTAAGCAGTGCAGCAGTTGTTTGCAGCACTATAACACCACTTCAACGAGAGAGATTTCAGACCAGAGGTCTCAATCGCAGTTACTGTCTGGGTCTCTGCACAATGGCCGCGGTGTCTTTGTTCGAGGTCCCAGAACGCTGCTTTCTGAAGAAGTAAAAGAATATTCGTGGGATGAGGAAGCAAATTTTTAAATATTGTAAGAATGGCAAGGAATGGCTCGATGGGCAATATACAAGGAACCCACGCATCAGCAACATTGGCGAAGACACAAAGGAGACTGAAAAATCCTTCGCCTTGCTATAAAATATTTTCATTCGGGTGAATAAATTGCGGTACCGTGAGGCATGCGTACGACAAAATGTATGGCTCAAGATGGTGGGGCACTTGCACTTGCTTATCAACTGTGTGCTCTTTTTCAGTGCGAAGCAGCCGAGCGACATGCGTGCCGTAATTAGCCGATCGCAATATGTATTTACATGAAAACTGTATTAAGACAGAAAGAAAACACGTTTCTCTTGGCCTAGGTAATTTGTTGTTTACTCGTTTTCTCTTTTGTATTATAGTGGCAATTCTTCAGAATCAGCATTTCCGTAACTTTTACATGAATCTTTCGTATGCATAGATAGTCAACCGTCTTGGATGAGTTCTCAGAAGGCTCGGTGAACACGATCTTGAAGTTGGAATTTAATAAATTGGCTTTATGGGAACTGTTTGTCAATACATCTCCATTATCGTATCTCATCGGACATACGGTAGATCTTTTACCTTAAACTTCCTTAACATAAGACCAAAATGCTTTTGGCATGTACTGCTCCACTAGTGTTTTACTTTTAAAATTCGTGAATGCATTTCTGAACGCTTCCTTCGTGGCGGCTTAAGACAATCTATATTTTTTAATTATTAACTCGCGTTCATTAGCGGATAAATCCGTGCTGAATTTGTTCATTTTAGCATGACACGCTCTCTGTCGCCTCAATGATTTTCTCACTTCCGCTTCATTCCATCTCGGTTCGCTGCCTTCTGTTTTTGTTTTACTAGGAATGTAGCTATTTATTCCCGAAGTTACGAGCGAAAGAAAAGCTTTTCAACTACCCTCTACGTTTAACTTTATTACTGATTCTTGAAACGCGGGAAAGCATTTTTTCAGATGACTCTTAAACCCATAAAAATCGGCTTTTTAAAAAATAAAACTTATCGCTCTTTTTTTTAAAATGTCAGCGATATTTAGAGAAAACATCGCAGTTACTACCCCATGGTCACTTATTCCTTTGATGGTGCTCACGTTTATTACCTGATGAGGTATATTTGTCGCTTATATATCAAGAATACTCTGTTAGGCACGGATGCTATTTGAAACAATTAATTTGATGTAATAACGCCTCGCAAATCACTTTATCCCTCCCATCATCTATAGATCTATAGATGGTACGTTGAAATCTCCACTTATAATCAAGTTTCTTTCAGAGTACTCGGATGATACCTATGCTGTTTATTTGGGTTTGAGAATCCAACATTGATGTTATATCTGAGTAAGGTGGTCTGTAATTCGAGCATAGTAAAATAGTTACGAATTTTGGACATTTAGTTGAACACTACACAGATTCAACGCTGACCTCAGTTGCGGTTACCGCTTGGCTGACGATTGAAATCTTTACACCTATAAATACTCCACCTTTAGCTCGATAAATTATATCTTTCCGATAAACAGTAAACGATTTTGGAAAGATCTCATTGTCTGAATCATCATCTGCTAGCGAACTTTCAGTTCCTATAATAATGTTAGACTTCGTCCAATGAATTAGATGGTGGAACTCGGGAATATTATTTCTTAAACTACGGCAATTGACCCCAGCCAAGATTAATACTTCGGAACTAGTATTATTGCGATTCGGGACTATTTCTGATTTGATCATGTCAATTAGACTATTTTTAGGCTCTATACCCCTGATAAATAGAAACGCAGATGCTATTGTCTCACCATTAAAATGTCTTGAGTATTGACTGCCTTTTAAATTATTGCTCAATGACGTTTCTCATGCTTACCTGTATTAATGTTAATTGGTAATGCTGATTCTGAAACGCTGATTTTCATGTCTTTCACCCTATTTTCATTTTTGGAAGATCTTTTGCCTGTGAAAACGTTCGAATTAACCCCTTCATTCATCAAAATTCCTGAGGCTACTGACCAGGATCTGAGGAATATTATCTCTAATATCCCAATGGAATGACCAGGTTATGATGACATTAGAATGAGAGACCTGATAAAACCTAATTTTAATGTTAAAATCTTGACTTGCTTCATAAACAATTGCCTCAGTCATGGTTTTATGCCAGAAGATCTTTCTACCATTATCCCTGTTCATAAAAGGGGAAGTAAATATGACTTCAATAATTATAGGCCAATTTCCATATTGGGTTCAGTTGACAAAAATCTAGAAAAATATATTTATAATCACCTTTTACGATTCTTGAATGCCAAAAATATTTTATCCATCTATCGTAATATCGTTTCAAAAATCAAAGGGTACTAAAGACGCTCTTGAATATTTCTCGAGCATTGTGAATGAAAAATTAGATAAATTTTTTTGTAATAGTGCTTATCATCGATTTCAAAAAGCCTTCGATATTCTAGATACTAATATTCTCCTCAGTAAATTGGATAAAATTGGTGTTGGGGTCATATCTTATCATGGTTTAGGAATTATATTTGTAATAGAAAGATAAGAGTAAATATGTCCGCAGCGGTTGTCCCGGCGCGGCGGCCCAGTGCGTGCCTGCCTTGGTGTGATAATGGATGATCATTTCTCCTTGATTGAAAAATTAATTTAAAAAATACGAATTGTAGCTTATCAAATATTTAAGTTAAAAGACATAGTACTTTTTAGCATAAAATTAATGATTTATTTTGCAATATTAAGATATGGAATAACTGTCTGGGGAATGGCGTCAAATACTCTGTTAAACACAATTGTAAAGAACCAAAGGAGAATATTGATGTTAATTGATGCAGATGGTTTCAATTATTGTCGAAATTCTGACCTTAAATCTATGTGGACTAAATATAATATATTAACTGTGAATAGAATGCTGAATTGACACGTTATTATAGTGAACTATTTAAAAAAAGAGAGCAAAATTAAATGCAATAGCACACATTCTATTGATAAACGTAACAGTCCTTTGTTGAAAACGTATCGCTACAATAACATGTATGGCATAAGATTGCTGAAGTATGTTGTACCTCATACCTTAAATTGTATGCCAAAGGCTCTATATAATCTAAAATCTTTGGCCGGCATTAAAAGAAAAGTAAAGAATGGTTAATAAGTGAAACATTAAACTTGTAATTTCCTTAATTTAATCGGAAATAATATTAAATTATCATATTTTTTTCCAAGCTCCTAAACATTTTTGAGTCATGTTATTGTTTTTTTTGCATATGACTTGTAATGCAATATAAATGCTATGCTTTCAATGTTACAACTATGAAGGATAATTGGAACCTTTTGACAAGCCACATGGCTTAGAAGGACCAAGTTTGTATACGTAATAAAGGCAATCTATTTGTTAAATAAAAAATAAAAAAGTCAGCCAACCCACAATTATACCTGCACTCTGCCCTTTTCTCTACTCTAAAAAAGACCTGCAGTGCTCAAATATGCTACTCGCTACACAGCTAGCCGACTCGGCCGTGTAATGGACTCCCGAACGGTTCAGAGGGGTCCGACACGATCGGATTGCGGCCTAAGGTCCACGAAGGAGTCTCCGATGTCCGTGCAGAAACGACGCAGCCTCCGGCTTATGCCTTCCACTCGGCTCCAAACATGAGAACCACGATCGATCCTCGGGACAAGACTGCAAATCGCCAGCGACCCCTCGGCACCACTTATCCGTTTCACTTCGGAGTCCAATTCCCAGACAGAGGGACAGAGGATCTCCTCGGTCCATGGCGTCGTTGACGCCAACATTCGCCACGACCTGCAGTCTGCAGCACTTGGAGCCCCGAACCGCCGCTTCAACCGCCTGCGTCACCTAAGGAACACCGCAACTCGAGTCTACCTGAAAAGTTCACTCTTCTGTTGATTTGTTTTGAATGTTATTCTGAGGCATTAATCAAATCTAAAGTTAATAATTGAGTCTACGGAAAAGGTTGTCTCTTTCTGTCGATTTATTATCGTGTCTACGGAAATATTAACGGAATTTGCAATTCGTAGCTGAGTCTAATTAAAGGTGGAATCTTTCTGTCAATTTGTTTAGAATCTAATTCCGAAGAATTTAATTACCTATTTTTACACAGTTTAGAAATACTATAAATTTGAGCCTTTCTCCCAGTTTGTCATATTAATGTTCTTCATTTCCCTAAATGCATAATTTATATTCCTCAAAGGTGGCTCCTCTCTTAACGATCTCTCCGTTAATAATCCGACTCTGGTTTATCTTTGCGTGTGTGGTGGGAGTGTGTACTTGTTTTTTTTTCGTTTTGACGCTGCTGTCGGGTATATCGGACGGTTGGCTCTTTCGCTATTCGTAATGACTTGAAAATTTGAATCTACCCGTGTGAGTGTTTAATTTATTCTTGTCTTCATTTTTGTGGCCTCTCTTGGCATTTGTTTGTACTTACCTACCTTCAGTGGTGACCACGGAGTAAGAACAGAGGGCATGAAAAAGTGGGCACATACCTACTGTATGCTAGTGATTCAATTTAGGGTGCGATTCACAGACGGCACTTTAGGTTAAAGTAAACTTTAGTCGGGCTAAAGTCTACTTTCTCCGTTTCATAAACGCCACTTTAGAAGAAAAATGGCCGAATCGTCACTTTACCGTGAAATGCCCAACCGGAGCTTACTTTAGGGCTAAAGTGTCCTTTACGGCTGAATAAATATGGCGATAGAGAGCAACCTTGCCTCACACCTCGGCCAATACTCTTCCACCCTGATTCTCAGAACACAACCCTCACTTGGGCAGTCTAGGCCACGTATGGATTACGATTGATTATTCCTTCAATATACACCTATTCTCCTGAGAATATCCATTAACTTTACCCAGTTCACCCTATCAAATGCTTTTTCAAAATCCACGAAACAGGCATATACGTCATGGCCATATTCAAGGTTCCTCTCCACGAGGGACCTCATTATTGCTATTGCGTCACGAGTTGACTTCCCTCTTCTGAAATCAAACTGATCTTCGCCCAAATACTCGTTTGCCTTCGCCTCCGCTCGTCTGTTCAATATCCTCAGTACCACTTTCGCCGCATGCGATATTAGGCTGATCGTCCTATAATCTTCGCATTCCACAGCTTTCTTCTTTTTCGGTAGCGGAATTAGAACCGTCTTCACGAAATCCTTCGGCCAACATCCCTCCTCATAGATCCTGCGCACTAGTTCGAAAAACCTTTTCTTAAGCTTCGATCTGGAGGTCGCACATAAGGAATCTCAAAGCTGAGCACTCGATTGAGCTCCACGTACTTCCCAAATCGCTGTCTGAAATATTCTTTGCTCCTCCGGTTCCCATCCCAGCAGCAGGTTCACTATCCCAGGTTTGACAGCTATGAATTCTCCTCCTGAATTGTTTTTTTGGTTCTTCCTGTGTATTGTACATGATTTTAGGAAGATTTCGCTGTCATGAATCTCATCCGATAAGCAACTTTCAGTTCCTACGAATACGTCACCTTCTATTTTCAGAATTAGATAGTGGAAATCTGTTGCTTTGTTTTTTATACTGTGGCAATTTACAACCACGATCTATATGGTTTATTTCATACGCGATTTTATAATCTTTTCTGATAATTAATGGATCTCACCAATTAATCCAGCTTTATCTATTTGACCATGATATATTGGCCGCGGCTGACAGGCATGTTCAAGTTAGCCCAATATTTTTAGACTTCAGAAAGGAATTCAGTATGGATCCGCATTCAAATATGATTCAAAAGTTGGAAGCATTCGACATAGATACGCACGTAATATTTGAAAAGGACCTCGCTGCCATAAATGATGA
The DNA here is from genome assembly GCF_921293095.1 of Ischnura elegans. Classification (NCBI taxonomy): domain Eukaryota; kingdom Metazoa; phylum Arthropoda; class Insecta; order Odonata; family Coenagrionidae; genus Ischnura; species Ischnura elegans. The sequence continues at coordinate 144,374,425 of NC_060247.1, forward strand.
GTGGTGCAGCACAAATGAGTATGCAGTGGGAGTCGTGAAAAATATGGTAAGTAATGTATTTTCGGGAAAAGGATGTCTCTTCAAGTAGAAGTTACTCCGCTAACGGGATTCAACTCTCGAATGCCTAGTTCGTAGGACTATGTGTAGGTGTCACCTTTGCTCGGGATCTCTCATGGATTAAAAATGTGCGCAAAGCATTGAGGGAAATTCTGCCGTAAACTTGATTCCTATAAAGAATTCTCATGCCATAGAGAGATGAACGGGGACTCGTGATTGGTGACTCTAGTAAGTCCTCACCTGGAGTATGCTGCTGGCGTGTAGGACTCTCGTGAAGTGAGACTGATCGCTGAAATCAATTGTTTAAAGCGCACGGTTGCCAGATTCACGATGAGGTGTCACTCCTTAAAAAGTTTGCGATATGTTAGGAAGGGAATTTGTTCATATCAAAGCAAAGGTAAAATTACTTGGAGCATTCGGAGAAGATTTTTTCTTAGATGACGTGAAATATATCCTTCGCTCACAATGGCGTGGGCTACAGTAGAGATGATCATAAGAAGAAAATAAAGGAAATAGACAGCAAAACACAGAGATTTAAAACATCATTCTTTCGTCGTAATATTGAGTATAGCAAGGATGTATCGATTAATAAAATTAATGCATGTTTTTATTTTGCCATTGTTCTGACCTTGCATGGATTTGCTATAGGATTTACTAAGTGTTGGCAAGTTTTACCTTTGCATGAATGTGGACTCATATAACGCTATTGTCCGTAATATTTTAATGACCGTCTACTGACCATGTGGGGGTCCTAATGCATGCTGGTGATTGGTCACCCTCTGCCAAACACCCAAAGGTGCTTCGCAGCGCATTAAGTAGAGGTAGATGGCCCTCCCACTATTGGAAAGATATCACGTATTGCATATTTGATCACTTTTGTCTCCTCCAAGCGTTGATATTTTAAGGCGCATGAGGTGCATGAGTTATTCTCCGCATTGGAATGTTTTGTGGTGCACACTATGTGCACTGAATCGGGTATTTCCCGACGTCCCGTGACCGCTGGTGACGTCACCAATTTGGAGTGTCCACTTTTCCAGTGGTGTAATGTTTAAGGTTCAGAGGAATGGGTTACACATTTGGCAGGATTTTTAGATGTATTTATTTCTAAAATTCAAAGTAGGAATGCACAAAGGAGTATGGGGGTGCTGGACTTGTCCTTGTTCTTCTTTCTCTCCGAAAGAGAGGAGCGCTGAATAGAGGCAGACTTCGAGAGATCTTTAAATTTATTTATTTAATGAGAATTTAAGTTCATCCAACATGAAAACATAATAACATAGCGAATTAGTCTCACAATTAATCATAATACAAAAGGAACAAATAAACAATTGGTACAATTCATTACCAAATGAATGAGCTCGAGTGGAAATGATGATTGATGAGGCGGCAGACGTTTTGAAGGATCCCGCTTCCTCGATGACGTCAGTCGGCCCGCAGCAGCTATTCGTTGGACGGGCCCTCCTCTTATCTGCCGAAACTCGAGGACCATCGAAGACTTTGCCCCACAGCTACGAGCTGGGCGTTGCGATCGGCAACGGACGCGCGTGCGCAAACCGTAAAAGTGGTCGAATTCTTGTGTTCTGTCATCTGTACAAATGTTTACGCAAGCCTAGAGATTCGTCCATCCGTAAGTATTGTTGCCTGCATTCGTACACATGCCTCAAAGGAAGTGGACGTCATTCCGGGTGGATTGTGAAAGATAGAAGCCAGAAGTCTTAGACGGTTATTGACGCTTTGCGAGTCTTTGAATGAAGTTCATCGGTACATCTGCATGGCATGCGAGCTCTGAAACAGGCGCCTCTAATAGGAGGTGGGGTGGATATTTATAATTCTAAATTCACTCATTATCTACAAAAATTGCTCGTGCAATTACGTGACTCTCTCCCGCCCATTCAGTCCGGCACCCGAGAGCCAAATGGACCTGCGTCACGAACCCATAGCATGTAAATATTTTTACTTATGGACCATTTAAAACTAATGGGCATACTATTCCGTAACAACAAGTTCAAAAACAACTCAACGAACTGCATAGTACCAATAAATTAAAAATTGTGGAAATTGCTCCTGCTTCTTCATTATGTTCCGTTTCCACTCCATCTTGCCTGAAACCTCAGATTATATTCAACGAACTGTCTTACGGAGGACCTTGTTTTATATCGCGGTAATGTCTGTTATTGTCTTGCGTTGTTGTCGCGGGGAAGAATGAATTTCAGAAACTCTCCGTTATCCTCTCGCATGCTGGTCACCCCCTGCCAAGCACTCTACGGGTGGCTCGCAGGGTATTATGCAGATGTTGATGTTATCGACCCTATTTCCTTGATTTTCTGTGCATTATCCAATCCACTTTAGACCGTTATAAAGAGGGCCTCTCAGAACATCCTTGACTTTATCTCGAAAAGTTTCGCCCTGGAAATTATTCAATATATGAATTCTAAGACTTAAACGATGCTCAGACAATGTAGTCCGTGCTAATAGTTTTCCTTGAATATTCATAACACACCTGAAGTATACGATGTGGAAAGTATCCTTCGTTTACCGTCGTGCTGTGATAGACAGGCTACAGAGAAGTAAGTAAAGGAAATAGACGAGTAAACAGAGATATTTAAAATGTAATTCTTTCCTAGTGCTATCAGGGGCAGCATGGACTCTCAAAATCTAGAATAAATGGCGTCACTCAATCATTGCATGTTTTCATTTTTCCGTTGTTCTCCCCTTGCGTGGATTTGCTGTAGGAATCACGAACCGTTGGCAGGTATGCCTTTGCACCAATGCGGACTTATTTATTTGTAATATTTTATGGTCATGCGGTGTGCATGTGGAGATCCTGCTTGTGATTGATCGCCCGCTGCCAAGCAACCTAGAGGTTGCTCGCGTATCTAGATGTTATGCAAGATTCGATGGCATTCGGGTCCAAATCTCCTCTATAAGTGCCCTTTTAATCCACGGTCAATTCACACGAATGAAGTTTTCCTAGCCTCTTTGGGAATTCCCTCCGCCGCTCCACAATTGGGACACGCTGTGATTCCGGTGACCTCCGACGCTGAGGTGGAGGCCGAAATCCCAATGTGTGTGTGTGTGTGCCATCGCGATGCGCACTTTCGTGTTGCTTTCGTTGGACGAGGCAGTCCTAATCGTCGAGCGGCGAATGCCAAGGTTCTTTCCAAGGGCGCTCCCCTCGGGACTTCCCCAACACCGTTGTCGAAGGTCGCCGAGAGAGGCGCTGGTGCTGCCCTCCTAGCCGGCGGCGGGAGGGCCGCTGTCGTCATCCTCACACACACGCGATCGGGCCATCGAGGCATGGGCATCGACATGGGTGCGGCGGAAGCGCGGAGCGGCGGGAGTGCGGAGGTGCGGCGTCTTTTGCTGCTGGTGCTGTGCCTCGCGGCGGCTGCGTACGGTGAGCGAATGCGTTGTTTCTCTCGCGTGCTAGTTGGCGGGGCGATTGTGAATCGATCGATTCGATGTATCGAATTACGAAGTGGAAGCAGATCGACTTCGAAAGTAGCGGCAATTGGTTTTTATGGATGCACGTACGAAACGATTTCCTCTTATTGGTTTTGTAATTGAAATACGCGGCTCTTGAGCTGTCTGTTGAGGATTTTAAGAACCATGTGTCGCAAGCGATATATGTTGATTTAACTTCGCAGGCGAAGTATCTAGTTAAAAATTATTTTTCTCAATTTATTTCTAATAAGGAATTAATGGTTAGCATGATAAATTAGACTTGGAACTATAACCTCAGTAGAGGAAATGAAATGATCATCTTTTTCTCTCTCTGCCAAAACGGAGTGTAGGTATTGGGGCATTAGTGTGTTGATTATTGGTGAGGTATCGCTCGGGACGCAACTGGAGTCGTCCTCGATGAGCTTCGATCATTCCGCACAAACACAGGCCACCCTACAGTAATTATAATCATTGAGAAACGGGAATGCAGTCTGACGATACAATGGCAACAGACACCCATTTAAAAATAGTCAACATCTTGTTGACGCCTCACGCGCTGGCACGCCCGACCAATCTTCGGCACACTTTCGCCAAATGTCTTTTCTTGCGCTATGTAGCCGATTCGCAGTGCAAAAAAGTTATTCCATTTATTCCTGGAAATGTTGATGGCTGTCGTTTCTGCTGAGCGACGAAGTTTTTCGGCGGTGAAATGAAAATGACAGGGTGTTCATTGCGTAAGTACCTATTATTAAATTGTGTTTAGATGGAGTGTCGGTGACCAGTGAATGTTAAGTGGGAGCTCGAATCGTCTGTCAGCTGTTTGTTTACTGCCAGTTTGTACTTTGTCAGCAGGCCATTGTTTCCGGTGCATTTCAAATGCAGAGAGGAAGACTGTGGCATTCGCTTCCTGTTCTACACACCACTTCCCTTACTTCCCGCGATGCGGCTCGGAATTGATTAGTATCCTTCCCACTTCTACTTATGACGACAACTGTCTCAATGCGGCCGCTAAATATGTTTCCACTTTGCCCGAGCATTTTAATTGATTTTTCTTCGGAAATTAGATAGTGATGAAAAATAAACGAAATTCACAATGCCATCTCTCGCGAGTGCGAAAATCCTCGATTGCGATTATTAATAATAAATGGGTCGCTGTGAATTCATCTCCGTGAGAATCATTTCCGTTCCAACAATGTCGCGTTCACAGCGCCACACTCGGGTCGAATCATTATTAAATGCTCCAATTCATCGACACGAATACTTATTTTTTTACATCAGTCAATACCGCTCTAGCATAGCATAATAGCATTAATCGAAGTTAATGCTCCTGCATTGGCTCATGAATATCCTCGAACATAATATAGTAGAATTTTACGTATTATATTTATTATAATTATACGTGTATTTTGAACGTGTTATATCATGAGAAATTTGCAGTTATCATTTAATTTATTCTGAAATTTGGGATGAATAATGCCCTCAGAGCTTAAAAATGTTTTACCGATATAAGTCGATAACATATAAGTCGAGTCATGATCGATATTTTCAGAATTGATTGATTGTGGGAAAAATCGAATAAAATTGTAATGAACGAAATCGTTTGAATGTTGATCTAAAGTTTCCGCGGAGTGGTTCATTATGCCCACGTAGGTTTCCGGGTTGTCCTCCGCGTCGATTCATCTTCGTGTCGCCGGTGACGCAGCAGTCGTCTCAGGTTTGGAGTATCGGATGCAATGCGTTTATTCCCGTCTTATTATGCACTGGGTTTTGGCCGTCGCTTTGTGAAGTCTCTTGTAGGCGTTTGAGAGAAAATAACTGTCCTCTCAATTGAAAGTAAATGTTTTGGCTATTTTGATAGCCTTTCGCATGAGTCGGGGATGGAGGGTTATGCTTCTCGTAAAGCAAAGAGTAGACAGCTTCGCTTTACAGCCATCGCCTGTCCTGCTATGTGACAATCGCACATTGCGGAACGTATTGACTCATGGCTGGAGAGGGCGTTGAAACGCCCTACTCATACGAGACACTGCCGTTAAAAAAGGATTAATCGATGCGGAGGGCCAGCCGGGAATCGTTTGAAATATGAGCAGAAAACCTTTGCCTTACGAGTAATATGTAGATTCAATTGTAATTTATGATGAAAATAAATAATGTTACATAGACACCTGTTACGCCGTGTCGTTTGTAGGCGTGAAAGAATGGTCAAAATTTCAGCACTAGCGTAGCCAATATTTAGTTGTTAATACTCCTTAAATCATAGCGAGGAAGTTGCTTCGCATTTCAAACTGTAATCGAAAAACAATAGAAAATTTTCATATCCCTTATTTTAACGTTATTTAAAAATAATAAACTATATTTATAGAGTACGCAGGTGCATCTCATCCTGCCAAATCCCTTTTGTGCTACTTCTGATTGTGTCCGACGCGTCGTTTTCACATTACCATGTATCATGTCACGTCATACAACTTCTGTGGCTGCCGGATAGCCACACCTCTTGACACCCTCGAAGGGTAATTCAATGGATTCTATGCCCAACTGTTAATCCTCTTCGTGCAAAACGTTTTGCTGGGCCGTATGCCTTCACAACAAAAGGTTTTTGGTCTACGTACGTACACATCAATGTTGAGGATCGGGGTGCAAGCTGACCCCGTGCTCCATACACGGAAATCGTTTTTTCCATTGTTTGCGGTTAGATGTGTATATGTACCATCATCATACCTGCTTCGTTCCTTTGCCTAAAAGTCTTGCTGTGTCACTATGAGTTACAAGTCCCTGGCTACTATCCTTCCTGAACAACGCCGGGTGGCCCGCTTGTTCAATGCACTGCATGTATAAAGCAGTACATTCAATTCTATTCGCAAAGTATGTGGAATATATGGTGGCTCTTTTTCACATTTCTTAATTTGAATTAGAAATGAAAAAAATTGTGAGAAATGGATTAGATGAAATAAAGTTGCGTTATTGAGCGACTAAGGGGTGGAATGTAATATCAAGTAGATTGGACATCAATTTTTTTTCACCGATTGGAATGTCAATGAATTCGTAAATTTTTATTTTTGAAAAATGTTCGTCAAATTTAATCCCTGAATAGAACGATACCTTATATAAAAATTTGAAAATAAGCTTTTGTATAAATATATTAATTTCATGAATGTTTCTTATTATTGTGAGCAGTGAGAGGTTGTCTATGCCAGGGGTCTCCAATTTACCAGGCCACGAGGGCCACATTCCAAGTTCCGAATCGCCCCGCGTGCCGGATAGCAAATTTGCCGATGACTGAAGTATTCGATACCAACGTCTACTGAAGAATCCGGTTGCGTATTCCTTATTTAGGAACAGTTGAAGGCGACTTGGACGTTCATTACAGCGCTGCAATGCTCGTAGCGGCGTCTCACAGAGTTAATCGAGCGAGGATCGCACGCTACTTGAAACGAGTGTGCGGGCCGGATGAAAGCCCTCCGCGGGACGTATTTTGGAGACCCCTGGTCTGCGCGATGAAGCATTTTGCTGTTCATTTTGGGAAGGTTGGCATTTTCCTCTTCTTAACTTGAAATCAAAGTCACTCGCGATTCAGCAAATCGCCTTTAATAAAAGTTATCACTGCCCTCCTAAAGTTAATTTGCGATGTTTTTGTTATTTTTCCCGCTGAATCTTCGTGAGCCAGGAAAGGCATTGATGCATTCATGAAACCCTCTGGCGGTATGAATGAAGTTTAGTCGCCAATGGACTGTGATTTGGATGGTAAGACGTAAGCATATTTTTTACGATAGTTTACAGGTGAATAATATGGCAAATCGTCCACAGTACAGTCATAATTTGATGCTTGAAGGTTGTCTCACTAATTCCCAAAAATTACTTCGGAAGATACCTATTCGTTTTGCATGTGGTGAGATGAATATTCTCAGTCACAGCGGCTAATCCTACCAGCGACGAATCTTTAGGAATCTGTGAGGGCTATCATAGCTAATTAACTGTAACCGATATCTATTCATGATGAGTAGTATGTAATAATAAGCGCACCAAACACGATGATAATTTGTTTCAAGTCGGCGGCAATTAAGCTCATTCGAAGTCTAAAGCGAGCCTATCTCCCAAGCCTCCTTTCATTCGAAGCAGAGTGCTTCGTGGACGCTTGGGTAAAATTTCGTTGTGCCCTTCCGTCTCGGATACACAGCATTTATAATTAATTAGGCTGATATGCATAGTATATTTTGACCACAATAGTTTCTTCTGGTCAGTGTCTCAGATTATCCAAAAGTGTCGCTACTGTTTCATGCGGGTTAATTCTATGAATCAGTCTTTGAGGAGTTTGGCGAGCTATATACTATGCGAGTGTCACGAGGGAATTCTTTTCCGGGTATTTCGTCGGTTGAGGCTCAACACGCTGCAGTGAACGCTTCGGATGCGCTTTTTGCTGCCGCCAATGAGAATCTCCGAAATCCGAGAAGAACGCGTGCGCAGCGATGTATCTCCGTGTTTAAGTGTTAACGACGCGTAGAAGAAATATGCTACTCTTCGGTTTCCCTGATAGTTAAGACTCAGGTGAAATCCGGGGAAATAATTTCGTTTTCATTTAATATATCACATGGATTTTTGGATGGTAATTCTCTCTTGAATACTGATTCCCCTCATATAACGTTTACTTCCTAATGTGAGAAAAACTCTAAAATCTTCTACTCTAACTGCGGATATAATTTCTTTCCGCTTTGCATGGGTACCAAGTAAACGTACGACAAATATTAACAATATAGAAATGTACTCACGATCAGCATTTCGTTAATCGCGGCGAATTATTTAATCGGAAGCCTCGATCACGCATCTACATCTACATCTACAAATTACCCTGCGAGCCACCTCTAGGGTGTTTGGCAGGGGGTGATCAATCACCAGCATGCAGCATGCATTTGGACTCCCACATGCACACCACACCGTCCAAGAAACGTCCCGTATAATAACAAACTATACTACTATATGCAGTTAGAAATAGAATATTGAATAGAAATTCAGAAACATGCATTAAGTTTTACATGGGTTAGTAGGCTACACTACAAGTCATGCAATCTATTTACGCGTTCCATTGCTGCCGTTATAATCTCTTATTGATCGTGGAAAAAATGACATTCGGAATCTGTCTGTTCTGCAATTTATCTCTCTTATTTTATTTATATGATCTGATCTTCCGTAGTACGTTGGCGTCCGCAAGATATGGTTAACTTCGTCAGAAAAGACACTGCTCTTGAATTTATCTAAAAGGTTTAGTCTATTTTTCAATCTACGGTCCGACATAGATTCCCATCCGAGTTTATCTAAGAGGTCAGTTACACTAACAAGACTATCGTAACGACCTTTCACATACCTGGCAGCTCTTCTTTGCACGCGTTCTAACTCTGTTATTAAGCGTTTTTCATGAGGGTCCCAAACACTGGCAGCGTATTCCAGATTTGGCCTAACGAGGGAAAAGTAGCTAATTTCTCTCACTTTGTCGTCGCACTTTCCTAATATTCTTTTAACAAAACCCATTTTACGATTAGCTTGACCGGTTATTTCTCGAATATGTTTATTCCACGATAGATTCTAACGCCTAGATATTTCACGGATTCAACTGCATTTAATTGGGTGCCTCGAATGATATAGTTACGCTGTAGGGAGTTATTCTTCTTCCAGAAATTCATTACGACGCATTTTTCCAAATTTAATTCCAACTGCCAAGCATCGCACCAAGCTTGGATAGCAGCAGGGTCATTCGTTAGTTCATCCATATCTTTGCTGGAACGGATTTCTCTGTAAACTACAGCGTCGTCTGCAAATAATCGTAACTTACTGTGTACTACTTCGCCAATGTCGTTTATATAAAGAAGGAATAGGAGTGGGCCAATGACACTACCCTGAGGAACGCCAGAAGTGACTCTAACCTCATTGGAGACTGCACCGTCTAATACTCTTTGGACGCGGTCGCTCAAAAATTCGCTAATCCAGGAAATGACATTTTCGTCTAGACCATAAGATTTCAGTTTTATTATTAACTTTCCGTGGGGTACTTTATCAAATGCCTTTTTGAAATCAAGAAAAATCGCGTCTACTGGAATGTTGTCTTCCCCGGAGACTAAAATATCGTGGGCGAAAAGCGCTAACTGAGTTTCGCACGATCTGCTTTTCCTGAATCCATGTTGAGTTCCCATTAATAAGTTTTGCGCGTCTAGGTGTTTCATTACCGAGCTGACTACGATGTGTTCAAGGACTTTGCAAGAGATGGACGTTAAAGATATCGGCCTGTAATAAGATGGCTGTTCCTTGTCTCCACTTTTAAATATAGGCGTTACATTAGCGATTTTCCAGTCATTAGGTACTTCGTGCTGCTTGATGGATTTACTGAATATTAACTGCAAATAGGGGGCAAGTTCTGAGGCTAGTTCTTCATATACGCGAGAAGGGATTTCGTCTGGACCAGGTGATTTATTTGGACTAAGCGATTTCAATATATTTTCTATTCCGAGCGTACTAATGTCAATAGCTGACATCTTATGTATACAGGGATTGTCATCGGTCTCGGGTGAGTTTTCGGAAGGCTCCGTGAACACGCTCTTAAAGTAGGAATTTAATAAATTGGCTTTATCGTAACTGCTTGTCAACACATCTCCATTGTCGTTTCTCAGCGAACATACGGTAGATCGTTTACCTTGAACTTCCCTAACATATGACCAAAATGCTTTTGGGTTATCCTGTAACTGCTCTACTAGTGTTTTTCTTTTAAAATTCGTGAACGCATTCCTGAACGCTTCCTTCGTGGTGGCTTTAGTCATCCTATATTTTTTAATTATTAGCTCGCGTTCATTAGGGGATAAATCCGTGCTGACTTTTTTCATTTTAGCATGACACGCTCTCTGTCGCCTCAATGATTTTCTCACTTCCACGTCGTACCATCTCGGTTCGCTGCCTTCTTTTACTATTTTACTAGGGATATAGCTATTTATTCCCGAAGTTACGAGCGAAAGAAAAGCTTTCCAAGTATTCTCTACATTTAACTTTGATACTGATTCTTGAAACTCGGGGAAAGCATTTTTCAGATGACTCTGAAACCCATCAAAATTAGCTCTTTTAAAAATGAAAACTTTACGCTCTTTTTTAAAGTTTACAGCGGTATTTAGAGAAAACTTTGCAGTTACTACCCTATGGTCACTTATTCCTTCGACAGTGCCAACGTTTATTACCTGATGTGGTATATTTGTCGCTAATAAATCAAGAATATTTTCTCCTCTGTTTGGTGCAGATGCTATTTGAAACAATGAATTAGATGTAAAAGTGTCTAATAAAGCCTCGCAGATCACTTTATCCCTCCCACCAGGAATGAAGCTCTAAGTCTCCCAATCTATAGAAGGTACGTTGAAATCTCCACCCACAATCAAGTTTCTTTCAGGATACTTGGATACTACGCTGTTTATTTGATTTTGAAAATCCAACATTGACGTTATATCTGAGTTAGGTGGTCTGTAATGCGAACATAATAAAATAGTTTTGAATTTTGGACATTTAATTAAACACCACACAGATTCAACGCTGGTCTCAGTTACGGTTATCGCTTGGCTGACGATTGAATTCTTTACAGCTATAAAATTTCCGCCCCCAACTCGATTAATTCTATCTTTCCGATAAACAGTGAACGATTTTGGGGAGATCTCATTGTCTGAATCATCATCTGTTAGCCAACTTTCTGTTCCAAAAATGACGTTACACTTCGTACTATGAATTAATTGGTGGAATTCGGGAATCTTATTTCTTAAACTACGGCAATTAACCACAGCCACGCTTAAAACTTCGGAAGTAGTATTATTGCGATTCGGGAATAATTCTGATTTGCTTTTGTCGAATAGACTAATCACAGGCTCTATACCGCTGATAAATGGAAATGTATGTCTTATTGTCACACTATCAAAATGACTTGAGCCTTGACTGCCTTTGAACGTGTTGCTCGACTGACGCTTCTCGTGCTTAAATGTAATACCTGAAACGCTGATTTTTCTTTCTACTTCTCTATTCTCATTTCTGGAAGAATCTTTGTCTGTGAAAAGTTTTGAACTTACCCCTTTATTTTTCAACCCACTAATATATCTACACTCTGCCCTACTCTCTACTCTAAAAAAGACCTACAGTGCTCAAATATGCTACTCGCTACACGACTAGCCGACTCGGCCGTGTAATGGACTCCCGATCTAATCTAAATGCGTCTCATTAAGATAAGGGATAAGGGTGTGTGCGTTCATTCAACACGGAAAGCAATTCGGTGATCGTTGGAGAGAAGGAAACGAGTTCCGACACGGCCCTCCTCCTTTCCGTAAATTAGCAATGCGGAATGTTCATGAACGCAGTTCAACATCTAAGTTTCGCTAAAGTGACGTTTTTCTCGCATTGATTAATCGCCGTGTCAACTCCCGTTGGGCGAGCAGCATTTGATGTTTGGTGGGCTAAGAGGGCCTTTCTAAAAATTGCGGCTCAAAGCGACGGTGGCCTCGTGAGCTCAGGGCTTCATGGGGAGGAGGACGATCCTCGGAGTGGTTGGGTAACCTCGTTGAGTTATTAAATAACTATATATTATTGAACTATATACCCTAAGGTTGGGTCGCTGTTTGCAGCGGGGTGGTTCCATTCGCCATTTTCGATTCGCCTTCAAGTGTTTCCCTCCGTCGAGCAGTTTCCCCTCCATCCCTGAGCCGCCTCCCCCCTCCTAACCCTCTTCCCTTTGAGAAATGCTTAATGTCCGGATGCAACCGGCTGAAACGGCATCGCGAGCCATGGACAATTTTGATTCGCAAAGGAAATGGAATTTACGCGTTTTCGTAGCTATGTGCCGTGTGTGAGTGACCTTTCCGCTCGTATGCGAACTCAGTAGTCGCGAGGAAGATTTTCAGATAATGTGACGCTTGGGTTGCATACGTACAGGATGAGGCGTTGAAGTCTCTGGTGAACTTTCCGGTTGAAATCAGAATACGCTTAATTTTTTACAGTTTTGCGATATCGAATGGCGCTTCCAATCAAACTTCAGTCCTTTTCTTATCCGTGGGGTCGCCATGATCGGTGCGCTACTCCGGCGTCTGCGGCCGTGTGAGTTGAGTTGTGCACGCCAAAGGCGAAATGCGGAACACTTATTAGAGGAAGGCTAGAATTTCCAAGTAATGAAGCATAATAAATAAAAATAAATTCGAGCGTAAATGGAAGAGTAATTCACACTAGTTCATTCATAGTTCACACTACGCTCTCTTTACGCCGCGCCGGTTTCCCCCGACTACGGTTACAAAAAGATGCGTGAACGCAAGTTACCGTCAAGCGTGGTTGGGATTCTGACCAGCGTTTTCCGACCACGGTTGGCGGTAATTTATGCGTGTGTGAACGCAAGCTGGTTAAAAGCTGGTTAGAAAAAGAAGAAGGCGAAGCAGCAACAAGGTGGGATAGAATAGAAGAGAATATTTTTATTATGCTCTAGGTAAAACCTATGAGAGCAAAAAATGGAAAATACAGGAAATGTTCTAAATCTTAATAGAAGGCATTTTGACAAAAATAAGGCATTATGGAGATTATTTCTAGGCTAACAAGTAGTAGATATTTATACAAAAATGTAAAATATTCAATACTTCTTCTTCTTCTAAGTAATCAACCCTTGGGTTGGTTTGCAGCAGTCTCTCCATCTCTGTCTGTCCTCCGCCAGCCTCTTCAGCTCTAGGTAGCTGTTGCAGCCCATGTCCTTCATTACTTGGGTGATATAGCTCAACCTCGGCCTTCCTCTGCCGCTCTTCCCCTCCACAGTGCCCTCTAAAACTTTTTTTACCAATCCAGTATTTTGTCTCAGTAAATGTCCAACTTTGTCGTAACTTTTGTAACAACAAGTAAATGTCGTTACTTCTCCTTGCAGTTAGAATACTCCACAGGTCTGCTTTCACTCCCAATCTTTCCAGTATCTCCTCATTCGTTACCCGGTCTACCCATGAAACTTTTAACATTCTACGGTAGCACCATAGTTCAAAAGCATCAATTCTTTTTTTCTCTGCTGCTCCTATCGTCCAAGTTGCACTACCATAAAGCATTATGCTCCATACAAAAGTTTTGAGGAGATTCATCCTAATCTTGATACTCATGTTTTTTGAAACGTATATCTTTCTCTTCTTGTTGAAAGCTATTTTTGCCTGTTGTATTCTACTGCTTATTTCCCTTTTGCTTCTGGCATCCGTGGTGATCTTGCTTCCTAAATACATGAATTCTTCTACATTGTTCAGCTGTGTATTACCCAAAGTTATATGTGCTGGTATTCCTGTTTTGCTTACAACGAGTGTCTTGGTTTTGGTCCTGCTTAACTTTAGATTGTATCTAGCCAGCGTGACTTCCATCTCCCTAAGCACTTCTTGTAGTTGGTCTTCACTTTCTGCCAAGACTGCTAAGTCGTCCGCAAAACATAGCTTATATATCCTCTGCCCATGGACCTTAATTCCTGCTTCCGGTAAGTTACTCTCTGCCTCGTCCAGTGCTCTTTGTAGGTATAAGTTAAATAGCGCAGGTGACAATGAACATCCCTGTCTCACTCCTTTTCTAATTTTGGCCTGCTGTTCATATTGTCCAAATCTCAGCACTGCAATTTCTTCTCTATAGAGACCCAATACTAATAACTACTCAATACTAATAACACAAAATATAAGTTTTATCTTAGACAGTAATGAACACACACATACATGTACACATTTATGTAGAGAGTTTTGATAACATCACAACTTTAAGATGATAACTCTAATGAGTTGAGGAGACTGAATTATGTCCCAGACTTCAAATAGGAGTACAGCCTTCTTTTAAATGACTGAAGGGATTGTGACGTCTTTATATTTGGCGGAAGAGAGTTCCAGAATCTAGACCCAGTTGGATGAAAAGATTTGAAATATATATTGGTGCGGGCTTGGGGAATTTGAAGGTCAGAAACACGGCGGGTGGAAATCCCAGAAACTTTTTTGCGGGGTATGAATAATTCGTATAGGTATGCAGGAATCTGTTTTTGGAATAAGGAGAACAGAAAAGATCCCAGGATATAATCCCTTCGGCTGTGAAAAGGTAACCAATTCAGATCAGTGTAGAATTTGAAGAAATGTTCATCTCTAGGTAAATCAAATATAAATCTAACACAGGAGTTAATTAACCGTTGCAGACACATGTCAAATACACTAGGTAAGTCATTATAGACTAGTATACAGTAATCAATAATGGGGAAGATAACTTATTAATTAACATAACTTTTACGGAAGTCCTACTGATAAGGATCAAGTTTATCGTGCAGTTTCAGATATTCAAAAAGTAGTAGAGTATGAACAATTCTCCCCAGTGTTTTTTATAGGCCGCAGAGAATTGAGATAGGTCGAAAATCTGAGGGATTTACGGCTTTACTGACCTTGCGTATAGGTGTAATAAGGCCCTTTTTACACACAATTGGAAACTGAGAATGAGATTAAGAATGGTTGAAAATTTCGAGAATATATGGCAGCAGAACATAAGTGGCCTTGTGAACGAACATCATTGAAATTTGGTGGTACCCTAGAGAGTTCGATTTGGTGAGCTTCAGGTGCTTCAAAGCACCTTCTGGGGTGATGTATTCGAAGAAGAAATTTTTAGCATCGAATGGGACAGAAAAATCGACAGATAGGATAGGAGGAAAGAAAACATAAAGTAAAGCATTCAAAGAGGAGACAGCAGTTCTTGCTGAACTATATTCGTCCGAATTAATTCATAGGAAAGTAGTATAGATTCATTCCGTAATTTGTGGAATATTAATAAATTTTAAAATTAATGTAAGAGGAGGTTGGATATGCTATAGTTCGTAGTGAATTAGCCATCGCCTCGTATTTTATTGTTACGGAAGCATTTAATAATCTCTATAAATACTTCGCTAGAATAATGTTAAATGTGCGAAATTACCTAAATAAAAATCTGAGGGTCACAATGTTTTTAATGTTTTGGTAAGAGTTCTTTGCCCTAGTTTAAAAAAGATCACTTATGTTCATCCTTGAATAAAAATGCCTCCCATGCCAAAGACTTAATCCGCGAACTGAATAAAATGCAAAGGAAGGCTGCGCGTTTCGTCAAAAACTGCTACGGGCGTACAGACAGCGTTACGCAGATGTTAAGCGAATTAGCCTGGGAGCCTCTGGAGACTCGGATGTTGCGCGCTAGGCTTAGATTGCTTGAACAATAGGGTAGTTTCCTTCATCAAAGAAAACGAAAGGCATTGATTGCGACTCGTTACCCACCATTAGTGTATTCATAATACACGAATTATTTGGTTTTTGAAATACCGGTTTTGACGAATGGCAAGAGTCAAATTTTATCCTCATTTGAAAAAGGCCAGATTGGCGCCCATGCGATTCCACTCCACGTGACGTCACAGGGGCCTAGATTCTACACGAGATGCTAGGAGTTATGCATCGTCTGAGATTACCAATGCATGCATGAGGCACAGAGCTTAGGGAAACATGTCTTAATAATCACCTATTAAAACTGGCTAAGGTCGGAAAGTTTTCTTCGTTTGATAAGGTATTAATAACACTTTTTTAAGCCAAGCGCTACCAGCCAGCAAGGTACTCAGCTACCCGCTAGCATCCTGCGTCCTGTCAGCGCTCAGAGCCTCGATCAAGGTCACCTCACAAGGCGGGAGGGGGAACCAGAAATGCGTCGCACGGACTTTTTCCCATCATTCCTACTTACGCGTCGCGTTTTCGCGCGCTTGAAAAATTTCACTTTTCATTTTATCGCGAAAAATAGATATCGTCATTTAAAAATCTAAAAGCGTGAAATACGTACTCCAGGAGTAATAATCTTTCGATTTAGGCAAAAAAAATAATAATAGGAAACCACCCTATTGAGAATGGATATCTTTAAGAGCGACGCGGAGAACATAATAATAGATCCACACTATATTTCTAGGTCCAATAGAAGCGATAAATTAAGAGAGATTGATTGCCGAACGGATAGATATGGGAATTCGTTTTTCCCCCGAACGATAAAGGACTTCAATAAATGCTAGTCCCAACTTCGTAGAGCACTTCATTTTTTATGGGTAGATGGCTGGTGTCCTAACACTCCCTGCCACACGCCTTTTAGGCGGCTTGCAGGGTATAATATAGAAGTAGATCTAGAAATATAAAATATCAGGTTAACTGCTAGTTAGGTATAACTATAGAATATAAAGTTAGAAACGTCGGGTGATACTAAATATCACCAAAATACCACGTTCTCTCTCTAATTTCATAAGTTTCATTTCAACAATATTCAAATCACATTTCTGCAAGTTGTTCATCAAGTCCACCATTGAATTGCTCTAATTTATGGAGTAGCATGTGATGGGATCATGTCCTTTGTCAAAATCAGAAAACAATAATTGCTAAGACCGCAATGCAGCGACAAGTGTACCTCAATCCCAAATCACCAAAAGTGTGCCTCAATTGAGGCTTAAGTCTCAAGATTAGGTCCTCTTTTCTTCACCAACATCAATGATTTGTCAACACATCCGGATCAAGGGCAACTAGTGATATATTTTGTCGATACCAACCAAATTATCACTAATAGGCACTTTAATTCGGATTAAATAGGGCAGTAGAGAAATGCAAACCACGCTATCGATGAAATGATTAGTTGGACGAACACTTTTGAATTACCTTCTACGCAGCAAGGAACAATGCTCGACGACGCTGGAATGCAATTATTTAATTCATAAGCAGCTCATAATATGCACAACGTTGAAAATCATTGCAATTAACACAAGAACTTTACCCTGCACATTCTCTATTCCTTCCAACAGGTTATTCGCTCTTATCAATTCATTTTTTACTTGGAATTATATACCACTCATCAGATGTCGCCAGTGTCTAACCATTGCATGCGTGAACGCACGCTGGTTCTGACGTCATCTTTACGCTGGTGGACAGTGATGGCAGTGTGAGCGGGTTTAGTGATTAGTGAAGGCTGAGTGGGTGGGCAGCGCTGTGGTGGACGAAGTGCCAACTACAACTCAATAATTAGAATTAGTGTCGAATGTTTTTGTGTTTCTCGTGCGATTGCATGAAGTCGTCCTCGCGGTGTTGCGAAGGATTTAGTGCAAAGTAGCGACACGGGCTAAGGGAAAAAATGGGATTGCACTTCATCTGGCACGAGAAATGTGGCCGGTGGCTCATCCGTGCCGTGCACTTACCGTGGCTTACTCATTGGCGAAAATGAGCAGTGCATCATGGTGAAGAGATATTGTAAGTGGGGAATAACGCGCGACTTCCTTGAATGATGTAGGTAACCATCTCCTAGTGGTGTTGGTCTCTGTTCGTGGTCCTCACCTTCAGCGAAATAACAGTTTTGTTTTGATCGTCATAAATATATTAATGTTCTCTTTACTTCTTCACACATTTCCTATTTTTACAATCAACACACTTATCGTGAAATTCACTTGTTATAAATTATCACGAATATGGGTATGAGTTAAGTGCTGTACTAACCAGTGCATCAACTCAAAGAAGTCAACTGGTGCGGTGGACTTCATCATTTTATGCTCTGTGTGTTTTCGCAGCCGAACGCGAAGGCGAATGAGACGCATTCCCAAAAGAGGACTTTGGAAGCTAGAGCGGGAAGGACGAAGTCTGCGATCGTGCAGGACATTGTAACTATAGTTAAGTATGATAGGCGGGGTCGGCTCAAGGCAAAAACTTACCCGGGCAAACTGCTGTTCTGTCGTAGAAGAAGATAAAGGTATTATGTAGCAGCATGAGCTTAGGGCTGAGGAAGAGAATGGTGGAATGCTTCGTGAGGAGTGTTACGTTAGATGGATGTGAAACGTGGGAAACATTGGGAAGACGAGAGATAAATAGGATCAACGTTTTCGAAATGCGGGTGTTGAGAGAGAGAGAGAGTGGAGTGGGTGGATGAAGAGAGGGAGGATTGTGGATGAAGGGTTGGGGAGGAAAGAGTCTCACTGGGAACTGTAATGAAGAAGAAGGGGAATAGGATGGGGCATATTTGAAGAGGGAATACAGCAGTCGAGGGAACGGTGGGTGGAGACAAGGGAAGGGGAAGGCTGAAGGTGACGGACGCGGTGAGGTTAGGGAGAAGCTAGCTCTTGGGGGGAAATAGCAAAGGGGAGGAGACGACTTGGGGGTGGGGGGACAGCTGTCAGTGACAGGCAGAATACTACGTCGTCCGGGGTGCCCGGCCCTGGTGAGTGTTGAGAGTTGATGTAGTGGTAGAATAGTTGGCCTAGTACTCGTTAACAATTCTATTTGTCGATCTACTTAGGAGTAATCTGCGCCGCAACTACCAAAGTGATGGCGTAGTTGGATATTTCAACATTGCTTAGTGGTTGTCATTCATTGATTTTTCTAGTAAAGTGTGAAATGCTTTCATTTGTTGCAGAAAAGTTTCTCGGGTTTTCCACCTGTTGATGTCGTCCATGTCTCCCGACGTTTCGATCCGCGACTTGCTGATCATCATGAGGGGATCTTCCGAATGCCGTTCTTCAAATCGGAAAGGTCCCCTTCAGAAGATCTCCTGAGGATGATCAGCAAGTCGCGGATCGAAACGTCGGGAGACATGGACGACATCAACAGGTGGAAAACCCGAGAAACTTTTCTGCAACTGATACGCCGGGAAAATCTAAGGTCATACATTCTTTCATTTGTGCCCACAGGACTCGAACCCACGCCCACCGTGCTCGAGGTGCCGCGCCTCGACTCCCTTCTACACGGCATCCGAAAGGTCGTTCTGCACGGGGCTTCTCAACTGCTGCAGCCCAAGGGACCAGCACCGCACCGCGGCGACGGAGCGAACTACGGAGGCGGCCACTATGGAGGCGGTGGCTACGGGCCGGGTGGGCACCACGGGGGCGGGCACCATTGGGGCGGACACCACGGGGGCGGCGGAGGCGGTGGGCACTTCGGGGGCGGCGGTTACTTCGGGGGCGGTGGCTTGGGGGTCGGAGGAGGATACAACGGGGCGGGTGGACACCACGCGGGCGGCGGAGGCGGATACCATGGGGGTGGCTTCGGGGGCGGTGACGGCGGATATCACGGGGCGGTTGGTCACGGTGGAGGTCACCAGGGAGGTGGAGGAGGATACCACGGGGGCGGAGGCGGAGGAGGTCACCACGGTGGAGGCGGATACCACGGGGGCGGAGGAGGTCACCACGGGGTCGGAGGAGGTCAACAGGGGGGCAGCGTGGGACACCAGGGGGGCGGAGGCGGTGGCTTCGGGGGCGGAGGAGGTCACCACGGGGGAGGCGGATACCACGGGGGCGGAGGAGGTCAACAGGGGGGCAGCGTGGGACACCAGGGGGGCGGAGGCGGTGGCTTCGGGGGCGGAGGAGGTCACCACGGGGGAGGCGGTTACCACGGGGGCGGAGGTGGATACCACGGGGGCGGAGGCGGAGGAGGTCACAAGGGAGGCAGCGTGGGACACCAGGGGGGCGGAGGAGGTCACCACGGGGGTGGAGGCGGATATCACGGGGGCGGAGGCGGTGTCTTCGGGGGCGGTGGAGGTCAACAGGGTGGCAGCGTGGGACACCAAGGGGGCGGAGGAGGTCACCTGGGGGGCGGAGGCGGTGGCAAGCGTCCGCAGGTGCCCCCGGAGCGCGTCCCTGGGCCGCGGCCGTCCGGATCGGATGGGGATGAGGGTGACCCGGTGCCGGGGGTGGACTTGGACCTCCTGGGCGACGTGCGCATTGGCAAGGACGAGGCGTCTTCTTCGGATGACGCCATCGCGTTCCCGCCGTCGTGAGGCGTGTTTTTCGAGCGTGTCAATTGCCCTGTGGACTCTTGATTGCCTCAATGGCGCTGTGATTAAGGCCACCCGTTTATGTAATATTTATGTTCGTTTCAATTTTACACTTTTTCTCTAATAAATGCAATTTAAATGCGTACGCGAGATTTTTTGGATGCACTTTAGTAAGCTTAGAACTTCTTCCGCTCGTACGTTGGCTGAAGCATACTTTTCGTTCTCCTTGGGACGTGCGCTTCCACTTTTGAATTCGTGTTGATAATGAGCAGTTGTACCTGGTGGACTTTTGAACTCTGTCTGCCTCGCGTCGTCCGAGCAGTTCTGTTTCCATGAACGTCGTGTGATTTTAGGGTTTCTTATCAATGTAATGTGTTTCTGAACTTCTTTCTTTAACATTTAATTAATATTCACGTCACCAAACTGCTACTGTAATGAATTAAATTGGCGAGTAAAAATCTTCAACGCATTGAGCCGTCAAAGACATGAAATACGAAATCAATAATTTTGGATGGAAGTAACATTTGACCATTTCTTCACATGAGAATCATACGCCGTAAATGATCCCCGTATCATCTGCTCTTTATCATCATGAATAAGCAATTCGATGATGGTTTTGACGCAGCTCTCCATTTCGACCCTCTGGTCTTTTAATGGTGACGTATTTGTTTACATCCTTATCTGTCCTACGAAACTCATTCGGGCACGTTCCGTTATCCTTGTGCTGTCCATCCGTTCCCAGACAATTTTCTTCATCAGGCCATCCTGTCTCATGATATAGCAGACTAAGTTGTCCCTTCTTCTCCTTTACGATTTTAGAAGACAGCCTTTTTCTTTTCAGCCTGTCTTCTTAGGACTTCCTCATTACTTTCAAGATCAACCCATTTCATCCCTTTGGCATTACCCTTCCCGTCCACACATACCGCTACGATTATGTTCCTCGTGTCTCATTATGTGGCAAACTAAGTTAACTGTGCGAGTAACCAATGATGGATATCAGCAATATGCGCGAACGAAATTCAAAGCTCAATAAAATAAATCCACAAAGGATAAGGAGCATTACTGACAGTGGGCGCTGCCTGTCTGCTTTCTCCTCAGGGCTTTTGCAAAACTTCTCTTTCCTTCCCCTCTCCTTAGCACCTTCTCATCTCCCATTTTATCTTCATCATTATTCCTCTGTAGCACCTGCACATTTCCATTGCTTCCACTCCTGACTTCTTCTCGACTTACAAGCCTCGCTTCCGTAGAGAAGCATACTCCACATGTGGCATCTGATGAATTGTGCCCTTACTTCTATGCTTATTGTCTCAGCTGTAAGAAGATTCTTCTTTTTGTGGAAAGTCCTCTCCGCCTGCGATATTCTACTGACTATTTCTTTCTTGCTTCGTCCATCGTTGGAGATTTGGCTTCTCAGGTTAGAAAACTCGTTCACCTCTTCAAGCTTATGCTTTCCTAGTTTAATGTTTGTTCAATCCTCCTCTGCGTACTTATGCGGCCATGTGACATAAAAATGGAATGCAAATGTCTTAGTCTTGTATGAGTTGATTTTTACAGCTGATGTTTGACCATCGTTTTATCCATATTTGTCAAATATTCTTCAAATCATTCCCTGTCTCGGCTAAGACTGCTTTGTCGTCAGCAAATCTCAGCATATTAGCTGTCTTTCCTTGGATATTGACCCCCGGAGTCCTCTCATTGATTTTGTCGACGGATTTTTCAGCATCAAGGTAAATAATTACGGGGCACGGAGCACATCCTTGTCTTACTCCTTTTCCTATTCTTGCTTCTGCACAGTTGGATCCACATTTTGTCACAGTTGCTTGGTTTTTATGTAAACTGTGCACAATTCTACCATCATGGCAAAGCACTCCAATTTCTTTCGGTATACTAAACCTTGAATTCCATCATATGTTGACAAGGCCTTCTCCAAGTCGACAAATGCTACGTGAAATCCAGTTTTTTCTTCTCCATTCTCTTCACAAAGAGCAACCCTTGAGCTAAAATTGCTTCTCTTGTGTCCTTGCTTTTCCTAAATCCGAATCGTTCGTCATCCAGGAATTCTTCTGATCTTTGTTCTAGTCTCCTGTAAATGATTCTTGTCAGAATCTTCGACGCATGAGTCGACAGTCATATGGTTCTGAAATCTTCGCACTTCTCTGATCTCTTCTTTTTGGGAATAGGAATGATGTTCTTTTCGAAGTCAACCGGTAATTCTGCTGTTGAGTGCATATCGAAGATTAAAATGTACAGTTGAGTTAACGTCCTCTCTCCTTCATATTTGATATGCTCTGCTGGAATGTCATGTATTCCGTGGGCCTTATTCTTTCGTTGGTCTCTTATTGCTGGGTCAAATACCGATCTTACGATGCTGGCTCCCATGTCATTCTTTTCTATTATACCATCCTTTTCAATAATTTTTGAGCTGAGTTTGCTACCGTTGATTAAATCCTGCAGGTATTCTTTCCATCTCTCGGCTTTGTCTTCATTTTCAATCAGAATATTTTCATACTTGTCCCTTCTGGTATTGCTTCTTGTACTCCGTTCCTTGAAATGGTTCCTAACTATTCTAAATGCTGCTTCTAATTTCCATTGCATGACGTTAATTTGTACATCCTCATCGCAAAAAAAATTAAAACACCTCTGGAAGCTGGACCAATAATGAAAATATTAATATATTGTGCGTATATTTCAACTTCCTTTAGAAATGCGTTGAAAAAAAATGCACAATCATTTTGCTAAAGAAGTGAAGAACTGAATGTAGAATCATATGAAGATGTCTGAGAGTTCACCGGAACACATTTTGTGTAGTTTCAATGGTTCTAATTGGCTATTCCTCGATGTTTATTTATTAATTACGTAGCTCCTGAGATCATAATTTGAAATCAACCGAATAAGAGTGGCAGGTAGTAATAATTTTATAGCAAGAATGTAAAGGAAGATTTTTAGTTTTTTTTGTGTGAATGGGACGAAGAGCGGCAAAAAACCTGCAGCTCACATGCTTCGCAAGCTTTCAGATTGATTTCTTAAATTCACGGGAAGAGAGTGAAGCTTCCGCTGGCGCGGATACGCGGAAGGCAGATTTTAATGTACTTACTATCGTTTTCAAAAGTATGTAGACACCCACGAGCCCCACTCAACTGATGGGACCTAGTCAGTGGAAAGCACAAAGTGGTTGGCACATTGAGCGACCTGTATCCTTTCCCCAGCAAGAGCCGACGAGGGCGGACGCGACTGAGCTACCGAAGCTGGGAAAGAGCCCTATCGGAATTAATGCTAGCGGATGGAATGCTGAGAAAAATTCGCGTCCACGCTCACGTCGGGCCCACGGAGTTTTTCTTTTGGGCCCCATCGCGAGGATGTCCAATCTTCAGAGTCACATTTGGACTCGCCGTTTCGCGGCTCCGCTGCCGAGTGGGTCGGGTCTGTGCGTGGCCGTAGCAGCCATTGAGTTGAGATCTGGGAGGACTCGAGGGCGAGACGTTATTTTTTAAGAGAGGATCTCTTAACATCAATATAATCTATGCAGATACATCAAGAAAACTTTAATGCAGATTTTTTAAACGACTTAAGATATTAAAATTATGAATATATTTATGTTAACGCATTTATTTTTAAACCGATCCATTCACGGAGAGGAAATGATCAGATGAAGTGGCAGTGAGTGGTAGTGTGTGTCCCCGTGTTCTTTTGGCTAATTACTGGAAAATCTCTGTTGAGTAAAATTTCTACTCACAGTAACCACAATTCTCATCAATCACAAAATAACAGTCGTTTTAAAAATCATTTTTGTAATACAAGAGAAAAAAAAATTCAATTCCATAAATAATTAAGCTATCAAATTTCTGATTTTATTAACGAAACACTGTGGGAAATATCATGATTAAAAGCACCAACACATTCCTTCAAGTGGACGTGCGAAGCACAATTAGGTTTAAGAACGAAATGACGAAATAAATTATCATCTAATCTCTTTCACCTTCTATAATCCGACAACTATTAACAATTATGCACGCATGACCGAATGGTCAAATCCATTTATTCATATTTAAAATAAATTTTCAATGATCATACCGAAATATTTCTATTTGGCAGTCTGGTGGCCTATCATTCTGATTTTTACCCCTGACAACTAAAGAAGAACACCATAGCCGGCTCATAGACGTGTTTGGTGTGACACTCTTTGCCTTTGGTTCTCACATCCAAAGAATTAGTTCTGACGTCGTATCATTCTTGATGGCGCATCCAAACCTCCCCGCCCAAAAGGGTTTAGGGTGTAGCATCCAAACCTGTTCTCTCAGTGTAGCATTTATTAATTTCCTGTATTGTGCGGAACTAAAGCGAATGTCCATGCCTATCAGTTCGGCAAAATATCTCTCTTAATTTATCGTTTCTGTCGGACCTGGAAATGTAAGTAGTGGGGTTCTAATGTGATGTTCTCCGAGTCGTTCTCAAAGACTCATTTGTTCAAGCAATCGAAGACTCCGAATCTCTCGCGGCTCTAAACCCAATTCGTTTAACATCTCTGTAACCCTTATGCCATCGCGTTGAATAGTGATTTCTTTCATCGGTTTCCTGTA
Source organism: Ischnura elegans (assembly GCF_921293095.1). NCBI lineage: Eukaryota > Metazoa > Arthropoda > Insecta > Odonata > Coenagrionidae > Ischnura > Ischnura elegans. The sequence goes on from NC_060247.1 coordinate 144,399,267, forward strand.
AATGGAATTTCTAAGATACATGCATGATCTTCTTTGGTGCATACTCTTTGGAATTAGGAATTCATAGACTTAACTTTGTCAATATTTTCGGTGATAAGTTTCCCAAATTTATTAAATAACGAATCTACGGTTAAAGATATTCTCTGAAGCTCTCTCGCACGTGACCAAAAAGATTTAGGATTTACTTTTTTCTTGAACTTTCGCACTGCAGTGCGCGTGGATTTCTTTGTTTTTGAGCATTCTGCTGTGTAAATTTCTTTTTATTCTAGTTTCGTCGATTTTTCACCTAACGTAACGGACTTTTTGAGCAAGTTGCACCGTTTTATCTCTTTCCTAAGTTACCTCCTAATATTGCTGTACCGGCTACGTTCTTTAATATCATTCTTTAGTTTTTGCGGAACACATTCATTGATACCTTGGCGTCGAATTTCTAACAAGTATTTTCCTGATACGTCAGTGCTTTTATTCCGTCATTTACTCTCGGAGTCCGTGAAGCATTCATTAAGCATCTCGCAAAATTTGATTAAGTTACATCTATCACATAAATAAATATTCCGTTTTAGTTTCACAGGTGACTCTGTCCTAGTTGACTCTACTCCAATTTTTAAGGCTGCAAAAATTACTCAAAGATAGCATTTATCGTCAATACCGTCAATAAAGCCTATTTATCTTACCAACTTAGGATGGCTTACTGTTAAAAGGACTGACATTTTTCCTCTCGTAGGCTTGTCAACTACTTGTGCGAGTGAGTGATTTGCTTGTGCGATTTGTAAAATCTCGCTGATTCCTCTATCCATTGAATCCGGTTTCACATCGTAAGAATCCCCACTTATAGATGGGAGATTAAAATATTCCCCGATAATTTATACACTTTAGCTGCCTCTCAAAGTAAATGCGGATATTTGATCCTTTAATTGCTAAATTATATCAGTTTAGGAGTTTCTAGGTCTCTAAAAAGAGCAAACATGTATACTCCTTTTGTTTCGTTGTTAAATTGTACACCATTCACTTTCATCGATTTCATTGTAAGTTATTTCATGGGCAGGGATGTGTAAATGCGATTTAACTGATAGAAAAACTCCGCCACCTATACGATCGCGTTGATCGCATCTGCGGATTTTATATCTTGGAGGAAAAACTTCGTTGTCGCTTATCTCCTCCGTAAGCTTTGCCTTTGTTCCTGTTACCATGTCTGCGCTCTGAAATTTATGCTCTATTTTAGCGCTCTTTTTTTTTTAACCCTTCGGCAATCAACGAAGGCAAAGCTAACATCATATTGTATAGATTGACTTTCATTTGGTTCTTTGCCACACTTATGAGTATTACGTGGGCAAATTACCCTGGAATTGCTTATTACATTTGATATAATCGCTATCCCAGGAGTACGTACGCGTTTTGGAATTTTTGTTTTTTTTTCCGGCATTACCGCTCCTTAGTTTACTTCGATGTGAAAATTTTCGCAATGCAGATTACTTCGGAGGCTGCGTTAAGTTTGATAACTTTAGTTATAAAAAATAAATACTAACTTGTTGTTGAGTCATCTGCAAAGATCATGGTGATGTTAAGAATGCCTCCTTTGAAAAATGAAGAAATTATAATTCGAAACCTCCGAAAAATTGATCGAAACTACCAAGCGAAGTACAGACCTACTTGGCTACGGAGCCCTGTCTTAAACGGTGAGTCCAAATTTGACTCTAAAGATAGGAAAAACCTCGCCACGGAGCCCGAAAGAAAACATTCCGAGGGCCCAACGAGAGGGTGGACGTGAATTACCACAGTGCATTCCATCCGCTAATCTTAATTTTTATAATCCATATGCTTCTGTAGTTTGATTCCAGCTTCGGTAGCTCAGTCGCATCCGTCCTCGTCAGCCATTGGTGCCGTGAAGACAAAGGATGCAGGTTGCTTCATGTGCCAACCTTCCAAGTTTTCACCGACCAGGCCCCAACGGTTAAGTGGGGCTCACGGGTGTCTGCATACTATTGGAAACGGTAGTACGTGTTTCATACCTCCATGTTCTGTTTCACCAAATGCGGAACGATTTCGAAATAATGACTCGAAATAGGAGATCATCTTGAGGAATTGCGATTTTAAGCATTGAAGCGCACGTGCTATCTCTGAATTCGTAGCACTTCGCGCCCGATGGTCCGCAAAACGTTCACCTCGTCGACCCGTCGACGCCGACGTGAGGAGGGCAATGCAGGTGGCGAAAGAGCATCTGGAGGTTGAAAGGTCCTCCTGCTTCTGCCGGCAAACGTCTCAATTTCTGATTCAACTTTCACGGTGTCGGGTCGAATTGTATTTATCGCACAAAAAATTCTCCTGAGTACATTTCCGCATTATGTATGTTAATTTGCACATTTTCACACGTGGTGTTTACTTCAAAATGTATAGGTACTTCTTAATTATAAAAGGTATTCAAAGCAAACAAAGAGATCATATAAACTTTATTCATTTATACAAAGACGGCATCATTATGGCCTTTATTCCCTCTCTCGGAATAATCGAATAATAACCCATTCAACATATACTCAGCAAACATAAATATCGTGAAAATAATACGTGAAACATTTATTTATATCACCGATGAAAGCTTCTCGCGTTTCCAACCGCGTCTGCATGTTGTATGCCTACATACAGACCCTTAACATCGAGTTGTGGCTTTACATTGACAGTTATTTTGGAAAAATTACTTTGTAATTTATTAATATTGGCATTAATATCATTAAATTTACATGTTGACCTTTTAGCGATGTTGATGATTGCTGAAGGAGTGAGTGATGAAGAGACATTTTTTCGCTAAAATTCGCATAAATGTTGAGCTATAAAAAAGTGCGGTCGATTTGAACAGAAACGTAAATTGATAACAAGAAAATGCAGTATTATTAGGGTGTTAGAAAAAACGTCAGCTGCAAGTCATTGCAAGTAATTGAATAACAGCGATTTTTGTGCCTATCTGACGTACACGTGAGCATCAACACGCTAGCATCAGCGCAATGTAGGCACATGGTAAAATGCGTATCACTAAGTTTCATTGATAAGGATTACCAAAAAGAAGTTAAATTTGTAATATTTACAGCCCTCACTTACTTATATGGACCAATAAAATAATTTCGGTGTTCTATGTTAAGCGCAGTTGAGACGGTGGAAGAGGAGGAAAATATTTTCTTCAATCGCTTCTTAGCATGACTTCTATCGCGTTTTGTAATCTTTTGATCAAAAGACGGCAGGCTGCTTGCACTGCTATTAGGAAAACCCACCACTGGATTCCCTCCGAATCCGAAGTGGCAGGAGAACTGTTACCCGAACTCGTACCGGACCCAAGGGAAGTGGGAAGGGGTCCATAGTCGGGACATTTTGTTATTTCACACCAATGCACCACCCAACTAGACTTAATCGACAGTTTGACTGCAAGTGAAACTGCGCATGTCTACAGATGTGGTTTTCACCATAGACTTCCAACTCCACGAAAAACGTCTTTGACAGTTAAGAGTTTCGCCTACTATAAGTTTAGATGGCAGTAGCATCGGTAGCTCAACATTTGCCGCCACATTCAAATCACTAAAACACGACCTCGCTTCCAACTCCATTATTTCAAGTCTATTTGCTTCAGCTCAAAATGTCCGCAACTCGTACGCACAAAATAACTGATTCTCAGGAGCTAATGGGTAGTTTCATAGCATTTTTATTTGGAGGAAAGAGCCATCAAGGCCTCAGGGCAGCAGGTTATTGGTTATTGCACATAAATAAAAATTAATTATAAAAAGACAAAAATAATATTTATTATCAACTAGTACATTCTTTATGAGAATAACAAAACTTAGCCGAATAGTTCTGTGCTACATATTTTTTTCCATGATGGAGTTCTAAAGAATGATTCATGAACTCCTGGATAAAGTAAGAATAGAAAGAAACACAATCAGAGTACATCACTTGAAATGTTTCAGAAATTAAAGGAAGATTACACCTCCCTATGAAAAACACAAGTAAGATATGAGAAAGACTAGGACTCAAACAAAATTAGCTATGACTATATTGTCCATAACTGAGTATTGCACTGTCCAACAATTTTTAGAGATATCCACAAAAATCAGTTCTGTAAGACAAGAATGGAAGCAGACGCGTAACTATGGGGGTAGGAAGGGGGATACATCCCCCCCAAAGCCTCAGAGAAAAAAAAAACAATTTCTAGTTTTGAGATATAATAACTGCGTCTGCTGAAAGTTAAGTTCTTAGTGCGAAAATTATGTGAAATGTATTTCCAGGCATGCTATTTTTCAAAAAAATTCCCCAACGGAGGTGGGGAATCGCCACCCCAGGCTATCCCCTCCCCCCAAAGCATAGTCCTAGTTACGCCTATGAATGGCAGCATGGATGATGCGATGATTCAAAACTTTCTAAGGAACTAGAAATACAGCTCAGTAACTTCTTAGAAGAAAATTATCTTAGACTGTTGCAAAGAGTATTTCAATACCAGGTTAAAATTAAAGAAAGATTCACATGACACCAACACAAAAATGCATAAAGTTATCTTCACTAACAAACACATTTGGTGTAGATAAGTGAAAAATAAAGGATTTAAAAAAATGATTTACTTAGTAACTTCAAACCACAGATTGTGAGTTTGGATATTTGGTGCAAGCACATAGAAGCATAAAAACAGTGTGACGAGCGAAGGATGGACGTTAGCTAAGCATAGAAAAAATTTTGCATTCCTTTTACGAGATCCTTGGAATTTAATAATAATCGCTTCAAGCAGACGAACTTCATTTGGATAAATCATTCTTAACAGTCCTATACTTACTCCTCGGGAAAGATATACCATTATCATTTGAGCGGAAATAAACTGACTTGTCACTGTTCTTCTAAAGAGTTGGATTAAGTTACCCAAATTGAAACATCCAACAACTACGTTCTTGAGAAAAGTATTTCACAACACATGACAGCAGATGCAATAAAAATGAATGTGACTTAACTGGCTACAGTACGAGGAAAACAGAAAAACTCACAGCCCTTGGTTGGCCGGTCCTTAACTGCGCAACAGTAACGTATTTCTAACGATACTCCAAATTTTGAAGACCCATTACGATGCGATACACGCTGGCAAATGCCGTAATTCTTCGATTTCACTACAGAACTCCGAAACAACAACAACAACACAGTTCACTTCTCGAATATTACAATAGTAATGGAGTCCCCTTGGTTCACTTCATTATATTCTAAGGTTCACTTGAGAGGACGCTTCATTTGTTTTTCAAATAACACTTCTACCGAAAATATAAATAATTAGAAAGATACATTTAGTTATCATAAGGAAAGGCAATATTGCGTAAATTGGAAATTCATGGCTGAATTATGCATTGTCATAGCTATTTTACTATACTTTTATAAATATTATGCTATATTATATTATTTAACAACAACAGTAAGAATGATTGTTTGAGGCGTAACTTGGTGAGAGCGATTCATAATTAAATTAAAACTGGTATAAAAGGATGTGATGGACCTCTGTAGAGTTCACCTGATGATGACGTCTAACGTTGAAACCATGGTCGTGAATAAATATTAATGTGAAAGCACAAAGTTCTTCTTTTTAATTTTAATAACAACAATAAGAATAGGTGTCGCAAATGCTTGCGGAAAAATTTCCCCTATCCTGTTGAATGGCCATGCTTTTCACCTTCCATCTGCTTCCACTTGGATGGGTTTGATTGCAGGTCCGCCTCGGGAATGCATTCGCTTAACATTCTAAAATATCACATTTCGTATTATTATTATTATGTCAGCCGTAGCCCTCCAAGTTATTCTGGGAAAGACCCAGGTTCCCATGGGTAGATATTAGTCCTCTTGTTTTTGACCCTTCCAAGTTTTTGGGCCTCTTCAGTTATACCCATCCTATCGATGTGAATGCAAGCCCACCACTAATTGACAAGTCCTCTTTTGGCTGCAGTTTTCGTGATTTGTAGTAATTTCGAAAGGAAGCTCTAGTGTTATGATAACTATGAAACTTGTGATTCAGTGATCCATTACTTCCTGACTACCACAGAAATAAGGATTATTCAAATGTGGACTTCTTTTATTTTCGATTCTTGTTTCCGTTTCTGAAGGCGGTGATTCTGTTCTCGATTCTCGAAAGTTTTCTCCGCTATTACTCTCGTTTTTTTTCGCCACGCTTATCCATTCAACTTTAACTTCGTTGTATTGGCGAAATACTGTGACGTAAGAAATGACGAATTACCCATAAATCAATGGGCACAGGATAATTTTAGCGAACAATACACTGCCTCCGCAGTCCGAAACAATTGAAGAGCGCGAAGCACTTTGGTAAGTTCAAATCATATTTCTAAAATACATCATGCCATGTTTTGTTCATTGCCTGAGACTATCAAATTGATACATTAAGTATTGTTGCACAATATTGCTAATGCATTAGTCGTTTTCCGTAGTTGAACATAAAACATTGACGTAACCCAGGTGACTATCGTTCAATTTCATTATCGTCGATTATAGGCAAGATACTTGATCATGTCGTCGTAATATCATGCATATCAGCAATATCGTAATAAAGCAATATCATGACTTTCTTGGACAGTCTTAACTTCCTCCATGTCTGTCAGCACGGATTCCGAAAAGATAGGTCAGCTCGCGCTATTTCTTCAAGTAGTTCTAAAACCTGGTGAATCGGAAAGACAAGTTGACGCATTATTTCTGGATTTTAAGAAAGCTTTCGACACGGTACCTCACAAAATGTTTTATACAAATTACATTCATGCGGATTAAACGAAACAGTGGTAAGCTGGTTACTCGAATTTCTGAAAGATCGTGGACAAAAAGTAGTTCTTGAGGGAATTAGCTCTGATTTAATGAAAGTGACATCAGGTGTTCCACAAGGAAACATAATCGGCCCCTTTTGTTCATTGTACACATTAATGACCTCTGCTCCCGAATTAGCAGTAAAATAAATTTATTTGCTGACGCTGCTGTCATCTATCGCGAAATTAGTGATCACTCTTGACTGTGAAATTCTATCATCGGATTTAATCGAGCTTCATTTGTGGAGCCAAGAGTGGGGACTCGAACTAAATCTAAGCAAATGCACGGCGGTACATCTTTTGCAGAGTTCGTCCAACGATATCCATGTTTATGCTGAGAATGATATTAAAATAAAGGCAACAGACGTAACATGGGAGTTACGATAACTTCGACCGCAAGTGAGGATGTGCCCGTTCTCTCTTGGAACGGGTTTCAGCTTTCCGCCCTTCGGGCTTTCAGCCGTTGCTGCTGGTTTGTACGCGGCTTGCCGCGCTGGTGATTAATTTCTTTGGAAAATTAATCTCTCGTAGGGGGCTGGTGTTCGGCCAGGTTCGTTGCCGAAATTGGCCGCCTGTAGGTGTCCCACCATTGTGGGACGTCGTTTGATAAGCTTTTTATAATTGGGACTGTGCTGTGGGCTGCTTTCTCGTAGAACTTGAGTGCCTCTTCTCTCATCCTTGAAGTCAGGGTTGGCTCCTCAGCAATCTCGTGCAGGTAGTCGTTTCCCAAACGGGGCGGGATCTTCAGGATGGTTCTTAATATTTTGCGGATGCGAATTTCTAGCTGGAGTTTGTCTCTCTTTGTTATGGAGCCGGACCATATGGGTGAGGCGTAGAGTAGGCGGGGTATGAATATTGCCCTATATATTCTGAGGCGGTCTTTTAGGTAGATGTCCTCCGAAGTCAGTAGGGTTCTGAGTGTGATTTGTGCTGCGCGTATCTTCTGCAGGATGTTTGCGACGTGGCGGTGGTATCTGAGCTTTTCCTCGAGCTCGACACCTAGGTATGAGGCGTGTGTCTTCCACGGGATAGTTTGTTTCAGGAGGTGTAGCTCGGGGACTTTGGCGGGCCGTTTTCTTCCGCGAAATAGGACTGTTTGAGTTTTTGTCGCGTTTAGTGCAGTGCGCCACTTGTTGCACCAATTTTCAGCCGTTTTGAGTGCAGTCTGGAGACGTTTAGCAGCGCCTGTCATGGAATATGATTTGCTTAGGATGGCGGTGTCGTCAGCGTATAAGCTGACGGTGGTGTTCCATCCATGATCTCGGGGGAAGTCGGATGTGTAGACGGAGTACAGATGTGGGGCCAGGACGGAGCCCTGTGGGACACCGGCTCCTATTGTGCGTTCAGATGATGGCTCTCCTCTCCAGGAGACTCTGAAGGATCGGGATTCCAGAAAGCTGCGAAGGAGTTGTTGCTGCCATTCAGGGAAGCCGAGGTTTTGAAGCTTCCAGATGAGTCCGTTGTGCCAAACCTTGTCAAACGCTTTTGACACATCTAAAAATGCTGCCGCACACACCTGTTTGGAATTTAGGGCGCTGGAAATGAAGCTCGTCGCGTGGAGTAGAGCATGGAGCGTTGAGTGATCCCTCCTGAACCCAAATTGGAATGATGGCAAGATGTTTTTGGCTGCTAAGAATTTTAGCAAGTGTGGCAGCATTAATTTCTCTAGGAGTTTTCCCAAATTGTCTAGGAGAGAAATTGGTCTATAGCTGTCGACTTTCGAGGGCGGCTTTCCTGGTTTTGGTAGGCATATGATTTTAGCCTTCTTCCATGCTGCTGGGAAGTAGCCAAGTCTGATGCAGGCGGAGAATATGATTGCTAGGAAAGATGCAGCTCCGATGGGAAGTTGCTTCAGGTGCTCGTGTCGAATGGCGTCCGGTCCTGGCGACTTCTTTGAAGGCAGTGATTTTATTACCGCAATTACTTCCTGAGTGGAGATGTTTGGCGGATTTTCTTCTGTTGCTGGCGGATGTGGAGTCTGCTCCGTGAGGAGTTGGAGATCCGCTGTGTCGGGTGTTTGGGGGTTTGGCTTGAAGGCGTTCTCCAGATAGTCTGCCGCTGCTTCGGCTTTTTCCGCATCGCTGCAGGCCTGGCCGTTTGGTGTTTTTATAGGTGGAGTCCGGACATGTTTGCTCTGCAGGGAGCGGGCCATTTTCCAGATGCTGCCATCTTCTTGGTTCAGGGACGCAAGTTTATTGTTCCAGGCTTTCTGGCGGAATTCGCGAACTTCTGCCGCAACGTTTCTTTTGAGGGTTTGGTAGAGGCGTTTGGTATCGGGGTTTTGGTGCTTTTGGAAACGTCTCCGGGCTGCGTTTTTCTTGTGGATGACTTTTGTTATGCTGGTGGGCAGGGAGAGGTAGTCAGGGACTTGATGTCTGGTGAGAGGAATGCAGGCATTTGCGGCAGAAGTTATTGCGGTTGTTATCAGGGAGACTGCTTCGTCTACTTGATCGGGTTCGCCCAGGTCTGGTTTTGATGGTGGTAGCAGGTCGATAATGCGTTGCCGGTAGGCTGGCCAGTCCGCTCTACAGAAGCTTCTGTGCAGTGGTGGTGGCATCCGGGTAGGTCTCAGCCCGATATAGAGGAGGACCGGGAGATGGTCGCTTTCTAGAGCTGTTGTGGTGTGACAGGAGAGGGACATGTTGGTTTCCGTAAGTAGAAATATGTCCAGGACATCTGATGTTCCATTTGTGTGGAAGTGCGTCGGCTGCCTTGGTCCAAGCGCCCGAAGTTTCTTTACATTTAGCCATTTTCGGAGTTTGTCTCCTCTTGGGTTTGGAGAAACAGAATGCCAGGAGCCGTGTTTTGCGTTAAAGTCACCTCCTATCAGTGCCGGCATGTTGTCTGGGAATAATGCTGCGTAGCTTTCTGCAGGGAAGGTTTTTCCAGGTTTGTGGTAAACCGCTGCAATTTGGAAGGGGCCGGACGGCGTGTCAAGTTTTACAGCCGTGACTTCAAGTGGGGCAGTGTCTTGGAGACTGATTTCGTTGCCTTTAAGGCCATCTTTAAGGAGAACGGCCGTTCCCCCTGCTGCGTTATATTCTGGTGGTTTGGGTTCTCTGTCGTTCCTGATGATGGTGTATCCTGGAAGGCGCCAGTGTTTCCATGGATGTAGTTTTGTTTCTGTGACGAGGACTACGTCTACTGCGTGAGTTTTCAGAAATGTTAGCAGCTCTGCAGATTTCCATTGCAAACCTCCATTTGCGTTCCACAGAGCTACTATGAGGCGGGGCAGCGTTGCTCTCCGTTCAGGGAACTGAAGGGGCCGCCAGTTTTTCGAGCATCTTCGTGAGGAGACTCGTCTGAAGCTGTAATTGTTGCTGCGTCTGTAAGGAGATCGCCAGCAGTTGTTTTAAGATGGAGCCAAGATCCAGGTTGTCCAGATCAGGAGTATAGTTCGTTGGAGGCGGAGGAATTGCAGAGGCAGATGGCTGTTGGGCTGGGTCCTGGTTCGGAATATTTACGTCCAGTCGTTGGCGCTGGGCGTTTCTAGGGCGAGATGTTGGATTTTGTAATCCCGTTCCCCATGGGTTTTGACGGCCAAGGCTGGGGAATTGTGCTGCTGTCTTTTGTGGCGGGGCCGTTGGAGCGATTTCAGTGGGTTGAGGAGCTTTGGGTTGTTCCTGGGTGGTTTGTTGTGGGCCTCGTTGCTTGCGCATGCGCTCGAGGTGCTTCTTAAACACGGGACATTTCCGTGACATGGCCGGGTGGTTTCCCTTGCAGTTACAGCATGTTGCTGGCTCCTCTTTGGCGAGGGTGCATTTTGTGCCATAATGATCTCCGGCGCATTTCCAGCATCGTGGAGTCGCTGTGCAGTAAGTGCTTGAGTGCCCGAACCTGTTACAGTTGAAACACATCTGTGGTCTGTCGTGTTGGTATGGCTTAAGATAGAATTTTACGAAGCCAACCTTCTTGAGTTTGCCAATGCGCTTCGCCGGCCACTCTTCAGTGGGACGGACGGTGAGCTGATGTAGATCTTTCTTTTCTCCGTTTCGTGCACGGATGGTTCTGAGGGATGTGACTGGGACCCCTTCTGCCTCGAAGAGTTCCCGTAGGTACTCAATGTCGAAGTCTGCTTCTAGATTCCTGATGAGGAAGGAAGTTAGCTTGTCTTCCCTCAACGGCCAGCTGCTTGATTCAGCTTCCTCTTTTTTGAGCAAGGCCATTACGGCGGCGTGGTCCTCTGGGGTGTCCACTAGGATTCTGGTGAAATTCTTTCTGATATCTGCCGTGAATTCACCTTTGCAGACCGACTTAATGAGGGCCATGGATTCTCTGTAGTTAGATATGCTATATATCATAATCGCCGGTGGGCGGCGCCGGGCAGGTGCCCGTTGTGGTTTTCCGTTCGCTTCTGGGGCGGTATCTGGGATGATTGGAGCTGTCCTATCATCTTCCTGCGGCTGAATTGGCGTGAACCTGTTTGAGGTTGACACCGGGTGCTTAGAAAGCACGGTTGGAGGCGAGTTTGCCCCCCTTTTGCGGGTTTTTTTCATGATAAATGCTCCTGATGGAGTTGACGAGGGCCTTAAGAGGGCCGTTGATGACCCGGATGATGCGTGGGACTCATCGTGGTCCATTTCTTCCACCTGGGAAGCGTTTGCCGCGTTTGAGGCCCTAAAGAGGGCCGATGACAAGGACCTTAAGAGGGCCGTTGAGGTTTCCCCCGTTTCTACGGAGCCTCGTGAGTCGGAGGGTTTGTGCGATGGTGGCATCTGGTTGCCCTGTCCATGGGGCAGGTCCTGGGCTGCCATCCGGGCGCTGTAGAGCGTCGAATGTCCGCCAATGGTGCCTTGGTGTTAGAGCCGGTTGGCCGAGGTGCTGCTGGTGTGGAGCCGGAGGTTGCATGGGCCGCCATGGATTCCATGGCGGCCAGATGGCTCGTTGGGGAGGACAGGGAGGGCTTGTTTGGGGCCTAACACCCTAACGAGGGGACCCGACCGTGTCCCCCAGGCGTGCAATGAGTTAGACTCTAGTGCCTGGGGTAGCGGCCGAGACAACCTGGGCGTGTCGCTTTGGGCAAAGGCACCACCCGGAGGTGATAACCACAGTGACCGGGTTCGAAAGGTAGGTACGAGCCCAGTCAGCTGCGGCCCCCCGGGCGCCCCTTTAGCGACGGGACTGTGACGCGATGTCTCTGCTCCCGATGGAAGCGAGGTGCTGTGGCGTGGTGTGGTCCGTGAGGCGAAATCGTTGTCCAAGAAGGCAGGGTCAAGTCGGTGGCGAAGGTCCAGACGGGCAGGGTCGTAAGCGGTGGCGGAGTCCGTAGAGATCTGATGCGTAGAGTGGATTAAGCTTCCAGTCTCTAAACCGGCGTTCACGATAACTTCGAACCTCACGTGGGAACATATATAAGGAGTTTTTGCGGCATAGCCCTGAAGAATTCAGGATTCGTCACGCGTATTGTGGGAAGATTTTCGGATGAGAAAGCAAATGAAAGGTGCTATTTCGTACTCGTCCGTCCGTATATTGAATATGCAGCGAGCGTATGGCATCCGGTGCAGAAAGACTTAATCCGCGAACTGAATGAAATACAAAGGAATGTTGCGCGGTTCGTCAAAAACCGTTACGGGCGTACAGATAGCCATACGCAGATGTTAATTAGGCTGGGAGCCGCTGGAGACTCGGATGTTGCGCACTAGGCTTAGATTGCTTGAACAATTGAGAATGGATATCTTCAAGAGCGACGCGGAGAACATAATATTAGATCCACACTATATTTCTAGGTCCGATAGAAGCGATAAATAAAGAGAGATGTTTTGCCGAATGAAGAGGTTTGGGAATTCGTTTTTTCCTCGAACCATAAAGTGCTTTAACAAATGCTAGTCCTAATTTCCTTAGAGCACTTAATTTTAACGTAAGAACGGTCGGTGTCCTAACATCCCCTGCCACACGCCTTTTAGGCGGCGTAATATGTAGATGTATAAAACCGTTCCCTTTTTTCATCTTTTTCGTAGATGTAAACGATGAGTCCTAAAGTCACTCCGGTGAAACTTATAGGTTAATATTTTCAATTTTAACCTAACCCAGATGGCACAAAATAAGAGAGTTATCTGTTACTTATGGTTTTATCACGGAAGAAAGTGATTAGCAGCTTATCGTACGCTAAGAAAATTCTGTAAGACGAGAAAAAGATTTTATGGCAGAATAGGTAAGGAATGGAGTCAAATATTCTCATATTAACATTATTTGCTAATGGTGGATGAACTCCAAAGGTGGCATAACAGCGTACTACACGTCCTATGCTGCCTAGAGACATGTCTGCCGGACATAAATGTAAAGCCTTATAGTGAAATTCAGTGAGTCTGAACAACTGATGAGAGATTTTCCTTATATAGGAAATATTTTGACAATTTCAAATGACTATGTCAGGAATCGGCCTCATAACCATAAGAACACTGCCGGCGTCAAAATGATGTGCCCCTGTACTTAGAAATTAATTATACCTGAGCTTCAGTGCAAATAAATGAAGTATTGTTTCTTTTTTTACAATTTTATATTTCTTTCGGGGTAAACTGTAGGACAAGGTAGTAATTAATATTTTCGTTATTTTAGAACAAAATATGCATTATAAAATACGCAAAAGGCATTTTATTAATCTACGTTAATGTTTACTTATTGTGGAAGCTGAATGTTGTAGACGTATTAGTTTCCTCTAGGTTGAGTTACAAAGTTCATGAAGTTGACAAAACGGCCAATTTAATTGGTGCGCAGAGTCATTTATTGCACTCGCCTGTCTTCATTTTTGGATTCTTCATAAAAGGAAAATTAAATTAGAATTGAGCATATAATTTACTTTAAAATGACGTATTATTCACAGTTACGGCATGCACTGAAGTTTAGATATAAATTTGCAAAATATAGGGGCACATCATTTAGACGCCGACAGTAGTAGGTGGGTCATTCGATGTCAACTCAACCAATTTTTGGTGGGTCCCACGCCCACTGTCTCAGATTTGAATTTAATTTTTCCCTGTTTTTAGTTTCAACCTTAGTTAAGGAAAATACAAAATATTAAAGACCCTTTGCAAGTATTTTCCAAGATATGAGTGTTTGAAGTTAACCCTTAGAGTGCCGGCGAGCGCTATCACGCTCCTCCTCTCGAAAAGTGCCAGGAGCGTGATAGCGCTCCTCCTGCTATGTCTCTCTTAATTGCTGATAACAGTTCACTTCAATAGTATTTAATTTAATTTTAACATTAATTATTTTCTTTTAATTATAAAATTAACTCATATCACCAAAACTTCGTCAAATAATACATTAAAAAGGTGAAACCACATATAACAAAGATTTCTTAAAGTTTTTGAATATATACCTTTAGTTGTTTTTGAGGCCTAATTTTTTTTCCTGACCTACTGCAAAATCAGCAAAAATGCCTCGGCGCTTTTAGCATAGTACCTGGAACACCGGTTGATGAGGCACACAAGAATCTGCCCACCAGTCAAATTATTCAAAACTTTTTGTGCCCCTGTAAAACCTAAACCAAATGAGTGGAGATAGTAAAACTTTTAGAGGCTATAAAAATACAGCCATAGTTTACCAAAACTTTATCCCAATGACTTTCAATTAAAACTTTTTTCTATAAATATTCAAAAATAGCACTTTTGACAAATTTCGCCAAAAACGACATTTTCAGACACATGTAAAAATGACATATATCACGCGAAAGCTACAAAAATCATTGTAAGCATGGGGAAGACAACCAAATTTAAGATAGAGTGAGATTTGGGCCAATGTTGAATTTATTTGTTGACAAATCTACTGAAAATGACCATTCCGCTAATATTTTTTGTTGAAAAATGCCACTTTTTCAACTTCTAATAACAATAAAGGGACACCAATTAGGTGACTGAGTTTCTAAAATTTAACTTAACCTATTCCTCTCATTTCAAAAAAATTAAATCCGAAGTTGCTCCCTTGATTGATAGTGCTTCTATGATTTATTTATTTTAGTGATGGTTGTAAAATAGCCGTCTACTGCACTTACGTTTCAGGGCTTCCCCCAAAAAGTGAGTTGAATTTGATTATTGAGGTTCCTGTAAACCCCTATCATTCTTTAAGCTTGCAGCCATTCTGTTTTTAATTTTATACCTCACATTTCAAAGAGCATAAAATGGAAACATTTTAGCAAATGTATAGATTTACTATATAATTGCAATTAGGCACAAATTGGTGAAATATTTGAGGAATAAGTACATACCTCTGAACTCTAAGCCTGATAGTAAGCATTCCAGGCCTTCTCAATTGCATTGACTGTGCAATCTGGCAAGGTGTACTGCCTTCCTGTGGTGGTCTTAGGCACTGGTACTTGCATTAACACATCCGTTGATGGTATCCAGCACTCATCTACATATTTTTGACCACATGTATGACTTAGCCTTACCATCAGGTGTCATGAAATTCACAAGAATTTCACCATCCTCAGCTGTTTGAACATCACAGCCAATGTACCATCTGTTTTCGTGCACTGCAGCGACATAAGTTCCAGGTGTGTGATGAAAATATATGGGAATTTGAGACATTTTGACTGATTTGGAGTCCAAGTCCTCTTTAGAGTTACACATTGTAAGCACCATTAATGTGTATCTTACACTAAAAATTACTTTCATTGGACTCCCAAGTTTCAGAGACTACAATGTTTTTTTTTCGGAATTGAAAGACAACTTACTGTGGAGAAGTGGGTTTCGTCATACATGGAAGTGGAGAGAAACAATCTCACCAGATTTACAAGTTTTTCTCCACCACAGGTGTGTATATTTGGAAAAATATACACGCTTGTGGTGTTCTTTTTCTTTTCTTTCACACATTCTTGCAACGATCTTATTGCAATCCCTTTCGGGCACATTCTAGACCACTCCGGAAAAGCTTCAAAGGGAAATCAGGTCTAAGGTGAGGTGCAACACTAAATTGTTCAATTTTTCCCCTCCATTTAAAATGTAAACTTTCTACCGTGTAGACTGTTGTGTGGAATTTTACGAACCAGCGCTTTATATTGTTGTCAATCAATAATGTCGTTGACATTCACGCGGAAGTAATAAATGATGGTGATAAAAAAGGGAGATACGTGGACGCGCGAAAAAGGAATTCGAACGAATTTTTAGAGATTTGTTTTCCATTTATAGGAGATGAGGAGGCAAAACTTGAACTTTTTAATTATGTGGAAATGAATTACGTTTATTCCGAAGAGAGAGGATTAGGAGCCAGTTCCCGATAGAACCCTTTTTTTTTAGAGTTGAATGAAACTTGGTTGGATTATGAAAATTGTTTATTTCCCTGTTTTCGTCTTTCGCAACCTTCCAAAGACCTTAGGTTTGTATATTCTTAGCATTCTAATGGTAATATAGGACGCCCTGGGGTTTCTTGATATTAATAACCTTTTATAACGGCTGACTCTGTTAAAAATTGGGGTAAGGCTAAATAAAGAATTCACCAATGTCACCACCCACTCAAAAAGACGAAAAACGAAATTTCTAAGGGCAAGAAACCAACTTAAAAGAAATTCTCCCTCAGAGTTGTTTTTTGCCATAACAATGCAGTTAAGAGAGGCAGGACACGGCGCAGAAGCGTCTCTTGTTAAAGTAGCAACGACGGGTTCCACAATACGTAAAGTATTAACACATGGTGCAGATATGATCGAGGTGGCTCATCTTACAATTGGAGAACTGTCGGAGGAGGCTTAGGAATCGCGAATGAAAGACTTAGGAAATATTTCGGCTTGACCCGAATGAGGATGTATTCCGGAGACTGATGCTTACATCGAATCCTTATAATAGTGACTTAATTAAATTAATCTCTGGAGGAGTCCCTCGACTCAGAGAGCGAATGCGGAGAGGAGAGGTAGGGGAGGGATGAATCTGGCGTTGAATAGTATCAATTTTAAAGAATATGAGACATTAAGCATGCCTGTGTGAAAATAAAGGAGTTAAAAGTAACTCAAATACTATGTTAAATCTTATATAAATTTTACTTTTAATTCCAAATAGCAGTACCTCAAGATGCCTGAAGATGGTATCTCTTCCACATAAGCCAGTGCACCCAACAACCTGACTTATAGCCTTTTTTGGCCTTTTAGTAATTTTAAAGATGATTAACTCATTCTTTCCAAATAATTCCATTTTATTTTCACATTTAATTGTAATTAAGGGTATTCTATACAGTAAGCGTTTTATTAGCTATTTAATACATTTTAATTTCACAATTTTTCCAAAAATAATAGTTTTATCAGGAAACTACCTGCATGAATGAAAATAGCGCGACAGCAAACTCATGTGGTGCGAATTTAAAAATAATCCGACAAAAATCATATTTTTTTCCAACTTTTTCGCTATGTGGACCAGTGTGCGACGCAGCGTGCAGGCTATATGACGTCATAAATTCTCAGGCTTCGATTGGCTCGCGAGTGAAGGAACCCTATAGGAGCAGCTCTATTCAGCACATGCTCATTTGCAGAAAGGAGAAGGAGCCCTTTACTATGGCGCTAATGGGCTGAGGGCGAAAGGGCCAATTATAAGGGAATTTTTCGCTATCGAGGCAAGTACTTACACTGTATGGATTTACTGTTAATTCTACTACAGTGTTACTCTTGAAAATAGCCAAATAAAGAGATCTTAATGTTTGCACTCTATTTTCATCGAGAATGCGTTCACACCCATTTCACCGGGAAATGTCCTCTCCAAGAAAACCAGAATACTTTTCGCGATTTGCATTGCAGATAGGCTTTCGCTCTGGTGGAGTGAATAGTCCATTGTACTTGAAAAAATTACTTGAAAACCTTATTTTTGCGTTATAAGTTTCTCCTGTGTATGATGAAAGCAAGCAGATTTCACGCTAAGCCATACGAAATTATTGTGTCATTGTGTGATGAATACGGTGGGCACAAATACTCACAATCGTTGGTCGAACTCAAGAGTATCAAGCTTTCAATGGATTTTCACGAATCCGAATTATTACGAGCGCAGAAACTGCACGTTGTCGCCATTCTCAGGCAACACCGCTCTACGAAGTGCAATCTTTCATGAACAATCATTGATTCAGGAAAGGAATATGACTTTAAATTTTGGACCCTAATTTTTCCCACTGATTATGTGCTTCGGAGCAGAGCTGGGCTGAGAGCTAAGTGTCTAAGTCAGCAGCAAACCAACTTCAATGAAAGAGTATTGAAACTATGACGGCGTATTTGTTTTAAGTGTATTTACAATAAAAAGCGCAAGGCCTGAATTGTTTCCGTTGCGATGGTAATTATGATAACTATATCATTCCTTATTATGGTATAATTATGCCGAATCAAGGGACACGTCTGCTGTCTAAGTTGTTTCTATGCAAATTACCCAAAATTACTTTCGCTAGTACTATACGTACCCAGTAATTCATTCCTCCTTGAGTTGTTCCATCCTGTGCCCTTGTTTATATTTCTGAAAACAAAACATTGGCTCCTGTCGTAAGTTTTGGACGTGTGTTTCAGGGTAGGCTTGACACGCATGCTAGGAGATCACTTTTTAAAAAATTTTATCCTCGCATTTCCCGCATTTAGAGCTGTTTGAGTACCTAGTGATACATAATAAGGTATTCAGCGACGTAATATGCAGGATGCCTATTAAGTATGCCAAACGAGGGAAACGCCTGCTGTCTAAGTTGTCTCCATGCAAATTACCCAAAAGCACTCAACATTCCTACATTCAGAATTGATGGTGTTGTTTGTCCCGGGTAATTTTACGGAGACCTGTGACGATTGCTTTTCCTTTCAAGCACTTTAAACCCTTTTTCCGTGCCCTTGGTCGTACTAGAGTGTCGAGCAAATTCTTCCGGTGCTACCGCGACGGTTGCTGGTTTCAAGACAAGTTTTGCTGGCACTGCTGCCAGCGTCTTCAGGTCGAAGAGTCTGTTGATAGGTCAGGGTTGTCTTTAAATCAACAACCGTCGCGGTAGCACCGAATAAGAATGGAGGCATTGGAACCTCGACACCGCGGAAACCTGCGTAGTCAACAGCGTTGAGCCAAATTGGACATTTCGGAGCCTTTGGGGATATCGAGAGGGAAGAACTGTACCTTTCATATTTCCTTCCCAAACTCCACGTGATCTCCGACGGAAATGGACTCTGGGCAACTTGTTACACCAACCGGAATATGAAACCCACGGGAGGAATCCTTGATTTACGGACGTTGGCTTTGGACAATCTCCTCACTGCCTTTGCGAGTGTTTCCTCGTGGCTTGGGGAGCTAGTATATTCTCAGCTGCATGGTGGAACTGTAGAGAATTAATCAGGAGTGGGACTGAGGATAATCATCAGTCATTTCACGTTTACGTTTGTTTTATTTTAAGAGGTATTCAGAAACAATTTTATCACAATGCTTTCTCTCAGAATTTGTCTTTACGATGACACTTTTGTAGCAAATACTTCCATTTCAATAAGCTCTAACGAAAATAGGAATAACTTAGAAAAACTGCAATAATCCAATACATTCATCCCATGGACAAAGATTAGCGCATCGTTTTTGTTTCGTCAATCTGCTCTGAGGCGTTCCACCCTCGAGCGCTGGTTTGCAGATACGCCGGATGCGGCAGGCGCATCGACGCTCAGGAAATGACGTGGCCCCGCTTGTTAGTGGTGACCAGGACGGTGACCCGGTCGGTGTCCTGGCCGATGACCCGGACGACCTCCGCCAAAGCCTCCCTGTGTGAAGGACTGCGACCCAGCGTTTGCAGCGCTGCCGGAGGCACCGCCACCGAAACCACCCTGTGTGAAGGACTGGGAGCCTGCGTTAGCAGCGCTGCCGGAAGCACCGCCCCCAAAGCCACCCTGAGTGAAGGACTGCGACCCAGCATTTGCCGCACTGCCGGAGGCGCCACCCCCGAAGCCACCGGAGTTGAAGGACTGGGAGCCCGCGTTTGCCGCACTGCCGGAAGCACCGCCACCGAAACCACCCTGTGTAAAGGACTGCGTTCCCGCGTTAGCCGCACTGCCGGAAGCACCGCCCCCAAAGCCACCGGCGTTGAAGGACTGGGAGCCCGCGTTTGCCGCACTGCCGGAGGCGCCGAAACCGGGCCCGCCGAAGCCTACGTCTGGCCGGTTGTTGTTCCGCCTGGGGTCCGCGGCACGAGGGGCCCTGAGCAATAAGAGCAGTGGGCCCTCTGCAAGAGAAAGGGCCGATTACTTGTCTAATATACCGAAACAATCGTGTTAACAAGTGATACACAAGACCAGTTGAGGCAAAACCAAGTCGCTGGTCATGCCAGGCAACTAATGCCATGCTCCTAAACTCCAATCGCTGCCCGCCAACTACAACGCGTTCGCTTCACGTCAACTGCAGGCCACGAGCGGCGACCCAACAGTGCGGTGCATGGCGCCTTCCAAAGTATTCTAAGTACTTAAATTGGTGTGCATGGAAGAAACTTCAACTTCACGTCATGGTAACCATTAGGACTGCAAATAAAGCCATGAGTCTGGCGATGTGATGAAAAGTGTTCTTGGAAATTAACTATTACTTATACCACTTATTTTTTAAATAGCGCGACCCGGGTTCCGAAGAATAATCATCATCTTCAGGCGCAAAGTATGATCTAATAAATAATAATAATGATTATTGTCTAATAATAATGATGATCTTATTTGCGCCTGAAGATGATGATAATTCATCGAAACCCGGGTCGCGCTATTTAAAAAAGAAGTGGTATAAGTAATAGTTAATTTCTAAGAAAACTTATAATGGAATACCTCAAAGTTAGTAATGAGTTAGAGACTTTTGATATGATGAAAGCAGTTGCGGATACAGAAAAAACTCAAGGGGGGCGCAAATGATATCTTGAGTTACCTTTGCTTTTATCCGAATAAAAAATTATCAAGTCACATGCAGAGTTTACGCAAATTAAAAGAAAATGCCATCTTACGATATATAAAAGTTATAATTGTGTTTCCGCAATGTTTGGCAATACGGGCGGGCCCCCATCTGATGAAAGTAATTGCTCTTAAATGCGTCCGTGGTGCTTCTTCAGCGATTCACCGCCAGGCGCTTTAAATGGCGCTTAGCGCTAGCGCCTCGTAACTCCAGACATTATTTTGCGCAACTCCAACAAACGTTTTTCTCGAGTTTAAGAGAAAGATTATTTAAGAAAACCACTTCGAGGTTGTATATAAAATGAAAATCATTTGCAAAAATCCACTCTGGCAAACTTAAAAAGTCAAGAACAATATAACGATGTAAAAATAAAATTTATCATAAAAAAACTGCGTTTTATTAAAAAAAGAAAATTATGACCATTGGAAATTTTTTTAATGGATTGATAAGAAATACAGAATAAATTTTAGAATAACTTCCCATGCATGAAAAACGAAAAACGTGGTGCGCATGTAACATTATAAAAGTAATAGTTGCAGGTCAATAGGTATGTAGCAGACGTGTATTCGAGAGAAAGCTAATGTAATCTATAATTGCCCCCCATGTTTTTCGGTTTTGATATCTGAAATGTTATTCTAAAATTTATTTTATTTTTCTGAACAATCATTTTTTTAAATTTTCAATTGGTCGTGATTTTTTCCTTCATAATAAAACGTGTTTTTATAAAAAAAAATGTTGTCATTACATTGTAACATTGTTTATGAATATAATTCTTCCGTTTCGTTTACGAAATAGAGATGTATTATGAAATACTGAAAGTGTTTTGTTTGTCAAACGTACTGCTGAGTCGATAATGCATTCGATGTCAAGTATGCAATTCTTCCAATTCAAACATTAGCAATACCCTCATCCGATCGTTTTATTGGGAGAAAATGCGTCTTGAAGGAAGCGAAACTGAAAATATCTAAGGCCAATTTAACGAACGAACGAAATAATTAATTAACTTTCATGGAGAAAGCAAGGATAGAGGCCTTTGAAATGTGGTGCTACAGAAGAATGATGAAAATCAAATGGATCGACCGAGTTAGTAACGAGGAAGTCCTAAGAACGGTGGGAGAGAAGAGAAGCCTCATGAAAACCTTAATAAGAAGACAGAACAACCTTGTAGGCCACATCTTGAGACATGATGGCCTGATGAAGATAATCGTCGAAGGACAAGTGGAAGGCAAGAACGGAAAAGGAAGACCTCGAACAAAATATATGGAACAAGTAAAGAGAGATGTGAAAGAGAAGAAATACGTAGGAGTGAAAAGATTAGCTGATAGGAGAACTGAGTGGAGAGCTGCGTCAAACCAATCCTAGGATTGTTGACGAGTGATGATGATGAATGAACAAGGACAAAAGCTTCATAATGACCATTCGTGATTAATCAAAATTTTATACGTACTCTCGAAACGTTTTTCACCTGAAATGCTTTAAAAAAATATATATATATTACCAATAACTGCACTAAAATTGAAGCCACTGCGAGACCTATTGTTCAGTGACTCTGGCCAATCCAGCAGCGAATCGGCGGCCGTAGCGCTGACGGAGCGACAAGTTGCAATGCCATCATGATTTATAGCTGCAAAATGCGTAGGATAGCGATCGCTATGGTGACATGGGGAGTGACTTGCCTTGGGCGCACTCGACGACGACTGCGAGGACGCACAGCGCCAGGGCGGCGCTCAGGACTGCCAACCTCGCCATGTTGATTTCGGTTGCTGCTGTTGGTCCACGGACAGAGACGAGAAGACTCGGCCAGCCCGGCGTCCGCGGTGCGCTTATATGTTCAGGGGGAAGGGGGGGGGTCATGGCCACCACCCCCCACTCCATTCCAGTCCACTCGAAAGAAGCAGCACTCGGCGAGGGAAAAGTCAAGATGGCGATGACCTCGAGGGAGTGCGAATAAATAATATGGGGAGGGGGAGCGGATCCCAAAGGAGGAAGTTTGACGGGGATTCTGAGCGTGTTGGTGCTGTGCCGCCCCACAGACATCAAATGAGGGAGATACGATGCGATACAATGCGATACTGTGGGTCTCTCCCCCGGCCAATGAAGGTCTTTCATTATTGATAAAACCGACCCGGTACTCAAATACCTCGTTTTCTTTTCTTCTTTTGCACGGGTAGACCTCACACTACTCGCCCATGATTATTGAGGCGCCTTCAGGGGTGACATGCACGTGCAGATATTACTAGACTACGATTTTGGAGATGCAGCGTGTAATCTATAGTAGGTGACCTCTAGGCACGCAAATCCTTGCCATAGTCGCGTTGAAATGCGCGGCGAGCGTAGCATCTATCTCCATAATACCCCGCAAGCCGCCTAAATGGCGTGTGGCAGGGGGTGTTGGGACACCAGCCGTTCACAAATTAAAGAGGAAAGGAAATTACGACTAGCATTTATTAAGGCACTTTATGGTTCGGGGGAAAAACGAAATCCCATATCTATCCGTTCGGCAAAACATCTCTCTTAATTTATCGCTTCTATCGGACCTGGAAATATAGTGTGGCTATTATATTATGTTCTCTGTGTCGCTCTTAAAGATATCCAATCTCAATTGTTCAAGCAATCTAAGCCTAGAGCGCAGCCTCCGAGTCTCCAGCGGCTTCCAGCCTAATTCGCTTAACAACTATATAACGCTGTCTGTACGCCCGTAGCAGTTTTTGACGAAACGCGCAGCCTTCCTTTGCATTTTATTCAGTTCGCGGATTAAGTCTTTAAGCACCGCATCGCATATGCTCGCTACATATTCAAGGTGCGGACGGACGAGTGCGAAATAGCACATTTCTTTCACTTTTCCATCCGAAAATCTTCCCACAATACGATGGACGAATCATAATTTCTTCAGGGCTATGCCGCAAATATTTCTCACATGTGTTCCCCACGAGAGGTTCAAGGTTATCGTAACTTCCATGTTACGTCTGTTGCATTTATTTTAATACCATTAAAAGCATATACATGGATATCATTGGAGGAACACTGCAAAAGATGTACCGCCGTGAATTAAGTTTGAATCCCCACTCTTGGCCCTACAGCTGAACGTTGTTTAAATCCGATGGTAGAATTTCATAGAGTGATCAGTAATTTCGCGTTCTCCACGGTAGATGACAGCGTCGTCAACAAATAAACGTATTTTACTGCTAATTCGGGAGCAGAGGTCATTAATATTTTGAATGAACAAATGGGGGCCGATTATGCTTCCTTGTGGAACACAAGATGTCACTTAAATTACATCGGAGCTAATTCCGTCAAGAACTACATTTGTTTACGATCGCTCAGAAAGTCGCGTATCCAGTTTACCACTGCTTCGTTTAATCCGCTTGACTGTAATTTGCGTAAAAGTTTCTTGTGAGGTACTGTGTAAAAACCTTTCTTAAAATGTAGAAATGATGCGTCAACTTGTCTTTTCGATTCACCAGATTTGAGAACGTCGTGTCGTGAAGAAATAGCGCGAGCTGTGTTTCGTATGATCTATCTTTTCTGAATTCCCGATGACAGCCATGGAGGAAGTTACGTCTGTCCGAGAAAGTCATGAGATTGCTACCGATGATATGTTCAAGAATCTTGCCTATAATCGATGTCCATGAAATCGGACGGTAGTTGCCTGGGTCATGTATGTTTCCCTTTTCGATTATTAGTGTAACGCTTGCAATTTTCCAGTCTAACGGTAACTTTCCTTCAGATAGTGACTTCTTGAATATTATTTCCTAAGTCCGTTTTACACTAGGCACGGAATTGCGCAGGTTAGAGCTGCATTAATGTCTAAAATGGCGTGGAATTGCGCCAATGCATGAACGAAATTAGAACAGGGACTATTTTGCCGTCTCGCATCCACGCATTCTCGCATGTGTTCTAGCAATTCACCACTTTACACGACGCAATTTTGATTGCGCCTTCGCACGAACGTCAGATTGCGCAATTCCGTGTACCGTGTAAAACGGCCTTAACAAAAAGTGAGGTGCTATCTGTGGAGCGAACTCCTTGAGGACTCGCATGGGTATTCCCTCCGGACCCGAAGATTTACTATTCTTTATGAATTTTAGTTATTTGGTTATCCCGTCAAGTTGTGTGGAGATTTCTTCTATCGATTCCTCGGTACATGGGATGTCTAAATTAAATTCAGTATCGTCTGCAGTGTATAAGCTTTCGAAGTGGGAATTTAACATGTTACCTTTATCAATATTTTCGGTTACATGTTTACCATCTTTATCAAATAACGAATCTACGGTTGAATATTTTCCCTGATACTCTCTCGCTTACGACCAAAAGGATTTCGGATTTTCTTCGAGTAATTCACCGAGTACTTTTTTCTTAAACTTTCGCATTGCAGTTCATATTAATTTCTTGGTTATTACATAAGGTAATGGACTTTCTGTACAAGTTGTATAGTTTTCTCTGTTTCCTAAGTTCCCATCTGACATCGTTGATGTACCAGCGTGGGTCTAGTAACAAGAAATTTAGTTGTTATTCCACTTCGTATTACTATGCCCCACGTCGTGCATAAACATGTAACTAGAAAATCTATTTATTCTTTTACCTGTAAAGAAACCACGATTTCTATATCTTCTCTTACCTTATATTTTAATTACTTTGCCCCAGCTTGCTCGTCGGAAAAGAAAATACATGAAACATTGCAGGTTTGGAGATACGTTTGCAATTAACTTGACAAAATGAAACAATAAACTTAGAGAAAATTTAAATAATCAAAATAATTCCTTATACCCTTAGGTCATGGCCAAATGTTTATCCTAATTTAGACACAGATTTGGTATATGAATAATTATTCCTTCTTTAAGCTTATAGTCTAATTATTTGCCACACTTTATCACTTAAACTTTTCACAATTTCCAATAACCTCATACGAAAGGATACCAGTCACAAACTTTATTCTTGGCAAATTAAAACCTCTTGCCTCATGGCTTCTTGTATCTTATATGAGAATAAAAGTTTGTAGTTACAACCAAATAATTCGACGACACGTGTTGGTTCTTGTCCCTCTGTGGTCTGGAAAATCCCCTCAGCCTGCGTGGTTGGCGGGCCCTCGGCATTTTGGCTCTCGCCCTGCTGTAAAATCTCCCGTTCCTCTCCTCAATTGCAGCTCTTTTGTCAGTCATCCTAATCCACGTGGTCTACGTCTCGCACGATGCCACACTCTCTAATTCCCTTTTCGCGTTCGTTCACTCCGACGACGGTTTGACCCACAATGCCCCTCGCGCTCGGCTTGCACTCCTCAGGTCTATTGCTTATTCTCAAAAGTCCCAATATGGTGGGTCTCTTACTGTTATGATGAGGTGGTGGTAACCATGAGGTGGTAAAAGAAAATGGCGAGGCCAGCGTTATGTTACATCCTGTTTTATCACGTTTCAGTTTTTGCGGAATGCATTAATTGATTCCTTGGCGCAGGATTTCTAAGAAGTGCCTTCTTGTACATCTGTGCTTTTATCCTCTGTTTTGGCCACGAATTTTGTGCAGGAGACATTAAGAACCTCGCCAAATTTAATGAAGTTCCATTTATCACATAACGAAATACTGCCGTTTGTTTTTCTGTTGCCATAACATCAATTTTAACGCTGCAAAAATTACTCTGTCATCACTCATTCCGTCGATAATATTCATTTGTTTTATCAACTTCGGATGGCTTACCGCTAAAAGGTCTAATATCTTATTTCCTCTCGTAGGCTTGTCAACTACTTGGGCAAGAGTGTGATTTGCAAGTACTTTGAGTAAGATCTCGCCGATTTCTCTATTCCTTGAATTCGGTTTTACTGTGTAAGTATCCCAAATTATAGATGGAAGATTACAATCTCCCCGATAACTATTACACTTTTACTGTCTCTCAGAGTAAATGTGGATATTTGATCTTCTAGTTTGTGATAATATCAACTTCGGATTTCGGAAGTCTAATGAATACCCCTTTTTTTCGTTGTTTAATTGTACACCATACGCTTTCTATTTTGCTGTCAATTATTTCGTGGGCAGCGCATCTGATTTTACTTCTACAAAAACTCCGCCACCTGTTCTATGGCGTCGATCGCATCTGTGAATTATATTTCCTGCAGGAAAAACTTCGCTGTCGAAAAGCGAGGAACGAAGAAACGAATAACGAAATTGTAATGAATCATCACCGATGGTGGAACGAGTGACTTCAACTGGGGATAACGCCTCAATTCGAAGCCCGGCGCCTTCTCCCGTAAGAGTTGAGCGGAGCCATTCACTTGGGGACTATCTTTTATGCTTGTGACTACCAAAGTGGGGCCAAGCAGTGGTTGGGGAGTGGAGACAGAATAGAGGGCCCCGCTATGCATTCGTAAATTGAATCGATGCATCAAACGGTAATCAAAAGAAAATTTCAAAGGCCTCAATGAATTCAGTTTTATACCAGTTGCCACCAAATTTTCACCTCGCTGCATCGGTAAAATTGGGAGAAAATTGTGTTTCTTTTTCCTTATTTCTTCCGTTTATTGACGCGTAAAATTCGATATCCCGCCGTGCTGGGAACTCAAGATTGTGGACTACTTTGGGGGAGTGCGTGTCCTTCACCGACCTCTTCTCTCCAAGAGCTGCCGAACCTACTCATAGGCTTACCTCCAAATGAAAGAAGGACGCGCGTTCAAGAGTCGCTGCAGTCAGAGGGCAGGCCTTGGGGAGGTTTTGTGGTCCGTGATAGCATGCCTTCAACCAAGTTCCGAGTCATCCGCAACCTTTGATGTCACTTGTTTTGGATCATGATTAGATCATAATGATCATTCCCATTTCCCGCCTCAGATCTCGCATTTGGCGTAGAGAAATTAGAATAGCCGTGAATTACTTCAAGGAGCTTCCTGCTCCCTTCAGAACCCAGTCGGGAAAATTATCTCCATCGGAGCACTGATGCAAGAATTGAAGTTTCAGACATTTCAGGCAAAATAAATGCTGTAACCTGATATCCTTAAGCTCACTAATGGATGAAAACATTAGAGAGTAAAATGTGAGGGCTTCCGCGCAATACTACTAGAAGAATTTCATTCCCAATTGCAAACATTAGTCTCGAATTTTAATTTGTTCAATGCAATGCAGCAATTGCGTGTCGATTAGTCATTCTTTCAGGCAATTATTAATTAATGAAACATGGCTCAGAATATTCACTCAATACGGTGTCATACAACATATGCTCTCCTTAAGAAAACGTGCTTAGGAATGACGTTCCCTATGCATCCTTGAATCCCTATACACTCTACAGCAGTGGCGGATCTATGGGGGGGGGGGGGGGGGTTGGGGGTAAGGGGGTTGTAACCCCCCCCCCCCCCCCTTGGACATCCAATTTACACTAGATGGAATGGCAATTTTATTCGGACCCGCAATACTTCTGGGAGTATACCCCATACTTAGCCCCCCCCCCCCCCCTTTGTCCCTATCCTGGATCCGATACTGCTCTACTGGGTATTTTGTGTCTACCGCTTGTTCGAAATACTTGATTGTCCCTACATTATTTCCAGAGAAAAAAAATATAGCAAGTTTGCATTTCTATACTCCTATCTTTAATATGTTTGGAATGGAACTAGTCGCCATTTAATTGATATTCCTTTCGTGCAATAGAAGAGATTTCACAGAATCACCCAGGCGAAACGGAAGTGTTGAGGAAGTGTTGGGGAAGCGTCGGACGGAGTGTTCGGGAAGTGGCGGGCAAGTGTTGGGGTAGCGTTGAGGAGGTGTCGCGGAAGTGTTCGGGAAGCAGATTATGGCCCACTTGGAACGCTTCCGCGGAAGTGTTTCGGAAGCGTTCGGGGAGTGTCGACAACGGTCGCGGTCGAGTGTCGGGGAAACGTCCAGCGAGCGTCGAGGAAGTGTTTCCCACGCTTCGGAAGCGTTCCGGGAGTGTCGGGGAAACGTCCGGGAAGTGTTTCAACCACGAAGTGGCGAGGAAGTGTTCGGCAAGCGAAGGGTCGACAGTCAGGTAGTGTTGAGGAAGTGTTCGGGAAGCTGCCGGGAAGCGTTCACGTACCGTTAAACGCTTCCTGAACACTCCCGCAACACTACCCGGACACTTCCCCGAACGCTTCCTTTTCGACAGGGCAGTCAGCAAGGTACTAATGTTTTTATACATTTATTCACAGAAAGCCATCTGGAACTCCAAAAATCTTCACGTACCGATCAAATTCCCGTTAGAGTTTATACAAATCTTGCGATTGAAATAGCACCATTCTTGAGATTAATATTTAAAATATCTTTCATGGAACATCGTGTCCCTCGAAATTGGAAAATAGAAAACGTTGCCCCAATCTTTAATGTCATCGATAAAGAAGATCCTAGTAGCTAAGATCTAGGTATCTCCCTCGCGTCAATCTCATGCAATATCCTAGAACAAAGAGTCGTGAGCTGAGTGATGAGGTATTCGAGCGCGAATGCTTGTTTAGTCAAAATCAGCATGGATTGCGAAAAGTTAGATCGTGCGAGAATCAAATATCCCTCATTCTACTTCATATTCTCTCTTCTGGGGAGTTCAAGTAGACGAGATATTTTTAGATTTCAAAAAAGCTTTAGATTAAGTTCCACACACGAAATTATTAGTTAAGCTGGAAGCCTATGGTACACATTCCGACATCATATTTGTTATTTCATAAAAAATATTGGGCGAATATTTAGGTGACAACCCCAAGGCTTTCTGGTCACACTAAAGGGAGGATATGGCGCAACAACCCCTTCACTTATGAATGAACGAGGGAAATGAATGGCGAACAATCGAGATGTAGCTAATCTCTCTTGAGTAACTTTTTCCATAGTGTCTTGGCTAATTTAAAGACGAGCATATGAACACCTTTACCTCGACTCTACCAAGAACATGTGTCATATTTTTGTTTTTCAAACAGTGGTGTAGTAAAACAACTCAGATCTATTAATTCAAAGAAATCTCCCGGCACTGATCTCATTCCAATTCGGGTATAAAAGGAATAAGCATCAGAGGCAGTGCCATACCTGGAGATAGTTTATGAAAAATCCCTTTCGGAACACACTCTCCATTAAGATTAGTAAACCGCGAATATAACGCTTTGGATTTTTATTTGGGGTGGGGATAGAAAAAACCATGCAACTACGAGCCTTTCTCACTTGCAAAATCATGGAACATGTTTTCTTCAGCTCGACTATGGGTCATACGTATATATAGACAAAATCTGTTGCGAAACGAACAGCACGGATTTAACTCTATCGAATGCCGAATTACTAGTAGAACACGTGTCAGGGTCAGCTTTACTCGGAGTCTCACATGGGCCTCGGGATCTCATGTGCGCAAAGTAGAGGTGGGCTAAACTGTTCACTTTGAACCAGTTCAGTAAAAAGAACAGTTCAAAATATCTGTTCATGGCGAACAGTCACGGTCATTCAGGTAAAAACACTGTTTATCGGACGTTTAGAGTAAATGAAAGCTTAGTACGGTATCATATGGTTTGTGCAGCTTGTAATAGTAATTTCAAGCAAATTCTGTACCGGGCCTTTACTTGGTTATCTGTGTGCAGGACAATATCCGCTGTCCATTTGTAGAATAAGCCTGAATTAATATAATTAATGTTTATCAACCCAGCGTCTGATGTTATTCGCGTATTTAGCACCAGAAAAGTTTTTTAAATGCTGCTCTTATGAGCAATTTAGACTTTCATACACAGCTAACTGTTCTTCATAAATATTTTTTGTATGAACGTCATTTGTGAATCTCTCTCTTAGACTCCTTAGTAAGATATCGAGATAAGATTTTTTTCTCGTTACATCCTGTGTCCCGTATCTATCCACTCTAACGATGCAATTAACTGTCAACAATAGTATGCGTGAGACGGTGAGAAATAATCAGTTTCATTGCTAAATTGGTACTTTAGGTAGAATGTAAAAAAATAGTAAAATATGTTACACCCACGGAATTCTGTAACATATTTAAATGTTAAACATTGAAAGCAAAGAAAGATTTAGCCCTTTTCAGGTGTATTTATGTGCGATTAAGCTAAGTGGTCACAATAAAATACAAAAAATGTGGCGACGTTAAAAACCTAATATCATCAAATAAAATCACCGTCGGTAAATTGTTGTTTCCATTCCTTCGAAGATGATGTATATATGCCACCGTAGACTTTCTCCGAAAGAGTACCAAGAGCTTCCCCTTCATTGTCTAATTACACTTCAAATAAGTAATTTGAGGAAAGTTGAAGCGAAATTTTTGTCTCTCAAAATCAATGTTCAGACCTCTTAATGTGGTTTTACTCTCTTTTTAAGTTTATTTACAAAATGAATCGTTTGCTTTAGTCTTTAAAAAGATCATATGATTATTTATTCACAAATTATTTATCCTCAATTAGTGCGCAAGAACTTTCTTTTCATTGATTATTTATAACATAAAGGAGAAGACGACCTAACATCGGTCGTCAAATTCAATCAAACGAGCTTAACCTTAACCTTTCGTACTTACCGTAGATACCTACTAATGATCAGCAAGAGACAGATAATAATAATAATAGTGGTATTGGTATGGAGGGGCGCAGCCAAGAATTAAGGCAAAGGGGGTTGGGGGATTTAGGCGCAACTATTACTGTGGGGTGTGTGGGTGTTGCATACCCGCCAGGGTAAGTGGAAGTTGCGGGGACCCTCCTTCAGAAGCTTTTAAGATTAATGGTTCAAAAATAACTAGTTTTACCGCTTTATGAGAGATATTTGATTAATCCCAACACTATTCTAAAAGTAATACTTATCCATCAGTAAAATGGATTAAACTAAAATTTTCTCTGAGCTCTGGGGGCGGGGGGGTTTATCCCCCAAACCACCCCCTCTCGCTCCGCCACTGTTATAGAATGACTGGATATGAAGCGGATACGCTTAGAATGCAACGAGTCCACGATCATCACACACAACAACAGCGAGCACGGCACAATGAAATTAATCGATTCCGCAGACGCAGTACTGCTGTGATCCTGGAACGAATAGCATTCAACTACGATCGGGTAGTAGATTATTGAGCCGACGAATAAGTAACAGTTGGGGAAATGGAAATCATTTGTCAATATTGAAAGGCGTTGAAATACAGAGGTGAATGTACTGGTTTATGTTATGCTGGTGGAAAGTAAAATTGTACAATTGGCACCACTTCCAGATCCATTGCGCTATTAGTTTCTGGTGTGAGAAATTATTCTTAACACTTGTTGGCCAAAATTCAAAAATTTAACATGTTATTTTCAAATGACTTCGTCATTTTTGATTATTTACATAGCGCAAAAAATGAAAATAATATAGTATGTCAGAATGATTTAAATAGATCAACTGTATTGTAGTAGTGCTGCATGTAATATAGATGAAGATTTTATATGCATTTTAATAACAAAGAATTTATTTAATAACCGCATTTCAAAGCGATACGCCACAAACGGTACTGACCGAAAAATTTTGTCGTTAGGTACGTATTTGTTGAGATAATTATCTGTCACACAATGCTTCGAGAATCCGTGAAGTAGTTGAAAGACGGAACATCAAATGTTTGAACATCCGCAAATATTTTGTAACCAAAATTATCCAAACCGGATAAGCCGATTTAGTTTTGGCGAGAAGAAATGTCTGCAATTGATTTTTGCATAAATAGATAGATTGATGAAGGAGATGCGAAGTTCACCGGGTCAAATAGGCGATTAATAAAATTAATGGCCTCATTCTCTAGGACGACTCATTGCGTGCTTTTATTTTCCATTGTTCTAACCTTATATGGATTTACCAGAGGAATTACTAACCGTTACCAAGTATGCCTTTGCATGAATGGGGACTTGTTTTTTTATTACGTGCAATATTTTTATGACCATGTGGAATCATTTAACGTTGCAAAGATTACTTTGTGATCGCTTACAGCGTCAATGATATCGACTTGTTTTATCAACTTAGGATGGCTTACCGCTAAAAAGTCAAATATCTTATTTCCTCTCGTAGGCTTGTCAACTACTTGGGTGAGAGAGTGATTTGCAAGTACGTTGAGTAGGATCTCGCTGATTTCTCTATTCCTTGAATTCGGTTTTACTGTGTAAGTATCCCAATTTATAGATTAAATTAAAGATTAAAATCTCCCCCGACACCTATTAAACTTTTACTGTCTCTCTGAGTGAATCAGATATTTGATTTTCTAGATGGTAGATAATATCGACTTCGGCGGTCTATAAAAAGAGCAAACATGAATACTCCTTTTGTTTCGTTGTTTAATTGTACACCATACGCTTTCTATTTCGTTGTCAATTATTTCGTGGGTGGCGCTGTGTAAATGTGATTTAACTGATATAAAATCTCCGCCACCTGTTCTATTGCGTCGATCGTACGGAGCAAATATGATCAAAGACGTGGGAACTTACTTTGCATCATCAAGGTTCGTCATTGGCTTTCACCTTCCGTAGTTAAGTTTATTATGTGGCAAATAGAGACATGAAATTACGTTTTCTATGGTTTTACGTAAACGAAGTATTAGTTTCCCAAAAGTATTCCAAGTGCCAAACGTGAAAAATATTATTATATATTCGTAGAAACAAGGTGCTTGTATACGGCTTTATTGTTCTTATTAGTTCAGTCAATTTTATAATTTATTTACTTGGTGGCTATAAAGTGGTAATATTATTACCTTTCCGCCTTGTTACTGTACATTTTAAAATGGTTTGTGTGAGCTCGACTCGCTTAATATGCATTGCAAGAGTGCATTGAGCCAAGAAAGGGGACTCAAACTTAATCTGAGCAAATGCATGTCGGTACATTTCTTGTGGAATTCGTCCAACTATAGCCATGTTTATGCAGTGGATGGTATTAACATAAAGGCAACAGACGAAGTGAAGTACCTGGGAGTTACGATAATCTCGAACCTCACGTGGGGAACACATATAAGGAATATTTGCAGAATAGCCCTGAAGAAATTATGATTCGTCAAGCGTATTGTGGGAAGATTTTCGGATGGAAAAGTGAAAGAAAGGTGCTATTTTGCTCTCGTTCGACCGCACCTTGAATATGCAGCGAGCGTATGGGATCCGGTGCAGAAAGACTTAATCCACGAACTGAATAAAATGCAAAGGAAGGCTGCGCGTTTCGTCAAAAACTGCTACGGGCGTACAGACAGCGTTATATAGTTGTTAAGCGAATTAGGCTGGAAGCCACTAGAGACTCGGAGGCTGCGCTCTAGGCTTAGATTGCTTGAACAATTGAGAATGGATATCTTTAAGAGCGACACAGAGAACATAATATTATAACCACACTATATTTCCAGGTCCGATAGAAGCGATAAATTTAGAGAGATTTTTTTGCCGGACGGATGGATATGTGAATTCGTTTTTCCCCGTACGATAAAGGACTAAGTAGTTCCAACTTCGTTAGAGTACTTCATTTTTTTTAAGCTGTAAACGGCTGGTGTCCTAGCACCCCCTGCCACACGCCTTTTAGTCGGCTTGCGGGGTATTGTGTAGATGTAGATAACACAATACGCTTGCCAGACCAAAGCTTCGAGGTTCATTAAAATGCAAACACACTTTTAATCCCATCTATTGAATTACGTTCAACGACTAGACGAGTAAAACAACACACAGGTTGTATTCCAAGCATTTGAAGAGCAATTAAACTAATTGGGATAAAAAATACTACACAATAATGGTATATAGCTGTAATTAAATCACGAGTCGTTCTCTCATCAATTCTTTCAAGTCGCTAGAGCGACTTCATTGTCATCGCTAGCGAAATTCGCTCTTGGCGGATGTTTACATTCGCTATATGCTCGCCAAACAGAACAAGAATAACTTTTTCATCACCAAAGGGATGAAGCAAAGATTTTCTGGCGAGAAAGCTAGCGAATGAAAACGAAAATAAGAATTAAGTCACCATTCGCCAATCTTTTCGACAAATCACGTTGGCTATAGCCAGAAAGAACCAGAATCAGGCCCCAGGACGAACAAGGCGATGTAAAGAAAACTCTGTTGTGGTGCAGGGAGTCAATGGAGGAAAATACCAAGGCATTAACTGAACTGCATGCTGCGATAAAAACTATAAATGAGCCTTTCAATAATTTAACATGTGCTGTCGTTCATGTTACCTCGCGGATGAGTCAGCTTGAATCCCACCTACACCAGCTTTAGCAAGACTCACTGAGAAACGTGGTGGAGATCCATAGCGCTCCTCGAACTAACAGTGAATCACTTACAGCCCTAGTTTGTCAAATCGGGGTGGCACTTGGAACAGTTTAGATATTGATTATGTCTATGCTATTGCATCACGTAATGGCACCTCGCAGCCTCCCACAATAATTGTATGCTTCGTTAGACAATGTATTGCAAAAGAGCTGGGGAACGGTAGAAGAGTAAAGTGGAACTTTGAAACAAGGGATCTGGAGTTATCTAGCGAACATAGTCGCCCTATTTATGTAAACGAGTCTCTCACCCCAATGCTTTAGAAGACTATTCGCACAAGCAAGGGAGTTAAAGAGAGCAGGTAAATTCAAATTCCTATGGATAAGAAATGGCAGAATTTATGTTCGCAAAGGCGAGGGGGAGGAACGCCTAACAATAAATTGCCCTGAGGATCTCTCGATATTCTCAAAATGAACGGTGACCAAAGTGAATTGTTGAAGGTGTGCCACGTGAATGCTCTGTCACTGTTCTGCCATATTGATGAATTTAGAGAGCATTTCTCAAGGAAGCAATACCACTTAATTGCCGTCTCGGAGACATGGTTTAATACTAAAATACCTTCAATTGCAGCCGTATTGGATGGGTAAGCATTGATTCGTAATGACCGTGTTGGAAGAGTGGGTGGTGGTGTCTGTGTGTATGTCCTGAACTCCCTCACGTATCGAATCTTAAGTGCCCCCTAAAGTGTTCCATTCAAACCTGAATACATGTTTACTGAACTAGTGAGCGAGTATGGAAAAGTGCTACTTGGGGTGGTTTACCGCCCACCGAAATCTGGTTACCTGAGTGAGGGGTTCGAGACCTCTTTGCTGACCTTTTTGCCTATGTTCACAAATGTTATATTGTGTGGCGACTTCAACTGTGATATCCTAAATAAAATCATACGATAGTGCTTACATGAATGATTTATTTTTTCCTGTAACCTTTCGCTGGTACAATATAAACATACACATAATTTAGCAAATAGTAGTACTTTTATCGATCTGTTTATTGTGTATGATATTGATAAAGTTGTAGAATATGGCCAGTATCCTGTATCATTTCTTTCAGAACACGATTAGATATACATAAAGTATCAGTTTAAGTTGAATTTTTGCATACCAATAGAGTTGAGTTCACGTGATCTCTGTCATATTCATCACAGTAAGCTCCAAGAAGATTTCGTAATGATGAATTGGACTTACTTTTTAAATTCTCATTGTGTTAATTACAAAGTTGAGATTTTCAACGAAAATGTAAAAAAATACTTGACATTCACGCCTCACTACGCAAGCGGACTTATAGATGACCCCAGAGCCCCTTGGATAACTGAAAATATAAGATTAATGATAAAGGGATCGCATACGGAGGAATTTCCAAAGAACCCGTCTTCCTGTTCTTCACGAACAATACAAATAGCTCACGAATCGTGTGAAACAGACGCTCCGGAATCCAAAAAAGAAATATTATCACAAATTTTTTCAGGATAAATGGGACTTACGGTGAAGAGCCACGAGCCCAGAGCCATAGAGCCACGAGGGGCAGCGTCTCACCCGCAGAGAAAGGGAGAGACAGTGGGCCAAAATCCAAAAAAGCTGGCCAAAAGTCGAAAAATGAAGTCAGCGCAAATCAACGAAAAACAGTTGACATTCATTCTTAAGCATGTACTCTTTAAGATGGGGTACGATACTGAGCATGGAAATCGTTAATAAAATTTTTACAGCTGGTCAAAAAAGAGCCTGTCAAAGCGATTTTAGCGACCAAATTTTTTTCCTTGAAAATAGCTAAATTTGTGGCTTCACTACAGAGTCTTTGTTAAGAATATCGGTTTCAAAGTATTTATATCCATAAAATTGATCTTCATGAAATTACTAGAGACAGTGTTTGTTTCATTTTTTTCGTTAATTGATATTTTATAGTTTTTCAAAAACTGTGTTGATTTTTCGTTGAATTTTATGTTTAACGGTAATTATTGTTTATATCGACATCAGGCTGCACGGAGTTATTTACACTTTGTGATATACAAAGGCATACACAACAAAGTTCAGAGTGCAGTTTTTGCGATAACTTGCGATTCTAATTTTAACAACCATATTTGTGTAAATCCACGTCGGCCACTCGGACCACTGTAGCGGCCACGAAACGGCGGCGGGATTAAGTGAAGAAAGGATATGATATCCGTATATAAAGAAGACGGAATGACATTTGTAACTTGAATACATATTTTATGAATAATTGTCATCTTGATTTTTGCTCATTATACTATGGCTAAATTCAACGCACACCTTGCCGCAAATAACGATTTCTTGCTATATTGGTGACTGGCAATTCTACGATTAGGAGGTCATTGGTAGGTTTCTCAGCAGAGTTGTGGGCTAAAATATCTTTGATATGATTTTCCCGCAATGCGAATTTCCCTCAAGCATCATGGGCAGGCTACGGTCGATGGGTTTAGGGAAGGTCATGCACGAGCAGCGGCGGGCGCCCGCGAAGGCTGGTTGAGGATTTGCGACCCACCGTACTTACTGGCTGGTTTTACAACCTTACCAGTGGTGACTCTTTTCTAGTTGACCTAATTCATCGGTAGCTATCCCAAGTTATGCTTTTTACACTTTTTTTGTCGCTTTTTGCCGACCCTTACCTTGCCACTTGTTCCGATAAATGGAATTCTCAGTTAGTGTCCCTAGGGGTTTTCCGGTTGTTTTTGCATATCACATGCATCAGGAGTCCTGGAGAGAGTGTCGGATGAACATCCACTGTAAGTGACTGTGCTTTGTTATGACACTGGATTGATCTGTTCAACGTTAGAAGCGCTTCAAATGAGGATATAGTTACCTTCTTGTTCCTGGGAACCAAAGCCTCCTTGCACCCGCCTCCGATTCGTTGTGACTTCAATAAGTGTACTCCGCATCCACTGAAAAAGATTTTACTTTCCATTGTGGCGAGAAGCAGTTTGAAGTGCTAATGGTAAGCAAAATTTTAATTTTTTAAATAGATTCCTAGTTGGAGTCCGCAATTTGTTTTTTGCTACCCATGTAAGAATGATGATAGTTCGGTTGTCGATGGAACTGATCACCTTATATTTATTTCGGAAGTTGCTGCTCACCTCTGATCCCTTGATATCTTCGATTTCATTTCGTAATAGTAAATTGAAGGAATATTTATATCCAGAAGTGAAAAAAACTTATTGACCACGGGAATGATGAATGTGAAGATGAGAGTGATGATGAGTCGTCAGGGGATGAGTGAACACTTTTATTTGATGCATTAATTGATTTAAAATATTCATTCAAGTTCTTACAATGGAATTATTACCTAGCTAATATTTCTTCAATATTTAAATTATAAATTATCATGGTCTCTGCCACTGGTTTACATTTATATTGCATTGCACTCAAATACTTATTATTTGCGGTGCCTTTATGTTATATACCCTTTTCTGACGGTTTTACCCTTGGGTCTTCGCGCGGAGGCCGCGCGCGGACGGTAATAAACCCAGTTCGCGCGCTCCCCTCGCCCTTTTCACTCGGCGGCTGCCCATTTGTGTACCCACATTTGTTCTTTTACTTTGAACACGTGCAAATGTTTCCAATATAGAAATTGAGTTTTCCCGAAATAAGTCATCTATGCGATTGGCTCGCTCTTTTCTAACCGAGACAAGTCTCCCTTCAGCATTCCTTGTCGAATTGCCGAAGGACGTTCACGGAGTAGTAGCTCAGTTATGGATACAACGAAAGTGACTTGTCAACATTTACATAGTGTGGTCTTCGCAAATAGAGAGAGGACTATTAACAAAGTTTTTATACATGGAGCGGGAATTGTGAAACATGACATTCTTCCTATTGGACAACTTTCTGAAGAGGCATTGGAAGCCCGACACAAGGAAATTAGAAGATTAGAACACATCGGGAAAAACATACCAGAAAATTTAGTTTTTGGACTCTAAATTTACCTTATGCACAACTATTTAATAGCTTTAACGTTGATAACGGTAGAAAAATTCTATTTTTGCCTTCATATTTCCATGGCAGAAGGTAGGCGTGCCCCTGTAGAGTTTGCCTTCCGCATCACATTCACCTATTTTAATTTTTATCGCCCTTCTGAACAATATTGTGGCCTACGTAATCCTAAAAAAGTTCTATTGCATCTTTAAAATACACAATTTGTAAAAAGTTTCGTTAATTTACCAATACTTTAGACTGTAGAGACTTTTGGCCAGTTTTTATCGACTTTAGCCCACTGTGGCGCCGCATTGAACTTCGGTACACATGCTGCATTTCTCTCATGCGGAACATTCTTCTCACGCAATGAAAAATTATTTGAAATGAATATAACACCGTTTTAGCAGCCTTTCAACTGTTTTAGAGTGTACTAAACTAAAATTAGTTTTCGTGTTGCGTAGTATTTAATTATTTGTGCGCATATTTTGAAAATTATTAGGCTAAGTTGGTAGGCAAAAACAAGTTTTGACTAAAGCAAGGTATTATTTGAATTACTTACCATAATTTATTTTTCAACTTGTATATTGGAATTCCAAAAAAAAACTCCTGAATTAAGTCTCTGTAAACAGAACTTCTTCGGTTCAATCTGCAGTTTAAAAAAAAATTGATAAGTATAATCCATGTTAGTTAAATTTCTTGGTTTTTACATGCGTATGTTTATAATATAGTGAAAAAACACAGATATAGTTGTAAAACCCGCATTTCAGTTGCATTAAAATCGTAGACATGTACTATTAATTTGAAAAATGGTAAAATATAAAAATAGTATTTTCAGATTTCATTTTCCTCAAAACTTCAATAATACGACAGTTTATCTTTTTAATGGAACTGCAGCATACAGAAATTGGTTTTAGTTGGTTATAATGAGACGTATCACCCTTATAGATACGGCGAGTCACTCGCTGTCTACGGGATAGGCGCGGCGGGGTTATTTTTTACAAAAATAATTTTACAGCTAAAAGAGGAATGATATCAGTATACGTTTTCGTGCGTAGATCAGAAGCAGGACGAGTCACCATATTTACAATTTAGTTCAATCGAAAAAGTAAAATAGGAAAAAATATTATTTTACAAAATGCGCGGCAATTCTCCTTCATTTACTCCATAGAAATCTCCCGTCAAAATAGCCATCCTTGATTCTCCAATTTTCATTATTTCACCATTTCGGCGCTCAAAAATGCCAACTTTTTACGATAGGCAAGCTTCCATGTACACCCAGTATCGTGAGTCCGTAGCTAAACGCACTGAGTTTGATTTTGATCAACGTGTCTGTGATTGAATTCCTTGGAGGGACGCGACGCGTCGCGACGTTGCCTCGGAGACTCTTTCCAAA
The DNA here is from genome assembly GCF_921293095.1 of Ischnura elegans. NCBI lineage: Eukaryota > Metazoa > Arthropoda > Insecta > Odonata > Coenagrionidae > Ischnura > Ischnura elegans. Next base: position 144,439,416 of record NC_060247.1, read on the forward strand.
CAGGGCTCGCTCTTTACTCGCACCAAACAGAAAAAAACGATGCACTGGAAGTCTGCATTTTCTGAACCTTTATTAGCGTCTGCGATTATAGCGACATGCATATTTCTCAGCACCTTATTCACTTCTATTTGTATCCTAGATACGTCCTGTGCAGTGTGCATTCCAGGTGCCGAAAATCGTTTTTTTTCTCATTTTCCGTCGTCTGTCTGCCCAAGCAAATGTACCGAGGCTCAGTGTTGTATTTCTATTAAAAGGTAAGTTCTTTTTATGAGTATCGGGGATTTCGCCTGATGCGTCAACCCCCAACCTGGAGAACCAGGCTTTATTTCTGCCGTGCCCACCCTTCTCCTGGTTGATCACGGCTAAAGAGCCGCGTCTGTGCTGCCTCCTTGGCCCTCGATGTCTATTTCAACCGAATCCGTTGGTTTGAGACCAGTGGACTCTCCACCGCCACCCTTGCTCTACCGCCACTACTGGCTCCCCCGAGAGCTCATTCATATATCATCTCAATTCACTCACTCAACAACTCATTCATATATCGATAAACCGCTGAATATTAGAGGTTAACCTTCATTTCAAACTGGTGATATATTTATTTTACCATGAAATTCAATGAACTACAGAAATATTCTCAGGTTATAAATTTCTGAAAAATCTGGACTCTGGGAAAATCATGTCACCGAAAGGATCGTGCATTATGGAATTGTCGCCGAAGACCTAATTAATGGAGGGTTTGGAAATATTAATAATATTATATTATTTTAATATATAATAAATTATATTTTATTTATAACAATATTATTATAGTAAATAAAATAGATAATAATATTATTCTAGTAAAACGGCGCATATACAAAAGGTCTGAAAAATGGCGTCTTCCCACTTCCAAAAACACAAAAGCTGAGAAAAATTCTCGGTGTGAATAAATATTTGAATGCGAGTGTTCGCTGATGGAATAATAACAACCCAAAATATTTTCTCCGAGAAAGCATTCTTTGGCGTGGTTTTCTCATTACACTGAAAAATTAGTGACTAAAACCAATGACTTACATGCATTGAGAGTAAATTTTAGAAGGCTATACATGACCCCAAATGAGGTTTCTGGTCTGACTTTTTTGTAGTAAATCACACTGGGGGTATACGTCCAAGGTTTTTTTTCATGCGTCAAATCAATGCGTAAATAAAAATCATTAATTTTCATTCATGTCATTAATTTGCCATAGATTTTGATGATGCAAAGAATATAATCTACAAATTTCATGGTTGCATCTCCAATGCCACGCAACGTATGTATCTGAACACAAGAGGCATCCACAATTTTGATTCTTCAGGGAAATGAAAGGTACGGGTTTTCGTCATTGTTTTTTTTCTGCGAGGATCACATCCTATCGACTATGAATGAGAGACATTTCTGCTCGAAAATGAATTCACGAGTCGCAGGAACGATTTGTCCGATAATATGATTCTCTGGTTGCATACGCACAGGATGACGCGTCTCTGGAGAACTTTCCTGCTGAAACTAGTTTTTGCGTATTTTTTATTAGGAGTCTGCGATATTGAATGGTACTTCTAGTCAAACTTCAGTCCTTGTACTGTCCGTGTAATCTTCGAGTGCCATGTTCGCTGCGGTGCTTTCGTCGTCCGATACCCACTACTGATGTAAGCACAGGAGTTGAGTCGTGTGCGCTAAAGGCGAAATGGGTGCGTGCGTATATGTATTGCGGGGGAGAGGCCGACGAGCGAGGATATTCCTGTGAAGCGCGTGCGAGTGGGTGCAGAGCGGAATCGAGAGTCGTAGGAAATGAATGGTCTGGTTAATTTGGTCCCCGGGTATGATGTAGCCTGTCGAAGTGCAGATTCGGAGACATTTTCCTCCGCTTTCCAGGGCTGTACGGACCAATCGAACCACTAATGCAAACCCTCCCCGAAGTATCAAGGCCGCGGTATCCACGGAATAGCCGCCATTTTGGATGAGAGGGGCAAGGGGAGGGGATTTTCTTTCGAGTCGATCGCAACGCAGCGAAGAATGTGGGAAGGACAGGCGAGGGGCATCGCGCGGGGGGATGTCGTCAAACCACTCCATTTCAAAGTCCAACAATTATTAATCACTAAAATCCTGTCGAAACAGTATGTCCTTTAAATACATAGCGCAAAGATCATATTTGGACATTTCAACGGCGTTACGGAAAGTAGTTTGTTCGGATGAGTGCGACTCTCAGCGCCCCTATCGTTGAAAATAAATCATCGGGTGTTCTTTTCAAAGAGCACAATTAGTGGTGCGAGTTGATTGCCGCAGGAACTATAATTTTGATAGGAAAATAATAATGTAGTTCCGCTAGATTCGCAATCGGGACCACTCCGCTATCGTACGTTTCAACTTCACCCCAGCTAATGTGTGCGTGTGTGTGAGTGAATTGCGAAGCATCCCATGATAATGTGCTGACCAGTTATGAGTTATTAGAGTTGTGGAATATAATTTTTTTCGTCCGCTGGCTGCCATGGGCTCCCGCGTGGAGGCACTTGAGTCGCTCTGTCTAGTGCTGGACACCTGACCGGTTGTGCTCTCATCGATATGCTCCCCTCCAAGGAGACGGCTATCTAGCGTTGACTTCGCTTCTAGTAAGCACACCGCAAAAGCGCCGACGCCGACGCCCGCCCCCGGGCGCAACGGATATATATATACTAGCTGACCCGGCGAACTTCGTACCGCCTAACATTAAATGAACTTATAGTTTAGTTGCACCATTTATAAAGAAAGAGCGGCTGTATCGTTTTAATCATATTTGATTTATTTTAAATTAAATGAGAAAATATTGATGAAATAAAAATTATAAGCATTCAGTTGTTGGCTATTTGTGTTAATAACCGTAAAAAAATGTTTTTAGGTCTAAGTCCGTAGCGTGAACTTGGCTCGTTCACGGGGTAGGTTAACGCAACGCTAGACCGACGCTTGACTGGTGCTCAAAATAGTGTAAGAAAAGCCCCTATGAAGCAGCATTCGTATCAAATGACTTTAGGCGCGCCAGTTATAGTATCTCTGTTTGGAAAAAATACACTGCGTAAACGTGCTGCATGCGTAAACGCACCACGGTGTGCCCTACACATTCGAGTTTAATGTCTTACGTCAAGCGCCTTCTGATAAACAACAGTTTTTGTTTTGTTATCAGGCGCAAGATAAAGCGAATTAAGCTAAATAAAAATAGCGAAGCGAAGCAGGGACGCAGCGAGGGAGGTTTTTCGGGGTTAAAACCCCCCCAAATGTTCAGAGAATCTTTTTATAAAACATTTGGTTATTTATAATAGGGGGACGGATGAGTCACAAAATATTTAACTGTTCACACAGCCGCAAAACCTACCATTGTGAACCTTTTATCCTAAAAAATGTCTGGGGAGGGCCCCCACACCTCTCGCTTACCTTGGCGAGTTTTCTATACCCTACAGACCCGCCAGTATTAGCTGCGCCTATCCTTAATTCCTAGCTGCGCCCTTGAAGCGAAGGAAGAAATACAGCGGATGGTTTACCGACTCGTAAACATACCACATATTATTTACCATTTGAAAATCATGGGTTTTCACTGACACATGAGACCAAACATCACAAAACTGAAAGACTGACCATGCGATTTGTTAATTGTTATCACGAATGCAACACGAATTGGAAATTGAATACGTTTAAGCTCAAAAGGGCATTTAAGTTGGGATCATGGAATCTTTGATTTGAGAACTTCCTCATCTTTGAATTTTACTTTGAGTATAGTGGCGTGAATCACTTTCATTATCAGTTTTTTAATAACCAAACACGTTCCGTTGGATAGTTTTGGTTGGTTTAGGTTTCGAAAGATCATGAACACAGAGCCTATCTTTAGCTGTAAATCGTGCCGTGGTAAGCCAGGTGCATCCAAGGACTTTAAATATTTAGATAAATAGTTGGTGACTTCGTCTTCGTTTATTACAAAGTTAAAAGATTTGAATTCATGCAGAGTACACGGACATAACTGATAATCAACAATTGCTTGGAGATTTGTTTACACACACGGTAGTTATGTGTTTGTTTACAACTCAATTCGAGCTGAGCTTACCTCTAATTCAATTATTTTAATACTATTTTAATATTACTTTAATATTTTAACATGTTTGAACATTAATTTTTTTTAATATTGTTAAAAAGATCAGTCAATGCATTAGTAAAAACGAAAAAAAATCTTATTTTTTTGACCGTCTTAACAATCAACTTCTAAAAACATATCTCTAAGATAAAGTTGAATTTTTTTGCCAAATTTTCCTATTTTTAATGTCCTATATGTTACCCGGGGCTGAGACGAATCCACAGAGCCAAATGTCACTAAAATCGGTGCAGCCGTTCTTGAGTAATAAGTGTTCTAACTAACACGATTTTTGACTTTCTTTTATATATATATAGATATATATAGTATAAGATATGTAACTAAAATAAAACTATATTTTCAAGGAAATAATCTCACGAATCCCATGTCTCTCCCCACCCCCCCTAATTATGATCCTGAGTACGCCCTTGATCGTTGGATTGCAGCTTTACCATCTTCTAAATGTAACATTATGACGTACCGCATACAGCATTAAAAATAGGCGACTTCAGAGTGAAATAAATACGGTGTGGTAGGCATATCAGGAGATTTATTGACGAATTTGGCCTAAGATGATCTGTTGCGATGGCCAGCGTCCGTTGCCACGCGACCCCCTCGCCGATAAGTAAACACCAAGATCATCCTCTTCACCGCCATGCGACCTCGACGGATGCCCCACTCCACGGCACCAACGTACAATAAACAAACTTTGGAAAGCACAATGCGAACACGGCTCTGGCCTTAAGGCGAGGAAAATAGCAGATGTTTAATGAGAAACAACCGCAGAGTGTACTTTTAATTGATTTGTTGTAGGGGCGAAGCCCTTAACTAGGTGCTTTGCATTTTTCGTTAACAATTTTCCCCTCTTTATTAGACTTCCACATCTGTTTCTCTTTATTGGGATTTCACACCGTTTCTTAAAATCTACCTTTTCTTCTTTTAAAGTACATAGACTTAAATTACAGCTTTGTAAAAATATAAAAATAGTTCCATTCTTTGAGTGTTGTTGCCATGTGTCTCTGACGTCACTCCTCTTCCATTAATACTTACATTACTATGCACATTAGCTGCACCTCATCTCGCCATTCAGCTCCACGTGTCTCGAGAGAGGAAGTCCATACAATCAACTATTGCCCCAAGATATTATAATTTATTCTGATTCTGGCCGAAAAGCATTTGGCCCTAAAATTTGTATACAACGATGCATATCATTTGGACGAAAGATGGAAAACAAAACAAAGACGATATTAATGTAAACACATGTAGAGGCTTCTAATGTGGAGTAATCTGTATTTTTTAGTAGTCGATATCGTCTGCGCGGGCCTCTTGAACATTGAATAGGTGGAAAAAAGAAAGCGGATGCAGTGTTGGCCTCGGTCACTACGAAGACATGAAAGCGTTGGAAGAGGCGTGCTAAGCATGTTGGAGAAGGAGTCGGTTGCCGATATTCCCCTAAACCATCGACATTACTTGAAGATATTTTCATTTCCCTTATCAGCAAGGTGAAGGGTAGAATAAAACGCCAGGATACAAACATGAGGCCGTTAATTTTCGCAAGGAAAATATTATTTTCAAACGATGGATATTGCAGTTGATATGATGTTATGAATAGCCCGCCTTAGTGTTGTAACGTGCATTGAAATCACGATTTTTCTCTCTGAATCAAGCCAATCCGTAGCCAATAATCATAGTGTTCGAAACGGGCGGTTCTAGTGTTTCACAGTTTGTCATTCTTCAAGCTGCCCTACAGAATCGCATGCCCCAATCAAAGCTCACCTGTGGAATCGGCCCTTATACCTGAAGTAATTCTTTTATATATAAGAATGGTGGAAGCATGGATTCAAAAATAAACTTTGCTGTATTCCACACAGTAATATTGAAAAAAACTCAACCAGTCTCGACCTCTCCAGGTGATTATCAGAGGATGTGGACGATAATAAAATTGACCTGAAATGGTGGAAACCGAAATGATAATGACAAGAAAAGGCCGAAACCGGTTGATTTTTAATACATACTTTTTGGAATAAAACAAAGTTTATTTATCTTTAATATGTTTATTTATTATAATGCTCATGTAGACGATAAATAAGTGTAACTTATGTGTCATCGCTTGGCGACGCTTTTTTGTCATAGGACCTAGTGATTGGTTGGCTTCATGCAATTGGAAGGAAATTTAGAACATGTCTGTCCATTTGGACCAAACTGATTTTGATACAAACGATTGGACCAAAAGCAAGTCGGATACAAATTTGACCGTAGGAGACGGTGCGCGACCGTTGTATCAACATTTGATACAAAAATATGCTTAGCAATATGACCGAGGGATACCGGCTCAAGGGTCTCCTATGTCATTTCCTCACTTGGAGTGACCGTAACGACAATTGAATGCTAGACTATTTGGATGGCTATGGCAAAGCTACAAGATTGTCCATGACAATGTTTTTCTCCTTAACGAGCTTTGTGAACCAAGTTAGAGATACATTTGCCCAATTAAATGATGAAATTTAAAGTTTAAAAACACATTATGCCAGTGAAACATGGACTATTACAACAGCGGAGAAATCCAGGATGGAGGTACACGAAATGTGGTTTTAAAGAATAATGATGAAGATTCATTTACTGATGAAAGCTCGAACTCAAGGGTGATTCTAAAGTTTAAAGCAAACAGTATAGGTGGTTTACAGGTATGGATACGGTTGGATCAAGGATTTCTCAAGCGATCGTGAACAGAGGTTTCTTATGGATGGATTTACCACGGATACAATTCAAGTTATCTCAGGTGTAGGCCAAGGAAGTGATATAGGTCCTCTTTTTTCCTCTTTACAGTAATGACATAACCACCGCAGTCACGATTAAAATCTGCCTCTTCGCAGATGATTAATTGCAGCATACAGAGAACTAGAAAATTGTTATTATTAAATAATTCAGTATGGATCCTCATTCAAATATGAGTCGAAAGTTGGAAGCATTCGACATAGATACGCACGTAATATTTGAAAAGGACCTCGCTGCCATAAATGATGAGTGGTGAGGCACAAATGAGTATGCAGTGGGAGTCGTGAAAAATATGGTAATGAATTTTCGGGAAAAGGATGTCTCTTCAAGTAGAAGTTACTCCGCTAACGGGATTCAACTCTCGAATGCCTAGTTCGTAGGACTATGTGTAGGTGTCACCTTTGCTCGGGATCTCTCATGGATTAAAAATGTGCGCAAAGCATTGAGGGAAATTCTGCCGTAAACTTGATTCCTATAAAGAATTCTCATGCCATAGAGAGATGAACGGGGACTCGTGATTGGTGACTCTAGTAAGTCCTCACCTGGAGTATGCTGCTGGCGTGTAGGACTCTCGTGAAGTGAGACTGATTGCTGAAATCAATAGGTTAAAGTGCACGGATGAGTTGTCACTCCTTAAAAGGTGCAGCTTTTCCAATATTTCAGGCAAGTTAGAATTGGAATGTGTAAAATTAAATGGCATCAAAAGGTCTATAAGTAAAAATATTCCATGGGATAGGTTCGCGATTGGGATCCGTGTGAGGCGAAATACTCCCTTAAGGCCGTTCTACACGAGGCACGGAATTGCGCAGGTTAGAGCTGCATTAATGTCTAAAATGGCATGGAATTGCACCAATGCATGAACGAAATTAGAACAGGGACTATTTTGCCGTCTCGCATCCACGCATTCTCGCATGTGTTCTAGCAATTCACCGCTTTACACGACGCAATTTTGATTGCGCCTTCACACGTACGTCAGACTGCGCAATTCCGTGTACCGTGTAAAACGGCCTTTAGGCTGCGGAGTTACTGACGCATGGACGGATGATTGCCACACAATTAATCGCGCTGTTTTGGCAGCGGATGAGTGCACGTAGAATGATAAATATCCACCATCTGCCACACACCTGCTATCAGAGGTCAGTGCCGTAGCAGAAGGACAAATGGGTGGCGCCACGGGGCAATAAGGTTTCTCCGAGGGACACTTATTTGGGCATTCAGTTTGCTCTCATCAGCACTACTTGAGCCGAGGTCAGGAGAGGCATTTCCACAGCAGACGAATTGCGATCATTTTGCTGATTCATCCAGCGCTTCTATTCACGTTCCAATGGAAGTTCCATCCATACCAGTCGCTTTTGGTTGATCGCCTGGTGTGTGCTAGTGGTTGTCCAATCAAAGGGTTCATTTCCAGCGCTAGCCTTTGGGAGTAAAGATCTTCGAAGTGAATGATATCCTGAACGTAAGTAACTCAAGTGTCCGTGGCTCAGATGGAACACCCCTGTCAAAGACATAGAGAGAGAGAGAGGTTTTGAATTGTGTGGATGAAGAGAGAATTTGAAAGGAGAGAATCTCAGGGCGAGCACGATGCGATTCAACCCTATACTTATGCATTTCGCATTACGATCGTCTTTGTGCTAAGTAAAAACATCGGAGGGACGGAGGAGGATTCGAATATTACGTCCTAGAAATACGAAAAGGAGCACTCGATTTCAAATTGAAGTGACGCACCGGGCTCTACGCATAAGTAAATAACCATTTTACCCACCTGCAACAGCACTGTCTCTTCTCAAAAAGGCAATGTATTGTCAACAAACAAACGTGCAGTTACGAAATGCGTCGGAAAATAGGTGGATAGAGGTGATCGAAAATACAATTTCGAGAAAGGTTCCTCTAAATATTGAAAATAAAGAAATAAATTAGTACGTACTGTAAAAACAAGTAAAAATTATTATTACTATTTATGAATTACTACTTATAAAAAATGGCCCATCATCAAATGTACACATACACAAAAATTAGCGTGCCTGCTCAGTCAGTAAGTAATAAGATTGATTATAATACTCTAAAAGATAATTTCATATTTTAAGTCAATGAATCTCCTACGCCTTTTACATAACACGGTTCAAAGGAGAATTAAAATTACTCTGTCGATGGAACGAAGGCCTCAAAAGCAGAGGGGCTGCAGCCATCAAGGTATTTCCCATTCTTGTCAGCATCATCACGCTCTGTGAAGACCAGGTCGCCGGTTACCTGGCCGACGGTTGCCCGGACGATGACCTCCGAACCCTCCGCCTGAATTCAACGACTGAGAGCCCGCGTTTGCAGCACTGCCCGACGCACCGCCGCCAAAGCCACCCTGTGTAAAGGACTGCGTTCCCGCGTTAGCCGCACTGCCGGAGGCACCGCCCCCTAGGCCACCGGCGTTGAAGGACTGCGTGCCAGCATTGGCTACGCTCCCAGCGCCACCGCCATCACCACCGAATCCGGACGTGAACGACTGCGACCCCGCGTTGGATGCGGAAGCGCTGAATCCATTGCCGGAGTTGAAGGACTGCGACCCAGCGTTTGCCGCACTGCCGGAGGCACCGCCACCGAAACCACCCTGTGTAAAGGACTGCGTTCCCGCGTTAGCCGCACTGCCGGAAGCACCGCCCCCGAAGCCACCGGAGTTGAAGGACTGGGAGCCCGCGTTAGCCGCACTGCCGGAAGCACCGCCCCCAAAGCCACCGGCGTTGAAGGACTGGGAGCCCGCGTTAGCCGCACTGCCGGAGGCGCCGAAACCGGGTCCGCCGAAGCCAACGTCTGGCCGGTTGTTATTCCGCCTGGGGTCCGCGGCACGAGGGGTTCTGAGCAATAAGAGCAGTGGGCCCTCTGCAAGAGAAAGAGCAACCAATCAGACGAGCAATGGAAGAGATGTAAAGAGACGTGAGGATGTCGCTATCCCGCAGCAGGGAAAAATAACACTTGCATACGAAATTTTACCGGTAATTAACCTCACTTAGGGTTACATCCATGCCAAATGTACTTGAGCTCGTGCACTTACGAACTCAGTCCACGCTTTAATACTCAAGTATTAGAGTATGCAGATAGTGTAATGCGCCGAATCGGGAAGGTATCGCCAAATTGAGTATGCTGTGTGAAGGGAAAAATCCTGCCAAAAGCAATCGAACGCAGCCGATTGCTGATGTCAGCACAGACGAGGCCCTGTCGACTGTAGCGCCGCCAACGGAACTTGGACTGCGAATTCAAGAGAGCGGAATGAAACGGAGACTGTGTTGTGTGGCCTCATGAACACCACATTACTAACGTTTCCATTCTTTGCCTTTCCGGAGATCAGTGTTGATGAATATATGTGTTCTTTTTAAAGAGCGTAATCCTTGAAAGATGATGTTCCTCACGCGCCACACAAAGTTTGCATTGACATTTATATCGGTGCTGATTGCAGAAATTGTGAATCATTGCATTGAAAAAAGGCTAAAAAAGTGTGTACTCTGGGTTTCAACGTGAGGATAGCGATGGACTTCGAGAGTCCTTTCAATAATAACCAACAATCGTATGTAATAAATGTAAAAGGTGTCCATTCCAAATGTCCTTCGACAATGCTGGCACCACAAGTGTGGGCTTCTACTGGCACTTGTAAGTGCTTCCGTCCGAAAGTACAAATGACACGCTATTTGATTCCGCGCGTGAGTCTCGCTTTGGCGAGGCGCATCGTCACGGGCTGTTAACAAGGAACATTGTTGATACAATTATGTATGCATGTGATTATATACTTGTGAAATGTGTTCGAGATGAGCGCATATATCTCTCCCTAATCAGTATTAACGGGCTGTAGTGAGATGAGTCTGAAATGAACTGGCAAAATAGCCCCTAATTCTCTAATTCCAAGCTCGAACCCTCACAACTTCTGCATGTTCTCAGAGCTAACCTGCGCAATGACGTGCCACGAGTAAAACGGCCTTAAAAAAGGACAATGCAATTTTCTGTGACTATCATCCTTGTGTTGGTACAAGTTTTCGTCCCCTGGCAGCGGTACCATCGCTCTGAGGTTCACAAATTCATTTGAGCGCATTGCGTTGTATTTGAGAGCATTGCGTCGTCTTATTATTCGCAATATTTAAAAGTTGATTGAATCTACGTGGGATTTGGTCGCTTTGCAGTGTCAACGTATTGTTTATTTAATGTCTACGATAGCCTCATGGTCATTATTATCGATAATACTGCAAAAACGTTCAGGCTTCAATGAAATTGCCTGGGTTTAAATTATTATCCTCTAAATCACTCACAGTTCTCCAAAGAATGTTTTTTCCTTTGCACCCTTCTGGGGGGGGGGGGGGATCTGGATGAAATCGTAAGTTTCAGTCGAGGCGAATGATTCGCGAGGGCTCAAATCCTATCTAGTAGAGTGATGGTGATGCGCGTGCGCAGTGAGAATGCCAATTTGGAAAATGACATCGAGCGAATTACGGAGAACTTCAAAGCGCAAAGTTTTCCGTCAGTAATCCAATTCTATATTTTGATTGGTAGCTTTTGAAAAAAAACTATAAGATCAGTTTGAGTAGATTAGGCAATTTCTCCTGGAATGTATAAATGGTGTGCAGAGAGGAGAAAATGCGAAGTGGATGAAGATTCAACAGATGAGGTTTTTCCGCCCGACCAAGGTCAACAGGAGGAGGGGGGGGCAAGCGGGCGGACGGACGGGTTTGGCTCGGGGGGGGGGGGGGGGGGCAACTAATAATGAGGGGGGAGGAGCAACGCGGACGATCGCAATCACGAGGATTCGGTGGAAAGGACAAATGAGCCACGGCCACTCATCCCCATGCAGCCGTTCTCTCGCGAGCTTAAAGCAAGGCAACGCGGCAACTACTGCCCACTTGTCGTGAGTCGGTGACGTAATTACGGGTTCGGGTCATTTGGTCGCTTCATAAAGGGAAGGAATCACTAAGAAGCGTGCGAAGAACAAGGAAACGTGCGAGGTCCATGCAAAAGCCAGGTCATAAGCGGTCACGTGCTCTTTCAGCCAGACTCATAGGAGCCGAGGAAACCTTTCATTTCTGCATGCGCTTCTAATGCAATGGAATGCAACTCTTGCCAAGATTGGTCTCACTCGGGGGAAAGACCTCTTTAGGTTGGCAGCACTGCACACTTGCCTTGTTGCTGTGAGTGGGCCATGATTCCCGCGACGGCCAAGGCGCACAGCACGCACAGGGGGGCTAACTTCGCCATGTCGCGCCTCTCCAATTGCTCTGCTGCGGCACAAAGAGCAAGAACAAGACAGTTGCCGTCAGCGGCGATAGGCGAGGCTTTTATATTCATTCATTCTCCCGGCGCATGCGCTATTGGAAACGCCCTCTCGCCGCCGCCAATGCCTCTGGCGGCGGTCAAATGAGGCTACCCAAGGTGGGGCCTAGGCCTAGGAGAAATACGGCTCATTTCGGGGCCTCCCAAATATTCATTTCGCTTCATTCAGCCCGATCACCTTGAGAGAAGGCGGGTGGTGGGGACTCGCCGGTAATTGGCGAAAGAGCGGCCAGGAGGAAAGAAAACATGCCAAGAGCAAGTTGCACTTGATGGGGGAGGGAGATACAATCGAAGCGGTCGCAGCCAATCAATCAACAGGGAAGAATCATTTGCAAGGAAACCGTGGAGAGAGGTTCGGTTGTCACTGTTCGTCTAGCGACCCTTTCCTCTCTCTCTCTCTCTCTCTCTCTCTCTCCATAAACTCGTAATGACTTTCCTTACATCTACATCTACATCTACATAATACCTTGCGAGCCACCTCTAGGGTGTTTGGCAGGGGGTGATCAATCACCAGCATGCAGCATGCATTTGGACTCCCACATGCACACCACACCGTCCAAAAAACGTCCCGTATAATAACAAACTATACTACTATATGCTGTTAGAAATAGAATATAGAATAGAAATTCAGAAACATGCATTAAGTTTTACATAGGTTAGTAGGCTACACTACAAGTCATGCAATCTATTTACAAGTTCTATTGGTGCCGTTATAATCTCTTATTGATCGTGGAAAAAATGACATTCGGAATCTGTCTGTTCTGCAATCTATCTCTCTTATTTTATTTATATTATCTGATCTTCCGTTGTACGTTGGCGTCCGCAAGATATGGTTAACTTCGTCAGAAAAGACACTGCTCTTGAATTTATCTAAAAGGTTTAGTCTATTTTTCAATCTACGGTCCGACAGAGATTCCCATCCGAGTTTATCTAAGAGGTCAGTTACACTAACAAGACTATCGTAACGACCTTTCACATACCTGGCAGCTCTTCTTTACACGCGTTCTAACTCTGTTATTAAGCCTTTTTCGTGAGGGTCCCAAACACTGGCAGCGTATTCCAAATGTGGTCTAACGAGGGAAAAGTAGCTAATTTCTCTCACTTTGTCGTCGCACTTTCGTGACGCCATTCCCTCCCTCTCGTTCGATCATAGCTTAGACGTCAACAAATGCAATTCGCATACATTGGGATACTCTCAGGCCTAAGGCTGACCTCATTTATGCGACCTTTCGTTTTTTTTGCCCGAACCCAAACCACCCCAATTAATCCGATTCTCATGCCAACCATCACCAATCGACTAATCCACACCGAATTAACGACGCGAGGATTTTCGATAATTTTTTGACACTACTCACTACCGACTCACACGCCCGTTGAAGACTCCGAGGAATATTTTGGTTGATGCAATTGTTTGGTGTAATTGACTACAAGTGCTCTGCCTGTCGGTTCGAATGGAAGCGACTCGAAGTCGAGAGAGAGTTTCTCCGTAGAATCAAGAAAAGCACCGATGACGAGCGTAGTTTCGGCGTTGGAGAGAGTGCACGGGAAACGGGAATGGACGCATGGTGAATGTTAATCGTGGTTCAACGTTTCCTCGGGTCCACCTCATAAGGTGGACCGTAATTGTTGAAAGTGCGTGATCTGCGGCGGAATTGAATGTCGACCGCGTTAATTATCTCAATATTTTTGTGACGTGGGTTTGCCTACCACGACAGGATACTGGCGAGGCCCGTCGAACAAATTAAGTTTCTTATACCAATAGATTGCAGGAGCACAGCAAACAGAACGCCGTTCCGCGGAGTAACATTAAGAGGAAGGCTTGGTTATAGGGCACAAATGAGCCTGAGCGTCACGCAAGCCGATTTCGCGGGAAGACCTTCCTAATGTGCCGCAATTGGTGTTTCCTCTGCTCCTTATCCTGGCGTTCGTTCCAATGAATGGCCTTCGTGTGATTGTGAATATTGGGATGCGTTACGAGCAGCATCTGCTATGTTCCGGGATGCATCCATCAGGGGATATCGGTCCACGACGAAGAAAAACAAGGAAAATGGCGTTCAGCATTCCGTCTGGTTTTGCACTGAGAACGGCAAGTCGGAGTTCGACATGTGCCGACTCCAATTTATTTTATTTTTTTGCACCTGATTTTACCGAGTGTTTTTTAAAGAATGATATTTGAACATGAAGCAAATTCATAGCAATTTATCATTGTCACAATGTGGCATCGAAATAGAATCGCATTGTTTGAAATATCATCCGTAAAAAAAAGAGAAGAAATAATTCTTGATTTGTTAGCCGCAAATATAACTCATCACTGATCATCAGGTAATAAACGTGAGCACCGTCGAAGGAATAAGTGACCATAGAGTAGTAACTGCAGTGTTTTCTCTAATCACCGCTGAAAATTTTAAAAAAGAGCATAAAGCTTTGAGGCAACAACAGTAACTGTAGCAGTGTGGAGCTGTGGGGCTTACAAAAAACAGGGGTCTTGTCTTGTAACAGCATTAGTGTGTTTACGATTAGGGAGAAAAAGATCCTTTAAATAGAGATGGCTACCATATTTGAAGAGATTGAACATAAAACAAGCCATGTTATATTTTCTCATTGATTTCAGATCAAGCTAGGACAGCCTTCTAAAATATGGGGTAATGTGTTCATCTCACCGTAAATTAAAGATGAATCTCACACAGGAGTTCAACAGACGTTGTTGCTGGATATTCAACTCCTCAGTTAAGTCATTGTGTACAAGACTACGGTAGTCTAGGTGAGGGAGAATGAGTACGGGTACTAGTTTCTTTTTTTAGCTAAAGTGGCAGTAGATTTCTATGGGTTTTTAAATGATGCAGAATTACGTTTATTTTTTTGGGATATCATCATCGTGTGTTCTTTCCAGGAAAGATACATTGTTAATGCCAGCCCCAAAAAGTTCACACTGTTACAGAACGGTATGCACACTTCCTCGACCATTATCATTGGAAGTTCTGTGAAATTTATATTGGATACTATCTTGCTGTTGCCAATGATAATGGATTTAGTTTTTATGTAGTTTAACACGAGGAAATTTAGCTTAGCCCAAGATGTGATAGCAGATACGTCCTCATTAACCTAATTGATGGTATCACCGAGTTTGTTTGGAAGGCAATGGCAACAGATCTGCAAATCATCTGCATAGATCATATATTTGCAGTGACCAATACAATTTGGAAGGTCTCTAATATGCAATGAGAACTAAAGTGGCCCTAGAGTGGAACCTTGTGGAACACCACTAGACATTGTTAACCAGTTAGATAAATCTCCTTAGGAACCATGTAGGTTCGAAGATTTTCGCGGCGTTGGTTAGATGATTTTTCCATTCTATTCGGGTTTTTTTTCACCGCGTTTGTTGTATTTTAAAGACAACAGTTTCGCCGGCGTTACAGTCGGCGTCTTCAGGTCGAAGGTAAAATTTTTGGAAAACTTTTCCGCCTTTTATAGGCATAAAAGTTTTCGCCTTATATAGGCGGCGGCGGCTGCTGATCCGCTGCTGCTCTCTCATTGGCCGGTTGTCCATCTCTCATTGTTGGTGGTCGGAGAATCCTCTTCCATGCAGTATGCAAGCTGTAGCCTTGATCTCTGTTGAAATTTGCGGGCGTTTTCGCTATCTCAATGGCTTCTATGATCAAGCGAGGGAAGTATTTATTCTCTTTAGCTATTATCCTGGCGTCTTCAAAGAGGATGTTATGCCCAGGTTCACTCCAAGCATGCTCAGATATGGCTGAGAGTTGGTGCTGCTTGTTTTTCGTAGCCCTCCGATGTTCCTGCAATCGGACTTTCATTGATCTGCAGGTCTCGCCAATGTAATATTTACCACATGAACAAGGCACTCGATATATACCCTCATAAAGGTCCATTGGGAGTTTGTCCTTCGCACCGGGTAGCATGTCTGATATCTTTGCCACGCAATTGAAACGTGTAATTACGTTGTGTTTTCTGAGCATTCTGGCAATCTTTTCTGATGTGCCCGCCACAAAGGGAATTGTGGCGTATGCTTCCGGCTCCGGCCGGCTCTCTTCCTCAGAGGTCCTTTTTGGGGCTGCGTCTTTGTTCTCCTGCTCCACAAATCTTCTATTCAACATGCTACTGCTGTAGCCATTCCTTACCAGCACTTCAATGAGATGCTTCTTCTCCGCAGATAGTGACTCGGTGTCTGACATGGCATAGGCACGATGTATTAATGTTGCCACCAAGGAGATTTTTTGCACTGGGTGGTGGTGCGAAGAAGCGTTCAGATAGCGGTCAGTATGCGTTTTCTTTCTGTGAACGGCATGTCCTAGGAGCCCATTTCTTTTCCTTTTTACCAAAACATCCAGGAAGGGAAGTTGACCATCATGTTCCATTTCCATTGTGAATTTGATAGCGTGGTGCTGCGAGTTGAGATGCTGTAGGGATTTCTGCAATTCTTCGGCGCCATGGGGCCAAATGATGAACGTGTCGTCAACGTATCTCAGCCAGAGCGATGGTTTCTTTTCGTACGACGCGATGGCCTTTTCTTCGAAATCCTCCATGAAAAGGTTCGCTACAATTGGAGATAGTGGAGACCCCATAGCTGCCCCATTGTTTGTTCGTAAAATTCCCCATTCCATAAGAAATAAGAATTTCTTAGACAATATTCCACTAATTTGGGAAAGTCATTCGGGATGCCTTCAGAGATGAGTCGTCGGATGATATCCACTGATTCTTGGATAGGGACGTTTGTAAACAGAGACACCACATCAAAGCTGGCTATGATGTCTTCGTTTGTGACGGAGACCGTATTAAGAATATCAATAAAATGGGATGAGTTCTTCACATGCGATGAAGTCCGTCCAACGTATTCCTGGAGTGATTGGGCTAGATATCCTTCGCTATATCGCTTAACGAGTTTGCGTTGCCTTATAAATAGTTAAAATATGGCATTATTTTTGTTTTGAATAGAGTTGATTCTCAGTCTATCACTCACTTTCATTTGTGCCTTTAACTCACGTGTAATCCACCGAACTATCGGTCTTTTAAGCTGAATCGTTCGTTTTGGAGCGTGACGATCAGAATGTTAGATAATATGTTCCACTTTCAAGTCAACGTTAGTGGATTCTAGCACTTTTATCCAATCTGTTTGAAAAAATTCTCTCCTAAAGCTGTCGGTATCGAAATTTTAATTTGATCGGAAGACAAGAGTGGATGGCATCATTTTAGGTGCAGTAAATTTGTATGTCACGGTGATCTTGTCATGGACCGAGAGAAAAGGAACAGGGGACTGACTAAAGGAGGAAATCTTTTCTTGCGAATCAACAATACTGATATCGAGGAGCGTGTGGCTGTTTTCGGTGTGATGAGTGGTGTCCAATGGAAGCAAATACAGATCGTTTGAGTATATATAGTCATGTAGAAACGCGCTATAATAGTTATCACGGAACATGCCGGCATTAAAGTCTCCAACAATTACTATGTATTAAAGGTAGGACTAAATTTAATAAATATATTTCCGATATTTGAGATATGGCCGGCCTTTGGAGGTCGATATACAACTAACAATAAGAGTTTTGAAAAATTAACCCCCGTTATTTCCATTACAATAAATTCAGGTCTCGGCTCGTACGTGGGTCCCGAAGTAGCAAGGACTGATGAGTTGAGGCAGTTGTGGACGAAGGCTCCAACTCCACCGCCGACTTCATCGATTCTATCGTGACGATAAAGGTGATAATCGTGAACTTTGACCATATCCTCGGTAATACTTTGTTTTAGCCAAGTTTCAATCAAACGGATAACGTCTGTATGATTTGAATCGAAGTTCAGTCTGAACTCATCAATGTGGCTCATAAGAGATTGGCAGTTCACAAGGCAAACACTGATGTCTTTTCGAGACCTTTGGAATTTAGGGAGTTACGGGGGGAGGGGGTTTATGCTAATAGTTTGTTTGGATCTTCTTCCGTAACGATGGAAAGCCACTCGCTACCATCGTTTACACGGGCGAACACACGTCCATTTCGTACCCACAGATACCGCATTTTTCCTTCTTTCTTCAAGTCGCGAGCAGCCGCGTATAGCCGTCTATTTTGTGGGGATAATGACTCATCGACGTAGATGAACTGGTGATTCGGGCTCAAGCTTGTGTTCCCATAGTAGTCCCCTAGTATAAGGCTGGGTTGCCTCTTCTTGGCTTGAATGAGCCTTCGGGCAACACGGGAGCTTAGGAAAGGAGCGACGATTGTCGGTGTCATATACTTCCAACTCCACGCAAAACGTCTTTGACAGTTAAGAATTTCGCCTACTATAAGTTCAGATGGCAGTAGCATCGGCAGCTCAGCATTTGCCGCCAAATTCAAATCACTAAAACACGACCTCCCTTTCCATTCCAGGATTTCAACTCTATTTTCTTCAGCTCAAAATGACCGCAAACTCGTACACACGAAATAACTGATTCTCAGGAGCGAATGGGTAGTTTCATTGTATTTTTATTTGGAGGAAAGAGCCATCAAGGCCTCAGGGCGGTAGGTCATTGGTTATCTTAGGTTATTGCACATAAATTAAAATCATATATAAAAAGACAAAAATAATATTTATTATCATTAGTACATTATTTATGAGAATAACAAAACTTAGCCGAATAGTTCTGTGCTACATATTTTTTTCATGATGAAGTTCTGAAGAATGATTCATGAAATCCTGGATAAAGAAAGAATAGAAAGAAACACAATCAGAGTACATCACTTGAAATGTTTCAGAAATTAAAGGAAGATTACACCTCCCTATGAAAAACACAAGTAAGATATGAGAAAGACTAGGACTCAAACAAAATTAGCTATGACTATATTGTCCATAACTGAGTATTGCACTGTCCAACAATTTTTAGAGATATCCACAAAAATCAGTTCTGTAAGACAAGAATGGAAGCAGACGCGTAACTATGGGGGTAGGAAGGGGGATACATCCCCCCCAAAGCCTCAGAGAAAAAAAAAACAATTTCTAGTTTTGAGATATAATAACTGCGTCTGCTGAAAGTTAAGTTCTTAGTGCGAAAATTATGTGAAATGTATTTCCAGGCATGCTATTTTTCAAAAAAATTCCCCAACGGAGGTGGGGAATCGCCACCCCAGGCTATCCCCTCCCCCCAAAGCATAGTCCTAGTTACGCCTATGAATGGCAGCATGGATGATGCGATGATTCAAAACTTTCTAAGGAACTAGAAATACAGCTCAGTAACTTCTTAGAAGAAAATTATCTTAGACTGTTGCAAAGAGTATTTCAATACCAGGTTAAAATTAAAGAAAGATTCACATGACACCAACACAAAAATGCATAAAGTTATCTTCACTAACAAACACATTTGGTGTAGATAAGTGAAAAATAAAGGATTTAAAAAAATGATTTACTTAGTAACTTCAAACCACAGATTGTGAGTTTGGATATTTGGTGCAAGCACATAGAAGCATAAAAACAGTGTGACGAGCGAAGGATGGACGTTAGCTAAGCATAGAAAAAATTTTGCATTCCTTTTACGAGATCCTTGGAATTTAATAATAATCGCTTCAAGCAGACGAACTTCATTTGGATAAATCATTCTTAACAGTCCTATACTTACTCCTCGGGAAAGATATGCCATTATCATTTGAGCGGAAATAAACTGACTTGTCACTGTTCTTCTAAAGAGTTGGATTAAGTTACCCAAATTGAAACATCCAACAACTATGTTCTTGAGAAAAGTACTTCACAACACATGACAGCAGATGCAATAAAAATGAATGTGACTTAACTGGCTACAGTACGAGGAAAACAGAAAAACTCACAGCCCTTGGAAGGGCAGTCCTTAACTCCGCCACAGTAACGTATTTCTTACGATACTTCAAATTTTGAAGATCTATTACATCTACATAATACCCTGCGAGCCACCTCTATGGTGTTAGGCAGGGGGTGATCAATCACCAGCATGCAGCATGCAATTGGACTCCCACATGCACTCCACACGGTCCAAAAGCGTACACATACCTGGCAGCTCTTCTTTGCACGCGTTCTAACTCTGTTATTAAGCCTTTTTCATGAGATCCCCAAACACTGGCAGCGTATTCTAAATGTGATATAACGAGGGAAAAGTAGCTAATTCCTCTCACTTTGTCGTCGCACTTTCTTAATATTCTTTTAACAAAACCAATTTTACGATTAGCTTAACCGGTTATTTCTCGAATATGTTTATTCCACGATAGATCATTATTGAGTCTGATATTACGATGCGATACACGCTGGCAGATGCCAAAATTCTTCGATTTCAATACAGAACTCCGAAACAACTCAGTTCACTTCACGAATATTACAATAGTAATGGAGTACCCTTGTTTCACTTGAGAGGACGCGGATGTCACCATCATTTGTTTGTCTATTAACACTTCGACCGAAAATATAAATCATCAGAAAGAGACATTTAGTTATCATAAGAAAAGGCAGTGTTGCGTAAATTGGAAATTCATGGCTGAATTATGCATTTTCATAGCTACAAATATTATATTTAACAACAACTATAAGAATAGGTGTCGCAAATGCTTACGGGGTTTAGGTGGAATGCGGCAGGAATTATCAGTTTGGCTGGCCTCGATCTTAACACCTAAAGCTGACAAGTTCCTCGGTGATCTCACTGTCTGAGAAAGGGTCTAGAATTGGTGGAAAATTAATTGCGTATGCTTGGTTTCGCTATTTAGTGGGCCCTTTTCGCTCTGTAGCGTTGAGGTGTTTTTTCCCGTCCCTCCATATCGAATCTATACTTTTGTAAAATATATCGAATTGTTATAATTTATAGAATTTAACATCTACGGGGATAGTTGAGCATTCATTATGAAGGAAATAACCAATGAGTGTATGGCAACTTAATGTGATCGCAAATCGTTCAAATCAAGTGCCGCTATAATCGAAAGTTCAATTCGTTAATGGTAGCAGATACGGAAATTGGCTTATCTCCTTTGTTATTTCTGTTAGCCTATTGAAATTTGGTTTTCTAGGTGCATCTTAACCTTTTTTATGCAGCCCTTTGCAAAAATAATGAATTCGATATATATCGATTCTGCATATCTTCAAATTAATCGTATCGCTATTCCTTAAAGGTAGTGTTGCCGCGAGACTCGAGACTTTCTCGTCTCGAGTCTCGTCTCGTTTTCGAGACGAGACTCGAGACGAGACCGTAGGGTAGAATTCGAGACGAGACTCGAGACGAGACCACCTTTTGACGAGACGAGACGATACTACCTCCACGAGACTCTCGAAAGTCTCGAAATTTAGATACAGTCCTTAATTGATTTTTGGCATAGTTTTATGCCTAAAACTATATCCTTCAGTTAGGACGAAATACATTTTACGTTTTTCTTAAGCATTATATTTTAAATACAGCTGAATAATAACTTT
Organism: Ischnura elegans; assembly: GCF_921293095.1. Taxonomy (NCBI): domain Eukaryota; kingdom Metazoa; phylum Arthropoda; class Insecta; order Odonata; family Coenagrionidae; genus Ischnura; species Ischnura elegans. The sequence goes on from NC_060247.1 coordinate 144,460,991, forward strand.
TTGATAGATGATCAAAGTATAAACTAGAATATTTGTTGAAAAACCAATTTCTGAATGCATGAGCGACACTTATGGAGCCAAGTAAGGGAGTGTTAATGGCTGACTACTTTTCCTTGTTTCCCGGGATAATTAATTTGGAAAATTGGAGCCTTATTTTAATGTAAAAAAAGTTCTGGCTAAACTTTCGAGAGCCACAGCATTGTGTTACAAAAATGTGTTACGTTGGGTGGTCACCCTCGCTCGGTATCTTTTGCTTTGGGTATTTCCTGCATTTATTTACTCTTGATTTCTTCAGAGTTCCAAGGTCTTTCTTCATTCTGCACTTGTAAAAGCATCGAAGTATCGTAAACATAAGACTGCATTATACAAATATAAAATTAGGACGCATGACGAAACTTATTCCGCGTCGGTAAGCAATACTGCACAACATAATAGATCGTTACGAAAACGCCAGAAATCATGTATGACTTTCGTAAATTGCTGTTTCCTTTTTCTTTCTACCGTTTTTTTAGCAATCCATCACAAAATTCACGTTTATATTACTTCAGTAATACATATTACTGCGCCCTTCATTTTTAAATTTTCCCTAAGATGGCAACGACAGTATAATTTTTATTACAGCTTAGAGGAATCCTAAATTACCTCTATTTCGATCGCTTCAACTCCATTAGTGAAAGGTTTTCACACGCCGTGCTAACTCCAAGTTATACATTAAGTAAGAAAAATATATTAAAATTCAAACATTTTTACAATTAGTGAATTTCATGAGAGACATAAGCGTGTTTATAATTATATTCATTAAAATTCATGTATAGTTATTCAAGCTGAACTCATCTGAGATCCTGCCAACTTCATTTTTTTCTTAACTATGAAGTCTGTGGTGCTGTCATCGGCACTAAAATCTCAGTAAGCTGAAGAGTCATGGTATCCTCAATTTTTTATCTCACTCATTTGAAGATATTCGGAGAAAATGAAACGTGCCACAGCATTTTAACTTTTCTGAAAGAAAAAATTCGAATCGGTTTATAATTGGTAGAGGATATTTCGAGGTGGTATTAGTATCTTCGTGTATTGCTATCTCATTACCCTATTGGAGTCCCATCTCTAAGGCCATGTCCGGAAACATTTGATCCGCATGTAATTGCAAAACAATGTGGCTCGCGCGGCTGTTAGCTAATAATTATTTCAATGTATTGCATATTGTAAGAACTTATGGAGAGAAAGTCGTACTTAATTTTTTTACAATTTTAATAAATTTTTAAAATTGGCGGTGAAAAAATGTGTCGTACACAGCTAAACCACACTTGCCGAGAAAAGCCTGTGGAGGGGGGCAGGAGGCTGCTGTTGGCCGCGCCGCGATGTACAGGGATAAATATAGTATCAATTATAAATGAAAATATTCGAATTAAATATTACTTGCAAAGTAATTTTACGAGAATTTCAGCCAAATATCCTGTTCAAAATTATTACGTGTTTTGACTATGGCTACATGCTTAACTGTTTTGACTGTTTATCACAATGGCCATAAAAGATTTTTTTAGCCACAGAAGGCAAGAAAATCCATGTTATTGAACCGTACAATGTATATATTTTTCTAAACTAAATAGAAATGTGACCTACACATCTAATTTTATTCGATCGCAGTATTTTAGGCATAACTAATTCCGGTTCTAGAAATGTAAAAACTACTATGTCTTTACATGAGACAAGTGTAAAAATATGTTTACACACATAAATACAGCAGAAATTAAAATGACAAAAGCTTTCTCGGGCACCAAGTGAGTGGTTGTTGTATAAGTAGCCAAAGTTTGTGTCGGATTGCCACCGTCGGGTGTTTGAATAAGAATACGTTCTGCTGAAAGTGTCTTTTTCTTGTCTGAAAGATCTTCAAATTTATCATTCGCTAGGAAAACACCAAAAATTAAAACGTATGCCCCGAAATCGTTTGTATAACGTTGCCTTTGACAACTACATCGCTATCATCGTTCAACAATTCGATAATCGAGCCTCTGATGAAGTTTTCCGATGGATTTTCGTATAAATGCCTGTGAATGACTTTTTCAGTGTAATAGTCCTGTATAATAATATAATTTTCGGAAACACTGGATAACTATAATAGATTAATACGCACGTTTATTTTCAACTTATTAACAAATTTTATAAATTATGAATGTACCAGTATACCTGTATTTTTTCGCCGGTATAAACGAGGGAGTACTATTATTCCAATTTAACCCCTCAATCGTGACTTTAAATTCCCATGGTCGTTCCCTTAGCGTGCGTCTGCGTCTTCTGAATTCCATGCCTTAAGCGTGAAAGACACACTGTATGAGTTTGAAAGTTTCATTAGGTATTCCTATCTCTTATCTTCCATATATGTACTTTCAGTGAGTATACATGTGAGACATATCTGCCTGATTTCGTTCTGTGCCTCTTAATTGCCTCTGTTTGTGTGGTCGACTTTTTTTAGAATATTTTTTCTAGCTGATGCCAGGATGCTTCCTCTAGGAGCGGCGACTGGTGGACGCCCATGGAAGATAGTCTACCACTTACGCTCCGATTTATGTGCTTTCTTAGCGATTGTATGTTCAATGTGGGGACGCTGAATGCCTTCCTCTGTGGCTCATTATCATCTCATCTTCTGTCTCATCTTTTCCTTTCTCTTTCTTCGTGGCAATGATAGTGAAGGCTTGGACCGTCCAGGCATTGTCTCTCAATAGTTCTCGGAACCTCGAAGACCTGCCAGCATCTGGTATCTTATTTATGACGTTGGAAGCTGAGAGTTGGAGTTTTTTTCGCGCTTGCGTTTGCAATGGTGGTTTTATTTTTTTTGGCCTTGGGCCCCTTCCGTATCTGAACCCCTTCTTAGTTGACCATGCCTTCTAGCTCTCATGAGTGGTCTGATCAGAGTGTGCTTGACTTTCTGGAATAAAAGAGTGCAGAATGTTCTGATACGATTTCGTAAGTTACAATTGGATACTCCCTTGACTCCAGGTTCGAAGATTTATAGCATCTCATTTTTCTGTGAATTTTCAAGAAAATAATTGGGAAGAGATCGGCTGTGAAGACGCGCCTCTAACCTTTGCGTGTGATTTAGTTGAAAAGAAATATTGCCTATTCGTGTAAAAAGGATCCTTGGAATTGGAGTTTTTTTCGATGATGAAATAATTACAATTATAGTGACTGAGACAAACCGCTACGTGGCATAGTTTCTTTAAAATTAACAAAGAAAATTCCAAAGCAAAAAAATGCGCTTTCACTATAACCTTTCGCCCATTAGTGAATATTTTAATCTTAGTGAACAAAATTATAGCAGGACAGAATTTAGAACAGCACAAAGGACGGCTCTCGGATACCGATACGGAATGTGCTCGATCGACCGGACGGCATATTTTGTTCAACAAAACCCATAAATTGAAACGAATAGGGTTGAAAGAAGAAAGTGTGCAGTGAGTGAGATAAACATAAAGAGATACGAGACAAGATACAGATGTAAAACTGCCCAGGAACCTGTGTTTTGAGAAACCCCACAGATTTTTGAACTACTAGACACGGCATACAGGGAGCAGGCAAAAGTAAACGGCGGTGAAAATTGTAAGTACGTATTAATAATAATCAAGTTCAACAATGTTTAAGATAATATAATTTTTTGAATTTTTTTCGGTGATCGATTAGGATTATGTCTACATTCCATTTTTAGACATTTTTCGTTTTATGTTATTATTTTATTCATTGATTATCAATAAAATCAATGATTTTAGCACCAGTTTGATGCAATTGGTGTCCAGATAAATATGTGCTTGCAATTTATATTAATGGCTCTCCTATTTTTAAGACTATCGATTAAGCGATTCAGCACGCTAACTTATGGAAACGACGCTAAATTTACTGTGGGGGAAACGAGACGATACGAGAGTCTCGTCCGAGACTCGAGACCGAGACGAGACTGGGGTTCACGAGACGAGACTCGAGACGATACCAGAGGTCAGGAAACGAGACTGAGACGAGACTGGCGAAAGTCTCGTCTCGTCTCGCGGCAACACTACTTAAAGGATTTATCATCCACTGGTATAATTTTCTTGGCATTTATTGGGGAAAACAATTGAATGGAAAGGAAATCAAAAGTATCGCAGATTATACATTGCAGATGTCAGTTAAGGTGAAATACCGTTACCATTATCAAGGCTATTTTGCAAATTGGAAAATCTTGAAAACTATTTCTTTCATACCGAAGAAATTTGGGGAATGGTTACAAATTAGTATTTTACATACTGCATTATGGACATATGTTTGGCGAGTGGTATTTCTTTATATTTTTATCAAAAGAATCTGCGTTTCATTTTCAAGTTTCGCTTGTCGGAACGGTTATGAACTTTAAGAGTTGAAAAATAACCACAAAGTCATCACTCTCTTGAAATTTTTAAAACCTTATTCCAATTATGTCTCAATGCTAAAATTAACCTATCCAAAGAATGAAATATTCGTCAAACTAAATCATATTGAAAATAACAAATATTTTTAACAGTGAACAATTAAGTTCCTTACCCTTTCAAAAAATAGCGGGGATATATTTGAATATTTAAACCACTTATGGACACATACTTCAGCTGAGAAAGAAGCCTCAAGTGCTTCGAAAGCTTCGAGTTTATTTATCCAATGTGAGTGTTTCTTTTTTGTGTCTCTGTGTTTATCGATATTGACTTGAACTATTTGTGTATAATATAAAAATGCCATGATAGACCACAAAAACATAGACACAAATAAAAGAGAACTCACACGTTAGTTTCAAATATTCGACCTCTTAGGGTCTTCGTCGGGAAGGAGACAAGGAGATACTGAGGAGGAGGACAGAGGATGCCCAAAGGCTGAGGGGATTAGGATAAGATAGGGGAAGGGAGAGAGTGGGGAATGGGGGATGGGAAAGAGGAGAAGGCTATGGAGATAGAGATCAGTGGGTCCTGTTAAGACCAGGCGGGTTGAAAGCTTGGTATAGCCAAATGGAAGACTGCTCAAGAGTTTTCAATTCTAGTGGTGAGGCGGAGGGTGGGAGAGAGGCAAGTATTCCTATGTGAAAGCAATCATCAAATTCTAAATTGTGGGAAAAGGCGTGGGTAGGGACAGGAAGCGAAGCAGATTGGGAAGTGGGTTTGCAAGAAGCTCGATGGTTGTTAATCCGTAGGTTGAGTGAGGTGGTGGTTAAACCAATGTAGAAGGCGGGGCAGGAATTGTATAAAAGGATATAAATTACATTACTAGTTGTACAGGTGGGGGATGGAGTGGAAGGAAGCGGAAAAGTGAGAAATTTGTTAGGAAGTGACTGGGTAATGAGGATAGCACACGTTTTGCACCGGGGTCGTTGGCAAGGGATAGGTAAAGAGCTAGTACGGGTGGTGAACCTTGAGAGTGGTTTAGTCGTTTTGAGAATGGAAGATAGATTTGGCGGCCGACGGAAGGTCTTCAGATCAAAGTTTGCGCCATGGGAAGCAGATTCTGCCCTTCATACGTAAATTTATTTCTTGGTATCGTTTTATCTCCTCCCCCTCACTCCTTCTCTCCCCCTTCTGGTGATAATCAGTCTCTGGAGCATACGGTGGTCAACTTATCTTCCTACTCCCTCACTCCAGACGAAATATCCGTGCTAGATAAGGGATTATCTTTCTCACCCACACTTAAAGTCGATCCTGTGATGCTCGTAAGCGACACTATCAAGTTTTGCCGACGGTTGAAATGGAAATTCTTCTGGGACGCTCAGTCCTCTCCAACGGCTCCGGCCGCTGTTCAAACTCCTAGCTCTCATCCCTCTCTAGCTAAATTCAAACCTCCTTCGACTCACGAACCGAAACCTCTTTCCGCCAATCACCCCGTAGAAATATTCACCAATCTTCTTCTTTCCAAAGTTTCGGACCCCGCTTTTCTTAACTCTCTTCATCCTCCAACAAACCTCTCCACTACCGAAAAAAGAGCACTGAGCAATCTGAGAAAAAAGTCTGATATTGTCGTTACTTCCTCAGACAAAGGATCTACTATTGTTGTGCTCAACTCCACCGACTATCTAACCGAAGCCCAAAGACAACTCTCTGACACCTCTTCCTACACACCTATCTCGCATGATCTCAACCCTGCCTTTCACCGAAACATCCAATCCTTTTTAAAAAGGAAAGCACCAAAAGAGGGCCTTTCTAGTGGTGACATTTCCTTACTATCTCCACCCCATCCGCGAACCCCTCACTTCTACATTCTACCGAAAATTCACAACGCAAACAATCCTGGTCGCCCAATCGTCTCCTCTTTAAATTCCCCCACAGAACGAATCTCTTCCTTTGTTGACTATTATCTTCAGCCTCTTGTACACTCCCTTCCTTCCTACATTAAAGATACGTACGATTTCCTCAATCGCCTCCATTCTACCTCTCTCCCGGTTGATAAAGACAGCATTATGGTCACTAACGACGTGACCTCACTATACACCTCTATACCTCATGTAGAAGGCCTTGCCTCCCTTCGACACTTTCTTGACAATCGACCTACACCTCAGATACCCAGCACTGACTTTTTAGTCGATATCTCTCACCTAATCCTCACTAAAAACGCCTTCTCCTTCAACGATAAACATTATCTGCAGATCAAAGGTTGCGCCATGGGAAGTTGATTCAGCCCTTCATACGCAAATTTATTTCTTGGTCTCCTTGAAGAATCCTTCGTATCATCCTACCCACTTCAACCCTCACTTTGGCTTCGCTATATAGATGATATTTTCGTTCTCTGGCCTCATGGAGAAGACTCACTGAGCTCTTTCATTTCAGCACTCAATGAATTCTCCGAACTATCTTTTACACCTAACCATTCCCCCTCCCGAATAACATTTCTCGATGTTACCATTTCCCTAGATAATAAAAGTTTCATCACTTCAGTCCACATGAAACCTACTAACAAACAACAATATCTTCACTTCAACAGCTGTCACCCCTCACATACTAAAAAATCCCTTCCTTACTCTCTCTCAGTAAGAGGCCACAGAATTTGCAACAATCCCGAATCCTTGGACACTTTTCTTAGTAATCTTCACCACTCCCTTCTTCGTAGAGGATATCCTGAGAACCTTCTGCGTAAGAAAATCCTACACAATACTTACAAACCCAAAATTCATACCAAGAAACAAACCACACATCTCTCCCTTTCCACCACATACTTCCCGGGCGTGAAGGCTTTGAACAGAATCATCAAAAGCCTTTTTCAGATTCTTTCTAACGATGTCACTACTGGAAAAATCTTCTCTATCTGTCCATCCTTATCCTTCCGTCGGCCGCCTAATCTATCTTCCATTCTCAAAACGACTAAACCACTCTCAAGGTTCACCACCCGTACTAGCTCTTTACCTATCCCTTGCCAACGACCCCGGTGCAAAACGTGTGCTATCCTCATTACCCAGTCACTTCCTAACAAATTTCTCACTTTTCCGCTTCCTTCCACTCCATCCCCCACCTGTACAACTAGTAATGTAATTTATATCCTTTTATACAATTCCTGCCCCGCCTTCTACATTGGTTTAACCACCACCTCACTCAACCTACGGATTAACAACCATCGAGCTTCTTGCAAACCCACTTCCCAATCTGCTTCGCTTCCTGTCCCTACCCACGCCTTTTCCCACAATTTAGAATTTGATGATTGCTTTCACATAGGAATACTTGCCTCTCTCCATATATATATAAATATGTGGCCGATCGAGGCGAACGAACAAAAATTGTACTACTAAAACATAGACACACGTAAAAAAAAGGGACACTCACAAATAAACGTTCAGACGTTTCAGCGGATTGATCCGCTATCCTCAATGCTGAAGGTGAACTACTGCAGGCAGGGTAAGTTCCTCCAGTCGCCCTCCTTGGTGAGGTAGTGGGGGTGGAAGAAGGGGAAGGGGAGAGGGGGGGGAAAGGGAGGGTAGGGTTTGTTTTGGCTTTTTAGTGGGCGATGTTTAGCCCGGGCGTTTCAAACGCCTTTTCAACCCAGATGTGGGCCATCTCGCACCAAAAAAGAGCAAACCAGGAAACTGAATCTCACCACCACATTCTTCCCGGGCTCTCAAAAAATTAAAAAAATATTAAAAGATCTGTACCCTATCATCAGAAAAAACAAAATCACGGCTGCTCTTCTTCCATCCTGCCCCTCCATTGCCTACAGAAGAGCACCTAACTTAGGTAATATTTTAAAATCCACCCGCCCCCTCCTACGGCACGCTCTGCCCCCACCTTCCTCCCTGACTCCATGCAACCGCCCCCGTTGCAAATGCTGCCCCCTGCTACGCCCCACCACTTCACCTGTCATCAATAGATCCTCCTCCACACCGTCTTGCACTTCCTTCAACGTTGTATACAGGCTATTTTGTAATTTTTGCCCCGCGTACTACATAGGAGAATGTACCACACCCATATCCATCCGTATGAATAACCACAGGCACTCCTGCAAAACTCCCCCCTTTCATGAACCCATCCCCATTCACACTTCCTCACACAACAGTACCTTCGACCAATGTTTTTCCCTAACCTTCATTGAAGTTTTGCCAGAGAGGGCAACTATCATCGAGGTGAGGACGAGGGAGATGGCCCACATCTGGGTTGAAAAGGCGTTTGAAACGCCCGGGCTAAACATCGCCCACTAAAAAGCCAAAACAAACCCTACCCTCCCTTTCCCCCCCCTCTCCCCTTCCCCTTCTTCCACCCCCACTACCTCACCAAGGAGGGCGACTGGAGGAACTTACCCTGCCTGCAGTAGTTCACCTTCAGCATTGAGGATAGCGGATCAATCCGCTGAAACGTCTGAACGTTTATTTGTGAGTGTCCCTTTTTTTTACGTGTGTCTATGTTTTAGTAGTACAATTTTTGTTCGTTCGCCTCGATCGGCCACATATTTATATTATCGCTTAGTGCGCTTTCATCAAGATTTTATATATATATATATATATATACATATAATCTTGATGAAAGCGCACTAAGCGAAAATATGAGTATGTGGCCGATCAAGGCGAACGAACAAAAATTGTACTAATAAAAACATAGACACACGTAAAAAAAGAACACTCACAAAAAAACGTTCAGACGTTTCAGCGGATTGATCCGCTATCCTCAGTGCTGAAGGTGAACTGGTGCAGGCAGGCTAAGTTCCTCCAGTCGCCCTCCTTGGTGAGGTAGTGGGGGTGGAAGAGTGGGAAGGGGAGAGGGGGGAAAGGGAGGGTAGGGTTTGTTTTGGCTTTTAATGGGCGATGTTTAGCCCGGGCGTTTCAAACGCCCTTTCAACCCAGATAAAAAACCCTAGGAAGCCGGTCTTCACCTCCCCCTCACTGGTCTCACACCCCCACCCCCACCCACTCCTCCGCCTCTCTTCCTTTACAAACCTGACCAGGCCACTATACTCGAACTCCCCCCCCCCACCAATGGACTTTCCGGCACCACCCAACCCTCGCCCCCCACCGCGACCGCCTCCAGACACTCAGAGTGAGAACGAGGGAGACAATGTTGCGAACCCTTCCCCCCAAGACAATGGAGTGAACATTTCCTCGCATGTCCTCGACGCCAACGAGCGGGCAGTCCTCAGCAAAGGATTATCTTTTTCACCCACGCCGAGAGTTAATCACGTGAGCCTTGTGACTGACGCCCTGAATTTTTGCCGGAACCTGCGATGGAAAGCATTCTGGCAGTCTCAACAAAATACATCTTCCAACCATGACACTCTTCACCCATTGGCTCAATTCGCCCCACCGTCTGTACGAGAGCCTAAACCACTCCATGCTAACCATCCCGTAGAAATATTCATAAAACATTTTCTCAACAGAATCAGTGATCACAATTTCCTCCATTCTCTCACCCCACCTAAAAATCTCACACGCCTGGAATTTCAGGCCTTAAGAAATCTCTCCGCCAACAAAGACATCATCATAACCACAGCGGATAAATGCTCAACGGTAGTCGTTCTCGACAAAGAGAAATATGTGGCAGGCAACTGAACGACCCGACTTCCTATTCTCCCCTCCCCAATGATCCCAATCCGCAATTTCAAAAAGAAATCTTCTCGTTTCTTAAAAATATGGCCCCGCAGAAGGACTAAGCCCCTCCAATATTAATCTTCTATCACCTGCCGATTTCAACACTCCACAATTCTATCTTCTCCCCAAAATACACAAACCCAATAACCCTGGCCGTCCCATTGTGTCTAGCCGCAATTCCCCAACCGAAAGAATATCTGCCCTTCTAGATCACTACTTGCAACCTCTTGTCACCACCCTCCCATCTTTCATAAAAGACTCCTATCATTTCCTAAGCATACTTAACTCAACCCCTATCCCTACCGGTACCAATCTCCTAATGGTGACAATTGACGTCGTTTCACTTTATACTTCCATTCCCCACCACGAAGGCCTCAATGCCCTCAACTACTTTCTTGCCCAACGTCCTCAGCCTCACTCTCCCTCCACCAACTCCATCACCCAATTAGCTGAACTGATTCTAAACAAAAACGCCTTCAACTTCAACGACACCATCTACCTACAGAAGCGAGGAGTCCCGATGGGAACCAGAATGGCCCCAGCCTACGCAAATCTCTACATGGGTCACCTGGAAAACTCTTTTTTAAATTCCCAAACCCTTAAGCCTCTCCTGTGGGTCCTCTTCATTGACGATATTTTTTTACTATGGGCCCATGGGCGTGATTCGCTAGACACATTCATTGCATCTCTCAACTCCACCTCATCCGTTTCTTTCACTTCATCAATTTCTGCTTCCTCCCTTACCTTCCTTGACATAAACATCCGCCTTGAAAACAATACCTTCAGCACCTCCATCCACAAAAAACCCACCAACCATGAACAATACCTGCACTACACCAGTTGCCATCCACCTCACACCAAACACGCAATCCCCTACTCCCTATCAGTCCGTGTCCATCGCATCTGCAACAATTCACCATCTCTTCAAAGAGCCACACAGAACCTCCATCATGCTCTCCTCAAACGAGAATATCCAGAATCCCTACTTAAAAAGAAAATACTCTCTCCCTCCGAACAATACACCCCACGCACCAAAAAAGAACAAACCAGGAAACTTAATCTCACCACCACATTCTTCCCGGGCACTCAAAAAATTAAAAAAATATTAAAGGATCTGTACCCTATCATCAGCAAAAACAAAATCACGGCTGCTCTTCTTCCATCCTGCCCCTCCATTGCCTACAGAAGAGCACCTAACTTAGGTAATATTTTATAATCCACCTCCTACGGCACGCAATGTCCCCACTTTCCTCCCTGACTCCATGCAACCGCCGCCGTTGCAAATGCTGCCCCCTTCTACGCCCCATCACTTCACCTGTCATCAATAGATCCTCCTCCACACCGTCTTGCACTTCCTTCAACGTTGTATACAGGCTATTTTGTAATTTTTGCCCCTCGTACTACATAGGAGAATGTACCACACCCATATCCATCCGAATGAATAACCACAGGCACTCCTGCAAAACTCCCCCTTTCATGAACCCATCCCCATTCACACTTCCTCACACAACAGTACCTTCGACCAATGTTTTTCCCTAACCTTCATTGAAGTTTTGCCAGAGAGGGCAACTATCATCGAGGTGAGGACTAGGGAGATGGCCCACATCTGGGTTGAAAGGGCGTTTGAAACGCCCGGGCTAAACATCGCCCATTAAAAGCCAAAACAAACCCTACCCTCCCTTTCCCCGCCTCTCCCCTTCCCCTTCTTCCACCCCCACTACCTCACCAAGGAGGGCGACTGGAGGAACTTACCCTGCCTGCACCAGTTCACCTTCAGCACTGAGGATAGCGGATCAATCCGCTGAAACGTCTGAACTTTTTTTTTGTGAGTGTTCCTTTTTTACGTGTGTCTATGTTTTTATTAGTACAATTTTTGTTCCGCTGTTTTTTGAAAGGGTAAGGCCTATCCAGCAAATATATTTCAATAATGCAGTATGGACAATGCTATGAATAACATATTCATCACATTTCTTCCAACTTACATCAATAGTTATAAGGATATACGCCAATTTGCATATTTGCTATCATTATCGTATCAAATGATCAAGTATACTGACACATGTATTGAAAGTTAGCAATCCAATTGATTTAAGTTCCAGTCTTTGATTATCACCCCTAAAATTCCTGGTCAACTATGTCCTTGGATGTAAAATCCTACATGTTATAGCAATTCGATATATTTTAAGAAAAAGTAGATTCGATATACATCGAAAGTTAGTCTACACACAAAATATATTTCCATAGGGCATTGTGAATTATACCAAGATGTACCCATTCACAAAAATCTATTGGTCCAAAGTATATACTAATCAAGTTATGCCAATTCGCGTATTTGCTATAATAATCGATTTGATCTTTCGATTAAACTGCCATCTGTCCTTTAAAATCCGCAATGCCGTAGATTTTAATTCCAGTGAATGGTCATCTACTCTATAATTCCTGGTAAACAACGCCTGTGGATGTAAAATCCTATATGTTATTGCAAATCGATATAATTGGTGAAAACGAACATTCGATACATATCAAAAGTGAGACTACATACAAAACATGTTTCCATTGGACATTGTGAGGAATACCAAGATATACCCATTCACTAAATTTCTTCGGTCCAACTTATATAGTAATCAAGTTAAGCCATTTTGCGTATTTGCTGTAATTATCGAATCGATCTTTCGATAATATTGACATCTGTGCTGTAAAATCCGCAACGATATAAATTTTATTTCCAGTCTTTCATCATTAACCCTAAAATTCCTGGTCAACTATGTATGTGGATGTAAAATCCTATATGTTATAGCATTCGATATCATTAAAGAAAAAGTATATTCGATGTATATCGAACGTGAGACTACATACAAAACATATTTCCATTGGGCATTGTGAGGAATACCAAGATGTACCCATTCACCAAATTTCATTGGTCCTACGGATATACTATTCAAGTTATGCCAATTTGTGTATTTGCTACAATAATCGAATCGATTTTTCGATTATACTGCATCTGTACTGTAAAATCCGCAATGCTGTAGATTATAATTCCAGTCTATGGTCATCTACTCTATAATTCCTAGTCAACAATGACCGTGGATGTAAAATCCGCAATGTTATAGCAAATGGAAATAATTGGAGAAAACGCAGATTCGATATATATCGAATATGATACTCCATACAAAACAAATTTCTGTTGGGCATTGTGAGGAATACCAAGATGTACCCATTTACCAAATTTCATTGGTCCAAAGGATATACTATTCAAGTTATGCCAATTTGTGTATTTGCTACAATAATCGAATCGATCTTTCTATTATACTGACATATGTACTGTAAAATCGGCAATACTGTAGATTTTAATTCTAGTCTATGGTCATCTACTCTATAAATCCTGGTCAACAATGACCGTGGATGTAAAATCCGCAATGTTATAGCAATTCGATATAATTTGTGAAAACGCAGATTAAATATCGAATGTGAGACTATATACAAAACATATTACCATTCAGCATTGTGAGGAATACCAAGATGTACCCATACATCAAATTTCATTGGTCCAACGGATATACTGTTCAAGTTATGCCAATTTTTGTATTTGCTGTAATAATCAATTCGATCTTTCGATTATACTGACATCTGTACTGTTACATCCACAATGATATTGATTTTATTTCCAGTCTCTGGTCATCTACTGCATAATTCCTGGTCAACTATGTCATTGGATGTAAAATCCTATATGTTATAGCAATTCGATATTCGAAGAAAATGTAGATTTGATATATATCGAACGCGAGACTATATACAAAACATATTTCCATTGGGCATTGTGAGGAATACCAACATGTACCCATTCACCGAATTTCATTGGTCCAACGTATACACTAATCAAGTTATGCCAATTTGCGTATTTGCAATAAAAATCGAATCGTACATTCGACTATATTGACACCTGTATTGAAAAATTCGCAATCCTATTGATATACCTTCCATTCTATGATCACTCCCTTATTAACTATCCCCATTCCAAATTTCACCTACGTGCTTATATTGGTGACGTAGACAGGGCGATGCGTGTATTTCTTACGGGGACCTATTACAAAAAGATATAAATTCATATTGATATATCTTCATTTCGAAACATTACTCATCTAAATAATTTATATGTACGCATAATTCATTACTTCCCTCACATATCGTTAAAATTTTTATCCCCGTAATTACGTAAATAGGTCTGAAAAATGGCTCCATCTAATGAACCTTATATCGTTCATAACTTGGACTCTAATCAATCGATCTCCTTGATTTAACTTTTGTCAGATGAAACACATTACCAGTTGTAATTTTTAAGACTTTCATATTTCTACCTTGATCAACAAAAAAGTTATTAGCGATTAAAGAGTATCCAAGGAGATTGGTATCTATATAACTCGCACATTAATCGATCGAGCTGAATGGCCATCATTTCAAAAGTTGACGTTTTTGATTAAAGTATTACCCCGAAAATTTCATTCATATAGGTTGGATGGTTGCTAAGATATTCAAGATTGTATGCTCCACAAAAAAATGTCGACAATGATTTTTCGTGTGCAGGATATTTTTCGGAATTTTATTATGAATTAACCAAGAGGGTTACGGGGAAAGTAAGGTTAAACGTTAGGGTGCAAAGCACCCTAAACGGTTTCCAGGAGATTCCAAAATTTCATATGGCACTTGTCTCAACGCCGAAATCCGAGTTTGAAAATTTGCCCATGACGACAATGTAAAATCGAAATCGTTTATTCCTCGGAATTGTTTCGACGCATGAAAATTCCAAGATAGCCAAAAAATCAACCAAAAAATCCTACACCTCATGTTTCATGGAATTTGTCCAACGATTATTTCAAGTTAGTCAAAAAAATTCCTAAAGTTTTTCCATAAGAAAAGCATAGAAAACGTTCAAAAAATAATAAAAAATACTAAATATTATTTCGTCACAATGACAACCATACCAAAAAATTGACCAACAAATCTGCTTTATATCTATTGAATATCATGTTCCTCAGACGTTTAAAAGCACAAAATAAAAGTGAAAAAGTTTTAGTCCCATAAGGCTCCCATGTTAATTCAAGTCGATATATCACGAAAACTAATCGACTTTTTCAAGTTTTCAGAATTTTTCTCCCGATGAATATTTTTTTTACTTTATGTCCAATAAGCCAAATACCCACACGTATCACAGTTTGGGCTGCGAATTTGTATCAATGAGTCAGTCAGTCAATCGATTTGCTATTTTATATTAGCTTAATTAATAATAATTAATTAATTAACGAGTATGTTAGGCTTGAATTCATCAAGCGGGTAAATAGGGGGGTGGGAACATAGTTTTTTCACATGTTTTCGAGTCATGTGCCCATAAGTGGTTTAAAAAGCGAAAGAAACACCCAAAATATCGTTTAAATGAGTGAAATAGGCGGGCAATACGCTCACTCCCAGTCAACAACACTTAAGGCCTTCTTAGTCACCACGGTGATAAATGCTTTGGGAAACCGTTTTGATGTGAATGATTTACGCAATTTAGAAAAATATAGAGTGTATGGTAGATGAACTTATGAAATGTAGCCGATTTCTCGTATTTCAGCCCGTACCCTAGGATTGTATCACCTCTTGATTTACTCACCTATTTTTGATTTATAATGTTTGAATACAGAAAACCTAATGAAATTAAAAACATCATTTTTAGAAAATAAACGAACAGAGACTAATGAAATGATTATCCGAATAAATATGTCTCGAATAATGAAGTGATATTCGGATTTCACTGACGATGTATGACTCTCAATGCTGTCATCTTTTTATATCTCAGGAAGGTTTATAAAAACAAAACGAATTGATGACAATAACTATATGAATACGGTTAAGAAACTTGAATTGGAAAAAGAACCAAAGAATGTTCTACTGTCCCTTTGGATGTTAAATTCTATAAGTAATAGCAGTTCGATATATTTTACAAAAACGTAGATTCGATATGTGTCGAATGGGAGCTTGGAAAGCAAATATATTTAATTGGTGCAGCATAAACAATGCTATAATAAACATATACATACAATTTCTTCGGCTTAACATAAATAGTTACATACGAAAATTTGCATATTTGCTACCATAATCATATCGAATTATCAAGTATACTGACACGCGAAATTAAAATTTCGCAACCCTATTGATTTATCTTCCCGTTTGGTCATCTACCCTATATTTAATGGTCAAATACGCCCGCGGATGTAAAATCCTGCATGTTATAGCAATTCGATATATTTTAAGAAAACGCTGAATCGATATATATCTAATGAGACACTACATGCAAAACATATTTCCATTGGGGTTTGTGAAGAATACCAGGATGAGCACATTCACCACAATTCATTGGTCCAACGGATATACGAATCAAGTTATGCCAATTTGCGTATTTTCTATAATAATCGATTCGATCTTTCGACTATACTGCATCTGTAATGTAAAATCCGCAATGCTTTTGATTTTATTTCCGGTCTATGGCCATTTACCATATAATTCCTGGTCAACTTTGCCCGTTGATGTAAATTCCTATGTGTTATAACAATTCCATATATTTTAAGAAAAAGCAGATTCGATATATATCGAATGAGAGACTATGCACAAAACATTTTTCCATTGGGCATTGTGAGGAATACCAAGTTGTACCCATTCACCAAATTTCATTTGTCAAACGAACATGCTATTCAAGTTATGCCAATCTGCGTATTTGCTGCAATAATCGAATCGATCTTTCGATTAAACTGCCATCTGCACTGTAAAATCCGCAATGCTGAATAATATAATCCCAGTTAATAGTCATCTACTCTATAGTTCCTGGTCAACAATGCCTGTGGATGCAAAATCCTAAATGTTAGGGCAAATCGATATAATTTGGAAAATGAAGATTCGATATATATCGCATGTGAGACCATATACAAAACATATTTCTATTGGGCATTGTGAGGAATATCATTATATACCCATTCCCAAAATTTCTTTGGTCCAACTTATATAGCAATCAAGTTATGCCAATTTGCGTATTTGCTATAATTATCGAATCGATCTCTCGATTATACTGACATCTGTTATGTAAAATCCGCAACTATATTAATTTTATTTCCAGTCTATGGTCATATACTATATAGTTCCTGGTCAACCATGCCCTTGGATGTAAAATCCTATATGTTATAGCAGTTCGATATATTTGAAGAAAAAGCATATTCGATATATATCGCACGTTAGACTACATACAAAACATATTTCTGTTGGGCATGGTGAGGAATACCAAGATGTGCACATTCGCAAAAATTTCATTGGTCCAACGGGTATACTTTTCAAGTTATACCAATTTGTGTGTTTGCTATAATAATTTAATCGATTTTTCGATCATACTGACATCTGTACCGTAAAATCCGCAATGCTATTGGTTTAAAATCCAGTGAATGGGCATCTAATATTTAATCCCTAGTCAACTATGTCCTTGGATTTAAAATCCTGCATGTTATAGCAATTCGATATGCTTTAAGAAAAAGTAGTTTCGATATATATCGAAGGTGAGACTATATACAAAACATATTTCCATTGGGCATTGTGAGGAATACCAAGATGTACCCATTCACCGAATTTCATTGGTCCAATGTATACACTAATCATGTTATGCCAATTTGCGTATTTGCTATACTAATCGAATCGTACTTTCGACTATACTGACATCTGTACTGTAAAATCCGCAATCTTATTGATATCCCTTCCATTCTATGGTCACTCCGTTACCCCTGCCTTCTCTACTATCCCCGCTTTCAAAATTTAGCCTATGTTCTTATATTGGTGACGTAGATAGACGCGATGCGTGTATTTCTTACGGGGCCTATCACAAAAAGATATAAATTCATATTGATATGTCTGCATTAGGAAACGTTACTCATCTAAATAATTTATGTGTACGCATAATTCATTCCTTCCCCTACGTATTGTTAAAATTTTTATCCCCGTACCTATGTAAATAGATCTGAAAAATGGCTCCATTGAATGCAACCTTGTATCGATCATAACTTCGAGTCTAATCAATCGATCCGCTTGATTTAACTTTTGTCGGATGAATGACATTATCAGTTGAATTGTGTATGACTTTCATGTTCAAAACTTGATTAACAAAAAAGTTATTAGCGATTAAAGCGTATCCAAGGAGATTGGTATCTATATAACTCGCACATTAATCTATCGAGCTGAATGGCCATCATTTCAAAAGTTGACGTTTTTCATTAAAGTATTACCCCGAAAATTTCATTCATATAGGTTGGATGGTTGCTAAGATATTCAAGATTGTATGCTCCACAAAATAATTGCGACAATGATTTTTCGCGTGCAGGATATTTTTCGGAATTTAATTATGAATTAACCAAGAGGGTAACGGGGAAAGTAGGCTGAAACGTTATACCATTTTTCCGAACTGACGGCGGCTGGGTGGAAAATAGAAACTAGCCAACGAGAAGCCCTGCCCCTTCCACCCCTTCATTCCCCTCCGCTCCCTTCCATCCGGCCGACCGGCGTTGCCATCATTGGGAATAACGGTACTTTTGGGGGCGGCAGAACGAGTGCTGTGCGATCTTCAAAGATTCGGCTTGGCAACACTGCTAGCTGGAGAGCGATGTGCACTCCTCGGAGTTCGGAGAGAGACTGCGGGCTCTTCCACACTTCCTCCTTTCGCTCTTCTGTGATTGGCTAGATGAGTGGGTGGGTTTCGAGCACGCTTAAGGTCAGCCGCCTTCGGTTCAGGAAAATGGTATAGGGTTCGTAGAACCCTACACGGTTTTTCTAGAAGATTCCAAATTTTCACATGGCACATGTCTCAACGCCTAAATCCAATATTGAAAATTCGACCTCCTCTACAATGGAAAATCGAAAACGTTTATTCCTCGGAATTGTTTCGACGCACGGAAATTTCAAGATAGCCAAAAAATCAAGCAAAAAATCTTGTATCTTGCGTTTCAAGGAATTTGTCCTGCAATGATTGCAAGTTGGTCAAAAAAATTCTTAACGTATTGCCATAAGGAAAGCATGGGGCAAAAAAATACTAAATATCAATTCATCCCAATGACAACTACATCAAAAAATCAACCGTAAAATTTTTTTTATGTCAAGGGAATGTCATGTTCCTCACATATTTAGAAATACATTATAAAAGCGAGAAAGTTTTAGTCCCATAAAGCTCTCATGTTAATTCAAGTCGATATATCTCGAAAACTTATCGACTTTTTCAAGTTTTCAGATTTTTCCTCCCGATTAATTTTTATTACTTTTACTTCCAATATTCCATAAACCCACACATATCACAGTTTGGGCTGCTAATTTATATCAATCACACAATCAGTGAATTAGTTTCCAGCTATATAGGGACTTTAACGAGTATATTTGCTCTTGAATTCATCAAGCGGGTAATTAGGGGGGTGGGAACATATTTGTGTCACGTGTTCGAGTATTGGGTCCATAAGTTTCTTAAAAAGCGAAAAAAAACACTCAAAATGTCGTTGAAATGGGCGGAATGGACGAACAACACGCTCATTCGCCCTCAACAATACTTAAGGTCGTCTTAGTTACCACGATGATATAAGCGTTGAGGGAACGTTGGGAATTGTATATTTACGTAATGGAGTGATTGATGATAGATATCGATATAAAATGAAAAATATGGTTAGCAAGGAGACGTTATTTTCACTAACTAATCATATTGTTAATAAGGTATGACGCTGAAAATTTCAGACGGGTAAGGTCAATATCATAGGAGAAAATGAAACCTATCGATATAACTTCATATCGATATAACTTCATTAGGAAACGTATCGCATCAAAATAATTTATATTTATGAAGAGTACATTGCTCTCTTAAAATAATGGTTACAGTTTTATCCCAATTACTATTGAAATTTGTCTGGAGAAGGGATATATCGAATGCTCACTTGTATCGATTATAACTTTTACTGTAATAACTGCATTAGTTTAATTTTACTTTTAAAATAATTTTGTATTATAATTTTTATATTTCAACAAGGGATTCAGTCCCTTGCCTTAATTAATAAAAAATATATTACGTAAAAATCGAATTCCTGGATTTTCGATATCGCATTTCTTGCTGGTCAATAGGTGAAGCGGAATTTCTATCATTTCTAATGGTGACCCCGGTGATAAGGATTATAGCCTTAAATTTTTGTTCATCTCGCGAAAGAGGAAACGTTTATAGAACGATTTGAGTATATCCCCATTTACTTTACATTGAAAATAATTATCGACATAAAACGAAAACTGTGGTTGCCATGGAGCCCTTATTATAAGGAAACATTTATGTTGCCAATCCGGTACTACCCTGAAAATTTTGGACAGGTGTGGTTGATAGCAAAGGAGAAAATGAGCCCTATCGATATAAATTCATATCGATATATTTGCATTAGGAATCGCTACCTGTCAAAATTATTTACATGTGTGCATAGAACTTTTCTTTCTTATCAAATGATTGAAATTTATATCCCCGTAACTATGTAAATAAGTCAGAAAAAGGGATCTATCGAATGCACACTTGGATCGATAATAATTTCGGCTATAATCATTCGATCCGCTTGATTTAACTTTTGTTGGATAAAACACACTAGCAGATTTTATATATGTGACTTTCATATTCATACCTTGCTTAACAAAAAAGTTATTAGCGATTAAACCGTATCCAAGGAGATTTGTATCGATATAAATCGCACCTGAAACAATCGAGCGGAGTAGTCATCATTGCAAAAATTGACCATTTTAATAATATTATTACCCTGAAAATTTCATTCATCTAGCTGGAACGGTTGCTAAGATATTCAAGATTGTATGCTCCACAAAATAATTGCGACAATGATTTTTCGCGTGCAGGATATTTTTCGGAATTTAATTATGAATTAACCAAGAGGGTTACGGCGAAAGTAAGCTTAACCTTTTAGGGTTCGAAGAACCCTAAACTGTTTTTCTAGGAGATTCCAAATTTCCATATGGTACATGTTTCAAAGCCGAAATGCGAAATTCAAAATTCGACCACCCCTACAATGGAAAATCGAAATCGTTTATTCCTCGGAATTGTTTCGACGCATGAAAATTCCAAGATAGCCAAAAAATGGACCAAAACATTCTCTACCTTTTTGGGAAAGGAATTTGTCGTACGATTATTGCAGGTTGGTCAAAAAAATTCCTAAAGGTTACCCATAAGAAAAGCATTGAGAGCGTTCAAACAGTAATAAAAAATACTAAATATCAATTCGTCGCTATGGCAACCACACCAAAAAATCGAGTCCATGTCCATTGAATATCATGTTCCTCAGACCTGTAAAAGTACGAAATAAAAGCGAAAAAGTTTTAGTCCCATAAGTCTCCCATGTTAATTCAAGTCGAATTATCTCATTAATTGATGCGCCGAAGGCGCTTTCATGCTGTACCGGTGATTTACTTCACCCTAACCAGCCAGATTACATTGATTATATATCTCGAAAACTAATCGACTTTTTCAAGTTTTCAGAATTTTTCTCCCGATGAATTTTTTTTAACTTTTACGTCCCATAAGCCAAATACACATACCTATCACAGTTTGGGCTGCTAATTTGTATCAATCACACAATCAATGAATCAGTTTCCCACTTTATATACGCGCAGCATAGCGTAATAAGATATTTATATGTGTGCTATAAATTTAATTAAAATTTTGATTATTTTGAATCAGGTGGATGCCCACAAAAGATGGTCCGAGGCGGGTGTCGTCGCATTGGCTTCGATCGATCCATCCATCGTCGGACGCGCCCCTCTTACGAAGTGGAGAAGACAATTAGTTGCCCACCCGTCCTGGTCATGGCCAACTGGCTCCCATCCCTTCCTTCCCTTCGCATGTTTTTTCACCTTGGACGGGCCAAGCGGTCATCATCACCCCACCCCCAATCCCATTGGTCCAATCCACCGGCAACAGGTGGCGCTCGCTCAACGATGAACTGTTCTCCCTCGCGTGGTGACGTCACGCCCGCTGCGGACATCGAGTTTCACTTTTCTTGGGTCGTTCCTTCCACGCCATCGTAACATCCCTCGAGGGCCACGGTGCTTGGCAACAAATGGGCTATCAACAGCCTACGTGTGACCACATGGTCCCGACCACGGTCTTAGAATATGAGAAGGTCTGGAAACTCTCCGTCCTGGAATGGTCATTTAATGAAGCCGTTTCCCGTTGAGGTCGGCAGGGGCGCCACCTATCCCGAACGACAAGTTCCCTACGTATATGTATACGATACTTCAGTAATTATGAACTAATTCATGGCAAAAATGAAGATAAACACATCGACAGTGGTTACTAGTTAACAATTTCATATGCACTTAACATCTTATAGCGAAATATGCCTTGAAAACGTTCTCATACGTGAGTATTAATCAAATGGAAGGCGTTGGATTTCAGGTACGTGCGCACCATTGCCTCTGAGCTCATCGGCATGTTTCCGCGGTCATATAAGAATATAGACGTTATTCCTTGCTTTCAAACACTATTTACAAATATAATATCAGAAACGCAAACGGCTTCTTTACAAGGCCGAAGTGAAATACTTCTTATGAAGTGACGTATGTTAATGTTTTTACTCTCCTGAGTCTCGATCAAGTGATATTAATAAGGCAGGACACAGCAAGCCTAAAAAAAACGATTCTATCCTTGGGACGTTTTGCGGGTATAGAATACGCATATTTAAGCGTTGAACAGGGTGAATAATTTCCGGAAGTGCTATTATTACCGTTAAAGGCTATTATATACGATGCTTGCCTACTCACCAAAGGAATAATTTGAGATTTAAGGAAGTAATACCATCTGATAGATGAGAACGAAAGAGATTTTGCAAAAAATTTTCGAATAAACTTCCACGAAAACAGTGCAATGGATATAATCCGAGGGATTTTTGGATGTCTGTTCAATTTTAGGTGTTGGCAAACTGAAATATTATCCCTCCCAAAAATAAGATAAGTATATACGACAGAAACCACAGGCTAATACGCAGTAAATATACTTTTCATGAGAGTTGCACCATCGATAACAGCTGCATTAAAAGAAATCATTGAAAGAGGTATTAAGAATGAAAACGATTCACATTTTTCCAACTTATATAATGTACACACACATAAAATCTACATTTTCAGAATGATTACACAATTCTATTGAAACTGAGATTATTCATACAATCAAAGCAAAGTAATCTCATGAAAAATAAATTTTAAGTACACACAATTTAACATTTATATTAAAATAGATTCAATTTAGTAAGAGAGAATGATGAATAGTTTATGAGAGCCGTCGCACATCATGCATTTTCTCAGTGTTACTTCATTCCTCCACTGTGATTGACATTGACCACTGGAACAGCAGAACCTGTAATTTAAAATATGTATACATTTTGGAGTTTTAGCACACCAAAAAAAGGAATCGTACAGCTATTTCATCGCTTCTCAGGATCCTTGGGGACTCTAAAAAGCGAAATCCCCGAAGTCTTGTGGTCATAATCAGTGGTGCAACGTGGAACCACACACGTCCACGGCATTTTCCTTTTGTCAGTAAATCTACAATATATATCCACGAAATATTAATGTAGAACAATAAGGAAATTATGTAGAAAACTAACATGCGAAAATAAATTAAAACTAAATCTTCATTAATTACAAAAATCACCATTTCCACTCGCCTGTAGCACGCGCTCAACGATAAGGAAATGAACTTACCCGCTAATGCTTGCCCTCCGGGATACGTGGCGCCGCCCCGGCAAACGTGCGGCAGGTTGAGGAAACTACTTCAATAAAAGACCATGGGTTCTCAATGGAGTGGGATAGGGAGTGTCATAGGGCCATTTGGTTCTGACAAATGTGTATTCATACAATGATGAAAATAGAATGTGCTACGCAGTGGCGCAGCGAGGGGGGTTTTTGAGGCATAAACCCCTCCCAGAGCTCATAGAAATATTTAATTTTAATTCATTTTACTTAATTGGATTAGGATTACTAGTAGAATAGCGTACGTTTCCCTCAGAAAGCCGTAAAACTCGCCGCTTAGAACCATTAATCTTAAAATTTTTCGGGAGGAGGTTTCCCGCAAATCCCGCTTACCCTGGCGGGTATGCAATACCCCCACACCCTTAGTACTACTTGCGCCCCATTAGCTACCCATTCTTAGCTGCGGCCCTGGTGCTGCACATTTGTGGGCGTGGCGTAGGCCATCGCAACAGCGTGAAACTCCACTCTGTGACGCAAACACTCAAACAAGGAAATGTAATGACCACTCAAGGGAAGAATTATGCAAAGGGTTTGCAGGGCATGTAATAGGGCCAAGCAACACTCACTAACGACAAGGCAAAATAACTGCACTGTAAATGCCGTAGGAACTTATAAATAAATGAAAGGATAAAGAAAGAGACGCAATGATTCGTCCCAGCGAGAGGGTGCCGCCATTAGTTTTATGAATCTTGAAACCGTGTTCGTGGACTATGTTGTATTTGCAATGAATTTGCGAGATAGTGTAGTCGTCTGGTAGTGGCGAATAATTACTCAAGTAGCATAACAAAGCGGAAAGGATGGATTTCATTCACCGATGCGCTGCTAGGTGGGTTTTGCATTTGTGGCGACATTCGCCGAAGCATGACGCAAAACAAAGGTCGTGGTTTCATTTTATCATGTTTGACATCCTTGGCATGGGAGGCAATACTTTCGATAGACATGAAATAGAGGTAAAGTTGGAAGGAATCACTCACCGAGATTTAAATGGATTTCGCGCAATCAAGGTCGAGGAGTGGAATGGGTGAGATTGGAAAGGAGGAAGGGAGCGAAGGAGTCGATCTTTGATTCTGGGAGAGGGATCCGAATGCAACTAGCACTCTTTCAATCTTCACTTTTCTTTGCGTTTCGCTCTTGCTACACACAATCTGCAATTGCTGCGTCCTTCCTTTTCCCGTTGTCAAATCACTAGTTGGAAATTACTTTTGAGTTCTTCTTTCAATGAGATGTTTCGCAAATGACGTCGTTATCCTTCTTCTTGGCACAGGCTTCATGTTGCTGCATTTTCTCCTTCATTTTCTCTCCGGCCTGCCCTTACATTTTACCGTGTGACGTCATGGCGCATGCCGAGTGGTGGTGTTCCTCAGGTGACGCAGGCGGTTGGTGCGGGGCACCAAGTGCTCCAGTCAGTGCAGGTCGGGGCGCATGTTGGCGTCAACGACACCATAGACCGTGTCTCTACATCGACACAATACCCTGCGAGCCACCTCTAGGGTGTTTGGCAGGGGGTGACCAATCGCCAGCAGGCAGCATGCAATTGGATTTCCACATGCACACCACACGGTCAAAAAAACGTCACGCATACTAACAATTTGTACTACGACTCGCTTTTATAAATAATTATAAAATTCAGAAACATTCATTAAGGTATACATAAGGTAGTAGGCTACACCAGTGGCGCAGCGTGAGAGGGGGGTTTGGGGGGAAACCCCCTCGCTCCCCCAGAGCTCAGAGAAATTTTTAAGTTCAATCCATTTTACTTAATTGGATTGATGATAAGAATAAAATAGTGTAAGGATTGATAAAATATCCCTCAAAAAGCCGTAAAAACTCACAATTTGAACCATATATCTTACAAGGGGAATACACGACATTCGCATCGCCGATCGAGCTCAAATTTTGCGATTCGGTAGTTTATGGGTACAAATGTAATATGCCGAAGCGAGACGACGCACTTCTCGTAAAATTCCGAGAAAAAAGCAATTAAAAATCGTAAAAAATGAAGGTAAGCTATATAAGCTGTTTTAAACGCCTATGTTAACATTGGGTGACAGCCCAGTGGATACGGTGTCCGACTGTGGAGGTTAGAGATCGATGCTCGCTCAGGGAACTTTTTTTGTGTTAATTTTTAAGAATTTTATTGCTTAAATTTTTAAAGTTCGTTTTCTTATCTTCGTTACTACTATGGAATATATTTTTAAAAGAGTTTTTTTTTTTATATTTAAATCAGGAATGGATCAGCTTGGGATCAGGAACTGAGGATGAAGGGTGGATAGAAACCCGGCGTCGGCATTAGCCTGCTCTTAACGAAAGGCGCTAAGGGGACCACGGCTTAACGTCCCATCCGACGGACGGTGTACTGCACAACTAGTGTAATCCACATTACACGCAGGAATTGAATTTAGGAATGCCCCTTAATTCTTTACCGAGATTTGGATGTGGAAGGCCGGTACACTGCCTCACCACTCCAGTTAATCCTTTATTTGCAATTTTCAGAATGGAACTCTGTTGGGTATTTCCCCCCTCCCCTGCGGCGAGTGTCGTCGCACTCGGCATTTTCCAAGGCCCGGCGAAGTCCCTTTCGGCCCCCTTTCTCTTGGTCTCCGCCAAGGGGACTCGACTCACACCCTTTTGGAGTGAGAGAGTGCCGTTACGCGAGGGTCAGTAACCCTTTTACCCTAGCATCGATGCCCTCGCCGACTGCGTGGGTGTTTGTCAGTGTTTCACAAATTCCGGGAGCGTGTGGACGCGGAGTGTTCGGCGTGCGCTTCCCCGCAAGTTGCGCGCGAATAAAACAAATTCGATTGAAGGTGTCCTCGCCTTTCATTTCATCATAACCCGGGGCACACGTCCCCGCGCGCACTTCTTCTGCGCCACCTTCGGGCCGGATTGCGCGAACATTTTTGGTCCTTCGGGCCGGATTACACCAGTGATCGGCAATCATAATTGGAATCTTTGTGCATCGGCGCAAGATTATTTCATCGCGAGGCATCTCCCGGCAAACACTCAAATCGTGGTCTTCAAGCAGAGGACCATCAGCACTACTCATCAATCAGCATCTCCAGAGAGGTGCCATCCAACCAGCGGAGGACACATCAGTCACCGCAGCGGCATTGGCGCACCAGCAGCGCAGCATCACTACGCAGCCATCGCAGCACAAGGTAGGCAGTGAGTGCATACCCTTTCCGGTCATTTCCCCACTGCTAATTGACCCATTAAGGCACGTTTCTCAGAGCGATGGCTGAGAAAATTAAAGAATTGATTGCAAAACGCAGGCAAATCAAGGCTAGAGTCACTAGATTCAAGAATGTTGTGGAAAGTGTTGAGATTCCTGATGGAATCCATCAATTGCGTCTCCGCCTGGAGAAATTTAAGGATTGTTGGCAGGCCTTTGAAGATGTACAATCAGAAATAGAATTATTGAATGCGGAAAGCGACGGAGAGTGGGACGAATTCGAGGACGCGTATTTCGATGCCGTCTCAAAGGCCGAACGAATAATCTACATCTACATCTACAAATTACCCTGCGAGCCACCTCTAGGGTGTTTGGCAGGGGGTGATCAATCACCAGCATGCAGCATGCATTTGGACTCCCACATGCACACCACACCGTCCAAGAAACGTCCCGTATAATAACAAACTATACTACTATATGCTGTTAGAAATAGAATATAGAATAGAAATTCAGAAACATGCAGTAAGTTTTACATAGGTTAGTAGGCTACACTACAAGTCATGCAATCTATTTACGCGTTCTATTTCTGCCGTTATAATCTCTTATTGATCGTGGAAAAAATGACATTCGGAATCTGTCTGTTCTGCAATCTATCTCTCTTATTTTATTTATATGATCTGATCTTCCGTAGTACGTTGGCGTCCGCAAGATATGGTTAACACATTCCGTGCTGACCGTTTTTTGAAGAAAATGCCCTGTGGCTGACTTTTTGGCAAAAATTTGTATTTTTTTATTATTATTTTAACGACGTGATCTTATGATTTGTGATGCCTGCTACATGTTTTCGCACTTTTTTTAAAAAAATAACCCTTCATTTGATAAAAATTTGAAATTTAAATTTTTTAAGTATCCTGTCAAACTTTTGATACCGTCCCGCAACACACCTACATGTTTCCCACATTTCTTTGCTCTTTGTCAGTACTGTAGCGAAAAGAGACTTTATCTGTAGACTGTATACTGTAGACTTTATCACTTTCTGGAAAAAAATAATGGAAATAGTAATGCAGCAAACATTATTTTTATAATCTGGAAATGATACATTTAAATACGATTTTAAATGTTTTATTGCTCAAAAGAAAATATTGCGAGTATTACCAATATTTCCAGCAAAAGTGTTGCTCCTTATGGTGGAAAAATTATTATGAACGATATGATATCCTCTGGATAAGATTTTATAATGATATACATTGGTTTATAAATGAAAGGGGAAATTTGTATAAACGAAGAATTGTTGCAATGAAACATATTGTTTTACAAATCAAAAATTGACCAGCATTTTTAGAATAATTTTTCAGTCACTAAATACTTTGGATAAAATAATATCTTTTTAAATAAATATTGAAATAGAAAATATAAAATGTAAACATTAAAAAATAATTTTTTCCCGCTGGGTAAATAATTTTCTGCATCACAAATTCTTGTGATACTTCTGGAAACAGTCAAGACACAATCGAGGATCAGATAGGCAGGTGGGGCTATAATATGATGTATCCTGGTGGACATTATTCTTGAAGCACTGCCTACATCTCTTCTGTTTTCGTCTTTTCTGTCTATCGTGTTTTTCATATAATCGGGGAAATCCTATATAAGTCCTAATAAGCCCTTGGTTTTGGTTGAGGCAGACTAGGATGACTATCTCCTCAAAGGGATCGAAGGTACAGATATTGTCATAAGAGGTTCTATAACTGGAATTAGAAAGTCGATGAGAGGAATTTTTAAAAACTTTTCTTTGAATAAAAATTACGTTTCAGCAACAGTGATTTCAGTAGGTGGATTCCCAATTTTTAGTACCATTAGATGAATTTTCTTTCAATGGGAAAGTCAGACATCATTTGATCCCAATGATCGATGCCACAATTTTAATTGCTATTTTCAACCACCGCCTGTGGCTTTCTTGGCGTGCACCCTCGCCTTTTCGTAGATTCGTTCATTTTTTGCACTGAATTCAGCGATGATCATCCGCACTTCCCTCTAATCCGTCCACCTTAGGATACCGATTTTATGCTCATGAAAGGCCTCCACCACCTCACTTTTCTTTAATTCGTAGCAGAGCACCAAAAGAGGAATAACTTTCTTGCCTCTCCTCAGTGTCCCCGTCAAGTTAGGTTTCCCATTTGGATGGAATCTAGAACTGGCTACACTGTTATAAAAGTTATCAATATGAAAGGATTAGCCTCAGTCAAAATGATCCTCCATCATTTGTTTACCATCTTCTCCGACTCCCCTTTTCCAGACACTTCTGAGTTGGAGAACCTGCAGCGCCAAACCCTTTGCTTCCGTCAACATATACAACTTCATTGCGTACCTGTAGCGCTTTCCCCTCATATATTCACTATATCCCAGCCTAGCTCTCCATGGAATCATAGACTCTTCCAAACTTAGGTCACGTGAGCGGTTCACTACTTTTTCCACTGTTTCCTTGAATGCGTCTATATGGGGCTAATTTGGAATAATCAGTGGGCCAGAGGAGTGTTAGAGTCAGAGAACGTAGATAGGTTCTTGTTGATTTGAACGGCTTGGAGAATAGACATGAATTGATCAAGCGACTTCTCTCTCCTGAACCAATGCAAGTCATATAAAGATCAAGCTTTTCAATTATAGGAGATACGGGAGATTTGGATAATTCTAGCACGAAAAATAAGGCCAAAAAGTGGGGAAATTCTTCTATGGTTTACTTCAGGACACGTATTGCCCATTTTATATCCTCGGATGTATATATCCTCGGGCCGGATCAGTTTCTCCGAGTTCGGCGGTATGTGACTGGGTTAGTGGAAATTGTTCTCTTAGGCATTTTTTTTGTTGGGGAGGATGCCAAATAGAATGCTTGTAAGTATTTCGGATATTATGGAAAAAATCAAGTAATGAGTCTCTAATTCAAATGCTAGTGAACATAAGGATGGGGAAGTCTGGCTATTGTGCAGGAAATGTAAATAGTAAAAATAAATTGCAATGTGGAACCAGGACTTTACTGAAGTTATTGTAAAATTTATGGAAATATATTATTTCATGCATAGCAGCAAATAAACAGGGATAACAACAAATTTTGCCATGATGAAATCATAGCAAATAAAATTCACTCTGAAACTTAAAAAGTATAAGAACGGAAGCATTTATTGTTATCGTAAGGATAAAAATACACATACCTGGAGTATGTCCGAAATTAGGCAACCAGCTAAGCAATCTACCACGATAGCGTTAATTGACGTTAAAAATGAAAATAGCAACAAGGGAAAAATATCTGTATTCCTTCTTGTAAAAACCAATTAAATAAACACAATCTAATCATTGCGTTAAAAGTCACAAAGAAAGATAAAATACCTTGTAATAAAGTAATTACCTATCCTCGTCAAATGTAAAAGCTTCTTTTTATTATTTCGCTTTGAATATTTGCGAAAGTTTTTTTTTAAGGTATAAGAACAATTATGAGAATATACAACTGTTTTTTGCATTATAAAATTAAAGTAATCAAAAAATACACTGTAAAAAGCCACCCCCAAAGACGTCCTTGCAGAGCAAAACCGGGTAAAATAGAAAAACACAGAAAAAATCGAAAAAAATATTTTTCGGAGCTTTCCGCACGGCAAACAGGCGAAGAGTGGTGACTGACCCTCTCCCATACCCTAACAGCGGAGGCTGGCGCTCAGGGCGGAATATAACGCAAAAAGGAATCATGACGTAGCGTCTACGTCATGAGTCACTGGGTAGTGACTGCCATGACGTAGACGCTACGTCATGAGCACGGAACGTGTTAACTTCGTCAGAAAAGACACTGCTATTGAATTTATCTAAAAGGTTTAGTCTATTTTTCAATCTACGGTCCGACAGAGATTCCCATCCGAGTTTATCTAAGAGGTCAGTTACACTAACAAGACTATCGTAACGACCTTTCACATACCTGGCAGCTCTTCTTTGCACGCGTTCTAACTCTGTTATTAAGCCTTTTTCATGAGGGTCCCAAACACTGGCAGCGTATTCCAGATGTGGCCTAACGAGGGAAAAGTAGCTAATTTCTCTCACTTTGTCGTCGCACTTTCCTAATATTCTTTTAACAAAACCCATTTTACGATTAGCTTGACCGGTTATTTCTCGAATATGTTTATTCCACGATAGATCATTATTGAGTCTAACCCCTAGATATTTCACAGATTCAACTGCCTTTAATTGCGTGCCCGGAATGATATAGTTACGCTGTAGGGAGTTATTCTTCTTCCAGAAATTCATTACGACGCATTTTTCCAAATTTAATTCTAACTGCCAAGCATCGCACCAAGCTTGGATAGCAGCAAGGTCATTCGTTAGTTCATCTATATCTTTGCTGGAACGGATTTCTCTGTAAACTACAGCGTCGTCTGCAAATAATGGTAACTTACCCTGCACTACTTCTCCAATGTCGTTTATATAAAGAAGGAATAGGAGTGGGCCAATGACACTACCCTGAGGAACGCCAGAAGTGACTCTAACCTCGGGCCGTATTCTGTATTTCGTCGGTGCCGCACCGGTCGGTTTCCCTTTCAAGCCCACCGACTGGACATCAAACCGTACCGACAACGGATTCCGCACCGACGACGACACTTTCAGCGATTCAGTAAGGTCGTCGGTTTCAAACCAGTCGGTACGGTTCCCTCCCCTTCCCAAACAGGGAAAATCCGAATATATCCGAAGTTTCACGTGTCTCCACCAATGAAAGAAGGGTAAAAACAAGTGAAGACTCATTGGCACAGTTTGTTGTCGTCATTCTCAATCTTTTTATTTGCGGAGATTACGACTTAATGCTAGATTAAGATAAACGATATTGGATAAGTTGTTAACAATGCTTATATAATGTGTGGTAGTAATGCTGTACCTACAGAATCGAAGGAAACAATATTACAACATCACAATATAAAGTTTGTATGTGATGGAGATTGTTGTTGCTGGAATGAATTATTGAAACTATCCATGAGATCGTAGTTTCTTTTAAATATTGGTTCCGTATATTGCTATTTATTCATGATTTGGTAATATAGTTGTCATTAAGTAAGTTCCGTCTAAATGTTATCAACAGAAGGTTATGCCATTGGCACCGTAGCAGACGAAAATAACATGCCATGGAACGTGAACGTAGGATTCAAAAGCAAATGTAAATGTCATACTAGAGGAACGAGTTAGGAAATTGTTATAAAAATTAGGAGCTGGGTGTAATTAAAAGAAGTGTAATGACGAGGAAGTAAATAAATTGTGATTGGGTGAAATACATATGTATAAGTTGCGCATTCCAAGTGAGAGAAAATGCGATAATATTGCGGTAAACCTCATACTTATTAACAAATATCTTCTTTTATCGTCAAGGGAATCAATGGCTGACGATGAAATGAAATATAGTTGCCTGTTACAGATGAAAGAAACTGATACCGTTGTGGCAAACTTAATACTTAAATAAAAAGATCTTATTTCTATGCCGAGAGAAACGCCAAATTGATGATGGAGTGAAATAACAGTCGCCTATTCAGAGTGATATAAAGTGATAACATTGCGGCAAAACTCATATTTAATCAAAAATATCTTTTATACGTCAAAGGAGCAAATAAATCATGATAGAGATAAATAAAGCCTATTACAAGCGAGTGAAAGTGGTAACATAAATGAGAGAAAGTCATTATATGTTAGCAAACCTCATTTTTATTAACCATTATCTTATATTTCTGTCAAGGTAATCAATATAGATGATGACACAGTGAATTATAGAGGCGTATTCGAAGGGGCAGAAAAAGATAAGATTGCAGAAAACCTCATTATTTATTTGGTGATGAGGTAAAAACAAAATAAAACGTGCAATGCGCACCGGGGAGTTCATGAAACCCACTAGTCGGTGGCCGTACCGACACCTTTTTGCTGTCGGTACGGCTACCGACGATCTCCCGTCCTCTCGTCGGTGCCGCACCGACCGGGTTCGACAGAATCGCACGACTTCTTACCGGGAGTCGGTGTGACGTCGCACCCGACGAATCGGTGCCGCACCGATCGGTTTGGAGTTACAGAATACGGCCCCTCATTGGAGACTGCACCGTCTAATACTACTCTTTCGACGCGGTCGCTCAAAAATTCTCTAATCCAGGAAATGACATTTTCGTCTAGACCATAAGATTTAAGTTTCATTATTAACTTTCCGTGGGGTACTTTATCAAATGCCTTTTTGAAATCAAGAAAAATCGCGTCTACTGGAATGTTGTCTTCCCCGGAGACTAAAATATCGTGGGCGAAAAGCGCTAACTGAGTTTCGCACGATATGCTTTTCCTGAATCCATGTTGAGTTCCCATTAATAAGTTTTGCGCGTCTAGGTGTTTCATTACCGAGCTGACTACGATGTGTTCAAGGACTTTGCAAGAGATGGACGTTAAAGATATCGGCCTGTAATTAGATGGCTGTTCCTTGTCTCCACTTTTAAATATAGGCGTTACATTAGCGATTTTCCAGTCATTAGGTACTTCGTGCTGCTTGATGGATTTACTGAATATTAACTGCAAGTAGGGGGCAAGTTCTGAGGCTAGTTCTTCATATACGCGAGAAGGGATTTCGTCTGGACCAGGTGATTTATTTGGACTAAGCGATTTCAATATATTTTCTATTCCGAGCGTACTAATGTCAATAGCTGACATCTTATGTATACAGGGATTGTCATCGGTCTCGGGTGAGTTTTCGGAAGGCTCCGTGAACACGCTCTTAAAGTAGGAATTTAATAAATTGGCTTTATCGTAACTGCTTGTCAACACATCTCCATCGTCGTTTCTCAGCGAACATACGGTAAATCGTTTACCTTGAACTTCCCTAACATATGACGCCGGCCTCGTTGGCGCCGGGGTAAAGTGCCCGACTGCCAACCTAGAGGTCGCGGGTTCGAATCCCGCCTGGGTGGCTTGACTACCATCCAGGGCATGGATGTTTGTGAATGTCTAACAAGTTCATTGTAAGAGAAGACAACTCTGTCCTAAATTCGCTTGTACAATAAAGGCAAATTATTATTATTATTATTATTTTAAAATTGAGTGTTGGCATGCTTGATTGATCATCAGTTTTAATTGGAAAGGTTTTCTTTCGCTCGTAACTTCGGGAATAAATAGCTATATCCCTAGTAAAATAGTAAAAGAAGGCAGCGAACCGAGATGTTACGACGCGGAAGTGAGAAAATCATTGAGGCGACAGAGAGCGTGTCATGCTAAAATGAAAAAAGTCAGCACGGATTTATCCCCTAATGAACGCGAGCTAATAATTAAAAAATATAGGATGACTAAAGCCACCACGAAGGAAGCGTTCAGGAATGCGTTCACGAATTTTAAAAGAAAAACACTAGTAGAGCAGTTACAGGATAACCCAAAAGCATTTTGGTCATATGTTAGGGAAGTTCAAGGTAAACGATCTACCGTATGTTCGCTGAGAAACGACAATGGAGATGTGTTGACAAGCAGTTACGATAAAGCCAATTTATTAAATTCCTACTTTAAGAGCGTGTTCACGGAGCCTTCCGAAAACTCACCCGAGACCGATGACAATCCCTGTCTACATAAGATGCCAGCTATTGACATTAGTACGCTCGGAATAGAAAATATATTAAAATCGCTTAGTCCAAATAAATCACCAGGTCCATACGAAATCCCTTCTCGCGTATATAAAGAACTAGCCTCAGAACATGCCCCCTACTTGCAGTTAATATTCAGTAAATCCATCAAGCAACACGAAGTACCTAATGACTGGAAAATCGCTAATGTAACGCCAATATTTAAAAGTGGAGACAAGGAACAGCCATCTAATTACAGGCCGATATCTTTAACGTCCATCTCTTGCAAAGTCCTTGAACACATCGTAGTCAGCTCGGTAATGAAACACCTAGACGCGCAAAACTTATTAATGGGAAATCAACATGGATTTAGGAAAAGCAGATCGTGCGAAACTCAGTTAGCGCTTTTCGCCCACGATATTTTAGTCTCCGGGGAAGACAACATTCCAGTAGACGCGATTTTTCTTGATTTCAAAAAGGCATTTGATAAAGTACCCCACGGAAAGTTAATAATAAAGCTGAAATCTTATGGTCTAGACGAAGATGTCATTTCCTGGATTAGAGAATTTTTGAGCGACAGCGTCCAAAGAGTAGTATTAGACGGTGCAGTCTCCAATGAGGTTAGAGTCACTTCTGGCGTTCCTCAGGGTAGTGTCATTGGCCCACTCCTATTCCTTCTTTATATAAACGACATTGGCGAAGTAGTGCAGAATAAGTTACGATTATTTGCAGACGACGCTGTAGTTTACAGAGAAATCCGTTCCAGCAAAGGTATAGATGAACTAACGAATGACCTAGCTGCTATCCAAGCTTGGTGCGATGCTTGGCAGTTAGAATTAAATTTGGAAAAATGCGTCGTAATGAAATTCTGGAAGAAGAATAACTCCCTACAGCGTAACTATGTCATTCCGGGCACGCAATTAAAGGCAGTTGAATCTGTGAAATATCTAGGGGTTAGACTCAATAATGATCTATCGTGGAATAAACATATTCGAGAAATAACCGGTCAAGCTAATCGTAAAATGGGTTTTGTTAAAAGAATATTAGGAAAGTGCGACGACAAAGTGAGAGAAATTAGCTACTTTTCCCTCGTTAGGCCACATCTGGAATACGCTGCCAGTGTTTGGGACCCTCGTGAGAAAGGCTTAATAACAGAGTTAGAACGCGTGTAAAGAAGAGCTGCCAGGTATGTGAAAGGTCGTTACGATAGTCTTGTTAGTGTAACTGACCTCTTAGATAAACTCGGATGGGAATCTCTGTCGGACCGTAGATTGAAAAATAGACTAAACCTTTTAGATAAATTCAAGAGCAATGTCTTTTCTGACGAAGTTAACCATATCTTGCGGACGCCAACGTACTACGGAAGATCAGATCATATAAATAAAATAAGAGAGATAGATTGCAGAACAGACAGATTCCGAATGTCATTTTTTCCACGATCAATAAGAGATTATAACGGCAGAAATAGAACGCGTAAATAGATTGCATGACTTGTAGTGTAGCCTACTAACCTATGTAAAACTTACTGCATGTTTCTGAATTTCTATTCTATATTCTATTTCTAACAGCATATAGTAGTATAGTTTGTTATTATACGGGACGTTTCTTGGACGGTGTGGTGTGCATGTGGGAGTCCAAATGCATGCTGCATGCTGGTGATTGATCACCCCCTGCCAAACACCCTAGAGGTGGCTCGCAGGGTAATTTGTAGATGTAGATGTAGATGACCAAAATGCTTTTGGGTTATCCTGTAACTGCTCTACTAGTGTTTTTCTTTTAAAATTCGTGAACGCATTCCTAAACGCTTCCTTCGTGGCGGCTTTAGTCATCCTATATTTTGTAATTATTAGCTCGCGTTCATTAGGGGATAAATCCGTGCTGACTTTTTTCATTTTAGCATGACACGCTCTCTGTCGCCTCAATGATTTTCTCACTTCCGCGTCGTACCATCTCGGTTCGCTGCCTTCTTTTACTATTTTACTAGGGATATAGCTATTTATTCCCGAAGTTATGAGTGAAAGAAGGATTTCCAAGTATACTCTACATTTAACTTTAATACTGATTCTTGAAACTCGGGGAAAGCATTTTTCAGATGACTCTTAAACTTATCAAAATCAGCTCTTTTAAAAATGAAATCTTTACGCTCTTTTTTAAAGTTTACAGCGGTATTTAGAGAAAACTTTGCAGTTACTACCTTATGGTCACTTATTCCTTCGACAGTGCCAACGTTTATTACCTGATGTGGTTTATTTGTCGCTAATAAATCAAGAATATTTTCTCCTCTGTTTGGTGCGGATGCTATTTGAAACAATGAATTAGATGTGAAAGTGTGTAATAAAGCCTTGCAGATCACTTTAATCCTCCCACCAGGAATGAAGCTATAAGTCTCCCAATCTATAGAAGGTACGTTGAAATCTCCACCTACAATCAATTTTTTCAGGATACGTGGATGCTACGCTGTTTATTTGATTTTGAAAATCCAACATTGACGTTATATCTGAGTTAGGTGGTCTGTAATACACACATAATAAAATAGTTTTGAATTTTGGACATTTAATTAAACACCACACAGATTCAACGCTGGTCTCAGTTACGGTTATCGCTTGGCTGACGATTGAATTCTTTACAGCTGTAAAAACTCCGCCCCCAACTCGATTAATTCTATCTTTCCGATAAACAGTGAACGATTTTGGGAAGATCTCATTGTCTGAATCATCATCTGTTAGCCAACTTTCCGTTCCAAAAATTACGTTACACTTCGTACTATGAATTAAATGGTGGAATTCGGGAATCTTATTTCTTAAACTACGGCAAATAACCACAGCCACGATTAAAACTTCGGAAGTAGTAATATTGCGATTCGGGAATAATTCTGATTTGCTTTTGTCGAATAGACTATTCACAGGCTCTATACCGCTGATAAATGGAAATGCATGTCTTATTGACACACTATCAAAATGACTTGAGCCTTGACTGCCTTTGAACGTGTTGCTCGACTGACGCTTCTCGTGCTTAAATGTAATACCTGAAACGCTGATTTTTCTCTCTACTTCTCTATTCTCATTTCTGGAAGAATCTTTGTCTGTGAAAAGTTTTGAACTTACCCCTTTATTTTTCAACCCACTAATATATCTACACTCTGCCCTACTCTCTACTCTAAAAAAGACCTACAGTGCTCAAATATGCTACTCGCTACACGACTAGCCGACTCGGCCGTGTAATGGACTCCCGAACGGTTCAGAGGGATCCTACACGATCGGATTGCCGGCCTAAGGTCCACGAAGGAGGCTCCGATGTCCGTGCAGAAACGACGCAGCCTCTGGTTTATGCCTTCCACTCGGCTCCAAACCAGAGAACCACGATCGATCCTCGGGACAAGACTACAAATCGAAAGCTCAATGCCGACTCCAATGGTCCAACCCACCCGCTTCACTTCGGAATTCAGATCCCGGAGGGAATCTAGAATTTCCTCAGATCCACGGAAGGTGGCATCATTGACGCCGACATGAGCCACGACCCGCAGTCTGGAGCACTTCGTGCCCCGTACCGCCGCACCAACCGCCTGCGTCACCTGAGGATCACCGCCACCAGGGATGCATCATGACGTTACACGGTCGCTTACACCCTCGCGGTCTGCCCTCTCCCGTAACGGGACCATCACACGACGGACGTTGCTACTCCCTAACACTATGATCCCCCCCTTCCCACTCTGACGCCCCTTCCTAGGTGCCGGTTTCGGGGTAGGAGTAGGCACGTCAGGCACCTCGGAGTTTCCATCCGACAGCAACTGGTACCTGTTCGAGACGGGGACGGGATTTGCCTCAGCATCCCCCAAACCCCGTCTTAGAGTGACACTACCACCGTCCTTCCGAGACACGACCCTCCAAAACTCAGATTTACGGGGTGACGTGACCCCGTCATCGAGAGATGGACCTCGAGGAAGGCTCTCGATCGACCAGCCGCTATTTGCAATCGGGCGAACCCGTGCAGCCCCTGTGGCACGGCGACCTTTCGAAGAACCACCCCTCGGACCATTCCCCTCAGCGGTATCAGCCACCCTTTCAAACTGGGCCCGAAGTTCCCGCACCATCGTCTCCAACGCGGTAATGCGGTCTCCGAGAGCCTCGCATTCACCGGCGTTTTCAACTCCGGCAACGGGTGACCTTTTCGAAGGCATCCTATCACTATCGCAACTTTGGATTTCAGAAAAGCTTACCTGACGGGAGATACGCGTAATAGATATTTGAGAGAGTAAAACAAACCGATAAACTTACTAACTTGTCTCTTTTTAAACGTAAATAAGGGAATGTAGTTACCTGGATATGGATTAAGTCGATTAATGGGTTTAAAACTAGAAAACTATATAGTTCCAAAGAAGACTAATTAACGAAATTAAGATATAACTTAACGTGGGGCAAATAGATTAACGATAATAATCAACAAGAGAGCAAAGACGAAACTAACTAGCTAAAATATAAATTCCCCGCAATATGATCCCCACGAAAGAGCAAAGATATAAAAAGGGTGATAGACTAACAACAATGTATAAATAAGTGTAAATAACTAATAAGTGTAACTAACAACAATATATAAATAAGGTTAAATAGACTTTAAATAAATAAGTATAAATAGACTTAGAATAAATAGGTAAAAATGAGTATATGTGTCCTTGAGATAAAAGTGTGATCAGTTGCAATGTGTTTGGTGAAAGTATATCCTAACACATGAAAAACGCTAACAAGGCAAAAATATCAAAACCGCACTCGAAAATGCAATGGAAAATAACTGAAGAAGAAAAAGGTCAACCTCCAACCCTCTAAATAGTCACTCGAGTTAAACCGCAAGTGGAAGAAACGGATTAGCAAAAGGGATTGACAGCAGGGGGGGGGAAGGTGTGCCTAGCTCCTCAAGGACGCAGGTGTTGTTTTGAGAGGGCTAGGAGTGAAGGGGTGAGTCAATGACTAACAACAAGAGGGACGGGAGAAACTACCTGTGTTTCAAGGGGAGAGGTGTGCTAAAATGACCACTACTGGAGAACGGAACGAGAGTTTTCAAGATCACAATGAGAGTGCTGCGCTACGAAAATTACAATAAAAATCCTAACAGTCAAAATAGACCTCAAAACAACGGTAAAACAAATAATATATGAAGAGCTTTGTAACAGAAAAAATATATTAAAACAATATATATATATATATATCGTTAGCCTATAATAAGAATTAAGAGTTAGGATTACACACCTGATGTAAAAGAAAGAGGGCAACTATCACAAAATTACTTAAATAATATTAAGACACTATTCCGATAGAAAAATTAAATCTAAAGCAGCCAAATATATATTCTACTTAACGACCGTAACACCAGATTAGTAAATGCGCAGCGACACAAATAAAGATAACGTGCAACTAACTATGCAATAAATAATACTAAAGGGAAGAGAAAATTTTGAGATATACGTAAGTTTTCTACTTATCACTACTAGCAGATACTCGATAATCACACGTCGCAGGAACCGGGATGAAACAAAATCTGGATATTCACTCACTCGCACACACCACACACAAAACCCACACCAACTAACAATTAATATTGCACCCCTATATTAAAACTAAGACTAATTTAAATATCCTACGCTAATAAACAAATAAGCTACGACAATATATGTCACTGCACTATATTGCACAAGCAGCAAGACCCAAGCAAGCAGCAGCAAGCGCAGGTAGCAAGAGCAGGTAGTCAGGTGGCCCTCGGGAGCGCGCAAGGGATGCGTCCGTTCCGGTCAGGAGCTGGAGGCAGAATGTTCCAGTCACCCACCACAAGTAATTCAAAGGAAAATGGCCACGATGTTGCTCCCGTGAAGCTCCCGCAAATAAATCTACCAATTTTTCATGGGGCGTATGATGAATGGGTGACATTCTATGACACTTTCAACAGCCTCATTCATGAGAATGTGTCACTATCAGGAATTCAAAAATTCCATTATTTGAGATCAACCCTCCGTGGAGAAGCGCTGCAAGTAATAGCCTCTCTCGCCACCTCCGAGCAGAATTACAGCATCGCGTGGGGTCTATTAAGGCAGCGCTTTGAAAACAAGCGCTATATAATAAACATGCATGTGAAGGCCATATTTGAATTCACGCAGCTAGTGAAGGAGTCATCCACGGAAGTCAGAAACCTCGTGGATCACTTTAATAAACACCTGAGGGCTCTCCAAGCCATGGGGCAGCCTACTGACTCCTGGGATGCGCTCCTTATCCACTTAATTACCTCCAAGATAGGCCTGAAACTTCATCAGGATTGGGAAGCGTCGTTACCACGGGATGAGATGCCAAGCGTCGCAAGGCTTCTTAGTTTCCTGCAGGAAAAATCCGATGTGATGGAGACAGTAGGCGCCCATCGCGCTGTTCGCGCCGCCATTACGTCACGCCATCTAGAGAAGGGACCTTTCTCAAAGACCAGCAGGTCAATGGTGGGAAATGTGGCCATTGCATCAAAATGTAAGCTATGCAAAGGATCCCACCAACTGTATCAGTGCAGTATATTCCTCAAGAAATCCGTTACTGAGAGAACTAGCGACGCGAAAAAAACTTGGAGTATGTTTTAACTGCCTATGGGGAGGGCATTTAAAAAGTAATTGCTCATCAGGCAATTGCAGGCATTGCGGTGAAGGGCACAACAGCTTGCTTCACCACTCAAGT
Organism: Ischnura elegans; assembly: GCF_921293095.1. Classification (NCBI taxonomy): domain Eukaryota; kingdom Metazoa; phylum Arthropoda; class Insecta; order Odonata; family Coenagrionidae; genus Ischnura; species Ischnura elegans. The sequence continues at coordinate 144,502,322 of NC_060247.1, forward strand.
CACACCTCGGCGACCAATCTATCAGCAAACTCATCATCATTCAGTCCGTCTTCGACACAAATACAGTCCACTACAGCAAGTCTTCCATGCCAGGGAGAGGCGTCAACAGCGTCATCGTCATCATCATGCCATTTTAGCGTGGAGACAAACTTGGAAGACCAGGTAAAAAAACTTCTGGGAATTAGAGGAGTGCAAACCTGCTTCAAAACTCTCAGGAGAAGAGGTGAAATGTGAAGAACATTTCAAGAAAAACACCACAAGAGGGGCAGATGGGCGCTTCATCGTTAGACTACCCATCAAAGGAGACATCAGTCACCTTGGAGATTCTGAGCAAATCGCCAATCGCAGATTTATGATGATTGAGAAGCGACTTCAAAGGGATGAGGAGAGGAAATTAGCATATTCTTCATTCATGAAGGAATATGGAGATCTTGGGCACATGGAGTTAGTCGTAGAGGAAGAGGACCATCCACCAAGGAAAGAATCGCATCGTGATCCTCGCGCTACAGCAGTGGTGATGAAAGATTTCTACGTAGATGATCTCCTCACAGGCAGCAACTCGATCGAGGAGGCTGAGAAAGTTCAAGAAGGAATTATCACATTGCTAGAAAGAGGAGGTTTTAGGCTTCGAAAATGGTGCTCTAATCATCCCGCATTGCTGAAGAAAATTCCATTGAACCACAGGGAGGCATCTTATCAGATTCGTCCGGAAGGAGACAACACCATCAGGAGCCTGGGAATTCTTTGGAATCCAAACGCGGATGTCTTCCATTTCGATACGAAGAACTTCGATTGTAAAGCCCGAGTAACTAAACGATCAGTTCTTTCCGATCTTGCAAGGATATTTGATCCTCTGGGCCTTATAGGACCAATCATTCTAAAGGCAAAAATATTCCTTCAGGGACTGTGGGAACTCAGATTGGAATGGGATGAATCACTTCCTGCGGAGCTCCATTCAAAATGGCTTTATTTCCGTGAATCATTCAGATGCCTAAATGATTTGCGACTTCCCCGGCGCGTTATTGCGAAGAATTGCAGTGTTCATGAGATTCACGGCTTTTGTGATGCCTCAGAATCCGCTTATGGTGCATGTGTATACGTCAGGTCCATCGAATCAGATGGAAAATTTATGATGCGTCTTCTATGCTCCAAGTCGCGAGTGGCGCCGCTGAAGAAAACCACTCTTCCCAGGCTAGAACTCTGCGCAGCAGTACTCCTCGCCAACCTCATTCAAAAGGTCTCATCATCACTCTCGTTTTCGGGAAGCCCTACTCTGTGGTCAGACTCTACAGTGGTGCTCTAATGGCTGAAGGCACCATCATCCGATTGGAAGACTTTCGTCGCCAACAGGGTTGCCGAGATCCACGAGCTCACAAGTAAATGCAAATGGAGGCATATCAGAGGAGTGGACAATCCAGCGGATCACATTTCCAGGGGGCTTACCCCACAACAATTGCACGAGATGGCATCATGGTGGCAAGGACCACCTTGGATGAATGGACATGAAAATGAATGGTCGCCAGAATCATTCATTGAGATGCTAGAGCTCCCCGAGAAACGACCAATGGCCACCGCTTTAATTGCAGTGGAGGTGAACCAATTAATCCAGCGCTATTCGTCATTATCTAAATTGCAGAGGGTAACGGCTTATTGCCTGCGATTCAGACACAACGCCTCAAAATCACGCACTGAGAGGAAAACGGGAGAGCTCACGGCTCGAGAAATCGAGGCGGCTCTTACGCAGTTGATTAAAGCAGCTCAAAGCGAAGTGTTTTTTAATGAGCTTCATGACCTTCAACGGAAAAATCAAGTTAGCAGCAAATCAAGCTTGAAAATGCTGCATGCATTTCTGGATGAAAACAACGTGATCCGGGTGGGAGGAAGAATAAGTTCCTCTAATATTTCCTATAGTCAGAAGCATCCAATTGTATTGCCTCCGAAACATCATCTGACAAAATTGATCGTGATGCAAGAACACATCAGGCAACTTCACGCTGGACCGCAACTGCTTCTTTCGTCAATACGGCAACGTTTCTGGCCTTTAAGTGGAAGAAATCTCTGCCGTCAGATCGTACATCAATGCACAAGATGCTTTCGCAGTAACCCTAAGGCTGTACCACAGTTAATGGGTAATTTACCAAGACAGAGACTTGAACCAACTCGCCCCTTTTTACGGTGCGGGGTTGATTATTGCGGCCCCATTTATGTCAAAACTAGCCGTCGTCGAGGATCTCAGCCAATCAAGGCTTATATATCTGTATTTGTTTGCTTCTCCACCAAGGCAGTGCATCTTGAATTAGTGGGGGATTTGACGACAGAAGCATTTTTGGGAGCTTTAAAGCGCTTCACATCTCGACGAGGAAAGTGCAGCGACATTTATTCAGACAATGGCACAAATTTTGTGGGGGCGAATCGGGAATTGAAGGATCTCAAGAAAGTATTCTCATCGAAGTCACACCAGGAAAGACTTCATCACTACTCATCCTCACAAGGCATCAATTGGCATTTCATTCCTCCTCGTTCACCCCACTTTGGAGGCCTTTGGGAAGCGGCTGTCCGTTCATTCAAATATCATCTCAGGAGAATTGTTGGGAACGCATCCCTCACGTATGAGGAGACATACACTTATTTAACTATGATAGAGGCGTGCCTTAACTCCCGACCAATTACCCAAATGTCATCAGATTACCCTAATGACCTCAATCCATTGACTCCTGGCCATTTCTTAATTGGCGACGCACTCACTGCCATTCCTGACCCAAATATGATTGATATCCCCGTCAATCGTCTATCCAGATGGCAGCACGTGACCAGGATGCAACAGCATTTCTGGTCTCGTTGGCACAAGGAGTACCTGTCCAGCCTCCAGGGTAGACCCAAGTGGACCAGAGAGGCACCCAGCATGCAGCAAGGCGACTTGGTCCTTATCAAGGAGGACAATCTACCCCCTCTCCGGTGGAGCCTCGGTCGCATCGTGCAGCTCCACCCCGGTGAGGATGGGGTTTCGAGAGTGGCGACAGTGAGAACGACTGCCGGGCTAATACGGCGGGCGGTCAACAGACTCTGTCCCTTGCCTAAAGAGGAAAGCTAACATTTGAACATTGAATTTCATTTTTGTATATTCCATTTGTATAAATTTTATTTGCAGACTGAAAGAATCTTGTTTAATCATAAACTTTCATGATTTAATGGACTTATTTTCAGTTATCATTGTAAAGAGGTGACATTTTTTATCAAGTAAACTAGTGAATTATTGTGAGTGATAATTTATTAGTGAGAGTGTCAGTGATTTCATCAAGTGTCGTTTGTGTAAATATCGAGTGATATTTCAGTTTCCTTTTTCATTACTTGTATTTATGTGGAACATGCCACATGCAATGAAAGTGAGCCTTCATCACGAGACTTCATTTCAAAAGGCTCTCACTATGTTTGGCAGTTGTCTATTTATGTGTTTCTTCCATGTATGTGTATATGATGTATGTGTTTGTTTGTTTTGCACTCCCCCACACGCTCCACGCTCTTTATTGAAAATCACAGCTTTTCAAGGCGGGCGGAATGTTGGGTATTTCCCCCCCTCCCCTGCGGCGAGTGTCGTCGCACTCGGGATTTTCCAAGGCCCGGCGAAGTCCCTTTCGGCCCCCTTTCTCTTGGTCTCCGCCAAGGGGACTCGACTCACACCCTTTTGGAGTGAGGGAGTGCCGTTACGCGAGGGTCAGTAACCCTCATACCCTAACATCGATGCCCTCGCCGACGGCGTGGGTGTTTGTCAGTGTTTCACAAATTCCGGGAGCGTGTGGACGCGGAGTGTTCGGCGTGCGCTTCCCCGCAAGTTGCGCGCGAATAAAACAAATTCGATTGAAGGTGTCCTCGCCTTTCATTTCATCATAACCCGGGGCACACGTCCCCGCGCGCACTTCTTCTGCGCCACCTTCGGGCCGGATTGCGCGAACAAACTCATCATAAAGACATGCAAAGCAAAGTGATTTGCGGCACCACGAACAAGCAGAAAAGGCGTTTTTTCCACAACTGCAACGACTGTCCATAATTTTTGAAGGAAAACACACGTCATTTACATTTACGAAAAATTGTCTCGTGCCAGCGAACTTCGATGCAAACCATGCATATTTTAACATGTTTTGGAAAATCGGAGCACTTACTTGGTTATGAATTAACGCATGTATTTTTATTGCGTCTTCTCTTGACGCAATATCCCGATTTTCCTCCAATAGTATCGAGGAATTCTGTAAATGTTTTATAAAAAGTTTCACCTGCCTGAAAAAATACACGTCGCATGGCTGGCACAATGGGGTACATTTTGGAGATATCACTTTCAGTGTGCACGATGCCTCTCCCTTGTCATCCGCAAAAATGTCATCGTAAATTGAGGGGTTCGTCTGCCCTCCCCAAGAATCTATTAAAAGTAGAAACTTCTCTCCGTTGATATGTGGTTTCATCACATTTTCTAAAAAGATCTCATAAATATTTGTCGTCAGTTTTCCCGATTTTGAGCACGTTACAAACACATTTTTTAATCTTTCGGTCAAATGATCGACATTTCTTTTCACTATTGGTCCAAATTTTCCACCAGGCTCTTGAAGGCACAAAAAAACCTTGGGTAATAGCTAAGCTAGCCACATGACATTGTATGTTTCCGGGAAAATTATTGAACATGCATGGTTTGCTTCGAAGTTCGCTGGCACGAGACAATTTTTCGTAAATGTAAATGACGTGTGTTTTCCTTCAAAAATTATGGACAGTCGTTGCGGTTGTGGAAAAACGCCTTTTCTGCTTGTTCGTGGTGCCGCAAATCACTTTGCTTTGCATGTCTTTATGATAAGTTCCATTCTGAAAATTGCATATAAGGATTAACTGGAGTGGTGAGGCAGTGTACCGGCCTTCCACATCCAAATCTCGGTAAAGAATTAAGGGGCATTCCTAAATTCAATTCCTGCGTGTAATGTGGATTACACTAGTTGTGCAGTACACCGTCCGTCGGATGGGACGTTAAGCCGTGGTCCCCTTAGCGCCTTTCGTTAAGAGCAGGCTAATGCCGACGCCGGGTTTCTATCCACCCTTCATCCTCAGTTCCTGATCCCAAGCTGATCCATTCCTGATTTAAATATTAAAAAAAAAACTCTTTTAAAAATATATTCCATAGTAGTAACGAAGATAAGAAAACGAACTTTAAAAATTTAAGCAATAAAATTCTTAAAAATTAACACAAAAAAAGTTCCCTGAGCGAGCATCGATCTCTAACCTCCACAGTCGGACACCGTATCCACTGGGCTGTCACCCAATGTTAACATAGGCGTTTAAAACAGCTTATATAGCTTACCTTCATTTTTTACGATTTTTAATTGCTTTTTTCTCGGAATTTTACGAGAAGTGCGTCGTCTCGCTTCGGCATATTACATTTGTACCCATAAACTACCGAATCGCAAAATTTGAGCTCGATCGGCGATGCGAAGGTTGTGTATTCCCCTTGTTAGAATTCCGCAATTTATTAATCTAAACAAGCTTCTTCGTCAGAATTGTAAGACACAGAGTTCCTCACTTACGTGGCATGTCCACCAGCTCACTCCTATCTTCTTTATCAATCACTGATCTCTGCCAAAAAAGGATCAAAACAGATTTAAAACTTATTTACCATATTCTATATTCGCACATTGATTGTCCTGATTTGCTTTCTTCCACTAATTTCAGAGTGCCTTGCCGATCCACTCGTACACATTCCATACGCCTATCCCTCGTTAAGCGCTCACTCCAACACCGCCTTTGCTCCGTGCTCAATTAATTCATCATCAGGCAATATTGATCCTTTTTTCAGCCCTTCAACTCGTTTGTCAATCTCGCCATGCCCCATCCCTCGGCGAATCAATAAACCTCCCTTTCCACCTCCCTTTCCTCGTGCCTAATTCTATTTTGTTCTCTACTATCTTATGCCTGTGCTCTTTGTTCTGATTTTTTACGCTAAAATTTCTTGTTTGTTACTGCGTCACTATAAATTGGCAGAAATGCTGTATCTGATCAACTCCTTAAATAAAAATAATAAATAAATCTCGCACCTACCGCTTATCCTGGTGGGTACTCCATACCCACACACACCCCGGTATTGGTTGCACCTAAACCCCCCGGCCTTAATTCCTAGCTGCCTTCCTGGGCTATACTACCCTGACAAAAATAAACTCCACCATGGTGGGTACAGGAAGGGTACAGGAAGGGTGGCATCCTTCATGGTGGGTAGTTACCCTTGCACAACCCACGCCCTACCCACCATTAAGGGTAAGGGAAGGAGAGAAAAATCCTTCGTGTACCCTTCCTTGGAACTCCTTCCCTTACCATCCGTGTACCCTTCCTCTACCCACCATTAAGGGTAAGGGAAGGAGAGAAAAATCCTTTGTGTACCCTTCCTTGGAACTCCTATCCTTACCATCCGTGTACCCTTCCTCTACCCACCATTAAGGGTAAGGGAAGGAGAGAAAAATCCTTCGTGTACCCTTCCTTGGAACTCCTTCCCTTACCATCCGTCAGCCCTTCCTCTACCCACCATTAAGGGTAAGGGAAGGAGAGAAAAATCCTTCGTATACCCTTCCTTGGGACTTACCATTTATAACTGAAGAAAACATATCCTGAAAGAGTCTCCTTAGCTACTTTTACCTGCTAAAGAGTATTGAGTTCCGTACAAGAACGTAAGCAGTCTTTGAAAGCAAAGATAGACGGGCTACACAACTAATCTTTAAAATTTCCTTAAGGAAAACAATAATATACATATTCAGTGGCGTATCCAGGGGTGGGGTCCGGAGGGTTCGGACCCTCCGCCCCCCCCCCCCCCCCCCCCGAAGTATAAAAACACAATCATTTTCCTTCATAATAGAAATCAAAATATTGAAAAATAATGAATTTAAAAAATATTTCTTTGACTATTGAAGTTTTTTCGATTATTAAAAGTGTTTGAATAAGTTGAATTCCAATACTTACTATCCTGTTTTTCAAAACTTTTCCCACCTGGTTTTGGACCCCCCCAAACGAAATTCCTGACTACGCCACTGTACACAATAGTTTCTGTAATTGTGTGAAAAAAGCTCATTTAGAAGTTCTTCCATTCACGTTTTAGGATGTAACCTATTTGTGTGGCTGACAATGAGACATCGCTAGAGTGATGTTCAGTATTAGAATGCCGATCTTATTTTCTGAAACGAAATAGGTGTGGTAGAAAAAAGTCACAGCTTTCTTCCACATAGGCCCGTGTGCGATTCTCATCTTAAGATTTTGTAGTATAAGTTCCGTTGAGAAACTTCCCCTGTCAAGTTCCTAGATAGCCGAGGTTGTTAAATCTCTAGTTCGTGATCCTGTTATGTAGGTCCTGGATTCAAGACCGCGTGAAGGTTAATTTTTTTTATGCCCTATAACTTTAGAAATCACTGTTGCAACTCATCCCCATTCGTTTAATTTAGTTTATTAGCGATTTTTTAAATTTATATGTTAATTTATGGATTTATAGTTTTTATTTTATCCTACCCTTCCTGTACCCTTCATCGAGGCTGGCCAAACCCTTCCCGTACCCTCCAGGAAGGAGAGGGCGTACCCACCAATGTTCTAAAATACCCTTCGTGTACCCTTTCTGAAGGGTACAGGAAGGGTACACTTATCCTTCCTGTACCCTTCATCGAGGCTGGCCAAACCCTTCCCGTACCCTCCAGGAAGGAGAGGGCGTACCCACCAATGTTCTAAAATACCCTTCGTGTACCCTTGCTGAAGGGTACAGGAAGGGTACACCTATCCTTCCTGTACCCTCAATGGAGGGTAAACCTCTCCTTAATGGAGGAGTTTATTTTTATCAGGGTACAACTATTCTTATCTATTTGTGAGTTCTAACGTTGCCGTTGTAGTCTCTATTGATCGTGGAAAATAGTAAATTCGGAATCCGTCAGTTCTACCGTCTATCTCGCTTATTTTATTTATATGATCTGATATTTCGTAGTATGTTGGCGTCCGTAAGATATGGTTAACATCGTTAGAAAAGACACTGCCCTTGAATTTATCTAAAATGTTTAATCTATTTTCCAATCTACGGTCCGACAGAGATTCCCATCCGAGTTTATTTAAGAGGTCAGTTACACTAACAAGACTATCGTAACGACCTTCCACATACCTGGCAGCTCTTTTTTGCACGCGTTCTAACTCTGTTATTAAATTTTTCTTTTTTTTTGAGGGTCTCAAAGAGAGAGCCTTTTTCATGAGGGTCCCAAACACTGGCAGCGTATTCTAAATGTGGTCTAACGAGGGAAAAGTAGCTAATTTCTCTCACTTTGTCATCGCACTTTCCTAATATTCTTTTAACAAAGATTCTTTTTACGATTAAAGTAACGGTGAATGAAGATATCTTTTCGCCCCGCTTGAGTTTTTTTCTGTATCCGCCACTGGTAGGAGGAAAGATTTATACCCAGCTGCGATGCGCAGATTGAAGAAATGATTCCCGAGAAGCAGGAAAGCAGTTATCGTTTATTGGAGTTTGGAGGGGGAAGCCTGAGGCTGACTTTGCACTCTGATTGGGAATTCTGAAATGGCGAACCACGTGGCGATGGCGGCGAAGCCTGGCGGTAGGTTGTAATGCGGCACGGGCGGCGGGAAGCGGTGAGGCCAGTGACGTCATGCAATAAGTAGCAGAGCCGGAACCCACTTTGCTTAGCTATTTTAGAAGTGAAATATTACTCAGTCTGTCTTTTATACTATAAGTTATTATTTACATTTTATTACAAAGCTTTTTGGTTTAGTCACAAATGTATATATTAGAAATTGTGAGGAAAAAATTATTCAAAGTGTTCTTTGACTCTTAGGTCTATTGTCAACCAGTGCCGGAACGCCATGGCACCGCTGGTGCTGCCATAGCGGCAGGTAGGCGTGCAGCCACAGCTTTGCGCTTCATACAGCTGCGATAAATAATTAGATGGCCGGATGGGGTCCGCTACACGAGGCACACTTTGCACGCGTTTCTTAGAGCTTGTTTATAAGGATAGTGGAAATTATTACGCGGACAGTGGCGACACCTATTCTTGTTGTATATGTTAAATCTAATAAGTATTTGTAGCTGTAACAAAATACACTGCGGGAATAACTTTCAAATTCAAGAAATTTTACTTGTACTTATAACAACCAAAAGTCTATTATTAATTTCGTTTTTGGTCAAAGTCTTACTAGAAAATGTCTCACGCAGTTGAGGACTATCCATCCAAGGGTTTTAAATGTTTGTTTTCCTACAGTATCCAGGTGAGGTAGCTTTCATTTGTTATTGAATCTATTGTTATGGGTTGTGAAACAGAATAACAAAAAGGTTCACCCTTTCTTAATCTGTTTTGAGTCTCCTAATGAGGAATTAAACCAATTTTATAGTTCATATTAGAGCCTACGTAATTGGTTCACCCTTGCTGTCAATTTGTTTTCAATCTCCCACTTATAATTTTAATTGATTTTCCTTTCATAGTTAAGTCTACCTACCTACAATTTCTCTCAGTTTGTTTGGATTCCTTAATGAGGAATTTAATTAATTTTTACGTTATAGTTGTGTTGAATCTTTCTGTGAATTTGTTTTTAATCAACTTCCGAGGAGTTTAATTACTCTTTTGTTAAAAGTTGAGCAATTCTAAAAGGTTTAGTCTTTCTCTCAGATTGTTACAGGACACATGATCCTAATTACCGTATGCACAAAAACTGTATTAATATTCCTCAACGCAGTAGCGTAGCGGTCGGGGGGAGTCCGGAGGGTCCCATACCCCCCCTCCCCCGAAATATAAGAACACAATTACTGTCCTTCATAAAAGAAAACAAAATATTAAAAAATCATAAATTTACAAAAGATTGGCAAATGAAGTTTTATTCGATTATAAATGTTGTTGTGTTGTACTTGTAGGTGCCCAGTTTTTCAAAAATTTCCCCCCATGGTTTTACATCCCCTGCGAACGAAATTCGTGGTTACCCCAATGCCTCAACGGTTTCTTCCCAGATAGCACAAAGTAAGAGAGTTATCCGTTTCTTGAAGTTTTCTTACGGAAAAATTGATAAGCAGCTTATCGTAAGCTAAGGGACTTATATAAAGCAAGGATAAGATTTTAGGGAAGAATAGGTAAGGGATGCCCTCAAATATCCTCAGATTAACATAAGTCGCTTCTGTTAGAGACAAAGGCGGCAGAACAGCGTACTAAAAATGCTACGCTACTCAGCCCTACATGAATTTAAAGCCTAACGGAGAAATTCTGCGAGTCTATATAAGAGCTGAACAACTGCTAGCAGACTGCAAGCGACTGGCTGGGAAAGATGCAAATAATAATGCTTGAATTAGTGTTGCCGCGAGACTCGAGACTTTGGCCGTGTTCCAATCCACCGTAAATGCGCTCTTGCGCTCTTACCCGCTCTTTTGGATCGTCACATTTCGGAAGTGACGTCACGTAGTGCGATTCCAATCCGCTCTACGTTCTGCTCTGAAGAGCGCATAGTCGAAGAGCACGAGAGAGCGCAAGGATCCACCCTTACTCGCTCTTCAGCCCTTCGTCTACCGCCGTTGAGGTGGAATTTTCGTGGATTCGGATGGGATTTGATTCGGGGCAATGATTCGGTTCTTTAAATCGTTATTAAGGAATCGAGTGAATATCGAATCCGAATGAATCTTGAATAGATGCGAATTTATGGATGTCCAGCGACCGGGAAAGTCGGGAATTATGCATGAATTTTTTATCCTGATCCTGATTTTTGATTCGGAACTGTAGAAACGTTTATATCAAATTCATTTCACAGATAATTTTTCCAGTTCAACGCCCATTATCTGGTTAAAATGTAATTGTTGTAGATTTAGGTGCAATAGCTAAGAAGAGTTTTTTCAGCCGCAACGAAACGTGCAATGTCAGACGAGACAACAGAACCGAAATATACTAATATATGTACTCTATCTGAATGAATGTAAATATCTAACTATTTACTCAAGTAAGACTCAAAAGAATGCCAGGTGACGTCGACATCTAGTTACGAGTTTGAAGCAGCTCGTCAGGCTTGCTTTGAAAAATGTCAATGCTAACAAACGTATTTCTTTTCCTTGTAAATACATTAATATGATATAACATGAAATCACTTCAATGGTTTAAAAATCATGTAAGAGATTCGGGTGTATTAAAATTCGAATATATCGCAGTAATCACGTAAGATTAATCTGGGAATTTTTAAAATTTCCCTGGAGAAGCTGGAATTATGCATGAAGTTTTCTGCTTTGGCTGGATGCCCTAAATCTGTCGACTTACCGTATTTCAAATATTATGACGGATACCTATTTACAGTGATAATTTTTCATTTTAACGACATCTTTAATAAATTGTTTTCAGATATAAAAACCACTTAAATTTGTCTGAATGTACGAAATTGGTTGCCTACACGAAATTAGTAGCCTACAATTGATAAGTCTCGCCTATGCCGTATTTTATTCGTTTTAACTTCTGCAATTCCATTTATAAGTACATGTAAGCATATATATAAGTACATATATTTATAAGGCATTAAATTATTGCAACACTCACTCCATAACAACAACAACATTGCACTATTTTCTTACCCTCCAAATTTGTTACTCAACTTTTTTCAGTTTCGAACTCTGCCACTTGACAGTGGTGGCACTACTTGCAAGCAGAGCAGGAAAGAGTGGGAAAGAGCGAAAGAGCCGTTAAGAGCGTAAGAGCGCAAGAGCGTAGATATGGATGTATGGTATGATGTATCTATGTATTGGAACACGGCCTTTCTTTTCTCGTTATCGAGAAGAGACGAGACCGTTGGGTAGAATTAGAGACGAGACGAGACTCGAGACGAGACCACCTTTTGACGAGACGAGACGATACAACTTCCACGAGACTCTCGAAAGTCTCGAAATTTAGATATACGTCCTTAATTGATATTTGGTAGTGTTTTATGCCCAAAACTATATCCTTCAGTTAAGACTTAATACATTTTACGTTTTTCTCAAGCATTATATTTTAAATACGGCTGAATAATAACTTTTCGATAGACGATGAAACTACAAACAAGAATATTTGCTGAAAAACAAATTTCTGAATGCATGAGCGACGCTCATGGAGCCAAGTAAGGGTGTGTTAATGGCTGACTACTTTTCCTTGTTTCCTGGGATAATTAACTTGGAAAATTGGAGCCTTATTTTAATGTAAAAAAGTTCTGGCTAAACTTTCGAGAGCCACAGCCTCGTGTTACAAAAATTTGTTACGTTGGGTGGTCAGCCCCTCGCTCGGTATCTTTTGCTTTGGGTATTTTCTGCAATTATTTCCTCTTGATTTCTTCAGGGTTCAAAGGTCTTTCTTCATTCTGCATTTGTGAAAGCATCGGTGTATCGTAAACAAAAGACTGCATTATACAAATATAAAATTAGGACGTATGACGAGACGTATTCCGTGTCGGTAAGCGATACTGCACAACATAATAGATCGTAATGAGAACGCCAGAAATCGTGTATGACTTTCGTAAAATGCCGTTTCCTTTTTCTTTCTACCGTTATTTGTAGCAATCCATCACAAAATCCACGTTTATATTACTTCAGTAATATATATCACTGCGCACTTCATTTCAAAATTTTTCCTAAGATGGCAACGACAGAATCATTTTTATTACAGCTGAGAGGATTCCTAAATTACCTCTATTTTGATCGCTTCAACTCAAATGGTGAAAGGTTTCCACACGCATTGCAAACTCCAAGTTATACTAATAAGTAGGAAAAATATATTAAAATTCTAAAGTTTTTACAATTAGTGAAATTCATAAGAGACATAAACGTGTTTATAATTATATTCATTAAAATTCTTATACAGTTATTCAAGCTGAACTCCCCTGAGATCCTGCCAACTTCATTTTTTTTTGTAGATTGGAGGGATAGACGACTGATTCGTAATCTGTATATGGCCCAGACTGCGCAAGTGAGGGTAGCGGACGGAGAATCCGGGTGGGCAAGCATTGGCCGAGGTGTGAGGCAAGGCTGTCCTCTATCGCCGCTGCTCTTTAACGTGTACGCTGAAGAGATGGTAAGGGAAGCATGGGATGAGTTAGAAGCTGGAATAAAAGTGGGAGGAATGATGTTCAAATCAGTGAGATTCGCGGATGATCAGGTGCTGATTAGCCAGTCAGCAAGGGGGCTTCAGGCTCTAGTGGATGCGTTATACGAGCGTTGCGAGGAATATGGGATGAGGATTAATCACAAGAAAACTAAGGTAATGCGGTTTTGTAAAGCATCACGAGCGAGGAATGTGAGACTTAAGATAAAGATGGGTGGTGAAAAACTTGAGCAGGTTGAGAAATTCAACTATTTAGGCAGTACGTTAGAGGAAAATGCATACAGTAGTAAGGACATTAGGAAGAGAATTGCATTAGCGAAGGAGGCGTTCATGAACCGGAAGGAGCTTCTAAGAGGATCGTTATGTAAGAGTCTAAAGAAAAGGTTAGTGAAGAGTTTGATCTGGAGTGTAGCTCTCTACGGTGCGGAAACGTGGACACTAAGGAAAGAAGACGAGAGAAGATTGGAGGCATTCGAGATGTGGGTATGGAGAAGAATGGAGAGGGTGAAATGGACGGAGAGGAAAAGGAACGACGAAGTGCTGGATATGGTTGGCGAGGAGAGGCAGCTTTTAGATGAGATACGGAGGAGACAGAAGGTATGGATGGAGTTAGTGCTTAGTGGTGAGGGGATGTTGAAAATGGTGCTAGAGGCTAGAATGTTAGGGAAACGAGGGAGGGGAAGGAGAAGAATAGGATTTTTAGATAGATTGAAAGAGAGTAGGCCTTACTGTGAGTTAAAGAAGGCAGTGCTGGAAGGAAAGGGAGGCTCCCAGATCACTTCTTGCGTACTCCATGGAAACCTACCTTAATCGGTAGAATACTATAATAATAATAATAATAATAATGAAGTCTGTGGTGCTGTCATCGGCACTAAAATCTCAGTAAGCTGAAGAGTCATGGTATCCTCAATTTTTTATCTCACTCATTTGAAGATACTCGGAGCAAATGAAAGTCGTGCCTCAGCATTTTATCTTTTCTGGGAGAAAAAAATCGAATCGGTTCATAATTGGTAGACGGTATTTCGAGGTGGTATTAGTACCTTCGTGTATTGCGATCTCATTACCCTAATGGAGTCCCATCTCTAAGGCCATGTCCGGAAACATTTGACCCGCATGTAATTGCAAAACAATGTGGCTCGCGCGGCTGTTAGTTAATAATTATTTCAATATATTGCATATTGTAAGAACTAATGGAGAGAAATTCGTACTTAAATTCGTTACAATTTTAATTAATTTTTAAAATGGTGCTGAAAAAATGTGCCCTACACACTTATACCACACTTGTGATAATCCGGGAAAAGCCAGTGGCGGGGGTAGGAGGCCGCTGTTGGCCGCACCGCGATATACAGAGATAAATATGTCACCATATTTTGTCTCCAGAAGGCGTGTGGGCATGTAGAAAATTAAGGACAAATATCTGAGAGAAAAGCGTTGGTTCAAATGAAAAAATATCAGCTCCGGTACAATTATTTATTATAACCTGATGCCTTCTGGAATAGTTTGCGCATCATAAAGCTCACGTAAAACTCCTTGAATTTTACCATCTTTTCTTTGGCCCAAAAATGATTTTCCTTTGGTATTCAATTAAATTACCATGAGGATACCACCAAATAAAATCACAATATTTTTATTAGATATTTCTAGCTGTCTGCACTTGGTAGAAATATCTGCTTCGTCTGCATAGCTTATAATTTCCTTCTTTTATTTCCATGAAGGTAACTTTTATTTTCAACTTCTTCCTCAGGAGTAATATTTGTACCACAAGGACCTCGCCATCAGATATTATCCCATCAGGACTAGCAGCCAAAAAAGTACATTTTAATCAACAAAGACACCTCCGGGCAAAACTTTATTTTTGCTTGATCTCTCATATTCCCTGATGGTAGATTTTTCATTGGCATTCCCCCAATCGGTTGCCTAGTTTCCTCTGAAGGAAGGAAGAAAACCATCGTCAGCCAATTTTGATGTTTAATTTCCTAAGATTACTCATACGATCAAAGGAAGAGGCTTGAACCTCTTCCACCTTTCTGACCGCCATGTCCCATTGGGCATTTAATCTCTAGTTTCCTTCACGCCACCTTTGTTTCATTTTTACTGATGAAAGGAAATCACTCATTGAATCGTGGTTGGCCAATTTTACGTCACTTTGAACATCACGAATGAGTCCACAATGATTGTTTGATCCCTCTATTCGATGACGTTTATTTTTGGATGTTGCAGATAAGTCCATACGCCTTTTCCTCATATATCCCTTTCTGAGGAAACAATTTTTTTGTAAATTCTCCTCGGCTCTTGTCCATTAGTTCTTTGTGAAAAATGTACAATCGTTTTCCAAAGTATGTAGACACCCAGTACTCCCACTTAACTGATGGGGCCGTGTCATGAAAACTTGTGAGGTTGGCACATAAAGCGACTTGCATCCCTCACTCGTATGCCGACCAAGAGCCGACTAGGATGGAGGCGGACGCGACCTAGCTACCGAAGGTGGAGTCAAACTCCAGGATCATCGGCCCAATTGGAAATAAGATTAGACGATGGAATGAACTGAGGTAACTCACTTCCATGCTCACATTATGCCGTGGGAGTGTTCTCTTTCGGTCTCCGTGGCGAGGTTTTTCCTGTCCTTAGATTCATATTTGGGCTCACCGTTTACCTCTCACTAATACGTGGTTCCGTGGCCGAGTAAGTGTATATTGTGCGCATCAGTTACGTTAAAATTCAGGTAAGGTTCGAATTCGGATGTATTATACTTTTTCACTTTTTATGAGACATCCTGAACATCAGAATAATCTATGCAGATGACTCAAGAAAAAGGTAGCACTGAATTTTTTTGTAAACGACTGACTTTATGTAACTAAAAGTAGCCTCCGATGCAATCTATAATGTTAAAAATGCATTTCATTTTCTTTTTTATATTACGAAAAAAAAAATTACTTTAATTTTTTTTTCACTTTTTCAGGAGCTTTGCGGGATCGGAAGATGGCGTCCGATTTTAATAATTCTTTTTTTCTTCCGCTGACATATCGCAACTTTTCCGCACTATAGCGACGCGAAATTTCTAACTTGAGTTTTTTTGCACCACCCTATTATACGTGGCATGTTCACGTGTGGGTAAACAATCCAGTTTGTTTGTTTTGGCTAAAGATAAGTTCACTAAAAATATCGTTCACTCCGTTGAACTAAGAAGCTGATAATGTTTTTTTTAATAGTCATAATTTGTGATAGAGATGCCATTTGAAATTTATTGATTACTAGCAGGGCGCCCGGTGTTGCTCAGGAAGTGTAGTACACAGAAAAGTGGGGAACTCGGAACTGGGAGTTCATGGTCACATGGCAGGATTTTTAGGTAAAAGAACAAAGCAGGTCTGATGATGGTATACATATATAACTGCAAACAATGGAAGCAATGATTTCTATATATCGTGCATGTGATGAACTTACACATACCCTAGAGAAAATATTTGCACCAAGAGTATTAATAGGTGAGAGTAGAATCCTTTTAGTTATGCTTTACCAGACCGTGTCAAGAGTTTTGTCTACCCAGCAGGATGAGAAACCACAGAAGTTGCATGACGTGACGTAACTAATGGTATAAATGAAATAAGGACGCAAAGGACGCGTCGAACAAAACCAAAAGCAGCAGAACGTGATTTAGGAGCATGGGGTGCACCTACGAACTAACTTTGGTTGACAAACAGACACCCTCTTTTATATATGCATAAAAGATTATAAGAGTAGAATGAATTTAAAAAAATGAAAGTGTTGTATCGGTCAACATCGTTCACAGCATCTTCCTCTTTCAGTCATATACCGCATCCTCTCATGCTTGCAATAAGTTAGTTATATTTATTTTACTACCAAAATTTTTACTAGAAATAATCTATGTGGCAAAACAACGTTTGTCGGGCCAGCTACTAGATGTATACTACTCCCGCCGAAATCGAGGTAAATCCAATCGTCCTGGTAGCGAAACTTGTAGAGCACCTGGCCTCAAGGTTCTGGGTTCGAGTCCCAGTCAGGCTGCATTTTTACTCCTTGATTTTCTGGCTTGTTCCATCTACCACAGTACCGTTGTCCTCGTCCTTTTTCCATTACATGTTCTTATCCCTTTCTTTCCTTACCTCTGAATTTATTTGACTGTTTACGCTTAAGGCGCCGTGTGATTGAATGAAGTAGTATATATATAGTTGCGTGTCGGCCATACATATAATATATACATGGCAGTTATTATATATATGGCCGACACACAACTTCATTCATGAATGTTTAATAAGAAGGAAGCGTTCTTTTAGATTCGCAATCCTAGGAGGCGTGTTTTGGAAAGAATGAAAGATTTACTTAAGGTATCGAGGCTGAATTCTACAGGTTAGCTTTGTGCTTTGTGCTAAGACAATTTCGACTGCTAAAAAATACAGAATCCTCCACTTCACAAGCTTCCTCATTTGTTTACGTAAATATCGTCTTTCGTTTGTTTTCCATCAAACGCTTGTGCCTCGTTCACATTACGATCGTCCGAGCCGTCGTCGGAACTATCGTGCATTCACATTACGATGGTTAAAACCTGTGCTGCCCTATAGCGATGACATCTAAAGTGAACGGGAAATTGAATGTTAGCAAAGCTGTTGAGGTATGCATGGACAAGATATTACTGTGTTCAACGTGTATTTACCGAATAATTTTTCTTCCGCCCATATTCTTCCTTCCAAGGACAAATCCATGAAAAAAATAGAGCTTCACGAGCTTTTCGTCTTTCTCTTGTCGCTTCCGTTTCCGGTCTCCCAGCGCCTAACCATCGTAAAGTGGCAACGTTCGGAACTACGTCAACTATAGTCAGAACTTGCATTCACACGGCTAGTTCGGTCAACTATAGTTAGGACGACGGCTCGGACGATCGTAGTGTGAATGAGGCATTAGGCCGTGTTCCAATCCACCGTAAATGCACTCTTGCGCTCTTTCCCGCACTTTTATGCCCCGTTTACACCACGATCGTCGCGACGTTGATCGCGACTACTGCACGTTTACACGTCTAAAAGTTACCATCGTAACTCAGTGCTGCCCTCGTTGTGGAATTGTGTCAGATAACAACTGACGACGACACTGCGTGAGAAAATTGAAATCCTGGAAATTAAGAAGCAAAAGAATATTAATGTTTTCATGTGCTAAAACTGAAGCTAGACCGAACTGTCGGTAAAACGTTAAAGAATGTAGGTTTCTTTAAGGGAATCTGTCCAAAGTTTAGCAATATTCATGCGGTTAAGACAGTAGATATGTCTCCTTGCTACGTTCCAAATTGTAATATTTTGCTAACTGGTCACTTTATTATAATATCGACTCAATCCGGATTTAACGTGTCCAAAATATTTTTTTCAAATTAAATAATTACGATATATTAATCTCTTTGTCTAATTACAACACTTCATATATTCTTTCCCTAGTTAATTTGAAAATTCTTGCACGACCAAGGATCCTCCAACAAAAGCATATTCCTCTACAAAATTATCAATTAATATTTAGATTGTTCCTATCTCCTTTATTAGTAACTTTTAATGGATCCCGTCATAGCTATATAAATCCCCACCTGCTTGTTTTTAATTACCATAGAGCAAATTATGCCTTCAACTCCCAGCTATGATGAGATAAAACTAGTCATAACAGTCCGTGAAGTCTTTAAGAAACTAGATTCTTCGAGAGAATAAGTCAAAACATTCAAGAATATTCACGCATTAAAGACAGTACATATTGCTGTTATAATTTAACTAGAAAAGGCTTTGATTCGGCACAAGTATTGATATCTCCACGTCCTCATCTAAATGTTATGGTTATTTCTGGCGAATTTTATTGTGAAATCCTTTATACAATGATTTAATTGGTTAACATTTTGTGCATGTTTGTTATTTTCCATCATCTGTGAAGTATAATGTAAGGATACATGGGTATGGGTTAACCTGTACATAAAGAAATGCATAAAACTGGTATAGTATAGAATATCCGATATCATTTGGTAAATAGAACATCAGAAAAAACTTTCCCATCACGTCCTTCCATTACCTGCTGAATAATGTCTTCAATCGTTGCCATATATCTTATATATATTAGAGTTATTTATGAAATATCAATTATTGTATCAAGATTGCAACGGCGCGAAAGAATCGTATATGCATCGATCTTCATTTCCTAACTCTTTTTTCTTGGTACACTAGCGCTAACCATCGTAAGTTCGGCAGTGTTAGGTACTAAGGCCTACGATGGTAACTCTGCGCGTCTACACGACGTTTTGAGGTTACGATCGTACGGATCAACGTCCCGACGATCGTTGTGTAAACGGGGCATTAGATCGTCGCATTTCGGAAGTGACGTCACGTAGTGCGATTCCAATTCGCTCCACGTTCTGCTCTGGGGCCTAAGTCCGTAACTTGAAATCTCCTTTCTCCAGAGAAAGTGTTTTCTACCGTAGTTTTCTCTCGACTGTAGTCCGTAACTTGGCGGAGAAAACATCAGTTCCTGACCGCTACCGGAGAAAACTCTAATTCTCAGTATCGGATAGGAAGAGCAGATAGTTATGAAAAAATTGAATCCGAAGCCGGCGATACCGTGAAGAACCAATAGAAATGCTTTGTTTCTAATAAAAAAACGAGAGGGAAATCAAACGATTCTCACTTGTAATAAGGGCTACTCATTCATCATTAAAGTTAAACTTTCAAATAAAAGAAATTGATGCATTGAAATTATAATTGATAGTGGATAAATCGATTTAAATCCATCGCAGATATATTTGTTCATTAGTACACACAAAAGAGTATATTATACCATTGAAAAAGGAGAGACTAATGCGTAACACCAAAGCATTTTTATGTTTTAGATGTAGGAAATCTTGTATACAAACGGCCGCTGTATTCATTGATGATATATATGGCATATTTTTTGCACTTCAGATGCTTACTTTCATTGGTGAATGCATGATGAGTATGGAAAAACATAACTGGCAACGTCAGTATTACATGCATTTATACTCGAAAAGCTGAAATACACCATGTGGGAGTGGAAAAAGAAAATTGAAAAATTTTACTATGCAGAAAAGAATCGTAAAGAAAATAACGTTACGGTAAATGTGTGAATGGTACATATTTATTTTTGCAAATACCTACGTGCGAGCAATTAGTAACATATGTTACCAACTCCCAAAATGTTAAAGTTTAGGAAACACAACAACCTGCCTCGCTACATTTAAAATTTTCAAATACTGTCAGCGTAGATTAGCGAACACATGTGGAAAATGGTTTACTAGAGGTATTTATATGGAAAACAAAGCAAAATTATCCTTACTTGTACATATTTATTGCTCATCATATCACATACAGCACTACAATGCACACATTTCTATCTTCTTGATACTTATAATCATTATATTCGGTATCAACTGTTTCAATAAAAAGCTTGGCTCACAATAAATATAAAACTCTATTATGTAACACTAATAAAACATGATAATCGGTTTTCCAATCATTTTGCACACACTAAAAGAATTTGCAGTCCTTGAAGTTCGAAAGGATTCTTCACACCTCACTTCCTACTCATCACTAACGACTTAGAATCATATTACGTTATTTCACATTAACATTGCGAATACAATTAAATGAATAGGCTGAAACAAATTGCCAAACCAGTTATTGTAACACCAAAAAACTTCAAATTTCACTATCACTCTCATCGTAACCAAGATGTGACCAAAACAAAAACAAACAACGCAACGAAATGCGTGAAATGTAAACACTGCCAAAAGCTCACAATCTCACAACGAATTGGGAATTGGTAATAGATGCAATACGTAATAAAATCAAACAGAACTTAGAAGCGAACAAACGAATGAACATTAACAGGCGTTCGATGTATCCCTGAAGTACAACTAGTTCAAATATGAAACATATCCCCTTCGCAATAGTTAGATACCTTTCATCGAAATGTATACGGTTGATTCATACCCTAAGTTATATACGTACGAAATAATTTCGTCGAAGATGTTACATTCACAACACACTTCACTCTTTACTTCATCGTCTATATGCAATAAAGTCACTAGGGGGTACACTAAGGACACAAATTTTGTTCACTTATACTAGAGGCACAATGAAAGTTCACTGCACGTAGTTTCCTTGCAAATGCCGCCATACAAAAATTTCGGTTAGTGGTAGTTTTGTGGGGCCAAAAAATAGCCAGGTATAGTGGACCGAAGCAACGCTCGAGAGCAACCCTTTTCTGACCCTTTTCTCGGGCTCCCAGGGATAAGCCGTGTCTTCGAGGGACGGTGTTCACAGCATCTACATCTACATCTACAAATTACCCTGCGAGCCACCTCTAGGGTGTTTGGCAGGGGGTGATCAATCACCAGCATGCAGCATGCATTTGGACTCCCACATGCACACCACACCGTCCAAGAAACGTCCCGTATAATAACAAACTATACTACTATATGCTGTTAGAAATAGAATATAGAATAGAAATTCAGAAACATGCAGTAAGTTTTACATAGGTTAGTAGGCTACACTACAAGTCATGCAATCTATTTACGCGCTCTATTGCTGCCGTTATAATCTCTTATTGATCGTGGAAAAAATTACATTCGGAATCTGTCTGTTCTGCAATCTATCTCTCTTATTTTATTTATATGATCTGATCTTCCGTAGTACGTTGGCGTCCGCAAGATATGGTTAACTTCGTCAGAAAAGACACTGCTCTTGAATTTATCTAAAAGGTTTAGTCTATTTTTCAATCTACGGTCCGACAGAGATTCCCATCCGAGTTTATCTAAGAGGTCAGTTACACTAACAAGACTATCGTAACGACCTTTCACATACCTGGCAGCTCTTCTTTGCACGCGTTCTAACTCTGTTATTAAGCCTTTTTCATGAGGGTCCCAAACACTGGCAGCGTATTCCAAATGTGGTCTAACGAGGGAAAAGTAGCTAATTTCTCTCACTTTGTCGTCGCACTTTCCTAATATTCTTTTAACAAAACCCATTTTACGATTAGCTTGACCGGTTATTTCTCGAATATGTTTATTCCACGATAGATCATTATTGAGTCTAACCCCTAGATATTTCACAGATTCAACTGCCTTTAACTGCGTGCCCCGAATGACATAGTTACGCTGTAGGGAGTTATTCTTCTTCCAGAAATTCATTACGACGCATTTTTCCAAATTTAATTCTAACTGCCAAGCATCGCACCAAGCTTGGATAGCAGCAAGGTCATTCGTTAGTTCATCTATATCTTTGCTGGAACGGATTTCTCTGTAAACTACAGCGTCGTCTGCAAATAATCGTAACTTACTCTGCACTACTTCGCCAATGTCGTTTATATAAAGAAGGAATAGGAGTGGGCCAATGACACTACCCTGAGGAACGCCAGAAGTGACTCTAACCTCATTGGAGACTGCACCGTCTAATACTACTCTTTGGACGCGGTCGCTCAAAAATTCTCTAATCCAGGAAATGACATCTTCGTCTAGACCATAAGATTTCAGTTTTATTATTAACTTTCCGTGGGGTACTTTATCAAATGCCTTTTTGAAATCAAGAAAAATCGCGTCTACTGGAATGTTGTCTTCCCCGGAGACTAAAATATCGTGAGCGAAAAGCGCTAACTGAGTTTCGCACGATCTGCTTTTCCTGAATCCATGTTGAGTTCCCATTAATAAGTTTTGCGCGTCTAGGTGTTTCATTACCGAGCTGACTACGATGTGTTCAAGGACTTTGCAAGAGATGGACGTTAAAGATATCGGCCTGTAATTAGATGGCTGTTCCTTGTCTCCACTTTTAAATATAGGCGTTACATTAGCGATTTTCCAGTCATTTGGTACTTCGTGTTGCTTGATGGATTTACTGAATATTAACTGCAAGTAGGGGGCAAGTTCTGAGGCTAGTTCTTTATATACGCGAGAAGGGATTTCGTCTGGACCAGGTGATTTATTTGGACTAAGCGATTTCAATATATTTTCTATTCCGAGCGTACTAATGTCAATAGCTGGCATCTTATGTAGCATGAGGTTACCCTTGCCGATATGACCTGTCGTAGTACATTTTTTACTTTACTAATGCCAATACTTAGAGGTAAACAAATACACTTATCATACTCATTGCCGTTGAGCGATTAAATGCGTCTTTTGATCGAGGTTCTACGATGAGAAATAAGGATTTTACGAAAAGTGATCAAATTTACGCCGATGGCCTCCACTGAATTGGCAACGCCGAAATTTTGTGAGTGGAGGGGGGAACGCGAAAAGCTCCTTTTTCTCCACAACTCCAATTGTTAGCTTGTCCATGTGTTCCAGGAATTCTGGTGACGAGGTTTCTCAATGGTGTTTGGCAGGGTGTGAGTTTTCACCGACCTGCACTACTTCATTTATTCTTCTACATCCGCTAATTCCAGTTAGAATTAAATTTAGGCAGTTAGGATTAAATTTGGAAAAATGCGTCGTAATGAATTTCTGGAAGAAGAATAACTCCCTACAGCGTAACTATGTCATTCCGGGCACGCAATTAAAGGCAGTTGAATCTGTGAAATATCTAGGGGTTAGACTCAATAATGATCTATCGTGGAATAAACATATTCGAGAAATAACCGGTCAAGCTAATCGTAAAATGGGTTTTGTTAAAAGAATATTAGGAAAGTGCGACGACAAAGTGAGAGAAATTAGCTACTTTTCCCTCGTTAGACCACATTTGGAATACGCTGCCAGTGTTTGGGACCCTCATGAAAATGGCTTAATAACAGAGTTAGAACGCGTGCAAAGAAGAGCTGCCAGGTATGTGAAAGGTCGTTACGATAGTCTTGTTAGTGTAACTGACCTCTTACATAAACTCGGATGGGAATCTCTGTCGGACCGTAGATTGAAAAATAGACTAAACCTTTTAGATAAATTCAAGAGCAGTGTCTTTTCTGACGAAGTTAACCATATCTTGCGGACGCCAACGTACTACGGAAGATCAGATCATATAAATAAAATAAGAGAGATAGATTGCAGAACAGACAGATTCCGAATGTAATTTTTTCCACGATCAATAAGAGATTATAACGGCAGCAATAGAACGCGTAAATAGATTGCATGACTTGTAGTGTAGCCTACTAACCTATGTAAAACTGACTGCATGTTTCTGAATTTCTATTCTATATTCTATTTCTAACAGTATATAGTAGTATAGTTTGTTATTATACGGGACGTTTCTTGGACGGCGTGGTGTGCATGTGGTAGTCCAAATGCATGCTGCATGCTGGTGATTGATCACCCCCTGCCAAACACCCTAGAGGTGGCTCGCAGGGTAATTTGTAGATGTAGGTAGATTCCATGCGAGCAGCCTCTCGGGTCTTTGGCAGGGGGTGACCAATCACCAGCATGCAGCATGTAAAAGAATCCCCACTAGCGCGCTACCCAATGGAGCAGTAGATAAAAAAAGCATGCAATTTACTTCTACGTAATACCCTGCGGGCCAAATCTAGGGGGTATGGCACGGGGTGATCAATCACCAACATGCAGCATGCAAGAGGACCGCCTCATGCACACCACACGGTCCAAAAAACGTTATGCATGCTAAAAAATTATGCAACCACATTTTGTTACAAACGTTATTAAAATTCAGAAACATGCATTAAGGTATACATAAGTTATTAGGCTACACTGCAAGTCATTTAATCCATTTATTAATTCTAACGCTACCGTTATTATCTCTTATCGATCGTGGAAAAAATACATTCTGAATTTGATTCGTAGTGTTCCGCGGCGTTGTCTAGATGATGTCTCCATGTTTCTGGGTTTCACCGCGTGGATTTTCGCGGTGAGTCCAGAAAATCCACGTGGTAAAACCCAGAAACATGGAGACATCACATTATGAATTTGTCTGTTCTACAGTCTCGCTTATTTTTTTGTATGAATTGATCTACCGTAGTATATTGGCGTTCGTAAGATACAGCTAACTTCGTCAGAAAAGACACTACTCTGGATTTTATCTAAAAGGTTTAGTCTATTTTTTAATTAACGGTCTGACAGAGATTCCCATCCGAGTTTATCTAAGAGGTTAGTTACAATAACGAGACCACAGTAAGGAATTTTCACGCACCTGACAGCTCTTCATAGTACGCGTTCTAACTCTGTTTTTAAGCATATTTCATGAGGATCACAGCACTGATGGTGTATTTCAAATGGGTCTAACGAGGGAGAAGTAGCTTATCTCTCTAACTTTGCCGCCACGCTTTCCCAGTATTCTTTTAACAAAACCCAATTTACGATTATCTTGACCTGTTATTCCCCGAATATGTATATTCCACGATAGATCATTATTGTGTCTAACTCCGAAATATTTATGGAGTTTACAGTATCAAATTTGGTACCCTGGATGAAATATCTTTGTTGCGGGGATGGATTTCTCCAGAACTCATTACTGCGCATTTTTTCCATGTATGACTCTATCCACGCATCGCAACATGATTGGACTGCAGTAAGGTCGTTCCTTAAATCATCCCAATCTTTACTGCGACGGATTTCCATGTAAACTGCAGCATCGTCTGCAAATAGTGGAAGTTTAATGTCTACTATTTCACCAATATCGTTGACATAGCGAAGGAAGAGGATTGGGTCTATGACACTACCTTGACGGACACCAGAAGTTTCTCTAACCTCGTCGGAGACGGCATCGTGTACTACTACTCGTTGCACGCGAACGCTCTAATGTTCTGTATCCAGGATATCACACAATCATATACGCCGTAAGATTTCAGTTTTATTTATAACTCTCCGTATTTTGAAATTAAGAAAAATTGGGTCGGGAAAATGCGGGATAACCGAATTGTATTTTGGTCTTATGTTAGGGATATTCAAGGTTAATGATCTACTATATGTTACCAAATAAACGGTAATGGAGATGTGCAAAACAGATGCGAAAAATTCAATTAATTAAATTCCTACTTCAAGAGCGAATTCACCAAGTCTTCTTATGACTCACCCGAGACGATTGACCATCTCTTCATACGAAAGATGCCGCCTCTTCATATTAGTGCCCACGAAGTGGAAATGTTTTAAAAATCGCTCAGTTCCAATAGATCACCTTGTCCAGACGAGGTCGTCCTCGTGTCTGTAAAGAGCTAGCCTCAAAATTTATTCCCTACTGGCAGCTAATATTCAGAAAATCCATTGAACAACAAGATGAACCTAATGACTAGAAAATTGCCAATGCTACGCCCATATTCAAAAGTGGAGGCAAGAGACAGCCATCTAATTGCAGACTGATATATTTATCGCCCATCTCATTCTAAGTCCTTGGACACATTGTTGTCAGCTCAGTTATTAAACAACTAGATGCGCTAAATTTGTTAATGAGAACTCAAAATGGATTCAGGAAAAGGTAGATCATGCGAAACTCAGTTAGCGCTTTTCGCCCACGATATTTTAGTCTCCGGAGAGAACTATGTACCAGTAGTCGCGATTTTTATTGATTTAAAAAAACATTTCATAAAGTGCCCCACGGAAAGTTAATAATAAAACTGAAATCATACGGCCTAGATGAAGATGTTTCCTGGATAAAAGAACTTTTGTGCGACCGCGTGCAAATAGTCATATTAGATGGTGCAGTCTCCAACGAGGTTAGAGTCACCTTTGGCGTCCCTCAGGGTATTGTCATTGGCCCACTCCTATTCCTTCTTTATA
The DNA here is from genome assembly GCF_921293095.1 of Ischnura elegans. NCBI lineage: Eukaryota > Metazoa > Arthropoda > Insecta > Odonata > Coenagrionidae > Ischnura > Ischnura elegans. Next base: position 144,529,106 of record NC_060247.1, read on the forward strand.
TAAACGACATTGGTGAAGTAGTTCACAGTAAGCTACAACTTTTTGCAGACGACGCAGTATTTTACAGTGAAATACGTAGCAGTAAAAATAGGGGTGAAATAACGAATGACATAACTGCAATCCAAGCATGATGCGAGGCGTTGTAGCTAGAGTTAAATTAGAAAAAAATGCGTATGAATTATTTTCATGAAGAAAAAACACATCCCACAACAAAAAAGTTTCATTCGGGGTAACTACTTCGTAGGAGACATTATAATCGGCAAAATATCTAGGAGTTATAATCAATAATGATCTATCTTGGAATACACATTTTCGGGAAATAAAGGGTAACGCTAATCGTAAATTGGGTTTGTTAAAAGAATACTACAAAAGTGCGACGACAAAGGGAGAGAAATGTGTTACTTCTACCTCCTTAGACCCCATTTGAAATGCGCTGCCAGTGTTTCGTATCCTCATGAAAGACGCTTAAAAACAAAGTTTGAACTGGTACAGCAACGATCTTACAGGTTTTTCCTTTTCATGAATGTGCACGTATCAAGTATATGTAGATTCCGTTCTTTAATTTCTCCATTGTTCCATTGAGGAGCGTGAATGTGGGGATCCTTTTGCAAGCCGCAAACAGGTGACTGTCCACCACTAGCCAAACACCCTGGAGGTGGCTCGCATAGAGTTATGCAGATATAGAAGAATAAATGAAGTAGTGCATGTCAGGGATAACTAACCTTTGGTAGTATTGCCTTTTCAAGAATGAGACATTTTCCAGGAATGAGACAAACATTAAATGACCGTGTGGTGCACATGTGGTAAATCATGGGGTCAAGGGTTCCGTTCTAACAGCAGTAAAGTGTTCTAAACGTCAAAACAGCCCCTGTCAAAATAGTGATAGTTCATCAGAAAAATCAGACATAGTATGCGATAAGAAAGTTAAACTATCAGAAAAGTTCACAAAACCACGTATAAAAGAAGCTTAATCTATCGTATTTGTAAATTGGCGTAGTATTAAGAACAAAGTTGCTGATTTCACCCATTAAATTCTAAAAACAGAAGCTGATGTAATCATATTTTTATTTTTTATTTTATTTTAAAGAAATATAACCACATACAGCATATACTTGCCATTTTATAGTGGCCAGGTAACAATACATAAATTAGAGGACGATGACGCAATATAACATGTAGAAAACAATAATTACATTTACAAAAACTAAAGGACAACAAGAAACTGCAGTGACAGACTACTTCGGTGACAGATAGGATAGGGAAAGGCTTATGAAGGATTTCAATGGAAGTGCAAAGGGGTCGATGTGTGGAGGGAGTGAGTTCAACACAGAAGTAATGCGGTAGAAAAACGAACGTTTAGTGAGTGAAAGTCTAGGAATTCTCTATAAATAAACTGAGAGTGAGAGAGAGATCAATAAGAATTCAATCGTCAGCCAAGCGATACCCGTAACTGAGACCAGCGTTGAATCTGTGTGGTGTTTAATTAAATGTCCAAAATTCAAAACTATTTTATTATGTTCGTATTACAGACCACCTAACTCAGATAAAACGTCAATGTTGGATTTTCAAAATCAAATAAACAGCGTGGCATCCAAGTATCCTGAAAGAAACTTGATTGTGGGTGGAGATTTCAACGTACCTTCTATAGATTGGGAGACTTCTAGCTTCATTCCTGATGGGAGAGATAAAGTGATCTGCGAGGCTTTATTACACACTTTCACATCTAATTCATTGTTTCAAATAGCATCCGCACCAAACAGAGGAGAAAATATTCTTGATTTATTAGCGACAAATATACCACATCAGGTAATAAACGTTGGCACTGTCGAAGGAATAAGTGACCATAGGGTAGTAACTGCAAAGTTTTCTCTAAATACCGCTGTAAACTTTAAAAAAGAGCGTAAAGTTTTCATTTTTAAAAGAGCTGATTTTGATGGGTTTAAGAGTCATCTGAAAAATGCTTTCCCCGAGTTTCAAGAATCAGTATTAAGGTTAAATGTAGAGTATACTTAGAAAGCCTTTCTTTCACTCGTAACTTCGGGAATAAATAGCTATATCCCTAGTAAAATAGTAAAAGAAGGCAGCGAACCGAGATGGTACGACGCGGAAGTGAGAAAATCATTGAGGCGACAGAGAGCGTGTCATGCTAAAATGAAAAAAGTCAGCACGGATTTATCCCCTAATGAACGCGAGCTAATAATTAAAAAATATAGGATGACTAAAGCCGCCACGAAGGAAGCGTTCAGGAATGCGTTCACGAATTTTAAAAGAAAAACACTAGTAGAGCAGTTACAGGATAACCCAAAAGCATTTTGGTCATATGTTAGGGAAGTTCAAGGTAAACGATCTACCGTATGTTCGCTGAGAAACGACAATGGAGATGTGTTGACAAGCAGTTACGATAAAGCCAATTTATTAAATTCCTACTTTAAGAGCGTGTTCACGGAGCCTTCCGAAAACTCACCCGAGACCGATGACAATCCCTGTATACATAAGATGTCAGCTATTGACATTAGTACGCTCGGAATAGAAAATATATTGAAATCGCTTAGTCCAAATAAATCACCTGGTCCAGACGAAATCCCTTCTCGCGTATATAAAGAACTAGCCTCAGAACTTGCCCCCTACTTGCAGTTAATATTCAGTAAATCCATCAAGCAACACGAAGTACCTAATGACTGGAAAATCGCTAATGTAACGCCTATATTTAAAAGTGGAGACAAGGAACAGCCATCTAATTACAGGCCGATATCTTTAACGTCCATCTCTTGCAAAGTCCTTGAACACATCGTAGTCAGCTCGGTTATGAAACATCTAGACGTGCAAAATTTATTAATGGGAAATCAACATGGATTCAGGAAAAGCAGATCGTGCGAAACTCAGTTAGCGCTTTTCGCCCACGATATTTTAGTCTCCGGGAAAGACAACATTCCAGTAGACGCGATTTTCCTTGATTTCAAAAAGGAATTTGATAAAGTACCCCACGGAAAGTTAATAATAAAACTGAAATCTTATGGTCTAGACGAAGATGTCATTTCCTGGATTAGAGAATTTTTGAGCGACCGCGTCTAAAGAGTAGTATTAGACGGTGCAGTCTCCAATGAGGTTAGAGTCACTTATGGCGTTCCTCAGGGTAGTGTCATTGGCCCACTCCTATTCCTTCTTTATACTCGTATAAACGACATTGGCGAAGTAGTGTAGAGTAAGTTACGATTACATCTACATCTACATAATACCCTCCGAGCCACCTCTAGGGTGTTTGGCAGGGGGTGACCAATCACCAGCATGCAGCATGCATTTGGACTCCCACATGCACACCACACCGTCCAAAAAACGTCCCGTATAATAACAAACTACACTACTATATGCTGTTAGAAATATAATATAGAATAGAAATTCAGAAACATGCTATAAGTTTTACATAGGTTAGTTGGCTACACTACAAGTCATGCAATCTATTTACGAGGTCTATTGCTGCCGTTATAATCCCTACGTAGATGTAGATTGCCAAGACCTACAAGATGCCTTACGTCAGACATCGAATTGGTGTAATGTCTGGAATCTTGCATTAAACCCAGATAAATGTAGTGTGATGTCCATTTCCCTAAAGAAGATAACTCATCAATTTGACTACAGTATTTTTAAACACTCGCTGAAACGTGTATCAACATCTAAGGACCTAGGTATTGTCACTGACGATAAATTAAATTTTTCTCCGCACATACAATCCATCAAGTTTAAAGCCATGTCCCTCTTAGAACTCCTGTTCCGTTTCACTGAAATTAAAGACTTCCAAGCTCTTCGAACTTTTTTTTCGTCTATCATTCTTCCAGTTCTTACCTACTCTTGTCCCATCTGGTCTATCTCTTCACAATCCAACCTCTCATCCCTGGACTGTGTCAGCAATTTCTTTGCCAATATAGTAAAAAATAGAATACCGCATTTACGCAACATGTCCACTAATGCTATTCTCTCCTCCCTCTTCATCCCTAATCTCACTACCCATAGGCTCACAGCTGATTTAAAACTTATTTATAAGATTCTCAATTCCACCATCGACTGCCCTGCATTGCTCTCTTTTATCAATTTTGAAGTTCCACCCCGCCCTACCCGTTCTCCACCCCTAATCCACATAAACTGAAAGTTGGCTATCGGATGAAATAAATGATCGAGAGATCTTCCCGAAATCATATTCGATATACAGAAAGGACCGTAAAACGAGAACATGAGGAGAAGTATTCAAGGCAGTCTAGAATGAGATCACAAGCAGAGCCGAGAACTTAGGAGATAGTGAATTGATAAGTGTTCGGTGCTCAGTCGAATGCTCAGCTAAGAGATACTTTAAATGCGCATTTTATAGACCACCAGATTCAAGTCTAGATTCAGTTTTAGAGTTAGATAGCCAGATAAGATGTTTTACTTCTCATAAAAATCGTAATTGTGCCATAATTGGCGGTGATTTATATGTTCTATCGATCGACTGGGAAAATATTGGTTTAAAAATGGAGGGAAAGACAAGGACCTGTGCGAAACTTTGCTTTACTCATTATATTCCAATTCCTTGACTCAGCCAGTAGATACACATACCAGGGGTAACAACATACTAGAACTCTTAGCAACGAATATTCTAGAGCGCGCTATTAGAACTGAGACTGTGGCTGGTATAAGTGACCACAAGGCAGTGCATGGAAAGTTTCGTATCGTCTCCGATGGAAAACCTGTGCCGAGAAGAAAGGTCTATTTCTTATATGTAAGGCGAATTTTTGAAGTGTTAATGCAGTACTTGTCGAACTCATTCACTGTTTTCAAAGACGCCACTCTCAAATTTGGGGTAAACGAAGCATGGAACAAGTTCATTAGTATTATGCAAGGGGCCGTGGATAATACGATACCCAATAAGTTAAAACGTTTGAATACTGAACCGCGATGGTACAATGCTTAAGTCCTTAAAGCTCTAAAGCGATAGAGAGCAATTCACGCTAAAATGAAAAAGACGCATGCGGGACTCACTTGTGAGATCAGTGGCGCAACTATGGGGGGGATAAGAGGGATAGATCCTCCCCCAAAGCCTCAGAGAAATAAAAATAATATTCAAAACTATTGTCTAGTTTTGGCTTATAGTAAATTTTAACCTAACTTATGAATGAAGCCCAAAGTTTTTAGTGCTAAAATTATGTAAAATGTATTTGCAGGCATGTCATTTTTCCAAAATTTTCCTAAAAGGGGGGGTGGGTGAGTGGGAGATCGCCCTTCCCTATCCCCTCTCGCCCCCCCCCCCCCTAAAGCATATTCCTAGTTACGCCACTGTGTGAGATAATACAAGATATACGTGAAAATTATAACAATAGGGTATTTTCCTTCATCAAAGAAAACGAAAGGCATTGATTGCGATTCGTTACCCACCATTAGCGTATTCATAATACACGAATTATTTCGTTTTAGAAATACCGGTTTAGACGAATGGCAATGGTCCATTTTTATCCTCATTTGAAAACGGCCAGATTGGCGCCCATGCGATGCCACTCCACGTGACGTCACTGGGGCCTAGTTTCTATACGAGAAGATAGGAGTTATACATCGTCTGAGATTACCAATGCATGCGTGAGGCGCAGAGCTCAGGGAAACATGTCTCAATAATCACTTATTAAAACTGGCTAAGGTCGGATAGTTTTCTTCGTTTGATAAGGTATTAATAATCCTTATTTAAGCCAAGCGCTACCAGCCAGCAGGGTACTCAGCTACCCGCTAGCAGCCTGCGTCGTATCAGCGCTCAAGCCTCCCTTAAGGTCACCTCACAGGGCGGCAGCGGGAACGAGAAATACGGCACACGGAGAGATTTCCCGGCATTCATACTTATCCGTCGCGTTTGTGCGCGCTTGAAATTTTTCACTTTTCATTTAATCGCGAAAAATAGATATCGTCATTTAAAAATCTAAATGCGTGAAATACATCTACATCATCATAATACCCTGCGAGCCACCTCTAGGGTGTTTGGCAGGGGGTGATCAATCACCAGCATGCAGCATGCATTTGGACTCCCACATGCACACCACACCGTCCAAGAAACGTCCCGTATAATAACAAACTATACTACTATATGCTGTTAGAAATAGAATATAGAATAGAAATTCAGAAACATGCAGTAAGTTTTACATAGGTTAGTAGGCTACACTACAAGTCATGCAATCTATTTACGCGTTCTATTGCTGCCGTTATAATCTCTTATTGATCGTGGAAAAAATTACATTCGGAATCTGTCTGTTCTGCAATCTATCTCTCTTATTTTATTTATATGATCTGATCTTTCGTAGTACGTTGGCGTCCGTAAGATATGGTTAACTTCGTCAGAAAAGACACTGCTCTTGAATTTATCTAAAAGGTTTAGTTTATTTTTCAATCTACGGTCCGACAGAGATTCCCATCCGAATTTATCTAAGAGGTCAGTTACACTAACAAGACTATCGTAACGACCTTTCTCATACCTGGCAGCTCTTCTTTGCACGCGTTCTAACTCTGTTATTAAGCCTTTTTCATGAGGGTCCCAAACACTGGCAGCGTATTCTAAATGTGGTCTAACGAGGGAAAAGTAGCTAATTTCTCTCACTCTGTCGTCGCACTTTCCTAATATTCTTTTAACAAAACCCATTTCACGATTAGCTTGACCGGTTATTTCTCGAATATGTTTATTCCACGATAGATCATTATTGAGTGTAACCCCTAGATATTTCACGATTTCACGGAAATACGTACTCCAGGAGTAATAATCTTTCGATTAAGGCAATAAAAAAATAATAGGAAACCACCCTATTGAAAAAAGTGTAACGTTACGTCGTAAAATCTGGTTGATTTTTCACGTAAGTCCAGACAGGGGAAATACTCCAACCGTCGGTCACATGCTGGATCAGGGAAAAGACTCCACAAACAAGAAAAACAGCTCACAAGAAAAAGGCAGCCAAAAAATAATTTACGAGTTATTACCGTACGATATCTATTCAAAGTAGAGTATTCAAAAAAAAAAATCAGAAGTATTACAGAAAACAATGATAGTAAATTCATGATCCCAAGGAAACATTACCAGCAGAAAATTGCTCTAAATATGCCATGGCTCACAAGACATGTGACTCCCATGCAGGTCAGGAAGAAAAGGGGCTCGCCTAAGCAAGGCGAGACAGCATTTGAGGGGAGGGCTTCTTCCAGGGAGTGGAGGGGTAGCCAGGCGAATTCAACAACCGCCCACTGATGCGTCACTGCCCCTGCAGAAACGGCCGCTCCGCAAAACACCATTCCCTGGTTTTGAGACAAAGCCAGCACCCAGAATTTTCCCCTCAACATCTGGGTTGGAGACCTCAGAGGAATCGTTCATTGGAACACATGGAGGGGAAGGAGATACTGGGGTGAGGTGTTGGAGGGAGAGAGAGTTTGTGATAGGACAATGGTAAAACTTCTCACTCCAAGTGCAATACTAAGGCCTTAGCACCGATTTCCCCTTGCTTGCCAAGGAGAAGTATTTCTCCGCAGTAGTCCTATATAAGTCTTGCATTGCAGGTAGGCTGGTTCGGAGGCTGGTTCGGAGGCTGCTTCGGAGGCTGTTTCAGAGGCTGTTTCAGAGACTGTTTCCAGAGACAGGATTTTCCAGAGACAGGATTTTGCGAGACAGGGCACTTTGCTACAGGGACCCTTTGCGCAAAAAATCCTTTGCGCGAAAAAACCTTAGCGCGAAAAGTTCTTGGCGGGAGAAGTTCTGCGGATAAGTTCGGAGGAAGTTCGAGGAAGTTCGAGGAATTTCTGGGGGGGGGGTACCAGAAATTTTGGGGGGGGGGGGGACACTAAAAAATGCCACATCCTCTGTAGGAAAATGACCACAAAAATTGCTTGAACTTGGGGACCAAGACACGTCCACCAAGAACTGATTAATGCCTAGAAAACTTATCGAGGCATCACAGGTCCACTGGTTTTCACTGGATGAACCCCCACTGTTTAACCCCCATGAATTTCACAAAAACCATTATTCAGTGGTTAGAATTGAACTGAATATAAAAAGTTTATTGATTGAGACAATAGTATTCAAGAAATATCACTCAAAAATAGTTTTGACAAGAACATACATTTTTATCACTCTGTAAATAATAACCTCAGGAGTGATGTTTGGAATTCAACAGAATTCTTAAGTGAGTAACATGACATAATTACAAGAGTGAGACAAGAAATATTGCTGATAGATATAGAGTAAATTAATTTAGTATTACATAGCAAGAAAATAAAATTAATAATCAATATGTCATAAAGTGATGCTTGTTTCGGTGAACAGTGAATCAAAATTACAAATAATTACCATCAGCAACTAGAAGGAACTGGGAAGATTTTTATTGGTATAACACCAGGATATCTTTACCAAACTCAAATGTTCCTTCTCTCATCAGAGATATTTTGTGGGTTTTTTTTTTTTTTTAAAACCAAGTAAAGCAATACAATAACCAACCACTTAGTAAATGGGCAAGATTGGGTTGGTGAAGCAGTTGGGTTCATGGGAACCCTGGGTTGTCCCATTAGTTGGGTTCAACCACCTTATCAAAAAACAACGATTCACAAAAATGGGTTTTAACTTCTACCCAAAATTCATATTGCAACCCAAGAGAAAGTTAGGGTCGACCAACAAAATATATACCCCATATTATATAATCATTAAGTACAAGTTTATTCAAAAATACGGTTATTCACTAAATAATTATTAGTTATCAAAATACCAGCAAAAATATTCAGCATAATATGTGTCTCACTTAATTAATATACATTGGCATTAGTATTTCTCCCATTTAAACCCTCCATGTTTGTAAATATTATCAGTCCATAATTAATTATCAATAAAGAATCCTCCAAAATTCAACAAGATTACGTAAATGACAATAGATTGCACTAAATTCCTCGATTTTCCAATAATTATTAACAATTTATAAGGCATATGGTATTCATGTCAGCTATTGAACAAGTACTGACTAAATTTAATCAAGATGTGTATATATATCTCTCAGTATTAATTAAACAAGTCAAAAAAGAATCATAGGCGATGCTAACAAAATGAGAACTGCATATTGCATCAACAAAAGAAATCACTCTAAATTTCACTCTTCAATTAACAATAGAAATGAGAGCTACATGCTGGTTGCGACAAGATGAAAGTTCATACTTGTCGGGCGATGAAGGTCGCAACTCAACGCCAAAAGCCACACTAAAACACAGTAGGCAGTCTTAAAATCAGCTGATCAATTCAATCACTCAGCCATCGATAGAATATTGAACACTGCAAAATCACGACACTTATCACTGTCCAGAATTGTGAGAATGTCCATAAAGTCTTGGTGGAGAAAAGGTGACACAAAACACAATTGAATCTTAATAACTGGGGCCACCTCCACAGCTTATCTGGAAACGAGCCATCTCGGGGATTTCCCCCCAAGTTAATCTCCCGTCCTCTCCCTCCAAGCACCCATAATTCCTCCACCTTACCCCATCTCACAATCACAGTAGACCAACACTAAATTACATGAGTGAATTAAGCAGATGAGAATAAGCAAGTACAATACAATATTTCAGAACAATTTCAATTACAAGCATAGAAATAGACTTATTATTCATTAATCAAAACAATATTAATAGGAATCAATAGAAATACAACACCGAAATCAAGCATCAAATAGTATTTGAGAGAGCAAACATTAGCATTCATTAAAAAAAGAATAAAAAAAAAATCAATGATATTTCTCTCCTTTTAATTACTGGAATTAGCAATGCCACCATGATATGCCTTTAAATGAGAAACATGACAAATTTTCTCTTTCCCAGGAGAAACTTCCAGAATAACTGTTACAGGAGAGAGATACTTTTTAAGGACGAAAGGTCCTTTCCACAGAGGTTCCAGTTTTGCCATTTTCTGTTCACCTTTAGAACTGACAGGATGGTTTTTGCAGAGAACAAGATCTCCCACACAGAAAGTGATTTGGGAGTGAGATTTATTATAGGATTCTTTATACCTGTTTCTGGCCTTTTTTAAATTAGCAATAACATGATTCAGGCAGGCTTGTCTGTCATTATCGCTGAGATCATTCTCGAATAAAGATTTTGGAATGTCCCACTGATTAATTAAAGGATGCTTAAGTTCTCTGCCGAAAATTATTTTGGCAGGAGAAAATCCACTGCTCTCATGTGAGGCAGTGTTCAGGGCAAAATTTAAGTCAGCAAGCATAGAGTCCCACATATGGTGAGCATTATTGCACAAAATAGCAAGTGCAGATTTTAGATTTCTATGCAATCTCTCTACCTGATTAGAACAGGGATAGTATGGAGAAACAAAAATTTGCTTAACCCCCAGTTGCAAACACATCTCCTTAACGGCATGAGATTTGAAAACTTGTGCATTATCAGACACCAAATATTTAGGAAAACCGAATTTCGGGAATACTCTTTGAGTGAGTATTGAAACAACTGAACCAGCAGTAGCCTTACGAACTGGCTCAAGAAAACAGAATTTAGAAAAACCATCAATAAGAGAAAGTATATATTGGTGTCCACCTTTAGTCAAAGGTAAAGGACCCACAAAGTCAATATAAAGTCTTTCCCAAACCTCAGAAGGATTTTTCGATGATAGCATGCCAGGAGGTGGAGCATTTCTGGGTTTACAAGTTTGACACAGATGGCATTTTCTGACCATGTCATAAACCTCTCTTTTCATATCCTTCCACCAAAAGTGTCTGCTAATCTTATCATAAGTTTTAGCCATGCCCAAGTGAGCAGACATACTAGAGCAGTGAAAATATTGAAAAATCATAGGCCTCAAGACCGTAGGCAGAACAGCTCTTCCTCGCTTAATTTTAGAATTCCCATAACATAATAGCTGTCCCTTCAGAAAATAGTTTTTGTCGTTCAAGGAATTATTATTAATCTGATTGAAAATATCCTTTAGAACGAGATCAGTTTCTTGGTGTTTTCGAATGTCAACGAATGACAAAGGCAATTTATGTAACACACAAGAATAAGGAACAGCTGACTCCTTATGAGTGATTGATTCCACATCTAAATGACTATTTGTAGATGAGGATGGCTCAATGCGAGAAAGACAATCTGCGACAGAATTAGCTGATCCTCGAACATGATGCACAGTGAATTTATAAGAGGATAATTTAAGAACCATCCGGCCTAATTTGCCCAACTGCTTAGGATGAGAGAAAAGCCATGTCAAGGCACCATTATCAGTGTACAAGTGAAATGGTTTTACTTGTAAGTAAACACTGAATTTTTGAATTCCAAAATGAATTGCGTGACACTCCAATTCATAAGAAGAAAATTTACGTTCATGTTCCAAGAGTGCCTTACTAGCGAAAGCCACAGGGACAAAATCACCATTTACTTTGTGATTCAGAACGGCACCAACCGCCAAATTACTGGCATCGACAAATAAATGAAATTCCTCGTCAAATCGAGGGAAAGATAATACTGGTGGATTGGTGAGAGCTTTCTTCAACTGACAGAAAGCCTCATTTTCAACAGCTGTCCATTGAAAAGGAACATTTTTACGTTTTAAGCGATTCAGTGGCATAGAAATTTCAGAATACCTTGGAATAAATTTGCAGTAAAACCCACAAAGTCCAATGAATCTGGCCACTTCCTTCACATTTCTGGGAACTGGGAATTGTTCAATTGGTCTCACTCTCTCAGGATCAACTTGCAAGGTTCCATTTGTGATGAGATGGCCCAGAAAAGTGAGTGATTCCACACCAAGCTTAACCTTGTCCTCGCACACCGTCAAACCGGCACTGCGTAGTTTGTTGAGGACAGCATTAACATGAGATACATGGTCTTCAGCAGACTTGGAATAGATACACAAGTCATCAATATATGGGTAGACACATGAATATTTCAAATCGCCCAATACTTCATTAATGAGACGAGTGAATATTTGAGGAGAATTTACAAAACCAAATGGCAATCTATTATATTGGTACACTCCGAACGGCGTCACAAAAGCAGTTAATTTCTTAGAATTCTCAGATAATGGTATTTGATGAAAGGCAGAATTGAGATCAAGAACAGTGAAATATTTTGCATCAGCAAGATATTGGAATGCATGTTCAACAGAAGGTGTTGGATAACCGTCTGATTTAACAACTTTGTTCAACTTACGGTAATCAACCACTAATCTTTCAGATCCATCCTTTTTAGGCACTAGAAAAGCTGGCGAACACCAGTTTGAATTGGAAACCTCAATCACTTTCTTATCAAGTAAAGATTGGATGTGCTTCTTCATTAAATTAGCCTTTGGAGGTGACAACGAATAAGGATGGGATCGAATCGGAGTTGAATCTAGCAGTTCAATTTCGTATGTCATAACAGATGTGACCCCCAATTCTTGAGAAATCACATCAGGAAATTTTGACAATAAGCCCTTCAACTTATCACACAACGTGATTTCAGTGGACGACAGAACATGAGATTCGGACGAGTTACTAACTGGCGCCGATTTAAACGCTTCGCAATTGTCCGTAAAAGAAAAAAGAGAATTCGGGGCAATTTCAAAACTGACGTTCGCCGGACGAATAATCATCTTTGAATTACAAATGAAATCCACACCCAGTAACACGGGAAACGGGATATTAGCTAGATAAAACACGTGGTTCCAAGAAAACATGCCTATTTGAACCTTGAGTGAGACAGAGGAATTAATATGAAAAGGCTGCCCCGACACAGTGATTAAATCGACGTCAACATTCTTACGAATAACCTTTCTCCGGCAACATTTCAGAGAAGCAAAGAAATCTTCATCACACAGTGAAACTGAACACCCAGTGTCAATTAAAGCCTGGCATGGCATAGAATGAAGATTAATAGATAATATTGGCAATCGAGTCGAACACTTGTCACGGACGCTCATCAAACTCACGGCAGGCTGAGTAAATCGTCGTCTTTTGCGACACTCGTTCACTTTGTGGCCAGGTTTATGACAGTAAGAACAATTAATAGGAAAAGAAACTTCCCTAGGCGCACTGGAAGAGGCAACAGAAGACGGATTCCTAGAGATACGATGGAAAGTGTTGGAATATTCAGCACAGTCCATTAAATGTTTAGAAGCCTGCGTGATAACAGAGTCCAATTCTACAAATGTGTTAGGCTGATTTGAGAACATAATTGCAGATTTTGTTAAAGGATTTAACCCTTGAATAATGAGTCGCACAATAGAAGACTCGGAATACTGCAAACCCAGCACCTGAGTGGCATTACGCACAGAACACACGAAATCGTGGGGCGTTTCGCGAGGGAACTGAAATCTCTTAACTTTCGTAGTGATCAAGCGATCAAACTCTCTGTCACTAACAATTCTAGCCCAAACTTTTTCAGTGATTTCAGACCATGCGAGATTCAAGTTTAACATAGACAACCAAAAATGACGAGAGCTGGCAGGAAGTTTAGATACTACAAGGTACAATAACGTTGACAGAGGAACCAAAGACAAAGAAACGATTTCATTAACTTTTAACATGAAATTAAACCAATTCTCACTGTTTGACACTTCAAATGGCGGAAAATCACTGAGTAATTGTTTGACAATTACTAACCCTTCAGAAACTGGCAATGTCTGAGAAGCAGACATTTCGTGAGAGACGAGAACATCACTACTTTCCTCGTGCGTTGGGCGAGGTGGAACCACTTCTAAAGAAGATTCCCGTTCATTATTAGAAACTTCACTTCCTACGGACACATTAGCCGTACCCCTGGCCTTACGATCCTCGCCCGTGGTTAAATAAGTTTTCTCGTACGGGTTTTCAGTACCTCCAGGCATTTTGAAAAGTGAAGTGACGACAACGAGAAAAAGAGAGAGAAAAAGCGAGAAATAAAACTATCTCTCATTACTGGAAGAATCCAATAAGAAAAGAGGGGTGCGAGAATAACTAGCTGCTATCCAAATTATCAAGAACATTACGAGCATTACGAACATTAATGTCAAATGGCATAGGACCACGAGGAAAAGTCGGCAACACTAGTCACGTAATCCCACACGAACCAAAAAGCACTTAATGGAACATAAAATAACTCACTTTTAAGAGGAGAAACAACCAGAAACTGCAAAAAGTGGAGAAATAGTGGAGAATTGTCACCATTTTCCAGTACTCGGAGACCTCGACGAAAGGACAGGAAATCGAACCTCAGCTCTGCTACCAATATGTAACGTTACGTCGTAAAATCTGGTTGATTTTTCACGTAAGTCCAGACAGGGGAAATACTCCAACCGTCGGTCACATGCTGGATCAGGGAAAAGACTCCACAAACAAGAAAAACAGCTCACAAGAAAAAGGCAGCCAAAAAATAATTTACGAGTTATTACCGTACGATATCTATTCAAAGTAGAGTATTCAAAAAAAAAAATCAGAAGTATTACAGAAAACAATGATAGTAAATTCATGATCCCAAGGAAACATTACCAGCAGAAAATTGCTCTAAATATGCCATGGCTCACAAGACATGTGACTCCCATGCAGGTCAGGAAGAAAAGGGGCTCGCCTAAGCAAGGCGAGACAGCATTTGAGGGGAGGGCTTCTTCCAGGGAGTGGAGGGGTAGCCAGGCGAATTCAACAACCGCCCACTGATGCGTCACTGCCCCTGCAGAAACGGCCGCTCCGCAAAACACCATTCCCTGGTTTTGAGACAAAGCCAGCACCCAGAATTTTCCCCTCAACATCTGGGTTGGAGACCTCAGAGGAATCGTTCATTGGAACACATGGAGGGGAAGGAGATACTGGGGTGAGGTGTTGGAGGGAGAGAGAGTTTGTGATAGGACAATGGTAAAACTTCTCACTCCAAGTGCAATACTAAGGCCTTAGCACCGATTTCCCCTTGCTTGCCAAGGAGAAGTATTTCTCCGCAGTAGTCCTATATAAGTCTTGCATTGCAGGTAGGCTGGTTCGGAGGCTGGTTCGGAGGCTGCTTCGGAGGCTGTTTCAGAGGCTGTTTCAGAGACTGTTTCCAGAGACAGGATTTTCCAGAGACAGGATTTTGCGAGACAGGGCACTTTGCTACAGGGACCCTTTGCGCAAAAAATCCTTTGCGCGAAAAAACCTTAGCGCGAAAAGTTCTTGGCGGGAGAAGTTCTGCGGATAAGTTCGGAGGAAGTTCGAGGAAGTTCGAGGAATTTCTGGGGGGGGGGGTACCAGAAATTTTGGGGGGGGGGGGGACACTAAAAAATGCCACAAAAGAGACGAAGAAAACACTTGGGGAGGCGTTGAGTGTATTCAAAACAAAAATATTGGGCGAATATTTAGATGACAACTCTAATTGTAAGGCTTTCTGGTCATACGTAAGGGAGGTACACAGAAATAGCGCTATAGTCTCTTCACTCATAAATGAACGCGGCGATAGAGTAACGAACAATCGAGATAAAGCTAATCTCTTCAATTTCTTTTTCCATAGTGTCTTCTTTAATTTCACGACAAATATATCAACACCTCTACCTCGACTTTACCAAGAGCAATTGCCGTCTATCTGTATTTCAAGCAGTGGTTTAGAAAAACAACTCTGCTCAATTAATCCAAATAAAATCGACAGGCACTGATCTCGTTTCAGCTCAAGTGTATAATGAATCAGCATCAGAGATATCGCCTTACATGAAGATAGTGTTCGAAAAATCTGTAGCAGAACACAGTCCCTAAAGATTGGAAAACAGCGAACGTCACGCCTATATTTAAAGGTGGGGATAGGGGAAAGCCTAGCTATTACCGTACGATTTCACTTACTTCCATTTCTTGCAAAATATTGGAAGATAATATTTTCAGTTCGATAATAGGAATTCTTTCTCTATACTTTATTTTACTGCCATAATATGTTTTCGTCGCTGCCAATGCCGATAAATGCCACTTTTCATTAACTGTGAGTTCACTAATCCAACCATGGTTGAAAGAATACTTCTCGTACTTAACGCAATTAATATTAGTACTTTTAATTGAAAAATAGCGAAGAAAATGGCCAAAATACCGCAGTGATACAGTGAATCCCCATTCGTAGCCATGCACTACGACGTCGCGCTTCCCAACCGTGACGTCACGCCGCGCCGCCTTGAAAGTGAGGTGGGAGAGAGATGGGAGAAAAGGTAAGGGAGCGGAGGGGAGATGTTGGCCACACGGCGAGCCATGGGTAGGGGTGGAGCATGGCAGGTTTACCTGGTTATATGGTCAAAGATCAAACGAGATGCATCGTGGGGGACCCCCGTTCAGTTGTACAAATTTGATCGCGGGACACCGACTTCATGTATAATGCATGGAATACAGCTGTATTTCAGGTGTATTACATGTTTTTTGCTATCCGGGGGTTAATATCTCAATAAAATTAGAAACAATATGAATTACACCGATAGATGAATTGCGTGTATAAAGTGAAATCACGCATTAATTTTGATAACAGGGAATAGAAGGAATAATCGGTGGAGTGATGTGGAATACTAAATATGGCAGGGTTTCTCACGCCATTCGATGGCGCTTAGACATTAATCTTAAATATACTGTTTCAGGTTATATGCTAATAAAGTACATATTTTGATAACTGAATTTATAGTGTGTGAATATGATATGTAACATAGATGCACCGTCATCTTTTCTAAACCTGTTTTGGACTTCATCCTGTAATTTTTTAAGGTTACCTTCATCACAGAATTCGGAAACCAAATCACCACTAGCGGCGCTGTCGTCGCTGACGTCATAATCCAAAATGGCCGTCAGTCCGGGTATACTTCTCGTGAATAACAACACATTTCAATTGCAATCTCCGTGATTCTCCTTATTGCTGTGGATTCGATTGCGCATATCGGCACCGTTCTTCGTTTTCGGACTAAATTGTATTCTAAGGAACATGAGTAGCAAAGTTTTTGTGACCTACTAAGAAATTGTGCGATATTTGGGTGGAAATTGCAGCCAACGAAATATCTTTGAAGGGGAGAGCGTTTTAAACGCGGGTTTGGTGATCACTGTGGGGCTTCACCAAGGAAATGGCTGTGAATTAAAAATAATGGCTCTTGTTCTTCAAACAAGTGGCCTTACCAAGGAACCGCTTCAAATAAACGGTCTCATTAGCCTAACAATTGATGAAAAAATCGAGATCCGGAAGTTTGATTGTTCTCGCAAAGCGGGAATTGTTTAGGAATAGGTAGAAACCATTCGTAGACAACCCAGTTACATTAGTAGCTATTAATGGTTAATAATTTTATGCTACATTAATTTAACCTTTAGTATTCATGAATAATAATGCAAAAAATGCCAATCATTTATTACTAGTTTGTGGATGTTGCAGTGTCCATCAAGTCAGTGGTAAGAGTACCATACAATTATGGCAGAAGAAAGCTAATATGAAGGAAAGAAATTTAACAAATAAGCAGTCATAAAGGAGAAATTTCAAGCTTCTTACTAATTTCAAAATAAATTAAATTTACATAAAAATTGTTTTTGCTGGGATATAACTGAATGGAGAAAACTTTTGTGCCAGGTACCTTAAAGAGGAGCTGTTTTAACCATAGACCACGACCACTTTGGGCTACACTGACCTCTTTCTCTAGTACATATCCTTCAATTCTCTATCCTATGCCTCGAATAAAAAAAAATAAATAAAGTTACAGCTTCGATCAAAAACTATAATGAAGCCGAAAGATAATTAGTTAGTTAGGTATTACCTAAACAATTCACTGGTCGTATATGACTGCAATTATACATGTAAATACTCAGATTAAGGATTAAAATTGGGCCCACTGAAAAATGTACAGAACTAACCTACCTGTATGAAATCATCAATTCATCATAGATGACAGCAGTACAACCACATACTGACTCATAGGCGGATTTATCCCCTCCCTCCCCAGATCCATGAGATACCAGCAGCCCCTTTAGCTAAGACCAATTATACCCCCAAAGGTTAGACCAATGCTTTTCCATAATGGCATCTGTTTCTCAGAAAATATGCGCAGATAAAAAGAAATTCATGTATTTTATGTACGCCCATTGTCCCTGCATGGAATACGTACCTTCTTCCCTCAAAAGGAGTATGGAGTGAAAAGATGTCATTCACAGTAAGCTAAATAGAGAACATAAGAAATACATTCTAACATGCCAAAGAGGTAACCTTGGTGACATGGACAGCAAGCAACTGGGGTCTTGAAGGAGTTAAATGAAACAAGATAACAAAATTTATATCAGTCGATATATGTTTTCCAAAGAAGTCGGAGACATCAAATGGGAGATGTATACAAAGATAATACACAAATGACATGATTAGCATTGACAACATTATCATTCATGGTACACTTGATGCGGAAGTACGTGGTTTAAGTACATTATGAAACCATGGAATAAAAAAAATATAGTACAAAGCAATACAATAAGTAAAATATGCCCAAGTGGTGTAATATCCAACAGTTGTAGTCATATCTTGGATGATTTACAATGTTCAAACTAGATTTAGATTTTAATAACAGCCAGTTTGCAAAATGGAATTAATGATATTTATCCTTCTTTATAAGGAAGGCAAAACAATGCAAAAAAATACACTTGATATGGAAGTTTGTGGTACATTAATGAAGGCAGAATGACAAAATATATAATACAGTGCAATACAATAAGTAAAATATGTCCAAGTGGTGTAATTCCCCACAATTATACGATGGTAATATCTGGGCTGATTTACAATGTTCAAACTAGATTTAGACTTCAATAACAGCCGAGTTACACCATGGAACTAATGTCATTCATCCCCCTTTTTAAGGAAGGCAAAACAATGCAAAAACAAATAAAATTACACTTGATATGGAAGAAAGTGATACAAGTACATGATGAAGCCATGGAATGAAAAAAATTATTATATACTGCCATACAATGTGTAAAATATGTGCCAGCACGGCAAAGGATAAGTTTAGCTTCATTTTCGTGAGCGATAAAATTATTTTGCACTTGTTGTTTAAGAAGTACCTCATGTTGTCAGGCTGAAGTTCCGAAAACAAAGTAACTAAACTGGCCAATTGCAGAAAGGAATCGAGGCCAGTCATCGTGTATAGGTTCCTCTCACTGACGATAATGTCAGCCACCGTCGAGTGAAAGTCACCACTAGTTACTTGGCACCCAAAATCTCTTGTCTCATTCACACATTGAGTGCCAATACTACATTGTACACCCCTAACATCTCCATTTCCAATCGATATCAGGGCCTCAGCAGCTGCAACCTCTTGAGTTTACATCGAAAAATCTTTAGTGGGCTCATCAATGGGGCTTGCAATAATCTGGTGGATATCGGCCTCATCACACTCAGCAACTGCCTCCACAAACCCTCCACTTTGGATCTAAATAAAAAATAACCAGATTACAATGATTCAAAACAGTACTTGGCATTGGTAAAAAACAATAACACGGAAAAGATCCCTCATAGAAGAATGGTAAATGACAAATGTCCTCAGTGAAACTCTTTCCAAATCTCTATGAATTCAGGCAATTGAGACAACTAAAAAGATGAGGCCAAAACGAAAAATGTCCTGTTCCCCTTCCTCATTGTTTAAGGTAAATGACGCATTAGGGACTCTTAAGTATAAATTCCATTAAATTAATAAAAGCTTTTAATGATCATTATTTGTAAGTAAAACTGAGTTTGTTACTGTGAGACACATGAAATGCTAACCATCTTTCAGTGCTGAAATTGGTAATACTTAGCTAAGATGGACCAAAGAAACGACTGAAGATTTAGTTCTCTCCAGTAATATTTAAACTGATCTTTATCCAAATTATAAGAGATAAAACGATAATATAATATATGAAAACATTTTTTCAATCCGATAAGTTGATGCCATAGAAATTTGGCCAATAGGTAAACAACCAAGTGTATGGCCTTAGTGGAAACTTTATTTTTGAATAACCATAAATACCATAATTTCTTATTTTTCTAACAATTTCTCTTGTGTTACTCACGCAATTACTCAAGATTGACCGTTCCCATATTTATCTAAATTACATGCTTCTAGTTGAAAACCTAAAATATCTAAATATGGTGGTGGACTGCAAGATTTCAAATCCATATACATTTTTTTCAATTGCTGCATCACATCACGCTGATATAATGCAACCTTTTGCATGATGTAAGCACTTTTATTTATCGGCAACGTTTTTAAACATCTGTAAAATAATAGGGCTGCACTTCCAAGCCACAATTCATTCGAAAAAATCACAACTTATGTAGTGTCCCAATATACTACCACAACCACTAAATACGAGAAAGATAGCAAGTCCAGCACTCTATAACCAAAACAGCTAATAACCACTTCCTTGTTACTACTCAGTTAGACAGTTGGCCCACCTATGCTCGCATTAGTTTCAGCCTTAACTATGGTTGCTAATCAATGAATTTTGATTTTTAATATACGGCTGAAAACTACAAGATTAAATAATACATTCCTTTGAAATACCTACCTTAATTGGCTCTCCTCGTCGTCCATGCCGTCTGTGTACTCAAACTGGAGATTTTTCTATCGACGATATTGGTAAATTCATAGACGGGACAGCACATCTCTTCAAAAATCGATGTCTTGCTGGAAAATCTATTGAGCAAGAACACGTTAATGCATAGATAACTACAAGGAGGTTAACATTCGCATCGACTTCACAACGTGATCTCAGCCACGTTGAAACAAATTAAGAGAAAAAAAGTGAAATAGAAAAATGTATACGTACCCGGTAATATATAATCGTTCTTTATGAAGTGCAAAGAACACACCAGCATGCTCTTCGTCACCTTTTTCACGATTTTCAGCCGGTGGATCCACAAATTCCGTCGATCGACCATCGCACACCAATCATTCCTGCGATAGAAAACATCGCCTGGCTTTGGAAAGTCGTGAAATCGAACTACGGTGTCCCTACAGGTCTTAAAGAACACTGTGGCACACAGCAATTCTTGTTAGATTTCCCTTTTCTTGGAGAAAAAGTCATCGGAATATTCTCCATCGCAAGCAAACGACACTACTTCTCCTCAGAAGAACCTTTTCTGAATGAGCCGTGCGCAAAAGTATACCCGGACCAGTGATTCTGCTTTCGCCCGGTAGTTGGCGTGTAGTTGGCTGGAATCACGAATAGGGATTCCGTAGGTCATGGCCAAGGTGATAGAAACTCCTTTACCACCTTGGGTCATGGCCACCTATAATACAGGCCGGAACATGGAATTTTGGCAACGCTGTGCCGGGGTGCGATTGTGTTTGCTTAAGAGCATGGCGACTTATGCGTGAAGAGTGTCCGTGTGACCTAAGAAGCATTAAATCTCTTGTTAAAAAGGCAGAACTGGACTTATTTTGTGGATATCCCATTGGCTAAAGGTACGTACAATAGTTTAAAGATATTTTTTGGGAGCTGAAGGAGGAAAATCACGTTTATTACTTCAAAAGTATTGTGATCACATGCCGGCCGGCCATTAATGGAGGGGAATTGAGAGTGCAACAATACTGGTTTTAAATGGGGAAAAAGAATTATTTTTCTGTACTGTGTTTTGCCTTACGGCAAGTAAAATAGTTAAAAGATATTCTCAGTGTATTGTGAGTGGATATTCAGCAGTATTTCATCCAAAGCATTGCGTCTCTTGGCGGCCGGCCACGAAGGAACATTAAGAGAACACAAATGAAACGAAGTGTATTTGTCGGGTATTTAAATGCTGCGTTGTTTTTTATAATATTATTATTCTTGAGTTAACAGTGATTGCTATATTTGGTTGCCTTATGAATAACTATGTGTAGCTGTATCTATAATAACGTCGTATATTATTGAAGGAAGAATGGCTACTCATTAACTCTATTAATGTTTCTAGGTACTAATGTCATTCATATTTTCCAAACTAATCATGAATGCACTCCTTTTTTTCTGTAATCAGCGAAACTATTTTTATTCATGCAACTTTCCATTGTTTTCATTTAAGGTGCCCAAACGTTATCGTGTGCCATATTGCAGAAGCAACTACCTATCCACCAAGAACAAGGGGTATGTGACTGTGTTCCAGTTCACCAAAGATGAACGCAGTTGACAGAAGTGGCTGAAGAATATCCCTCGGAAGGATTGGAATCTTTCTTCAAGCGCAATAGTTTGCGTCAAGCATTTTGCTGAGCAGGATATCCTACACCGTGTAACTTACATGAATAAGAACGTTGCAGTGAAAAGTTACGAGTTAGATCGCCTAAAGTTGTCCCCTGGTGCTACTCCCACAGTGTTTCAGGCCCTCTCCTCTTCTTAAAACTTCTTATTGTGATCAGTGAACCATGAAAATCTGTGAAAATAAGTAGATGAGTTGTACTTCTAAGAAATGAAATCAGGAAATATTGTATGAATCAGTGGAACAGGAAAAGACTGCTGATGAAATGATAATATTTATCATTATTTCCGAAATACATGCTAATTTGACATCTGGCCGCCTTCTACTACTGAAGGTACATTGGAAAATCAATTGCTACTAAGTGATACGGAATATATAAGTGGTATTTTGAACTAATTCATCTTTCCCTTGCAGGTAGAACTTCTTGTTGTGATCAGTGAACTATGAAAACCTGTGAACATAAGTAGATGTAAATCTTGGAAATGAGATCAACAAATATTTTATGAATCGGTGGAACATGAAAGAACATTGATGAAATGTCAATATTTTTTCTCTTATCGATAAGGGCACCTTAATTGATAATTATCCGCCTTACAATATTCTAGGTATATTGAAAATCCAAGGGTACTGAGTGATATATCTATACGTGGTATTTTTGAACTAATCCATCTTTCTCTTGCAGGTAAAACTCCTTATTGTGATCAGTGAAGCATGAAAATCTGTGGAAATAATTAAAGATGAAATGAACGAATATTGTATGAATTAGTAGAACATGAAAGAACTTCTGAGGAAATGACTATATAAGTTTTCATATTGAAAATACTTAGTAAATTGACGTCTAGCCGCCTTCCAATACAGTAGGTATATTGGAAAATCCATGAGTGCTGAGTGAAATTACATATATGTATGTAGTATTTAGAACAATATAATAATTTTCTCTGCAGCTAAAACTCCCTTTTGAGTGAACGTTTGTTAGTGAACCTTGAAAATTTGGCCATATAATCAATTATGAAGAACCTGTTGTGGCTACCATTATCGAGATTAATTCAATAATTTCCTCTCGTTTGTAAAATTTGATTTTCTTTTAATAAGTATTGAGTTAAATGTTAGTATAATGTTATTTGTTGAGATATTTTTCCAATTCGGAAGTCGTTAATATTTCATTATACTGATCTTGTTGTTAAGAAATATTAGATTGAATATATATTTATCTTCCTTGTGGCTTCATATTTTTTAAACGTTGTCCAATGTATATAATGCTATGACTAGTTTTTTTTATATCACATAGTTTTCTAATTAGCCCTAACATTTGTACTGATCATTTTTTTCCATCAGGTAATGTGGTGCCTGTGAAACTGATAGCTGTTGCTGGTGACGGTTCATCGGTGAACTTCAAATGGCAAGATCTATGGAGGTTGTTTCCAGCTGAAATTGAAATTAAGAACCTGTGGCAGCTTTTATTTATTCCACTTTCTGGAGTAATATTTATGCTTTTATGGCCATTTCTTGTGACATTGTGAGGTTGTTTGACCTCTTCAATATGAAATGTTTACCGGAAAATGTATATATCTGATTTTTAGTTTAAATAAATGTTGTTGAACTTCATAAATTATTTTTCTCTCCTGAAATACCGCGACGAAAGGTGCTAGAAAATAACGAATTACTTTTTAACATGTTAATTTTTTAGGTTATGCAGGGAGGTGAAATGATGTTTATTTAAAAGCCGCTCTTTATTTCTAAGTCAATAAATTTTATAGGGTGTTCTTCCATATTAACAACCAATGGGTTAAGTAGTAAACTAAACGGTATTTCCTTCTTGGTCTGAACTTCTGGGACGTCGATCGCAGTACTTAAATATATTTCCGTGAATAATCTCTCGTATCCCTTGGCTTGTTATTAGTTCTCACGATTACTTTTAATAAATAGCTGTTAAAATACGAAATATAACTACTCGAATAACTCAACCCTACCGTAATTTTTAGCTTAACTTTAGGGAAGGTGAACGGAGGTCCAACCGTATTAACGTCAACAGCTGAGAGGCCGATCCACCGCACCCCGGGCGATGTGCAGAGTAGCACCCCTGACGTCACGTAAAGCGCTGTCGCCAAATTGCATGTTCCGGCCTGTATTATAGGTGGCCATGCGTAGGTCCCTATTCTGTGCCTTCATACTCCCGCCGATTATATTCGAAAAATCGATTGTGCAAAAGAGTCGGATTTCCACAATCGATCTAATAATCGGAAGCAAGTAATCGATTGGTACGTACAATCGATAACAGTTCGCCCGGGAAGTGCCGGGACTGCCCAAGGTGGTAAAGGAGTAGTTTCTATCACCTTGGGGACTGCCGGGAAGTGCCAGGAAGTTCGCTGACTGTAGTTTCCTCTGTGACAGATATTATAATTTGGTGCATCGTAGTAATGATGATATAAAAGTTTATCGGTTGGATTATGCCACGTGACGGTGGTGCGTGTAAAAGTCGTATCTGTTTCCCGTAATGTTGGTCCTATATACAAACTCATTATTGTCATGATGGCATCCAGCAGAGGGAATTTGGTTATTTATTTTGTGTTCGTACGCCCTTTTTGATGGGATTTAAAGGGTAAATTAAGAGGTAGATGTGATGACGAATTGAAAGCTGTAAACCATTTATTGGAAGCTCGTTGAATGGTTTTACTCTTGCTATATAGAAAATAGTGTCTATTCCTTGTTGAAGGTAAATTCAGGGAAATTTTCATCTCCTACGCATTTATTTAAAATTGATATCAAATTTATTTTAATTATTTATATAATTACTGTGCTTTCTTGACGAACCAATTTGTTCTCCCTTGCATTCAGGAAGCGCCTGCTTACACGATGAGTTTAGGACGAGGCCAAACACTTGAATCGGTGAGGAAGAAAATAGAGAATGAACTCCAAGGGCGTATCAATCAGTACAATATGGTAAGGTTCAGCATCATTACCATATTTATTTGCATGCCTTTTCTACTTAAAATGTTTTCATACTTGTCAAGAGCTAATTCATTTTTTATTTGCCCAAAGATATGCGATTCACATATAGCATGTACAAATATAGGGTACGTGAAGGTATGCAAGTGAGGCCTCGAAAGCGAAGACACAAGTAAACACTCCCATGTGCAGATACAAATGTATGGCCGGTTCTCGGTCTTTTTCGGAAAGGAGATTAGTGGGGACTGTTACCCAAGGAAGACCGAGGAACAGTCGAAAATTTGAATCTATACCCGTGAGTGTTTATTTTGTCTCTTTGTTTTTATGGACACACCTGGCATTTATTTATATGTATCAGCTGTGGTGTCTTTACAACATACTGACAAAAATATATCAATACACAGTACACGTGTGTCCAGCGGCTGGGAAAATCGCGAATTGTGCGTGAATTTTTAGTCCCAGGAATTATGCATGAATGTTTGCTCCAACTTGGAATTTCAAAATATTTTATTTCAAATGATTCATTTCACATATAATTCAGCCAGTTCAACAGCCACATTCTTGCCTAGAATTAGTTAGTTGTAATTTTAAGTGCAGTAGCATAGTGGAATTTTTACAGCCGCATCTCAGGGAAAATTTTCTGCTGTGTTAGCCATTTGGAACTGTCATCTATCTGCTTTGTAACCACTGATTTGTATGTGCTTGCGAACTGCTGTGGAATTGAAACAAGGTACACAGCAGTTCATGTCATATTAGTATCCTACCATGTCATAAACTCATTTGTACACCTTTCTAACTTGCATGTAACACATTTTGAACTGCTTTGGATTTCCATGGGAAACTTCTATGGAACACATTTTCAACATTTGGAATTAGCTGTGGAACTGATTTGTACCACTCATTCATCCGTTTTGGAACTCATTTGTACACAATGAAATATCTTTATAGCAGTTCAAGATGGCTTCTAGAGTTGCCTTGAAATTTATGGTCTTTTTGGAAAATTTAGGCCAGGCGACGATGGTGGATTGAAGTGCAGTTGTAACTTCATTTCGAAATAGTGTATAGTCACTGATCCATGAATAGTCCCATTTCATTTTCAATATTAGCCATTAGCGAGTGGTTAAGTTGCATTAGCGAGTGGGGGGTAAGTGGCTTTGGTGGTCAAGGAAGTCCACGTTGAGAGCTCAACTCTGGTTTTACGTGGTTGACATGGATCATTCAGTGTCCATTTCTGAGTGAAATGCCTTTGTTTCTGGATATTTTTCCTTGAAATCTGTCGTATAAAATATCCAAAAATCTGATGCAAAATGCGAAAATAGGCCTTTCAGGGTACCTGAAATTGTCTCAATACCACGACATTGAAACAATTTTTCGAAGGAGGGATTTATATTTGGCAAAAAAAGTCCTAAAATATAGTGCGAAAGATAGAAATAAATCATTGCCCTGTGATCGGGAAGACAATACATCGATCGGTAAGTTTTATGCGTATAAATCGATGCAAAATACTACTTTTCCGAAAATATTGAAGAATGAAAGCATTGATTTGCCTTGAAGTTGCTATTTAATACCTTATTTTACCCAACCAAGATTCTCAGTACATAGTGAAGATAACCTTGGCGGCCCCAAAAATATGATTTAAGCAACTAGGAAAATAGAATAATAATTATTTAAACTCACTCAAGTGAACATTTTGAAGTTCTTTTTCCATTAACTGGCTTACGATTATTTCCTGAACCGCCAATGCATTTCTGTTGCATATAATAGAGAATTTTCATTTTCTCGTGCAAACTAATCAGACTGAACTTGGCCATGGTATGTCGGTGCGTAGAAGACAGTTCCAAAACAAATGATGGCATCTATTAATCTCATGGAGTCTTTCAACAGGAATTTCTAACATACGGAAAGCAGTTACACATGAATCTTCTCAGTACACAGCATTTACGATACAAATGATGACGTTTGGAAATCCTGTCGAAGCGTTCAAAAGAAGTTCCAAATGTGTAGAAAGCAGTTCTTCATGAACACACACTGTTCAAAGGAGTTCAAAAGGGGATTACAAATGAGTTATTCATATTTTCAATTTTTGGTACAAATTAGTGGAAATGAGTTCCACAGCAGTTACATGACAGATTTTGGTGTTTCAAAAAGGTTCCAAAGCAGTTGGAAAGCAAATACTTTTTGGTGAGAGCGGTCGTGCCCTGAGAGGCTTGGAAAACGGGAGCACGGAGCTCCCGTGAGTGCAGCTTGCGTGCAATCGCGCCATCGTGCAGCAGCAGTTATAGAGTATCCACACCAGCAATTGCCTGGTTATGACTCATGCAATCTCTGCTTCATTCATCTCTGCTTCCACTTCCCCTGCTTCATTCACCTCTACTAATCGGGTCAGTCTCAGATCTCAGTTCACCCAGGCGCAGGGGCGGCTCCAGGATTTCCTTGAGGGGGGGGCGCGACGGGCTGCTTACCCCTCCCCCCACTCTCTCTCTCTCATGATGTGGCATACAAGCGTCAAAATAAGATAAGAGTTTTGGCATTATAGTTGAGAAAGAATGAAGGAATTGGTACAAATTGTTTGGTTTTAATGAGCGAATTGCACCGAATACACCGAGAAAATTGCAAAAGCCCGTGTTATTTTATGGAAAAAGTTGTAAAAGTAATTTCCGATTTACGTGTGGAATTTCAAACTATCTGTATATTTTTCGTTCCAAGCGGGAGACACAAGCTTTGAATAGACGTTCGAATCGTAGATTTCGATGGAGAGTTGAGGGAAATAGGGCGAGAAAATAAAAAAAAACGCTGTGCAATCTTATGGGAAAATTGTGAGTATAATTTACGACTCATGTATTATTTATGCACTTTCAACTATGATCAAATCATGAAAACAGAGAATCCACACCGAATGCAGCAAACCCCATCCCTGTAGATCAAAAATTGAGAGAGAAAAAGCAGACGTAAGCGTAACATTTATAAATAGAGGGTAGTCTACGGTAGTGATGCGAGTTCTCATTTTATACCCCTTGACAAAAGTGCTTAGCGGGCGAAATGAAGTTTTCTCTTCAATATATTAAATTCCAATTTTACCCACAAGTATTTAACTTTTGGATTTCAGGAACTACTGTATGATTGATCAAGAAAATACAACTTAAGTCGACAGTAAAATCATTTGCCGCATTTCACTTTGCCGCATCGTACTTTTATTTTTTTTCAATAACGGTGCATATTTATCACATATTTTTTCAAGCAAGATTTCTAAAGAGTCTGAATTTTTTATTTCCATGAAAACAGCTGGGATTAGTGTATTCAACTTGAAGCACTCTATTGACTCTCCAGCAAATCTGTCCTTGATATCCTAATTTACGTAATCTAAGATGGGAATAAAGATTATTTTTTCCCAATACGTGATTATATCGTCTTCATCATTGGTAGCTGGGTAATTTCCTTGATTCTTTTGTCGATTGGCTGCACGTGGAATGCAGATTTGAATGTCCATTTCCTCCATAATTTTCTTAGCCTTCGCAAAAATTCCAGAGAAAATTTTATAAGAGTTCATCCGCTTATCCTTTAGTACTTCAAAAGTTTGGTCAATTTTTTTTAGCTTGAAAAACATCTACAGTCTCCTTTTGCAAATATCTGCTTAAAATATAAATTGCACTCAAAACATCACTCAGACTACATACAGTTCAAATGAATTCATAATTACAAATTGATAACAATAAACATCTTCCTTTAGTTGCCGTTTTATAATCATCCCACTTTGACACTTTTTCGAGAGCTTTGGCAACATCATGTAAGTCGTCTCTAAAAGTTACAATAGCTTTATGCCTTTCTACCCATCTAGTCTCACAGTTACCTGTCATTTGATGAACTAAGATATCAACAATGGTTTTATTACGTTTACTTGATGCTTTAAAAAGTCACTGGAAGAGATGTCGAATCTTGTTCCTTTGAATCATTTTCTAGCCGAGGCTTCTTCATTATTAGCCACCTAACCATTTTGCATATCTATACAAATGAATTTAGATCTACACGTACACAAAGAAAGAGAAATCAGTTTGATAACATAAAAAAAAAGAATACAACCCCAAAACGAATGCAACTGTCCTAGCTCACGTGTGATTGATGAATTACTCCAACTGTTTCAGAGAGAAAATCTTCAACTTTAGAATGTGTCGTCAGAGGAAATCGTCAGCAATTTTTGCTCGTAATTGTACAGAGCTCCAACTTCAAACAGCAGGCCTGCAAAACAGATACCTGCGCTCCACCTTTGTGCTGCTTGACCGTGCGCACGAGTGGAAACGACCGATGAATCTGTTGTCGGAGACTTTCAAATTCGAATCATAGATCTGGCAAGCTCATCTAAGGAATATATAGTTGCAGAAATTTTCTACAAAGAAAATAAACTCGCCTGCCGACAGTGAAACAAATTATTCGGAACATCTCAACTTCGAGAAAAACTCTTTCTGGCTGTAGGAATGTATGTACCGTGAATGGGGTGACTTCGGCCACATGCGCTTCGCTTCACAAATTGATACTTGGTAGCACAATGGGTGACGAGCCATCATTTCATTCTCGCCTTTCCTGGCATAGGTAAGAGGAGATTGCAAGCAGCAAAAAAATTCCGTTAGTCACCGCCCAGGGGGGGGCGCGCGCCCCCTGGCTGGAGCTGCCCCTGCCCAGGCACCCAACGACTCAGATTTTGATGAAATTTGTTACTAGCTACTATTACCTATTTAATGACCCAGGTAAAATATCCTCTCTCACTCTCATAGTTCGCAAGATATGAGAAGTCGAAGTTTGAGATGCTTACTCAAAAGTGGCGCTAGTGGGAGTCAAATTCCAGAGTGCAGGGCACAGGGTAAAAATTCATAACTCAGAAACCGCATAATACATTTGAATGAAATTTTGAGCCCTTGTCTATCCAAGTAAATAGCTTTCAGAGTTATGTCTTTTATTCCTCTTGCATTTTTATGTTAGCCAAAATGATGTCAACAGTTGTTAATTAACGTATTTTTTTTGCTCAAAAACATTACTTCATATTTTCAGAATTATCACCAAAAGGCAGAGTAGTTAACTCATCCAATTTTTTTGAGTTGGAGGTTAATATGTTCTCCAGTATACTGTGAAATAAAAATGGTGGTGTTTTGACTGTCACTATGAGTATTTCAGGTTTTACTTTTTTTCTGCCTCCATGGAAGGGATTTCAGACATACTGTAAGATAATAAGTTTAAGTGTATCCATACCTTCATGAGCATGTATTTGAAATAATGGTCAGTAAATCTAAGACCAAACATGTAGTCTAGTGAATGTGGCTCTTGTTCATATAATTTTTTTAAGAACTGTACTTGGCTTGTGGCAGCTGAGGGGAAAAGAGTCCAAATGGCTCAGAAACTGTCAAATGATGCTCTTTTCCTGGAATTGACCCATTTTTCAAGTGTTTAGTTTATGGAAAAAATGGTATCAACATACATTAGACTCTTACTGTGCATTGGAGGATAAAAAAAAAAAAAAAAAAAAAAAGAGAGGAGAATGGAATGTTATCAGATGTCAAGTCTGAGTTCCAGTCTATTCCATTCTCCTCTTTTCTATGCCTTTATTCCGTAAGACTTTTACAGAAATTGGGGTTCCTTTAACATTTAACCCCCTATTAAATCAAGTTACAATTGCTTTAATCAAAATAAAAATTTTATATGTTAGAGAGAAATTAACAAAATAATTTTTTTTCCCTTTTCCTTTTTCTTTTAAGTTACAAAATTATTATTTTTGGACATTTTCATTCTTAAGAATGTAAGCGTTTATTTTCCATTATCTTCAGCGTCTTCTATCTGGCTCGTCTTCTGTTTTTTGCTTTACATGATTTTCTGCATCTTCTGTCTTCTCTTCTTACTTGCTTAACAATTTTGACGTCTTCTTCTTTCTTCTTCTTCTTATCTTCTTCCTTCATCCTACCATTGGTCTTCGTCTCCATCTTCATCATCAGCGTCTCCTTGAATTATTTTGCGGTTAAACGCAGTAATAATTTTTGTATTATTGGGTATAAGTTTTCCAATTTCAATCATTTCTGGTGGCCAATTTTCGAGGATTTTCCGTAGTTCAGCTCTTTCAGCCTGGTACAATGGACAGTAAGTCACTCTATGTTCGAAAGAATCGTCTCCTGTGCTACACTCGCATTCATCGGTCTTGCTTCTACCTATACGTTTTAGATACGTTTTGAAATTCCCGTGTCCGCTTAGAATTTCTGTTATTTGTCTGGATGCTGTTATGTTCATTTTTTGGCGCTCCATGATGCTGGGGAAGAATTTGTACGTTTGCCGTCCTTTTTCACTCGAATCCCAGTTCTTCTGCCATTCGGTGATTATTAGTTGATTTATCCTCCTTTTTAATTCATACCTAGGTTGCTCTATGCTAATGTCAGTGTTTAGGAATTTGGTGGCTCCGAAGCGTTTTAGTTCGGAATTTGCTTTCCTTTTTGCCACTGCTAGGGCTATCGGAATTATACCAGTGATCACTGTTAGTGCGTCGACACTCATAGTGCTGTATCCTCGGGCAATGCTTAGAAGGCAAGCTAGTTGAGCTTCATTAAGCTTCCTTACAATGCGGGATTGAGTTAGCTTTTCACCCCATATTTCACAACCGTAGGCTAGAACAGGTAATGCCACTGTAGAATAAATTGTTATGAGATGTGAGTGATTAATGTTGTAATTAATTTTGCAAAAACTATGTAACGCATAGAAAATGGTTTTAACCTTTGCTGACATATTATTAACGTGCGTCTGAAAAGTCATACGCTCATCAAACCATATTCCTAAATATTTAAACGAGTTTACTCGTTGAATGTTTTTCCCTTCTAACTTTATAGTTGGATTCCTAGACAGTCGGGTGTTGCCAAAGCAAACGTATTTAGTTTTTGCAGTGGAAATCTGTAATTTTACTTTGGAACTCCAGGCGTTTATGGTTGCCAAGCATGCATTTGCTTTATTTTCTAGTTCTCTTCTTGAGTTAGCAGGCACTGCCACCGCCAAGTCATCAGCGTATGCTGTAATAGTGCAGCCATCCGGTAGGTCCATCTGCAGGAGTTCGTTCATGGTTATGTTCCAGATCAGTGGTCCCAGGATCGATCCCTGCGGTGCCCCCTTGGTTACGGTTTTGCTTACTTCTGCGTGTTTACTTCTTAGCACCGTGGTGCGGTTTGAGAAGTAACTCCTCATTAATCCGATTAAGTTTCTTGGAACTTTCATTCGTTTCAGTTGAAGAATACAATTTGGCCACCAAACCGAGTCAAAAGCAGCAGCAAAGTCTACAAATATGACTACGACGTATTTACCTGGGTAATTATTTATTTCTAATTGCAGCTTTCGTGCGGCATCGATGGTGCTTTTCCCCTTTCTAAATCCGAATTGGTTTGGATTGTAAAGATCCTCTTCAGGGATCCGCTCTTCTATCTTTGATTTGATCACTCTTTCGAAGACTTTTCCTAATTCAGGGAGCAGGGTAAGCGGCCGATAAGCTTTAGGGTCTGCAGGGTCCTTATCCGAGGATTTCAGTATCGTGCAGAGGAGTCCAGTCTTCCAGCAGGTCGGGAAATAGCCGAGACGTAGACAATCTTGAAAAATGCGTGTGAGGAGTGGTGTAACTATTGATTCGGAATGTAGAATCATCTCTCCGGGAAGTTCGTCAATTCCCGGTGCTTTCTTCTTTTTGATTCCATAAATTGCAGTGGCTGTATCTGTTTCATTAATTTCTACACTTTCCGAATCTCCGTTTTCTTTCGCCAGTCGGCGGATTTCTATTTGAGCCTCAGTCTCGTTGCTTACTAAATCATTGGGAATGAGGGTTTCTAGTATTTTATTTAAAGTGTTATTCAAATTTTCCATTTCACCGTCTGGATTCATATGTGATACATATGTCGTTGGAATCCTTAATTTGTTACTTGCAAGTTTGTATACAAATCCCCAAGGATTTTGTTCCAAGTCGTTTTTAACAAAGTTTCGCCAACTTTTCTCTTTACTTTTTTTGATTTCATCCTTATATTTAGCGACTGAATCATAGTAAATTCGTTTTAATTCTGCTCGATATTCATTCTTACACCTTTGAAATGCCTTTCTTTGTCGTCTACACTTCGTTTTTAAGAATTGTAGTTTCAGACTCCACCATTTAACTGTGCTCTTTTTAATATTAGTAAGGGGAATTGAAGTTGAGGCAGCATTCCAGTAGTCCGTTATTAGTTGTTGGATTCGATTATCTACATTGGTAGTTGTTGGTTGCCAGAGGAGTTTTTTGGAGCGCCACCAGCTCTCGGTGGCGAAGTTTTCCTGGAAAAGTTTCCAGTTAGCTGCGCCCAGGTTGAATCGTCTTCTGGTATCATCTTCGGTGTTTCTCAATGGACCTCTGACATAGAATGCGATGAGGCGGTGGTCGCTGATACTAACATCTTCTCTCACTTCCCAATTATTAATATTGCGCACGAGGTTCGATGTGCATAAAGTTAAATCTATGTTTGATTCACCTATTGATGAGCTGAATGTGGATGGGAAGCCAGGTTCATTTAATATGTATAGATTGTTAGTATTGATGAATTCCTCTAATTCTTTTCCTCTTGAGTCAGTGTGTGTTGAATACCATATTTCATTTTTGCTATTTGAATCCAGTGCAATTACAACCTTTTGATTGCGGCAGTTGGTCAATATTTCCGATAATTTTTTGAGTCCGGTTTTTATGTTGTCGAGAGGTGGAAAATACCCAGAGATCATAGTAAATGTTTGGTTACCGGTGTTGATTTCTGCTACAGCGAAGTTACTGCTGGCGCAGTTCTCCATCGAGAGAAAGTCGTAACTTTCGTTAAAGCAAATAATGCTAGCTTTGAACATCGAATGGGCAAATGCTGGGCTGATTCTAGTTTTTATCCCAATACCTGGGATTTTCCATTTATTATCATTCTTGCAAAGGTAGGTGTAAGGTTCTTGTACTAGTAAAATGTCCAGTCCAAGATCTAACACTACCTTTTTAACTTCTGCGGTGCTAATTTTTGACTTATGTAAATTGATTTGCCCAATTCTCAAGTTTTCATTCTTGAGGAGGTGTGCCGCCATAGTCGATGGTTTCTATGAGCTTCTTCCTGCGTCTACGATGGATGCCGCATTTTGAACTACTTGCTTTGTGATTGTCCGGTAACTTTGCCTTTTTGCAGTTTATGCATATTGGATCATCCTCTAGATGAGTACATTCCCTGGAGTCATGGTTGCCAGAACAGTGTTCGCAAATGCTGTCCGTGGCTTTGCAGTCCTTGGCCAAGTGGCCAAAACCTTGGCAGCGGTAGCATCTTCTCAGCTGCAGATGGTCGCCTACATTGAACGATCCGTAATCAATAAACACCCTTTTGCTATTCAGTAGTATATTCCTGGTGTTTGGGTCTACTTCTACTACCCAATTGCATGTAGCTGAGTCCTTACGTCCAAATTTGAACAGAAGTTTGACATGTGCGTCGTCTAAGAGGTTATTTTGACTCTTAATTCCTGTCATTATGAATTCTGCGGTCGTGGAGTTTTTGATACCAAATATACATAAACGCTGTTTATTCTTAGGCTGAACATGCACAGTATAATCTTTAGTTAGAGATTTACAGGTTTTTAATTTACTTTCTAGGTTAGCACAGTCAGATTCTATCCTGACTGACCCATTATTTGTTTTAATGATCCTTTTTATCCTAATACCTAGTTTCTTGGGATCTACTGCTTTCATTACTGCATCCTTGGTGTCATCGCTGGTATTATTATTTTTATTCTCAAGTGGTGAAACAATGACGGACGTTGTGTTACTTTCAAGCACTATCTTTTTTCCATCTGGAACTTTAGGGTATGCTATGCTTCTGGTAGCTGATGCATACGTATGCTGGTGTGCAGAATTTATTGTCTTTTTAATTTCATCCTTAATGCATTGTTTAAGTTCCTCTAAGTTAGGTTTGCGATCTTGTATTTCCAATCTAGTTAGGAGTCTAATGTGATCTTGAGTTAACTTCTCAAATGAGGATTTTAATTTGTTTAATTCCTCAATTAATTCCGTCTTTTTCGGCACGGAAAGCTTTTCCGTTGAACCGATTGTAAGACAAGCTGTTAAACTTCTTCTGAAGGTCTCATTAAGAGATTTCAAATTTTCCTCTAAATCACTCGTGCCGACATTTGGATCGGCGGTCGTAGGTTTCTTATGTGCCATTATGCGGGTGGATTCGAGATCCACCGTCCCCTTATCCATGTTTAAGCCGCGTTTAGCCGGGCCTGTGCCCGTTGCCCGCCCGGGGCCACGTGGAGGCAGCGGCTGGGCTGGTGGATTTTGCGGCAGTGAGTAGGGATCAGCACTATGACAATATTTAAGAGTTCTGGAATTAGCTCCAGTCGCTAACGTGTTTCCGGATTACGCTCCGGCAGCTAGCAGTGCTCTCACTAATCGCACCGACAACGGGGGGTGTGAGGATCCGAACCTCACAGTTTCCCTTCCCGTTGGCCCATCCCGGGCATTTGGATTTGGAGGATAAATGGAAATACTAATTTAAATAAAATTTTGTAAATAATACACTTCAATCATAAAACTTACTTTCAAAGAGAGGTGAAATGAGTCCGGCCAGGGGCGGCACGTGCATATACGCATGTTAGCAAGTGCAAATCCTAAGATGAATGGATTATGAAGTATTCTATTCCTCTACAATGAGAAGGATTAAAATGTCCACTTATGGATGTGATATCAAGCTCCGATTGCTCCTTGGCGAATTCACGGCTCTGCAAGTGTGCGATCCCGTGGCATCACGCTGGGTGGGTGCTTGGGCGGGACGAGGTAAGCGGGGGGAATAATGCGCTGCTCAAATGGGGATTTCCCCTCCCCTTCAGATAGACCTTGATTAGTCGTGGCATAAATGAGTGCGACGAAATTTCCGGTTCTCTTGGGCTGTATTCAAAAGCATGCGAGACCACGGCAATACTTCAGCATATGAAATTGAAGCACACATTTAAAGATAATGGATAACATTTTTCTTGCTTTATGATCGGTTAGCTGTTGAAGAATCTTTTAAATTATTCCAGCTGTTGAAGAATCTTTTAAATTATTCCAAGTGTTATTTTATTCCCCGCTGCTTATCGCCATTTTAAATACTTGAGCAGACATCCAAGTATGCTTAGAACATTCCTTGTGAGCAAGTAAATGACATAATTCCCTTTTATGAAGGGATTCTTATGGAAATAATTATCCTGGCATTGCCCAGCGTTAAAATGCAGTAACTCTGGTGATTTTGCATCCGATTTTATATTTGATAAAGATCGCAGAAAACATTAAAGAGAGTGAAAATGATGCACAGATAACACTGGACGGCAAAAGATAATTTTTTCTCAAGTCATGATACCATTCCTGTTAAATCTATTGTAAAATGATCTCCTGAATCTGAATATGAAATCCGTTTTCCTCCATCACCCACCATTTTTGTGGGGAAGCCACCCTCTAATTTTCATCACTTTTGCAATAATTTTGAGGAATGAATA
This sequence comes from Ischnura elegans, assembly GCF_921293095.1. Taxonomy (NCBI): domain Eukaryota; kingdom Metazoa; phylum Arthropoda; class Insecta; order Odonata; family Coenagrionidae; genus Ischnura; species Ischnura elegans. The sequence goes on from NC_060247.1 coordinate 144,565,703, forward strand.
GGATTATATTAGCATTTATATTTCTTATTAAGTTTTTGAGAGGTGAAAAGTTCTAAAACAATATAATTAATTTGTAAGGATGTAGATTTGGGGGGATTAGTTTCCGTTAATGATTAAAAAAAAAACACATTAAGAATGATCAACCTTTCCTTTTTTTGCAATTTTTTCACTTATTTTCTTCACATTTCAGCTCCAATTTCACATTCTATTACCCAAAATATCCCAGAATGATGGAAAAATGTATTAACAGGTTATATTAGCAATAATAAAAATATTTAAGAACACTGTTTAAAAAAGTTATGAAAATATGTGCCAACAGTTCGGAAGGTACGCTGGTGCCCTAAATACCTACGTCTACATCTACATAATACCCCGCAAGCCACCTAAAAGGCATGTGGCAGGGAGTGTTAGGACACCAGCCATTTAGGCATAAAAAATTAAGTGCTTTATGAAGGTGGGACTAGCATTTATTAAAGTCCTTTATGGTTCGGGGGAAAAACGAATTCCCATATCTATCCGTTCGGCGAAACATCTCTCTTAATTTATCGCTTCTATCGGACCTGGAAATATAGTGTGGCTCTATTATGTTCTTTCTGTTGCTCTTGAAGATATCCATTCTCAATTGTTCAAGCAATCTTAGCCTAGCGCACAGCCTCCGAGTCTCCAGCGGCTCCCAGCCTAATTGGCTTAACATCTGCTTAACGCTGTCTGTACGCCGATAGCGGTTTTAGACGAAACGAGCAGCCTTCCTTTGTATTTTATTCCATTAACGGATTAAGTCTTTCTACACCGGATCCCATACGCTCACTGCATATTCAAGGTGCAGACGGACGAGTGCAAAATAGCACCTTTCTTTCACTTTCTCATCCAAAAATCTTCCGACAATACGATGGACGAATCCTAATTTCTTCAGGGCTATGCCACAGATATTCCTTATATGTGTTCCCCACGTGAGGTTCGAGATTATCGTAACTCCCAGGTACTTCACTTCGTCTGTTGCCTTTATGTTAATACCATCCACAGAATAAACATGGTTGTAGTTGGACGAATTCTACAAGAAATGTACCAACATGAATTTGCTCAGATTAAGTTTGAGTCCCCACTCTTGGCTCCACAAATGAACATTGTTCAAGTCCGTTGATAGAATATCATAGTCAGAGTGATCACTAATTTCGCAATAGATGATAGTGTCGTCAGCAAATAAATAAAAATCTTTTTTTACTGCTAATGCGGGAGCAGATATCATTAATGTATATAATGAACAACAGGAGGCTGATTACGCTTCCTTGTGGAACACCTGATGTAACTTTTACCGCATCAGAGCTAATTCCATCAAGAAATACTTATTATTTACGATCACTGATAAAGTTGCATATCTAGTTTACAACTGTTTCGTTTAATAGGGAAGTACACTAGTGTTTCAAATGCACCAAAGACATTTTTTAAATTAGAGTTCAGAATAACATAATGTCGTAAAACCACAGTTTAAACCCTAATAGTGAATACTTGATTCGAGATGACCGTCCGAAATATGGAAAAATTCAAAGGGCGCTAAAACAGGTGTCCATGTTGAATATTGGCCGTGACGTCACAAAGCAGTAGCAGAAGGCAGCTTCTACGCCGTTTAGTTCTACCACTATTATTGCATAGAAAAATTACTGAATTTGAGGGTATCCGTTTTTTGCTGTCATAAATTATCTTCAGAATGTATATGTGGCTGCTTCTCTATTGAGTAATTGACTTCAACATTGCGTGATATATTAATATTCATTTACGTGTCAACTTCAAGTTTGGAAAGAGTGGTGCGAATAGCACATTGAATCTTTAATAAATAGATGATGGTATTTATTTTTCGCTGGGTATATTTTGGCACAATGCCGTTTATCATGCCAAAAATGTTTTTGTAAGAACTGAGTCAAACTAATAAACCTATTTCAGACGTTTGCTGCAAGACTTATTCGTTGCATATGTATTCACGCTGGCCGGAACGTTCGCCCTTCGCAACTAGAATCATGGGATGTAAGCCTTATTTCCGTGCTGTCTGGTTGTTGCAATAGTTCGCTGTCCAGGATGGGTTCAAGAAAAGTTAATCTTGGTTGGGAGAAGGAAAATCCAACGATTTATAAATGGTACACCAAACTTTGATGTACTTATGGTCACTGAATTATTGAAAAAGGGGGACAGGTTCAACGCTCCATAGAAATGCGAGGCGTTAAGGCTAACAAGGGGAGAGCACCTTGCCCCGTCTTTTTCAATTAGGGCCTTAGTTAGGTTGTAATTAATTAATTTTCATGCGGTACTTTTAACAAGGCATATATATAGATTGAAAATATCTTCATCAAACAAATGGGTCAGTTGGGGTAGTGGTATCGTGTACGATTCTCACCCAGAGGGTTAGGGTTCAAGATTTCGTCATGGCATTATATTTTTTTTGTCTTCATTGTGATCATACGGCGTCAAGTTTATCATTTTTTTAAATTGCAGTAATCATTGGCATGAGACAATTTTGTTATCATCATAATGGCGTTTAGGTATTTTAGCAGTGTCATTACAAACGCAGAGATACGACGACTACAAGGGTTGGTGTGCGCTAAAATGTTAATTTTTTCTTTGCTTATACTGACCAACTTCCTCATTAAAAATGAAAACCACTCTTGCAAGAGCACATACCATTGAAGGCTCACGGCAAGCAACAATATGCGTACAGATATAATTAATAAGAACACAAAATGAATATAAAATGCCATATATCTCAAACACTTGTAATTCACATTACTCCAAAGGGACTTTACTTACTCAGTACCTACCTCAGTACCTTGTACTCAGTACCTACCAGTTTACCTCAGGGGCAGTGCTAAAAGAACCATTCCGAAATATAATTTCAATTAACAAATATAGGATGAAATAAAAGTTGATAATCCTGGACCGGGCGCGCTGGCGTATAAAATACGTCAGTCTTTGAAAACCAAGGATTTCAACATTGTACGTACATTCTGGGCTAGAATGGTCTCGTGTATTCCTACAATGTACTTTGACTGCCTATATTGCGAGTTTTCAAAGTTCGAGGTATTGCAGCTAATTTTTGAGATCAGCAAGATGAACCCGTCACCAGTGGAGTATAAATTACGCCGCACGATCTGCCGTGTACCTTTATATCTGTATCACCTATAAATGTACTAATTCCAACAAATAAAGATTAACTTTAACAAAAATAGTTTGTTATCATATAGGCACATATCATGGGCAAAGTACGCATTTTGCCCGGCCGTGTAAAATAACAGTCGCGTCATAATTCTTTAACCAAACTACTTTCAGTTTATAAATTACATAGGTCTACGCGGAAGATGACTCAACACACTTTCTGATGTGACTGAGGTACCTATTAAGTAAATTATTATAATATAAATATCAATTTGATCTTACAATACCTTCAAATGATCTTCAAAACAGAATATCATCGGTAGGTAAGAGTCAGGAGCAGCCTTGAACCATTTATTCCGCATGGCTTGTGCTTAAGGCATGGGAATGAACATCTTCTCCAGGCTTTTGTTTCGACGTCGAGATGAAATTTGGAACAAAAAATCGTTTATAATTCTTTTTTGAATTCATGTTTTCCGTACTAGCGGACATTTTTAGGAAGCAAACTCCACCGATTCCTGGAAACTCTCGCCGCGCTAAAGGCGACAGAATACAGCGATACTCCACTGGTGACTACTGCCTTGTGACGTCACATCTCAATCAAGATGGAGGCACTGTGTTTCAGCGCAACATGAAATTTTACGACTTTCAAAACGTTTTAAAGTGCATGCCCCAGATGCAGGAAATAAAAGTGACTACACTAATGTTTCTCTTTTAGGATAAACTTTCAAATTCAGTAGTAAAAAAAAATTAGTGCACTTCCCTATCCGCATGACTGTAATTTGTATAAAAGTTTGTTGTGAGGTAAAGTGGCGAAAGCTTTCTTAAAATCTAGGAATAGTCCGTCAACTTGTCTTTTCGATTCACCAGATTTAAGAACATCGTGAAGGAAGAGCGTATACTGTTTTTTGCATGATCTACGTTTTCGGAATCCATGCTGAGAGTCATGGAGGAAGTTACGTCTGTCCAAGAAAGTCATTATATTGCTAACGACGATATGCTCAAGTATCTTGCCTATGATCGAACCACACGCAGATCAACAAAGAGAAAAATAAAAAATATGAAGAATGAGGAATAACATAAGTAATTTGGTATTTGATTTCCCTTTATACACTGAGGTAGGAGTTTCTCATGTAAAAACAAGCAGTAGGCCTAATATACAAATCAACATGCCTGCACTCAACTCCCTGAAAATCTCCACTAAAATTTGGTGATGTCTTCATGGATCCGTTCCCAGTGTTAATCTGAAACTGAGCCTTCAAAATATTCACCCCTACAAAAAATTTAAATGCTAAAATAATCTTTTTAATTCCTCCGTTTGACCGAAAAGTGGTAAAAATTGGAGGGGGAGCTCCCTCGAAAATGGTGGGTGATGGGGAAAAACAAGAGTTCACATTCGGATTTAGGAGGTCATTTGACATAAGAATCAGCAGGAATGTGTCAGGGCAGATTTTCATGCCGTCCAGTGTAATCCGTGACATGGATTAGCAGGATAATCTGGAGTCCACTGTGGTTGATTCCCACAAAAATGACAATAAACAACCCTGTGACGTCACATCTTCAAACCATAAATTTCACGTATGAACAATGTAGGGATGGGCAAAAATATGGGTACTATTTATTCTCTATGCGGATAGTACCGGCCAGTATTTAAAAGCGGTGCTACCATGCCGGTACCAAAAATACCGGTACTAGTATGGCTGGTACTTGGACAGTGCTGGTATTTTATGTTTTACAATCCACTAATAACTAAAACAAGTGAGTGTTGATAAAAGTTCAAGCTAGGTTATTCTTAATGAACAGAACTATTAATAAAAAGGAATAATTAACAGTACTCATGAGGATTTGATTACACGATTAGGATATTTTCTCTATCAATGTAATATTCCACGTCCAAGTACAGCTGAGGACTTCAAATCCAGAGATCCAGAAAACCAGAGTTCTGGAACGCTTGAAAATTCCTCTGCGCAGTGTTTGGACTTGCCACCTCGTGGCGCCACTCTCTGAGCCTTATATTCTGGGACAAGTAGAAAGTTAGCACACCCTTTGAACATGCATGCTAAAAACCTAGGGAGGGATATTTAAGGATCTTAATTATCATGCACAAGAGCCTGAACGCATGCATCAATTAATCAATTAATCAATTTACAAAATATAGAAGGTGTTGCACACATTTACTGTCTGACTAAGGAAGGTATCGATAGTTATCACAATGTCTGCTATCAAGGGAAATGCTATCAAGGGAAGCTATTAAGCTTGAAGAAAAAGATGTATTTATTGCTCGTTCTTATCCAGTATTAAGTACATATGGAAGATATGATGCACAGAAGAAGCTATAGTCGTGATTTGATGACTTACTCAGCAAGTTTTTTTGCCTCCTTCAATGCAGTGAACTTGAATCCATCTAAGGCGGTGAATGTTCTTCTAGGAGTTGTTCGACAGACAATCTACACATGCACCTCTGCTCCTTTTACGCAGCTGAGAGGATCAAGACTGTTTATTTGCTATCCATCGATTACGTACTTAAGTTGCAAGATGGACAGTGAATATTTCACAATTTATGACTGACATACGGCATGCTAGAAGGTTTATGCTAATTAATTTACAATCCCTTTCATTTGTAATTTCTTAGTAATGGTTTTATTGCATTAAAATTCTCAAGAAAAAGTCTAGAGCCATTACACCGTTACATACAGAATATTTGTAATGATTTTTACAACTCTAATATATTATTTTCTGCTCCTAATATTTTTTGTTTTTCACTGAAACAGTTATCAATAGGGTAGTTTCCTTCATGAAAGTTAACGAAAGGCATTGATTGCGATTCGTTACCCACCATTAGCATATTCATAATATACAAATTATTCGGTTTTAAACATCCCAGTTTAGACGAATGTTATTGGTCAATTTTAGCCTCATTTGAAAAAGGCCAGATTGGCGCCCATGCGATGCCACTCCATGTGATGTCACAGGGACCTAGATACTATAAGAGTAGATAACACAGCTCTACAAAAAAAAATTTTTTTGTTGTTGCCGGAGATATTTCAACGAATACTGGGTATATTTGGTATGCTGAATCTGAATCTGAAAACGGATTTCCCCAATTGGCCCTAGTTTCTTAGATACAGGCTATCTCTGACATGTTGCGTTTAGTCGTTAAATTATCAGTAAATCGGTTGTGATTCCTCAATTCTGTATGCCTATTCATTTTATATATTGTAACTCCGTGTGTACAAATGTAATATCTTATATATTACACAATATAGAGGAGAAGGTGAGATTATGGGACGTGGTAGTAATTTGAGACACCCTCATGTGTCTCACAATTTCAAGGAGCGTCAATTAGTGACACTGTTGCAGTGAAGGTCAGGGTCGTGCGCAGTGTGACCTATCCAATGATGTGAACCACTATTGTAATACAGTCCACAAACCATTCTCAAGTTCGTGTTTTCATTTCTGTACGTAACCCACCCTTTGGACATTTCGTTGGAAAATACGAATTTCGAAAGCGAACAACGGCAGTCGAGAGAGGGACGAGCGTGTGAGAGGACGCAGTTTGTGTAATAGCCATTAATAGTTTTCCTAGTGAAGAATTTCTCGTTCACAGTATCAAGAAAAAGGTATGTCGCGATATATTCTTAGTTAAATTTAACATATGGATAATATTGCTATAAATATTGTCTTATTAGTTCCACCTTACCATATTTACAATATTTTTGCAAATATATTTTTTATTTTATTTTATTCTTTTCATAGATTAACATGAGTTCTTCGCGTAAAGGTTGTTTCAACTCTCCTGATGAGTTCTGCTATATCTTTGGAGAATACACTCTGCAAGAACAACGGAAGAACATTACTGACTTTGTAAAACAGGCCTATCTAGCATATTTTGGTGTTAAGCTGGGAGACCAAGATAAACATTGGGCTCCTCATAAAGTTTGCAAACGCTGTGTGGAGTCTTTACCACGGTGGACTAATGGGAAACGAAGGGGTTTAAACTTTGGAGTGCCAATGGTGTGGCGAGAGCCAAAAAACCACCATAATGATTGCTATTTTTTGCATGGCCAATGTAAAAGGTTTCAATCGCTACAAGAAGCATAAGTGGGAATATTCCGATTTAGAATCAGCAAGGCGACCAGTGCCACACAACGATGACATTCCTGTACCAGTCTTCACTACTCTGCCAAAACTACTCCCTTCAGATGACGATGATTTGCAGCACGTGAACACTAGTAGTAGTGAATGTGAATACGAAGGAAGCTCCACAAGACATCTGCTCTTCAGTCAGGAAGAGCTTAACCATTTGATAAGAGATCTCAGTCTTTCTAAACAGTCTTCTGAACTCTTGGCATCTAGGCTTAATGAGAAGAATTGCCTGCAACCAGGAACTAAAATCACAGCTTACCGAACAAGAGAAGCAGATCTACTTCCATACTTCAGTCAACAAGATGAACTTTTTTACTGCAGTGACATTCCTGGTATACTACTGAAACTGGGACTAACAAAATATCAACCTCAAGACTGGAGGCTTTTTATCGATTGCTCAAGCAGAAGCCGAAAATGTGTGTTGTTGCATAATGGTAACCGCTATGCATCCATTCCAATTGGCTACTCAACAAAACTTCATGAGGAGTACGAAAATATCCAGATGATTCTCCAGAAACTTCGTTATAACCAACACCAATGGTCTATCTGTGTTGATTTGAAAATGGTTAACTTTTTGCTTGGACAGCAAAGTGGATACACAAAATTCCCCAGCTTTATCTGCATGTGGGACAGCAGAGCAAAGCATGATCACTGGGAGAAAGTTTCATAGCCATCAAGAGACACCTTTGCTGTAGGAACAGCTAATATCCTAAAAGAACCATTAGTTGATAGGGACAAAATCATTCTTCCACCACTTCATATCAAGCTTGGTCTAATGAAGCAATTTGTGAAAGCATTGGACAAAAATGGTGACTGTTTCAAATATATATAATATAATTTCCCTGGACTCAGTAATGAAAAATTAAAAGCTGGTATATTTGATGGTCCCCAAATTCGGAAACTTATGCATGATTTGGAATTCATTAAAGTTATGAATTGCATTGAAGCATCTGCCTGGAGCAGTTTTGTATCTGTTGTCAAGAATTTCTTAGGTAACTACAAAGCACATAATTATGAGGAACTGGTGAAAAACATGCTCAGAAACTTTAAAACCTTGGGGGCAAATATGAGCATTAAGATTCACTACCTCCACAGCCATCTTGATAGATTTCCGGACAATCTTGGTGACTTGGTGACTTGGCGAGGAACAAGGTGAAAGATTCCATCAAGATTTTCAGGCTATGGAAGAACGATATCAAGGTAGATGGGACTAGCACATGATGGCAGACTACTGTTGGGATCTTCAGCATGACTGTCCTGATGTTCAACACAAAAGAAAATCACACAGGCGAAGTTTTTCGAGATGCTAATTGCAATATTTTTAAAAGACTATTTTTTATCTTTCTTTTTCTGTTACATGCTGAATGAACAATGGATCAACATTTTTGTGATTATTTTCATATGTATTTTCATTTGCTTGTGTGCACAATGTATCCCAATTAATATTTTGGAGTTTTTTTTAAATCTGCATATTATACGTTATAACAATAAATAGAGCCAATCTAGCAAAACAAGTTACATATTCGAATTCAGGGCCATAAAGTTATCCTATATTCACTGAAAATTAATTGGCAACAAAATCACTGTTGACCAGTGTAATAGTTTCAAATCGTCTGAGATAACCAATGCATGCATGAGGCACAGAGCTCAGGGAAACATCTCTTGATAATCACCTATTAAAATTGCCTAAGGTCGGAAAGTTTCCTTCGCTTGATAGGGTAATAATAATCCTTATTTAAGCCAATCACCACCTGCTAGCAGGGTACTCCGCTACCTGCTAGCAGTCTGCATCGTAGCGGCGCTCATAGCCTCGCACAAAGGTTGCCTCACGCGGCATCAGCCAGAACCAGAATGATGACACACGGGCTTTTCCCAGCATTCATACTTTGCTTTCCCATTTTCGTGCGCTTGAAAATTTTCACCTTTCATATAATCGCGAAAAATATATATCGTCATTTAAAAATCTAAAAGCATGAAATGCATACCTACTCCAGGAGTAATAATCTTTTGATTGAGGCAGTAATTAAATAACAGGAAACCACCCTATTGTTAGGTGTAGGCTTAAACTATTTTTCAAGCTATAGTTCTGGCTTCAAGCCTTGGTTGTAACTGTTGCATGAAAATAAAGTGCCTGTTACGTTCAGGACAAGGTGGGTCAACCACTTGTTTGCCTCATGATATGTAAAATGGTATTTCAGCTCAATTAGAACTTTTGTAATGCTGTGCTATTTTTTTCAGGTATGCATATACCTTAAAAAGGTTGCTTCAAGTGCATACCTTTAACATTATCAACAAAATATTTTAAACTAAGTTACAATTTTTTAAACCGTTTGTTACTTACGTGACATCATACTCTTCAGGTCAAAAGTTATTAAAAGTAAGCAGAGTGAACTTGGTCAAAAATATATTTATCAGTAAAGGTTGTTAAGTATTAATTAAAATACAATTATTATTAAAGGATTCTACTAATCAAGGTAGGTTTCCATGGAGTGCTCGAGTTGAATTCCGTGAGCCTCCCATTCCATCATGCACTTCCCTCTTCAGCGCACAATAAGACCTACCTCCTTTCATTAAATCTAAAAATGCTATTCTTTTCCTTCCTCTACCTTGTTTACCTAACATACTACACTGTTTTCAACATACCCTCCCCGATAAGTACTTGCTCCATCCATACCTTCTGTCTCCTCTGTATCTCATTTAAAAGCTGCCTCTGCTTACCCACCATGTCCAGCACTTCGTCGTTCCTCCTCCTCTCCGTCCACTTCACCTTCTCCATTCTTCGCCACACCCACATCTCTAATGCCTCCACTCTTCTCTCGTCCGCCTTCCTAGTTGTCCACGTTTCTGCACCGTAAAACTACAATCTAGATCAGACTCTTCACTAACCTTTTCTTTAAATTAATACTTAGCGAACTTCTCAAAAGCTCCTTCCTGTTCATGAACGCCTCCTTTGCTAATGCAATTAGTTTAACTGCTCAACCTACTCAAGTTTTTCACCACCCAGCTTAATCTTGAGTCTCACATTCCTCGCTCGTGATGCTTTACAAAACCGCATAATCTTGGTCTTCTTGTGATTAATCCTCAACCCATATTCCTCGCAACACTGGTATAATGCATCCACTAAAGCCTGAAGCCCCCTCGCTGACTGGCTAATCAACACCTGAACATCTGGGAATCTCACTGATTTGAACATCATTCCTCCCACTTTCACTCCAGCTTCTAACTCATCCCAAGCTTCTCTTACCATTTCTTCAGCATACACATAAAAGAGCAGTGGCGATAGAGGACAGCCTTGCCTCATTCCTTGGCCCATTCTTGCCCACCCAGATTCTCCCTCCGCTTCCCTCACTTGCGCAGTCTGGAACATACACAGATTACATATCAGTCGCCTATCCCTCCAATCTACACATACTTGAGAATATCCATTAACTTTACCCAGTTCAATCTATCAAATGCTTTTTCAAAATCCACGAAGCAGGCATACACGTCCTGGTCATATTCTATGCTCCTCTCCACCAGGGACCTCATTATCGCTATTGAGTCACGAGTTAACTTCCCTTTTCTAAAACCAAAATGATCTTTGCCCAAATATTTATTTACCCTTGCCTCCATTCATCTGTTCAATATCCTTAGTACCACTTTTGCTGTGTGCGATATTATGCTAATAGTCCTATAATTCCCGCATTTAGCAGCTTTCATCTTTTTCGGTAGCGGAATTAGAATCTCCTTCACGAAATCTTCTGGCCAACACTCCTCCTCATAGATCTTGTGAACTAGCTCGAAAAACCTTTTCTTACTATTCCTCCCTAGATTCTTCAACAGGTAACATGGGATATTGTCCTTCCATCTACTCTGTACCTCTTCTCGCATTTAGCAACCTTCCATCTTAAGCTTTCATGTTAGACGTGGCTTGCCCTCTTTTGCTATGTGATAGCGACTTAACTTTGACATGTAATAAGCCTACCTCTCCTTCCTTTTGAAACTTTTCCATTTCCTCACAGTCTTTTCCACCAAATCTCCCTTGCTCTCTTAGTTTCACGCCATAAACGATTATTAATTCGTCTATACATTTTTTTACCCTATTGTGTCCATGTTCTTCCACTTCCTCCTCTCCTCCATTTCCCTTATCATTTTCTCCTTTATCCACGGCTTCTTTATCCTTCTTCTATCAACATAACCAATAGACTTCTCAGCTGCTTTGACTATTCCAGTTTTAATATTATCCCATCTTTCCTCACCAGCCTTTGTACTTTCAATCTCCCGGGCGCTACTTTCAACCAGGGATGTGATCCGGTACGAAACTTTACGTTTAGTGCCCGGTCCGAAAAGGCACGAAACGATTTCGTGCCTTTTCGGACCGGGCACTAAACGATCCGATTCATTTCGGACCAGGCTGGCACGAAACTTTTCACTTTTAAAATTTTGAGATCCCATACACTTTATTTTCCGCCTCGTATAGTTTCGTGCCGGGTGGCAAGAAATTATCCGAAAAAGTGGTTAAAGTGCCAGACCGCGTGTATGTGCCGCGCGGGGTTTAAGAAAGGGACCGATGCGGACACAAAAGACCAGCTTAGTGGATGCCCTTCTAGCCCAGGCCCATCCTCGAACTGAACGACCCTTTTCTATCCCCTCTGCGCGGTCATCCTCTGCTATTTGCGTTGTTTGTTCCAAAAATATATTCGTAGCTTATATTTCTGAAGTTAGAAATGAATTCTTCATTTTTCGCTCATCACATGGAAATTTCAATCGGAGTTCTAGCGTTAATTTCAACGGAGTTCATTTCAGTTGCAAATCAGCCGATATGGAATAGAAATATTCTAAATCCGTCAATATGATCGTTAGAACTTCGCTTAAAATTTCTTCACGCTCAGAAAAACCCAGGGAATTCATCTTACATTAAATAATCGATGGGAACAGCAAATACATGATTCTATAAAACACGACTATTTCAGTCAATTGACCGTGGACTAGCACTGTGAAGCAGTCTTCGAGGGTCTGGGACTGGGGCAGAGGAGAAGGATCGGCGCGGCGTCCCGCTGAGTTGCGTCCAGGGAAGTTGCGAAGCTTTGCTTTCCTTCGACGCGAGAGTGCTCGTTACAGAGGAGTACAAAAGATTTTCAAGGAACTCATAATGCCGGAACCTCCATGGGGCTCCGGCGCGAAAGTGTTAACAAATAATCCCAAATTTTAATTTGTTCTGAAAACATTATTATAATAAATATCAATATAATTTAATCTTATTTTATAATATACATGCTATATTTCAACCATGGATGTCTACTACCGTGTGAGACGATTCAGTCCATTAATTTTTTTTATTTAAAGAAAATAAAAAATGCTTTTTACGCAGATAGAATCCATAAACGTTAATTTTTTCCCGTTAATTTACCCGATTTCCGAGCTAATTTTCTATGAGCGCTCACTATGTCACTAAGGCACTGTAATATCAGGATTAATTTTTCATTATGAAAACTATTAATTAGTGCTCTGTCAAACGGTTAGAAGAACTTTCATAAAAGGTGTCAACAATAATGACATCACGCTTTTTGACAGTTCACGATCCGCTTTCGTACGACACAACAGCATCCCAGTTTAAGTTTTCGTCACCTCATAATATTTAACTGGGAAAGCAAAAGAATAACTTTTTGCATATTAATTTTTTGATGTAACTATTATGAGAGATGACATCAAGAACGGGATACTTTCTTCAAGAAAGGGTGGAAGAGAAGAGTTATTTTTCGTCATCAATTTGTTGGCAACTTGTCTACAACAATAAAACTGTTTGCAATTTCCACAGTATTTATTTACCATACAATGCATTTCAACTCCGAGAACAACTCTCGGAAATTTACTGTACAAAAATACAGATATATTCCCACCTTCTCCGATGGGGTGTTTACTAAGTGAAATGCTCAAATTTATGATCTACTTAGGACAGGTAAGAAGAAAGGTCGCCACCTGAATAAAATAATTAGAGTAGGTATAACAGCTGCTGGCAATCACAAAATGATTCATTTCTCCCTGCAAAATACCTGATAAACTCGTAGCATACATGTGAATTTGCAAAGGAGTGCAGTGCAAAGTCACATGGATGCCGAAATACTATTCAGAGTTTGCATTAGAGGTAATTCATCTAGAGAGAAAGAAAAAAAAGATTGGATGTTCTAGAGGAATATTGCATTGTACAGTCTCATGAAATTAATTTATTAAATGGTCAACTTTTTGAAAACCATCCACGTCTTCTCAGCATTCCATTCTCAATTAAGATACTACTTCCCCAGACCGTTACCTTCCGTAAAATTGTCCAATTTCAATTCTCATACTTGGTTTATTTTTCGCCTTCTCCTATCTGTAGCCGCTCACTTCTCGCGTTGGAAACCCCAACCCCCTTCCACCTTATTTTATCCTTCCCTTGCGCTTCTCGTCTCTCCTTTAACCCCTTGGATATTCCGTCTCATTATCCCCAGACGCCACAGAACCCTGACCACTTCAATTACCTCTTTAACTATGTCTTCACCCGATGCCCAAACCTTCTCAAACAATGCAAAATGCAAAAAAATGCCAAAAATGCCAAACCTTCTAAAACAACTCCTTGAACCTTTCTTTATGAGTGGACAACCCCAGCATATGCCGTATAATCCCTCAATAGAGTCCCGAAAACGGACGTTCTCCCGCCCCGTCCCTTTTTCTCCCGCGGGGAATTCCCCAGATTGCCACCTCATTTGAGTGGCCAATGACCTTTCCTTCTCTTTCCCTCCATTCCGTCTTTCCTAAAATTTTTATAGGCAAATGTTCTTCCTCTCCAGCCCCTCTCCGCCTTTGAGTGTGTGAGATGTAAGATCCGAAACTATATTGCACTATATGGCACGAAACTATGGTGCCTTTTCGGATCGGCACTTTTTTCCGTAAAGTGCCATTTCGGGCTTGAGGAGGTTTCGTGCCATCGCATTTCGTGCAATTTCGGTTTAGTGCCTTTTCGGTTTCGTGCCTTTTCGGTTTAGTGCCTTAAAGTGGCAGCGGTCCGAAACTATTGAAATTTCGTGCTTTAAAGTGCTTTTTCGTATCGGATCACATCCCTGCTTTCAACAAGTTCCTTGTATTATTAAAAGAAGACATTGCAATATTTCCACTTACAATTAGTTTTATTACTACACTGTGTAGTAATTGTGTAGTAATAAAAATAAGTGGAAATATGTATTGCAATGTCTTTTTTTAATAATATTAAGAACTTCCACCATATCGTGCCCAACATCATACAAGTTCCTTGTATTCTCTCCTCATACTCCCCTTCAGAGCGTCTACATTCCGTTTCTTCGACTTCCTAACTTTCATGAATTTTTTGAATCTGACATTGCATTTCATAAGTACATACTAGGTTGTGGTCTGAATCTGCATCCGCTGCAGGGAAGCTGCGTGAGTTTTTCACACTATTCCTAAACCTCTGCCTTACCATGATGTAGTCTATCTCATATCTCCCAATATGCCCTAGACTTTTCCATGCGTACCTTCACCCTTTGTGATGATTGAACCACATGTTTGTAATGAATAACTTGTTTCTCCTGCAAAATTCTGCTGCTTTCTCACCCCTGTCGTTCCGAATTCCAAATCCTCCTATTTTGTGTCCATCCCTCCCTCCCCCGACTGAAGCATTCCAGTCTCCAATCACTACCTGATTTTTCTTATCCGGAGTTTCTCTAATTATTTTATCTTGAGCTGTTCATACACCTCATCTACTTCTTCCTCCCTATGATTGCTACTGGGCAGGAAAACCTGAGCCACCACAAGGTTGGTGGTTCATACCTCATTTTCTACCTCAAGAATTCTATCGCTTACTTGATATATACCTACCACATGCTTGCCCATCTTCCTGTTTAATACTAGAGCTACCCATCTTTGACTTTCCTCCCCACCACTTTATAGAACCTTGTATCTGTCACTCCAGTAGTCCCCACTATCCTTCCACCTATCTTCAGATAGACCCAAGGTATCTATCCTCCCTTTCTGCATTTCCCTTTTTTATTTTCTAGTTTACTTGCCCTCACCATTGTCCTCAAATTCCACGTCCCTACATTCATCGATGCCTTCTTCTTCTCCATCCTCTTGGTCTTCTTGTCCTCCTCCTTGGATGCTGCTGCTGAAAAAGATGATGATGATATGTCTGTGCAAGGATTTCGCTGGGGGGGAGGGGGTTGGAAATACCAGCAGTAATGGGGCTCGGAAAAAATTACCATTGTATCTAGTGTGAATTGGATACCCAAGGGGGGGCTATAGCCCCCTTGTTACCCCCATAGATCCACTACTGATCTAGTCGATAAAAACTATCCCAGTGATTTCACACCCGTGCTCTACCACACACTGAGACAAAAGAAACTTAAGTTCCTCCTTCCTGCCTTGAAGAACTGCAGATATTATTGAGGTGACGAGATCAAATAAATACGAGCTAAACAGTGATGTATCACCGTTTCGCTAGCCTTACTTTTTCTTCTCTTCTCACTCCTCCCCCTCTTTGCACCTTCAATTTCGCTTATTCTTCTGTTTACTACGATGCATACTTTCAACCACAGCTCCTACTCCTTTGCTACTTAATTTTTATCTTATGGCATAAACCTAATTTCTGGCCCTATCTACCAACCAATGCGAACCCCCCTTATATCCTCACCTAAAAATTCATGAGTGCCCGGGCAAAATGTTTTGTTTTAATTGTGATAAACCTTGACTTCTCTGGCCTAATTGTAAATGTGGCTTCATTTTTTCTTTTAGAGTTTAATATCAGGGTATCCGCACTCAACCTTGAAAACCGTTAATAAGCCGTGAATGTCTGATACCGTTAAAAAAAACCTCGAAAAAGCCGTGAAATTTGTCATAAAACCTTAAAAATATCTCAGTCTTGATTTTACGATCGTAGAACAACGATTGACAGATTAATAGAAAAATCATAAAATCAAATATAAATCAAAAAAATCAAAAATATCATATTTCAAGGTCAGTCACGCGCAGACATGGCCACGGATTTATCTGGACACGTATATTTGATGCGCAACTATTGGTCCGTGTGCCATGATGACGCATTGACCTTAAGTCTGTACCAAAGCCAAGCCGGAAGACCGGAAAGCCAAGGAACCCTGGCGAAAATTCAGACACGTGTTCACTTCCCTCCATTCCCACTCGCAACCCTTGGCCACCCCTGAAATTTGCTAACGATAGGTGACGTCATAAGAGATAGATTCACTTCCATTGCTGCTGCATTTGCATTCACGGTGTCTGTCGCGTTTGTTAAATTTTTAGTTGGCGTGCGGCCGATGATTGTTACGTGATCAATATTTCTGCCTAAAATGCCTTATCTACAAACCGATAATTTGACGACATTTTGACCGTGAAAGCCATTTGGAAAAAACCGTGAATTTTATAATTTAGGTTGAGTGGGAACCCTGAATGTTATCATCGTTTAGCAATAAAATTACATAGTAAATACATTTTTATGGTTATTTCGCATTATTTTGTGTAATGTCAGTACGTAACGTTACGTACGGGACAGACATATTTTGACCATTTAGGTATTTTTAAATTTAATAAGTTTTTTACTACATTATAATCATGTAATTTTACACAAAAGCTGTTAAGTAAATCGTACTTGGAATAGCAGCCTGTCGAATAACTTGGCGATAGAAACTCTAATATGGTACTTTATTTTGATTTGATGATATAAAGCAGACTCCCGATTATCCGGACCGTGCGGTTTATCCGTGTATGAGTCCATACTCCTTCGATGTTTTCCGCGATCTTTGTGAAAAAAATGAAATCGGACGCAAAAGCAGCAGGATATTTGCATTTTACTGCATGGCCTATTATGTCCATTAGAATTCCAATTGTAAAATGGAATTATTTTATTTACTTGCTGACGAGGAATGTTTCAAGTTTACTTGGACGTCTGATCAGTTGCATTGCAGACGACAATAGGTGGCGGAAAAAAAAACTTAAGAGTAATTTTTGAAAATGAGGAACTTGCATGAATTTTTTTTATTTCACAGGCGGACAGAAAATTATTTTCTGAATACAACAAAGAAAACCGCATGTATATCTGAGTTTTCCTTCGCGAGATATTCAATGATAAATATAACGAATTTTAAAGCTCTGGAAAAACTCCCTCGCCCCCCAAGCCACTGCCGACGAAGCCTCGATGACGTCAAAGGTGCCTAAACATCACACGAAGCTATTGTGATTGTTTGTAATAGTTGCCAGCTATTGTGAGAGCTTCGTTTGTGAGAGGTGTGGATTATTTTCTATTTAAAGCAAAATATCCGACGATAGAGGCTCGGAAGCCCTCATATTCTGTTTTATTTATAATATTAATATCTGAGTAAGGGCATAGAATATAAAACTGGAGCAGTTAAACCAAAAATGTTATAATACCTAAATAACATCGTTGTAGGAGTCTGAGCCACGGATGTTGGAAGGGGGATACGTTAATTGTAAGTTGATGTTATCGACGGCACATCATTCATTTAAGTATGTAATTAGAACGATTTCGATGTTTACTAATGTCCGCTTAGCTTTTATAATCAATAACTTCCTCCGTTTATTCGTAGGTACCGGAGAATTCGTTATTTAGGACTGGCTGTGCTTGTATTATGAGGTGAAGTCCAGTCAATGCAACTTTTGCTCGCTGATTGGAGACATCTAGGGACATTTTTGTGCCAAAATAGTGTTATTTTCAACGTGACATCTCCCGTTAAGCTACTGCTAATAATCACAGTGCCAGTGGTTGTAATGCACAAAGTTTGACAAGGTTGAAAAAAATCGGCCAAGCCAAGAATTATCAGTGTTCCATTGTGATTGAATTGTAAAAAGTGATATTACGCTATCGATAAATGTCTAACAGTAGTGTAAAAATTATCAATGGCGTGTTAACCTCCGTTGTTCACCGTAGATATGAAATTTCACGATCAAGCTATCAAGATCAAAACTGTGCGTGAAGTTTGTTAATCTATTATTTCACGAATAGTAGTGAGATAAGTCACCTGTGTCACTTGCGTGGGCTAATTTAAGGAATCAGTGAATAAATAGTTGTTTTCATCGTAAAGAGCTCTGTTATTGTTGTAAGATGTACGTGCTGAATATAAGAATGGTAGTGACTTCTAGTTTATGATAATTGTAATAAACTATATCCCACTATATTCTTATGGTATATGCTAGTATAGTATATTGTTTATGGATATACCTATATTATTGAAATAGGTTGTAGCTTGTGTATGTGTGTTGGCAGCGGAACCGATTCGCGATCTCACATGTGGATTGTGTGCAGACTGTTTTTCTGTGAATTCGTACCGTAGGACGGATAGGACTACCTTCTCCGCTAATTCGGCGTTGCCAAATTCAACAGCACAGCTTACAATCGTTATCCTCCAGTATTACAAGTTTCTTTTACATCTCGATTTGCCGCCGACGTATATCAATAATTTGTCGTAACAAATTCCATGAGGGTCGTGGCATCAATTTTTGGTGTCCTAAAAAAAAGCTGGTGTCCTAACACCCCATGCCACACGCCTTTTAGGCGTCTTGCGGGGTGTTATGTGGAAGTAGATGAATTTCAGGTGTACTATTCGAACGAGCGGCAACGTTATCATCCATTTTTCTGATAACTAAAACACACGGAGTGAAACGCTTGCACTTCATCATCTCGATGTCGCATTATTAATATCCCAAATAATAATCGTGCATTATAGCAATAGGAAAACTTGCCCAAGAATAACATAACCAAATAAATTGACGATGAGCGGCTAAATACTCCTTCAAAATAAATTTTACAACATGCGCTAAGCGTATTTCCCAGCTCCGTACGGTTGTTTAGGCACTTATGACGTCACACTCGGCAACGCTCGGGTGTCTTCGCGCAGTGGTCGGCTCGGAGAAAATTTTCTCGATTTTAAAGTCAATTTTTCTATTTCTTTTGATGATGAATGGAGAAACTTCAGGTATTTTTGCGAGCTAATGTATCCATTTTACTTATTCAAAATAGTTTTTAGAGCAATCGACGACCCATGCCAGTTCCCCATTCTTGAATGGTAAAAGAATCATAAATGAGGAAAAATGTTATCTGCGATCATTATATGTAAATTCCATATCTCTGACGTGCAATCGATGCCCTGACTCGCATAGGCCTGAATACCAGATTTTTCAT
Source organism: Ischnura elegans (assembly GCF_921293095.1). NCBI lineage: Eukaryota > Metazoa > Arthropoda > Insecta > Odonata > Coenagrionidae > Ischnura > Ischnura elegans. Next base: position 144,585,165 of record NC_060247.1, read on the forward strand.
CACACTCGGCTATGTTTACGCTGTCCAGGTTAATCTGGAGACAGAGGGAAGTGGAAGTAGAGATAGCGGGGATCGGGTTGGTGTGGTGGATAGAGTGTTGGCTTCTCACCCGGTGGGCCCGGATTCAAATCCCGGCAGCGGCAGAGAATTTTCAGAGATTGCCCGATCCCTGCTTGAATGTTGTGTGGAGGACATTTCAAGTGCATCACTCTGTCCGTCGAATGGGACGTTAAGCCGTGGTTCTCTTGGTGCCTTTCGTTGAGAGCAGGCTAATGCCGACGCCGGGTTTCTCTCCACCCTTCCTTACCTTACCTACCCTTCCCTCATGGCGCAAATGACCTCAGTTGTCGGTCGCCTACTCAAAACACCACACCGTAGTGGAGATAGCATGAGTCATACCCATGAGGCACTCGCTTGAATAGACGGTTTGTCTTAACAATGGAATGCCCGGTTGGGTCAATTTGACCCCCAAGACAATATTTATGTTGATTAATGTGAAAGGAAGACAAATTTAAAACTCATATTTCATGACTTTTAATTGTTCGGCGCGGTGCAAAAGGGCATAGCCGGATAAGAAGGTGAAAAGTCCCCCCTCCCGGATTTTTCCCGTACTTGGGATATGCAATTGGGGATCAAATAGGACAAGCCTCCCCATATTTCCAGCCCGCTATGTGCCCACCAGGGCCGGCTAGATCGAAAATACGATTTTCACTCTTTTTTAAATATCTCGGTCAAGAATGCATATTATTTAATGCGGTTTGCCGCATTTGAAACCTTATTTAATGGCACATATTTTCAATTTTTTTTCAAGAACTTCGGGCGGGGCAAGAAGATATGACGTCGACTTGAAAATTTCCAATGCAAGTTTTCATAAAATTTTCTTGAGAGGGCCAAAAAGAAAAAACGTTTTCTGGAAGTGTTTTTTAATACCTTTCGGCTGGCGTATTGGAAATATAACTTTTAGGTGGTGGAACATCGCGAAAAATGCGATTGAAAATATGCGATTTTGGCCATTTGGCTCTATGCTCTGGCCCTCCATAACACCCCTTTTTAGTTATTATAGTATTGTACCAATTAAAGTGCTCACCACAGGGACAGAATTGTATTGATACTGGTTCCAAAAATGAATTCAGGGCCCTTGAAAACGCCCGAGTAAGCTAAAAAGAATTTCCCTGCTTCCAACCCCCTCCGTCATTCCTTTCAATGAGAATTTATTGAACTTCCTCAATGTCCTTATCAGATATAAATTCATTGAAATTACCTCACCTATGCTTAGCTATGTGGATATCATTATAACTTTATGATAGCTGTTTGCTGAAATGAACAAAAATTATGGGTTTCAACTTTTTCCCAGTTGGCATACAAATAAAAAAATCTGGTGAAGAGTAACTAGCCGAAAAGATGAATTTTCACCATACAATTTTATATTGACCCCAGGATGTCAATGAAAATCGCTCTTGAAAGGTGATTCGTCATCCTCTGAATATTCATTGATGCATGTTACTACGTTGTCCGTCAAAACAAATGCTAGTTAAAATCTTATTTAATAGTACTTAATAAAATCAAGGTCTTGCGATTTTATCTTGGTACTGCCCGTAGGATAAATAATAAATTGTTGCTGCTATATGAGCGCAACACCCTATTCTTCTATTCCATTACCACAGTCACAGAAATATCTCAATATGCTGCCCCATACGATGCCATTCGCTGTAATTATATTCAAAATAAAAATTATAGTTCCTTTTATTTTAATGATATTTTTCCTTAATACTAACAATACCTACCCGTCTTAATTTAGCCACGAAATCACAATTTATTCAATTCTGTAGTCGTGAACTGAGCTCGCATGCCTTTCAGCGTCAGCATCAGCACGCTTAACTCTAAATCATCTTCTAAATATGACACAACATCCCGAAATCCTATATCCAGAATCAAAATGTCACCTTTTTTCATGATATTATTACTGGATATGCCGATTGCAAGATTGATTTTAGAGAATCGGTATCATTTTGATTGGCCAAAAAGGGTCCAGGCATAACAATCACAACGCATCAAGGGTAAAAATAGGGAATGGTTTACAAAGATGAGCTAGTACTGTTCATGTTTCCGGTTTGGAGCTTAAAAAGAAAAACTATCAGCCCTTGAGTGACTGACCTAATATTCGAATATCTCGCCGACGTTAACACACTAAGTAACTCTGTTACTTGGTCCCATGACAAACCAGTAAAAGTTCGCGGACGATCAGTTCTCTAGAAAAAGGAAGTCCCTAAGTTTCACCGTCAAACTGCGGTTGGATAAATATTCGACTTTTTCAACAAATAGACGAATTTTAGAAACATGTAAGGAAATACTTATGCAGTGGATACGGAAAGTGGGAATTTCATTGGTAAAAACCGCTTATAATGTAGATAACCTTTACAAACCACATTTTTGAAAGAAATGATCAACCTCCACCCCCTTCAATCTAGCTTATGCGGGAACAGGATGGAGGTAATTTGTAGCGGTATATCCACAAATTAAACAACACTTGCGTGTAGATACAACGCGGGGAAAACTCAAATCGAGCTCATTTTCTTAATCTAAATTCTTACATTCCGGCAGTTTTCGGAGGCCCTTAAGCCATTTTCGGCACCAGTATCAATACAATTCTGTCCCTGTGGTGAGCACTTTAATTGGTACAATACTATAATAACTAAAAAGGGGTGTTATGGAGGGCCAGAGCATAGAGCCAAATGGCCAAAATCGCATATTTTCAATCGCATTTTTCGCGATGTTCCACCACCTAAAAGTTATATTTCCAATACGCCAGCCGAAAGGTATTAAAAAACACTTCCAGAAAACGTTTTTTCTTTTTGGCCCTCTCAAGAAAATTTTATGAAAACTTGCATTGGAAATTTTCAAGTCGACGTCATATCTTCTTGCCCCGCCCGAAGTTCTTGAAAAAAAATTGAAAATATGTGCCATTAAATAAGGTTTCAAATGCGGCAAACCGCATTAAATAATATGCATTCTTGACCGAGATATTTAAAAAAGAGTGAAAATCGTATTTTCGATCTAGCCGGCCCTGGTGGGCACATAGCGGGCTGGAAATATGGGGAGGCTTGTCCTATTTGATCCCCAATTGCATATCCCAAGTACGGGAAAAATCCGGGAGGGGGGACTTTTCACCTTCTTATCCGGCTATGCCCTTTAGGCCTGATATTACAATTTTTTCCATTTCTTCTCATCACTTATACCTGCCATGCCCGGATGGCTCATTTTAACCCAGACTTCCAAATCCATTTGAAGCCTTTTTTTCTACTTCTCCTTTGTATTCAATGAAACGGTGTGTTTTATACTAATTTTTGGTCAAAATGCTACTTTAATTTTTTTCCTGATACCATTGAAATTCAGTGTACCTACCTAACCCATCAGAGGAAAAGTCATAGGTATTCACAAATTTGTCGAAGCTAGTTTCCCACAACACCATAGAAATTGTTGAACAACTACAATTTTAATATTTTTCGTCTAACTAAATTTTCTACTACCCTCCCAAATGCTTTATAAACAATATTGATAAATAAACTGCGAGGGTATTAAGTATTTTGAGTAAAATATGAAAACATGGTGAGATTGGGTCCAATTGGGCATAATAGGGTGTAAAGATAGATCGGCATGCATGCCAGTGTTAAGCCCTGGTTTCCGTTAACCACTGCTGCGTGATCGCATGCCAGTTGCCGTCGCAGTGTTTAGGTTTTCCAAGCATCGGCCGGTGATCACGGATCTGTGCGAGAAGCGAGTACATGCACACGCGGTGGGGTGACTGACTGTGTATTTTCTGACGTTGTGCATTGCTCTTGAAGGAGCATTCGTGCAAACCACATTTCTGAATCCCTGATTTCGCAGCCACGGATGCGCGGTTTTTGGAAACTAAGTATTACAGAGAGCAGTAACAAAATGAGTGCAATCACGTCATCGCACCAAAAAAGATGGGAAAATAAAGCTGCTAATGATTCCGTAAAGAAAAATAAAATAACGTAAAATGTATTTAGATAATAATAGATTGATTGATTGACGTATATGATGAAGATTACAAGAAAGATTGCCGGCCTCGGTGGCGGCGGGGTTACGTTCTCGCCTGCCAAACAAGAGGTCGCGGGTTCCAGTCCCGCCTGGGTAGGTTTCCCCGATCCAGGGCATGGTCGTTTGTGTACGTTTACTTGTTACATTTGTTGAACACCCCGGTGTAAAATGGCCACTAAGAGCTGTATCCGGTGGTTTGAGAATAAAATAAAAAGAGTTTGGGTTATCCGTGTTTTACGATTATTCGTGCCGCCTCTGCCCATCATTAGCCCATTGGAATGATCGAGGTTATGCTGTAATAACAAAGACAAATACATTGTATTTACTCCAGCCTTGATATGGGAACACAATCCATGAAAATGGTAATTTTTGAACAGCTGATTGGTGATGGCATAAACAACTCTTTTTGGTGAGCTGCCTCACCGCTCATAGCTCACTCCTGAGAGCCGCTCGCACAGTGTGACTCGCAAGTGACTCGCACAGTGTGACTGTCAGCTAAAGCCGTGTCCCAACTCGTTAGCCATTAGGCATCATGTATTTAGCCAGCCAGATTGTGGGCAGCCAACAGTAAGGGAGCATGAATTGGGACATTCTTACGCAGGTGCTGCCATTTACTGGGCACTAGGCCAATGCAAAACAAGAGACAATCGGAATGATTTGAACAAATGATGAACAAAACCCACCCTAAATTGTTAAAATGTGATTTGTCAAGTGATTTTGAGTATTAGATGTCGGAGAAGAGTATTTTATCATAATTTTAGTATCTTAGACAACCTTTTTGTTTTTGTAATAGTAAAGTAGGGATATACTTTCAAAGTCGTATATTTAGTTCCGTATGGTTTTGTTTTTAGGTAGTTTTTTAGCTAAGTTTGTGGTGAAATGTTAGCGTATATTCCTTTTAATTGGTTTGTAATATTTCAATTGTCTCTCAACCAAGTACTTTTTCGAATTTCTTTTATTTTATTAATTTAATTTCTAGTTTTGTATCATTAAGAACAGGTCTTTTTAGTCTATTCAAACGGTTACCGTCTGACTTGGGAATTATTTTCAAAATCTATTTAAATTATGGTTTACGTACATAAATCAGGTTTCGGTATCATCTTATAATCACTATAGATTTTAATTTTTGTTACTTATTCCGATTCCAATTTCGGGACTTTGTCCGATTCATATAATAATAATTGTTTATTCTTACGGGTGTTAACCTAACGTACAAAAAAGTGTTACATAAATAAGAATTTAGACATAGTGTTACATAATTAAGTATATATTAGAATCATATAAACATCAATAAGCATTATTTAACATGTTAAAAAAGTAAAGGGTAGCAAAAGATAACATGTGATCGGTATAAAAAGTTATAAAATAACATATACATATATAAGAAGCATATAAATATTTATTAGCATTAAAATTAACGCCGCCTTCTCCGTATTTCTTACACTTCTATTAACGCAAATTGATTATTATAAACAAAATAAAAATTAATAATTATTCGAACAAGTCTCAAAATATCAACACTACTTGCAAACAAGTACTATCCCTTGTTGACAGCCATGATGCCCTTTTTCTGATTTCTTCCTGAAGACGCTTTGCACGCTTTGAATCATGGGAAAAGTGGGGCGAAGGATGCGCTCCTCGATGCCTAAATCTGGCGGCCGCGTTAGCTGCCTAAATTCCCTCCCTTATGCTGGCTAACGAGTTGGGACATCCTTCCAAGATGGCGTCATGGCTAAATCCTGGAATTGGCATAGCCAAATGGCCAATTGGGACACGGCTTAAGCGTTTCTGGGTTGAGGGGAAGGCGGAAGAGGGGAATGGAAGAAAGGGGAAGAGGGGAAGGTGGTGAGGGTGGTTTTCTGAACGATATTTCATTTAAAATGCATTATTTCCTAGATCACAATTTGAAAAATTGTATTCAAATCAATCACGTATTGCATAGTCACAATGTTTAACTGGTGATATATCTGAGGAACCATTTCTGCCGATGCGTTATATCTTTCATGGAAGACGGAATATGTAGTTAGTATATGTAGTTATTATATTGTGTTAGAACAAATTTTCATTTTTGTCTCGTATTATTTTCATAAATTTGCCGTTGCCGAAAACTTTTACATGAGCATCTTCCACCATTTTTCTTTCATGATGCATTGGACGTGCAGGAGGGAGATTGACGATAAGGGTCATGTGAGATGCTTTAGAACAGTGGCTCCCAAAGTGGGCGCTACCGCCCCCTGTGGGGCGTGAGTGGGGGCGAAAAGTGCCAAGCGGCAATTTTCGCCCCCACTCAAGTGGCGGCAGGGGGGCGCCGGAGGGTCCTGACCATGTGACAAAGGCAAAGGTTCCGTATTTCCTTCCTATTGTCTTCGTTTTCAAGCTTCGTTTCTATATATTTCTTTGTTTCCCGCATCTGGAAGTAATTTAAACCATGTGTTTTCTTACATTTTAAAGTAACAACGGTTGAAATATATTTCCAAGCCTTTCTTGCGCAAGGGAAACGTTTGAAGGGGTTTAGTCTCATTTGGTCTATCGTTGGTACTACTTCACGACACTGAGAACTTCGGCAGTAAAGTTCAGTGAGAATACAACGGTTGTGAATGCGGAGAGGAATTAGGTCATCTGATGGTTAAGGTGCGTTAGGTGGGGACATGAAGCAGGTACTCCGAAGATGGGCGTGGCACACCCTCCGTAGGGTCCCTAATCCCTAACCCTTTTCTCGACGCGTTCACCCTCGCCGGCCCATCTCTCGGACCCTCCCAGCGGGGTCCTCCCTCCCGAAAAGTGACCCCTGTGACTGCAATTTGGAAATCAATCAATCAATCCAATAATCAAAAAATGATTGCTTGCATCGTACTCCTGCCAATCGTGCGATCAAGTACGTCTTTGAACTGTGTTTCTGCTATGAAAAATAACGATTTTGTTAAATTTGCTAAACACGTGGCTGCTGACCACCGGAAAATGGCAACAGCGCTTTGGAATGCGCAAGGTAGCGGGCTGTTTGAATGAGTTACGAGCATTATTTGGCCATATGGTACCGCTCATTTTCACGCCAAGGCTTCAGTTAATTTACCTACAGTTCCACATAGTCTCCGATAGATGATCTGCGTCGAGATAAAGGGTCAATTATTCCATAAGGCGGATATTGAAGGTGATGCGTAGTTTTCCGCGGCGTTGTCTAGATGATGTCTCCATGTTCCTGGGCTTCACCGCGTGGATTTACTTTGTGACGACAGTTTCGCCGGTATTCCAACCGGCGTCTTCAGGTCGACCTGAAGACGCCGGTTGGAATACCGGAGAAACTGTCGTCATAAAGTAAATCCACGCGGTGAAGCCCAGTAAAATAGTAAAAGAAGGCAGCGAACCGAGATGGTACGACGCGGAAGTGAGAAAAATCATTGAGGCGACAGAGAGCGTGTCATGCTAAAATGAAAAAAGTCAGCACGGATTTATCCGCTAATGAACGCGAGCTAATAATTAAAAAATATAGGATGACTAAAGCCGCCACGAAGGAAGCGTTCAGGAATGCGTTCACGAATTTTAAAAGAAAAACACTAGTAGAACAGTTACAGGATAACCCAAAAGCATTTTGGTCATATGTTAGGGAAGTTCAAGGTAAACGATCTACCGTATGTTCGCTGAGAAACGACAATGGAGATGTGTTGACAAGCAGTTACGATATAGCCAATTTATTAAATTCCTACTTTAAGAGCGTGTTCACGGAGCCTTCCGAAAACTCACCCGAGACCGATGACAATCCCTGTATACATAAGATGTCAGCTATTGACATTAGTACGCTCGGAATAGAAAATATATTGAAATCGCTTAGTCCAAATAAATCACCTGGTCCAGACGAAATCCCTTCTCGCGTATATAAAGAACTAGCCTCAGAACTTGCCCCCTACTTGCAGTTAATATTCAGTAAATCCATCAAGCCACACGAAGTACCTAATGACTGGAAAATCGCTAATGTAACGCCAATATTTAAAAGTGGAGACAAGGAACAGCCATCTAATTACAGGCCGATATCTTTAACGTCCATCTCTTGCAAAGTCCTTGAACACATCGTAGTCAGCTCGGTAATGAAACACCTAGACGCGCAAAACTTATTAATGGGAAATCAACATGGATTCAGGAAAAGCAGATCGTGCGAAACTCAGTTAGCGCTTTTCGCCCACGATATTTTAGTCTCCGGGGAAGACAACATTCCAGTAGACGCGATTTTTCTTGATTTCAAAAAGGCATTTGATAAAGTACCCCACGGAAAGTTAATAATAAAACTGAAATCTTATGGTCTAGACGAAGATGTCATTTCCTGGATTAGAGAATTTTTGAGCGACCGCGTCCAAAGAGTAGTATTAGACGGTGCAGTCTCCAATGAGGTTAGAGTCACTTCTGGCGTTCCTCAGGGTAGTGTCATTGGCCCACTCCTATTCCTTCTTTATATAAACGACATTGGCGAAGTAGTGCAGAGTAAGTTACGATTATTTGCAGACGACGCTGTAGTTTACAGAGAAATTCGTTCCAGCAAAGATATAGATGAACTATCGAATGACCTTGCTGCTATCCAAGCTTGGTGCGATGCTTGGCAGTTAGAATTAAATTTGGAAAAATGCGTCGTAATGAATTTCTGGAAGAAGAATAACTCCCTACAGCGTAACTATGTCATTCGGGGCACGCAGTTAAAGGCAGTTGAATCTGTGAAATACCTAGGGGTTAGACTCAATAATGATCTATCGTGGAATAAACATATTCGAGAAATAACCGGTCAAGCTAATCGTAAAATGGGTTTTGTTAAAAGAATATTAGGAAAGTGCGACGACAAAGTGAGAGAAATTAGCTACTTTTCCCTCGTTAGACCACATTTGGAATACGCTGCCAGTGTTTGGGACCCTCATGAAAAAGGCTTAATAACAGAGTTAGAACGCGTGCAAAGAAGAGCTGCCAGGTATGTGAAAGGTCGTTACGATAGTCTTGTTAGTGTAACTGACCTCTTACATAAACTCGGATGGGAATCTCTGTCGGACCGTAGATTGAAAAATAGACTAAACCTTTTAGATAAATTCAAGAGCAGTGTCTTTTCTGACGAAGTTAACCATATCTTGCGGACGCCAACGTACTACGGAAGATCAGATCATATAAATAAAATAAGAGAGATAGATTGCAGAACAGACAGATTCCGAATGTCATTTTTTCCACGATCAATAAGAGATTATAACGGCAGCAATAGAACGCGTAAATAGATTGCATGACTTGTAGTGTAGCCTACTAACCTATGTAAAACTTACTGCATGTTTCTGAATTTCTATTCTATATTCTATTTCTAACAGCATATAGTAGTATAGTTTGTTATTATACGGGACGTTTCTTGGACGGTGTGGTGTGCATGTGGGAGTCCAAATGCATGCTGCATGCTGGTGATTGATCACCCCCTGCCAAACACCCTAGAGGTGGCTCGCAGGGTAATTTGTAGATGTAGATGTAGAAAGAAAAATCCACGCGGTGAAGCCCAGGAACATGGAGACATCATCCGGATATTGAAGGGTTCAAGTCGAACTAATTCGAAAAGTCGAAAAACACGCTAGAGGTGGCTAGGCTTGATGAGTTATCGACGGTGACTGCGAGTCCCTTGACGTGTTATATTATTCCGTAAAATACGCCTACCAGGGGTAACTGAAACCTTGAACTCTTGACAGCGAATATTTCAGAGTGCGTAGTCAGAACTGGGGCTGTTATTTTGGCCAAAGAGCATATATTTCATACCTCATGGTTCATCTACATCTACATAATACCCCGCAAGCTGCCTAAAAGGCGTGTGGCAGGGGGTGTTTGGACACCAGCCGTCTAAGCATTAAAAAGGAAGAGCTCTACCAAGTTTTGACAAGAATTTATTAAAGTTCTTTATGGTTCGGGGAAAAATGAATTTCCATATCTATCCGTTCGGAGAATCATCTCTCTCAATTAATCGATTCCATCGGACCTGGAAATATAGTTTGGCTGTAATATTTTGTTTTCCTGTCGCTCTTAAAGACATCCATTCTCAATTGTTCAAGCATTCTAATTGTAAGTCTAGCGTGCAACCTAAGAGTCTCCAGCGGCTAGCAGCCTTGTTTGCTTAACATCTGGGTAACCCTGTCTGTACGCCCGTAGCAGTTTTTGACGAAACGCGCAGCCTTCCTTTGTGTTGTATTCAGTTTGCGCAACAAGTCTTTATGTACCGGATCCCATACTACGCTCGCTACATATTCAAGGTGCGGTCTGACGAGAGCGAAATAGCACCTTTCTTTTTCTTGCTCATCCGAAAATATTCCCACAATATGCTTGACGAATCCTAATGTATTCAGGGACATGCCACAGATATTCAAATTCGCTTTTTCAAAAATCACAACGCAGGCTATTGACGTACCTGGTAGCTCCTCTTTGCACGCATTCTAACTCTGTTTTTAAGCCTATTTCACGTGGATCCCATACACTGGCAGCATATTCTAAATGGAGTCCAATGAGGGAGAAGTTGCTAATTTCTCTCTCCTAAATGAAAAAGCCACGTGTGGATCTTTCTAGCGTGAAAATAAAATAAATGCGGGACAATTATAAAAGTCTAAAAATCATACAAAGGAAACTCTTCTGTGGGTATCGAATGAATTTAAACGAAAAATATTCGGCGAATATTTAAACGTTCACCCTAAAGCTTTCTGATTATTCGTAAGAGAGGTACAGGGAAATAGCGCTGTAATAATAACGCTGTAACAAATAATGGTTGAAAACCCTGCCTAAAACCCCAGACGTGGTTAGGCTCTGTGAATTTTAGGCGGTGATTGCGAGTCCCTTTAAGTATTTTCTCCAGAAAAAGGAAAGAAAAATTTCTTAAGAACGCACTGGCAAGTACTCTTTGAATTTGTCATACATAAATGCACCCATCTACTACTCAGTCCTCTTTCAGCCAATGCGGCATAGTTCCTTGTAGATATAGACTCTAAAGCGCTAAGAAAAATGCGCCCCATAATTGACCATCCAGAATGGTCGTGCAATTTGCATTGTACAGGGAGGGTCGCAGGAATGAAGGCGAGGTCGGCCGATCTGGACTCTCAACCTAATGACAATTGGTCAACGCTAGCTTGGTTTTCAAGTAGGTAACAAAAAAATTAGCTGGTCTCAACGATAACTCAAAAGCTTGCATAATTTTCCGTGAGTATATGAGACAGCAATTCATACAGTGAAGTTTAACCGTCTTTACCAAAATTCTGTGCATTAATCGGTACTGTACAATAGTATCAATACTGTACCTTGATACTAACCAATGTTATCCGGATCCTGATGAGATTTCGATCGAATAAAAATCTAGTTCTAAAAAACTAGTTCAAAATTCGCGAGCCGCATTGCTTTGCGCTAATCTAGGTGCCTGGCCATGGGGCCCCGAAGGCAAAAGTTCTACTAAAGAAAAAAAGGTTCTACTGTCATTATTTCAAAGGCAGGGAATATCAGATATCAGTAAATTAAAGTCATTTAGATGCATCTGCATAATACCCAGCGAGCCACCTCCAATGTGTTTGGCAAGGGGTTATCAATCACCAGCATGCAGTATGCAACAGAATTCCCACAGAATGCACATCAAAATGGTACAAAGATCGTCACGTCTAATAACGAATTATATCAAAAGTCCCGAATCGCAATCTAAATCGCAACTAGTTCCAAAGTAATAATCCTGGCTGGGGTCGTTTGCCGTAGTTTAAGAAATAAGATTCCCGATTTGCACCATTTAATTCATCGCACGAAATGTAACGTTATTATTGGAACAGGAAGTTGGCTAACAAATGATGATTTAGACAGTGAGATCCTCTCAAAATCGTTCACCGTTAATCGGAAAGATAGAATTAATCGAGCTGGAGGCGTATTCATAGCTGGAAATAATTCAATCGTCAGCCAAGCGGTAACCGTAACTGTGACCAGCGTTGAATCTGTGTGGTGCTCAATTAGTTGCCCAAAATCCTTAACTATATCAGTGTGCACGTATTACAGACCACCAACTCAGATATAGTATCTATGTTGGAGTTTGAATTTCAAATAAATCCGAGTATCCTGAAAGAAACTTAATTGTAGGAGGAGATTTCAACGTACCTTCTGAAGATTAGAGACGCATAGCTTCATTCCGGGTAGGAGAGATGAAATGATTTGTGAGGCACTATTACACGCCTTTACATAAAATTTATTGTCTTAAATGGCATCCGTACGCAACCGTGGAGAAATTATTCTTGATTTATTTGCGACAAATATACCTGATCAGGTAATAAACGTGAGCACACTCGAAGGAATGGGTGACCATTGGGTATAACTGCAAAAGTTTCTCTAAATACCGCTGTAAACTTTAAAAAAGAGCGTAAAGTTTTCATTTTTAAATGAGCTGTTTTTGATCGGTTTAAGATTCATCTGTAAAATTCTTTCCCCGCGTTTCAAGAAACAATAATAAAGTTAAATGTTGAGGGTACTTGGCAAGGGTTTTGTTTCGCTCGTAACTTAGGGAACACATAGCTACATCCCTAGTAAAATAAAAAAAAGAAGACAGCGAATCGAGATGCTATGACGCGGAAGTGAGAAAATTATTTAGGCGACAGAGAACGTACCATGCTAAAATTAAAAAAGTCGGCACGAATTTATCCACTAATGAGCGAGAGTTAATAAATGAACAATATAGTTGTCCCAAGACGCCACGAAGGAAGCGTTCAGGAATGCATTCACGAATTTTAAAAGAAAAACAGTATTAGAGCAGTTACGGGATAACCCAAGAGCGTTTTGGTCTTATGTCCGCGAAGTTGAAGGTAAAACGATCGATTTTTTCCACGATTGTAAGAGATTACAACGGCAGCAATAGACTCATAAGTAGATTAAATGACTTGTAGTGTAGCCTATCAACCAATGTAAAACTTAAATCATGCTGCCTGCTGGTGATTGATCAACCCCTGCCAAAAACCCTAGAGGTGGCTCGAAGGTTACTATGTAGATATAGATTAACACATCGTATTCAGCTTAGTAATGAAACACCTAGACGCGCAAAAATTGTTAATGAGAGGTCAACATGGATTCAGGAAAAGATTATGCGAAACCTCAATAATCATCTATCGTGGAATAAACATATTCGGGAAATAACAGATTAAGCCGATGGTAAATTGGGTTTTGTTAAAATAATACTAGGAAAGTACGACGGCAAAATAAGATACGAGGGTCATTCAATAAGTTTTTAGAAAAAGTTATAAAAACAAATTACATTGGGCCAATTGTTTTATATTTTTCATTGTTTACTTCTTTTAGCAATATAAATTTGTCAAGCATTTTTCCAAGCATTTTAAGCCGTCTGGAACATTTAGAAACATGAAGTAATGTTTACATAAGTTAGTAAGCTACAATACAACTCATGTAATCTATTTGTGAGTTCTAATGCTGTCTGTAGAGTATCTTATAAATCGTGGAAAAGAGACATTCTGAATCTGTCTGTTCTACAGTCTATCTCTCTTAAATTATTTTTATGATTCTATCTACCGTATTATGCTGGTGTTAGTAAGATACGTCTACCTTCGCTAGAAAAGACATTCCTCTTGAATTTATCTAATAGGTTAAGTTTATTTTTCCGTCTGCGATTCCAATTTCGTTTCGAGTAATCGATGAGGTATTAACACTAACAAGACTAACGTAAAGAAGTTTACATCTACATCTACATCTACAAATTACCCTGCGAGCCACCTCTAGGGTGTTTGGCAGGGGGTGATCAATCACCAGCATGCAGCATGCATTTGGACTCCCACATGCACACCACACCGTCCAAGAAACGTCCCGTATAATAACAAACTATACTACTATATGCTGTTAGAAATAGAATATAGAATAGAAATTCAGAAACATGCAGTAAGTTTTACATAGGTTAGTAGGCTACACTACAAGTCATGCAATCTATTTACGCGTTCTATTGCTGCCGTTATAATCTCTTATTGATCGTGGAAAAAATGACATTCGGAATCTGTCTGTTCTGCAATCTATCTCTCTTATTTTATTTATATGATCTGATCTTCCGTAGTACGTTGGCGTCCGCAAGATATGGTTAACTTCGTCAGAAAAGACACTGCTCTTGAATTTATCTAAAAGGTTTAGTCTATTTTTCAATCTACGGTCCGACAGAGATTCCCATCCGAGTTTATGTAAGAGGTCAGTTACACTAACAAGACTATCGTAACGACCTTTCACATACCTGGCAGCTCTTCTTTGCACGCGTTCTAACTCTGTTATTAAGCCTTTTTCATGAGGGTCCCAAACACTGGCAGCGTATTCCAAATGTGGTCTAACGAGGGAAAAGTAGCTAATTTCTCTCACTTTGTCGTCGCACTTTCCTAATATTCTTTTAACAAAACCCATTTTACGATTAGCTTGACTGGTTATTTCTCGAATATGTTTATTCCACGATAGATCATTATTGAGTCTAACCCCTAGATATTTCACAGATTCAACTGCCTTTAACTGCGTGCCCCGAATGACATAGTTACGCTGTAGGGAGTTATTCTTCTTCCAGAAATTCATTACGACGCATTTTTCCAAATTTAATTCTAACTGCCAAGCATCGCACCAAGCTTGGATAGCAGCAAGGTCATTCGTTAGTTCATCTATATCTTTGCTGGAACGAATTTCTCTGTAAACTACAGCGTCGTCTGCAAATAATCGTAACTTACTCTGCACTACTTCGCCAATGTCGTTTATATAAAGAAGGAATAGGAGTGGGCCAATGACACTACCCTGAGGAACGCCAGAAGTCACTCTAACCTCATTGGAGACTGCACCGTCTAATACTACTCTTGCTTAACTCGAGTTTAACGTACCTGGCAGCGCCTCTTTCAATGGATGGTCATTAATGGGGTGCATTTTTGTCAGCACTTAAGATTTCTTATTAACAAAGAACTTTGCCGCTATTTATTTCATTTCTCTGAAGAAAATACGTCAAGGGACTCGCAGTCACCGTCTATAACTCATCAAGCCTAGCCACCTCTAGCGTGTTTTTCGAATTTTCGAATTAGTTCGACTTGAACCCTTCAATATCCGCCTTATGGAATAATTGACCCTTTATCTCGACGCAGATCATCTATCGGAGACTATGTGGAACTGTAGGTAAATTAACTGAAGCCTTGGCGTGAAAATGAGCGGTACCATATGGCCAAATAATGCTCGTAACTCATTCAAACAGCCCGCTACCTTGCGCATTCCAAAGCGCTGTTGCCATTTTCCGGTGGTCAGCAGCCACGTGTTTAGCAAATTTAACAAAATCGTTATTTTTCATAGCAGAAACACAGTTCAAAGACGTACTTGATCGCACGATTGGCAGGAGTACGATGCAAGCAATCATTTTTTGATTATTGGATTGATTGATTGATTTCTAAATTGCAGTCACAGGGGTCACTTTTCGGGAGGGAGGACCCCGCTGGGAGGGTCCGAGAGATGGGCCGGCGAGGGTGAACGCGTCGAGAAAAGGGTTAGGGATTAGGGACCCTACGGAGGGTGTGCCACGCCCATCTTCGGAGTACCTGCTTCATGTCCCCACCAAACGCACCTTAACCCATCTGATTACTAGATTCGGTAGTTTTACACCAAATATTTACCAGAATAATCATTTTCCAAAGAAGTCGGTTCCAGAGATATTATTTAGGCTGTTTTGGTAAGTGATTTTTCATCCTTCAGATGATATCGTTATAGTACTATTATATAATATTTTGTGCCATTTTATGATGGCGAAGTATATTATAAAAATAAACGGCCAGTATATTGTTTACGTTTTCATGAAATGATAATAAATTATTCAAAACGAGGACCTTTTCTCTCATACTTCGTATATATGAGATTTCGACGTATGGAGCTCCATCAATGACTGGTCGTCACCATGGTTGTATCGTATACTTGAGAAAAATGTAAAATATCTATTCATTGTATTCTTGCAAAGTCCTTGAACACATCGTAGTCAGCTCGGTAATGAAACACCTAGACGCGCAAAACTTATTAATGGGAATTCAACATGGATTTAGGAAAAGCAGATCGTGCGAAACTCAGTTAGCGCTTTTCGCCCACGATATTTTAGTCTCCGGGGAAGACAACATTCCAGTAGACGCGATTTTTCTTGATTTCAAAAAGGCATTTGATAAAGTACCCCACGGAAAGCTAATAATAAAACTGAAATCTTATGGTCTAGACGAAGATGTCATTTCCTGGATTAGAGAATTTTTGAGCGACCGCGTCCAAAGAGTAGTATTAGACGGTGCAGTCTCCAATGAGGTTAGAGTCACTTCTGGCGTTCCTCAGGGTAGTGTCATTGGCCCACTCCTATTCCTTCTTTATATAAACGACATTGGCGAAGTAGTGCAGAGTAAGTTACGATTATTTGCAGACGACGCTGTAGTTTACAGAGAAATCCGTTTCAGCAAAGATATAGATGATCTAACGAATGACCTTGCTGCTATCCAAGCTTGGTGCTATGCTTGGCAGTTAGAATTAAATTTGGAAAAATGCGTCGTAATGAATTTCTGGAAGAAGAATAACTCCCTACAGCGTAACTATGTCATTCGGGGCACGCAGTTAAAGGCAGTTGAATCTGTGAAATATCTAGGGGTTAGACTCAATAATGATCTATCGTGGAATAAATATATTCGAGAAATAACCGGTCAAGCTAATCGTAAAATGGGTTTTGTTAAAAGAATATTAGGAAAGTGCGACGACAAAGTGAGAGAAATTAGCTACTTTTCCCTCGTTAGACCACATTTGGAATACGCTGCCAGTGTTTGGGACCCTCATGAAAAAGGCTTAATAACAGAGTTAGAACGCGTGCAAAGAAGAGCTGCCAGGTATGTGAAAGGTCGTTACGATAGTCTTGTTAGTGTAACTGACCTCTTACATAAACTCGGATGGGAATCTCTGTCGGACCGTAGATTGAAAAATAGACTAAACCTTTTAGATAAATTCAAGAGCAGTGTCTTTTCTGACGAAGTTAACCATATCTTGCGGACGCCAACGTACTACGGAAGATCAGATCATATAAATAAAATAAGAGAGATAGATTGCAGAACAGACAGATTCCGAATGTCATTTTTTCCACGATCAATAAGAGATTATAACGGCAGCAATCTACATCTACATCATCTACATCTACAAATTACCCTGCGAGCCACCTCTAGGGTGTTTGGCAGGGGGTGATCAATCACCAGCATGCAGCATGCATTTGGACCCCACATGCACACCACACCGTCCAAGAAACGTCCCGTATAATAACAAACTATACTACTATATGCTGTTATAAATAGAATATAGAATAGAAATTCAGAAACATGCAGTAAGTTTTACATAGGTTAGTAGGCTACACTACAAGTCATGCAATCTATTTACGCGTTCTATTGCTGCCGTTATAATCTCTTATTGATCGTGGAAAAAATGACATTCGGAATCTGTCTGTTCTGCAATCTATCTCTCTTATTTTATTTATATGATCTGATCTGCCGTAGTACGTTGGCGTCCGCAAGATATGGTTAACTTCGTCAGAAAAGACACTGCTCTTGAATTTATCTAAAAGGTTTAGTCTATTTTTCAATCTACGGTCCGACAGAGATTCCCATCCGAGTTTATGTAAGAGGTCAGTTACACTAACAAGACTATCGTAACGACCTTTCACATACCTGGCAGCTCTTCTTTGCACGCGTTCTAACTCTGTTATTAAGCCTTTTTCATGAGGGTCCCAAACACTGGCAGCGTATTCCAAATGTGGTCTAACGAGGGAAAAGTAGCTAATTTCTCTCACTTTGTCGTCGCACTTTCCTAATATTCTTTTAACAAAACCCATTTTACGATTAGCTTGACCGGTTATTTCTCGAATATGTTTATTCCACGATAGATTATTATTGAGTCTAACCCCTAGATATTTCACAGATTCAACTGCCTTTAACTGCGTGCCCCGAATGACATAGTTACGCTGTAGGGAGTTATTCTTCTTCCAGAAATTCATTACGACGCATTTTTCCAAATTTAATTCTAACTGCCAAGCATCGCACCAAGCTTGGATAGCAGCAAGGTCATTCGTTAGTTCATCTATATCTTTGCTGGAACGAATTTCTCTGTAAACTACAGCGTCGTCTGCAAATAATCGTAACTTACTCTGCACTACTTCGCCAATGTCGTTTATATAAAGAAGGAATAGGAGTGGGCCAATGACACTACCCTGAGGAACGCCAGAAGTGACTCTAACCTCATTGGAGACTGCACCGTCTAATACTACTCTTTGGACGCGGTCGCTCAAAAATTCTCTAATCCAGGAAATGACATCTTCGTCTAGACCATAAGATTTCAGTTTTATTATTAACTTTCCGTGGGGTACTTTATCAAATGCCTTTTTGAAATCAAGAAAAATCGCGTCTACTGGAATGTTGTCTTCCCCGGAGACTAAAATATCGTGGGCGAAAAGCGCTAACTGAGTTTCGCACGATCTGCTTTTCCTGAATCCATGTTGATTTCCCATTAATAAGTTTTGCGCGTCTAGGTGTTTCATTACCGAGCTGACTACGATGTGTTCAAGGACTTTGCAAGAGATGGACGTTAAAGATATCGGCCTGTAATTAGATGGCTGTTCCTTGTCTCCACTTTTAAATATAGGCGTTACATTAGCGATTTTCCAGTCATTAGGTACTTCGTGTTGCTTGATGGATTTACTGAATATTAACTGCAAGTAGGGGGCAAGTTCTGAGGCTAGTTCTTTATATACGCGAGAAGGGATTTCGTCTGGACCAGGTGATTTATTTGGACTAAGCGATTTCAATATATTTTCTATTCCGAGCGTACTAATGTCAATAGCTGGCATCTTATGTAGACAGGGATTGTCATCGGTCTCGGGTGAGTTTTCGGAAGGCTCCGTGAACACGCTCTTAAAGTAGGAATTTAATAAATTGGCTTTATCGTAACTGCTTGTCAACACATCTCCATTGTCGTTTCTCAGCGAACATACGGTAGAGCGTTTACCTTGAACTTCCCTAACATATGACCAAAATGCTTTTGGGTTATCCTGTAACTGCTCAACTAGTGTTTTTCTTTTAAAATTCGTGAACGCATTCCTGAACGCTTCCTTCGTGGCGGCTTTAGTCATCCTATATTTTTTAATTATTAGCTCGCGTTCATTAGCGGATAAATCCGTGCTGACTTTTTTCATTTTAGCATGACACGCTCTCTGTCGCCTCAATGATCTTCTCACTTCCGCGTCGTACCATCTCGGTTCGCTGCCTTCTTTTACTGTTTTACTAGGGATGTAGCTATTTATTCCCGAAGTTACGAGCGAAAGAAAAGCTTTCCAAGTATTCTCTACATTTAACTTAAATACTGATTCTTGAAACTCGGGGAAAGCATTTTTCATATGACTCTTAAACCCATCAAAATTAGCTCTTTTAAAAATGAAAACTTTACGCTCTTTTTTAAAGTTTACAGCGGTATTTAGAGAAAACTTTGCAGTTACTACCCTATGGTCACTTATTCCTTCGACAGTGCCAACGTTTATTACCTGATGTGGTATATTTGTCGCTAGTAAATCAAGAATATTTTCTCCTCTGTTTGGTGCGGATGCTATTTGAAACAATGAATTAGATGTGAAAGTGTGTAATAAAGCCTCGCAGATCACTTTATCCCTCCCACCAGGAATGAAGCTATAAGTCTCCCAATCTATAGAAGGTACGTTGAAATCTCCACCTACAATCAAGTTTCTTTCAGGATACTTGGATGCTACGCTGTTTATTTGATTTTGAAAATCCAACATTGACGTTATATCTGGGTTAGGTGGTCTGTAATACGAACATAATAAAATAGTTTTGAATTTTGGACATTTAATTAAACACCACACAGATTCAACGCTGGTCTCAGTTACGGTTATCGCTTGGCTGACGATTGAATTCTTTACAGCTATAAAAACTCCGCCCCCAACTCGATTAATTCTATCTTTCCGATAAACAGTGAACGATTTTGGGAAGATCTCATTGTCTGAATCATCATCTGTTAGCCAACTTTCTGTTCCAAAAATGACGTTACAGTTCGTACTATGAATTAAATGGTGGAATTCGGGAATCTTATTTCTTAAACTACGGCAATTAACCACAGCCACGATGTAGTTGACGCTGTAGTTTACAGAGAAATTCGTTCCAGCAAAGATATAGATGAACTAACGAATGACCTTGCTGCTATCCAAGCTTGGTGCGATGCTTGGCAGTTAGAATTAAATTTGGAAAAATGCGTCGTAATGAATTTCTGGAAGAAGAATAACTCCCTACAGCGTAACTATGTCATTCGGGGCGCGCAGTTAAAGGCAGTTGAATCTGTGAAATATCTAGGGGTTAGACTCAATAATGATCTATCGTGGAATAAACATATTCGAGAAATAACCGGTCAAGCTAATCGTAAAATGGGTTTTGTCAAAAGAATATTAGGAAAGTGCGACGACAAAGTGAGAGAAATTAGCTACTTTTCCCTCGTTAGACCACATTTGGAATACGCTGCCAGTGTTTGGGACCCTCATGAAAAAGGCTTAATAACAGAGTTAGAACGCGTGCAAAGAAGAGCTGCCAGGTATGTGAAAGGTCGTTACGATAGTCTTGTTAGTGTAACTGACCTCTTACATAAACTCGGATGGGAATCTCTGTCGGACCGTAGATTGAAAAATAGACTAAACCTTTTGGATAAATTCAAGAGCAGTGTCTTTTCTGACGAAGTTAACCATATCTTGCGGACGCCAACGTACTACGGAAGATCAGATCATATAAATAAAATAAGAGAGATAGATTGCAGAACAGACAGATTCCGAATGTCATTTTTTCCACGATCAATAAGAGATTATAACGGCAGCAATAGAACGCGTAAATAGATTGCATGACTTGTAGTGTAGCCTACTAACCTATGTAAAACTTACTGCATGTTTCTGAATTTCTATTCTATATTCTATTTCTAACAGCATATAGTAGTATAGTTTGTTATTATACGGGACGTTTCTTGGACGGTGTGGTGTGCATGTGGGAGCCCAAATGCATGCTGCATGCTGGTGATTGATCACCCCCTGCCAAACACCCTAGAGGTGGCTCGCAGGGTAATTTGTAGATGTAGATGTAAAACTTCGGAAGTAGTAATATTGCGATTCGGGAATAATTCTGATTTGCTTTTGTCGAATAGACTATTCACTGGCTCTATACCGCTGATAAATGGAAATGCATGTCTTATTGACACACTATCAAAATGACTTGAGCCTTGACTGCCTTTGAACGTGTTGCTCGACTGACGCTTCTCGTGCTTAAATGTAATACCTGAAACGCTGATTTTTCTCTCTACTTCTCTATTCTCATTTCTGGAAGAATCTTTGTCCGTGAAAAGTTTTGAACTTACCCCTTTATTTTTCAACCCACTAATATATCTACACTCTGCCCTACTCTCTACTCTAAAAAAGACCTACAGTGCTCAAATATGCTACTCGCTACACGACTAGCCGACTCGGCCGTGTAATGGACTCCCGAACGGTTCAGAGGGATCCGACACGATCGGATTGCCGGCCTAAGGTCCACGAAGGAGGCTCCGATGTCCGTGCAGAAACGACGCAGCCTCTGGTTTATGCCTTCCACTCGGCTCCAAACCAGAGAACCACGATCGATCCTCGGGACAAGACTACAAATCGAAAGCTCAATGCCGACTCCAATGGTCCCACCCACCCGCTTCACTTCGGAATTCAGATCCCGGAGGGAATCTAGAATTTCCTCAGATCCACGGAAGGTGGCATCATTGACGCCGACATGAGCCACGACCCGCAGTCTGGAGCACTTCGTGCCCCGTACCGCCGCACCAACCGCCTGCGTCACCTGAGGAACACCGCCACCAGGGATGCACCATGACGTTACACGGTCGCTTACACCCTCGCGGTCTGCCCTCTCCCGTAACGGGACCATCACACGACGGACATTGCTACTCCCTAACACTATGATCCCCCCCTTCCCACTCTGACGCCCCTTCCTAGGTGCCGGTTTCGGGGTAGGAGTAGGCACGTCAGGCACCTCGGAGTTTCCATCCGACAGCAACTGGTACCTGTTCGAGACGGGGACGGGATTTGCCTCAGCATCCCCCAAACCCCGTCTTAGAGTGACACTACCACCGTCCCTCCGAGACACGACCCTCCAAAACTCAGATTTACGGGGTGACGTGACCCCGTCATCGAGAGATGGACCTCGAGGAAGGCTCTCGATCGACCAGCCGCTATTTGCAATCGGGCGAACCCGTGCAGCCCCTGTGGCACGGCGACCTTTCGAAGAACCACCCCTCGGACCATTCCCCTCAGCGGTATCAGCCACCCTTTCAAACTGGGCCCGAAGTTCCCGCACCATCGTCTCCAACGCGGTAATGCGGTCTCCGAGAGCCTCGCATTCACCGGCGTTTTCAACTCCGGCAACGGGTGACCTATTCGAAGGCATCCTATCCTTATCGCAACTTTGGATTTCAGAAAAGCTTACCTGACGGGAGATACGCTTAATAGATATTTGAGAGAGTAAAACAAACCGATAAACTTACTAGCTTGTCTCTTTTTTAATAGATATTTACGCTTAATAGATATTTGAGAGAGAGTAAAACAAACCGATAAACTTACTAACTTGTCTCTTTTTAAACGTAAATAAGGGAATGTAGTTACCTGGATATGGATTAAGTCGATTAATGGGTTTAAAACCAGAAAACTATGTAGTTCCAAAGAAGACTAATTAACGAAATTAAGATATAACTTAACGTGGGACAAATAGATTAACGATAATAATCAACAAGAGAGCAAAGACGAAACTAACTAGCTAAAATATAAATTCCCCGCAATATGATCCCCACGAAAGAGCAAAGCTATAAAAAGGGTGATAGACTAACAAAAATGTATAAATAAGGGTAAATAAGTAATATAAGTACTAACAACAATATATAAATACGCGTAAATAGACTTTAAATAAATAAGTATAAATAGACTTTGGATAAATAAGTAAAAAAGAGTATATGAGTCCGTGAGATAAAAGTGTGATCAGTTGCAATGCGTTTGGTGAAAGTATATCCTAACACATGAAAAACGCTAACAAGGCAAAAATATCAAAACCGCACTCGAAAATGCAATGGAAAATAACTGAAGAAGAAAAAGGTAACCTCCTACCCTCTAAATAGTCACTCGAGTTAACCGAAAGTGGAAGAAACGGATTAGCAAAAGGGATTGATAGCAGGGGGGGAGGTGTGCCTAGCTCTTCAAGAACGCAGGTGTTGTTTTGAGAGGGCTAGGAGTGAAGGGGTGAGTCAATGACTAACAACAAGAGGGACGGAAGAAACTACCTGTGTTTCAAGGGGAGATATGTGCTAAAATGACCACTACTGGAGAACGGAACGAGAGTTTTCAAGATCACAATGAGAGTGCTGCGCTACGAAAATTACAATAAAAATCCTAACAGTCAAAATAGACCTCAAAACAACGGTAAAACAAATAATATATGAAGAGGTTTATAACAGAAAAAAATATATTAAAACAATATGTATATATTTCGTTAGCCTATAATAAGAATTAAGAGTTAGGATTACACACCTGATGTAAAAGAAAGAGGGCAACTATCACAAAATTACTTAAATAATATTAAGACACTATTCCGATAGAAAAATTAAATCTAAAGCAGCCAAATATATATTCTACTTAACGACCGTAACACCAGATTAGTAAAGGCGCAGCGACACAAATAAAGATAACGTGCAAATAACTATGCAATAAATAATACTAAAGGGAAGAGAAAAATTTGAGATATACGTAAGTTTTCTACTTATCACTACTAGCAGATACTCGATAATCACACGTCGCAGGAACCGGGATCAAACAAAATCAGGATATTCACTCACTCGCACACACCACACACAAAACCCACACCAACTAACAATTAATATTGCACCCCTATATTAAAACTAAGACTAATTTAAATATCCTACGCTAATAAACAAATAAGCTACGACAATATATGTCACGGCACTATATTGCACAAGCAGCAAGGCCCAAGCAAGCAGCAGCAAGCGCAGGTAGCAAGAGCAGGTAGTCAGGTGGCCCTGGGGAGCGCGCAAGGGATGCGTCCGTTCCGGTCAGGAGCTGGAGGCAGAAATGTAACCTATAGAACGCGTAAATAGATTGCATGACTTGTAGTGTAGCCTACTAACCTATGTAAAACTTACTGCATGTTTCTGAATTTCTATTCTATATTCTATTTATAACAGCATATAGTAGTATAGTTTGTTATTATACGGGACGTTTCTTGGACGGTGTGGTGTGCATGTGGGAGTCCAAATGCATGCTGCATGCTGGTGATTGATCACCCCCTGCCAAACACCCTAGAGGTGGCTCGCAGGGTAATTTGTAGATGTAGATGTAGATTGTGTCATTCACCGACAACTGCTAGTGGCCAAAAACTGAGTGATCGCCTTCACAAGTCCTTAAACATTTTAATTAGAGCAGTTAACAAAATTAAAGCCCACGCTCTTAGTGATAGACTCTTTCGAGAGTTGTGTGATGAGAACGACGAAGATTTTAAACGTTCATTTGTACACACCGAAGTTCGTTGGCTGTCAAAAGGCAATTGTATAAGGCGCTTCTATAAACTTTTTGACACTGTCGTGCATTTTTTTGAGGAGAAAGATGCTTTCCTCAGCAATAAGCTTAGAGAGATTAGGGGTGACGTTGCATTTTTGGCTGAACTTTTAGGAAAGTTTAATTAAATGAGTTTACAATTGCAGGGAAACGACGCAAGTCTTACAAAGGCAAAATCAATGGTGACTTTGTTCATTTCCAAGTTGATTTTATTTAAGCGCAACATAAGTTGCCGCGAGCTTTATCAATTTCCTTCCCTGCTTGAGCTAGAAGAGCAAGCTGGTTTATGTGATGATGATTTGAGCGTCTTTTGCGACCATTTAGCTACCTTACATAGAAATATGACGCAAAGATTTGAGGATCTTCTTTTGTGGGAAATTTCAGTCTGGGTGATAAAGCCGTATGTAGATATTGAGTAAGTTGGGGTATTAGAGGAAGAATTAATTGGACTACAAAATGGCATTGCATTGAAACCGAAGTATAAGATAAATTATCAAGAGTTTTGACTACAGAAGGAGATTTCCAATCTTTATCCTGCATTATGGATGGTGGTTAAAACTCCTTCTTGCATTTCCGACTTCATATTTGGTGGAACGTGGTTTTAGTGCAGTCACTCAGCTTATTTCCAAGCAGAGAAACAGACTTCAGGTTTGCAAACGCGGTGATTTAAGACTTCTGCTAAGTGACATTATTAAACTGAACGTTGGAAAACTTTTATCATGTCATCAAGCTCATCCTTCTCATTAAAATTTTATTTGATGGAAATATGTAGTTGATTTTAGCAATAGAATCTTCTTAAATGACTCCTAGACCATGAAAAACTATAATAAAAAGTCACTTAATTGTTAAAATAATATTAACAAAACATGATTGGTCATTCTATTACTATAAATTGAAATTTTTCATCCTATCAGTTGCTTAATATAAGTAAAAAATGACATGTAAAATTCTAAAAAAGCTTTCTTAAAATTACTTATTTTTAGGTCAAAAGGATGTTCTCAGTTAAGTTCCTTTTACTGTGTATTTAATCATTTGCATAGATGATTAAAAAAGCCATACATCCATTGGATTCTAAATAAACATTTAATTAGTCATTGTTTTTAATTTAGTTATTACAATGTTCCTCATTTGGTTAATTAGTATCTGATTCTGATTATTATTTTAAAGATACCGATTAGGGGGGCGTTGAGTATAGGTTTATGGCGGTGGCTCGAAAATGTTTGGGAAACACTGCTTTAGAGTAATACTCAGAATTAGACGAAAGAATGGATATCTTTAAGGGGGTGTCCTAACACCCCCTGCCACACGCCTTTTAGGCGGCTTGCGGGGTTTTATGTAGATGTAGATGAACCATGAGGTATGATATATGTGCCTTGTGGTCATTAATAACAGCCTCAGTTCTGATTACGCACTCTGAAATATTCGCTGCCAAGAGGTAAAGGTTGTTGTTGCCCCTGGTTGGTGTATAATATGTAATAATATAATACGTAAAGGGACTCGCTGTCACCGTCTAAAACTCACACAGCTTAGGCACCTCTAGGGTAGTCATCATAGCGAGTAACGCAATGATCTACTTATTGAGACACCGTTGCTATCCTTTGCAGTACGATGGAAGATTGACATTTTGAGAGCCTGCGAACTTGGTATCAGTAGCTGGTGACTGAGAAAATACTCTGGTAATTTAATTGAAGCCTTGGCGTGCAAATGAGCGGTACCACATGGCCAACACATGCTCGTAACTCATTCAAACAGCCCTCTACCTTGCCCATTCCAAAGCGCTGTTGCCATTTTCGGTGGTCCGATACCACGTTTTCAGCAAATTTTACAAAATCGTTATTTTTCATCGCAGAAACACGGTTCAAAGACGTACTTGATCGCGCGTTTGACCGGAGTACGATGCAAACAATCATTTTTTGATTATTGGATTGATTGATCGAATTTCAAATTGCAGTCGGAGCGGTCACTTTTAGGGAGTGAGGGCCCCCGCTGGGACGGTCGAAGACATGAGCCAG
This sequence comes from Ischnura elegans, assembly GCF_921293095.1. Taxonomy (NCBI): domain Eukaryota; kingdom Metazoa; phylum Arthropoda; class Insecta; order Odonata; family Coenagrionidae; genus Ischnura; species Ischnura elegans. The sequence goes on from NC_060247.1 coordinate 144,611,895, forward strand.
CGAAGATGAGCTCGTCGAGGAAAGAAAGGGTCGAGGATTAGGGACCCTTCCGAGGGTGGCCACGCCCAACCTGGGCTTACCTGCTCCTGCTCCATGTATTTTAATTTGCCGAAATACTGGATAATTAGGGTAATGCGAATGTTTATAATAACTTATTTATCTATTTTAATAATTACAAAGTACGGGTATACTGGTATGTTTTCGTCGGTCCTACCGGGGAGTACTACTTTTTAATACTCACTACAGAAATACTGGTACTTTTTTAAAGTACTATCCATGCCTAGACCAATGATTTCAGGCTCAACTTCGTGGAACCTTCCCATTATGGATAAAAAGTGTCTATTCTATAAAAGCTTACCTCTGTATTAACTTCCTCCTGGTCTCCTGGCTTTGCTTCACTGTTTTTTCTGCTACCCATTCTTCTCCTCACCCAGCAAAGCTACTTACATTGTTGTCCACTGGTTATGTACAAAATGGTATGAAAAGAAATTCATAATTACCCTTTTTCTTACATGCAACATATGACAGAATTTGATATGCAAGTAAAGAATTTATCTTGTATTAAGAACATTGAATATGTGCGCACCAAAATATACTACATTTTGCAATGAAAGAAATACTATATTTTGCTCTCAGGGAATCGAAATTATGTAAGTAAGACTCCTTTTGCGTTTAGCGTTAGATGTAATGAGCATCAAGGTCCGGGACTTCAAAGAATCTATTGACGACATGGCTATGCCATCCTTTGGTCAACCAGGTTATCTAATAAACATAGGACAACGAGAAATGCGAGTACTACAATACTGTAGGTTATGGTAGTACACAGTAATTTAACAATTTACACAAATGAAAACATTCCTTTAAAAGCAAAAGTAAATTGTAACTTCAGATGCGAATCATGGACTTAGTTAAGTATATGGCCCATAACCTATGGACTCTATACTGGCGTACAAATAATCGCGACCTGGTATCGGCAAATATATATTATAAATAGAAGATTTTAATCGTATAGTAACACGTCCTTGTTCAAAATATTGAAATACACGCTTATGAAAGTTCCGTATAAACGCTTGAATAAGACGTGCCCATGTAAGGGAGGACCCCTATTTTAAGCATCGTAGCTAAAGAAGAAAATGTTTGCGGCATATTTTTGTATCCTATCGGGCGGTGTTGCAGACTGGACTTTCAACAGTTATCAAAAATTCCACTTTCAATGCTAAAAATTTACGCAGTATTTTCAGCTAAATGTACACGATATGTAAGGCGCTCGGAGATAAGTAGGTATTCACTTGTAGTATTAACCTTATGATACTAATTATGGATAGTCGGATCGGATGCCTCAGATCCAAATATCCATGGATAATGCCCTTCACCTTATGCTTCAGATCAAAATTTGTCGAAGAATTTGAATCTGAATCCAGAATTTTAAATAAATGCTTTAGTGGATGCAACGTCCCAAGGGAGAAGAAAGAGTTCCGATCCTCTCTTCGCATACACCACTTTGCACTGCGATGCTTGTCCTACTCACGAACATTTTTTTTAAGCTCTCGTAGCTTATTATTGCGATAGAATCTCAGCCATGGAAAATTTTAAGGCAAAACACAACAGGCACATAGCGTAAATCACCTGGCATGAGTCACCTACTGAGTCCGAAGATATCTCGATATCTTACAGCAATTGCATTATGTGCACAAGGTTAAAATAAGAGTGAGACCCCACGTGACGCATATCTGACAGCATTTAAGTTTATAAGCTCTAATTGATTGATACAAAGCATTATAGTTACAACATGGCTGCTAATATTCAATATAGTCCAAGCAGCGCAATTTCCAAAGAAACAAGCTTAGCATGATAGTGAGAATGGTCACCTGTGACACTTGCGTGGGCTAATTTAAGGCTTTAGCGTATAGCAATCAGTGAATAAATAGTTGTTTTCATAACGAGGTCTGTTATTGTAAGTTACACGTGATGAATATAAAATTGGTAGTGACTTCCAGTTTTTTATAATTATATTTGCCTATTTTCCACTATATTTTTATGGCATATGCTATTTATGGATTTACCTATATTGTTGAAATAGGTTTTAGCTTGTGTGTGTGTGTTGGCAGCGGAACCGATTCGCGATCTCACTTGTGGATTCTGTGCAGACTGCTTTGCTGTGAATTCGTACCGTAAGATGGATAGGACTAGCAGCACAGCTCGTAAGCTTACGATCGTTATCCTCCAGTTTTACAAGTTTCTTTTACATCTCGATTTGCCGCCGACGTATAGCAATTTGTTATAACAAATTCCATAAGGGTCGTGTCATCAATTTTTGGTGTCCTAAAAAAGGCTGGTGTCCTAACTTCCCCTGCCATACGCCTTTTAGGCGGCTTGCGAGGTATTATGTAGATGAATTTCAGGTGTACCATTCGAACGAGTGGCAACGTTATCATCCATTTTTCTGATAACTAAAACTCACGAAGTGAAACGCTTGCACTTCATCATCCCGATGTCGCATTATTAATATCCCAAATAAAAATCGTGCTTTATAGCAATAGGAAAACTTGCCCAAGAATAACAAAACAAAATAAAGTGACGATGAGCGGCTAAATACTCCTTCAAAATAAATTTTACAACATGCGCTAAGCGTATTTCCCAGCTCCGTACGGTTGTTTAGGCACTTATGACGTCACACTCGGCAACGCTCGGGTGTCTTCGCGCAGTGGTCGGCTCAGAGAAAATTTTCTCGATTTTAAAGTCAATTTTTCCATTTCTTTTGATGATGAATGGAGAAACTTAAGGTATTTTTGCGAGCTAATGTATCCATTTTACTTATTCAAAATAGTTTTTAGAGCAATCGACGAGCCATGCCAGTTCCCCATCATTCTTCTTTTTCTTTATTTCTATGGCAGTCATGCTTTAAAATGTTTCACCCCCATGATGACTCTTGATTTTTCGGAATCGATCGCTCGTCCGTTGGCTTCGTGTTCCACTACGGCTGACTTTGAACAGTAACCCAGTCGAATATATGCTCTTCTATTCGAGTTTTGACCGTTCGTCCCGTTTCCCCGAAGTATTCCTTATCGCAAGTTCCGCAGGGGATTTCGTACACTCCTTCAATTTAAAGTGGCGTCCTATCCTTGGCATTTCCCAGGAGGTGTCGCACTTGGGCGTGTGGTATAAAAATGGCTTTAATGTCAAATTTCCGAAGTTTGTTGCCGATCTTATCTGTCGTTCCTTTCACGTAGGGGAGGAAGGCTTTCTTTTGGTTAATGATGTCTTCTGCGTCTTGGGAATTGTTCCTGTTGTCCTTGTTGATAATCTTTTCAAAATTGCAGGATATAGCTCCGTTGTCGTAACCATTAAGGCGTAGGATGGATTTCAGCTTAATAGTTTCTGAAGATCGATTCTTCACTAACCAAATCGAACTTTCAATTCGAGAGGTCATCTCTGAATTTAATTGTGGAGGGTGTTGATAAGAATTGGCATGGAGATACCGATTTGTTGACGTCGGTTTTGTATGCTCGGCGTGATCTAGGCTTCTGTTGTCATTCTTCTTCACCAAGACGCCGAGAAATGGCAGTTTTCCTGATTCTTTTATCTCTATAGTGAATTTAATATGGCTATTAAAGGTATTTAAGTTTAAAAAAAATCTTTACCATGCGTCTAAATGATAAAAATGTCTTATCTACTGTAGCGAAATTTTGGGTTTATGCTTTGCTTTTTTTATTGCCACTGTTTCCAAGTGTTCCATGTAAATATTCGCCACCGCTGGAGAGATGGGAGATCCCATCGCCGCCCCTGAAACTTGTTCGTAAAAAGTGTTTCGGCATTGGATGAATGAGCTTTGCAGGCAAATTGATGTCTGAGAAGCGATGCTCTTGTCGAACTTTTCTTCTATTAGTTTGACCGCCTCTTCTCCAGGTATACTCGTGAAGAGTGACGTGACGTCAAAACTGACGAGGATGTCCTCCGGGTGCACCCGTATATCCTTGATGATTTGTAGGAAATGCTGTGAGTTCTTTACGTACAGTTGGGCTTCCGCTACTTTAGGTTGTAGAATTTTTGCTAAAAAACCAAATCCCAGCACCATTCCCGTGAAGAAGTGACCAGCAGTCGGTCACGAAACGTCGCGACGTGAACCTGAATGTCGCTTTATAGTTATTGACAGATCTCACTCTAAGAACCAATCTTGAATGTATGGGAACAGTCTGAACTTGTCCACAAAACAAGAACATATAATTCACCGATAGATCATTCCATTATAATTTATTTTGGAGTTGCAGGGTTATCATTGTTTATATTTATGAAAAAAGCTATAGAAATTTAACAATGGTTTGTACATTTGCCAATTTTAACGTCACAAACCCTCATCTGGCTACCTTAAATTACTAACGTGCTTGGGCAAGGATGCATGCGTTAATTTTCTCTATGTGATGCGGTGTTTGGGTTAGTTTGAATTATATGTAGGTAACAAATTATCCTTATTTATAGTAGCAAATTCTTTTAGACTATTTTGGCGTTGAAATATAAGTGCCATCGTGTTTGCGTGCAAAAAAGGTTTGAACTCTAGGTACATTATTCCTAATATTCTTTAAATGGAGTGTTTGAATGGGTGAGGAATAAGCATGAAACCCTTTCCATTTAGTGCATACATGTTTGAAGTTCACATATGTTTAGTGAAAATTCCTTGTTTTGTTATTAATTTATTATTTTAAGTTTTAACAACCTTTGTTTTAGCATCGAAATTCTGGAGGATAATACGACCTGTAATTGGCTATTCGTTACGTGACGTAAACTCCCATAGTATAGTCGCAAGCGGACGGGAGCATTGATAAATAACTTATATTTCACGAATTTTACGTGATATTTCTTCATTTTTCTGCAAGGAAATTTGCGAAATGGAACCTGGTTTCGTTAAGGCTTGATCAAATAACCTCCCAGTCGTAGACCCCTTCATGATCGGTGTATACCTAAGCAGCAATGCCGACCTCGCTGGATCGCTTCGGTGGTTATTAAAAAAATGAATACTCTTAACCCTTTCCGCGCGGCTGGACGTGAATTCACGTCCAGCGATTCCTAGCTAATGGCGGCCCGACGTGAATTCACGTCCCATACCCGGCGGCTTTAATAGCGGCACCACTGCGTCCAAGTCGTTCGTAGGGGCTTTTGCGGGCTCACAGCCGTCAGTTACACTCCTACCATCGCTTGGGGAAGGTCAGTTCTTCTTGCTGGGATGAATATTACGGTCGAAGACGCTTTCACTTGGAGGTACGTAAACATTTTTTTTCCTTGTTCTATTTCATTTTCTGTTGTAAATATGCGTGATTTGCCTTTTATTTACCGAATTGTGTGTTGATGTATGTGTTATAGATATGTATTTTGATAACTAGGTTTATGTTTTTCAAGTTAAAAGAAAATGAAAATTTTCAGTTAATTTTTTTTTTCGACTTTTACGGCGATAAATTGTCGTTATCCAAAATATTCTTCGAATATTCCTCACTAACTAGCGATGAAATATGGCGATGAAGCATTGAATGCATTTTTTAATCATTTATTGTGCATAGATCCTATTTTTATTTTAAACACCCATGTGCCGTGTATTCATTATTTCTTCTTATTACTCCCTGCACAAGATACTGCAGCAGCAAATAATCGATTGCAGAATTCAGAAGCTGTAAATATCCCGATCCTGTGTTTTGATCTTCTTTGTTTCCTTCGTCTCCCTTCAATTTGGGTGAGTCAATGAGTAATTATGTTATACTTTTTTTGCTTCGAAATATTATTTTGCGAAACGTAGCTATTTTCTATTTTTGCTCAAGTAACATTTTCATTTATTTTATTTTTCAAATGACACTTATACGCTCCAAAATGTTTATATTTAATCCTCGGACCAGTGCATTACAAATTCATGCATAAATTGTTAATTTTTCTTCGTAAACTCGTTCTATTACTAGTAAGTATAAGCATATAATGCCTTCATTACTGAAGGATGAAAGTGCTGTTGCTGTTATTTGTGATTAATTACCACTATCATAATGTTGTAAACAAATAAAAGAAACGATATCAAAGAACATTTTGTATTCTTGTTAAAATTTTGCGGTCCTCGCTTGCTGCGTAACAAAATATCTTTTTTCATTGTGAATGACAATAACTTTGTGTTCTTGGTATCTGCATAATCAGGAAATCAAGAAAAATAATTATCCGTGGAAGTGTTGTCATTCCCGTTAGAGATTTGGCTGTTCAGGAAAGGATGTTTTGAAAGTTGGAGTTGAAGTGATCGCTAGCAATGTCTTTAGTAGTCTTCGACATTTCACTCTTTTCAGATACCTTTCACTCTCTCCGCATATTCTTTTGTTTGATCAGTTGCCGGGGTGCCGCGCGACCTTCTTGGCCCTGCTTTCGGAAGTTTCGTAGACACAAAGAGGGTTTATTGCCACGTGAAAAGCATTAGGGATGAGGGTGTTGGGGCGGAAGAACCCTCAAGCAGGATGGCGTCAGAGGATATTTTCTTATTATGAAGCAGAGTTCAATGGTCTACCGACTGGCTCGGGGATTCCCTCTGATAATATTTCGGAATGCATTTCATCTCCCGGCGGTAAATAGCTCTGCCCATGCTCTGTGTAAAACGGGACGGCCGCTGGTCTCCGGGTACCTGCAGGTCCGACCCTTATAATCCTCCGCAGGCAAACACCCTACCCCAGCCTATGACAATGGGAGTGGAGTAGATTTGAGTTATTCTTCGGTTTTTAATAGCATAGCGATACCAGCTAAATGTTTTCTAATGAATGCTATACATACCATATTAGAAAGTGTTTTTAAAATGATGGAAAACGACACCAAACTCGCCATAGTTTTTTTTATAAATAAACAAACATCATTTTGCTATTTTCGCTAATTTATTCATTCATCATTGAACCAATATGTTACTAAAATCAGGTCTTCCTTTTTTTAATCGAGATCTTATAAATAGTGGAAAATTATATTATTATCCAAAATGTTTTTTTAGTCCATAAAAGTATGCCATCATACTATGCTTTCATTTATCATGTTTCAGAATGGTTAAAACTCGGGGAGGAAAAAAAAGAGGTGTGGAGCAATCCACCCTTAGGGAGAGTCCTCAACCCTCGACTTCTCAAGTCAGTCCCCCGCGTACTCCTGATCCTCAGGATATTACGGAGGACATTCCTCCACCGAAGTCGAGGAGAATGGCAGCTTCGGGAGTAATAACCTCCACGGAGGAACTCCGGAGGCTGCTGACACTGTTGTGAATAAGCTAATGGAGGTTCACCTTGATGCTGGCCATTCATTATTTATGGATAACTATTACAACAGCGTCAATTTGGCCCACCAATTACTGGAGCGGAAGACCTATTGTACCGGAACTTTGAGAACTAACCGAAAGGGTAATCCTCCCCAAATTAATTCAAAAACATTTAAGAAGGGGGAAGTTGTGAATGCCTACACTGATGACAGTGTCTGCGTCATGAAGTGGAAAGACAAGAGAGAAGTACTGATGATCAGTTCGCAGTATAGCGGCGAAATGATCGATGTCCCCCGCCGAAGGGGAGGGGGAACCATTCCCAAACCTGAGGCAATTGCAAGATACAACGAGGCGATGGGGGGCATTGATCACACTGATCAGATGATGTCCTATTATCCAATTGAGCGAAAAACTCTCAAGTGGTACAAGAAGTTGGGCATTCACATCTTCCACCTTCTCCTCCTCAATAGCTATTATTTGAATAAGAAATTACATCCCAGATATTCATTTTATGACTTTCGGCTTTCGGTAATCAAATCTTTACTTTCACCTGATTTCACTCGCCCTTCAGGCCCTTCCCCATCAGTCCCTTCCAGAGGCGTAGGATTATCAAGGCATTTCCCTCACACCCTTCCAATTGACGAAAAAAGCAAGAGAAACAGAACGGTGCAAAGAAGGTGCCGGGAATGCAGGAGAAGGGGATAAGAAAAGACACAACGTTCTTTTGCCCTGCTTGCGAGGGACACCCTCCCCTCGGCGTCGACACATGTTTCATGGCTTTCCATGAAAATATGCGATTGTAAATATTTGTACATAATAATTTCAATGATGGAAACTGTATTTTTTTATTTGTGTATAGTTAATATGTTTTCTTGCTCTGCAGTCTGATGAAGCTGTAATTTCTGTTCTATTTTTACGTTTTTGAATTTGTAAATAGTATTGTAAAAGGATTTTGTGTTTATTTGGAATTTGTGCGATTGCATTTTGTGTATATTATTTATATGTTTAGCGCTATGTAAAAATAAATTATACTTGTTTTAAAAATTTTTTTTTCATTTATAAATCCTGCTAGAAACTGTGTTAGTTCTTTCTGCAAAATTTCGTAACGAAATTTAAAAAAATATTAGATTCAAATGTCAAAATAGCATACAACATATTTCATTCTATTATTTCACAGGACAGAAGAACGAGTGCGGGAAATAGCTATTTAGCCGTTGTAGTTTTAGCAGATCGCGTTTTTAGCAGAAAAATATCAGCATTTGCAAAATAATTACAAAATTGATAAATTATGACTCTATGGAATTTTAAATAAAAATAAGACTTCATATTGCATTACTATATTTGAAAGGCTTTGCATTTTTTCTCAGCAAAAGGGGTAGCTAAAAACTTAGGAGAGATATATGGTCGTAAAGGGGCGTTGATACTACCCTGCACAACTCAGAGCGGCCTCAAGCGTATGGCTGAGGACGTGAATTCACGTCCGTTGAAAAAATTTAAATTTTTAGCATTAAAAAATTTTTTTTTTTTAATTCCTGAAGAATAATTGTTTCTTAGGTGCAGTATTACTGAAAAACCCAAAAAAATGCATTCAGTCAGGGAAAAGCAATACAAAAAATAGCCTCAGCGTTGAAAGGGTTAAATAGTGTCTATCTTTTCTGTAGCTCTTTGGACCTCATGAAGATTTATTGGGTGAACCGGAGTTGGAACCCCTTATTCGCCAATTGGCGCCGCGCGTTATGGTTACTTCATTTTTTTCAACAAATCCCGGATTTATTATCGAAGTGACGGGCGTCACAGTGGTACTTTTCCGGGGCCAAGAAATGGTCAGGTCTACCGGACGGAAGGGCGACCCTTTTTCGAACCCTTTCTCGGGCTCTCATAGATAATCCGGGTCCTCCCGAGACGGGCGTCACAGTATGAGGTAACCGCTGCCGATATGACCTTTCGTAGTACATTTTGTACTTTACTAATGCCAGTACTTGGAGGTAAACAATTACACCTATCATACTCATTGCCGTTGAGCGATTAAATGCGTCTTTTGATCGAGGTTCTACGATGAGAAATAAGGATTTTACGAAAAGTGATCAAATTGACGCCCATTGCCTCCGCTGAATTGGCAACGCCGAAATTTTGTGAGTGGAGGGGGAACGCGAAAAGCTCCTTTTTCTCCCCCCACCCCAATTTTTAGCTTGTCCACGTGTTTCAGGTGACGAGGTTCCTCAAAGGTGTTTGGCAGGGTGTGAGCTTTCGCTGACCTTCACTACTTCATTTAATCTTCTGAATCTACATAACTCCATGCGAGCCAAGGGTGTCTGGCAGGAGGTGACCAATCACCAAGATCACCACAAGCGCATGGAAAAATAAAAGCATGTAATCGCCATCTACATAATATCCTGAGAGCCACCGCTAGGGTGTTTGGCAGGGGGTGACAAATCACCAACATGCAGCATGCAACAGGACCGCCACATGCACACCGCACGGTCATAGAAATATTAGTGTTTGGCAGGGTGTGAGTTTTCACCGACCTGCACTACTTTATTTATTCTTCTACATCTGCATAACTCCATGCGAGCAGCCTCTCGGGTCTTTGGCAGGGGGTGACCAACCACCAGCATATAGCACGTAAAAGAATCCCCACAGGCGCGCTCCCCAATGGATCAATGGATAAATGAAAGCATATAATCTACATCATTTTTATACGTGCAGGAAATGAAGATCGATGCATATACGAGTTTTTCGCGCTGTTGCATTCTTGATACGATAATTGATGTTTCATAAATAGCTCTAATATATCTAAGATATATCGATCGTTAGTAACGATGAAGTCCTAAGAAGAGTAGGAGAGAAGAGAAGCCTCATGAAAACCTTAACAAGAAGACGGAACAACCTTATAGGCCACATCTTGAGACATGATGGCCTGATGAAGACAATCGTCGAAGGACAAGTGGAAGGCAAGAATGGAAAAGGAAGACCTCGAACAAAATATATGGAACAAGTAAAGAGAGATGTGAAAGAGAAGAAATACGTAGGTGTGAAAAGATTAGCTGATAGGAGAAATGAGTGGAGAGCTGCGTCAAACCAATCCTAGGATTGTTGACCAGTGATGATGATGATGAATGTGATTTTAGGAATCCTTACTGTCCCTGTTTAAATGCTTGGTACTTAACCCCCATTGTTCATTCACATTTCAACGTTGCCGTAGGGAAAAAGGAAAAAAGGAGTTATGCAAGTGTGATTTGTTGGATTTTGTTTATACATTCTGCGGTCTTCCTGAGGATTCAGTTTATTGTGTCTGGCATTAACATCCATCCCCTAACTCTTGACTAGCTGGTCAATTTATTAATAATATTTCCTTTAGTAACAATTCACCATCTCTCTTCTTGGCTGTTCCTTCTAAGGGACTGGTTAACATGTCATCCTCAAATTAACGTACACATCCTGTTTTTCTATATCTTCCACATTGTTAATGAGAATTGACTAAATGAATACTTGATTATTAAAACTCTGCTAATTAAACCTTATTTCACCATCAGAACAAAGATGTTACCTGATATCCTTCTTTTATCACTTGTACGGGTGAGGACTTACTGTTTGAAAAGTACATTCTATTCTCTCTTTCAAGAAATAGTGGTACCATTGGAAAAACCAAGAAATTGTTAAATTTGGGTAAATTTTATTGAAATCAGTCAGTCTCACAATCAGTTATAATGTTCTCCAGAGGAAACAATTATCACCCTCTGAACTTGTTTTATCATATCACGTTGTTCAATGTACAATTACTATCTAGCAATATGCTTTTCACAAAATACCAAAGTTAGAACATAATATAATGTATTAAATAATTAAACAAAACAAGATATTGTATCATTAGAAATAGAGCCATGATGCTGAATTACAAGAAAAACTGAAATACAACAAATAATTAAAAAGTATTAATGGGGTTCCTGAGATGCCCCACACAGTTGTTTCCTCTGTATCCAAGGCATAGTCACCCAAGGTTAAGAAAAAATTGTTGTACCCAAATAATCCAGTTATAAATGAATATTTCTTTCTAACAATTTTGACTTATTCCTTGATGGAAGCTTTCGCAGCTCATGGTGATTAAAAAAGAGTAACATTTCTTCACATCACACTTCTTCAAGGGGATCCTTGAAGAAGTGACCAGCAGTCGGTCGTGAAACATTGGGGCAATCTCCATTACGACACACGGAATGTCACTCTTTTTTAATCAATTTTGACTTACTATCCTCAGTCGAACTGACCCTTTTCCTGAGTACTGTCCACTTCCTCCCACCTCACAGCTTGATAAAAACTGACTACTCCAGACAGGTCCTCAACCACTCCTCCCCCTCCAATGAAATAATGAAGAGGGAGAAATTTCAAGCCTTCACTATCTATTTATCAAGGTTGAACAGCCCGCATGCTATATAATCATCACTTCGTCTGACATACTTATAAGGCTGTGGTCCAAAACTGCGGTTGATTTAAGGATGGCAAAGTCTCTAAGTCTCCCTATGACTCGTTCAACGTGAATACGAAGGCTGGCAATTTGTTTGGTCAAACGTACATCATTCTGTGATAGCATTTGGCCAGTTGCAACTGATGGTGGCCGTACCAGGCTACATGACCTTCTAGCTAATGCTGACCCCAAATTTTTAAATCCTCGGTCAGTCATGACAGTACTTCTTCGAGGCATTTTATCCAAAAAGCCACAATTAATCTAAATAGCCTCATCAGTAGCCCTTCCTTGATACCCCTCTGAAATGTAATTGATAAACCTACTGGGTAAACAGGATATCAAATATTTCATTGCGTTTGCCTTTTTATACTGCGACCAAGAGAGTGCCTGGTGCAAGGGATCTGAAGGTTTCTCAATAGCTATTTCCAAGCAGTCAATAATGCAAGAAACGTTGGAATAATTTGCAATGAAAGCAGTGGGCAAGGTTCTAAGTCTGCTCTCATTTTCAAGCCAATAAATGAGCTCTGTCATAAAAGAGGCCAGTTTTGGAATGGTTTACCTGAGATTCCTGCTTACTGTTGAGAAGTGCATGCCAAATTCATTGCCAAAAATTTTTATCTGGTCATTCAACTTTATTTTTTTGAGGCATAACATGATATTTTTGTGTAGCTTTAACTCTATTGCAAAGAATGTATAAAACCGTGTAGGAAGTGGGAGAAATTCCAAGGTACAACTTTGGGTGTCTCTCTCTCCATAAGAAGGCATAGTGCTTTATAACTCTCCTCCCTTACCTGCTTAACCTCTTCCTCCGAATCCATGAAATCATCACTGGATAAGTTAGACATGGAGACTGACAAGTCTGAACAGTCATCATCTGAGGAGCAAGTACTACCCTCTTCACTAAAATTGGGATTTTTTATGGGAGAAATTTGACTTAAATAGGTGACGTACCCACATCATTGCCATGACTACCAGAAGTTTGAGTCCCTTTACTCCGGAATGGCAAGCGTACCTACCTGAACTCCTTTATCCATTTTATAATTGTCATTCGTGGAGATTTCATGCAATGGGAGGAGCATATTTTCAGTCACTGCCTACTTCAGGATGGCAAACAGGTTCTGAATTTTCCTCAGCATTGATGTTATCCTGGTGAAAAGAATCGGAAAGCAGTCGTAGTCTCTCTCTCTCTTCTTAATTATTGCTCTAACTGCAGAAGGTACATCTGAAGGTCTGGCCTGGCACTTCAAGATGTGGGGCAGTACACCTTTCTTTATCCGGAGTTGCCCTCCCATCATCTTCCACCTCATGTAATCTTCAGCATCTTCCTCCAACTGTGAAATAAATGAGATCATCAGTATTTTCCATTACAGTTCCACTAGGTCTATTTTTTTATCAGACTTCTACTGCTCATATCACAACTATCTTTATATATTAGCACTACTACAACCATTTAGGTTAAATATTTTAATTTATTATCCATTTCTATGCCTTATTAACGTTTGCGGTAGTTTAAGAATTGCAAATGAAATACTTTCATTATAAATGAAGAACGGTAAATTCATACAAACAAAAAATAATTAATGAAAACAGGTATAAACTGCACGTAAATATTTGTTCAAGACTCAATTTTTGTGAAAAAAATAACTTATAAATTTCCAAAACCCACATACTATCAGTATATGCACGTTGAGAAGAATACAATGTAAAGCAGTAGGTACTCAAAATCATGAAATACGCATGGTTTGCGCCACTCACTATCCAGAATTAATACATCGTACATGTAGCACTCAATATTAAACCACACGATACCTAATTATAATTTTTACTACGTTGATGAATACATTTCGAATGAAAACTGCAATATTTAAAGTATTTATTTATTAGAAGACATTAATCCTACATCAATGTATATATTTGACGCATTTTCAATGTTATACCAGGTCCAAGTCTTTCGTCAACTCATGCATTAATAATGATGGTACTTCATGAATAATTCTCACATAAAGCTAAGTACTAAAACAAATCATTTTTGCAATGGACGTGGTGCCGAGTTAATGATAGCATTAGAGATTTAGCGCTTACATTGAAGTGATCCACACAGCACTGCAAAATGAGATTTGACGGATAATGGCATCGACTTAAGATCTCTCCGGGCTGCCAATAACCATTTCCGTCGTAGTTCAGGCTTATCGGGAACATCACAGAAATCTTGTTCGGTGCAGAAACACGGGTGCTCCCACATTTCGGAACAAAACAATAGTCATTCCGGAATTTTGTCCTACAAGCCATTAATCTATGTTCGCTCATGGCTACGAACTTAAAGAATTATTGCACGAAATATACCACTAATTTATGCTAGGACAGATGGTTTATTCCCTCAGATTCACCTCAGTGTTCGTAAACAACAGTAAACAAGATTTCCATCAATCGCAGGCTCCAGCAGGGTCTGCAATCAGTTGAGAATGGGGATTGACGTCACAAGCCCTCTGACATGGCGGCAGAGTGTTTTAAGCGCAACAATCCTTTTGGAATGTTTATTTGTTAATAACAAATTCACCCATGGTCGTACGACTGTAGGAATTGCAATTTTACTTAATTAAACCGAACTGATATTTTTAACAGGCCTCACCATAAAAGTGCAAATACTCCATTAACTTTCATGAGAGTATTATCATTCCAGAGTCATTTTTAGCGAGTAATTCCATGGAAGGAGATAGAAAGCGCATTTCTCATAAGACAATGGTAATACATATATTGGCAATGCAGCTCTCTAGCGGCCAGAATTCACCTGGCTTGAGTTTTAGGCGCCAAATTTGAATTCATGATTTGCTGCAATTGGTAGATATGACCATAATTGCAAGGACGCAGTTAACTGTCCACGACGAACATAGAACTAAACCTAACCTTCTCTTCTCTACACATATATTCAACAAATAGAGCAGTTGCTTTCTCTCCAGTACAAGTTATCATGGTCAATAAAAACACTTGGTTTTGAGGGAATAGATTTTATCATAAAAAAAGCATTTTACAAAAAAATTATGGACATAATTAAAAAACCTTACAAATGATGAAAACCGAAAGACAAAGCATGTACGGAGGAGTCACAGACCAGGCAGCCTGGTAATTAAAGCAAAGTAAGCCTGGCTAAACAACATACTAGATACTGGATTACTCAAATTTCATCTACTGAACAAAGAGTGTACGTTAGCCATGAGATAAGCCCATTAATCCAGTATTTTAAAACTATCATTCCAAGAGCTCAGAAATTCTGCAATCAAACTAAGGCATGAAATATATTTTTATCATCAAAATACTACCCATTAAAGTTAAGGTAATGCTGCATGTAAGAATATGTATTAAAACCTTGTGGTTTGGCATGATGTCATGATCGCATTCAACTCAGATTGTGAAGAGCAGTTTTAAATTTTGTTTGTAGAAAAAGGATCAAATTTCGGAGAACTAGTGGCCGTAATTGGGTCATTCCATATCAGTTCATCCAGGCATGACACCCACCCACCCATAATTGTAAGTGTAAAATGGTAAAGTGTTGGTAATTTTTATTAAGGATGAGTCGGGTCTTAAATTTTTCAGTTATTGGTACTGGTCCACTTGTCCCCCATTGGTTCTCAGTAGTGATGGACGGATCCATGAGTTTTTCAGACTCGGATCGGATCCTTGATTTTCGGAGCCGGATCTTTCGGATCGGATATTTTCGGATCCAAATGCATTTTCAAAATCCTGACGCTGAGATTCCCCCTATGATTGTTCAATCTCTTGGGAAGAGTCACACTATGTGCCAGTCGTATTTTGCCTTTTTTATTTTCCACGGCTGAAATTCTCCTACGTAACCGCTGCGAGAGCTTTTGAATAAAACGGTTCATGATTAGGACAAGAATCGCTTGCGACAACGCATTCGAAGATAGATTCGGAACTTTTTCCACCCTTATGCATTTGCATTCACTGAAGCTATTATTTAAAATTTCGGATCCAGATGCGATGTATCCGATGAAGGGCAATATCCGCGGATATTTGGATCCGAGGTATCCGATCCGACCATCCCTAGTTCTCAGTTCTCATAACTTGGTTCCTAGGATGGACTCGAATTATCGGAGTTGATGGCAAATTTGACTGAACAACTGCAAGAAGCGAATGAGAATAATTTCACTAAAGATATAAATTAGCTGGAAAGCTATGTAAAAAAAAAACTTAAGATCGTCTCCATAATTTTATTTGCCAAGCTCAAAGAGTGCTGTTTTCGGTATATTAAATGAAAATGAAAGCCTTATGTTTTCATTGAAGTAGCCACAGTAGAGAAGGACTGCAATGTGGAGGCCGTTCTCCAGGAAAGTAAAACCAATTTTTTGGAAAGCAAGTGAAGCGTTTGGAAGCATAGATCAATCAGAGTCCACCACACCACGTGTTCTCATTGTGAATCTCACTGAGAATTGCTCCATTTGCATCAGGTGCATCAAGCAACCCAGTGTAGTATCTGAGAGCTCATGACACTGAATCCTAAGGCTGGTATTTTAAGGCTTTTTAGTAGAGATGTGTGAATAGTGCGAATATCGAATACTAAAAAGTATTCGGTATTCGAGATCTCGAATAATTATGCTAAAGGTACAATCTCGAATACCTCGAATTCTTTGAATTTCCTGCAAGGAAAACAGTGTTTTTATCAGTATTTTTTATTAGTTTGGAAATTTCGTGGAATTTTTTGCAAAAGAGAAAAGTGGAGCTTCCACCATTCTTATTGATGTGTTCTTATTGATGAATTTCATTGTGAATTATCAGAACTGGGAAAACTAAATCATGGCTAAGAATTTATATGTAGTACTTATTTTCATTTTTAGAGCTAAGTGAAACTTTTCAGTAAAGAGTCCAAAGCAGTTGGTGTTTTAATGATGCCCATGCTTTAATGATATGCCAGATTTCATAAAAGGGTTTAATGGTTGCATATGCTTCTCTAAGCCACTGAGATTGATTGTTTTGGTAAATAGTGTAAGAATGAATCCCCCTCTGTCAATAGACTCCTTGGTGAATTTGAAGGTGCCCTCTTCATTGCTCTTGTCTTGATTCCAGGCTGACTACACCAATGAATCCATCGAAAAGTTCTGTCACAGGCTAGCTGATGATGCTGGTAAGTTTTCTGTGATAATTTTAATACTGGTGGTTCGTAGTTAGAAGTTAAATCATTTCTGGAAAACAAATTATTCCTTGAAGTATCTGTACTTTCAGTTTCAAAGTTCATGTAAAATTTCAACGGTCATTTCAATGGAACATAGCATAGTGAACTAATTAGTTTAGTATGAACTTAAGTTTCGATCAACTCTGTAACACTAGTAATTTTTTCAGGCCGTAATTTTTTGGCCATTTATGTTTTCCTGGTAATGGCACCTTCCTCATAACTCAAGGGCCATAGAAAAAACACAATTTTCAAATTGTCTTGGTTAGTTTTTAGGTGTTTTTGTACATTGTATTTAGGGGCTATTCTGTAAAGGATTGCAGACGTCGTTGTGATATAGGATGCGAATTGGGTACAATGCTACTATCCCTCCTCCCCCTGGCCAGCAATTAGCTGGTGTAATTCCTACGGCGGTTAATTATCAACTCGTGTTTATTGTGTTTATTGGCTGGGATGCACTTGCCCGGAGGAGTCCTTTTTCCGCAAGATAGTCACAAAAATCCCGTGAACGCCATATTTGCGCGCGAGGTTGCGGAACTGCGTGTTGAGAAGGAGTGCCAGTTTTCTCGTCGGGGCTGCCACACTGGAGATCACTGGCCTCACTGGAATGTCATTTTTGGATTTTACGGAGTCCAAAAATATCTAGTATGAAAATCCATAATTAGTACAGACAAACTGATGGCTATTAATGGTCTCACAGACGTGACGATCACCATGGGCGGTGGAAGCTTGAGTCCTGATCCTGAATTGCATCACTACATAGACTTTTAATAAAAATGTCACTATTTCGAGGAATTTCTTGGCAGGTTTCTTAGTCGAAATATATACCCTTTTAGCTGTGGTAAACCAACGGGCTTTATTTAGTTTCCCAGGCATCATAGTGACTAGCTCGTCGGGACATATTTCAGACGAAATGGCTTGGGATATCTTGACTAAGTACCTACTTCAGTTCCATATTAAGGTTTCAGAGTTCTTCTGGGCTGTCGTTTGGCTAGTCAGAACTTATTGTAATATGAAATGACACCATTGGGAGCTTTTCACATTCGGGCAGTTTTGAAACTATGCTACTACCTGTGTATTAATGCGGGCTGGAAAAAGCGGCGTCAATGTGGGCGGCGAGAGCTCGGAACGGCAACTCAATGAAACGCAGAAGGCAAATAGCACATTGCACAGGTTTCCCCGACATTTCTTCTAATTTACAAAGGAAACTGAATTGGTTTTCGTCCCGTTATATAACCAAGGACACCAATCTCATCGAATTCACCACTGTGAACTCGCTAATTATGAACTCGAAAATAGCTGTAGCCTCATCATGTGCTAAACCAGAAGATTGTGCCAAGTGACTAACGCATTGCGCATTAGGTTCTACCACAATTGATATATGCTCTTCCTTGACGGTGCCTATGGGTGTTTTAGCCTCGTCTAGACGCCCATCAAATAACAGGGTTTTGATGGGATCATCATCCCTAAAGCAGCGCTTCAGATATCGGAACTTCTTGATTTAGCACGCCGAATTTCGCTCTTGTCTATAAAGAACGCAGATGTTATGTCACTATATTGCTCTTGAGCTATAATTCCAACTTTTAAAGTTGCGTGAACTACAGTGGATGTGCTGCAGCCCCCTCACTTACGCTATATTTCTGGGGAACTATGGCAGTCTCAGTCAAGCCTAATTTGACTATGGACTATTGAATTTCTTTCTCTTGGCTTGGTGAACGCCACATCCTTTGCGCAGCACTCGTCATAGTTTTCCTCATCAACTTGAGTATCCTTCAAGTATTCACTGCCATTCAAAAATGGCAACTGTTGATTCAGATGATTTACGTTTAAGCCTCTCATTTATATGACTACGTTCAGCCCTTTCTTGAATTTTATGACATAGGGATGTCAATAGTTCCAATTCGGAATATTCTTGGACCGCACTGATCCACAAGAAACCGTTAATCTAGATAGAAACATTTTTTCCTTATGACAGGCAATTTTGGGAAAGTTGGCACGTTTACAGAAGGCCATATCAAATAGTTTCGTCGCCTCCTTAGTAAAAGACTTCAACAAGTCATCCTATGTTTCCGGAACCACCGTTCTAATCTGTAGGATTTAATTTTCTCTATTGTTTTTACCATGTAGCGTGAGATGAATAGAATTATTGTGGTTTATCCTTAACTGCTGGAATAGATGCTTTTTTCCAAATGGCCTTACCTTGACAGAAACTAATGTGATATCTTCGCACGCGAAAATATGGTCAATATTGTCGGCGATGGCATAAAAGAGCATATTCTCATCCTAGTGACTTGAAAACTTCAGACATGATTTCCACGTTTTTTACTGAAAAATATATCTATTTCGCGTCATTTATCGCATGCATAGCGTAAAATGAGGCGGCGGGTTGCCTACCGCACAATGAGTTGAAACTGCATTCGGGGACACGATAAAAGGTCATTTTCTCGATAATTAAAAGTAATAGAGCTGATCTATTTGATCTAAAATATCAAAGAAAGGCCAATGTTTTACCCCATTGGAAAAAATGAGTGCTTGCTAAAACCAAATTTAAATTAGGTTTTAAATTTAAATTAGGTAATTCAAACCTATGTACATTTTTAACGTGTTTCGTTAAAAATTTCGAAATTTCAAGACAAAATAGCGAACAGAAGATAATAACCGATTTTGAAAAAAATCATATCTTTGATACCCCCCCGGGTACGCAACTTTTGCCGGGTATTACGATTCGCTACTAAAAAAATGTGGCAAAACGAGGCACCATACTGCGCCTGTACTTGGAAGGATTGCCAACTCACCCATTCAAAGGTCCCTCATAATTCACATAAATATCAACATTTTCATTTTAAAGTTCCTTCGCAAAGTTACAGTATTATATGGGGCATTATTGTTTAACACGTGGCAATACCGTACACCTTGCGCCTTGAACGGTATTGTACCATGCAATGTGTACGGTATTGCCTGACATTACGACATGGCGCAGCATTTTAACCCTTGCGTAAAAAATAAGAACAGTAGATGATATGTGTTTGATAGATATTAAAAAGTAGCCTATGATATGGGCTATTCAAAACCACTAGTTTCAATATAGTCACTAAAAACATGTTTCACTTACCTCAGTTCGAGTTCGTCTTTAAAATTATAAGAAAAGTTGGCAAAACAGAAAAACTTTCGTTACATACACGTGCGTAAAGGCAGAAGCTCCCAGATTGTCTTAATCGGTTTCGATTTCCTTCCGCTATGCAGCAGCACTTCCCAGCGCTCACCACGTACTCCAGTGGATCTGAAGTTATGGACCACGGAATTGCCCCGCCCTCCCCTGATTGCACACTTTCCCTTTGACAGTTGTGCTTCTGTTTATGCGCATTCTTTGATTATAAAAGAAATATCCAGTATATTTTCAAGGCATATCTTTCATAGGTAAAAGTTTTTCTTTGCCATTTACGACATTAAACATCTCAATAAACCTTCATTGCTAAGAAATAATGCACGCATTTTGTTTAATGCACACACTAGTGGATTATTCGGAATCGAATCAGGACTTAGCCTATGGTATGGATTCGATGCGAAGAATGATGGAATAAATTGTAGGCTCACGAGATTGTCGATGAAAGGAGTCACGAAGAATAGCTAAAGCTGTAAAGGCCGCTTCACACGGTGTATTTTCATCCGAAAGATCTTTCGAATGATCATTCGAATTAAATTCATTCGCCGGTACCGCTTTACACGGTGAATGATTTCGGCGAATTTTCTGCGCAGAAATGATACGCTCTGGTGCGACTCTCGATAATGTTTTTCGATTCTAACGATATTTCCGACCGTTTCTAACCATATGATTTGTTTTGGAAGTCGCAGACGACGGAATGGTTCGTTTACATGTGTACTTTTGTATTGCTTTGACTTTCGGTGGGGTATGACGTACTAAGTAATGAAAGGAATTAGAACGATACGAATTGATAGCGAAAAACCACTTCAATCAATCGTGTGTTTTGTGCTTTCCCGGCGAATGGACTTGGTGAAGAGTTCTCGGGATCGCCACCGGGTCAGGAACTCCATATCTGCCAGATATGGAGTTCCTGACCCGGTGGCGATCCCGAGAACTCTTCACCAAACAATAAGTTGTTTTCGCTGCAGAGCATGCTTTAATTAAATTAAAAAGAGCAAGCATTAAGCTTCAAGATAGTGCGCTTTAAAACATCAACTTAAGGAACCTTTCTCTTCGAATGGCTGCCCGAAGTCTTTACCCTTCCGATTCAGTAAATTATTACGTAAGTGAAAAAATAATTTGGGGCAAAACTGTACGTTGTTTCTCGCTCAGAAAAATCCTATCTTATGAAGAGGAGTCCCGTAATGACGCCGCAGCGCCCAGCTACAATAAAAAAAACCACAATAAGCTCAAAGCAAAGGCCACACAAGGGTGAAGGCCGGTCGACTATGAGTTTTTATATTTGGGGTCCTTTCGGGTGCACAGCGTTCACAATGGACTGGAACAAAGGTCATTCCCGTGCGAGAGAAGAAAGGTACCGGGAAGAGAAAAAAGGAGCTCTCAGTTTTCGAGGGAGTGCGCTAGCGCTGTACAAATTTGGCTTTACACAATTGTATAAAAATGTATACAATTGTATACAGGATGTTCTGTATAAAACTGTATACAATTGTATACAAATTGTGTAAATTGTATACATTTGTATGCAGGATTTCCTGTATAAAACTGTATACAATTGTGTACATAATGGTGTAAATTGTATACAAATTTGGCTTTACACAATTGTATAAATTTTATGCAATAAAAATGTATACAATTGTATAAAATGTATACAATTGTGTAAAGCCAAATTTGTGTACAATTTACACATTTTGTATACAGTTTTATACAGGAAATCCTGTATACAAAATTTTCATTGGAGCTTCAGCATTAGTATCATTCGCTCATACTTTCTACGATGAAGTTGACTCGGTGTTACCTCATTGCTTGCTACTTCCCCATTACCGTAAGGCTACTAACGCTCTCAAGATATCTTGTGGGGTATTGCGCGCAATAGCAGTTAAAGGCTTTATGAGTACCTAAATTATTCACCACAGAGAATTCACTGTCCTTTAAAAATCAATGCAGGGGAAGAAAGTGGACTGTGATATTCATGGGATAATTTATGGTTTTTGCCCTTTGACTTACAGGCAACCCTGTGAGGTAGTGGCTTCCTATGTGGGCCAATATGATGTCACGGCTCGTTTTCGTTAGAATGACGAAATTCACCGAGTAAACAGAGATTTTGTCATCAATTAGGAGTCTCACCCCAAACTTTACTGTTCAAATCATTAAATATAGATATGTTTGATAATTGTAAATTCAACAAAATATTAGACGCAATCAAGAAGAGAAACGACGTTTTTGAACTTGAAAAATCCGGAATTTTTTTTCCGAATTACCCTATTTGGAGAATTGATGTTTGTGAATTTACTTTCTTTCAAAGTAAATATTAGTCATTTGAGCAATCGCATGGGTTACTATGCTTCCAAAGTTTTTTATATGATCTTAAAATTCCGAGGTGGATGCCAATGGCAATATGGACGCCGTACGCTCATATCATTCACGGAATCATTCAAGCAAATTAGGGCATGCTAGAAATTTCATTCGGGTGTGTTCCTTGAATGATACGAGATAGGCAATATTGTGATTTCATAGGTTAGTCAAGATAACGTAACGACTCGTTTTCGTTCTACTGTTTTCACCGAATTAACAGAGATTGTGTCATTAATTGAGACTCTCACCCCAAACTTAAGCGCTCAAATCATGAAATATAGTTTAATAATTGTAAATTAAATAAAATATGGACGCAATCGAGGAGAAAAACGACGTTTTTATTCTTTAAATATCCCGAATGTTATTTCCGAATTCCCTAATTTAGACAATTGATGTTTGTGAATTTATGTTCTCTCAAAGTACATATTAATTATTTGAGGTACTGCACGGGTTACTATGCTTCCAGAGTTTTTATATATGATCTTGAAAATCCGAGGTGGATGCCAATTTATTTGACAGTACCGGCCTTATGGAGAACAGTGTTGCCAAGCTTCCGCTCCGCCGGCAAGCATCTTGACAGCGTTTGCAACCACACATAACAGAGCGCCAAAATGGTGTGGTTGAAAAAGAAGTTTGGGATCGCACGAAAGACGACGACAAAAAAAGAACTTTTTAGCGTAAATAAAATGCCTTTGCTTCAATATAAAAGGAAAAGTCTTTTGTTATTCTATGTATGTACTTATTCAATGCACAAGCTGAATAATGAATAATCTGTAATGTAAAAAATAACAAGAAAGTGAAGGATAATAAAATTTATCGCCCGTAAACAAGAGAGATATTTACAGAGAAATTGTTGCCCTCAAAAACAAAGGGAAGTGGCCCCTCAAAGACGGCATATGGGGGGAGTGTACGAGTTGGAAAGCTTTCTGGACGGCGCCGACTCTCGGGAGAGAAGAAGAGGTGTCCTGGAGGCTAGCACACAACCGCCTAGCGGACGGCATCTTCCTATCGCGCTCGAGATTACGACAGGGATCTAGAGTGCAGGACGTGGCCCGGAAGCGAGGCCACGGCCTGGCACATCCTTTATGACTGCGGAGAGACAGGAGAGGTGTGGAGAACGGCGAAAGAGTGGATATCGAAAGTCACGGGGTGCAAAACTAGAAATGCCTTGGAGCTACACAAAGGCATTCCCCCGCAGAGGGGCGGCTTTACAAAACGCGACTTACTGGCGAACTATATTATATCTGAAGCAAAGGCCAGTATTTACCATTGTTTCACGGCAATGGAAAAAGGCGAACGAACGGCTCCAAAATACGCAGAGTATTTCAAAAAAAAGGACCGAAGGCAGAATCAGGAGGGAATATCTTTACCGCAAATTCAAGGGTGATATGAAATCTTTCGTTGACATGTGGTGTCAGGGCGGTGTCATTTGCGAAGTGGGCGGAGTCCTACTGGGGCATCGCCACTCGGAGGGGGGGCCACATGCGCGGAGGGATGGGGTCCAAGGTTGCGGTAACCAGCCCCTTCGGCGGACCTCCCCTGTGCGCGGCCTTCCCCTCGGAGAGTGGAATAGCGATGGAAAAGACGTTGAACGGAAAAATGAATGAATGAAAATGGAAGAAAATGAAAGAATAATGATGATATCCTTGTGTAGGCTTTCGCGGTGTGGCGAAGATTCAGGGTGGAGGTTTTCGGGGTTAGCACCGCGTAGATTGGTCTCTGCAGACAACAGTTTCGCCGGCATTGCAGCAGGCTTCTTCAGGTCAATGATGTGGAGATCCGAGGTATCGCCTGTCTCTTATACACCCCGTCGGAGACCGGTGTCTTCTCATTGGTCCGCCCCTCTTGGTGCTGTCTTGTCTCTCTTGGTTTCTTTCTGAGGACTCTTTTCCATGTGTTTGAAAGCTGGTATCCGTCCTCCCTGTTGAGATTTCTCGGTGTCTTCATTATCTCAATAGCTTCCCTGATGATCCGCGGGAAGTATCTTTTTTCCATAGCAATGACTTTTGCATTGTCGTAGTCGGGATAGTGATTCGGCCCACTCCATGTGTGCTCAGCTATGGCCGAGAGGCGCAGTTGCTGGTTCCTAGTAGCTCTTTGATGTTCTCGGAGCCGCACCTTGAGGGGTCTGCAAGTTTGTCCGATGTATGCGCTGCCACAGCTACGATCGACACTGTACACTCCACAATGGTTTCTTGCAGGGACTTTATCTTTGGCCTTGCTCAGGAAATTGGAGGTTTTTGTGAGACAGGAGAATCTTGTCACTGTTCCATGCTTCGATAGCACACGTGCTATCTTTTCACTCGTCCCTCCCACATACGGTAGGAAAGCGAAAGCCGTAGGTTTCGCCACATCTCCTGTTGTAGGTTCAGCGGCCCTTTTAAGGGCCTTGTCAATCTTCTTTTCCTCTTTGAGGATGGCATTTTTGTTGTATCCGTTTCCCTGTCCCATAGTGAGTGCCATTGACGCCCCGACCCACAAGTTGGCAAGATATCTGGCCACATCACTCAGGCCTTTCACAGGCAGGACCACCACCCATGTGAAAAACTCGGCGCATTTTTTCAAGATCTGCGACGGAACATGGGTGACGGAGGCCGACATCCTAGTGAGTTTCGACTTGGAGTAACTGTTTACCAACATCCCTGTGGGTGAAGCAGTTGATATCGTGAGGTCTCTCACTGATGAAGGCCTTCCTCATGATATCCCGAATATGGTAGAGTTCTGACTGAGAAACTCCTACTTCCTCTGGAAATAGAGGTTCTACGAGCAGACGCAGGGTGCAGCGATGGGATCTCCACTCTCACCGGTCATCGCGGAACTATTCATGGAGAAGTTTGAAGAAGCGGCCCTGCAATCCTACCACAAGAAGCCAAAGCTTTTCCTGAGGTACGTGGATGATACTTTCGTGATCTGGCAACATGGGAGGGATGAGTTGGATCACTTCCTGAAGCACCTCAACAGTCAAAACAACTCCATCAAATTCACGAAGGAAATAGAAGAAAATAGACGGCTTCCATTCTTAGACGTCCTGGTCGAAAGGAAGAACAACGGAACACTGGGTCACGCTGTGTTCCGAAAGCAGACACACACGGATCGCTACCTAAATGCATCGTCGCATCGCGAGACGCAGTGGTGTCATAAATTCGGCCTGGCCTGAGCCTATTGTCCAGTTCAGTATCAGTGGGGCACACATGCAGCAGGGGAGAAGCAGTTCAAATGCAATGGACTTGCAAGGGAGAATGGCATCAGAGTTTCAGTTGATTGCCCTTTTTCTTGTCGAGGACAAGGCAGTGCAGTGCAGTAACAAGGTTGTTTCAAGGCAGTTTTCACACTTTCAGTGGAGTTTCGGCCCAGAATCAGCTGTTTCAAGGAAAAATTTTTAACTTGAGAAGTACACGGCCCCGTAAGTGGACAATAATTTGAACTGGCTGGCCTCCATCTAGGTATCACACATATCAACTCCGACTGAGACCCATGTTCAGGCGACCCAAATCAAATTTATCGAGAGTATGAAACTTCGCTTCGGAGTCGTCACGGGCGAAGTTGGCAGGGGGGGTTGCCTTTCCCCCCCCCCCCTTTCTCTCCCTCGAGGCACTTTGTCTGTTATCTGTCTCCATGTTCTGGCGCTGCCACTACAATATGTAGAGGGTCTATTGAGCTGTTAATTTGGGAAATTCAAACGCTAGGGCACCCCCTTAAATGGCCAAAGTATTTGAGCATTTCATTTCATCAGTCAGACAATTTTCTTTCTTTTTTTCAGAACTCACTGAATCATTGCACTCATCGCAGTGCAGTGGTCGTAGTGAAGAGAGGGATGTCAGTCACTTGATGGGATCCTGTTCAAGCAATGCAGGCAATTGGATGACTCAGCCAGGGCCTCTCCAGAAACAGCAACCCCCTGTGTCCCGCCTAGCTGCTCGGTGGCCAAAGGACACTGATGCTGTACCAGAGCAAGAGGTACTACTACTTCACCCTAGTACATGGGCGTATCCAGCGAGGGGCAGGTGCTCCCTCCCCCATGTTTTCCATGCTTAAATCATACCAGCAACTTGAACAACCATGGCTTGAACAACCCCCCTCTCCCCCCCTAGTTTTGATCCTGGGTACGCCCTTGCCCTGGTATGATTTTGAATCAGTAGGTTTTGCATATTTATATTCATGGTCATCATTACTCAACAGTCCAAAGATTGGTTCAATGCAGATCTCCATTCTGCGCTCCTGACACGTGGTTTTTTCATATTCTCTCTCTTTTACATCCTTAATAACATGTCCCATGTGTTGCGAATTTTAGCAATTTTATATATCTGAAATTAAAGGAATGCCAAATTTGATGCCTGTGGATTATGCATTTTTTAAGTACACCCATGTCTCGTATAGCGCAAGGGATGCGTTCCTTGGGGTCTTTGCGCTATACGAATTTGCGTTATACGAGAGCGTTTTAACATAGGGAAGATAGGGATGCGTTCCTGGTAGCATAGG
The DNA here is from genome assembly GCF_921293095.1 of Ischnura elegans. Lineage (NCBI taxonomy): Eukaryota > Metazoa > Arthropoda > Insecta > Odonata > Coenagrionidae > Ischnura > Ischnura elegans. The sequence goes on from NC_060247.1 coordinate 144,638,776, forward strand.
TCTTGGGTATTGAATTTCCTCTAAAACATCTATATTCCCATAAAAAGCCTTAGAAAACATTATTCCTATAAATATTTATAGTTTAAAACATCTTTAAAGATAGTATTCACGCATTCAAAGACTTTTATTCACGTTAAAAAAAATTCTTACGTGCTTTCGAAATTCCATCCTGTCGTGCGGGTGGGCTAACATCTGCTATCACAGGGGATCGTAATGCGTTGCCGGCAGTTGATGATTTTTCAAACTAGTCTAAAAACAACTATTGTGTCACCCAGGCCCTTTTGTCGCTCATCGAAATGACAGGAAAATGCTACTTTAAATGCCATTTCATAGCTAGCGGAGTTTATGGATGATAAATCATTTTAATTTGAAGTCCTCCGAGTCATTAGCAGCTACGTGAAACAGTCTTTAAATGCCTTGAAACCTGACCCAGGTTTTCCTTCCCTGAAAATGAATGAACGAGAATGCATTCTTTTCCAAAAGAATATCGTCTCATCAACACTAAAAACTAGTTGAGGGGGAAAGGAGCCACTTTCAATAACAGCTTGGAATTCATCAGAAAATGTTGTGGTGGCTGCGCTATCAACACTTGCAGATTCACCTGATATCGCCGCACTGAAAATACCTGCTTGCCGTTTAAATTCTGGAACCAACCGGAGCTTTCACTTAATGTCTCGGAGCGATTACCACTCTCGTCATTTTGTACTGATTCACCATGAACTTTCCGTATGTGCAGACCGCTTGGTTGAAGTTGGTGCGGCTGAGGTCACTGATATTTTAGCTTAGTCTTTATTCAGAATAAGGCATCGTGAGTTTAAACTTCCGCGCAATATCGCTTTGACGCTCTCCATTTTCAAAGCAATTGACCTCTCTCTAGTCCTCTTCTAGGTTTATAGTTTTTATTGATAAATTCTTGATTTTTCTACACGCATTCCTATTTTTTGCCATATTCTCTTGGTTTTTACTCTGTATGGCTCATCTAAATCACCTTCCACTGCTGAACTGTATTCCTGAGACGCAGAAGGCCTATGACTGCGGGGAGGGAACGAAGCCATTGTGTTTGAGACTCTATAGCGGACCCTTTTATGTGTTGATGCTATTCATGCTCAACTCGGCCACCGCTCCATTTCTCCCCCGTGAATACCGATGACCTTGAAGGCTTTAGCGTAGACTCTCTACCTGGAAGTCAATCGCCCGGTAACCTACGACGGCAAAAATACGTCTCAAACCGTATTACTGAAAAAAAAACTCATTTCCACTAGCCCCACGCTTAATTAACGATCTAAATTATTTATTATCATTCTGTTAAGGAGACGAGATAAATCTTCGGTAGGCCGGCTATCTAGACCGAATGACGAGTAATACTTTTGGCAATTGCACAGCAATGGATTTCGATTAATATATAAACAAAAAAGAAGATTTGAGGCAAGAAATAATATTACTATGCGTAAATTGATAGAAATTTCGTGTGTACTTAGCGCAAGTTCACGTTTTATCACGAGAGCGTTTAAGATTTTTGATTAGGCTACACTGCGTTGCAATGTTTCCCCGAGGAACGAATTTGCGCTATATCGAAATTGCGCTATACGAGACATGGGTGTACTCTTTCATTTTCCTTAGTGTCTAGTTGATGTTATTCTTGGAGTGCAATTGCGTTGCTCCTCCATAATGAAGGCCACATCATGGTTAAGGTCATCAGATATGAAACAATGAGATGAGGTAGTGAGAGCACCATTATTCTTCAGGTAAATCAAGCAAGGGTGTATGGTGCATGATAGATTGGTCCAGTGATAACTATGAACTTCATCCTGAATTAAAAATGGAAAGGTTACACTAAAATTCATTACGATAACTGCCTTTTCATGACTGAGGGTTTCTCCGCTTATTTTGAAAGACTCATTCATTAGTGAGGTAATAATATTGTATCAGTTTATTCATTTTGAGGCATAGAAAGTCCAAGAGTTCATCAATGGATGATGTAAACAACTGAAGTTCTGTTCTATCCATGGAAACCCACTGCCTATATTTCACTGTATCAGAAGGGTCATATTAACTAAATTTAGAAGTGATGTTATCCTTTAACCTGGAAGGATGTGGATGGTAAGAACATTTTCTGAGCATACAATCTGCATTTTTTTTGTCACAGATGATGATATCCAATAATTCCTTATATGTTTCCTTCAATTGCAAGGCACTAATTAGCAGTTTCACATTTTGATGTATGACACAAACACAAACTGAATTAGTCCCAGAAGCCCCAGCCATCACACACCATTTTGGCCAGAGTGAACAAAATTTGGAGAACCCAATTTTTTCTTGTGGATATTGCTCTTTGAAGAGCACATAAAGTTCCTTGAGGTAAAATCAACCTTGGCCTTTGGCTTGATGAGTTGACTGTCACTCTCATCTTCATCACTACTTAGATTTTCCAGGGATGGATTCACTAATTTCAATGCACCAGACACTTAAGAAACAAGGTGATGCTTAGCCTGTGTATTCTATCCTTTTCCATACGAGTGTCTACTGTGAGAAGACAAAGAATGTAATTCGAAAGGAGAGCAGTCTAAAGCCTCCAAGCTGCAGTTTGCTTCATCTTATTTTCTATCACTTTCCACCAAAGACTTAACTGATGTAAGTTCTTTATCCCTTACGTCAATGCCATGGGAAACAACTTCACTTTTACAAATTTTGGAAATCCTCTTGTCACACCGATAGCAAATTTTTTCTCCAGGCTTCACCAGGATGCCCGCCTCTCTCGCAGACTTACACATTTTTAGAGGTATGGATGGTCCTCAGAAATTTCCTCACATGACCTTTATGAATGGCAAAGGGGTACAGCATTTAAGCTGATAACACGCGTATTTTTCAAAGTAGCAATGAAGATGATTAGAGCACACAGTCAACGTTGATGAAATAGGAATATTGCACTGCAGAGAAATTAAATCTCTGTCTACTTCTGGTAGTTCTTTGAAATAAAAAGTCTGGGCTCTGTTTGTGTAGCTCTTTTTGTGTCATTCAGAACTTAGTTCTTTGCCAACACTGGACAATGATCTCTGACATGGCTAGACAGACCTCAATACGAACAAGAGATATTTCAATGTAAGCCTGGCTATCAGTCACACAAATATGAGTTACTTCGTCTGAAATTCAACCAGGATATCACTAGAAGAGATGGGTCAAAAAAAAACCCCAGAACGAACTGTTCACTGAAACGAACCAGTTCGAAAATGAACCGTTCTCTAAAACACCCTGTTCACTGTTCATGTCGGCACTGCACAATTTCGGCGTACTCGGTACAGTAGGTATGATCATCAAGAGGCATTTTGAACTGCAGCTTACTGGAGCAAGTGCGTTGTGGGTACAACAGATGGTGGTTACGAGGGAGGCCATCCAAGGCTGCCGAAGTGCGTCGTAGACGACCGAGCCCCTCCCCTTCTTTCTCTACTATTCCCCTCCGTCGACGAAAACGAACAGGATAGCCACTGAACGGTTCGTTCTAACTAATATTTGAACTGATATTTAAAATATTTGTTCTTTCGAACCGTTCGAAATAACTAATATTTAAACTGATATTTAAAATATCAGTTCTTTCCAACCGTTCGAAATATTAGATCAAATATTAGTTTCCTCGGGGCGTTCAGTTGGGACATCGTGTTCATTTTGATTTCGTATTTTGAACATTTGTGGATGCATCTCCAAAAATATTGTTTAAAACGCGATTCATGAACTTAGGAAACGATTGAACTCATGACTGTGGAACATTTTTTTCGTTCCCTTTACCAAGATGATCTTTGGACTTCGTTTTTGGCGCCTACGATGAAATTTTAATTTTTTAAGTGCGCTGTATTGTGCAATGTGGATGCATCTCCAAAAATGTTGTTTAAAACGTACTCTAAACGTTTCATGTACTCTAAACGCATGATAAACAATATTTTCTACCGAATGACCCTACCTGTTCACTATGAACCGATATTTTGAACTGTTCTTTTTACTGAACAGGATCAAAGTGAACGGTTCATAAAAATGAACAGTTTAACCCACCTCTAATCACTAGGGCAGCGCCATATGAATGAGAAATAAATTAACTTCACATAGACTGAATTTGAAGAAAATTTTCTGATGGCTCTCTTCTGCCTTTACATTTTATACCATACTATTCAGTTACCCATTACCCATGGAAGAGATAGCTTAGTAGGAATTGTCCTGAAAGCACGAAATTAGCAGTATGTGGGAGAGTACATTCACATGATTGCTTATGTGTTTCTTACTCTAAGAGCCGGTAGCATACGCTATTGTGAGATAATTCATGCTCCAATATTGTTTCATCATGAGTATTAGCTTATCTCTCCTCTAAATTGTGTAATTTCTATGTGCTTTGAAAAAGATGCCATTTTTTCCCCATGACCATGAATGAGTATTTTTTTTTACTAAAAGGAATGCCGGACTCATGATTTTTTTCATTAGGATCTTTGCTGATATATTAATGATTACTTTAAACTGAACCATGAGCCTGTATTTGCATGGCCTTTCCCTGTGGATGCTGACAATGAAAAATGATACAAGCGAGATTTTTTTGTAAACTTTATTTTTTTGCAGCTGAATTACTTGTTGCAGTGAATATCTAATGATAATTGTGGGATCATTATGGACTAATTAGCTTTAGAAACAAAAATCATGGCTTTTCATGTCACAGGGATGGACTTATGGTTGAAAATAAAAATCACCATGTGTTGCACGTTGCGGCACATTAGGGGTCACGACCAAATTTCAATTGCTCATATTTCATTAACAACTGACAATTGGAGGCTAAAATTGTACGCAATTTCTAATTATACCAGAATGTATGACCATGGCAAGTTTCATGAAAATCCAACTCGGTGGGTGTCAGGGCCTGGTTGATTTGAAATAGAGAGGTTATGGAGAAAAAGATATACATGTGTTGTTGTGAATTGCTGTTGAGAGAGGGCAGTGAGGTGTTCCAGCACGGGAGAGCCGACTTTGGTCACGGGCATCCTCAGCGACGGGCACCCTCGTCTTTCCCTTCCAAGACCTGTTTGACATGCATGGAGGAGGGAGGACAAAATTCTACTCAAACTGTGGGCGAGAGAAAGGCATTGGGACAAAAGGGGGCGGGGCACCACGGGAGGGACTTGTTTCTCGTCTGTAAAGCTGCGTCTTCCACGAGTCCTTCCCTCTCCCCTTAGCTTGGTTTTTCCCGTTGCTACTGAAAACAATTTTACGACATGCAGCTGTTGACGCGGCCATATACAATTCAAAGAATGCGGCCCGAAAGCAAGGCAGAAGAGAGAGATAATTTTCAGGGGGGGCCCGGGACCCCCAAATTAATGACTGTAAGTGAAAAATGAAACATCCTTCCTAATTGAAAGCTCAAAGTTATGTAATCTAACCTTTAATTGATCATCGCTTCCGCAAAAAAACATCCATCCGTCCAAAAGAACAGATTCTTAAATTGTGAATGCTTCTCCATTCCGGGTCATATTCCTTTAGGTAATTTGCTCTAATTTCATGAACAAAACGAATACGCTATCAATGAGACGTCAGGGAAGTATCCACTCGTCCGTCAGGGATTTTGATGAAATTTTGAAAGGAGATAAGCACGAATACCGAATGGACGTTTAGAGGATTTTATATTCAGCAATGCGAGACTCAATGAGTCCTTTGACGAAGTTCTGCAACCTTCCGCGATATGGTACTGGCACAAAGTCAAATTTGAAAGATAATATCGCTGATTGTCGTTTGTCGGAAGAGATGATATTAAGCCACTTTGTGAAACTTATTGGGCTCCATTAAATGAAGCAATGAAATATTATCCGTGAATATTTCCACGCTGATAAGTTGATGCAAAACTGGAGACAAAGGGTCTAGCCGGTTAAGATGGTGAAAAGTGCCCCCCAATGTTTTGAAAAATAAAAAATATACACTTAAAGTGCATCAAAAATTATGTGTTTCCCCAAAGTTTCAGGCCTTAACAATGGATAATAACCCCGAAAAAAATTGAAACACGATTTTTAGTTTTTTGACTATATCTCCAGTTTTTATTTTTGTAAAATCGTTATCTTGATTTTAAAATGTGAATACAATTACGTTCTACCACCCTAATTTTTTTCAAAATTTTTAGACGGAAAACTAAGCTTTTACATAAGTTTGAATTATTCAAAATTAAATTAAAAAATTTAGGAAACAATAGACATGCCGAAAAAAATATATGTTGTTACCCCTACATCAAAGTATATTCCTAATTTTTTTCAGATTTTTAAAATTGGTGGAACACTGTCAAAAACACTAATAACTGCTTTCCACCATTTGCACCTATGTATTCCAGGAGGATATTTGAATTGATTGTTGAGAGCAACGATTGTTGATCAGTTTGTAATATTATTGATTAAGGCTACAGATTAGCATAAACAATTCCGATCACATTTATATTAGTTGTAATTATTGGTTATAACCATACTGCTAAGCTTTAAGTTCGTCTTCCAGCTTCGAGAAATAACAATGACTGCCGTAAATGTTTTTCTTTCATCTCTCCTGACTTTAATTACCTTTGAAGTTATCGCCAGCATTCACTCCATTTCACTAACTCAAAAATTCTCCTGCAAACGGGTGTTTTTGATGTACGCCGAAAATAGGGTGTTTGCAGTCCAAATACTAAAGTAAACGACCCCGTATACCCTCCTAGAAAATGTTTTTTCTTTGATGGAAGTATTTTTAACTTCTGAAAACATTTCACTAGTTTTCAATCTTTGGAGAATAAGTCCCTAAGAATGGAGGAAAATGAGGGTTTTACCTTGGGAAAATTATTGATAGATGGCATTTCAGCCACTCAGAGGAAGTATATCTGGAAAGGCTCGTCAACAGGTCATTTGCAGTTTGAAGTTTGAACTTTGTTGCACTACACTTGAAATAAATCCTGTACTAATGTTGAAAATCAATATTGTAATGAATAGTTTGCTATCTAAGACAAAAGCATTACTTTTGGCCCGTTACATTCTTTGCGAAAAGCAATAAATATCTAAGATACATAACATCAAATATTTTTTATGAATGTGGTCACCCTCCAGGATTACTCCGAGGTTTATTTCCGAGGGTATTTGGTGAGAAGGCTGGTAGAAAGCAAGCCACAAGTGCAAGGAAATATTTTTAGGCTAGGAGGACCTGAGCGATAAGTCTCAACTCTTAATCTTATATAAGGCTTTTCCTGGCTTGAAGAATACACCTTCCGGTCTCCATTACCTACCTATTGGCTTTTTTTCTATAATGCTGCCGTGAAAGTTTTTAAAAGCCATTTCCAAAAGATGTTGAAGTTTTTTTGGGTATCTCGCCGGGTGAGGTTCTCCATCTCTGCCGACGTTTCGATGGCCGTGTCGTCCATCATATTCAGGGCTGATCCAAAAGATCTTACGCAAACAAAATGTAAAAAACTTAAATTGCTAAGTTGCAAAGTGATTTGAGAGGGAAACTATAGGGCCACACAGCTGCAAGCATTCCACACGAATTCAAATCCCATCTATTCTATGTATTCAATATAATTTTTACATGCCTAATTAAAAATAATTGTAAATGGATGTCAATCGGTAAACGTTTCAGTAGAGATAAGAGAAGGATCTTGTCTCATAAATAAAAAATGTACTCATACTTTGTAAAATTAATTTCATTATATTTTCTGAAAATATTTTTTGGATGGTTATAAAATCGATGTGGGAGATTCTGATCGGATTTCTTTCTACCAAATTGGAAAGTAATTTCCACTGAATATATAAAAAGCTTGAACGTTTTGAGACAAGTTAGAAGACAAATAACCTTAACATGGCAGTTAATTACATCAAAAGAATGTTGTTATAATTAGTAAATCATGGTTCTAAAATTCTTAGAATCGACCATAAGCTGAAACAGTAAAGTTAACGGTTACCTTTCCAGGATATTTCTCTTGGAATGTGGTAAAAATTCTTTGACGCAGAAAAAAATTCAAGAAGTAAGGATTGAGTTCGACTTATTATGTGATAGACAGATAGATTCAGGTTGTGACTTGATGTAGCTGTATTCTAGTGTGCAAAACACTGCAGTGGCAGAGGAAAAGCTTCAAATGGTAACTCAGATGAATTGTGGCAACACCGTTCTGAAAATATTTCATACTATAATAAAATATCTATGGACCGTTTTGAAATACTTAAAGCCCACACGGCACGTAGGAATTCTATAATAATGTTTTAAATGTGGTCGAAAAATTACCATTTATTATTGTTTCTTAAAGCTTAGTAACTTTATATTTGTCACAGTTTTTGTCAGTCATGATATGGTTTTGCAAAGACTTTCAAAGTTCCCGAAGGAATATGATGATTCTGGAATAAAATGTATTTATTCCTTGCTTTAAACGCTATGAAATGCCTGCATTTGATGAAATTGCATCATGAAAAGGCATCAGTTAGTGGTTCAAGAGCTTGCCAATGGCAAAGGCAGGAAAATTTACTAACCATGCCACACTGTTGCTGTTCAAAAATGAATAGGAATTAATTACCTCTTGGTGTATATCAGAAGCTTTTCTTCATACAAAGACAGGAATTCAAGATTCTTTTCGCGGTTAATGCAGAAGTGAAATAAATGATAGTAAATGGAGACAAGATCCTTGGACACTGAAAATTGTGTTATTAATTATGATGCAGCTACGGATGTTTTCAGAGTACATATAAGAGCCGACAAGCCCTTATACAGCTGACCAGGGATTGCTGTCTTCCTACAGCCAAACCAGGTAAACTTTCTCAAAATGAAAAATAAACCTTAAGCATCCTGTTAAGAAACCCATTGCTCATCCTTCGAAAGCATTGTCTTCGGTCGGAATCACTCTCCAAACGAGTGCAAAGAAAATTTATGCTGGGTAGCAAGGCCCCAGAATCAAATCCACCTCATCATATGGTCTCCCTTATTTTCTCACCTCCTATTGTTCTGCAGCGTGTAGTGGAGTGGAGTGTTGCTTCCCCTACGACGAGAGTGGAATAGCCTGTGCGATTGGAGCCGTGAGTACTAGAGCCATCTGAGCCACACCTCCAGAACTATGTTAAAAACGCATACGCTCTGATAACATGGGCACGGTCCTCCTCTCCTCGGTACTATGTATCAATGAACGACTGTGGCGGTAAGGCAGACGGGGCGAGTTAGTTACCCCTAGAAAAAACTAGGCAGCTGGCAATGTGCTTAGGTCACAATGGCAATCACAGATGAAGATGCCTTCATGGAAGCTGAGCATTATCGGTATTCTCCTGTGCCTAAACGCAGTGCAATCCACGACTATGCCAGGTAATATTTGAATCCACGCCTTGTCACTGTTCATCTGGAGTGCAGAGCGGAGCAATAGACAGCCTCTCGGAGCGAAACAAGAGAAGGACTGAGCAGAGCTTTGGATTCCCTTGCACGTTCCTTACGGTGGGAACCATCAGAGTTGACTATGGCCTTCACCAAGCCAAAGTGTTAAGTTTCCTCCATAATAACATCCCCTGCGTAGATCTTGGATGTGAACCCTTTGAAGGTCAGAGCGGAATGGTTTAGACATGGTACCCTCCACTACAGTTCTATTTCCTGCGTATTAACCCGTGATAGCACGTGCTTTTATTGCAACGTGGTACCATGCGAGGTGGTAAAAGAGCCTCGGGTTGTATACGGCTTAATAAACACTTATAATTACTATGAAGAACATTTATTTGACAAGTTTGGTGGATAAAATGTTTATCCAACAAATCTTATTCATTTAAAGCCAAGAACATAAAGAACATGAGAGAAAATTTTCAGATTACAAGGAAAATATTACCATTTACAACGCTCACTTTTCCATCAATTCCGTCGGCATTTTGGGAATATGATATGCAGTCGAATTCACATTGCTCCCGTAAATGGGCTTTTTACAGGTATTGTATGCTGTTTTTGTTTTTCTATTTGGATAGATGGGCAGAAAGCACATTGGCCATAAGCATGGCTGCTTATTTTATTGCTTATCTCTTATATACCCAGTATTTCCCGCACCTGGATTTTCCGAGAAAATAGGATATATTGCTGTTTCTCCCTTTTCGGGATGTAATCTCCCTAATCTAATGAAAAATGGAGGTGGAATGGGGAAAAGGAATGAGTCCAGAGTTCTATAGCTGGAAAAATTTCACTGAAGTTGAGAAGAAGTATCAAGTGACCTGAGAACTATGTTAATTGTGTTTTTGTTCAAATAGCTTCCTCCTTCTGGCAATCCTTCTCCACTCTTCTTTTCACGAGACCTGTCTTCCCAGTCCCCAATTTTTGAAACAACCTGATAGCATGACTCACATATGTACCATGCTCTTCGGTGGCAACCAATTTATTTCCGCAATTACTGTTTAACCTCCGCATTATTTCAAGAATAGGAATGTGCACCAAATATAAAAAAGAACGAGTCAAAATATGATGCATTTCTGATATAATTTAACTTTGTCAATCATGGTGCCGTCACTTTTATCGATTCATCAACAAATCACGAGTTCCAATATTAGACCGCATCCAAAAAGCCATGAGATTTTTACTATCACAGCATAATTTTACTTGAATTAGCAAAATTATATTACTATCATTTCTACTGATATATCCAATGATGAAAGTAACAAGAATTACACGCAATAATTAGGAAAGTGGGTATGTGCCCATTATGTTGTATTTTACACGCTAGTTCACATAATATTGTGCATCTTATTCTATGCATAACAGTAAGAAATTGATAGATGGCGAACTTAACCAAAAGTTCTGACTTAAGCTAGTAAAAGAAAGACATTTTTCAGATTCAGTGCACAAAAATATATGATGCGCCATCAACAAAACTTGAAAAACATGGTAGAACCGTAAAAATGCATAAATGCCTGTGTTAAATAGTATTATAGACCCAAACAAGACAAGAGAGAGACTGGAAATTCAAAGTGCACAAATCTTTTAGCTCGAATGTTTCTGCCTAGAAAGAAAAAGACCATTATTATTATTATTATTGGTGGACTACTATTACTTTCGTATAGCATAATTATCAGATAATTTGAAATGGTTTTTAAATCTGAAAACAATTGAGTAAAGATGTCTTTAAAATGCAAAATAATGATCACTGTGAATAGCTATCCGTTGTAATATTTTAAGTGGAGAGAGTTGGCGGATTTAGGGTATTCAGCCAATCAAAGATGAAAAATTCATCCATAATTGCAGCTTTTCCAGGGAAAGTCTGCAATATTGCAGTTTAATATTACATGATTACTGCAGTAGATAAGAATTTAAAACATCCAATATTTTTCATGGTGAAACAAAACCCAGTACTGTTCCACAAACTTTTTATTATTAGCTGTCAACAAGTTACCATGTCTATATTGTCATTATCAAGACCAACAGAGCAATAGCGTACAACATCCAGCATTATATATCCAACAACAGTGCGGGGGAGGGAGGGGGGACCCAAATGGGGAAGAGGGGGGTTGGGCAGGTCGGATGGAGGGTCAAAACAGAAGAGTATAAAATCTGGGGGGGTGGGGGTAGATAGAAGGTTAGGTGGTGAGGAGGTTCATGGGGGGGGGGGGGGGGGAGGATTGTCAAGAAGTCAGATTTTGAAACAGCAGAAAAAAATTAGAACATTTGAATGCAGTCATATCATTTAAAATGTTGGCATTACGTGCAAGAGTGCATTTGGTGATTTCTAAAATATCCATTTTAACACTTTTGTCATGTACATGTAAAAGTGTTAAAATGGATAACCGCCACTCTTTTGGCGGGATTCTTTGAGGTGCTTTCATTGGCCACCTTTCCTACAGTCTTCACAACCTCATCCCCAAACACAAATACCGAGTGTGTTTTTACTCCCCGACCTCCCTAGGGAAAGTGATTTTTAACTCTAAGGACAAAGTGCATCCTGAAGACAAAAGTGGTGTCTATGCCCTGACATGTGATGAGTGCAACGGTGTGTACGTCGGTCAAACGGGCTGCAAATTTAAAACTCATGTTGATGAACACAAAAGAAGTGCCTGTTTGATAGACTCCAAATCCCATTTTCCTGAATTAGGATGGACTTCCTAGATCTTACAATGGAAATTAGAAACCACTCACATTGGTTTTCAATTTTTCAAAAAAGTACGTTTACAGATGTTGTTATTTCAAAAGATTCTATTCACCATCACTCCTACAAACTGACCACTTTTCATGCATAATTACATCGTCTTCTTTCCATACCTCTTAGTAAAATAGATTTCGAAAAGGAGGTGAACACGATTAAACTCATAGCGTCGCGGAATGGTTATGACAAAAGTATGCTGGACTCACTGTTGGAGAGTAAACGAAAGGAGAGGACTCTGTCGTCACTGACAAACCTCTCCCCAGCACCACGGTCAAAGGAACAAATTCACCATTTTTAGGTCAGCTATCTTATAAAATTGGAACAACATTTTCTAAGGATAATTTTAAGTTATGTTTTTATAACCCCACTACCTCCAGTAAACTGTTTTTTAAATTCAAAAGCTCCTATGAATGATAAAGAAAAGTGTGGTGTGTACTCTCTGAAATGTAAAACAAATTATTGTAATTGTTGTTATGTTAGCCATACTGGGAGAAAATTTTTCATAAGAATTGATGAACATATAAAGTCTTTTTTAAATTGTGACGACAAATCTATGTTTGCAAAACATATGTACATCTATGACCACTCATCCAATTTTAACTTAAAAATTTTACAATATTTGACAAAGGCAAAAAACTGGATTTTGGAGAAAATTTTTTAATAGTTGTATATTCGAAGTTGTTTGGTGAATATCTAGTCAATTACCTCACCTTTCCTTAACGTCCCTCCTCCAATTTCTCCATGTTTCCGGTGCAACCGTGTGGGTTTGTTGGCACTGCTGCCAGCGAAACTGTTGTCATCACCAACAAACCCACGCGGTTGCACTGGAAACATGGAGAAATTGGAACCTGAACACCGCGGAAACCTATGTAGTCACGTCCCTCCTCCTCTCTTAAAAACCTTTTCCGATGACCCTGAATAGACATCCTGCAAATGAGTACCCAACGTCAACTCCTCCCCCAATCCTGCTTCTATATTTTACCCCACCTACACCAACCATCAATATAAAAGCCAGGCTTGCTGCTCCTTAGGTTAGACATCTCTTTATAGTGATGAGTAAGCATTGAAACTGGTCGAGAAAGAACGAAAAATACAACTGCTGTTTCAATTATCACATTGTGTCTGGTTGATTGCACTCTGAGCTGGCAACTGAATTAGCTCCCATTCTTTCCCTCTTGCATTACCATCGTGGTATGGCGTGCCATCTTCGAGTGTCTCTCGAACTCTAGGACACGTTCTATGTATTGGATAGCTCTGATGTCATCGCTCAAATGGTGGCCTCTGCCAATGCTGTTTTCTCTTTTGGTTTGCACTTGCCGCTTTGTGTATAGCCGTGAAAATAGAGAGTTGAATGCCATCTGTGAGTAATCATTTTAATTGAGCGATGCTCCGTTCTGCAATATTTCCCTCATTTCCAATGTCCTCTTCTCTTGCAGTCTTCTGTGGTGACGAGTGTTTCCTCTCCAGAAGGAAGTTGCCAGCAGTAGCAATCACGAGGAGAACATGAAAATCATTTCCTCCATTGTCTTTATGATGGCAATTTGATTTTAAAGTATGTTTTAGACACATTTTTGCCATTGGTTATATTTTTAAATTGTGTCGTAGTTGCAGAGATGCCAGTAGAGTCTATATTTTACCTATTTTTTATTCTGTTTTCTTTGGATTGTATAGAGAAATGAGGTCATCAAGGATGGGTATGCCCTGTAGGGTGACAATTTTTATTTCTATGATCTTAATTAAGGGAAATCTTTTCAACTGTTCTTATGTTTTTTGGAAATTGGATGATTATTTCTTCTTTTGGGGGATTATTCTTTGTCTCTAAATTAGATTTATGATTTAACAAACTCATTCCTTGAAACTATAATGCATTTGGTTTGAAGTATTTCAGAATACATGTGATATAATGAAGCTTTATTTTTGGAGTTTTTTTTTATGGCTTTGCATCAAAAATGGTCTCTATAAACTCTCATGTGTGAGCCGTCTGCCTCAGCAGCCCAAATATCTTGGCTGTGAATAGAAAGCACTTACTCATGCTTTACAAGAGTGTGTTGCTAGCTGTGAAATTGATGGAGTTTTAATTGTGTGGTCGAGAAAAATGGGAAATCGGCGTATCCTACTTCATATTAGTCTTTTATTTGTGATGCCTTTTCATAAATTAGTTATTTTGTGTGCAAGGGGCTGGGAGTATATTTTAGTTTTAAGTGCTAAGTTGCTCTTTCTCCACTGTTGATACCATGCTCCTGTTACGTTGGGCATTGTGCTTAATTGCTAAGTCAGTGGTGTCTCTTGTAGCAGATTCGATCTGCCGATTATAGGCATTCATTGTGCTTTGCCACTTCATGGTTTACAAGCTCACTCACAAGTTTGTATACGGGTGTGTAAGGTGTGGAGGTTGTCAGTGATGCAGTGTTATTTATGGAACAAAAACAGAAGACTGATTTCAGCTTTAATGATATTGATAGACTGGATGATGTGCGTACTGTTTATCCTTCATTAATTTTTGCACGAAACCTGTGGTAATTTAATCTCCTAATGTAGCTGCCAACAGGGGGTCAGACGTGAGCGTAAGTTGTCAGGCGGGTAAGTTGAGTGCAACATTTGTGGTTTGCGAGGGAGGACCTCAAGTATTGGACCATTGCCAGTGTGGAGGCGTCTGCAAGTGGAGAGCATCTGTTCCGCGATCAGAGATAAATGCCAAGTTCAACAAGCAGTGGTTTGTTGTCACCTATCACGGGCACCTTACTCTGTTAAAATCTGAGTTCGTGAAGCTGGAAAACTTCAATTTTCTTTGTGTTTTTATGTTCATTTAGGAGAGCTGGTTCATGTATGGTGGTCATATGCTCATCTTTTTGCAGATCAGTAAGAAATCTAATTGAGCACTCTATCTGGAACTGAAGCTTAATACCGAGAGCTGTGATAACATCGTAGGGTATAATTCAGCAAAAATCAAAATTTGTAAAATTTAAGATAGAAGTAATTTCTTTTTTTCATGAATAGGCAGCCTAATTTTTTTATCAATATCCAGTTGATGAGGATTGCGTGAGCTCTATTCAAAATATGCAAAGCATGGTCTAACCAGGTATGCGTGTTGCTGAAGATCACCCCTTTGTTTTCAGCCACGAACAAATAAGGTGTACAATTTCCCTCAACCTCAGGCAATTGATCATCATTTAGGTCGTTTAATAACCAATAACTTCGGATTTCATTTCGCTACCATCCATTTTCTTAATGTTATGCCATGCCCATGAAATGTCATGATATGTGTGCATTTATATTTCTAATGGTCTCACAGAAATCTTGTGATTTAGGAGGGGCTGTACATTTGGAAATTGTCTGCATGCATAGTAGCCTACTTCTCCGAATACAGCCCCCCCCCTAATTTTGAGGCTTGAGTTTTGGAAAAAAATTTAAAAATGGGCTTGAATATAGTCCCCCTTTTTCTTTTACCACTGGCATTTTTGGAAAAAAAGGGGGGACTATATTCAGACTAATATATATGCCGGCTTTGGTGGCGGCTGGGTAAAGTCCTCGCCTGCCAAACCAAAGGTCACGGGTTCAAGTCCCTGCCTGGGTAAGTTACCCTTATCCAGGGCATGGCTATGTGTGAATGTCCTTCATTGTTAATTCCCCATTGTAAAGGTCATGAATGTGCTGTTTAAGGGGTAGTGGAAATAAATAAATAAAAAATAAATATGGTACATTTGCACCTTGTGATGCGTTTCAAGGAGTCTGTGTCTCATTGGAAACACCTTTGTGCTGCTGTTGGGACATTTATAATGAATGGAAATAATCCAATTTCAGCTAAGAACAAGAGAAATTCAGGGTTTTCATTTTTGTTACAACAGCACATGATTTTCCTAGCCTAACCTGATTTTTCTTGCAATTTTCCTGTTGATTTTTTATTAATCTTAATAATTTATTTTTTACTCTCATTGGAAACACCTTTGTGCTGCTGTTGGGACATTTATAATGAATGGAAATAATCCAATTTCAGCTAAGAACAAGAGAAATTCAGGGTTTTCATTTTTGTTACAACAGCACATGATTTTCCTAGCCTAACCTGATTTTTCTTGCAATTTTCCTGTTGATTTTTTATTAATCTTAATAATTTATTTTTTACTCTCATTGGAAACACCTTTGTGCTGCTGTTGGGACATTTATAATGAATGGAAATAATCCAATTTCAGCTAAGAACAAGAGAAATTCAGGGTTTTCATTTTTGTTACAACAGCACATGATTTTCCTAGCCTAACCTGATTTTTCTTGCAATTTTCCTGTTGATTTTTTATTAATCTTAATAATTTATTTTTTACTCTCATTGGAAACACCTTTGTGCTGCTGTTGGGACATTTATAATGAATGGAAATAATCCAATTTCAGCTAAGAACAAGAGAAATTCAGGGTTTTCATTTTTGTTACAACAGCACATGATTTTCCTAGCCTAACCTGATTTTTCTTGCAATTTTCCTGTTGATTTTTTATTAATCTTAATAATTTATTTTTTACTCTCATTGGAAACACCTTTGTGCTGCTGTTGGGACATTTATAATGAATGGAAATAATCCAATTTCAGCTAAGAACAAGAGAAATTCAGGGTTTTCATTTTTGTTACAACAGCACATGATTTTCCTAGCCTAACCTGATTTTTCTTGCAATTTTCCTGTTGATTTTTTATTAATCTTAATAATTTATTTTTTACTCTCATTGGAAACACCTTTGTGCTGCTGTTGGGACATTTATAATGAATGGAAATAATCCAATTTCAGCTAAGAACAAGAGAAATTCAGGGTTTTCATTTTTGTTACAACAGCACATGATTTTCCTAGCCTAACCTGATTTTTCTTGCAATTTTCCTGTTGATTTTTTATTAATCTTAATAATTTATTTTTTACTCTCATTGGAAACACCTTTGTGCTGCTGTTGGGACATTTATAATGAATGGAAATAATCCAATTTCAGCTAAGAACAAGAGAAATTCAGGGTTTTCATTTTTGTTACAACAGCACATGATTTTCCTAGTCTTAGGGGTTTGCTTGCTAAAAGTAAACAGCTCAAAAGCAATTCATGTAATGTACAATACTAGTCAATTAATTTATTTGCTGTGAGATAATCCATAGTTTGTTGGAAAATTATCTTACCTAGGGATTTTTGAATGTCACGAAATATGGCTGAAGGATGGTAAATATCCGGAAAAGAGGGATTTTTAACTTAAACCCAAGCAGCACCTGATAGCATGAAATGCACATTATATTTGCCTTCATGCCCCAATGAAAATTTTGTATACAATTTGTATACAGGATATATACAATGTACACATTTTATATACAATTGTATACAGTTGTATAGAATGTATAACATGTGTAAATTGTATAGAATGTAGGTATACAATTTTTATACAGAATGTGTACAATGTGCACATTTTGTATAAAGCTGTATAAAATATGTACATTGTATAAAATTTACACTTTTTATGTGTACATTTTTATTCAATGTATAGGTATGTGTACATTAATGTGTATATATACCCTGTAGACAATTTACTCAAGTGAATACAATGTTCACAAATTTATACAAAATTTTGCATAAATTGGTTTACATAAAGGTTCTGTTTGAAAGCTTTGCAAAAAACAACTTCCTTGATAAGAATGAAACTGGAAGCTTAGTAATTAAAGTGTTATCAAGTGGCAATGCTTACTTTGGAATAATGTTTTAGGAAATTAAAATATCAGCTGAGAGACAAGATCGAAGGGATTCCACACATAATTTTCAAGTAAACTTCCATTTAGAGTGTGCAATGATTAAAATTTGAGGACGAATCTGGTAAATTTTAAGGGCTGACTTATCAGAAATATTATCATTCCCCAAAATAAGACACGAACAGCTACGAAACTGCAAGCTAACACAGAAAATATGTGCTTTTCATAATGGTTGCAGCATGGATAACAGTTGCATCAAATTAAATCATAGAAGATGGTATTAAAAAGAAAAAATCACATTTTTCATATTCATATATAATGTACACACACATCCACCCAAGCAGCATCAACTCTCTGTGGTTTTAAAACTTTTTCATGATCCACTGGAGCGATAGAACATATGAGGTACTTCTTCCAGCGGTAGATATTACTCAAGTCATCAGTCCGAGTTTTCCTATTTCTGAGGGCTGATTTTTGAACTCCCGCCTGTGAATTATAGTTATTGATCTATCGACTGCATTCGATTCAGTTGTATATTGATTACCACCATCGATACAAGATGTCCGCGCGCTGTTCCCGGTCACATTGTGAAAAACAACAACAATTTGCATTCTGAGCGTGTGTGTTACCTTAGTTATTTTGGTTTAATATCTCTACTTGTGTTACTGTCACCCAATTTGAGTTGCAGTCATCTGCATTGAGCTGCGAATCAATGGTTTTCTGTCAGTGTGGTGTTTTGTTTGCCTTTTATGGAATCTCCCACACAGGGATGCCGACTTACAAAAAATATTGGGAAAAATCTGGGGATCTTGCCCCGGGAAAGTTTTTTAAGTAGTGAGTTTTAAGTTTTTTAAGCATTGTACAACAGTCGTAAGATCAACATTAGAACCCTGATAACTCGAATCTCGATATCTCGACACTCCGAGGAAAATCAACAAGCCTGACAAATTTTTTTCTCACACCCATAATGAATTTTTGAGGGGGCTCGGGCCCCCTCAGGCCCCATGGAGACACTGCTCCCACATCTCACGAAAGGGTATCAACCGAAAGAGTATAAACTTTTTTCACATCATTAGAACCTGGGTGAGTAGATTTTTTACCAATATAATTCATATTAGGCAGTCTATATTCATAATATCGTGAACCATTTTTACCAAGTGGATTTGGGGAATGAGAGTTGTTTGCGCAAATATCTTGTAGAGTCGAGTTTAAATTGTAACTACTTATCATATAGCTTCATTATGCCAAAGCCAATAGCTTGCTTTTTATCAAATGATATGCTCATTGTGAAAGCGCGATTCTTCTCAGCTGGGATATCTACAATATAGATAGAATAGCCTAACCAGTGGCATAGCCAGGAATTTCGTTTGGGGGGGTCCGAAACCAGGGGGGAAAATTTTAGAAAAACAGGATACTAAGTAATGGGTTTTAAACTTATTATAACACTTATAATAATCGAAAAAACTTCAAAACTGTTAAATTAATATGTTGTAAATTCATTTTTTTTCAATATTTTGTTTTCTTTTATAAAGGAAAATAATTGTGTTTTTCTATTTCGGGAGAGGGGGGGGGGGGCTGTACTCGGAGAAGTAGGCTACTATGCATGCAGACAATTTCCAAATGTACAGCCCCTCCTAAATCACAAGATTTCTGTGAGACCATTAGAAAAATAAATGCACACATATCATGACATTTCATGGGCACGGCATAACATTAAGAAAATGGATGGTAACGAAATGAAATCCGAAGTTATTGGTTATTAAACGACCTAAATGATGATCAATTGCCTGAGGTTGAGGGAAATTGTACACTAGGGCGGATCGCAAAAATCGATTTTTTTCAAATCCATCTGGCCCAATGAAAAAAAGTTGTGGAACCGATCAAAAATAAGGCCTGAAAAATTTGAGACCTGTACGTGAACCCCTGACCCTCGCTCAAATGCAATTTAGGGGGGGAAGGTCAAAATTCGAAAAATGTAATATTTTATGGTCATTTCCTATAGATTTTGCCGAGTTACTGTCCTACAGGGCAAATATTTCGTGCATTTTGATGTATCTGCCACCGTTTAGCCACAAAATGCCTAATTTGAGTCCGCGTCCGCGAAGAAAACATTCCACCGCCCACGCAGCGTCGCGGATACCAGAGCCGCAGGCCGATCCCTTCCCCTCCACGCTCGCTTCTCCCCCTCCCACGCCTCTAATACAGCAAAATTCATCCCGCGCATGCTGCTAGGAGGTCGTTTATCTTTGATAATATAAATCAGAAGATGGTAGAAGGTAAAAAACGATGCGTAGTGAGACGACTTGTCCCTTATTTATCGCCTCCTCGGCGTTAAACAAATCGATGTTACCAACTTTTAGAGAAGTGATGAAATATTTTTATACCTGCTCACGCAGGAAAGGAGACTACGGTCTATGAAGACGCCTCTCGAGTGACTATGAAGGTGTGCGAACTATGGTGACGCTTCCCTTCCATTATGTGTGTGACTAAATGGATTTAGTGGTACCACAGGAAGTACTAAAACTTACGGAAAATGCGAATAGGCTAAAAGTAGGGTTTTTGTTGAAGTACAAAACTCAAGCACTTTTGAGGGAACATTTGAAATCATGCGATACTTTTGCGTGTAAGTGATAGAAGGAGCACAAGGTTCCCCCTAATGAATAAGTATATTGAGATACCAGCGGACGAAACTAAAGATGATGGCTGCTGGATTGAATCCTAAAGAAACTCGACAACTGAGAGAAAAAAAAGGGAATCGTCGGAGAGCGTTGAGTCGACATCGTCAATTCTTGTATGGGTAATCTAGGGAGGAGGTTGAGGGTAATCTAGGGACCCAATTTGCGTTTCTTCAAGGATGCGTTTGCGAACCAACCCGAGATTTTTTTTAATTGCTGGATTTTAATATCGACGTAAAGGACTACCCGATGATGATATATTGGAGAGAGACTCCGGTTCCTTCGGCTATATCTGAGCTTAGCGCTGTGGAATTTAAAAATCTATTGATGAAAATTCAAATTTAAATTTCAATATTCCTTTTATTATACATACGGACGAGAGATTCGCGAAAGAATTTACCAAAACTTTGTTGACAGCAGCAAAAGACGAGGAATGACACTAACATAAGTAATACAGACTTGAAAGCAGGTAAGTGAGTAATTCCTTCGTGATTGTTCCTCACTGGACGATGCTGATACACCAAATATTAGTAAGACTAACGAAGAAAGACGCACTTAATGTGAATTTTGGTGCATCTGTGGCGTTCGAGAGGGGAGCGGGGAGGGAATGCCGGCGGCCTTCACCCTTATTCATCTATTTAGTCACAGCTGTCCGACAATACCGGAATATAAGTGAATAACCTAAGTTCCCAAACCTTCAAAGCCACTCGAGAGGCGTCTTCATAGACCGTAGTCTCCTTTCCTGCGTGAGCAGGTATAAAAATATTTCATCACTTCTCTAAAAGTTGGTAACATCGATTTGTTTAACGCCGAGGAGGCGATAAATAAGGGACAAGTCGTCTCACTACGCATCGTTTTTTACCTTCTACCATCTTCTGATTTATATTATCAAAGATAAACGACCTCCTAGCAGCATGCGCGGGATGAATTTTGCTGTATTAGAGGCGTGGGAGGGGGAGAAGCGAGCGTGGAGGGGAAGGGATCGGCCTGCGGCTCTGGTATCCGCGACGCTGCGTGGGCGGTGGAATGTTTTCTTCGCGGACGCGGACTCAAATTAGGCATTTTGTGGCTAAACGGTGGCAGATACATCAAAATGCACGAAATATTTGCCCTGTAGGACAGTAACTCGGCAAAATCTATAGGGAATGACCATAAAATATTATATTTTTCGAATGTTGACCCTCCCCCCCTAAATTGCATTTGAGCGAGGGTCAGGGGTTCACGTACAGGTCTCAAATTTTCAGGCCTTATTTTTGATCGGTTCCACAACTTTTTTTCATTGGGCCAGATGGATTTGAAAAAAATCGATTTTTGCGATCCGCCCTATTGTACACCTTATTCGTCCGTGGCTGAAAACAAAGGGGTGAAACATAACAGTAACATAACAAAGTATAACCTTAAGCCGTACGTCACTCTTTAATGTAAACATGAAAATCTATCCTTAAAATCTATGAAGAACTTTAGGTATTGGAGGAACCTAATTTGCCCACGGTTAGGCCAAATACGACGAGTTCGTGTGAATCTCCCTCGTGAGATGAGACCACGGTGGCAACCTCAAGTGCGACCATGCATATATCAGTATATTTTGGGGACCTCTACGGATCATGTGACACTCCATTTTTTCACTAGTCCGCTCTTCCCAAAGTCTCCAGTTCCGTAGAGAAACCCGATATCCCCGCAGGTGTTTCTATGTAGTCGGTACCCCAATTCATTCATCGAGAAAAATATCAGATTATTATGTCCGAGGATAGTTGCACATCTCACTTGCCTGATTTTGTTAGCTAAGGGGTATCTAATGCCGTGGGAATCAGTGCCAAGTAGTTCTCCCAGGACTGGAAGTAGGGAAGGAAGCGTTGTTAAAGAGGGGAAGTTGCGCGCAAAGCACAAATATTCTCCATATAAAATATTTTTCCTCACATAAATGCATAGATCGCGAAATCCTTCGTTCACCGTAGTAGTTCAGTGAATGCTGGTTTGGTTAGTGAGAGATTTTCATTCTCTTTGAAGTATTAATATGATACGTTCGTTTACAGAAGCGGTGCGAGGAAAAGAAATGAGAAGAAGAAAAAACTTTTATGTTAATAATATTTCAAAAAATCTTCAGTGCTTGGCTGAACAAGGACAGTGGTTCCTGTATCGATTTACTACACAATGAGAGTTCGAATAATGATTCAGGTACGTTGGAATATTCGTATTTTAATTTTAATAGTTTAAACAATACCGTCTTGTGACGCGCTTCGAGTGAACTTTCTGTGCTGTTCTTTTTTCTCTCCATAAGTGCGTTCTCATAATTTTTAGTTCGTTTTGTTCGTGTATTTTAATTTTTCGTGCTCTTAGTTTCTATTTTCAGTATATGTATTGGGCCAAGGGCAAACAAAGGAAAGAAACGATCTACTATTTCACAACCTACAGTGATACGCGTGATACCAAATGGCGGGGGTTTGGGGAATTCTCCCCTGCTTGCGAGATTTTTAAGACCCAAAAACGGCAGTTTTTGCCAAATTCTTTGATAAATAAAGACACTACCGTGCACATGTAGTAGGCCGTTTTGTTAGTAAAAGTTTTTGGTGGTCATCTACGTATGCATACTACCCCCAAGCTGCCTCAATAGGCGTGTGGCGGGGGATGTCAGGACACCCGCCGTATTCATCTGTAATGGAAATGTTCTAACGAAATTACGCCTAGCAGTTTTAAAAGTCATTTGTCGTGCGTGGGAGATAACGAATTCCAGCACCTATCCGTTCGCCTAAGTATCTCCATTATTTATCGTTTTTGTCGTACCTGGAAATTAAGTGGGGTTCTAATATGATCTACGTGTCACTCTTAAAGGTATCCATACTCAATTACTCAAGCTATCTAAGCCTAGAGCGCAGCCTCTGAGTCTAGTTCAAACCAATTCGGTTGACGTCTGCATAACGCTTTCTGCTTGCCCGTAGCAGTTTTTGTTAATTGTAGTCATTATGTGTTCAGGGACTCGTAAAATATACAGACAAAATACTGTAAAAAATGCCGACCTAACTGTATATTACAGTAAAAACTACAGTATTTTTTACTGTGAGATACAGTAAAACGATACTGACAATATAAATAATCACAACTGTATTAATGCAACCAACTTCTACACACTAAACGAAAGAAATAAAAATTAACAATGATGGTCAACTCTACACTATTGACATTCTTTAAATATTGCTGATTTGACGCGAAGCCGAACTTGAATTCAACAGTCTACCCGAAAACTCCCTTTTTGTGGCAGATGAGCTGGGGTTTGAAATATCAACTTGGAGAACATGCGTACGTCAAATAAACAGAAGCAACGCGCAAGCAGAAAATACAGAAAAATAGTTCAGGAGATCAGTTTCATTACTTTTTTGAATCATTTTATTTCAGAGATATATTTAAGATGGGCAGTGGAGGTTTCCGTGGAGTCCTTCCTCTTGAAGACCTCATTCCCTCCGAAATATCAATATTCGCGACTCGTCAAAAACTGCTACGGGCGTACAGAAAGCGTTACTTTTTTAAAATCAACTTTTCTAAAATAAATATCAAAATCAAAATAAGTTAAAATATTAAAAATGTTTCCTAATATGTTACCTGTTGTTTTCTTCTCCTCTCGACAGTTTTAATTGGCCAGCTGAATTAAACATAATCGTTAAACATAATCCTTTAAAAAAATAGTTTGAGATATGTTTGTTAATTGAGGCTTCAATTTTTCTACAAAATTAGTATATCAATTTTTGCACTAGTTTTTATCTACACTTTAAAACAATAACCAACGAGTATGGATAAAAGCGACATACTTGTGACTACATCTTTATGTCATGCAAAATTTAATTAGACTTAGTT
This sequence comes from Ischnura elegans, assembly GCF_921293095.1. Lineage (NCBI taxonomy): Eukaryota > Metazoa > Arthropoda > Insecta > Odonata > Coenagrionidae > Ischnura > Ischnura elegans. The sequence goes on from NC_060247.1 coordinate 144,663,105, forward strand.
AACGCATAGCAACCATGTCTTTGTCTGGCCCCAAAATGTTCTTCGAAATATTTTAAATTTTCACTTTTTCTCTTTAAAAGTGTTATTAGTAGGGGCACCAAATTTTCGCGAAACGCGAATTATAACGCGAAATTTCCAAGGCTGCGCGAAATTCACTTGGTTCCACGAAATTTCGCGTTTAAGCACTTTTTCTGCGAATTTGGCGCGATATTTTGTACCATTGCCGATAAAAAATACCCCGTCACTTCAAGGTCTATTTATGAACCGGTATCAAGAACCGATCGCATAAAGTCGGTGCTTTGCAACCGGCTCGGAACCGTGGCGAGGATTTGAATTTGGCGCCCAAATCCGAAATGGTCTGCAGCGTATTCATGGCCAAAAAGTGAAAATATAAAAAAATACGCATATATTACTTTCCGATTTTATGGCGTCCATGTTTTTTTTCTTTTGAGAGTTGCTTGCTAACTGGCGCATTTAAAGGTTCGTCAGTTTGTCGCTCTCGGCAGCATTGTAACATTCTGTAGCCGCGGCCACGTAGGCCGCTTTTAAACAATCTGACTTATCGCCTGCCGCCGTCCTCAGCACGGTGACGTTATATCAATTGATGACGGCCTCTATGGATGTCTCCAAACGAGTCGAATCGCGCCGTCGACGGCACGGCGCCCATTTCAATCCGGCCCGGTGATGCGCCGTCTACGAGGTGAAATATACATTATGCTACATTGAGGCCGCTTTCAGACGAAACGACCTTTCGCCGGCCGCCGTTCACGTGAAATTCAGGCGGCTTTCTGACGAGACGACTCTCTGCAACGCCGTGTGCCATCCCAGGAAAGAAAAACTGATTTCCAACAGTTTTGAACCTCATTTGAATCTGATCTGAATCCTTAAAATCTGATTTGACTCTGTCTTGACACTGATTTCCACTGGTTTCCAACGGACAGGAAATGGAAGGAAGTGATTTGAATCTCATTTCCATCGTAACTAGTTTCCAGCCGTCTTCCACATGGACTGTATTGACACTGAATTGAATGTCATTTGAAACTCTTTTCCTTATTTATTGGCTTGGAAGTGTTTTCCACAAGTGCTTTCCAACAGAGTTGAATTGTAGAATGAATTTGAAATTCTCTTGAAATGAGTTTCTTATAAAAACCTATCTCACACAGGCTTTACGACTGCGTTGATTGGAAAATTACTTCTTCTGAGGTGTCAATGAGTATACTAAGTTCAAAATCATGGTCAGAAATTAAAATTATGACAAAGAGGAAATATGTACCTTGCCGTCTTGCAAAAATTCACGGGTGATGAAAAAAATTTACTGTACATCATCCACATTTTGTATTGTGCATCATTTCACCTGCTGGAACTCACCGGGCATGAAATTTAAGTGGCTAATACGGCTTAAGCACTTTTAAACCTCACTTTGCGACTTCGCCTTAAAAAAAATATAGCGGGCATAGTGCTGCCACCTAACTACAAAAGATAGCAAACCAAAGTAGCAACGCCGATACGCCGATTCCGTTCTGAATGTTTACGTGCTTGTGGTTCTGTTTTGTGCTAAAGTAATAGGGCGTGGAGAAAAAATAAGCATATCAGTATTATTTAACCAGTGCTAAATTCCCGCAGCGTTGAATTAAGCCATTCGTGCGTCTCTTCAGTCTTCAAGCGACAGTGGAAGCCTGATGTGATTTCGATCTTTTGTGTTTTCATTGTATAATTTATCTTGTGTCAACAGATTTTGAGCGATTACTAATATTTTTGTACGCAATATGTATAATATGTACTTGCGTTACGTCGCCGAAGAGAACCTACCAGGATTTTCAGAGTATTGTGTATATTGCTGATTTCTTTGTGCTAAGTGAAACGACCGTGTTCATGTATTTTAACATTAATGGCAAGTTTCTGTAGTGTAACATAAAGATATTGTTGGCTTAATGCTGAACCAGAATTATTTTCATAAGTCACGTAAAGAAGTCTTTCTTTCATAAAGGCATCTGAAATATTTTCTAGTGTTGTGATTCTTCTGTTAATCACGGAAAAATTTGTGCTCTTCGATAATTCAAGATTGTGGAATCTGATGTTAGTTGTTATTGTTCTGGTGCAGTGACTGTTCTGTTACTCTTGGCAAAACTTTTGCCTTTCGATGACTTTTCAAGAACTGATAAACAATTACAAAAAGTACAACTAGTTTGTCTAACTCTCCTTCAAATGAGATTTCATCTGTAAATTCTGTTTCCCTAAATTATTTCTAACGCATGAAATTGAGATTTTAAGTGTATTCTGCCTCAGAAGTTTACCAAGTTAGATGACTATGTATTTTCAATTGAATATGTACTTCCAATAGGGTTTGTGCATACTTAATAAATACGTTAATAGAGCCTGTGTTATTTTGTTGTGGTGGGAGACTTACATGAAGTTCATTTTGTTAGGCTGTATTTTGTAAACTTTTTTCAGCTGAGTCTACATCCAGATTGATGATACAGATTTAGTATGTGAAGTTAGAAACGTTGGTTGAGTGCAGCTCTGCGAAACTTGGAATTGGCGGAAATAATTATTTACGCCTCGGGTATCAGCAGTTAACTCATGTATCCGAAGTTAACTTATGCATCAGCAGGTCATAAGGAGGTGAGAATCGAGTCGCAAACAAGATTCAGATAGGTATGAAGGTGGCAAACAGATTCGAAATAGCTTAAACGGGGAAACCGTATTCAAATCTGTTGAACAGTGGATACCAGAGTCAAACCACATTCATGGAAATGAGTAGGAAAACAGCCGCCATGTTGGACCATCACAACTGATTTCCCACTGTCTTCCAACTGATTTCCAGCTGTTTCAATTTTCAAAACAGATTCAAAGGAGAAGGAAATCAGTGCGTCAAACCTGTTGGAAATCAGTGTCAAATCTGATGGAAATCAGTTTTTCCTTGCTGGGATGCCATGGACGGCGCCCGCGGAAAAGCGTTTCGTCTGAGAGTGGTCTTAAGATTGATTCATGTATATATACAGTAATTCTTCAACATACGAGCAAAATGCGTTTCGAGAGCCAACTCGTAATTTGATAAACCTATGCAAGGCGTCGAAAAGGGTGGTTATCCTGCATAATGCAACACCGCATTACAATTTTGCGTTAATTCATGGCCGCTCAGTTTATCCCTTAGACCATTTAAGTAAGTAGACGTGCCATTCGGGCGGAACGCTGTGGCCAACATCGCACGGCGGGGAAGTGAGTGGGATGAGGGAGCGTGACGTCACGGTTGGGACTGCAGACGATATTCCGTATGCGCGCTTGAGATATTTTAACGCTCATTCGCTGCAAAGTCGCCGAAAAGTGACGATATTGGGCACGCAAAATGATTATACACTTAATAAATATATTTTTACGATGAACTAAGGCATTTTATAGCCTTGACTGTGCGCAAAAAGCTAAATAAATCAAGATAAAGCTAGAAGCGATCGTATTAAATAAATTGATTAAGAATGTCATATGTAAACATGGGCGTACCCAGCGAAGGCCAGGGGGAGCAGTTGTCCCCCTAGAAGCAAAAATCGCAAAATTCTTTAAGCAAAATCAGTACTGAATTGGAACGAAAGTATTCAACAAATTTTCTTCAAACCAACGAAAAATGATATGTATTAGTATAAGTTAAGTAACTGAAATAAAACTATTTTTTCAAGGAAATGATCTCATAAACTAACAAAGCGCTGTTATAATGTTCTTCATTCATCTTTTCCATGCTAAAATGTCTCAACTTGGCTTGCCCCCCCCCCCTCCTAGAACATGGCTCCCCCCCCCTAGACCATGGCTTTCCTCCCCCTAGACCATACCTTTTCACCCCCTCTAGGTAAAAAGAAGGGGTCCTGGCAAGTGTCTCGTAATTTTTTCACCGCAAAAACCAGTTTATTGCGATCTCGGTAATCTTCAATAAAAATAATTAAACAAATCGTTTTATTTATAAGCCCAGTACAATGAAGCCTAGATTAACGTATTTACACTGAAAATACGCATTTTGAAAAATCCTACGTGAGATTAAAAAGAAGGCGTGGAGCAAAATCCCACGATATTTCACAAAGGGTGAAGGGAGGGGTCCATAAAAAGGCAAAATTATTTTTGAAATATTCCTTATTACTAGTAGATTAACCTAACGGTTACATTCCTAGAAAATGAATATTAAGACTGTCCCAACGGTCGTGTGTCATTTTTGACCCGTAATTTTAGTAACTTTGCATCGAGCAATATTCATAAAAATTGGCACACTTATGGAGAAAGGTCCTAAGTTTCGTTGAGTTTAAGGAAAAGTTTTACAATTTTGACCTTTTGACCTCGCAATGTGGGTCCAAACCAAAATTTTAATTTGCCTTATGTGGTTTTAATGTAAAAAATCGAGATTGAAAAATGTCTAAATTTCATTGACCAATAATGTCAATTCTTGGGTTTTCGGACACAAGAAACCCGAAAAAAAAACACTTAAATTTACGAAAATTCAACCGTTGACCCAGTAAGGTCACCGTCAAGGTCATAAGGGTGGCAAAAAGAATAGCATACCAACAAAGGTCCATGGATTTTATAGGGCACCCAAGTCATTGATATTGTACAAATACCCGTATTATTCACTAATTGACCTCCAAGGTTAATACGGAGGTCAAAGGCCGTAGAGGTAAACGTCCGGCCATCGTGACACCCAGGTTTCAAACCATATGTTTTTAAGGGTGCCAAAGTCGATTTTTCAGTTAATAGATCCGTATTGTTGATTTGTTGACCACCGAGGTCTCAATGGGGGTCAAAGGTCATAGAGTTAAATGTCTGGCCATCATGACAACCAACGTGTCAAACCATAGGTTTTGAAGGGTCCCAAAGTCGGTTACGCAGTTCATTCATCCGTACAACAATTTATTTTGACCTCCGAAAGTCATAATGGGGGTCAAGGGTCATAGAGATTTTAGTCGACCGCTTTGACTTTCTGACCGCTTTTGATTCAGATATATTAAACTTCATTCGCTACTTCGATTACCAAAATTTTATCTCCCTCAATAACTTCAATAGCATTTTAAAAAAGGTGATTGTTTGTTTTTAAACTCTAGCTAAATTTGAGGATTCTTTTTCAAAACTCTCTTCTACAATTCTAGGCCATTAAGCCTGATATAGAAAGTAGGAATTCATGGTGTGGTATAATTTAAAAATTCTATCTACAGCTGACGAAAGAGGTAACTAGCGCGTTTTACTGTAACCAACTATTTTCTTATACATGCGACTTCCGCATTTTCACAAAATTCGTTCAGCATTTGAAGACGCACAGTGTAATGTAGAAATAGAAATATATTTTAATGACAATATTTTCCACATCTGCGGGCAACAAAACAGCAGCTGTTTGAACGGCCTTATGTATCATGTGCGCTGCAAAACCGATTTGATAACTTGTGATGCACAGACCTTAGATCTGAAGGAATGACTATAAAAAATAGAATGGAAATACATCCTTCTGCTAATGCTAGTTTCTTTTCTTCGTTTTCATAAATTGTTTTTACTTAAAATTTCTGTATTTTGGAGGAAGATAGAGCAGTATTTAAATATCTTTTATGGTCTTGCGTCTCCAAGTGCTTCGAAATATCATACTGCCGTGAAAAATAGAAATTTATCCGTTACATTTCACACATTCTTAACAAATTTCACAGAGTAATCGCGTCTGGATTTTTTTAATAAAATGAGATTCACTTCTTAGATGATCTTTGAATCCACATCCTCTTTTCTTACGTATTGTGACAAGAATATAAAAAATTAAATTATGTCGTAAATTGTTTTAAAAAATTTAATTGAAAACTCTGTAAGTACATACGTACAAAATTACATAAAAATATTTAATAAGTTATTCAATATATTAAATATAATTGATTGTTATAAAGCACATTTATTTTTAAAATTATTTTAATCCAATCCTCTCTTTTTTTCTAATTATAAATATGTTAATAGGTATTATTTATTCCCAGAATTTTCCGTAGCGTACGTAAATCGTAGGTGTCACTTGCAAAGCCGGCGCTAGACCTTTTTCCACCATCGCAAAATATATATAACACGAGAGCTGTCTGCTAAGTAAAAAATTATGCATTTATGAAATAACTAAATTACTTACCTAAATAATATGAATGCTGATTTGTTGACATCCCTTTTTAGTAGCGCTAGCGCGCAGCTCAATTTGCATCGCATAATTGACCGTTTAAAAATTACTATATGCGAAGGCGTTGCCGCGTTACTTCGTGTATGACCGGCAAATTCTTTACACCATGTAACACCTATTTTTGAGTGGTTTGTTTTGGTTTTTGGTGTGACGTAATACACACAATAATAAGCAGCAGAGGTGGAGTGAGGTAATTGTTGGGATTGTTGACGGCGCAAGAGGAAGTAAAGGGGGGACTCGGATTGTGATAGTTATGGCGGACGGGTGTTTCCCTCGCTCCCGAGTATGTATTATTTAAAGTGAAATAAAATATTTGAAAGTAACGTGAAAACGAAGTGAAATTAATTGAAACGTTACATTTTGGCGCCGCAACGTGTAGGGCACGACTTCTCGAGAGGATCGAGACCACGGAACGCCCGAGGAACGAGTCGCATCGTAGAGAGCGGGAATTCAAGATGGCGGGAGTGAAAAAATTTTACGAACTGAAAAAGGTGGATTTACAAAGTTTGTTGAGGGATCGGGGATCGACGACCCAAGGGGCGAAATTTGAGCTGCAGGAACGTTTAAAACCGCTTTTGATAAAAGAAGGGGTAGATATAGAGACACATGAGTTTGAGATGGAGACGCAGGACCAAGGATACAGTGACCTACGGGTGCTACTAAGACAGATGCTAGAAGAACAGAAGAGTCGAAATAGAAAATGGGAAGAAGAACGGGAGAGTCGAGATAGAAAATGGGAAGAAGAACAGAAGAGTCGAAATAGAAAATGGGAAGAAGAACGGGAGAGTCGAGATAGAAAATGGGAAGAAGAACGGGAGAGTCGAGATAGAAAATGGGAAGAAGAACGGGAGAGTCGAGATAGAAAATGGGAAGCAGAACTGGAGAGGCGAGATAGCAAACAAGAAGAAAGAGACAAAAAGTTGGAGGAGACAATGAAAAGCATCAACGAAGGGCTAGCTGCGTTTCGGCGAGAATGTAAGGGGAGAAAGGAAAAACAAGCGGAGGAAGTGCCCGGGAAGATGGCGGACGGACAACGATCCACCACAAAGGCAGCTGGGCTAGATGAGGAAGCAGTCCAACGCATCGTGCGTGAGAGGGACACGAGACCCAGCGTCACGATGGCATCCGCGGTACAGTTGAAGGTCCCGACGTTCGATGGGAGGCATACATCAGGACCCCGTGAGGAGAGTGCGTGGAGGACGTCGGGAGGCGCGTTCCAGCACAACCAGCAGCACGGATGGGACTCGAGGAAGTCGCAGCAGCAGGAGTGGCAGGCGTCGAGCCAGCAGAGAGAGGGACGACGAGACAATGACTTTCGCGGCGATGGATACTTTCACCGGCCGGGCGAGAGATCAGCTGATCAGCGGCCTGCACTAAACAATGTAGCGGAGGCGCGCCAACCCATAGATCTTTTATACAGATCCTATATGAAAGATCTATGCGCCAACCGGAGCGACAGCACTTTGTCAATTCCATGATGGCGGAAGGAAGCAGTCACATAACCGAGCTTGGATCGGCGGGAGAAGGTGACTCTGAGAGGATCGCGAGAATATTTAGGATACGTGAAGGTAACGTAAGAAGGGACGAAGGTCGGGTGAAGAGAAGAAGGAGGAAGGAGAAAAGGAGGAGAGTAAAATTTAAAATGGGGCAATTAGATAAGTGGCGAGAGTGGTTACACCCTGGAGAGACGGTGGAAGGGTGATGTGACAGGAGAAAAGTGAGGGTAAATACATGTGTAATAATTTGATATGGGTGATTGCAGGAGTGTTTGTTGATTGTTTATTAAGTGCATGGTTGGTATTTATATGCTTGGAATGAATGATGACAGTGATGAATGAATGAGTAAAGTGAACGGAGAAGGAAAGTGATAAGTAAAAGAAGTGTGACAAATAGAATAATAAAATGCCAGTGTGTGAAGTGGAGTGAACTGTGTTTATGTGATGGAAAGGGGGAAGTTCAAAACTGAAGGCGTTGGGGCCGCGCCTGTAACCCATAATACTTTGTTTTTGAAGGCTTTGAAAAAGAAAATTGCATGTCATTCCATTTTCTTTTCCAATGGGGCAAATGTAACACCTATTTTTGAGTGGTTTGTTTTGGTTTTTGGTGTGACGTAATACACACAATAATAAGCAGCAGAGGTGGAGTGAGGTAATTGTTGGGATTGTTGACGGCGCAAGAGGAAGTAAAGGGGGGACTCGGATTGTGATAGTTATGGCGGACGGGTGTTTCCCTCGCTCCCGAGTATGTATTATTTAAAGTGAAATAAAATATTTGAAAGTTACGTGAAAACGAAGTGAAATTAATTGAAACGTTACAACCATGACCCTTTTCCTCTCTAAAATTCCCCGTTTACAACTTTTGTACAAGATTTCATGTTTTTATAACGATGTTTCGAATGATGCTAGATCGCTAACGAGATAAGAAAAAAATATGCGGAAGTTTACAAAGGGCTTTGTCTTCATTTTACTGCCACAATATTTTTTCGTCGCTGCCAATGCCGAAAAATGCCAATGTTCATTAATTGTAAGTTCACCAATCCAACCATGGCTGAGAGAATACTTCTCGTACATAACGCAATAAATATTGGTACTTTTAATTGAAAAATCGCGAAGAAAATGGTCAAAATACCGCAGTGATACAGTGAATCCCCATTCGTAGCCATGCGCTACGACGATGAGCGTCCCAACCGTGACGTCACGCCGCTTTAAAAGTGGGTGGGGAAGGAAGGGAGCGGAGGGGAGATGTTGGCCACACGGCGAGACATGGGTAGGGGTGGGGAATGGCGGGTCTAGTTCTTATATGGTCTAAGGTTTATCCAGTGTCGCTGTACCGGCGTGTTGAGCAGTTTATTGTTTAGGTAATAAGAACTGTGACAGTGAAGCATGCAAATAAGTTGTCAATTAAAGTAACAATTTAAGCTAGCCACATCACAGAATGTATTTTGATCTGACTTACAAGTTACAACAAAAAACCTCGTGAAAGAACCAGTGGCTGCCTGATGTAATGAGACACATTGGTCGATCATGCGTTCTTAACAACGTGTTATTTTACTTGGCAAATAAAATTATGGAGGCATTTTTTTACAGAGCTTTCCTGCTGATTAACATCTTTCGTGAAATTATTTTCATTCACTTCTTGAGGTTGTTAATTTAAATTTGCCATTAATTCAGATAATTAGAACTAAGTATCGAGAATCAGTGGGGGAGAACCAGACCTGTATCTATCGAGAATTGAATTCCTTTACCCTAGTCAGCAATGCACAGTTTGGAAAAGAAAATGGATCTTCTCTTAATAGCCTCAACATAATCTGTGCAACTTTTCATGTGTGAGGTCCTGAAGCAAATAGGTTTAAAGACTAATATGAAGTTGTCATTCCTTGTAAACAGTGACCCAGGGAGGAACATTATTACAGCCATGGGAAGATTATTCAACACAAGGTGTATATCGACAGCTGATGTGATGCACTTAAGCACACTCGTTGCTAATGTCCCCATATTATCATTAACAGAAACTCATGAACTTCTTGGCTATTCTACTTTGAAGGATTCTGTTAGATCAGTTCAGGAAGAAGGAGAAGAATTTTCAGTACTTCCACTAATTCTTGCCCTTTAAATTGATTTTCCCCATTTTGTAGAAAATTGTGTGAAAACCCTGTGGATACCTGTGGCAAATGTAGATGCAGAAAGTGGTTTTTCCATGTATGGAAATATAAATAAAAGAACCACTGAACTTCCAAAAAATTCAGAATTAAAGTCAAGTTTGACCAATGGATCTCAATTCCAGTAAAAGAAGGATTCGGCCAATTTTAAATTCCAGAGTGTGCATAATTTCAGATGGCATATTCCAAAAAACTTTTATAGACAGAAGCAATTAGTAGATTAATACACATTTGCAAGTGTTGATATAATTTTTTTGTGTTAGACCTTAAAGACATTTGTTATCAATGTAATAAGTGAAATCCATAGGCGGATCCAGAGGGGGGGGGGGCACAGGGGCACGTGCTCCCCCCCTCCCTCCCCCAGACCCTCAAAAATGTGCAAGATTGTAATATGGTCATTATCATCACCATTATCATTGCGTTCGTTTTGTATTACGAGATATCCTTGTGCCCCCACAGATCAAAATCCTGGATACGGCCTTGCTTGTGCCCCCCCCCCCCCCAGAAAGAAATCCTGGATCCGCCTCTGGTGAAAACGATACGTTTTTTACATCATGCAGGCCAATGAGACATTGAAATTTAGACCACTCAAAAATATTCCCCGTCTGTACTACTCTAGCATTTCTCAAGTGCTATGAGGTTGAAATATGTATATTCAAAGCAAAGAATATTTATGTTATGTGTATCAAACAAATGCTTAACTTATTCCTTTAGCATTTGATTTGACCCTTCTTTATCAAGGTTTTTACCATTAAAATACGTTAATTATGGTAATGAGCATTTCTATTGTTGAAATTATTGTTCTTGGGATAAAAAAGAATAGTTATGACGAGTGAATTTTTATAACGAAACTATTTTTTGTGACGAAATGGTGTTTTTTTGTGGCGAAATTGAAATTTTATGACGAAATTTTAAACCGAAATGGACAGATTTTTATGACGAAATTCACAGTTTTTATTCACCGATAATCTTTGCCTCTAGTTATTAGAAAATGTTATTTTAGGGGTTCATTGATTTCATTTTCAAGGAGCAAATTCACTAAATAGATAACACAGGTCAACAGTGGTTTTGGTGCCGGAGGTTTTAAAGCTGATTCTAAGTATAATTGGGGTGCTGAATCCAAATATGATATTAGTTTTTTCCTATCAGCTCTAGTTTTCTAGATACAGATATGTTGTTATTTACGTAAAAAATGTTCAATATGATGATATTACATAAATAATAAAACCCACAAAATATAGAGACTTGATTTATTTATAGGAATGTTAAATTACCTACAATTACAATAGTTTTACAATACAATTGAATACAAATAGTAACATTTTTTACTGAAATAAAACAATTTAAAGAAAAAAAAGACGTAAAAACGTCACTCAAGACTACGGAAGCTCCTTTTGCGCGATTTTCTTGCGTGCACTTTGTTAAAACAGTCTCGTTTTAAGCACCAGCAGTAATCTGCAATCATATGTTTATTCCATCTTCCTTGGTAGCGATCTTACATTGTTTTGATTTCCTGGTGAAATCATTCGCCTTGTTTTTCACTTGTGTCGCCTAAATTTTCAGGAAAACAGTCTAAGTGACTGTGTATAGTGAACTTTTATGCTAATATTACATCCAAGTGGTTTAAAGTTGAAGAGCATATTGTTTGCCAGCTCAATATAATTTATCTCGCTTGTGATTTCCGAGAAAAATTTTTATTACCTAAACAAATGAAAGCCAACTGTTTTTTTCAATCTCATTCAATGGCTTGACAAAAGCAGGATCCTTTGTAAGTTGTCTGATTTGTGGCCCATCAAAACTACCAGCTTTCAGTTTTTCTATACTTATCTGCTGCATTTTTATTCTAAAGTAGCCGAAGCATGGTCCATCCTTGTCAAGAACCTTTACAAATTGCTTCATTAAGCCTAGTTTAACGTGAAGGGGCGGTAAGGTGATTTTATCCCGTTCACCAAAGACTCAGCAATAATGTTTTTACCCAATAATTAAGTTTTCTCTCTTTGACCACTCCTTCTTAATCCAGTGGTTTGTCTGTCCCTGCTAGCACAGAGGCACCAGAAACAAGGATATTTTGTGTTAATAAATTGCTGCCCAAGAAGAAAGTTCACCAATTTTAAATCTACACAAATCACCTAGCGATGTCCCTAGTATTTTATCTTCTGTAAGGCCAATACCATTGTATCATATTCTTCTTTCATTTCAGTTGAATGAGCGATTGGTATTGAGCCAAACTTGTTAACATTGTGAAGAACACACTTTAAAATACGCTTGGAGCTATCAATGAACAAACGCGAATCACTAGCTTCATATTGCGGTAGTCCCATTCCTTTCAGAAGACCTCTAACGTCTAAACAAAATGTAAGATTGTCTTCTTGAGTAAAGAGGGGTAGCAGATCCTTTTCAATTGTGGGATAAAAATTAATTTTTGTACCTTGTTCCATTAAATTCTTTTCATGCATCCTTGAAGCTAGTAGTTCAGATGCTTCCTTCGGTAAGTTCAATTCTCTAACAAGGTCGCTTAGTTCATCTTGATTAAATAGTTGAGGATTTGTTGATACTGCCTCGTAGTCACTGTCACTATCGTCAATAGAATCAGGAATGTGTTCACATGGCTCATATTTATCCTCACATACATCTCGTAATGTCTGAAATATTAGGATCGGGATTTCTTCTGAATGGGGTACTGGGTGTCTAGCTGAAGGCAAATCTGTATATTTCCATTTGTGGCGATTGTTTCGATTAATTCCCGAAGCATTTACCATGCAAAAATAACAGTCGTCAATATGGTTTGTAGGTTCTCTCCAAACCATTGTCACACCAAACTTTAAACTTTTCCTTTTTCCTGTAGTTCAATACCGCTGATGTTCTGTGCATGTTTTACACTCAACATGCGGTGCCTACTTTTTACCTTGGTCACCAAGCTGAACACCAAAATATCCTAGGTATGCACGTTTCACAAAGTCTGTAATGTTTTTCCTATTTTCTTTTAAAGTATATTCCCCACAAATGTAACAAAACACATCACAATGATTGACAGCTTCTTCGAATTTAGCTCATTTTTAGAGGGTGCTTTACAAAAACTTTGAGAATTTGTCCATTTGTTTTCGGAAATCCCCTTACTGCTTACTTACTCCCGCCTCTCCATTTTCAAAGACACACTCTCTCTTTACCCTATACCCCCTTTTTTACTCTTCTCCACTTATCTGTGATTCTTCCCACGTGTCGTTATTCTACAGTTATGACTAGGGTCCTTTTCCACCGTGGGTTTTCCACATCCCTTAGTTGTATCTTTTCCCACTGCCTCCGCTCTGTACGCCTGTCTCCCCCTTCTTCAAACACGCCAAATCCTCCCCAACCCCTTTCTCAAAGGTATAAAGGTGATTTTCAAAGAATACTGCAGAGTGATTATGAATTAGTTTATTTATAGATTGATTTAAATTTGAAAAATATTTTCTGAAATATATCAAAAATTTGAAAGAATATAACCATAAAATGCGCCGTATCTAAAAAAGTAGAGCTGTTACATAAAAACGGATATCATATTTGGATTCAGCACCTCTAATATTGTTAATATCAGCTCAAAAACTCCCGGCACCAAAAAAAAAGTTTTTTTTTGTTGGCCTGTGTAATAGAACCATAAAACATAATTAAATATTATAAGCTGTGAAGCTCCTACTTTTCATTATATTTTTTCTTACAAAATTTTATCTTGTGTTTAGAGCCAGAATGGCGTCAAAATCCATTACCAGGCATGCAAAGTCCTAAAATTTTCCGGTGGGGGGAGGAGGCGGGTGAATCCTCCGCTAAGGGGGGCCCCATCATGAGGGCCAGACTGCCCCTGGATTCAGTTAAATGCTTGCCGCTCTTGAGAGGTTAAACACTGACTATGTTTCCTTGTTTCCTGCGATAATAACCTTAGAAAATTTATCCAGAAAAAATGTACTATTTTCTTTAGTGGAAATTTTCAGTACTTACTTCTACGACAAAAAGTATTTTGGATTATACTTGCAAATGTATGAAGTATTAACAAGCGGCATTTGCAATCCTGCTTATACTTTGCACGCTATGAAAAAGTGATATTTCCATTTCGCAGAGCACATCACCTCGGTAGAAAGACCAATAATGATTGAAATAATTATGTACCTCTTCCTGCATGATATATCTTTCGAGGTTAGTGAAGGTATTTAGCAGAGTGTCGCTAAATTGTGTTGAAGATGTTACAATAAAAAAGGATAACTACAATGGGGTGGTTTCCTATTATATTTTTATTGCCTAAATCAAAAGATCATTACTCCTGGATGACGTATTTCACGCTTTTAGATTTTTGAATGACGATATCTATTTTTCGCGGTAAAATTAAAAGTGAAAATTTTCAAGCGCGCGAAAACGCGACGGCTAAGTATGAATGATGGGAAAACTCCGTGTGACGTCATTCTGGTTCCCGCTGCCGCAAGTGAGGTGACCTTGGGGCGAGGCTTTGAGCGCTGATACGACGCAGGATGCTAGCAGGTAGCAGAGTACCATGCTAGCTGGTAGCGCTTGGCTTAAGTAATGATTATTTATACCTTATCAAACGAAGAAAACTTTCCGACCTTAGCCAGTTTTAATAGGTGGTTATTAAGACATGTTTCCCTAAGCTCTGTGCCTCATGCATGCATCGGTAACCTCAGACGATGTAAAACTCCTATCTACTCGTATAGAAACTATGTCCCTGTGACGTCACGTGGAGTGGTATCGCATGGGCGCCAATCTGGCATTTATCAAATGAGGATAAAATTGATGATTGCCATTCGTCTAAAATGCATCCCATGGAATAACTAAAACCAAATAATATGTATAATATGAATACACTAATGGTGGGTAAAGAATCGCAATCATTGCCTTTCGTTTTCTTTGAACTACCCTATTGGTTTTCATTTCACTTTAATTTTGCTACATAACCTTTATTTTGCTAAATTAAAATGGCCGTCACTGGATCTTTTGACAGGCATTAATTCATCAGCCTCTCTAACACCCTTCATCATATTTCCTCCAGAATCAAATGTTAGCGGCAGGTAAACTTATTTCAGAAACATGCAGTCCATTCTATTAGGGGCCAGAAACCCCTCGGAAAAATCCATTTGCAGAATAGTGAAAAATTCCCTAGAGGAGAAATCATTCACCCACGCCAGGTTTCGAAACCGGGATACCTCGATTTGCGGCCTATTTCTTTAGCTTAAATGGTAAAATCAAATAAAATACTTATTTTAGTTAAACTTTTTTAAGACAAAATTATTTTAACTACTTCATTAATGCGAAAATTATCTCTAATACCAATTAGATTATCTTTGCGATTTTTTTCTTAAAAGCTTTTGTGGATTTCTCTGCAGTAAATTGGTGCTTACATTCCAATTTTAGACAATTTTCGTTTTATGTTACTAGTTTATTCATTGAGTATCAAAATAATCAATGATTTTAGCATGAGTTTGTTTTAATTGTTGTCCAGGTAAGTATGTGTTTGCAATTTATATTAATGGCTCTCCTATTTTTAAGAATATCAGCGATGAAGCAAGAAATGGAAACGGTGCTAAATTTATTTTGGGGGAGACGTTTTGTAATAATTTAATATAGCTGTAATTAAATCTCGAGTCGTTCTCTTATAAATTCTTTCGCCAAGTCGCTATAGCGACTTCATTGTCGTCGCTATCAAAATTCGCTCTTCGCGAATGTTTACATTCGATAATTGCTCGCCAGACAGAATGAGAATAACTTTTTCGTCGCCAGAGGAACGAAGCGAAGCTTTTCTGGCGAAATAGCTAGCGAATGAAAACGAGAATACGAATTCAGTCACCATTCGCCAATTTTTTCGACAAATCGCGGTGGCTATAGCCAGAAAGAACCAGAATAATGCCTCAGGTCTCCATATATATTGCTAAGATGAAAGCTGGTGTCCCGATTAAAATTTTTGGGATCGAGGCGGATCTCTATTGCTTCCTTAATTATGCGGTCCCAGTAACTTTGTGCGTGGCAAAGGATTTTTGTATCTTCCCATCTAATAGCATGGTCTTCATTAATGCTGTGTTCCACCACGGCCGACTTTTCGGGTTGCGCTAATCTGAAAAATCTTCGGTGTTTTTCGTGTTCGTGTTATTCGGTGTTTTCGGTGTTCCAAGTATTCACCAGGAAAATTAAAATCATCTAAGTACTTTTTCGATTTTCTTATATTTTAGCAATTTAATTTCTAGTTTTGTATTATTAAGGACAGGTCTATTTAGTCTATTTAAACGGTTACTGTCTGCCTTCGGAATTATTTTCAAAATCTTTTCAAAGTTTTCAATTAGATTTTTAGCCAATTTGTTTAAACAACTTATATTTTACGTACATAATTCAGGTTTTGGTATCATTCTTATTATCACTAAAGATTTTAATTTTTGTTACTCATTCCGATTCCAATTTCTGTCCAATAACGCCGCCTTCTCTTTAACTGATTTCTCCGTAACTCCTACACTTCCATTAAGGCAATGTCATTATTGTAAAGAAAATAAAAATTACCTCTCTACATCGCCGCGAACCGCCTCCTCTCCTTCCGCACCGGCCGCCGCGTCACTTACCGAAACAACGCATTGCCTGATCCTCCTCCAGATTTCGTCCGGCGATCCCTCCGCCCTCGGTCCGAATCTGTTACACAAGGCAGCTGCTTCCTGCTTCGGCATGCGATTAACCCAACTAGTGCCCAAAGGTTGCTCCGACGTCGTGGTCCCAGATACTCCGGGTACTGAAGGATAGTGGGTTCTCATCCACCGGCAAATCGGACGCGGTAGCCATGGCCGCAAACCACCAACACTAACACTGGTGCCGAATCAGATAGCGTCAGATCATGCGTACTTAAATTAGTACCCCCTAACTTATTGGTGATTACGTCCTTATATTCAGCGAAAAGGTCCATTATCCTCGTCCTTTCCTCCGTTCATCTCCATTGGCCGAGGTGCAATTCATTGCAAGTGAGCAGAGGGCGGTGGTTGGGATTTCCCGGTGGGCGGAATAAATAGCTTAATACCCCGTTTACACAACGATCGTATCGACGTTGATCCGTACGCGCGTAACCTCAAAACGTAGTGTAAACGCGCAGAGTTAGCATTGTAGGCCTAAGTACCTTTCAGTGCCGAACTTACCGTGATTAGCGCAAGTGCGCCGAGAAAAAAGAGTGAGGAAATGAAGATCGATGCATATACGAGTTTTTCGCGCTGTTGCATTCTTGATACGATAATTGATGTTTCATAAATAGCTCTAATATATCTAAGATATATCGATCGTTAGTAACGATGAAGTCCTAAGAAGAGTAGGAGAGAAGAGAAGCCTCATGAAAACCTTAACAAGAAGACGGAACAACCTTATAGGCCACATCTTGATACATGATAGCCTGTTGAAGACAATCGTCGAGGGACAAGTGGATGGCAAGAACGGAAAAGGAAGACCTAGAACAAAATATGTGGAACAAGTAAAGAGAGAGGTGAAAGAGAAGAAATACGTAGGTGTGAAAAGATTAGCTGATAGGAGAAGTGAGTGTAGAGCTGCGTCAAACCAATCCTAGGATTGTTGACCTGTGATGATGCTGATGAAAAGGTGATGCAAAAGACAGTTCACAGAAATGTAGCACAAACATTTTGACTCTACGGATACAATCAAGGTTCCTCTCACTCCAGCATTATCTCATGCATTAGCCCTTCTCATTTCCAATTTTTTTAAAGTCAGCCGTAACTAACCCATAAAGCACAAACGATCGCAAACTCTGCCATAATGGGCACTTTCTCAATCCCTCCGAGTCTCAATCTATCCGAGACTTAATCCCTCCGAGACTTAATCCCTGCGAAGCGCCAGAGTACGTCGCGCCAGCTAGATTCCGCGCGCCGCAGATTCTCGCGTCCTGTGACTCACAATTATAGTGAATTCATCAACGGTGTCGGCCTCTTTAATGCCAGGTGTGAACTCTCGTTACCCTCCGCCACCACCTCGCCAATCGTAAGGTGAAACGTCAGTGTGAAACCTTTCCCCTCCTCTGCCTTCCCCTCCCCTTTCACGCCTGATTCGAGCGCGGTCGCTATGCTGTAAGCGAGCCGGCCAGCTCTTTCTGCTTTTCGGACCTCGGACAAGAAAGGAATCTCTCGTGCCCGGCATCTTCCCAACGGCATGAGTACATTAACCTCAGGCAATTTAGTATTTTATGTATTGTGCTCCTAAAGCTTACTTTGGTTATTAAATGTATTATCACTAGAACTACCGATGGAGTCATTTTGACTCCTCGCGATTTTTATTTCTCTGCCCTGACTAAACTTTTCCGAATTCCGGCCTGAAACTTTGTGACTTTTATTCATTTTTGACACGAAATAAAACTTTGCGATCAAAATAGTTCTAGAAAGTAAAATAGTACTCATTTTTGAAAATTTACCTTCGACTACCAAAGGAGGCATTTTGACTCCCTATTGTATTTTGCTCGAATTTTCGCCAAATAGTAATATTTGTTCAAGAGTTTATTTCTTCTTATGTTAATAATTAATTTAAATCAATTGATGGCTTAAATATATAATTATTTCGCTTTTAGGCCAATATTTGCGAGAATTTGAAGGCATTTCTAATTTTACGGGTCCGTGTTTCGAACTACAAACCATATGAATGTCCTGATATAATTTTATCCTGCGATAAAGTGGAGAATATGGCATTCATATTGAGCATTTTCAATTCATGTGTTTAGAAGCCGTCGTGTCTTGCCCTCATCCCTTACCCCTCCCTTCTCCCCGCCTATCAGGCTCGCTACAGCTCAATACTGTATACACAGTATTGCACTGCAGCGCTTTTATTTCACCCTTGACCTCGTGGAAGTTCATTTTCAAACCTGAAAAAGTACCTTTGTATCCTTCCATTGATATAAGGATGAATGAAATAAAGTTATTGTCCTAGCATTGTCGGCACTGACAGCGCTGGCTGTCGCGCGCCGCACAGGAAAATCGTGCGCTGTCCTTCGCATTAGTGAATCCAGTGAACTCTGGAGTGGACTGCAGAACTCTTGTGAAGTAAGGCTTTCATTTTTCCTGACTGGCAGTATGACCAGAAGAAGTAGGCTAAAGCGTGAAAAAGTCCTTTCTATGTTGCATTCTATACCGGAAGGTAAATCGGAATGCGAAAAGGAGGATCATTTCGTCTCTGACGAAGTCAAAGATTTTATTCCTCAAAACGTTTCTAGCTAGTCTGAAGATTCAGACATAATACGTGCAAAAGACATGCAGTAATTTACATTTACTTTCCCTTTCATAAGGAGTTACAAAACAAAGATATTATCTACAATTATTTATCGATTCGTGTATACTGACTCACATGAAGTGATGTAAAATTGTAGAAGCACGCAAACAAAATTATGAAGATTTTACTCTTTTTGGTGGGGAGCTAGATGCATGTATAGCCATATTTTATGCCCGTTGAATATCAGGTACAAATGATCTCTCTATTGCAAGTATTTGGTCAAACGACTGGGGAATACCATTATCTAAAATGAACGACTGGGAAAAGGTTTGTAAAAATTTTGCATTATCTAAGATTTGATGAGAAATCTAATCGATTCCAGCAGCTCAAAACTGTCAAATGTAGGATAGATTCATAAATAATTACATTCCTTGTTACAAACCTGGTCCATACATCACGGTTGTTGAACAAATTCTCCCCAGTAAAATCAGGTGTATTTTACTCAGTACATTCCATCTAAGCCGGACAAATACGGCCATGAATATTGGCTAGCTGTTAACAATGATAGCAAATATCTTGCAAATACCTTCCCTAATGATGGAAAAGATTATTCACTTCATGCAGATTGCCGTTTTATTAGTACTGAAACTAATGCAAACGTTTCTGAAAAAGGGTGAAATGTTACCGTAGATAATTACATTACCTCAGTCAATCTCGCCGAACAGCGAAAAAGCTAGGGTACTAGCATTATGGGAAAGGTAAATAATTCGAATAGAATTATCAAAAGAAATGAAATCACATTATTACCACAAGAACATATACTCAGCGATGGCCTATCCACTCGTTGTAAAATACTTCCGACTTAGCAGGTATCCATGGATAGTGTACAAGGAGACAACCTAAAACATTTCGCGCAAGACGCTTTTGAAAAAGCTCGATACAGAGTTGGCTGATACTCATATTAGATCTCGACAAAAGCGAAGCGTGTCCAATGCTGCATATTCTTCTGACGGGATTCTGCAAAAAAATATTTCCAGGCAATACCAAAGTGCAGAAAGAATCGCTCAGTTTGGAATTGTATGACCTGCCAAAAGTATTTCTGTGGGCAACTGTGGACAATGAACGACAATGCTTGAACTGTAAAGCACCTTAGCCAAATGCGTGGCTTATCAAATGCAGTTTTTTTGCTGTATTTAATTATCTTCCCAACTTCCATGTAGCCTAGGTAATATTTTTGATCATTCAAACATGATGATAAAATGTGTTGAAATGTCTATGTTTGCTGTTTTATCCAATTACTGTGTGAAAATCCTATTAAAACAACATAACATGTAGGAAAAAAGAATTTCAAAGCAATACCGTCGAAACTCGCATTTTAAAAAAATATGATTTTTTTGTTTAAATAACGTCTGAAATAATGCAATAATAAACAATAATGATAAACTAAAGCAATGTATGAATAAAAACATAGGTATACTGGAAAAATAAACAATTATAAGGTAGGAGTCAAAATGACTCCATTTGGTAGTTCTAGGAGGGGTGTCAAGTCCGGTATTCCTAGTGTTATACTGTTGGAAATCAACCCTATTGTTTGTTATTTTTTCACTCCTAACCGCCTATTTCTCGTCAATTCATTCTCGCGACGTGTGTGCGTTGCAAAACTGGCATATAGGTTGTGTATTTCACGTGTTTTATCTCGTGTAAAAACCGTTATTACCCGAGTAAAAACGGAATAAATCTGGCGTATCTGGTCTGTATAAATCTGATCTTATGTCCGCTAAAAACCGGATAATACACGTGTATGCGCAAGGAACCCAATTTAACGGGACCGTTTTAGTTTTTCCTTTCTCCACCAGGGTTAGGGCTTCTTGTTGATAACCGGAAAATGGCAGTGACCACGCAAACGGTGGCACTTCACTTGTACTAAACAGCTAAATAAGACACAGGCAGCATATTCGTTCAAAAAATTCGGCGTTGTTCGTGTCGAGCCACACCGCTGACCCGGCTTCATCTTTCCATTGGAATATCCTCGTGCTTCCCAAGTAATAAGTGTTTCCTGCCCTAGGGCAGGAATACACTATGGAAACACATATCCAACACATATGGAAAGAATAGGGCAAGAATACACTATGAACCTTGTCTTAAATTTCAGTGATGTGGAAGGTATAACTCAGAAGTTATAGTCGCTCTTTACAGTAAAATTCGTGGAAACTATTGTTGTGACTGATTTATTTGTCGTAGACTTCTGAAATTTGGATATAATATGCAAACTGACGCGCATGTATTACAGTCGGAATACCAGTATATGGCAGAAGTTATAGTTGCTCCTTTCCCTTGGAATTCCGTTTTCAGACAGTGAATGTATTCGACGTAGACTTCTGAAATTTTGATATAATTTGCAAAATGACGTGTATGTGTCACAATCTGATTATCAGTGATGTGAGAGGTATGTATATCTCAGAAGTTATAGTCGCTCCTTTTCCTTGGATGTGTAATTTATTTTATCGAATGTGTGATTGGCATGTAAATAGTCCATGTTATAGTTGAGTTAATCGTGTTAGTGATTGTTTTGTGTATTAGTGTGTCGTAATGGTCCAGTCTTTTTCCAACGATGTGAATTTTATTATATTAGTGGAATTAAGGACCTGGAAGATAGGGTCGAGCTAAAATATTTAGGACCCCTTAGGCCTATACTAAATATAAATCAACAAGAAAACGCCTTTAAAGCACGAAACGAATTTACAGTTTCGTTCGGAAAATTTTCAATAATTTGTACTACTATGCTGATTGGTTGTGTGAGTGCAAAGTTAAAGATTCTTTTTTTTTATATCCTTGATTGTTAATGGGAGAAGATCAGGCCGTGCATGGACGGTGGGTGGTGTCTCGGATTTAAAACATTTAAATGATAAGGTCAAAAAAATAAAATGAGTGAATAACAAATTAATGCTTGCATTGAGCATGCCGTATTAGGCAAAGTTGACACAAGAGTCCGATTAAATAGTGCGTACAGATTAAGAATTCAAATTAGGAAGTGTCTAAAAACCGTTACATATGTGGTAAATTAATGGATGCCTATAGTGTATTTGAGCTTTATTGATTCAAGTATACCGGGACTAGCCACTTTAGGTGATAACCTTCACGGGATTCACCCGCAATGCACGAATTGTGCGCAAAATCCACAGAGAAAAAATCATTGGCCTTAAACGGGATCCCGGTCGAGGTGAATGATTTTTTTCCTTGTGGATATTGCGCACAATTTTAGCTATAGTTTATCTCTTTGTATATTTTAATTAAGCTTTATTAGGGAAACTAGGTGTTTTTGTTACAAAAAAGGAATATATGGCATCACATATTTAACACCTAGATTGCCTTAAAAACTCACTAAACTACACAAAATATTCAAAAACTTTGACTCCCTGGTAGAGTATTAGATCCCCCCCCCCCCAGTATTTGACTAACGAGCGGCCACTGCCTAGCAGTAGGTGAAAAATTAGGGAATAACGGTGACATGTTAAACGAAGCAAAACTTAAATGCGCAAACGATTTACTATAATCAAATTTAGCTCATAATTAACTAAAAAGAATATTAAATTTCTTCAAAAATTCCGAATAATTAATTATTTTCCATTGCTCGGGGAAGTGACATTGAAATATTGCGCGCCGGGCGGCTGAACACTCGCGAACAATACTTGAAAGAAGAGTTGGGCGGCACGTTGGGGCAGGATTTTTCTTTTGACAATTAAAGCTGAAACTTTGTGTTACAATGTGGTGTAAAACGCTTTGCGTAGCAAAGTGAAAAACATAAATGTTTCCTATACA
This sequence comes from Ischnura elegans, assembly GCF_921293095.1. Classification (NCBI taxonomy): domain Eukaryota; kingdom Metazoa; phylum Arthropoda; class Insecta; order Odonata; family Coenagrionidae; genus Ischnura; species Ischnura elegans. Next base: position 144,685,958 of record NC_060247.1, read on the forward strand.
CTATGCTAAAATACGTGAAAATTAATGTTTTATAAAAAGTTATCAATATGTTTAACTGAACAAAACTTTCACTGCAACGGAATATAAAAATGTTCAATTTTATCATGGAATGCTTGAAATTTAGTCTTTTTAAAACAAAACGCAGGTGCAGCAAAATACTTCTAAAGGCCAATTTTCTCAAAAAATGGGAAAAATTTGAAATCATTTTATGATAACTTGGCTGACGTATCCTGCTCTAAAAAATAAAATCAAATTCCTTTCTCTTCTTGATTACCAGCTGCTATGGCAGTTCCTACTCCTGTTTCTTCTCTAGTGCATTCTTCTACTCTTGTTACTGCTGGGGCTTATCTTATAATTCGCTGTAATGATTTAATTATAAATGGAGGATTCTCTTCTTAAGATTCTTAAGATTTAAGATTATTCTATAATTAGAAAACATGACATTTTTTCCAAAATTTAAAAGTGAAAAATATAATTTTTGGCCAGCTTGTTTCGATTTGAGCTCACCGTGAGCTCCCCCTCCCCTGCCGCCCCTGCCGGCGCCTTCGTTGCCAAGGGAACGAAGGGCGGCTGGATCGAGATGGCTGCGGCCTACACACCCCGGCACTTACAACAGCCACTAACAAACCATAGATTTCTTAATAGTCAAATGAGAATGTCTCCTAGCTTTATGATGTAAAGTGATGACGTCGCCAATCAATCACCAAACCAAAATACCTGCACAATGTCTGCCAGATTTTTTATGCCAATCATAATTGTCTTGTCGATGGTCGTGTCACAGTGATGGCAAAAGAGAAAGATCTTTCGCAATGCACCGACGTTTTCTAATGATCACTAGTACTACTCTATCATGGCTTGAAGTTGGTGAATTCAAGATCATGGAAATGTTGTGCCCATCTGTGACGTCACCATGGAGTCGCTTTGACTGAGTTGAGGTGCGTATTCTTTTGGATAGATTCAATCTTTTCCGAATAGCCTCCCTTCCTGCACGTTCCCCATGCTCACACTCCGAGAAAGACTCTCAGGAACTTCATCTGTTCCAATGCATTTTCAGCGACTACTCACTTCCCATTACAACAATGTGACCCACCAATAGCAGGAAATCGTATGAAATTGATTAGATGGAAATTTGGTGTCGAGAGCGGTTTCTTATAAAATTTTCATTGTTTTGGAGTTTAAACTGCTTCCACTATGGCATATTTACTTCTCAGTGGAAAGTAGCGAATGTTATTCCTATACATAAAACTGGCCCAAAAATGACGTCTCTAACTCGATTGACTCATCTCGATACTTCCCGTTCTTTCCTCGGTCTGTGAAAGGATCATCCTGAACCGATTTTACTACTTCACTTCTCCCTTTCTCTCCCCTGATCAGCACAGCTTCCTTCCGGGTCGCTCTTGTCTAACAAACCTATCAATATTTCAGCAACATGCCGTACAATCGATGGACGATAAGTCTCAACTAGACGCCATCTTTCTTGATTTTTCCAAAGCCTTTGACACCCTTAAACATAAACGTCTGCTGCATAAACTCGCCTCCCACTTTAATATCCATAGCACCTTCCTCAGTCTCTTGTCCAGTTTCCTCCGTGACAGATCCCAAAGAGTAATACTCGCTGGTATCTCATCTTCCTGGTCTTACGTTAGCTCCGGAGTGCCTCAAGGTGGCGTTCTTGGACCTTACCTCTTCAACCTATTTATTGATGACCTTGCCCCCACTGTCCGTTCTTCCCAAGTCAATACATTACTCTATGCTGATGACTGCAAACTACCTATTTAAAAAGATAAATAATCTCGCAGAATGTTATATGCTACAGGATGCCGTAAAAAAGACCACAGAGTGGTGCATTCTCTGGAGGCTGCAATTGAACTTTAAAGTGCACCACAATGACAATATCTGCGAAGAAAACTCCTATCCTTTTTGATTATGGAATTAACTCCTTGCCTCTTAATCGTGTGTCATCCATGAAAGATCTTGGAATTATTGTGAACCAAAAACTTCTGCTCTCTTAACACATTCATGTGATCAAATCTAAAGCCATGTCACTCTTAGGACTACTCTACCGGTTCACGGATATCTCCAGTACTAAGGCACTTCAATCCTACTTCTCAATCATAGTTCTTCCGGTGATCAACTATTGCTCCCCAATTTGGTGAATGTCAGCTCCCACTAATCTTGCCACCCTTAACAGTGTTACAACTTTTTTGCAAAAATTGTAAAATTTAGAAACCCAAATCTCCGCGAGTCAGCTACTAGTGCAGTTCATTCCTCTTTGTCCCTTCCTAGTATCTCCCTTCTCCGACTTTAATCAGACATCAAATTCATTTATAATACCCTTAACTCCCACTTCGACAGTCTTAAGATTGTTTCCTTCCTCAACATTAACAGTACCTTCCCGCCTCACCCGATCTACCTCTTTACTCCACATTCCTATACCCAGGCTATCTGTAATTGAGCGCTCACTTTTCCGTAGACTTTCTTTTCTATAATGAATTCTTTCCCCGGTGATATTGATCCGTTTGCTCCGGCACTTAAAAAGTTTATTCACCTGGCATCAACGTATTTATCGCATAAATTACTAGATAGCCGGATAAATGTTTGTTGTTTTCCTTTTTATGCTATTTAAATTTGTAATAAATAATAATTATTTGATATTTGTTGTTATAAGTGCACTTTAAATTGGCACTCTAGCTGTATGTGTGCCTCTTTATTAAAATTAAAATAAACCTTTTGCTTCAGATGTATCGATTTCGGTACATACCTCCAGAATCATTTTGCCTCATTAGCCAAGTAGGTTATTTCACTATTGCCCATTGTGACGTTTCCGGCACGTTCTTATCTGCCGACAGTAATAAGTTTTGACTCCGAGGAAGGAAAGTTAGAACTCCAGCTTCGAACGCAAAAAGTCAAAGCAAACCGCGTCGTTGATGATCGTCTACATCCTCTGTTTTTATTTCAGTATTTGGCTTCCCAAGGTAAGTTTATATGTTTCAAAAATTTATTTTGTACTCTCTTATTGGTTTACTAAAATGTAACATGTTAACATTTCAGATTATTTAAAATTGAAGGAAGAATAGGTGTGAGACGAATTCGTCCCTTTGAGCTCCCACGGAAAGATAGCAACGTAAGACAATGAATCGCGATGAAAATCTGATGTCTAATATTCCACAAATATACTTCACTTTGTCGTCGTGGTTATGTAATTGAGAGTAACGAATAGTTTTATGGCTAATTGTAAGTTCTAACATTTATACATGGCATTATTAGATGTTTTTTACTCTGCTGGCATTTCAAATAATGAATCCCGTAACTTTTTATGGGAAAAGGTTGAGGGATGTTGTTCAAAGTGTGATTGCGCCACCAATGTGTGAGGATACCAATGGCACTGCAATGCTGGTGAAACGAGCAATCGAGATTTGGAATCGGAGTCACCGACAGTGATTCAGGAGGTTTTTCAAGTGTGCAAAATTCGATGTACACATGTGTTTGAATAAGAATTCCAGCTGCTTCATTAAAATTCATAAAATTAACTTGGATTACTGTTATTCATACCGAACATCTACGGCAATTCTCCATATGCTTCCCAATTCATTTTTATATTTAGCTGAAATGATGACAGCACATAGTGCATCCATTTTTTATAAGTGTTTGATAATGATTTATAAATTTCTCCTAATTTACTTCACTTAACAACGTAATTTCATCACACACGTTATTATGGATACATTGTTGTTTGCTGTTTGGAAAAATAACTTTTTTCTCCTTGAATATATTCTTTTTATGCTACCACCTGATGTTTGATTGTAATGATTTCCACACGGCCCATTAAGTATGTTATGGAAGGTAAAGTTCGAGCAGGGATGGTCCAATGTTTTTCTAGCAAGACCGGATGTTTTAAATGAGCAGTTAATAAGAATTTATTTCCTTTTTATCAAACAAATGTATGGCGGATTGGCCTAACTGTGACGGGAATGCCCAACGTGCCGAGTTAGGAAGATGCCTAAATTTTAATCAGTTTTGAGAAAAATAAATAATAAAATGGGTGGGTATGCTTACTATGAACTCCCTTCATTGAAATTTGGAAGGAAAAAAAATTGTTGTCCAGAAAGGGTAAAAAATATCACGACAAGTTGGATGCCTAATGCGACGACCTTGGATGCCGAAAGCAAATTGCGGACATAGTGATGATGAAATGAAAATATTTAAAATTATACGTTACGATGTAGTTACCGTTGGCGACTAATGAGTGCTTAAGTGGTTTTTTATGGAAGAACTCGCTAATTATGTAGACTTTTAGTCATAGGTTAGACTTGAAGTTTACAAAGTGAAGCAAATACGGGTGGGCAATTACCTAATTGAAACAGCCAGCGAGGGATCGGGGATGCGGACCCCGCCCCGAAATATAAAAACACAATTATTTTCCTTCATGAAAGAAAACAAGATACTGAAAAGTCATGAATTTACAAAAGATTTCTTTCACAATTTAATTTTTTTCGAATATCGGAGTAAATCGTGAGGTGCTCAACAAGAAATGTTTCTCGAAAAATAAAATGGGTATTTTCACTACTATGCGTTTTGAGTACGCGAATATTTTGTACACAAATTATTCAGGCGAAGCGCCAGTTTTGATGGAAATGGGAGATGTATGACCCATTAATTAACGCACGCATTCAGATACTGCAGGCGACTGGGATGGCGTGACGTCACACCCACCCCCCTCCCTCCCTCCCCTCTCGCTCCCCAGCGCTGCCGTGGCCAACGTGCCAACCACCACGGGGCAGCCGTAGACGTCGGAGCAGCAGTCGGGGCACAATAATCGACCCACTGCTCCCTCCCTCAGACACTGCCAGACGTTGTTCGCCATCTGCTCGCTAGTTCCTCTTCTCGCTGCGTTCCTCCAAGAATTGTAATCCATCGACGCTCGGCTTTATTCTAGTGTTGTGTTCCGCCTCCTGTGTTAGCAAGTGTGTGTGCCTCGGTTTCGTCCATTGATTGGTTCTCGCGTAGTTATGACTGCTGATTGTGTTGTTGTCGTTGATGGGCGATCCTCATAGCGAGTGATGAATTCTATTCGCAATGTGACGTAGGCAGTGTGCTGTGGAGTGGTCTGGATTAGCAGCGACGCTTGATCAGGGACAGACAGCACCCAAGGCAAGTAAGCCATCCCTCCCGCTTGGCACACTTTCGTGCTGCCGCTTTCTTCGGCCCCTCCCCTTACCGTCGTCCTCTGCGCCTTGTTGCCGTAGCGACCACTTTCACCTTCGTCCTCAAAACCCCAGTGATGGAATCGCCGCCTGTCGAGGTCCGATCGCAATGCAACCAACAGCTGCGTGTTATCTCGCCCGAAGTGGAGCTTGCCGACGCCTGAGAATCAATCGAATGAAGGGTAGCTCGCCAATTTCCGACCGTTGGACTTGCTAAATGATTACTGAAGTCTAATGACCGCGTGCATTTCCTATTGTAAATGCAGCTTCACTGTTTGCCTATGGTTGATACAGCTAGTTTTGGTCGGAGCCATTATTTCTGCTCGTGGTATCAATACGTAATAAACGTTTTGCACTTGTTTTCCACGCTGCGTGACCTAAATTTCATCGAATTAGATGAAATTAACAACAGGATGAAACACTCGAGATTTTGGCTGTTAGTGCCTCGTAATCAACAACCAGCTTATAGACTCTGGGGCTCCTGTAAACATGTTCCTTCTGTGTGGGTTGTTGGGCTGCGAGAGCTTTCTACAAGTTCTGCAGTTTCCTGGGTTGCAGACGCGCAGTTGCTCTCTGGTACTGCGGGCGATGGTGCATCGACTGTTGTCAGCTTAAAAGGAAATTCAGGTGGCAGCACTTAAGTGGGTGTCATGGCCGAATAGCGGTACATATTCGTTAGTCGTACTTTTGTTTACATTTGGCGAATCATAGATGTCCTTTAAAAGTTTTTGTTGTAGTTTTGACGCCAAAAAGCCCATCTCAACGACATTGCGTCAGTGTAAAATGAAATTATTTATGTACAGTAACTTTCAAAAGTTTCAGGAATAAGTTCCTTGCTCCACTTTCGATTATCAGCGAATTTTGTTCCTCAAATATTTGCGTGGACATGCTCTATGTGAGTGTTAGAATTTATCCTCATTTGCGTTCAAAAGGGAAGCCGCTTAGTTATTGCAAATTTATCAATCTGGTTGGATTTTTGGGTTGTGCATTAACTTCGCACTTGTCCCGTTTTTCACTGTTGTTTTTGTAGTTTTCGAAGTACTATAAGATAAACAATGCAGGTAGTTGCAATGGCCTTGTGGGTGGCAGTAGCGGATCCAAGACGGGGACGGCGGGGCAAGGCTCCCAGCAGTTGTGGGGATCCAAAAAAATTCCATTCCATTTCACCTAGCGTAAATAAGATACCCAAAGAGGGGGCTGCTGGAAATATCCGCCTCTGGTCGATGGCATGTACTGCTGTCATAGTGGTGGTTGATGCATTTCGTCCACGTCACGAGATGCTATATTTATATAATTTTCAGTTCAGCAGAGTAATAACGTTACGTGTATGAAATTAAATTTGTGACTCTCTGCGCCGGTATTTAAGCTTTTAATACCACCAACACCGAGTTTTTAGCCATCATTGACCGCCGGGTTGCCTTTTGAAAATCCTTGAACTTCATGTAGCCGTGACTGATGTTGTCATTCCTACAAAGGATATCTACGCCTACTCTTGTTTCCAAACTTTCTTTTCAAAGGGTACGTTAACTTTCATATAAGCTGAATTTCGTATATACATTTCGTATTTTCAAAAGTATACCAAGCAATGAAAGCGAATTTGCGATTGTTTTGAAACCGGTAAATAATTACAAAACGAGGGATGAGATGAAAAAGCAACAGTTATTGTATCGTGGGAGGAGGAACCGAGCCATCAGTTTTCACTATGACATGGCACATTTAATTCACTAGGACATTGTAACTATCGACTATCATGGGAAGCGTTCTTAAAATTCGTAAAGTACCTACTCACTCACATTGACAACCGGGACGAGTACGCAATAAATTCACGCGCAAAAATCCAACATGCATCGATACTGAATGGGAGATATGGTGTAACTATAAATAATAGAAGTGTCTTCCCCTTTCGAACGCGCGTTTCATGTCGCTCGGACGAGATATTTGTGATGCTTAGCCAGTGACGAAAGAGGTGGGGGAACCAAATCTCCTTGAGAAGCGGAAAGGGCATCTAGAACTTAGTCCTAAAACCTTTGAAAGTGACTGCACATGATAGTATGGGAAAAAAGCGGTGGCGTGTTGGCATAGGGTGCCTCTAGCAAGATACACCGTGAACTTAATTTTTACGCCTGCACTATAACGCCTCACGTCGTATAGCTGTAATGCATTCATGGTTGATTATAAATAGATCGAATATAGGCCTCGTCCGCAAACATTTTTAGCACTTTTAAATTCACTAAGCCACGACTAAGAGTCTGAGTTTAATATGTTAAGTCGAATTTCATGGTGCATAACAAATAGGCTCCCAAACATCTCTGGGGATTTGGAATTTCCCCTTCCCCCGCGCAAAAGACGCGCGTGCCCGTCGTCAAGGAGACGCCAATCAAGTCAAAAGTCTTTCGTCCGACGCCCTTCACATTTTTCCGGTCAGGTGAAATGTGGCCCGTGTCAGCGTGGCCTGGGGGGGGGGAGGGGAGGGGCACCACTAGGCATGCGCGGTACTTAAAAAAGTACCCGTACTTTTGTGGTCATTATTAAAAAGCAATAAATGTACTGCCCCGGTAGTACCGTCGAAAAAAATACCGGTATTTTCATAATTGGTAAAATACGTAAATAAGTTGAAAATAAGCGTTCGCATTACCCTAATTATCTGGTATTTCGTAAAATTAAATTACTAGGCAGAGAGTAATAAGTGAAAAAGTCAATTTAAGGCATTTTTTACGAGACACATAAAAATGACATTGGAGGCTCGGTTATAGCGACGTAGTTGACGAAGTCAACGTCATACAAGCAATGTCGGTGCATTAGTTTTAAGTTTTGCTGTTTTCCTGGCGTTTTATGTATGACGTTCTCTCGGGAACTCCATCAGGTAAGTGCCTCCCTTATAGCCAGCGATTTTTATCAAACTTTTGCACCGTCATCGGAGCGTCTTCTAAAATTATCTTAATGAATACATTTTCTTATTCATAGACCTGACGTTTCAGTCTGACACAAACTTCAGCTGTATGAAAAGCACTCACTTAGTGCCCGAAAATACTCTAATTATTTGAATTTTTCACAGTTTCCGGCGATATCTGTGGAAATGCTTTATATCCATGAGAATATACTGAAATGGTAAACTTCCACACAATTTTATTTACTTCAGTACCGACCCGGTTTTGACACGTAATAATGACACCTTGAAAGTGACACTACGTGTCGAAACCGGGTCTGTACTAAAGTAAATAAAAGTGTGTGGAAGTTTACCATTTTAGTTTATTATCATTTGAATTTTTGTTCTATCTTCGTGAGTAAAAATATTTTTACACTCGCCTAGTGTAAATAAAAACTATTTTACGACTTTACGTTACTATACTCGGTGTTAGCCATGCCTAAAATACTGCGAATTGGAGAATTTATTAAATTGTTGCGGCTCCATTACATTGAATTCTTGCCTTCTTTATGTAAATTTACATTATCTATTTACATCATTTATGATAAAATATCTTTATATCAATAATGATAACGCTTGCCTCAAACTCATGGTTCTCTAAAAGTACCGTAAGATGATGAGAAAATAAGAAAGGTACTTCAGAAGATTACCCTATAGCTCATTGTCATGTATTGGGGAGTAGGGAGTAGCTTTTTGCGTTCATTATTGTATTTCATGAACGCGCCCCGATGTAACCTAACAGTGAATGTTGAACACGAAGCATGGTTATCATAGTTTTATGTTGACGTAATTTTCTGGCATACTAATGGTCAGGTCCATTCTTAATCGTCTGTCGTTGCCTATTAAAAATGACAGGCAGAATTTTTTTAAAGAAAATTCGGCGTATGGAAAATTCAGCTATTACGGGGGAGGCGACTGCCCCCACAGTTACCTTGGATCTGCCCATGACCAACCGGGGAAGACCCTTTTGAGCAACGAATAAAATTTAACCATTGGTAACGAAGGGGCGAGCAACGTGGTTCTTTTCTTCTGTCACCTTCAATGCTTTGGGACTATTAAAATGATGGATATAATCACAAAATATTCAGATTTCAAATGCCATATTGACATTTCGTTAGATTTGCCGGAAAATAGGACCTTTGAAATATTCCAGAAGGAAGCGAAAAATAACCAGTGTTCAGCAATAGGTATTTGAGAATCTCCATTAATGTCTATGATAATTCCATTTTTGCCCTTCCAAGACAGTTATTTCGTACATGCCCACGGAGGAGTTAGGTCATATCTTAATTAATTTGTACGCATCGTCAAGAATTTTGAATAACTGTGGCGTACAGACTTACTAAAAAATTATGGTATATATAAATATTATAATATTAAACGCCACAAGTGGGGAACATAAGAAAGGTTTTGTTACTTGCATGGATAAGAAATAAATAACAAAATGCGTTATATATAATTATGGTATTTCGGTGCAGAGCTATCACTTTAATGGCTTTACAAACTTTGTGAGTCCCACTCGCGAGGAAAATACAGGTTATGAAACATGATGTGAAATAATAAAGCAGTGGTAATACCAACCAGCCGTTATCAAAATTCTCCAATTCAATTAGGACTTGACTAAAAAGATTAATTCATTCTTACTTTATTATTCATTGACTTGAGTGTTGCATTCGATATACCTTGGGATCAAGTCGACACACATATCAATAGTGTCGTATCCTTCATCAAAGATAGCGAAAGGTATCGATGCGATTCATTACCCACCATTAGTGTATTCATAATAGGGAAATTGCATACTTTTTATAAACAGTATGCTGATATACTACAGTAAACACTTAGTACCGCAACATACTTTTTTCCGCTTAAAATTCAGTTTATACACTAGAAAATGACTCCCAAAAGTCGCCCGAGTTTCGCGGGCTAAAAAATACCGCCCCCACTAATCTTTGGCTGTGACGTACGAGTCCAAGATCCAAGCCCAGTAACTGCAGGTTTGGAAGAGCCACGCTGCGTTTAAAGGAGAACATGGGTGAAATAAGGAAAAATTACAAGTGGTGCATTGTTCATCTGTGCAATAACACCCCAGAAAAAATTTTCGTCTGCATTCCCACGGAGGAAATTAGATAAGAAAAGCCTGGATGCATGCCGTCTGTCGGGATGAGGGTTACGGAAAAATAAGAGTATAATAAACGGAATGATAAACCCGTGTGCTATGTGAGCTAAGATAACTTTAATATAAATAATATTTCCATATTTCATTGACTGAATAACTTGAAACTGAGATTTTTCGATAATTCGGCCGCCGTAATATAAAAACTCAACTTCACAACAAAAATCGAGATAGGTGTTTCTCGATGGTTACGATGGCCTCAAATTATTTATGGCACTTGTTCAATTTCAGTTACGGAAGGGCATAGAAAATTCCATGATGTTTAAAATCAAGGGAGGAAATATGAAAACATAGAGCAACGTTGATCCTCATGCATTCGAGTGCCAGCCAAGAAGACAGCGTTTTCTTCTACTGTCGGCGTCAAAATTATGTGCCGCTGTACTTTGCAAATTTATATCCTGGCATCGCTGCATGCTATAATAATGAACTATACGTCATTTTAAAGGAAATTTTATCCTAAATTCTGATTTATTTTATTACAAAAAAATTGAAAAATGTAGACACGGCCAGTGCAATAAATGACTCCGCGCGCAGAAAAATCAGCCGTTTTGTCAACTTCATGAACTTTGAAACTCAACCCAAGGAAAACTATTACGTCTACAGCATTCATCTTCCACATTAATTTACACTCATCAGTGCGGATTAATAAAATGGCTTTTGCAAAACCCATAATGGCTTTTGCAAAACCCATTGCCCATGGGTATTTTTAGAACTTATATTTTGTTATAAATTAATGAAAATATTTAAACATTATCTTGTCCCATAGTTTACCCCGAAAGATAAAGGAAGTTGTAGATAGAAAAAGAATGGAATCCAGAGGTGGTCACAAAAAATGAATCGCAGCATTCTTTGATTTTATTCTACGCCGGCTTGCTTTTCAGAGAAAATTGAGTCACGAGAGGAATGTTCCGCGGCCCTTGATTTGGAAACTGTGGAGATAGAGTAAGACGTGTGGATCAGCAATTTCCATTTAGTTGGTTGTCAGGATAAACCAAGGATCCATTTAAAGGTTGTCAGGCCTTCGTATAAAGATAGGACTGATGTGCAACGCAGGGGAAATGAGGTGTTTGAGGGAAAGTCAAACACAAAGTTGCCCAAAGAATGTGCAGTTCTATGTTCCTCTTTCCCCAGTTAAAACCAAATAGAAATTGGATTGGGATGATATTTTCACCACGGGTTCCAGTGATAGTGAGAGTGCAGGTGATCACGGTCATCGTCGAAAGTCATCCCTCTAGGATTTCCGATACGGAATTTTTAAGTGACAACCGATCGCAATGACGATGAGCTCGCCTTTAGAGAAGGTTTCGGATATATCGTGAGAAAAGCTCCCAAAATGTATTAAAGACTATGTTTGGAAAACATGCACATTTTAATGCTAATTTAGGAAGGATTTCATTTCAAAAGTAACTTATTAACACCTGAAGACGTTGTGTTTATTATATCGATCGAAGTGCGATTGACCGATTCTTTCTGCAGAATAGGAAGTGGCTTCGGGGTTTTTAGTCACAAGATGGTAGATTGTGTTGGAAGTTCGTCTATATTATCGCTACTAAATTGAAACATTAATAGTCTGGCTTCCTCAGAGCTTCCTGTCGCCCTCCAGGCAAGGTATTTTTAAGTTGAAAGTATCATCGACAGCTTCGAGGTGGAAATAAGTTCACCATAAGACTCTACCGGACTGCCAAAAGAATACACATTTCACATGAGTATACGCTTTCGCCAATATTATACGCAAGTCTCACTTTGTTATGAACTATAAAACATTACAGATGCACATCAGCTACCTTTCCATTTCTCGGCATCGACTTTCGGCGCCGACGAAGTCTACAGTTTCACTAAAATACCCTGTATACTAAAATATCATGATAGAATCAGTAACAGGAAGCTTGCTAGGATCAGCCTAAGAATAACCATATGCCTTCATCTTTACGCTATCTATGGCTTTCAATGGAGGAGAAATAGATCAAATAATAGCCCTGAAGTCACAATGAACAACTCCGATACGTCTGTTCTTCAATAAATGAATCATAACCACGCCGTCGCATGCATTCAAGTATGCAACCTATACTATGGCCGTGCCGCCGTGCCTCGTACTGAACTATGACGTCACTTTTCTACCAGCCAATCATCGGGCGTTTTCGCTTCTCACTTGCATTTGAAAATTCTCGTGAACTTTGATGCATTAAATATCGCAAACCACGTCATAAAATAATAAAAAAAAAACTTTCACCGAGGTATGCAAACATATATTTTTATATAATTTTGGGGCTATTGATTATATCTGAAATATATGCAAGTTCCCTATATACAAATTATTTGGTTTTAGAAGTCCCATATTAGACGAATGTTAATAGTCAATTTTATCCTCATTTGAAAAAGGCCAAATTGGCGCCCATGCGATGCCACTCCACGTGACGTCACAGGGGCCCAGATGCTTTACGAGTTTTTTTTAGATCGTCTGAGATTACCAATTAATCAATGCATACATGAGGCACAGAGCTCAGGGAAAAATCTCTTAATAATCACCTATTAAAACTGCCTAAGGTCGGAAAGTTTCCTTCCTTTGATAAGGTATTAATAATCCTTATTTAAGCCCAACGCTATCTGCTAGCAGGGTACTCTACGCAACCGCCATGCTCGGCAGCAAGCAGGCTGTATCGCAGCAGCGTTCATAGTCTCGCACCCAGGTGGCCTCACACAGCAGCTGCCAGACGTCACACGGGCTTTTCCCAGCACTCATACTTAACCGTCGCGTTTTCGCGCGCTTGAAATTTTTCACTTTTCATTTGATCGCGAAAAATAGATATCGTCACATAAAAATCTAAAAGCGTGAAATATTTACTCCAGGAGTAATAATCTTTCGATTTAGGCCGTAAAAAAAAAATAGGAAACCACCCTATTCTAAATTTTGAACTTTTTACAATTAGCTATTTAGCTTCAACTATCGTAAAATTACTGTGCAAGTTATATATAGTTCGATTTATTATTATTTATAATTGATCCTTCAAAGTGGGATAGAATATTACAATCCTAGTCGTGAAATCAAATCCTCACGAATATATACCTACAGAATACCGTTAACTATTCCGTTTTTGGTAATATTTCTGTTCAATAAAAATATCTTCGCTCGAAATTTTATCAACACTCACTTGTTTTTGATGTTAGTCTTAGACATAGAGGAACCTCTAAGGTCTTAGACCATATAAGCAACTTATAAGTAGCTTAAATGGCCTAAGTTGTTAGTGGATTAATAAAAGATTTTTGTCCCACGTTATATTAATTTAATGTCCAAATTTCAAAACTATTTTATTATGTTCGTATTACAGACCACCTAACTCAGATATAACGTCCATGTTGGATTTTCAAAATCAAATAAACAGCGTAACATTCAAGTATCCTGAAAGAAACTTGATTATAGGTGGAGATTTCAACGTACCTTCTATAGATTGGGAGACTTATAGCTTCATTTCTGGTGGGAGGGATAAAGTGATCTGCGTGGCTTTATTACACACTTTTACATCTAATTCATTATTTCAAATAGCATCCGCACCAAACAGAGGAGAAAGTATTCTTGATTTATTAGCGACAAATATACCACATCAGGTAATAAACGTTGGCACTGTCGAAGGAATAAGTGATCATAGGGTAGTAACTGCAAAGTTTTCTCTAAATACCGCTGTAAACTTTAAAAAAGAGCGTAAAGTTTTCATTTATAAAAGAGCTGATTTTGATGGGTTTAAGAGTCATCTGAAACATGCTCTCCCCGAGTTTCAAGAATAAGTATTAAAGTTAGAGAATACTTGGAAAGCCTTTCTTTCACTCGTAACTTCGGGAATAAATAGCTATATCCCTAGTAAAATAGTAAAAGAAGGCAGCGAACCGAGATGGTACGACGCGGAAGTGAGAAAATCATTGAGGCGACAGAGAGCGTGTCATGCTAAAATGAAAAAAGTCAGCACGGATTTATCCCCTAATGAACGCGAGCTAATAATTAAAAAATATAGGATGACTAAAGCCGCCACGAAGGAAGCGTTCAGGAATTCATTCACGAATTATAAAGGAAAAACACTAGTAGAGCAGTTACAGGATAACCCAAAAGCATTTTAGTCATATGTTAGGGAAGTTCAAGGTAAACGATCTACCGTATGTTCGCTGAGAAACGACAATGGAGATGTGTTGACAAGCAGTTACGATAAAGCCAATTTATAAATTCCTACTTCAAGAGCTTGTTCACCGAGCCTTCCGAGAACTCACCCGAGACCGATGACAATCCCTGTATACATAAGATGCCAGCTATTGACATTAGTACGCTCGGAATAGAAAATATATTGAAATCGCTCAGTCCAAATAAATTACCTGGTCCAGACGAAATCCCTTCTCGCGTATATAGAGAGAAGTAGCCTCAGAAATTGCCCCCTACTTGCAGTTAATATTCAGTAAATCCATCAAGCAACACGAAGTACCTAACGACTGGAAAATCGCTAATGTAAAGCCAATATTTAAAAGTAGAGACAAGGAACAGTATCTAATTACAGGCCGATATCTTTAACGTCCATCTCTTGCAAAGTCCTTGAACTCATCGTAGTCAGCTCTGTAATGAAACACCTAGACGCGCAAAACTTATTAATGGGAACTCAACATGGATTCAGGAAAAGCAGATCGTGCGAAACTCAGTTAGCGCTTTTCGCCCACGATATTTTAGTCTCCGGGGAAGACAACATTCCAGTAGACGCGATTTTTCTTGATTTCAAAAAGGCATTTGATAAAGTACCCCACGGAAAGTTAATAGTAAAACTGAAATCTTACGGTCTGGACCAGTGGCGGCTCGTGAGTCAAATGCAAGGGGGGGCGCACTCCACCGGGGGGTCATAAGTTTTTAATATTTCGTGTATTTTATTAAGTTTTACGGCAATCTAGGAATTAAATTTTGTGATGCCATATGTTCCGTTTTTTTCAACAAAAATACCTAGTTTTCCTAATAAAGCTTGATTAATAAATACCAAATGCCATAGACTCTCGGTCATACGGATCGGCTCATTCCGGACTCTCAATTATACTGATCAATGATCTTGAAGAATAAAAATATATTTGCTGCGATATTTTGCAAATACAAACGAAAATACGTAACTTTAGGTTTTATCGCATACATTCTTCGTGCGGATATGCCCGCAATACACTTCTGTTGTTCGTTTTGCAATCATAATACGTTATTTGTCAAATCTATACAACATTTGCAATGATTTAGGTAGCAATGACACTTGTAACACCTGAGGAGGGAGGGGAGTGTCACTGACTTCCACTAGGCAACAAACACCACTAGAATGCACGCGCTTTCCTATTGCAGATGTAAATTTTGATGGCGGTGTTCGCGATGATTCTTGAATACAGTATGATTTAAAATCAATAATTAAACATTTCTCACACATTTTTAACAAAATCTGAAATACTCACAGGCCTTTAGTTGTATTGCAGAAGTCCATCCTTCTTTCCTTTTGTCCAGCAAAGTGATCAATTACACGTTCGTTGAAATGAGCGCCGGACAACAATTTCTTTTCGATTGAACACATGGCAAGGGCACTAGTCTATAAATAAACAAGGGACGACACAAAATAGGCCGACGAAAAATACCACCAAAAAGAACAAGGTGCCTGGACACAGAATTGGGACAATTTTTCCCTATATTTCCCTAAAAGAAAACGAGCACTGTTGATCAATTCAAAATTGTCTTCTTGAATGTACACACAGCACTAAGAAACTTCTTAATCGGCATTTACGCACAGTTAAATCCTCGAAAATGATGTCTGAACTCATTTCACTCCGTTCTTTTCGAGAGTCTTGCCGTTACTATAAGGACGACTCAAGGGAGATAGAAGTCGTGGTCCACTAATGCTGATTCAGCTGAGGGACGAATTTAAGGTCAGCAAAGGCATTCAAGCAAACAAAGGACGTCATGAACCATCTCCTTGAGTCTAAGATTCATAAGTGGTAAACACACGAGACGCCAACGGGTCGCATTTGGAATAACCATGACTTCGAAATCATTGCCATGATATAATAATATATAAATTCTAGATCGTAAAAGAAGACGACTGTGAGCCACAGATGGGAGCTGTAAGGATCTCCGCACTGATGTGAACTCTTCGAAGCCACTTAAATCAGACCCAAGTGGACATTTTCCGTCAGACAGCTACCGCTCTGCCGCTGATGAATTAGGTGAACATGAACTAATACAACAAGGACGGCTAGAAAAATGATGAACCTACACACAAAAGGTGCATTGTACGCGGCACTTCTTGACATTCATTGGATGACTCTATTTAAAGTCACGTTTTACGGTTTGAATCATGTTTAATCATTCACCCTATCACGCTCGCACCTATTTCTTAAATTATAAATCAGTGGGGAATGTTAACTGATTTTTCCTAATACTGCAGGTCTTTTGATAAATTTATCTGAAAAATAGGTACCGCATTTCTAATCATCGGGAAGATATTAATGCATTGTTAAGGCCTAAATATTATAATATTAGTTTCCCCAAGGTTCTTGAAATTCGTAATGTGGCAAATAATCGAGAATAGTTTTTCTTCGTCAATACGGCCTTTAACTGGTTGGATTTTATGTGTTCCGGAATTCAAACACCAAAAAACGCAATCATAATGGGATAATTTATTTACTGTAGCAATACCTACCAGCAATTAAAAATTAAAATCGTATAACTACACCCAGTACAGTGACCGTTCTGATTCCGTAGGTCCCTTTTCAGTGGCAGCACCAAGAAGACGCCAGATTATACGCCCGCCGGCCTGCGCAGCGATGTTAACTCACTCGTCGCTCTGCGCAATCTCGGACGACGTCCCAAGGCTTCCGTAAGGCAGCATGTTAGACGCGTCATAGCACCAGCAGCCCCCACCACTACTACTCTCCATATAACTGCATGGGGATGGATTGGGACGTTCTGGCCAGCGCCCCACGGCTACAAATACGAACTTTTCGCGCTATTTCTTTTCGTGTTTTTCCAACACTTTCGATGCATGGGACTGAAAAACACTTTCATTAATCAATGTATAATTATAAATTAATGGATAATTATTATTTTTACTTTTTCAAATATTTGGGAGGGGCGGCGTCCGAGAGTCCTTATGGGCAAACCGCCACTGGTCTGGACGAAGATGTCATTTCCTGGATAAGAGAATTTTTGAGCGACCGCGTCCAAAGAGTAGTATTAGACGGTGCATCTCTAATGAGGTAAGAGTCACTTCTAGCGTCCTTCAGGGTAAATAGGCCCACTCCTATTCCTTCTTTATATAAACGACATTGGCGAAGTAGTACGCAGTAAAGTATGATTATTTGCAGACGACGCTGTAGTTTACAGAGAAATCCGTTCCAGCAAATATATAGATGAACTAACGAATGACCTTGCTACTATCCAAGCTTGGTGCGATGCTTGGCAGTTAGAATTAAATTTGGAAAAATGCGTCGTAATGAATTTCTGGAAGAAGAATAACTCCCTACAGCGTAACTATATCATTCGGGGCACGCAGTTAAAGGCAGTTGAATCCGTGAAATATCTAGGGGTTAGACTCAATAATGATCTATCGTAGAATAAACATATTCGAGAAATAACCGGTCAAGCTAATCGTAAAATGGGTTTTGTTAAAAGAATATTAGGAAAGTGCGACGACAAAGTGAGAGAAATTAGCTACTTTTCCCTCGTTAGACCACATCTGGAATACGCTGCCAGTGTTTGGGACCCTCATGAAAATGGCTTAATAACAGAGTTAGAACGCGTGCAAAGAAGAGCTGCCAGGTATGTGAAAGGTCGTTACGATAGTCTTGTTAGTGTAACTGACCTCTTAGATAAACTCGGATGGGAATCTCTGTCGGACCGTAGATTGAAAAATAGACTAAACCGTTTAGATAAATTCAAGAGCAGTGTCTTTTCTGACGAAGTTAACCATATCTTACGGACGCCAACATACTACGGAAGATCAGATCATATGAATAAAATAAGAGAGATAGATTGTAGAGCAGAAGGTTCAGAATGTCATTTTTTCCACGATCAATAAGAGATTATAACGGCTGCAATAGAACTCGTAAATAGATTGCATGACTTGTAGTATAGCCTACTTACATATGTAAAAATTAATGCATGTTTCTTAATTCAATTATTATTTCTAACAGCATATCTTCTTATTCTTCTTCTATCTTCTTCTTCTATATATATAAAAGAAAGTCGAAAATCATGTTAGTTAGAACACTTATAACTCGAGAACGGCTGCACCGATTTTAGTGACATTAGGCTCTTTGGATTCGTCTCAGCCCCGGATAACATATAGGACATTAAAAGATAGGAAAATTTCACACAAAAAATACAACTTTATCTTTGAGATATGTTTGTAGGAGTTGATTGTTAAGACGGTCAAAAAAATGAGTTTTTTTTCGTTTTTACTAATATATTGACTTATCTTTTTAACAATATTAAAAAAATTTTAATATTCAAACATATTAAGAATATTAAAGTAATATCAAAATAGTATTAAAATAATTGAATTAGAGGTAAGCTCAGCTCGAATTGAGTTGCCAACAAACACATAACTACCGTGTGTGTAAACAAATATCCAAGCAATTGTTGATTAATAGTAATGTCCGTGTACTCTGCATGAATTCAAATCTTTTAACTTTGTAATAAACGAACACGAAGTCACCAACTATCTATCTGAATATATAAAGTCCTTGGAAGCACCTGGCTTACCACGGCACGATTTACAGCTAAAGGTAGGCTTTGTGTTCATGATCTTTCGAAACCTAAACCAACCAAAACTATCCAACGGAACGTGTTTGGTTATTAAAAAACTGATAATGAAAGTGATACTCAAAGTAAAATTCAAAGATGAGGAAGTTCTCAAATCAAAGATTCCATGATCCCAACTTAAATGCCCTTTTGAGCTTAAACGTATTCAATTTCCAATTCGTGTTGCATTCGTGATAACAATTAACAAATCGCATGGTCAGTCTTTCAGTTTTGTGATGTTTGGTCTCATGTGTCAGTGAAAACCCATGATTTTCTCATGGTAAATAATATGTGGTATTTTTACGAGTCGGTAAACCATCCGCTGTATTTCTTCCTTCGCTTCAAGGGCGCAGCTAGGAATTAAGGATAGGCGCCGCTAATACTGGCGGGTCTGTACGGTATAGAAAACTCGCCAAGGTAAGCGAGAGGTGTGGGGTCCCTCCCAAGACATTTTTTAGGATGCCAGGTTCAAAATGGTAGGTTTTGCGGCTGTGTGAACAGTTAAATATTTTGTGACTCATCCGTCCCCGTAATATAAATAACCAAATGTTTTATAAAAAGATTCTCTGAGCTTTTGGGGGGGTTTTAACCCCCAAAAACCCCCCTCGCTGCGTCCCTGCTTCGCTTCGCTATTTTTATTTAGCTTCATTTGCTTTATCTTGCGCCTGATAACAAAACAAAAACTGTTGTTTATCAGAAGGCGCTTGATGCAAGACATTAAACCCGAATGTGTAGGGCACACCGTGTTCGGTTACGCATGAAACACGTTTACGCAGTGCATTTTTTCCAAACAGAGTTACTATAACTGGCGCGCCTAAAGTCATTTGATACGAATGCTGCTTCATAGGGGCTTTTCTTACACTATTTTGAGCATCAGTTAAGCGTCGGTCTAGCGTTGCATTAACCTGCCCCGTGAACGAGCCAAGTTTACGCTACGGACTTAGACCTAAAAACATTTTTTTACGGTTAATAACACAAATAGCCAACAACTGAATGCGTATAATTTTTATTTCATCAATATTTTCTCATTTAATTTATTATAAATCAAATATGATTAAAACGATACAGCCGCTCTTTCTTTATAAATGGTGCAACTAAACTATAATTTCATTGAATGTTAGGCGGTACGAAGTTCGCCGGGTCAGCTAGTAGTAGTATAGTTTGTTAGTATACGGGACGTTTTTTTAGACGGTGTGGTGTGCATGTGGGAGTCCAAATGCATGCTGCATGCTGGTGATTGATCACCCCCTGCCAAACACCCTAGAGGTGGCTCGCAGGGTATTATGTAGATGTAGATGAAGATAAAATAGCAGCATTGTAGAAGTACCGGTATTTCTAGTACCAGCACTCTAGTACTGCTTTTAAATACTGACCGGTACTATCGGAGTAGGAAAAAATTGTATTCGGTACTACCGAGTACCGGTATTTTTTGCCCATTTCCCACACTAGTTAACATTATACCCTCTATGTGAGTCTTATTGTGGCTATTTTTCGATGTAAAAATCACGATTTTACGTACAGTAAATTTATAATTGCCAGCCTCGGTGGCGGCGGGGTAACGTCCTCGCCTGCCAAGCAAGAGGTCGCGGGTTCGAGTCCCGCCTGAGTAGGTTTTTCTTTAGCATGGTTGTACGTGTTTACTTGTTACATATGTTGAATACCCCGGTATAAAATTGCCAATAAGAGCTATATCACCTATCATTTGGGAATAATAATAATTATGATTACGGACTCATAGATTGAGCCGCAACGTGGGCTGAAATCAAAGAAACATGTCCAAAATTATGGGAAAGACAAGGATATTTTTTGAATATGCAATAAATATTGCATTAATTAATACATGAAAACATTATTTTTTATTTCTTAGTTCTTTTTTAGCTAGTATAACGTCTATGAAGTTCCTCTAAAATTATCAAAAAATTATTTTCTATTTTCATAAGAAAAATGCCTTCATCCTTTGAATTTAAATGCAAGTTATGATATTTACTAATTTCGCAGTACATTTTTACTACGAAGTATTAGAAAGATTTTGAAATCAGTCTAAATCAGTCAGTCATTAATTTTGTAATCAGTCAATTTTTTATACCAAGTTATGAAGCTAAATGTCAAATGAGCTTAATTTTCAAAGGAATAGTTCTGCTGTCAGCACCACTCCATAGCGCGCACAAGCCAAAAACATTGCCGATGGGGTCGTTGGCTCACTTAGTTTGTAGTTTATGAATTCCTATTCTTCTGCGCTTTAAGTAGGCTGTTTACTCTCGTGTTTACCAAAATACGACCTCCATGTAAGCATATTTTTTTCTATTTTTTAAGCGAGCACTTTACGATTTTAGGCCTCGCGGTCGCCAACAAGTTGGGAACTTGTCCCGTCAAGGTTTTCGGAAAAGACAAATAACACGACCACTCCTTCCAAATTTGCCCTCCACGCGCTCAAAAGTAATTTTTTATTCTAAGCCGCTCCAAACTTGAAGGAAGGAGAGTACTCTAGTGGCCGCGTCACTTCACTCTGCGCCATAATACCTATTGCCCCTTCTTTGCTCTTACGATTCCTGTCTGGCGTTCGAAACATTTAGTCCGTGTACGTATTTTTGGTGTGGACGAGACGAGACAGCTTCTACAATTCTTCAAAGCTCTCTTCTTCCATGCGGCTGCCACAGTGAGTTTGAATAGCTCCCGTCGAGCGCGGTCGTTTTCTATTGGCTGAGCACCTTCCGCCCCCACTCCACTGAATTTGTCATTGTTCGAGAACATGTGGGTGGCGAATTGGATATCGGTTATAACCGTTCACGCATTTTCTATTGTTCTGAAGTTATTTATACTCCGAAGTATTTATTAGGTGATGCGAGGAAAGTCTGCCGATTACATGCCAAGCCTTTATTTTGAGTGGTTGTCCTTCGAGTATTTAGGCAGAAATTATTATATCCATGATAAAAAGAAGAACACAATGGTAATTTCCACACTTTTAATGTCGCAACTCAGCAACCGACCATGGTTTCAACACGTAAGTGTCATTTTCAAGGTGAAAAAACCCAGTACTCTCTCGGTATATATACCCAGGCCAAGGTAGGAGGTGGGGGCACATGGAATTAGGTGTGGGGAGTAGGAGGGGAAACGGTTTTGGTGAACAAGTGAGTGAAGGACGAAACATACATACATTTGTCAATACAATGTAAAATATGTATGTCAAAATTGCTAAAACGGTCACAGAGGCATAAATGATTAGCGAAACAAGATTTCCCGTCATTGTATATAAAACTTCTTCTATG
Organism: Ischnura elegans; assembly: GCF_921293095.1. NCBI lineage: Eukaryota > Metazoa > Arthropoda > Insecta > Odonata > Coenagrionidae > Ischnura > Ischnura elegans. Next base: position 144,708,315 of record NC_060247.1, read on the forward strand.
TTCCTTCACTCTGTCTTTGAACCTTCTTCCAGTCATTTAACAATTCCACAATCTTCACATTTCTCTTCCAATAACAAATTCCACAATCGTCACATTTTAATTTATGTACTCCACTTTTGTCCATTCGATTATATTTGTCCTTAGAATTAAATAAAATCTTGTCAAGTGTCATAGGGTTATAAAATAATACATTGCAATTATTTTTAGGGAAGAAATTCTGGATTTTATAAGAAATGTTTCTAATGAACGGTAGTTTGACCCAGCGGGTGATTTTTGTCGGGACCATACACAGTGATGTCAGTAACTTTGTGGATCTTTTAGAGCGGTAGCGTTTAAGCGTCTTGTCTAAACACACGCTATTTAAGCCATTTCTTCCTGCTATGGTTTTTATAATTTGGAGTTCTTTATTGAAATTGTGGACTGTCATAGGAGTATTCATTAGCCGGTGGATCATACACCTCAATGAAGCTAACTTATGTGTGTGGTGATGCGAAGAATCTACAGAAATAATAGCATCAGTAAAGGTTTTTTTTCTATATATGGATAGATCATACTTACCACCTTTTATAGAAACATTCAAAACTAAGAAATTGATATTGTCTCCTCCAAATTCAGTCGTAAATTTTATATTGCTGTGGATGGAATTTAAAAGATTGTTAAAATTATTTATTTGATTGGCGTGATGTGCTCTCAACAGCAACCTTCAAACTACAGGGAAAGTTTTAATGCCTAATTTCCTGTATACCTAGGACAACCATTTTGTGTTTTCAGCTGAGTTTCGACGTTGCTATATTCAGTTTGCTATACCTTTTGGCCTAAATTGCCTATTTTTGTGTGATGGGTAGCAGTCGCCAACTAACTGTAGTATCATATGATATAGGTCCATCTATGGTTAAAAGTACAAATTTATTTTTGGTGAAAGAATTGTAACTTTATCTCGACTGCAAGGGGAGTCTTTATGAATTTGTAATGGCCGCACAGACTTTCCGCAATGGGCTGAGTCTGCGCTGAAGCCTCTCCCAAGGAGATTGTTTTGCCGTTGGCGTGGGGGCGGAGGGCCTCCGCCGGAGGCAGAGTTGGTTGGCAGAGGCTGTTGTTTTGACGGGGAAGAGATTTTCCTTGAGGGAAGATTTTTTCGCTTTAAGAGACTACATAAATCTGCTGATGTTCATCGCTTCGTCAAACGATGAGCATATCGAATGAAATGGATTTAGTGTAGTTTTCAGAACTGCTGTTAGCCTTACATTACTTCACGTATTTACAGCGTTAAGTGCCGGAAAATTACATTAAAATAGGAATGCGAGATTGGATCTCTAAACAATCCACAGTTTGCCTTTCGCTAACGGTCATAGCCTCTTCACCACAGTTGGTAACTATAGCTGTAAAAGTATTTGGTGATCAAATTGTTAAGAGCGCCGCTGCAAACGAACACAAGAGGTATGCATCAGCAGCAGCAGCATTATACTTTTGGGAATAGGGGTGGTCGGTGGCCTTGATTTGATTTTGTGATAGCGGGATGAGTAATGGCCCATTCTGTTCTGTTATAATTTTTTTCGAGCCCTGATACCATTCCTGCTGAATCTAATGTAAAATGATCTCCTGAATCTGAATATGAAATCCGTTTTCCTCCATCACCCACCATTTTCGGGGGGAAGACACTCTATAATTTTTATCACTTTGCAATAATTTGGAGGAATGAAAATGATTATATTAGCAATTAGAGTTTTTATTAGGTTTTTGAGAGGTGAAAAGTTCTAAAAAATTATAATTAGTGGTAAGGATGTAGATTTGGGGGGATTAGTTTCCGTTAATAATTAAAAAAACGCATTAAGAATTATCAACCTTTCCTTTTTTCGCAATTTTTTCACTTACTTTCTTCATATTTCAGCTCCAATTTCATCTTCTCTTACCCGAAATATCCCAGAATGATGGAAAAATATATCAACATCTTACATTAACAATAATAAAAATATTTAAGAACATGACATAAAAAAATAATGAAAATGTGTGCCAACAGTTCAGAAGGTTCGCTATATCGCTGGCGCCCGCAATACCACAAGCTCATCAACTAAGAGTGAAATAACTATTGTGAAGAACGATGAAAAACGTAAGCACCTTAATTTGTTATTTAATTTCCCTTTATACACTTACGTAGAAGTTTCTCATGCAAAAACCAGCAGAAGGCCTAATATGCCAACATGCCCGCATTCACCTTCTCTGACAATCTCCTCTCACAGGGCTGAAGTGTAAATGTCCACTCCGGGATTTTTAACGTACTCAGGGAATACGATTTGGGATCAAAGAGAAATAACCTCTCCACCCATTCAGCTCGCTGGAGCCCCGCCAGGGCCGGCTAGATCGACTATACGATTTTCATTCTTTTTTAGATATCTCGGTCAAGAAAGCTTATTTCTAATGCGGTTTGCTGCATTTAAAAGCTTATTTAATGGAGCAAGTGCCCAATTGTTTTCAAGAATTTTCAGTGGGAAAAGGAGAAATGGCGTCGATTTGAAAATGTCTACGCATGTTTTCACAAAATATTTTTGAGAGGGCCACGAAGAAAAAATATGTTTCGGGAGCGTTTTTGAATACCTTTTGGCTAGTGCATCGGTAAATTTTTTAGGTGGTAGAACATCGCGAAAAGAGAAGAATATGTGATTTTGGCCAATTTTTCCTGTTTTCTCTATGTTCATGCCCTCCATAACACCCTTTACTGACAATTTTACAAACATTTCGTCCTCTCACTAGCGCAAACGCTCATACCGATTGTTTTCACCCTCTTATTCAGCTATGCCATTTGGTGATGTCTTAATGGAGCCGTTCCCAGTGTTATTCTGAAACTGCTCCTAAATTTTCTAAGAAAAGATCCTGGTGTGAATGAAGGAAATGCATTTTTAGTGATATGTTACTTCCCATGGCCTCAGACACTGACAGCAATTCCTCGGCATGAGCGACATAACCATAGCTTTTTTATTATCCGAAAAGTTCTAACACACGTTTCAGAATCCAAGAATAGCTTGATTTTCTTTATGATTCAGGTGTTTCATAATCGTCAAATCTTGGAAAAGTTTCCTAATCTGGGGACCGACGGATATTACTTCCTTGATTTTAGCCTCACTAAGATGAGAAAAGTAAGTTAAAAATTGAAATTCAGCTCCTGTCTAGTCGATTGCTTTCACAATCTGTCCTAGTTTGATGTGCAATGGTGGCAAGTGAATATTTTCTTTCAAAAACAGGGAAACATGAGTGACTTTTTTTATGACCATGAGTGAAGCTTCGTCGCAGAAGCCAGTTTCGTACGATGAAATGTTTTTCTCGGGCGCGGCTGTCGTATTCACAAAGGAGCTGCAGAATTTCGTGAAGCCTGATTGCAGTCCCGTTAGTAGATCAGCGAAAAAATCAATTATAATCAAGATAATTAATATTTACAAGGATTCAGCTGATATTTCCGTATGTCTCCTTTATATCAACAGAGTATGCAGGCATGACAGAAGGTAACTCATTCCCGTTAGCCAACGGGACCACTTTAAACATTTTCTTTGACCATAAACAGTTCTCCATTTTTCTGGGTCACATGGCATCATCAGTTCTATCAACAATGCATTTAGTTACAGTGAAAAAAACCAAGCTATCATAATCCGTAAAAAGTAATTTCAGTATTGACTGCCTTGTCCCGTAGGAAAAGATTTTTACGCTCTTCTACAAGAGATTGGCATCCATGCACGCGTAACTTCGTGACATTTGGTCAAACTACTGTGACTAGTGGTACAGCAAACTCTTGGAGGCCAATCCTAGCCCTGACCGCAAACTTGGCAACCAAAGTGAAGTTTATAAGTAAGTAGTTTTAAGAATTGAAGAAAGAGGTTATTGTTGCGATGTTTAAGTCAATTCATCGCAAAGGAAGCAGAAGCGATGAGGTTGATTTTTACACACGCGTAGCATAATTACTCATGAAATCACGATAATAATCACACCTCAAGCCCATAGAATGACATTCCGTTGGAAAAAAGGATCCTAGTCAAGAACCTCTACTGTTTAACACAATTTAAACTACTTGGAAAAAAAGGATCCTAGTCAAGAACACCGAAAGAGTTGATTCTCCGATCGCTAGAGGTATACCGTGGGAAGATGACGGCAACCTCAATACACAAAATTGATTTGAATAGGTGATACTTTGCGGAACTCCATGATTAAGGAGAAAAATATTTTTGAACTCCAATGCGAATATAAAATCTCAATGTTATATTTTTCGAGGAATTAGAAAGTACTACTTTTCCTTTTTTTTAGCTGCGACAGCAAGAGAAATAGCGTTCAAGCGGGCGAGGCATTGCGAGGGCCATTGTAGTAAATTGAATCTTTCGAGCTATTGCTTCTAATTTTAATTATTGTTCTCGATTTTTTCTGGCTTTACTTTGTGAAAATCCATTCTGAGCAATAAAATTTATGGTATTTTTTCACACGATTTATTCCGTACGACCGGTTTCGTCGGAGAGGCGACATCATCAGGTACAAAATCGTTATAATAACAGTTATTTTGTTGTTGTTTATCTGGTTGCTATTACGCGTTGGTAGGGGAGGGTTGCGTTGGGGTTGGAGCGTTACTCAGCTTCAGGGGAATTTCCAAGAGGGGGAATAGTTGACAAAAATATTTTCATTTGCTGAAATTCCATTCTTGATGTGCTTCTTAAACTTCAACTCCTCCAAGCAGTCCATCCTTCTTCCCTTTTTCTCAAGGTGGAGAATTGCCCTCGCGGCTGAGCTTAAAGCCACCGAGTGGGTCCACCGGGTTGCGGATGGTGGTTCGACCTTTAGATATAGAGGTTAGCTGCGAGATAAGCGAGTTCTCTCGTCGAATAAGCAGTCGTGGACAAAAAGCGGCGGTATTCTGAGGTGGTATTGGGCTACCCTTGGGTAAGGTAGGCCATTTAAAAGATACCAAAACCTGTGAAGATACCGTGACTTGGCGACTGGGGGCCGCCAATAATTATGCCTCTCATCACCCGGGGGAGAGGGCAGCAGCTCTTCTTCACATGTGCGAAGGTGGAGACCATACTGGTCGGTACAGCGACACACATTCCACTACGGGCGTGGTAACATTTACTTTAACGGCTGTAGTACTGCGATGTGGAAGGCAAGGGGAAACCACCACATTATCATCCCGAGGAGTCACAGCTACTCCGCTCAATTTATATAATGACATGATGGAATTCTCTCGGGTAAAATATTCCGGAGGTAAACTAGTCCCCCATTCGGGTCTCCGGGCGGGGACTACTCGAGAGGGTACATCGGTCAAACGAGATAGAATGTTACGGATAGGAACATGGAACGTCAGATCACTTCGTACCTGCGGTAAGCTAGAGAACTTGAAGGTGGAGATGCGAAGAATAAACCTCGATGTGTTAGGCATCAGCGAAATGAAGTGGCCCCAGGAAGGAGACTTTTGGAGTGGAAGCGACAGAATGATACACACGGGATCGCTAAATGGTAATGCTGGAGTAGGAATAATGCTTAGAAAGAGCGCCGGGATGCGTGTTAAAAGCTACCTGCAGTTTAATGAAAGGATAGTAATGGTGAAGATAGATACTAAACCCGTAGCTACTGTAGTGGTACAGGTTTACATGCCTACGTCAGATTATGAAGACGAAGAAGTAGAAGATGTCTACCAAGATATAGCGGAAGTTATCAAGCAGGTAAGAGGTGAAGAAAATCTTATTATTTTAGGGGACTGGAACGCTGTCGTCGGCGAAGGTCAAGACGGAATAATAACTGGGAAATATGGGTTGGGTAACCGAAATGAAAGAGGAGAAAGGCTACTTGAATTCTGCACGGAGCACAGGCTAGTGGTTGCCAACACTTTATTAAAAAATCCCCTGCGAAGAAGATACACGTGGAAGATGCCAGGAGACCGTAGAAGATTCCAAATCGACTACATTCGAGTGAAACAAAGATTCAGGAACCAGGTGAAGGACTGCAAAAGCTATCCAGGGGCAGATATCGATAGTGACCATAATTTAGTTATGATGAAATGACACCTTAAATTTAAAAAGTTGAAGAAAGCCGTGAAAAACATATGGCAGGTTGAAAAATTGAGGGAGGTTCAGCATCAACTGGCTTTTAAAGAGGCTGTAGAAAATAAAATAGGGGAGGATACGACCAACAAACCAATGGAAGAGAGTTGGAAAACCATTAGAAGTGGTCTGCAGGCGGCAGCTGAGGAAGTTCTTGGTAAAAGAAGAGTCGTTATGAAAAAACCATGGCTCACGCAGGAAGTATTAGATCTCATCGAAGAAAGAAGAAAATACAAGGCTGCGAAAACAGAGGAAGGACAGAATCGTTACAAGAGAATAAGGAACGAAATATGTCGTAAAGCGCGGAAGGCTAGAGAAACGTGGATGAAAAGCATTTGCGAAGACGTGCAAAACAATCTTAAACATGGAAAAGTAGAGGCCGCTAATAGGATAGTGAGGAACCACTTTAAGGAAAGGGGCGTAAGATGTAATACCCTTAGGGACAAAAACGGAGAACTATTGATTGAAAACGAAGAAAAGGGGAAGAGATGGAAGGAATATCTGGAAGATTTGTACAAAGGAAGTCGCCTCAGAACGAATGCTATCGAAAACGAGAGGGAAGAGGATGCCGATGACATGGGAGCCCCAATTTTAAGATCGGAATTTGATGCGGCTGTAAGAGACCTCAGGATAAATAAAGCGTCTGGCATTGATGACATTCCTGCAGAACGAATTAAAAATTCAGGAGAGAAGACGTTGAACCAGCTATACAAAATCATTAGTGAAATGTATACGACAGGTGAGATACCAAAGGATTTCGAGAGGAACATTATAATCCCTATTCCTAAGAAGAAACGAGCGGAGAAGTGCGAAGATTTTAGGACCATAAGCCTTACTACACATTCATCAAAGATACTGACAAGGATCATCTATAGAAGAATAGAACGAAAAGCAGAAGAGTACTTGGATGAGGACCAATTTGGATTCAGAAAAAACAAAGGCACAAGGGAAGCAATACTGGCCCTAAGACTGCTCATAGAAAAGAGAATGGAAAAGAACAAGCCAACATTCGTTGCGTTTGTGGACTTAGAGAAAGCATTTGATAGCGTGGATTGGAGCACAATGCTTGGAATCCTAAAGGAAATTGGGGTTCTTTATAATGACAGAAGAATCATCCACAGTTTATACAAAAAACCAAGTAGCCGTGATAAAATCAGGGCCCAGCTGTGAAGAAGCAAGAATTAGGAAAGGAGTGCGACAAGGCATTGTCACCCGTAATTTTCAACGTTTACATTGAAAAAGCCATTAATGAAATCAAAGAAAAGGCATTGGGAGTGAATATCCATGGAGAAAAAATAAGCATGCTAAGATTTGCCGATGACATAGCCGTTATAGCAGAAACAGAGAAGGATTTGAAAAATATTCTGGTTAATATGGTTAGGGTAATGAGTAGATATCAACTGAAAATAAGCACGAAGAAAACCAAGATCTTAGTATGCAGCAGAAGAGAAGAAGTCAAGACCAACATTAAAATAGGGAGGCAAAAACTGATAGAAGTGGATGAATTCTGTTATTTGGGAAGCAAGATAACTAGTGACGGGAGAAGCAAGAAAGAAATTATCAGCAGAATAGCCCAGGCGAAGAGAGCATTCCACCAAAAGAGAGACCTGCTTAAAGTGGGAAACTTAAATATGGATGTAAAGAAACAATTTATAAGAACCTACATCTGGAGTATGGTCCTATAAGGAAGTGAGGCATGGACAATGACCGCAGCGGAGAAAGCTAGGATAGAGGCCTTTGAAATGTGGTGCTACAGAAGAATGATGAAAATCAAATGGATCGACCGAGTTAGTAACGAGGAAGTCCTAAGAAGGGTAGGAGAGAAGAGAAGCCTGATGAAAACCTTAATAAGAAGACGGAACAACCTTATAGGACACATCTTGAGACATGATGGCCTGATGAAGATAATCGTCGAAGGACAGGTGGAAGGCAAGAATGGAAAAGGAAGACCTCGAACGAAATATATGGAACAAGTAAAGAGAGATGTGAAAGAGAAGAAATACGTAGGAGTGAAAAGATTAGCTGATAGGAGAAATGAGTGGAGAGCTGCGTCAAACCAATCCTAGGATTGTTGACCAGTGATGATGATGATGATGATGGTGAATTGCCGGAACAAAATCGCTCCTGTGGTCAGTCTCCCATAAGTGTTTCGCGAAATGCGATTTGTCTATCTCCCCGTTTCTCAAATACCTTCCGTGTTCCTCTGTTCTTAATCGGAACGAGCGTCCAGTCTGGCCTATGTAACAGGTCTCACAGTCACTGCACTTCAGTCTGTAAATGCCACTTCTATCATTTATGTCAATTTTATCTTTCGTATTGCATAATAACGCCCTTAAGTTAGATGTGTTCTAATATGCAATTTTAAATTCTTCTCGGGGAAAGATGTTTGCGGTTGCCTGTGAAACATTTCCGTTATAACTCAATTTGCACCAGCGTTTCTTATGCTCATTATGAATGGATGAATGGTACATCATTTTCTGATTCCGGAGAGAGCATTTCTTCCTTAACAATTTATTTATGACACTTTCTTCGTAACCGTTTTTAACTGCAATATGTTTGATGGTTTTGATTTACATGGCGAGGGTCTCGGCAGAGAGGGGGATGTTGAGTGCTCTGTTTAACATGGCATGAAAGGCGGCTAACTTATGAGAGGGGTGGTGGCGGGAGTCGGAGAGGATGACATGGTCGGTGGTATCTCTTTCCTGTATATTTTGAAGTCGTTGCCTTTTTCCGAGGTTGAAATAGTGATATCGAGAAAGTTGATACTATGGTCGGATTCTTTTTCACATGAGAACTTTATGTTTTTGGCTTGTGTATTCAGTTTATTCAAAAATATGTCCAGTTGCCTCATAGTACCAGTCCATTCGGCAAACACATCGTCAACGTACCTGTACCAGCAGTGAATGAAATTGGTGTTCACTGAATCTTCACTGAAAATTTTCTCTTCAAACTTGTCCATACATAGTTCCGCTAAAAGCGGCGATAGCGGAGACCCCATTGCCAAACCTTCTTTCTGTCTGTAGAATTTGTTATTAAATTTAAAATAATTCTCTTCCACTCACACTGTCAGTAATTTCACATAATCGTCGAGGAAGGGTGGATCGGCTCGGGCTTTCCTCAGTGTTTCTTCTGCTACTTTAACAGCGTCGGGAATTGGAATGTTGGTGAATAAATCTTTCTCGTCGAAGGATACCAACGTATGTTTGGATGGCGGGGGCTCTCTTTGGGTGAGAAGACGGCACAGCTTTTAATTATTGTTGCTATGTTAAGCAGCGTGACATGTTTGTTATTACTGCTGCTTTTTGTTCCCACATATTTTCATCATTCGGGGGAAGATGGTGTTAATGGAAGCTGGAGAATCTAGAAAATACTCAAAAATTTGCGAAGAAATGACAAAATTGACCATTCTTAATGCGTTTTTATACAATTTACGGAGACTAATTTCCCCCAAATCTACCTTAATGCCATAAATATTCATTTTTTTTACTTTGCACCCCTCAAAACCCCTAGTAAATATTTAAATGCTAAATTCATCCTTTGAATTCCTCCAAATTACCGAAAAAGTGATAAAAATTGGAGGGGGGCTCCCCCGGAAATGGTGGGTGATGGGGAAAAATGGAGTTCATATTCGGATTTAGGAGGTCATTTTATCTTAGAATTAGCAGGAATGGTGTTAGGGCCGATTTTCATGCCGTCCAGTGTTTCTTATTAGGCATAATTACCTAATACTTAAAATTAAAATGCCTTATAAAATAAAACTTTAAAAAAATTGTGCTTGGAAGGAGTGGGACAATGTCCCATTCCTCCCACATACCTATATGATATTCCAGACCTCCCGTAAGGGCCATTTTGTATTTCACATGTATTATTAGGTTTTAAAAACAACCAAATGTTATTTCAATTACCAGTTATAAACCAAAAGGGCATACATTTTCATCAGTGCTTCCAGCGAGAGAAAGACATAATTAAAATAATAGAAATTTAAGGTATAAAGAATCTCACGAAAGTTTCCAAAATTGTTGTGAAAAACCAATATCCTCTTCTTAACTCACAATCAGAGATGTGAGCCAGGAGTCATTTTCGGAGGAAGTGCAGCTGCTGCTTCTCTTACATGTGAGAAAAGCTAGAGCTAAACAGCTTAAATCAAGAGAGGGAATTTGAATTTTGACAAGTGATGATGAATTTTTATGCATGCATTTGCCCTGCTGCTTTCATTTTTTCTGTGAATGAATCATTTACGTAAATACCTATTTATTGAAGGGAGGAAGTCTAAGTGATGTCATTTATCGGCATGCAGATGTGGAGTGAAGACGCAGACGTCGTAGGCAAAGAGGAGTTTGTAGACGCAGACTTATTCAATGCGGAAATGCAATGGGAAACAGCCCTATTGAAGTCTCTTTCGGTTTTGTCAAGAGTTTCGTGTGGAGTTTTTACGCTGCACACCAACGCATAGTTAATCTTATTCCTGATAAATTCAGGTTGGGCACGATGTGTGCCTGATTTCAGCTATAGGCTACATGACCGTTACAACGTCAGCCAATCAGTGAAGATAATAAATGCCGGTTGAATGAGGTACCTGATGGAAGTATGACGGCTTTCGCTTACATCTGGTGGTGTCCATTGATTTATGGCAAAGATGAGAAAATTTCGCCAATTTTTTGTTGATACATTCATTACGTTGCAGAAGAAATCAACTTTGCATAATTCCACTGCCTTTTCATGCGTGCTTTTACATTTCGATAAACATGGACTGCATACACGGACCTTAGGACTAGGATTTCTATACATTCATCTACATCTACATAATACCCCGCAAGCCGCCTAAAAGGGGTGTTAGCACACCAGCCGTCTACGCATAAAAAATGAAGTGCTTTACGAAGTTGGGACTAGCATTTATTAAAGTCCTTTATGGTTCGGGGGAAAAACGAATTCCCATATCTATCTGTTCGGCAAAATATCTTTCTTAATTTATCGCTTGTATCGGACCTAGAAATATAGTGTGGCTCTAATATTATGTTCTCCGTGTCGCTCTTAAAGATATCCATTCTCAATTGTTCAAGCAATCTAAGCGTAGCGCGCAGCCTCCGAGTCTCCAGCGGATCCCAGCCTAATTCGCTTAACACCTGGGTAACACTGTCTATACGCCCGTAGCAGTTTTTGACGAAACGCGCAGCGTTCCTTTGTATTTTATTCAGTTCGCGGATTAAGTCTTTCTGCACCGGATCCCATACGCTCGCTGCATATTCAAGGTGCGGTCGGACGAGAGCGAAATAGCACTTTTCTTTCTCTTTCTCACACGAAAATCTTCCCACAATACGCTTGACGAATCCTAATTTCTTCAGGGCCATGCCACAGTTACCTTCCTTATATGTGTTCCCCACGAGAGGTTCGAGGTTATCGTAACTCCCAGGTACTTCACGCATTATGCATGCATATATGAATAAATTCGATTACATGATGTAATTTATTCGCATTATCTACTGTAACTGGCATTTTATTAACAGTAGTATCAATTGGTTAAGCGTGAATATTCATTGCTCGTGGGATTTTTATTCTTTATATTGTCGTAAGTATTTATGCACTCACTGCCAATAGATTGATTAAAAAGTGACGTAATCTATTGATTTGATGATTTCGATTTATTCTAGCGTAGTTATCAAACGAGGATTATGTGTGTGTTGAGGGCTTTTCATAAAAATTACCCTGAAAGATATGGAAAAATGTTAAATTACTAATTTAATGTATGTAATAACGACGTAATTGCAGCATCACATCAATGTTATCGTTCAAAACTTAGTGACCGGTGAGCTGATTAACAGATTCCCCCGCCCGAGGTTAGATTATTGTTATGGGAACTAAACACTTTGCGTTTAATACAGAGTGAAATATAATCTATGAAATATGTTTTGTCTTATGACATTTTCATCCTCAGAAAAGTTATTATAATACCTCCATGAAAGCAGACAATCCGTTGAATACTTGGGGGTCACCATTACCCGGGATCTTTCGTGGAGTAAACACATGCGTGAAGTATGTGGGAAAACTGACCGTAAACTGGGATTTGTATAAAGAATTCTTGGTAAATGCCTAAAAAAGGTGAAAGAAATAAGCTACCTGACTCTAGTGAGGCCTCACTTGGAATATGCTGCTAGCGTGTGGGACCTTTACGAAGTAGGACTAAGAGCTGAAATCAATCGAGTACAGCGCAGGGCGGCCAGATTTGTGATGAGTTGTTACGACAAAAAGTGCCGCGTTTCCAGTATGTTACACGAGTTAGGATGGGAATCTTTACAGGAGCGTGGATCGAAGTATAGGCTTAACTTACTTAGGAAATTCGAAGAAGATATTTTCTCAGACGACGTGAATCATGTCCTTCGTTTACCATCATACTATAGTAGACGTGATCATGAGAATAAAATAAAAGAAATAGACTGCAAAGCAGAGAGATTTAAAATGTCATTCTTCCCTCGTACTATTAAGGATAGCAACGTTGTCTCAATTGATAGGATTAATGGCGTCGCTCGCTAGGATCACTCATTGCATATTTTTTTCCGTAGTTCTAACCAATTTACGGCCAAAGTTGCGAAAACGCAACATTATTGTGAAATGCAAAAAAAAATGTTTCATTTGAATTTTATTCATATAGAATTCGCTTTTTTGGATAAAAGTAAGTGTAAACTGATTTTTAGTGGGATTATAATGACATTTCATACGTATTTTAATATTTATAAAAAATACTCAAAATGAGTCAATTTTCAATTCACCTGTTACGCAAGATAAATATTTTTTTCCTAAGAGTAACTATTCCCTTTATTAAGTTTTTTATTCATTCATATTAACGAAGAAATTTCAAGTAATAGCTGTTACAGCTTATATTTTGTCAGGAAGTCAACATTAAGCGAAAATCGGATCAGGAAAATAATTTTGCGTTTTCGCAACTTCGCACAGTGGGCGGAAATCGGAAAAGGCCGGACAAAATTACAAAATGGCTTTTTTTGAGTTAAAAACTTGAAACTTTGCTATTACAGTCAAAAAGGATTGAAATTTATGGATATGTACTTCATTTGACATAGATCCCACCCGTTACTGAGATACAGAGGCTCAAACGTGAACAGATTTCCATAAAAACGCCCGTCTTCAATTTTCTCTGAAAATCTTCCAAAGTAAGTAGATGGTGAAGTTATGGATGGATTCTTGCGGTATAAAAAACCATATAATCTGTTGGCATAGGGTTTTTTCTTCAATTTCCCGTAATCTTAAAGAATATCATCGATAAATTGTTACCGTGCAGCTACAAAATGGTGGAAACTGTTTTTCGACAAAGTTTTACATTTAGGTAGAGTTTCAAATGGGTTTTCGGCAAAGTCACGCGGAGTAACTTATATGACAGCATTCTTTGAAGATTTCTTAAGGTGCTTATGCAGTTATCTTTGAAATAAGTTTGCGTCGCCGGAAATTACATAGAGTTTTCGATCGCGCGGCAGGGTTCGTCTTCGCACGTCGGGAGTTGGATTAGCCGCGACGCGGTAAGGTTATTGAAGCTTTATGAGTTTTAACGCTCAGCATTCACCGTTTTTATGTTTTGCTTCAAGACACCGATTCTCAAATGGTCTATGGTGAAGACGTTGGAGGTTTTTCAGCCGAGGTTCGAGCCATGAGATTCTGCATCATTTAACCTAAATCGAATATTAAATACAGATAGATATATTACGGTTTGAAAGATATTAGTCAAAGCGAATATTTTTACAGAAGATAACGTTATTTTCAGTTTTATTTAACATTTTTATCGCAACAGATTGAATTGTAACAAAGAATGACTATTTATGAAAAAAATGAAAGCATTTTGGGTGCAATGGAACCCAAAACTTTAAACATACATTCCGAATTAGTCCTTTCTTACTTCACGAATCGGCGATATCACCGACTTCCACAACAAGATATTGGCCGAAAGAAGACGATAGGGCGTGGATTTGGTTCGGAAATCATTGAACCAAAACATATTTAGATTGATAAAAAATAATCTACAATTTTCAGACAATTCCTGTCTGGACAAAAATGACAGATTAGTAAATTATGACCTCAAATTGACGACTTGAATTAAAAATTATTACTATTCGGAATATTTTCGTATCATTTCTCAAATGATGAGCAAATGGTGAGATACCAAAGGATTTCGAGAGGAACATTATAATGACTATTCCTAAGAAGAAAAGAGCAGAGAAATGCGAAGATTTTAGGACCATAAGCCTTACTACACATGCATCAAAGATACTGACAAGGATAATCTATAGAAGAATAGAACGAAAAGCAGAAGAGTACTTGGATGAGGACCAATTTGGATTCAGAAAAAACAAAGGCACAAGGGAAGCAATATTGGCCCTAAGACTGCTCATAGAAAAGAAAATGGAAAAGAACAAGCCAACATTCGTTGCGTTTGTGGACTTAGAGAAAGCATTTGACAACGTGGATTGGAGCACAATGCTTGGAATCCTAAAAGAAATTGGGGTTCTTTATAACGACAGAAGAATCATCCACAGTTTATACAAAAAACCAAGTAGCCGTGATAAAATTAGTGCTATGTTAATGTTTTGCATCAGTTCCGAATTTCACCTCGTACGAGTGGTTCCCTACTTTCCAGGGTGGCTGGACTTCGAACCACCGAGTGTTTTCCATGTGGGTTTAATAAAGTCAGGTTTCATTTTCACTGGTTTAATTTTATCTGTCTTCGGACCATGGCGCCTCCAAAGAAACTATTGAGAACTTTAAGAGATGGACTGAAAATAATTGAACATGACGAAAAGAATCCTGGCTAGATGCGCGTGAATATTGCAGAGCGGCTTGGGTTGTCCGCTAGCACATGACGGTAGGGGTGGGGGTAGAGTGAGCTACCTGGAGAAAACAAGTAGAGATATGAAGGCGAAGATCCAGTTGGGCGTGCCGCTGACGATTAACGCAACATTGTTCACGCTTTACACACTACCTCAATTATATTAATAATATATTCATTAGACAGGAACAATTCAAGTAATAGACTATTTTTGGCCTTCGTGATCCATCTCACAACCAGTCACTGCGCCGGCGAATGCGGTTGTTTTAGGCACAATATGCACATTGCTCTCGTGAATACGTATGCTGGCAATGGTGTTTGATGGATAAGAACTTTTACATCTGACTGAAATCCATAATAGCAGTGTAAATGCCGAGTGGAGAGCAAACATTTTTTTAGTGAGGTGGCGTTTTCCTTCAGAATTTTGAAAGAGATATGGGTCGAATCAACAATATGACCTATGTGTCTTGATAAAGTACTACTATTCCTGTTATTATCTAAAATATTGTTTGGAACCTTTAATGAATATCTTAATTACTCGCCAAAGTCCTGCGTTTCCTGGGACATAGGCAACCTAGCAAAAAAATATAGCATTGATCGTTTTTCCGCATTCATTTTATAATCGTATCGTTATTAGGAAAGAAAAATTTCCCCTAGTAGAGTTCCAAAAAAGGAGGGTAGTCTTAGAATCGTGTTCGTCTTAGATTCGATTCGTGCTAATACGGTGTATGAAATTGTTTTTCGAATTATTATGTTCTATAAACAATTTTCATAAAATATTTTCCATTAAATAAGAAAGAATCAATTTTTTTAAATATATTCTAAAAACAATTTAAATAAAATATTTTTCCTTAATTAAGAAATATTGGGGTGGGGGAAATTCGGTTACTGTGCAGTAATAACAGCGTGCGCAAAAAACAATCTTACGGCGAGGAATTAAAAAAGGACCTCGAGTGTCCGGACGGAAGAAGGTCCAAAGGGTATTCGGCGTCCAGGCAAGGGCGCGGTTGGGCTGGTCCTTTTGTCTGACCTGAATTTTACAAACGATAGATCACGTGATAACAGATGTCACTTTTCATTGCGGCGTTAACATTCACGGCAGTTTGTCGCTTACGTTAATTTTCTGTTGATATACGGCCAGTCATTTTCTTATTGGTCGCTTATTATTAACGGACCGTGAATTTAGCGAAATTGAGACCGTGAAAACCTGAAAAAACCGTGAAAACCTGAAAAACAACCGTGAAAACCTGGAAAAAGCCGTGAATTTCATTATTCAGGTAGAGTGGGAACCCTGATATGGCTAACTTCGCCCGAAAATACACTGCTCTTGAATTTATCACATAAATTTAGTCTATTTTTTAATCTATGGTCTGACAGGGATTCCAATCCGAGTTTAAATAAGAAGTCAGTTGTACTAACAAGACTATCGTAACGACTTTTCGCGTACCTGGTAGCTCCTCTTTGCACGCTTTCTAACTCTGTTTTTTAAACCTATTTCACGAGGATCCCAAACACTGGCAGCGTATTCTAAATGGAGTCTAATGAGGGAAAAGTAGCTAATTTCTCTCACTAAAATAAAAAAGGCACGTGTACGCGACACGACACGAGAGTATGAAAATGTGGACTGTATATTTTATTATTATTCGCCGGGAATCCCACACCATCCAAAATCACCGCTCACCTGGCAGTGTGGCGCTCCCGTCGATGGCTTCCTCAGGCTGCGTTGGCTCGAGATCCTTCTGACTTGACGACACATTCACAACTGCCATTCACGGCCAACAACCACGAAAACAATAACTTTAAACAATTAAACTATCGCCCACAAGGGCGCCCAACAAACAACAAATGAAGCAAGTGGCGATTAAAGCATAGACTCCCTATGGCGCGAACAACCCGCCCACCTTGGAACGCTGTTCCAACTAAACCAGCCTATTTGATCTTAATTGTTGACCAAGCCTTTATTGGAACCCCATCGTCCTACCAACTGAACTACAACCGAAAAAATCTAAATAATTAACAATCTACCCACTAACAAAACGGGTGTGCACCTTTGTAAAAAAAACTCTCTCCTACCAGGAAAGGAGAGGGTAAAAACATTGAAGGAGAATTAATAATTAATCTTCACTCCCTAGGGGCCTTTGGGGAGACTAAACCGAAGGAGAGGAGGCCCACGGAAAGGAAATCATAAAAATCTAAACCTAAAAAAGTGCACACCAAACGAAACCTAAATTTACGCTACTCTTCTTTCAGTTGCAAGAGCTGACATTGGGTGTCGCTAATTACACTTATCGACGGCCACTCTGACTCAGGGCTCGACAGCCAGCGAGGCCCACGAAGCCAAAGGCTAAAGGATGGCAATTCTGAGGGGAGCAAGCCCCGGGAAGCGCAGTCTGCTGGGTTATATTCGGAAGGCTCATGCCTAACATTAACTGGAGAAATCAAGTCCTGTATTTCACTAACTCTATTAGCGAAACATGTTCTCCACTTATGCGGTGATGACCGGATCCAATTAATAGCTACCATAGTGTCACTCCATAAGGTGACGGAGTTCATCCCACCAGGTAACGCGATAACTTTACTTACGTAATTCAATAATCTCGCGGTTGGCAAGGCACCACAAAGTTCAAGACGTGGTAAGGTCACTCTTTTAAGGGGCGCCATCTTTGACTTTGCCATTATCAAACTTACTACCACTTCCCCGATATTAAGTGTCACTCTTGAATGCACAATGCTGCGTATCCCTACTCTGAACTATCTGCAAAGCCATGAATTTGAACATTCACTGCAGAATCAAACCTTAGGCATCTTGGAAGGGTAAACCTACTTAGCATTGGCAACTCTCGGCGAAATACTTCCCATCTTTTCAACACGTCATTCCATCCCACCCCTAATTCCCACAACTGCTGAATAATACATTTCCCAATTAACAACTGGTGCGATGAATCCCAGCGGATCATACAGCCGGGAAATATCCGACAAAATTACGGTATACCATCTAATACAGCAGAGCAATTGCTCACCCATTTTCGCAATTCAAATCCACCCAAAGACAACAGCTTCATCAACTCGTCTCTAAGCATGACCGCTTCCTCGGTTGATTCAACCGATATCACTGTGTCGTCCATATAGGTTGATCTCTTAAGGGCATGCGATGCCCCCGGGTAGGCAGCCCCCTCATC
Source organism: Ischnura elegans (assembly GCF_921293095.1). Taxonomy (NCBI): domain Eukaryota; kingdom Metazoa; phylum Arthropoda; class Insecta; order Odonata; family Coenagrionidae; genus Ischnura; species Ischnura elegans. The sequence goes on from NC_060247.1 coordinate 144,726,389, forward strand.
CTCTACTAATTTATGCAACGTTCTGATTGCCAAATATGGGGCTGATGCAACGCCGTATGTTACAGTTGTAACATTATATTCAGCAATTGGCAAGTCACTGCTTGCCCTCCAAAACACTCTTTGAAAATCATAATGTCTTTCAATAATACCTACCAATGTTTCTGTACATTTGACGGATGTCTGCGATAACAACCACATTGTGCATTTTAAACTCTAACTGAACATCTACGATATTCAATTGCAGTTTTGGCCCAGTATGCAATATCTCATTTAATGATGGCCCACTTTCCGATTTCATGGAGGCATCAAAGACCACTCGAAATTTTCCCAATGCGTATTCTCCGCGATAAATACACTGATGTGGGATATAGAAAGGTGCAGAAATTGTTGATGTCATGGAGGCTGGAATCATATGACCTTGTGACTCGTAATCTGCCATGAAAACATTGTAGTATTGCCTGAGTTTGGGATTTTTATCCAGACGCCATTCAAGTGGAATAAACCGACGCAATGCAGCATTTCGACTATTCCCCAAGAGCGGCGCATCATTTCGAAAAGGTAGTTCTACAACGTAGCGACCACATTCTTCCCTACGTACCGTCACCTGAAAGTGAGATTCACATTTCCTGTCATCCTCACTCAGGTAAGGAACGGTTGGTGGTTCCTCTACCTCCCAAAACTTTCGTATACAGTAATCCAATTGTGACTCAACAAAAGGAATCTGTATTTTCGGCCGTTTGGTGCACCTTTCACACTAGGCAATATCCCACAGTGTCTCGATGGCACTCGGAATACCCTTTGGACCTGCTATTGTATTCCCAATCATTACAGTGCCCAACCATTCGGCACCCAACAAAATATCAATAGCCTCTGGCCGATAATACTGAGGATCCGCTAATGCGAGATTGCGTATGTGTGGCCACTGCTTCTTTTGTACCCCAATCTTATGGCACCGCGCAATATTCTCAATAATCAAGGCTTCGACTTCTAATGGTCCGCCCATCCAGGTCGGTCATTTTATATACGACGGTCATTTTACCCCACGCGACACCCCCGGCGGTTCGGGCTAAACCGAAAATGGATGTGGTTGTCCTTTCAATAGGCAACCCCAAACGTTATTTATGAATGAACCTTGACTCGCACTATCGAGCAAGATTTTCACCCGCTGAAAATTGCCTGCTTGGTCTCGCACTCGACCAACTACGGTGGAGAGTAACACAATATGGTTCAAATTCATCCCTATAGCCTTGAATGAATCAACTACCGAATCCACAGGCGTAGTTAAGGTCAACGATACCGCGTTATGCGGTAATGCGTTTAACGGTCAAGTCGATCGATCCATAATCGTGGTAATAGTGGTTTAGGTCAATAAAAACTATGTGCCATGCTTCAAATGACGATTTTCAAGAATTCATTCTGAAAAAAACTTGATAAATCGACCGCAGTTGGCGAGCCTCAGAGTCCCGCGTCGCGTAGCTCAGACTTGACGCGCGATCGAAAAATCGCTCTCATTTCCTTGGTCGCAAACTTTTTTCCAAGATTTCTTCACATTCTCCTGAAGAAATTTCTACTTCACACTGTGATGTAAATTTCCCGATTACCATATTTCGTAAATGGAAGATAATGTCTACTTTATTTAAAATTTGACGCGAAAAATAGATACGCCATTTTGTGTTGTAAAACCATGCAGATGTGAACCAAAATCTTCAAAAATCATGGAAAAGATAGCCAAGGCATCTGGTCAAAGGAATATTGTGTTTTTTATTCCATAGAAAAAATCATTCAACTGCAACACCACCTGCTCCAAGTTCCAAGATTTTCAGGGAAAAACGAGATCGCGCGCGTTTTTGAAGAATTGGTCATGTTTGAGCTGCTGTATCTCAGCAATGGATCAAATGTATTTAAAAATGGCATACACATTCATAATCAGCCATCATTTATGAGTATTTATGCTAAGTTTTAAATCTCTATCCCAAAAAAAGCCATTTTGGACATTTGTCCGGCTTTTTCCGATTTTGGAACACTGTGCGTCGTAGGGTGTCCCCAGCAGCGAGTTGAGAGACTCAAGTTCGGTAAAGGAGAGAAATAAAAGGTGTAGTCGCATCATAATCAAATCCTTACATTATAATTCACTACAATCTTCACTGTTAACTTAATCGCAAAACTTTATCTATTTTCACTGAAGTATGTTTTGATAATTAAAGAGGGATAGTCATGTAAAATAGAACATGAGTTCAGGACGAACAAAATATAACTTTTTGAAAATGTTGTGCAAGTTGACTAAAATAATTTCAAAACCGATGCACATGAGTGAAAGGCTGAAAGGTCATTGGCTAAAAACATATTGTAAATATGCACTGCAATCATGTCTAGATTTCATGGAAAGAAGATTTCACAAATGCTGGCAAAAGTAGCAATAAGGTCAACACATCGAACTTCACCCTTAGGAGCACACATTCTCATCCTGGATTAAGAATAGCCGATTTTCAAACAGTTCATGAATACCCACTGCATCATGCTACTAGAAAACTAAGCATGTAAAAATCATGAAGCAATGTAATCCAAAGGCTTTCTAACAATGTAATTAACTAAACAATGTAATTAACTAACATCTTTCTAACAATGTAATGAACTAAACAAACCATTCCTATTGAGATGAACAAGTTGTAGGCCCACGGGAAATCAATGTTAAAAAGAAAAGAGTTATGATCAGTCAAGTTGTTCGTACAGGTCAGTGCAAACAGTGCCCAAAAATACTTATATCTGAAAAAATCTGAACTCTGTAATTGTGCTTGCAGTTATTGTAAGGATATCATCAAGCCTATACCGACCATAGGTGGGGATGGATGAGAAGGGATGAGCCATGGTGGACCTAATCACAAATTCAATAGCAGCATAACCAACGACGAAGAACAAAAGCAGTATTCGCTGCAGACCGTTTACCAGTTTCGAAAAATGATAAATGAGGGTAAGAAGAAAGAGCTCAACTGAAACCTGGTTTTGTTGAATAATTTTCTCAGTAGGTTAACAAATTGTAACGATTTTCCAGAATGAATTGAAGATAGATTACCATACGTGCCGACATGATTTGGTCTACGAAACGAGTTCAAAATCTGACTTTGAGAGAGAGTCACTGAACAAGCATGTGAGCATGGCGGTCGACCGTGGGTGAGGAGGAGGGGAGGGGAACGGCCTCAGCCGCGGCTGAGATATGCGTCGCGCGAGCCGCATCGCTTTGCGCCACTCTTGGCGCCAGGCTGCGCGGGCCGCAAAGCCTAAATGGTGAAAGATACGCTAAAACCGGCGAAAATTTTGTGCAATGGGTCATAACTTACCCCGATTACCCTTATATTGGCAGTTGTCGCGGAATCGTATGACAAATTAAGGGTGTTGGTATTTAGGCGCCTCCCCCTAACTAATCATTTAAATTTTTTCGAAAATATTTTTTTGCCTATCCTTGTGTACCCAAGGGTCATCGAAATACGATTGACGATTTTGAAAAAAAAAAAAATTAATGGTATGACCGTGTATTTAATCTATCATTTTTCTTCCACCCGTATTCTTCCTTGCTTGGACAAATCCATGAAAACAATTGAGCGATGAGCTTTACAAACTTTTCGTCCTTCTCTTGTCACTTCCTGTTCCAATTTTGCAGCGCCTAGCCATGGTAAAGTGGCAACGTTAGACTGAAAAAATGATTTCGATATGAGAATCGTAGGTTTGGGTGTCACACCGTGATGAGTCCGAATCATCATAGCCATGCGTAGGGCCATGTTAGAAAGCAGGCAGGGTTGAAAACCTTTCTGAAGTATTTTTAGGGAAGTTGTGCCCTCGTATGCGCATTGTCTCCTTGAGGCGCTGCGCTTAACCCTAGTCTTGTTCTTCGTGGAGCACTCTCGCGTGGACGCGGGGCGGGTTGAGGGGCGTGGATGGGTTTCACGGGTGTGTACCATCGAAATTGTGCACACGGGTTACAAGGGAGGATAGGAATAGCGTTGTGAGGCTGCTCAAAGGATTGAGAAGGTAGATTTTCATTGGTTATTTACATTCATTCTAGCTCCTGGTTTGAGAGGAATTAGCAACGAAACATTCTTAAAGTGATGAAAAGAGGGCTACTTTATTAGAGGAACAAATAAGGTAATACGCATGTCAAGCATTTATGATGGATTTATTTAATAGTTTGATTTCTTGAACGTTTCCTGAAGCTCCAAGGAAAATGTTTCAGTCGCAAGTCACCCGAATGTTTTTTTTTTTTTTTAGTTCCGCGCTCAAGACGTGGCAACGCAGCATTCGTTCACTCCGGCGCACTTTCATAATGCCCACATATAATTTATGGTACATATAAATAATAAATTTTCAGATCAAAAAAAATTTCAAATAAATTAAAAAGTGATATCTGGTGATTTTTCCGAGTATTTTTCCGCATTTATCATCATAATCTCCGCGGAAGCCTACTTGGAAATTAAAAAGTGTTTATATTAGTTTTATTTCTTCTTTCGGGGTTAAATATAGGATTAGATAATGTTTAAACATTTTTGTTAACTTAAAACAAAATATGCGTTCTAAAAATACTTCGGATATTCGATTAGCACTTTTTGATGTCGAGTCGAGTATGATAATTTCTGAACTAGGCAATACAGCAATGCATACTACAATATATTCTACTCCAATTTTCTATGATGAATATCTAGCCTAATGTAAGGAGGAAAAGGATCGTGGACGGCTAGTCAGAAGTAGAAGATGAATGAAAATTAATGTGCCGGGTCGGAAGACGATCGGCCGCTGCGGCTGACGTAAAGGTATTCGGCGCCCACGTCCACAACTACAGGTAGTGTATACAGCAAGTCGAAACTACCAGGTCAAGGCATTAGAATGACTTATCGGCTTTAAAAACTGTATTATTTCATGAGTATCATGATATCGCTTCCGGTCGGCAGATTGCTGGACTTACTAGCCTCGAAAGCTCTGTAGCCGTAACTACTCGACTCGACATTCGTAATGCTACTCAAACTCTCGAGGCGAGTACCAATTACTCGACTCGTCTTGAATTTTAGGGTACTCGCACATTCTTAAAAAAATCTAAAAAGCCATTTTATTAGTTTACATAGATGTGAGCAACTTATTGTGGAAGCTGAATGCTGTAGGCGTTGTAGTTTTCCCTAGGCTGAGTTACAAAGTCCATGAAGTTGACAAAACGGCTAATTTTACGGTGCAGGGAGTCATTTGTTGCACTGAAGTGTCTACATTTTTGAATTGTTCATAAAACAGAAAATAAATTAGAATTTAAAATAAAATTATCTTTAAAATGACGCATCACCCATCATTGTAGCATGCACTGAAGCCCAGATATAAAGCTGCAAATGACAGCGGCACATAATTTTGACGCCAACAGTAGTCCTTGACATTTTCAGACATGATTTCCGCGATATTGATTGAAATAAACGTCAATTGTTGGTGTTTTTATCTCAAGCATAGCGTAAACGAGGCGACGTGTTTACTGGTTTCCTGCCCTACGTAATTGTTATCGAGGACATAATAAAATGTCATTTTCTCGATAATTAAAAGCAATTTAGCTCACGAATTTGTTAAAAAAATATCAATTACAGTCCAAAGTTATACCTCATTGCTATGAATGAGCGCTCGATCAAACCAAATTCAAATTACTTACATTTTGAACATTTTTCGTAAAAAGTTTTGAAATTTCTTGGCAAAATGGCGGGCAGAAGTTATTAACCTATTTGACAAAAAAATCATATTTGCAGTACCTACTCATATCGGCACACAACTTTTGCCGGATGTAACGATTCTTTCCTATAAAAAGAGGCAAAACGAGGCACCCAATTATACTCCTGTTTAGTCCATATATTTAATATTGTCTTTTGCATTTAATTTAATGTTTACAGTCAAGGAATAGTGAAAAGACTGATTGAAATTTTTCATCGGCATGACTTTCAGTAACCTTTTTTCCTAAATTAACTCACTTCTCTGCGTCTTTAATTGCAGGCGCCATGAAGCCTACCGAGGGAGCTGAAGAGGCGTTCGGCGTAGGCCGGCGTCGGATCGGCGCGGGCCCCTGTTATGCGCGGCCGTCCATGATCAGCGCTAAGTACCGGCTGAAGGAGGAACGGCGAAAGGTACTCAAGATCTCGGTGGCAAAGCTGCGCCGAATCGAAGACCCGGAGAGCTCCCTGCGCCGATCCGTCCTCATCAACAACACGGTGCGAAGGCTGCAACGGGAGGCCAGGGAGGATAAGAGCAAGGGCCAGGAGGTGGCGTTGGAGCCACTCGTGCTCTTCTGCATGCCGCCCTCGCGGACGCCCCCGCGCATGCTCAGTGCCATTGACGACGAGCAGGACGAGGCGCTGCTCATGAGCGAGGCGAGGCGGCGGAGGAAGCGGAAAGCGGAAGAAGCGGAACAGCAGCTCCTTCGAAGCGGTTGCCCAGCGGCTGTGACCGAGCAGGTGCCTCGGCGGGAAGGACCTCAGTTCTCTTGCGGACACCACGCCGCTATGCTGCACGCAGAATCCACGTCGTGCGTCTTCCACAACCTGATCGCTTCGGCCATTGAGTCGTAGCGTTGCTGCGCGTCCTCTCTCGTATCGGGAGAGGTCTTTTTCGCTGTGATTTCTTCGGACGCTTCGGCGCCATATCTATCTGGGCCCGAGGCAACTCAAGTACAATGGACACTCCTAGGAATGCTGACCAATATTTCATTTTAATGGTTAGGTTGGGATAAATTTAGGCCTTAAAAGTAGACAAGTGTCATCGGGTATTTATATTTTTAACGTCCAGAAATTAAAGAATGTGTTAATGAAGTCGTGCTTGAGGAGAATGCCCCGGCCGATATTACTGAAGTATTAGTGCGTGAACAACTCCTAGCCATTTTGCTGACGTTTTTTTACGCTCAGTCCATTTGCTGCATTCAAATCAACGTTTTGTGCAAACGCAATCGTTTATGCAAAACTGGGGTGGAACTCGGTGTGTACGCACTCTTTTGTGCTCCTTGTGTGGAGCGGTTTTGACACTTGCATTTTGAGTTTTCATCCAGGACACAAATTACATACTCCTTATCGTGTTACTCATTTGGTTTTACTTTTGACCCTGTCAGTCACCATGGCAGGTCATCCAATTCTTGGTTTATTAACGGTGGGAATACTGGAGTCTGGGATATTGGGTGTTCACACTGGAGTCGAATGTTAGCTCTGAGGTCAAAATAGCATTGAAATGAGTGAGGTATGTGCCAATAGTCATAGCTCAGGGTCTGTGGTAATCACAGTAAACCTGAGGAGAAAAAAGGTCAATATTATAATTTCGCGAGCAGTGAATTGGAATCATAATTCAAATTCTTTGGTACCTGTAAGGAGTTCCAGCGAAGTAGTCAAGTGTACACACAACATATCTGTGATAAGAATTTTTAATTTTGTTCTTGATTTGACGTATCCCTGTATATATTGGTATGAATGCTCTTAACTAGGGCGTTTGGGTATTGTAAATCGGATGAATTGGGCTTTCGCTATAGAAGTGTCTACCAATGTATTCAAGGTTATGTACAGGTACCTTGCATCTCTATTGAGATGTTTTTTATATATCTGTGGGGACTTATTACGAAGATATATTGCTGATTAATATTGCGCAGTAATTTTTGGTGCCCTTTTTAATTGCTTCATTTTTAATGAAATACTTTGGTCAAGGAAATTAAAACTTTAACTTCGTTGAAATATATCTATAAAGTTATCGTTAACGCATATTTTATCATCTCATTCAAGCCGTGGAATCGAGTCCACTACAGAGATTTACGCCGATTATTATCATATCGCGTACTTGTGATGCTTCCCCAAAAAATATTTGAAAAATTGTGAACCGAAATGCTTTAAATAAAAAAAAATCTGAAGATGATTGATATGCTGGCGAACACAAATAATCTAGCGTGGAATTTGGTGTCATATGTTCGTTGTTTGAAGAAAAATGTGTATAAATAGGGAAGTTTTAACTAACTGAGAGTATGTTACGTAATCGCTTGCTGTTAATATCATTACATTTAAAAATAGAGCGTTGTCCGAAATTGCATTAATCTAAATTTTTATAACCATGTTCTTTTCAATTAGTACACCAATCAAGGTAAAGGGAGGTATGTGGAAAAAGAGAGGTGGATTTCACTCGATTGAGGTAACTGATGGTGATTGACAAATGGCAGTTTGGAGGAGGCAGGCATTTGACTTGTAGCTGCATTAATGCACGACTGCCTTAATGGCCTACGGATAAAGTTATTGATGATTATAGTGGCATGAATGTGTTTCGTTCATGTTAAAGAAAAAAATCACTAATCCTTTTTGGCAGAAATGGATAAATTGGATAGTGAGACTGGTTTATGTTGAATATTTATGGATGAGCGATAGTCATCTTATGAAATTACTTCACCCTTCAAATTATATGATGATATGAATATTTGCCAGTGATGAATTATTAAAAGAGTCAACATTAATGGATATGCATTTATTTTTTTATGTCTGTGGCTCTCTGTTATTGAGCTACGAGAAAGTTTTCATATACATTTTTGGAATCTTGAAATAAACTTTTCCAAAATTGACTCAGATTTGTATTGTATTAAAATTAATTCGCAAAATTGGTACTTGCAAAGTATCGTTTGTAATAAAGTGCAGCTAATTTATTTCCATTTATGGCAGCAAGCCATGCCAAGTACCTGATAGTCATTTTACCATTCTGGCAGGCAATGCAACATTTTATTCTCCTAGAGCAAATTCAACGATCACGATACATAGTGGTCAAGTTTGCTGATTCGCAAGACACACCAAAAAGCACAGAACGTTCGTGAAAAGTTCATTCGGAGCATTGAATCTAGATCATTATAATAATGCCGCGATCGGATCAGCAAGGGAGAAAATTAGCCCGATGTTTGAAAGCCTCCTAAGGTCTAAATAAATATTCTAAATAGCAATCGAGTTCTTCAATTTCTCAATGCAATTATTAATTAGACGAAAGACAAGAAGTGATCATTTTACGAGTGACATCGCGTTTGTACACAGCTATCTCAATCAACTTCCTTTTTGCTGGACGAAGCATTTGATCAATGAAAATTTTTGATGTTGGAAATAACTACAGTTTCTTCTGTTTGATGTAGCATTCGAGCAATCGAGACTGTGACTTGCGTTTGAGCGAATGGGGGCTGCGAGCCGTGCGAAATATTTGTGCGTACGTGTACTGAAATAAAGTGTCAGTGCCGTCATGGATCATTTTATACATGAATAATTAGAGTGAGGAACATATTGAGGAATGCGTTACAAAGTGAGGTAAGTTTTATGGCGTTAGCCCATTCATTGGCAGGCATATATCATCTTTACTAAAGTGCTTTCTATGTATTATCTACTACGTTGCTGTAAGCATCACCAAGGTGATGTGAATCATAATAAAATTCATGAATACAGAATGACTGCTTTCATTTCACGGAAGGGCCTTTCTTTTTGGGAAATTAGACAGCACATATAAAAATCTTCCCTGCCTGTCATTAAGAGTAGGTCAGCGAAGAAGTACGCTATTCATAGCGCCCCTTCGTGTCGGAGGCTAATTGACGTCTTGCCGATAATACTACAGATTTTACACTTGCCACTACTGTCCTAAGAAATGACGAATTCCGGAAAATTAATCTTCCTAAATGGAAATTTACCACTGCCGATTGCATACGGAAAATCTCTGGTATTATTATTAGCCAGAAATACTATGTAGTAGCAAAGACGCATTCAAAAAGGTAAAAGAAGTACTGTAGACCCGTAAAAAAAACGGCTTTTGCAGACTGATGGCGACTGGAATCGAAAAAAGTTGGCCAAAACCTCAAAAGCCATTTTATTGCGATAGGAAGTTGAAACTTCGCATTATTTTTAAATTAATTGTGCACAACTTCACATACTTATTCTTTTCAGTGCCCTCATGTTAACAATATATATGAGGTCAAAGTAGAATAAATGTCGCCAAAATCGACTGCCGTAGATTCTTTATGTAAATTGCCAACTTTGTTCTCTTGCAGTGGTGTCGTGAATTGCATTATTGACAAAAAAGTCAAACCATGTTAAAAAGCACTAGTATCTCTTCCATTTGAAGGCTTTACTCTGATTTTATTTTATTATTAACCTTAGATATATTTAGCAGAATGATGGAACCTATTTTCAGCCAATTGTATTACATAAACGTGAAGAAAAAGTAGATACTTCCGCCGTGTGTAGCCAAGCGACGCATACCACGCCTTTCTATGAAGCTTCTGCATTGTGGATATAAAGTAAACTCCTGTTCATACTTGTATTCATAATATATTCCAAGTATTTGTTGGTATTGAATTGCTACAGAAATTGTGGCATTAGTTTCAACAAGTTGAATTTCAAAATAAAATCAGTGCGGGTAATTTTTGCGAAAATTGTTCAACTTTGACGCTAAGTTATTTGTTTACAAATGTAACCTTTGAAAAATTGTTTACGTCAAAAAATGCACCAACGTATTGACAACAACTGTGCAAAGTTTCGAATTCCGTACTCAAAAAATGTTTTGGGGGTTTTGTCCAGCTGTTTTCGATTTCAGCCCAGTGTACGTCGTCTCCGGGTCTGGTTGTGGCCGCCGCACAGGGGCATGACCACCTATATACATAGTATCTAGTGGGCTATGTGAGTATCTAGGTGGTCATGACAGGGGCCGGAAATCGGAAAAAAAGCCAGGGTGACCTTGATGGGAATATACCTGATTTGACATTATTCTTACCCGTCACTGAGATACAGAGACTTAAGAGTTGAACTTATTATGACATTGGATAACCACTGGTAAGGTTCACTTAGGGTTCACGGGTAAGAAGACGTGGAAAATTTAACACAGGCATAAGTTATCCAATAGTACATATATCGGCATAAATACCTCAGCTGATATCTTTCTAGGAGGTCTCTGTTTATCAGGTGGGTTTCTGAGGTTTTCTTTCTGAGGTTTAAATGATTTTAATAAAAGCATGGTCCCCGATCGTAACCAAAGAAAACTAAATCAGCTTTAATAAATCGTGCACTTACCTGAATCGGCTGAAATTCTTCCGTTGTCTTCGTCTTTCAGTATCGATATATTGATGTGCAGCAAAAAAAAGGCATGTTTTCACAAAATATTTTTGAGTGGGCCACGAAGAAAAAATATGTTTCGGGAGCGTTTTTGAATACCTTTTGGCTAGTGCATCGGTAAATTTTTTAGGTGGTAGAACATCGCGAAAAGAGAAGAATATGTGATTTTGGCCAATTTTTCCTGTTTTCTCTATGTTCATGCCCTCCATAACACCCTTTACTGACAATTTTACAAACATTTCGTCCTCTCACTAGCGCAAACGCTCATACCGATTGTTTTCACCCTCTTATTCAGCTATGCCATTTGGTGATGTCTTAATGGAGCCGTTCCCAGTGTTATTCTGAAACTGCTCCTAAATTTTCTAAGAAAAGATCCTGGTGTGAATGAAGGGAATGCATTTTTAGTGATATGTTACTTCCCATGGCCTCAGACACTGACAGCAATTCCTCGGCATGAGCGACATAACCATAGCTTTTTTATTATCCGAAAAGTTCTAACACACGTTTCAGAATCCAAGAATAGCTTGATTTTCTTTATGATTCAGGTGTTTCATAATCGTCAAATCTTGGAAAAGTTTCCTAATCTGGGGACCGACGGATATTACTTCCTTGATTTTAGCCTCACTAAGATGAGAAAAGTAAGTTAAAAATTGAAATTCAGCTCCTGTCTAGTCGATTGCTTTCACAATCTGTCCTAGTTTGATGTGCAATGGTGGCAAGTGAAAAATTTCTGTCAAAAACAGGGAAACATGAGTGACGATTCGGCTAATATTTTCGTACGTCTCCTTTATATCAGCAGAGTATGCAGACAGGACAGAAGGTGACTCATTCCGTTAGCCAACAGGACCATTTTAAACATTTTCTTTGACGAATACATAAAGTCTCCATTTTTCTGGGACACATGACATCATCAGTTCTATCAACAATGCATTTAATTACAGTAAAGAACCAAGCCCTCATCTTTCGTAAGAAGTAATTTCAGTGTTGACTGTCTTGTCTTATTGGGAAAGATTTTATGCCCTTTCTAAAGATATGGTATCCATTTACGCTTGACTTTGTGCCGTATGTTACTGTAGTTTGACCGTATATTTGGTCAGACTACTGTAGCAAGTGGCGCAGAAAACCCTTGTAGGCCAATCCTAGCCCTGACCGCAAACTAGGCAGCAAAAGTAAAATTTATAACTAGTTTTAAGAATCAAGGAAAGAGGTTATTGTTGCGATGTTTAATTCAATTCATCGCAAGCCAAGAAGAAGCGATGAGGACGATTTTTACACACGCGTAGCATAATTACGCACTAAATGATGGATATAATCTTTGTAAACCGTAATAAACAAGAGTAAAACAATTTCTCTTGTTTTACATAATAGGGTGGTTTCCTTCATCAAAGAAAACGAAAGGCATCGATTGCGATTCGTTACCCACCATTAGTGTATTCATAATATACAAATTATTTTGTTTTAGAAATACCGGGTTAGACTTTCGCGCGCTTAAAAATTTTCACTTTTCATTTAATCGCGAAAAATAGATATCGTCATTTAAAAATCTAAAAGCGTGAAATACGTACTCCAGGAGTAATAATCTTTCGATTTAGGCAATAAAAAAAGAATAGGAAACCACCCTATTAAAACTTACAAACATTTCGTCCTCTCACTAGCGCAAACGCTCATACCGATTGTTTTCACCCTCTTATTCAGCTATGCCCTTTGGGATGGAAAATAGGGATCCCTGTCTAGAAAACTGGAAGAATTGATTCTGCGATCGCTAGAGATATTCCGAGGGAAGATGACGTCAACTTCAATGAACATAATTAATTTGAGAGGCTGATACTTTTTGGAACTCTATGATTAAGGAGAAATAATAATACTTTTTAACTCCAATGAGAATATAAAATGTCAATGTTATATTTTTCGTGGAATTAGAAAGTATTACTTTTCCTTCTTTAGCTGCGAAATCAAGAGAATTGCCGTCAAAGCCTGAGCGGGCGGCGCATTGCGAGCGCCAGCGTAGTAAAGTGAATCTACCGAGCCTTTGCCACATATTTTAAATATTGTTGCTATGCTATGCTGTAAAATATTTTTATTTTTACTGCTGTTTCTTGTTGGTACATATTTGTATCATTCGGGTTAGGATGATGTGAAATGGAAGCTGAAAAAATAAAAAATACGTGAAAATTTGAGAAAATTGATCATTATAAATGCTTTTTTATACAATTAACGGAGACTAATTACGCCTAAATCTACCTCCTTACCATAAATATTCATTTTTTTTAAATTTTGCACCCCTCAAAACCTCCAGGAAATATTTAAATGCTGAAATAATCCTTTGAATTCCTCCAAATGACCGAAAAGTGATAAAAATTGGATGGGGGGAGCTCCCATCCCGAAAATGGTGGGTGATGAGGAGGAGCGGATTTTCGAATATTCGAATTTAGGAGGTCATTTTACGTTAGAATCAACAGGAATGGTGTCAGGGCCGATTTTCATGCCGTCCAATTATGATTATCCGAGCGTATGCGTTTTTGACGTAGTTCTGGAGCTGTGGCTCAGATGGCTCTAGTGCTCAATGCTCCAATCGCGCGGGCTTTTTGACTCTCGTCGTATAGAGTGTTTCACATTCAGTTGACGGTATGTGTTCTTATGGAGATTCGTTTCCCATGTTAATCTCCATAAGCATTAGAATTCATATTGTGCTCTGCGTTGTTTAAAAAAATGTATTCTTACGTAGAAAGATATGCTGCATTTATTGGAGCCTATATTTTGGCCATAAAAATTATAAAAAAAGCTATAAAAAAACATTTCGTTAAATTTCCGTTAGAAACGCGTATTTTTTTACTTTATTTTCTTCTCGCAGTTAACGCTCAACCGTTGAGTCTATTGAATTGAATCTTCTGCATAAATTTCTTCATACTATTTTCTCTTTTAAGGTTTTCACCTTTTTCACAGTTGATGGGGAAAAAATTTGTTTTACCGATTTTACACCCATTAGGACAAGAATATTGTATTATTTGTAAGGCCAAAAGCAGTCGCCTACTATCTTACGTTTCTTACGTCATAAGTCCCTATATGCTGTAAATCAAATTTGAAGAAAACTGTAAAGGTATTGAAAAAATCATTTACCATCTCCAATTTGGAAGGGAATTATAAGGTTTTGATCTTACGAAAAAATATTACGGCGTCCCTGAGTTGAACTTCTCGCTTTGTCGTGCAACCTCGACGCGCGCGGAGGGAAAATTCTCGGGCGGAAAAGAAGATTTTTGTCAACGTATACTTTTGGAAATGTGTACTTATTTGTTACATATCCGAAAGGATAATATTCATACGTCGTAACAGGAATGTTGTTATTTCAATACAATGATGCGCAAATTTTGACGGCTTTGAACGACGCATTTCGCCCTGGCTCTTCTTTTAAATTAGATGGCTTCGAATTCTGGGGCCTTGCTACCCAATATAAAGTTTCTTTGCACTCATTTTGTGAGTTATGCCGACCGAAGACAATGTTGTCGGAGGATGCTTAAGGTTTATTTTTCATTTTGAGAAAGTTTACCAAGTTTGGCTGTAGGAAGACTGGTCTGCTGTAGTCGGCTCTTGTATATACTTTAAAAACATCTGTTGCTGTATCATAATGTATAACACAATTTTCAGTGTGCTCTTGGCTCCATTCACTATCACTTTCCTTCAGCGTTTACCGCGTCAGTAATGTTGAATTTCTGTCTTTGTATAGAGAAGAGCTTCTTGTGTTACCTTGCGGTAATTAAATCCTAAATTCTTGAATAGCATCAGTGTGGCATGCATTGTAAATTTTCCCAACGTTCACTTCGACTAAAATCCGAAAATTATTATTTCATAGATGAGGAAATTATTTTTGTGACATGGTTTCCATTTTTACCGATAGAAACTCCATTTATACGCTCACGTATACTTCCCGTCACTTCAGATTAGCTTCTGCATTCTTTTAAAGCAACATTAAAATTTCTTGATCACATTAAATTCTGTTAATTGTGTACGTTTACTCGTTTAAAACATTTTTATAGAATTATTTCGTGCATAAAATATTTCAAGGCAGTCCATAGATATATTGATAGCATGTAATATTTTCAGAAGGGTGTTGCCACAATTCATCTGAGTTTCCATTTGAAGCTTTTTCTCTGCCAATGCAGTGTTTTTGCGTACTACAATACAGCAACATCAAGTCACCACCTGAATCTATCCGTCAATAAGTTGAACTCAATTCTTATTTCTTGAATTGTTTCTGTGCCAAAGAATTTGACCACAATCGAAGGAAAATATACTAGAAAGTGAACCGTTAACTTTACTGTTTCAACTTATGATTGATTCTAAGTATTTTAAACACCATGATTTACTATTTATGACATTAATGTGGTATTTATTTCATGCAATTAATTACCATGTACAGGTTATTTATCTTCCAACTTGTCTCAAAACGCTCTACCTTTTTATATATTCATTGGAAATTACTTTCCATTTGGTGGAAATAAATTCGAAGATCTCACATATTGTTCTTATAACCGATGTTGTGATGTTATGTACCGTAGACATTTATTGCTTTTTGCGAAGAATGTAACGGGCCAAAAGTAATGCTTTTGTCTTAGATAGCAAACTATTCATTACAATATTGATTTTCAACATTAGTACAGGATTTATTTCAAGTGTAGTGCAACATAAAGTTCAAACTTCAAACTGCAAATGACCTGTTGACGAGCCTTTCCAGATATACTTCCTCTGAGTGGCTGAAATGCCATCTATCAATAATTTTCCCAAGGTAAAACCCTCATTTTCCTCCATTCCCAGGGACTTATTTTCCGAAGATTGAAAACTAGTGAAATGTTTTCAGAAGTTAAACATACTTCCATCAAAGAAAAAACATTTTCTAGGAGGGTATACGGGGTCGTTTACTTTAGAATTGGACTGCAAATACCCTATTTTCGGCGTACATCAAAAACACCCGTTTGCAGGAGAATTTTTGAGTTAGTGAAATGGATTGAGAAGGTGAATTATTTTGTGAGTAATTCTTTTCGCATGTAGCTGAGCGCAATCATTTACATTTTATTTGCTCTTCATTCCTGAAATAAGAAACTCTGAACGAAGGATTCCTCCTATCATAAATTTGTCTCTAGTTTTGCATCAACTTATCAGCGTGGAAATATTCACGGATAATATTTCATTGCCTCATTAAATGGAGCCCTATAAGTTTCACAAAGTGGCTTAATATCATCTCTTCCGACAAAAGACAATCAGTGATATTATCTTTCAAATTTGACTTTGAAGAAAGAGGGAAGGACTCGTGGAAGACGCAGCTCGCCAGGCGATCTCTCCTATCCCCGCCTTCTTTTGTCCCAACTCTCTGCCCAAGCGGTCAGCGAAAAGGTCCATTATCCTCGTCCCTTCCTCCGTTCATCCCCATTGGCCGAAGTGCAATTCATTGCAAGTGAGCAGAGGGCGGTGGTTGGGATTTCCCGGTGGGCGGAATAAATAGCTTAATACCCCGTTTACACTACGATCGTATCGACGTTGATCCGTACGCGCGTAACCTCAAAACGTAGTGTAAACGCGCAGAGATACCATCGTAGGCCTTAGTACCTAACACTGCCGAACTTACCATGGTTAGCGCTACTGTTAGAAAAAAGAGTTAAGAAATGAAGATCGCTGCCTATACAATTCTTTCGCGCCGTTGCAATTTTGATACAATAATTGATATTTCATTATTAACTAATATATCTAAGATACTCTCTTTGCTCGACCCCCCGAAAAAGGCCTTCGGCCTTGTGGTCGCTAGGGAAGGTCATATACTTTTTTATGCCGCTTGTTACTTACGGATCTATTACTTTTCATTTGGCTACATTAGATATAAGTAATATTTCCACTTTCAAGTAAAACGAGCGTATGGTACGTCGGTTTCAATATGAAAATATTAATGAAGAGGAACGTTTTTCTGAGGGACTAAAAAAATAAAATGGATTTCTATGAGTCTGACAGAGTTTCTATCTTATTCATTCAACTACAAAATAACGTCGAGAGCATGTTCCCCTGTAACACTCAATTTATACTTACTTAATATCATAACAACGAATTTACGAAATACAATGAACTACAGTAAACTACATTTTAATTGATAAAGAATAATAGAAAGCGAGTAAACACCGCAAAAAACCTAGTTAGGAATACCAGTTTCTGATCGAACTCTTCGCAATTTGGATTAATATCGAGAATTGAATAGTACTTCTATTACTTCTAACAAACAAGTTTGATAAGTGTAGTTCGATAAATACTATCAACATCGCGCCCATCAGATCGATAAAACAACAATGACCAAATGCATAAACGCGACGTAGCGTGAGCATATGAAAGAATTTCCTCCCAGAAAAATATTGCTCTGATTGAAAATCATAAAATTAGGAGTTCAATATAGGTTCTCCTCTCTGATATAGGTTACCTCAAAATAAATACAAGAAAGCGGAGAAGATAGGGTACTAAACACGGGCCCCTGACGCGTCATAACAGACTCTATCGACCAAGCTAATCGGTTGTCTTGATAAATATTAAAAACACGTTTACTAATTATTTTTCTCATCATTCAACCAAATTCTTGAAATAGGAATAAGGTGTTACTGCAGTTCCCCTACGTAATCTTAGGAGAGGACGATACACACAATAGAATTACGTAGGAACTAACTATCAATATCTAGAGATAATGCACAAAGTGGAGATCCTTAGCATGAATTGGGCCTAGTATGACGAATTTAGAAATGACAATTTTATTGAAAAATTATTCGTCATGATCGCGAATGATACCACTTCAGGAAAACCTCTATAAATTTTTTAATGAGTTGGTATACACAAACTTCTCCTTACAGCTTTAATATCCAATATAATGCGAAACTAAATCATCTGGTGAGTAGCAGATGACAACTTTTGATGAACAAGGCATCATAAATGTCATGATTTAGAATATATTTAAGCTAAATAACTTAGTCACTCAATGAAACGTGCTTTTCGTAGGACAAATAATTGAATAAGAAATACCTATGACTGCACTTATCCTCCATATTCTATGATTCATTTCCTACGATGCTCCAGCTCACAAAATTGTAACAGAAAAAGAACTTAAAGAAAAATAAAACGCTAAAATTAATTTTTACCTACCTATCTTTAAAGGAAAGGTTGTTCAGATAGCTTTCTACTGCAATCGTGTATCGGCAACAAGAGAGGAACTACATTATGCGCACTTGTTAACTATGGAATTAATAACAACCACACTTTCGATTCTATAATAGCACTTATACTCCATATTCTATCGTTAACTGTCATTGATGCACCAGCTCACGGATAACACTTCACATTAAAAAGGTTAGTAACAGAAAAAGGACGTAAAGAAAAATAAAACGATATCACCATCACAAAGAATGAAAATAAATCATTTTTACCTACCTATCTTTTAAGGAAGGTTTGTTTATATTATATTTCTCCTCTTTTCGTTTGAATACGCTTTGATTTAAACAAATGTTTGTTCATGTGGAAAGAAGACGTAAAGAAATCGACTTTTCAAAAATTACTTTCTAAATTTTCTATCTTATCTTTATCAGTTTTTCGATTTAATTCCTTTATCTTATTTTCCAATTTAGACCCTCTTGCTTGCATAAACAAAGGTGTTGCTATGATTATTTGTTTCTATGACCGCCGCGCCGACATTGGATTTTGGTGGCCATTTTTGGAACTAATCTTCATACTCAATTTTTTATGAATATACGGATATTTAGCGAGAAATTTAGTGTTTTCATAATTTTTCCTGGGGTTTCAGACAATTTTAGAGGCGGTCTTCGTAAGACTTTTTGTCGTATCTCGTCTAGTTCACCCCAAACATTTGTATGAGTGAGTGAGTGGTCGTTAGTGGGCTTTATACGGATATATAGCGAGAATTTTAGTGTTTTCATAATTTTTCCTGGGGTTTCAGACAATTTTAGAGGGGGTCTTCATAAGACTTTTTGTCGTATCCCGTCTAGTTCACCCCAAACATTTGTATGAGTGAGTGAGTGGTCGTAAGTGGGCTTAATGATATATAGATATGGCAACGATTGAAGGCATTATTGAGCAGGTAATGGAAGGAGGTTAAGGGAAAGAATTTACTGCTGTTCTATTTAGCAAATGATATCGGATATTCTATACCATACCGGTTTTATGCATTTATTTATTTACAGGTTAACCTATAACCATGTATCCTTACATTATACTTCACAGATGGTGCAAAATAACAAACATACACAAAATATTAACCAATTAAAATCGTTGTATACAGGATTTTACGATAACATTCGCCACAAATAACTATAACATTTAGGTGAAGACATAGAGAAATGGATACATGTACCGAATTAAGACGAAATGTAAGCCTTTTATAGTTAAATAATAAGAGCAAATATATACTGTATGTACTGTAAATAAATTCTATGCACTATAAATGTATTCTTTAATGCGTGAATATTCTTTAATATGTTGATATATTCTCTCGATGAATCTAGATTCTTAAGGGGGCGCCCTAGCACGGTCGCGGAAGGCGATGCAGACCCTTTCTATTAACCAGTTTGTGCTTCGTTCGTTATAGGTACATAGTGGTTTCTTGACTTGAATATTTATAAAGGTTAAATCTGTGCCTTGAGACAAAGACGGGTCTTTTACCAGGTTTCCTACAGGAGATACTTGACGGTTAATTTCACGAATTTCGATTTTTTTCAATGACTATCACCACGGCGCAAAATCGCGTAAAGAAAATCCAACCAGCCAAAGCGTAATTTAATCCTTCAACTACAAGCAAAGGCTGCACGTATGCCACACGTCGTAAATCAAAGCTACAATTTGGGAAATAGTGAGACCTTGCAGCCAGTTTTTCGATAACGCGCAGTCGTTTCGAGTCATCCTAAACACCTTTCCTTCTTCCGCGAGTCATCCTTCACTTCTTTGCCTCCCCTCCTGGCCCTCCCTTCCTAGGCGCGCAGGCCCTCCCCTCAAAGGCAACACCAGCAGCCGCCCGGTTATACGTTTTCTTAGCTGCTTGATTTTGAGGTCGCATCGTCGTTCTTTCGTTTTGCGAATTTCTTTTTGTGGCGCGATGGAAGTGTCTAGCAAGCCCCAAGGGAAACGACGCCGTCGAAAAGAATGAAAGCCTTGGAAAAGGAAGACGTGCAACAAACAGAGACTTATGTCAAATTAACATAAAATGATCTCAATAATGTTTTCTTATCTTTTGATAAAATTGTCAGAAGTATATGTCAACAGTGCGTTTTGTTTTAAAATGAGTAATTTTTAAGGATGCCATAGCAAGAATGAATATGATTAGATTCCGTAGTAGTAAAAATTTCTTTTCTATTGATAGTTTCTATTATTTTTTATGAAACGATGAAAATTTTTTATTTTTCACGTCTTGATAACATGGTGAGAGAAAAACTTCATGTTTATTCACATTGCTACGCATAAGATCTTACACCGCATAGCAAAAAAATTATCAACTTTGATTCTCAGAAGAGAAATCTTGCACCAACCTGCCACCCCACCTCTCCTATCAAGTTATGTGCCTGAGTGTCCAACCACCCGACGCGATGATTAGATGCGGAAATTAGTTCAGCATTAGTTAAGAGTTGAGGATATTTCGCTTAAGATGAGACGATATTAGTTTTCTACACTTGCATACATTATAAATTCCATATAAGCGTTTTTTTTATTTTTTGAATGTGCAAATTACGATTTTATTCGTGAGATATATGTTACGGACTCAATGATTGCGCTGGCAAGTCAGAAGCTTGTCTCGGAAAGCGCGCGGCTGCAAGGAAATAGTTTCTTATTCTTGGTGAACCCATATCTTACCGCAATGCACCCGCATTTTGGTAACCACATTCTCCTAGGTCTTTCATAGCTCCCATTAGCTCAAACATTGGAAAGGGCTCAAGAGTGGCGGCGGGCACTACCCTGCCCACCGCGGTAACCCCTATAGTGACCGTAAACCCTACCTAAGTCTTACGATTTTTATCTAGCGTTTAAAAAATTTTCTATTGAAAGCATAGCTGTCCGTTTGTAGAAATGCCGCTACCTGCTTTATTGCCTCGTTATATGAAGGGTTTTTGCCATTTTTAGGATCGCTTATCTTCGATACAGGTGATTTCTACGAGGTGGCTAGCCCGGAGTTTTCCACAAATGCTCTTCCCAATTGATTGAAAAACATTCCTTTCACGATTTTACCGAGAAAATTAGTCAATTTTTACTAGTAAGTGTCAAAGGATATCAGTGCTTGTGCTACGGAAGCGAGGAACTAAAGTCTATTTTCCCTAGAGCGTGAGATTTCAGCATTGAGGACGAACTACCACTACTGGAGGATATCTCGCAACGATAAAAAGGTTCCTATGATTTCCAAGATAAATATCTCACTGATTTCGTGTGCTGTATTGTGCAGGGTATTATATTCTAATTTCGATTTTCATCTTTGATGATCCAGATTGTTGATATTTCGGATAAGAAAAATTGAGCGAATGGAAGTAACACGAAAAGAAATACATGACGTTATTGTTAATGGAAGTGGAAATTCGTTGTCCTCAAAACGTAAATTTGCCGTTCAATATCTTCTCAATAAGTTTAACTGGAAGCAGGAAGTGAAGAGGAAGGAAGTGATGCTGAATGTCATGAACATATACTTTTTCAATACGTATTTCCAGAAATGGGACGAATGCAAGAGAACCAGCGACAGGTTTGAAATAAAACGTCGATGTTGGTTAGAGAAGGGTATACCCACCTGACATGCATAATAACCTCCTTGAGACTCCTTGCACAGTTTGTAACCTATTATTGGTTAACGTATTCGTATTGGCTTTACTTTCCTCCTAGGCGATTTTATGTCACTATTGCTATCTAATTCCTGGTTTTTCTGGGTAAAGCAGCAAAGAATGGCTTAAGAGAGACTTTAAGAGGTCTAGAGATAGGTATAACAATAAGAGCAGAAAAGTGACTGGTTCGAGAAAGCAACAGCAGCTGAGCTATCGCTAGCCACATCTGTGACACTGCGCTCGCAAGGGAATGATGCGGCAGCGAAGATAATCACGGAAATGACCACGACCACCCCCACCCGAAGGAAACGGATATTACAGAAATTGAGGAAAATACCTACAATTCAAAATGCACTGACGCCAGAAGAAGCTATTTCGCTGATTGTTGATGGCAATTTGACAAAATTTCTATCCAAAATTATTCGTAAGACTGCCAAGATCCGTGGCTATCAGCTTTATCCTAGTTATGAAAGGGCTGGACGAAAAAAAATCTTCATACCCAGAGGGGGCATCAGTGGAAGAAAAAAATTTAAAGTGGACCTTCAAGGGCTTCTGAATCACACAGCCTCGCGCATCATAGCATCAATGCCAAGATTCAGTGATAATCACGGGGTCAACTTTTCCCTTGAATGCAAATGAAAACTAGTTGTGGAGCAGGTGAACTTATTCTTGATGTTACCTTATGATTTAAATACTTTTGTTAATTTATAATGATTCATATATAATTTCATGTTTTCCATTGCATTTTCAAAATATAAAATGTTTGCGAGGTGATTTCTGATGAGTGTTATATCAGAAAAAATGATGACACAAAGTTCAACTTCTAATTCAGTACTTACTACTTTTGTCTAAAATGCAGGTTTCGGCTCTCCCACGGAGTTTTTTTTATCATGTTCTGTTTTATTGCTTCTTTTCATCGGTGTTAATAAAAAAATATTTCTAGCTCTAACTTAAGTCACCATTGCTTTGCGCATCCAAGTGTGATTTTCAAGCAAGCTAGCTGACATATATTGTTACATTTTATTAATAATTAATTATGTTGGTTTAATATATTTCACGTAAGTATATATCAAATGAGAAACCTCTCCATTTTTCGTTTGCCACCCGTTTTTCCCTTCCGTTTCGAAAACTGCGTGCGATGTTTTCATTACGTAAAATGACTCTACATTCCGTTAAAATAACATCATAAACCACAATTCAATTCTGAAATTTTATTTTTTAATTTTGTTTTATTCCAAAACCACCGAATATAGCTCAAATTGAGCCATTTTGTATTGAGTATTCAAAAAGTTTGACAATTATTTACACGAACGACCAAGCCTAGCCAGGCGGGACTCGAACCCGCGATTTCATGTTTGGCAGGCGAGGACATTACCCAGCCGACACTGTGGTCGGCGGCGTTATGTTGACGAAATGCCTGTTTACATAATGAAGATATCAAAGCCAACAATTTCGGAAAAGGTGTAAACTCGAAAGGACCTTCGCATTCACAAGCCTATTTTTTCAGGGCATGAGAGAGGAACCAGAAGTTGGCTTCTACTATTTTTAATTGGCTCGCCGCCACTTAGGTGTCACATATCAACTTCGACTGCGACCCCTGTTCCAGCGACCCGTATCAAATTTATCCTGAGTATCAAATTTCTCCTCGGAGTCGTCGCGGGTGAAGGTGGGCGACAGTAGCCTTCCCCCCCCTTTCTCTCCCTCGCGGCGCTTCGGCTTCTGTCTCCATATCCCGGCGCTGCGGCTGGAGGCCTTCATGAGCCGTTAAATTGGGAAATTCAAACGCTAGGGCGCCCCCTTAAAGGCTTCACGGACTGTTATGACTAGTTTTAGTTATACCTCATCATTCTGGATAGCTGGAAGTTGAAGACATTATTTGCTCTATGGCAATTAAAAACAAGGAGGTGAGGATTTGTATAGTTGTGACAGGATCCATTAAAATTTACTAATAAAGGAGATAGGAACAATCTAAATAGGAATTGATAATTTTGTAGAGGAATAGGGCATTGTTGGAGGATCGTATGTCGTGTAAGGTTTTTCAAATTGACTAGGGATTGAAGATATGAAGTGTTGTAATCAGACAGTGAGATTCCTAAATCGTAATTATTTAATTTGAGAAATTTATTTTGGGTACGTTCAAGCCGGATTGAGTCGATATTATAATAAGATGACCAGTTAACCATACATTCCAATTTGGAATATATTGTTAACTGGTCACCTAAATCCGTAGCGAAGCGACATATCTACTGTCTTTACTGCATGAATATTGTACTTAGGACACATTCCTATAATGAATCCTACATTCTTCAAAGTTTTACCAACAGTTCGGTCTAGCTGTAATTTTAGCATAGAAAATATTGATTTTTTGCTTCTTAATTTCCAGGATTTCAGTTTCCTCGTGCAGTCATGTCGTCAGTTGTTATCTGACGCAATTCCACAAGGAGGGCAGCCCTGAGTTACGATGGTAACTTTTAGACGTGTAAACGCGCCGTAGTTGCGATCAACGTCGATACGATCGTAGTGTAAACGGGGTATTCGTCTTCCCTGGGGCCGAGAGGACGACTGTCTTCCCTATCCCTCGTCTAAAGGCCGTATTACACGGTACACGGAATTGCGCAACCTGACGTACGTGCGAAGGCGCAATCAAAATTGCGTCGTGTAAAGCGGTGAATTGCTAGAACACATGCGAGAATGCGTCCCTGCTCTAATTTCGTTCAAGCATTCGCGCTATTCCACGGCATTTTAGAAAGAATGCAGCTTTAACCTGCGCAATTCCTTGCCCCGTGGAAAGCGACCTTAGCACTTCTTGGGAGGGAAAGAGGGAGGGATAGGACCCAAGGTCGTCTTGCCCGTGCGGGAGTACATCACTGCCCTCCTTCGGCAGCAATTCACAACAACACATGTTTATCTTTTTATCCCTCTAGTTATAACATTCGTAGTTAGAAAGGAGGATAAAAGCACAGATGTTACGTGGAAGCACTTCTAAGAACTCCTACGCCAAGGAATCAATGGATATATTCCGCAAAAACTAAAACATTGATGATAAAGAACCACCCTGGTACAAAAATGATGTCTGTAGGAAATTCAGGAAACAGAGAAAGCTATATAACTTATATAGAGTCCAATACGGTCGGTAATAAATCAAAGGAACTTGAAGAAAAAGAAAGTAACGCTACAAAACGCTCAATTACCAAGAAATCAATGCGAAATGAAATGCGAAAGTTCAAGAAAAAAGTACTTGGCGAATTATTCGAAGAGAAAGCGTCAGGGAAAATCTTCAACCGTGAATTCGTTATTTTGATAAAGATGGTAAACTTGTTACCGAAAATATTGGCATTTTACTTACATCGGATAAGGTATGATTTCAAAGAAATACACTTAATTTTAATTTATGCCTTATGCTCAATTTAAAGTATCGATTTAAATCTCTCATGTATATATCACAGTCGTTATTTTTAATTAACTGCGCTGCTGACAAAATCGTTATTTCTTAGAAATATTTTACCGTAAAAACTAATCATATACAAAAGTAACACAATTTACACTTTTCCAACTAACATACTGCAATTAGCACTGTAAGCAATAAAAATTTACTGTTTTTCATTTACTATCAGACGAGTCCTTATCACTTTCACTATCTGAGCTCAAGCTTTGTTTTCCTTTTTCAAAAACACATCCATTACATTTTTCGGCAAGCTGTATGTCTCTTCCAGTTTAATTGGCGTAATTTTTGTAATTATCAGATATGACGTTAGGAGTTGTCTTCGGAATAAATCCTGATTTGTGGCTACTCGTGCTATTTTTCTAGTCAACCGTTCACAGAACTTTCTCACGTCCTTATTGCGTGCCTCCATTGCTTCCCCTGACAGTTGTCACAATTGAGAATGGACTCATTTGCAATGTCAGCTCCGTGAATGAAGATCTTATGTACGGTCGGTGGCATGCAATAATGTTTTTAAAGCGTCAGTGATGGCTATTAAGAGAGGAAATCTAGAATAATTGTGATTACTTTTGCATACTCGTACCTGTTTCATCCTTTACCTAACGAAGAGCATCTTTCACCAAAACAAGAAGGCACAAGGGTGCTAACGAGCAAGAATTCATGAGACATACGCTCCCGTTCCCACATGTGATTATATTGCGCATGTCCTAACTGCTGTCAAAGCCGTGTTTGCAAATTAAAGTGCACATATGCGACGCGAGACTTGGATCTGTTGAAATGCACGTTGTGATTCGAGACGCGGTATGATCCAAAACCATTTTTGGAAACTTCATGTATAGCCTCTGCTACAATAATTTCACTCGCGTAAATGGAATCGTATGCTCTCATAACTGGGGTTAAGATCATATCAATGGCATTTCAAATTTTCGAAGACCCTTGTACTGAAATTTTGTGAGCTGTATGGAAACAATTACTTAGTGAAAGGGCCTCTTAATCTGGCATCACATAATACTCGGGGTCGCATTTTATCCACTTGGCAAGAGTCCTTCTTTCCTCCGAGGACGGTTACTTTATCTACCTTTTGCATTCGTTTTCCTCCTTTTCGTTCTCTCGCTACAACCCTGAAAACATACGATTTGACGTCTACC
The DNA here is from genome assembly GCF_921293095.1 of Ischnura elegans. Taxonomy (NCBI): domain Eukaryota; kingdom Metazoa; phylum Arthropoda; class Insecta; order Odonata; family Coenagrionidae; genus Ischnura; species Ischnura elegans. The sequence continues at coordinate 144,752,901 of NC_060247.1, forward strand.
TGCACCGGCAAAACTAGGCAACATGTACATTATACTGCATAAGGAATAGTTATATATTACTTTAAATCAAGGATGTAAACTAAATAAACTTACTGGGTAAGGATAATGTACTCTTCAAGCACCAAGCACAGCACTTCATTTTTCGGCAAAATCAAGTCGGTCTTAAATACGTTTAAGGAATCTATTGCTCACTCTTGAACATTGATTCCAATTCCCCACGTATTTCCAAAATGAATTCAATTCAAGAATTCATTAAGTGTTTCATAACAATCCTCATCAGATGAAAAATGCAACTTTGTACTGATATATTTTGTACCAAGACTGTTTCTAGGATTCGATGCTTGCCTCCTACATTTCAGTAGGATATTATGCAGCTGAAACGTGAAATTGGGATGTAGTGATACGTAAGGTTTTTACTAAACTTAAAACAGAGCCTAAAATTAGACGGAATTAAAGAGAGAAATTTAGAGAAACACATATGAAATAAAAAGATGGTGTTCCAGTCCGGAAATGTTAATGAGAAAAACAGCTAACTTACGAGTATAATCCGAAATTGCGTGAAGTGAATTAAATTTTTCAGTCAAAAGAACAAGAAGACCCTCAGCAAAAAATAATTAATAAAACATTATTTACAATGCATGCAAAAAACTTACGCTAAAATAGACGATTTTGCAATTGGATATATGAAACTAACCAACATAGCGATTAACCGAAATATTCGGTTTTCAAGAAAAGCAGGAGGAACACAACAAAAAGAACCGTTAGACATTGCACCAGAAGCGTAGCTAAGTATGAAAGTGAATTTAAAAAAGAGAATACACCCGCGAAAAATATCAGCTAAAAACCACTCGCGTGTATTTAGTCGGTAGACCTTAAAATACGTATGGGAGGCTCGGAAATGGAGGCTATGGATGACTATTAATTAGAAAGAGAGTTTGTTTGTTAATAAAAGAGTCCGTTTCCCAACTTTAAGCAAACGATTTAAGTCCATTCTCCGTAGTTGTGTATGGCATGCACTCAAAGAAAAAAACATTTCAGTGCACCTCTCACAGTGCCCAGCGATTGCATAATAAGAGTCATTCGTAGCAATATTCATTACTTTCTTGTGATTGTTTTCTATCACTGTTGCATCTATTATCCACATATAAAAGTGAATGAGACCATATTGCATCATGCAAAAGGGATGGGAGGGTTTCAGAGTACATTTTGGGAGGCGGTGTTTAGGTTTCAAAGGGTAGTCCCATAAATTTACTATTAGAGGGTTTGGATAAAAAGGTGTGATTTTGAGATCCTTTCTGATATTTTGGTTGTTGACGTACCGTGGTGCGCCGGTGATTTTTCGTATGTTTTTGTTCTCTGCTGTTTGCATTTCCTTGAGGTGAGAAGCGGCGGCATAGAGCCAGACAGGCGATGCGTAGCTTAAAATAGGATTAATCGTTGCGTTGCACAGAAGAAGTTTTGTTTTTAGAGGAAGCGGTGAGTTCGGGAAGGGAAGACAGCAGCATGTATTCCTTTTTGGAGTATACGTTACTAACAAAATAAGTTTTTTTGTGTATCTATATACTATTAAAAAAACCCTTAACGACCACTCACTCATTCATTCATTCACTCACTCATAGAAATGTTTGGGGTGAACTAGACGAGATACGACAAAAAGTCTTATGAAGACCCCCTCTAAAATTGTCTGAAACCCCAGGAAAAATTATGAAAACACTAAAATTCTCGCTATATATCCGTATAAAGCCCACTTACGACCACTCACTCACTCATACAAATGTTTGGGGTGAACTAGACGAGATACGACAAAAAGTCTTATGAAGACCCCCTCTAAAATTGTCTGAAACCCCAGGAAAAATTATGAAAACACTAAATTTCTCGCTAAATATCCGTATATTCATAAAAAATTGAGTATGAAGATTAGTTCCAAAAATGGCCACCAAAATCCAATGTCGGCGCGGCGGTCATAGAAACAAATAATCATAGCAACACCTTTGTTTATGCAAGCAAGAGGGTCTAAATTGGAAAATAAGATAAAGGAATTAAATCGAAAAACCGATAAAGATAAACTTGATTGTTTCTGGCTTTACTTTGTGAAAATCCATTCTTAATAATAAAACGTTATTGTACTTTTCCACACGATTTAATTAATACGACCGGTTTCGTCGCAGAGGCGACATCATCAGGTACAGAATCCGTTATAATAACAAAAAAAAAAAATAAAAATATATATAGTTATATAAAAAAAATGGCGACAATGATTTTTCGCTTGCAGGACATTTTTCGGAATTTAATTATTAATTAACCAAGAGGGATACGGAGAAAGTGAGCTCAAACGTAAGGGTTCGGAGAACCCTTTACGGTTTTTCTAGGAGATTCCAAATTTTCATATGGCACATGTCTCAACGCCGAAATCCAAGATTGAAAATTCGACCACCTCTACAATGGAAAGTCGAAATCGTTTATTCCTCGGAATTGTTTCGACATATGAAAATTCCGAGATAGCCAAAAAATCAACCAAAAAATCTTGTATCTTGCGTTTCAAGGAATTTGTCCTGCGATGATTGCAAGTTGGTCAAAAAAAATTCTCTACGTAGTGCCATAAGAAAAGCATGGGGCACTTTCAAAAAATCATAAAAAATACTAAATATCAATTCATCACTATGACAACCACACTAAAAAATCAACCAAAAAATCTAGTTTATGTCAAGGGAATATCATGTTCCTCACATATTTATAAATACATTAAAAAAGTGAAAAAGTTTTAGTCCCATAAGGCTCCCATGTTAATTCAAGTCGATATATCTCGAAAACTTATCAACTTTTTCGAGTTTTCAGATTTTTCCTCCCGATGAATTTTTTTTACTTTTACGTCCAATAAGCCAAATATCCACACCTATCACCTCGGAAAAAGGCTACGACTTCAAAATCTACAGGAAAGAGACTACCACCGACCATGTCATCCCCTCCGACTCCCGCCACCACCCCTCTCATAAGCTAGTCGCCTTTCATGCAATGTTAAACAGAGCACTCAACATCCCCCTATCTGCCGAGAACCTCGCCATGGAAATCAAAACCATCAAAAACATTGCAGTTAAAAACAGATACGAAGAAAGTGTAATAGATAAATTGTTAAGGAAGAAATACTCCCTCCGGGCACAGAAAATGATATACCATTCATCCATTCATAATGAGCATAAGAAACGCTGGTGCAAACTGAGTTATTATGGAAATATTTCACAGGCAACCGCAAACCTTTTTCCCAGAGAAGACTTTAAAATAGCATATTATAACACATCTAATTTAAGGGCGTTATTATGCAATACAAAAGATAAAATTGACTTAAATGATAGAAGTGGCATTTACAGACTCAAGTGCAGTGACTGTGAGACCTATTACATAGGCCAGACTGGACGTTCGTTCCGAGTAAGAGCAGAGGAACACGGAAGGCATTTGAGAAACGGGGAATTAGAAAAATCGCATTTTGCGAAACATCTATGGGAGAGTGACCACAGGAGCAATTTTGTTCCGGAAATTCTCCACCTTGAGGGAAAGGGAAGAAGGATGGACTGCTTGGAGGAGTTGGAGATAAGGAAGCATATAAAAAATGGAATTTTAGCAAATGAAAATATTTTTGTAAACTATTCCCCGCTCTTGGAGATTCCCCTGAAGCTGAGTGACGCTCCAACCCCAACGCAACCCTCCCCTACCAACGTAATAGCAACCAGATAAACAAGAACAAAATAACTGTTATTATAACGGATTCTGTACCTGATGATGTCGCCTCTGCGACGAAACCGGTCGTATTAATTAAATCGTGTGGAAAAGTACAATAACGTTTTATTATTAATGATAAAGATAAGATAGGAAATTAAGAAAGTAATTTTTGAAAAGTCGATTTCTTTACGTCTTCTTTCCACGTGAACAAACATTTGTTTAAATCAAAGCGTATTCAAATGAAAAGCGGAGATATGTAAGGTAGGAAATTATTTATTGTTTTTGGTATATACATTCAGAATGTGGTTGTTATTAATTTCATAGTTAACAAGTTCTTTTAATGCCATTTCTAAAAGATGATTCGTGCTGTTTACTATAGTTCGCGTCTTTTTGGCGATTCACGATTAGTAGAAAGACTTAAACAAGACTTCCATAAAATATAGGTAAGTAAAAATGATTTTATTTTCATTGATTGTGATAGCAATAACTTTTTATTTTTGTTAACATTCTTATTTCCGTTAATGCCCTTTTTAATGTGCAATGTTATCCGTGATCTGGTGCATCAAAGGCAGTGAATAATACGATATGGAGGGAGTGCAATTAAAGGTATTTCTTATTCAATTATTTGTCTAGCGAAAATCACGTTTCGTTGAGTGACTAAATTATTTAGCTGTAAACGTTATCGAAATCTTCTCATAGGCAATGTCTTGTTCACCAAAGGCTCTCATCTGCTGCTCACCAGATGCTTTTATTGCGCATTGTGTTGGATATCAAAGCTTTTTGGAGATATTTGTGTATCCCGATTAGTTAAAACTTTAAATAGGGGTATTTCTGAAGTGAAATCATTCGCGATCATGATAAATAATATTTCAATAAAATTCGTCATACTAGCCCCAATTCATGCTAAGAAACTCCATCTGGCGCATTTGCACTAGATATTGATATTCAGTTCCTACGTAATTCTATTGTGTGTACCACCTCTCTCCAGGGGCTGATCCAGGATTCCTTTCTGGGGGGGGGGGCACAAGCAAGGCAGTAACCAGGATTTTGTTCTGGGGGGGAGGGGCAGAAGGATACCCCGTAATACAAAACGAACGCAATGATAACAGGATCGTATTATAAATCTTGCATATATCAAATCTTTAAGGGTCTGGGGGAGGGGGGGGGGACCGGCCCCCGTCTCCTCTATGTCTCCTATGTCTCTCTCTAAAGCTTACGAAGGGGAACAGCTGTTACATCTTATTCATATATCAAGAACTTGGTTGAGTCATGTGAAAAACAATTAATAAACGTGTTTTTCATTGTAATAGGTACGTAAAGTCGTTATGTTATGATATTACGTATGAATTGGGTGTTACAGTGGAACATGGTCTCAATGTTTTTTCTATTTGAATTGAATAATTTAGAGAGACTGTCAGACTCGTAGTTTTTTATTTTACTTTTTTAGCCCCTCAGAAAAACTTTTCTCTTTATAAATATTTACATTCATATTGTAGCCTACGTACCATGCGCTCGTTTTACGTGAAAGTGGAAATATTGCTTGTACCTAAGCTAGCCAGTTTAAAAGTAAACAATAAGGGGAAGAAGGCTTCCAGAGTTTCTTTTCAAACTTGGCACAGTCGTTCAGGGCACCTGTACGATCAAAGTATGAAGAAAATTAGTATACTGCAAGAGATTACAATGGGAGGCTGGAAGAAGGATGATTTCAGCACTTCCATTATTGTGAAGATGAACGGTAGGCCTTCCCCAAGGGTGAGGGGAGGAAGGCCACCCAGCTGCTGCAAAGAGTGCACTCTGATGTTATGGGTGCCACCTTTCCTGAGTCACTAGGTAGATGTAAATTTGTTTTCACTTTTATTGACGAATATTCTAGTTTCATTACAGCAATTCCTATCAAACACAAAGGTGATATAACTCAAGAATTCATTATGTATCACGCAAGAGTTGAACTACAGAAGGGATAACAGATTAAGGAGATCCAGAGTGACAAAGGTACACAGGATCATCACTTCAACGATGCCTATGCAGCCGGGGTATAGTTCACCGCAAGTCAGCCCCTAGGACACCCCAGCAGAATGGTTTGTCTGAACGATTCAATCAAACACTACAAAATATTGTAAGGTGCATGCTGGTGGAATCTGGAGTACCGACTTCATTCTGGGGGGAGGCATTTGCTGTAGCCTGCTACATCATTAGCAGATGCCCGTCATCTTAATTGGAGTAAAAGACCCCATTGGAAGTATGGGAGGGACGAGGATTAAAGGGGCAGGGTTTCCATTACTTGCGCACTTTTGGATGTGAGGCATGGGCATGGACAGCAGAAGGCCTAAGGGATGGAAAATTAGGTCCGAGAGCGAGAAAATGTAACATGATAGGCATGAAGAAGGAGTTAATGGATATCGTCTCTGGGATATGGAAAAACGAACGACTTGAAACGAAAAGGCCTTGGTGAGCTATTGAATATGTTTATCAGACCCAGTAATCGAGAACTAATTGTGAGTCAAGAAAAATATGTGGAAACTGTTATTAATGAATTTGGTACGTGTGAATGTGGAGGTGTGAGTGTGCCATTGATTGACATGAAAAATCCTAGGGAGGTGATTACAGATAAGAATAAGTTTGACAAAACTCTGTACGGTAAGGCTGTTGGATGTTTTTTATGTATATCCACCAGTACAAGGCCAGACATAAGCTGTGCAGTGTCTAAGTTAAGCCAATTTTTTGAGGCTCCAATCCAGAACGACTGGGTAAATGTGAAGCATGTCCTCAGGTATTTAAAGCAAACCAAGAATTATTCTTTGCATTTTTGTAAGGCAGGTAATACCATTCACGTCTACAGTGATGCTGATTTTGGTAATGATGAACATAACAGTAAGTCATATACAGGGTATGTAATCACATTAGGTGGAGGACCTATCAAGTGGCGATCTAAAAAGCAAAGTTGTGTTTCTACTTCATCTGTTTTTCTGAGTATTTGGCTATAAATGATTATGTGACTGAACTTGTGTGGTTGAGAGAGTTTTTGCAGGAAATTAGACAAAGTAAATTTATTGATACGCCCTGTGTTATTCAATCTGACAATCAAGGGGCTATGTGTTTAGCATCTGGAAACTCAATCAAAGACAGAAGCAAACACATAAGTATCAAGTATCATTATATCAGGGAGATGGTAAAAACAGGGGAGGTTTCATTCCAGTTTGTCAGATCAAATGATAATGTCGCTGATATGTTGACAAAGCCACTATCAGGAACTAAGACATAAGAATTTTGTAACATGTTAAATCTTAAGGAGTACTAAGAGATTTATATTTCAAATTATTATTTTGTGAATCCCGAGGGGAGGTGTTGGAGTATACGTTATTAACAAGATAAGTTCTTTTGTGTATATGTATAATGTGGTTGCAGCGCCTGAGTGGAGTTCGGAAAGGCGTTGCCAAGGTTGCGTTTATGTTTGATGTAAGTGTTTCTTGTTCTTGGTGTAAGTGTACGTTACAACCTCTTGAATGAAAGGTTTTTTCCTGCGTGTGCTAACATTCCTGTGGCTTTTTGCACAGTTTGATGAATATGCTTCGACCATGTCAGTAACGCAACGCAACGCTAGGTATCACATGGCAATTTGGCTCTCAGTCCCCAGCTAAAAGCTGTCTCCTGAGGATTTCGTAGAAAAATGATTTCAGGAACATAAAGTCACGATGATTAATTTAGAGTCGTGGCATTATACATATAAGGGAGTATTTAGAGATGGGGATATGGGAGGGGTTCAGGGCACATTTTGGGAGGCGGTGCTAGATATGGGGAAGATAGTACCATAAACTTACTAAAAGAGAGTTCTCGGTGGCTTTGAAGGATTTAGAGGTAAGGTAAAGGCGGATTTGGTAGCAGCATCATGCCAGGGGCTAGCAGAAATGTGAGGGCAGGTGGAGTGTGCAGGCGTGGTGGAGTGGTCAGGGTTATGAGGGAGACTTAGGGGAGGAGGAGTAGGGTTGAGAAAAAACAGAGAGAATGGGGAAATTCTAAGAGTACAATTGTTCGTTGACTAACATATTACAGACGGGGAATTTTGGCCTCGAAGAATTTCTAGCTTCTCCAAGGCATCGAGGCTAGGGCCCTTACTGGCCTTGTGGAGAAATTTCGGTTGGAAATTACTGGCATGACCATATTCTATGAGATGTCTGGCAAAGTTCGAGGAGTGGTTGTTATTGATAAAGCATGATCGGTGCTCTTTCATCTTGATGTCGAAGTTTCTTCCCATTTTGCCTACAAGGACGCCATTTCAATCACGACACACAAGTTGATATACTCCACTCCGCTTCATGTCACTGATTTTATCTTTGGTGCTGCACGAAAAGCTGCCTAAGGTTCTCAAGCTGTAGAACGCTGGCCTTATCTCAGTCTTCGGGAATAATTTTGACAGTTTGGATTATGTTTCCCCGAGATAGGGGATTCTGCACCACTTCACTCTGTCTTCTTTCGATTTGGACTTGTACATTTCATTTACGGCGAGGCGTTTCACTTTTTTCCGGTACATTCTCTCCATCAGTTTTCCGAGTACCCTTTGGAATTGGAAATTATTTTGATTGCGTTCAACTCCTACTTCACGTTTGTGCTCGAAATTGGGATCATGAATAGTTTCTGAAGCATGGAGGGAATAGCAGACGTTTTGTGGGAGAAATGATGCCTTGACGTTGCCGGAATTATGAGGTCGGTGTGACACTCCTTCCTATAGATTGAGAAATCCAGTTTCCCGTTACACCTTTTAATCACTAAATCTAAGTATTTCAAAGTTCCTTTTATCTCTGTTTCACAAGTGAATTTGATATTCTGGTCTATTTTATTTATAAATATAACAAAAGTGTCTAATTGCCTTCTTGAGCCAGTCCACACACAGAATTCATCATCTATGTACCGGTACCAACAGAATACGTTCGTCACAAGTGGATTCTTAGTAGAGAAGACGATCCATTCAAAATTGTCCATGTACATATGCGCTAATAGAGGTGACAAGGGAGAACCCATGGCTAACCCTTGGGATTGTTCGTACACTTTTCCATAGAGCTGAAAAATGTTTTGATTTACGCATACTTTTGGTAACTGGCATTATTTGAAAATCACAGGCACTGATTTTTCACAAGCGCAATCTCGGTTAGCTCAAGAGCCTTCTTTTTAGGTACATTGGTGAAGAGGTTCACAACGTCGAAGGACACTAATGTGCACTTTTGGGGTGAGATTTTACGTGAGAGGGCGTTAGTGAGTTTTAATTCATGAGGTGACTAATTTAGGTTCTCATAAAACCTTAAACTGTAGTTTCTTGATTAAAGATTTCGCGGCTCATGGTGATCAAAGACGCCGCAGTGCCCAGCTACAGTAAAAAAACACAATAATCTTAAAGCAAAGGCCACACAAGGGTGAAGGTCGGTCGACAATGAGTTTTTATGTTTGGTGTCTCTTCGGGTGCACAGCCTTCACAATGCAGTCGAACAAAGGTCATTTCTGTGCGAGAGAAGAAAGGTACCAGGAAGGTATCATGCACTCTATTTTCGAAGGAGTGCACTTCAGCATCCTCATACTTTCTACAAATAAGTTGGCTCAAATTCAGTGTTATCTCATTGATTGCTACTTCCCCATTACTTTAAGGCTACTAATACTTTCAAGATATCTTGTGGGATATTGCGCACACTTACAGTTAAAGGGTTTATGAGTACCTAAATTATTTACCACCACTGTTCTTTAAACATTGATACAGGGGAAGAAAGTGACTGTGACATTCATGGGCTAGTTTCTTCGGTTTGTCCATTGACTTTAAGGCAGAACTGTTAGATTATGACTTCCTAGATGGACCAATATGATGTCAAGGCTCGTTTTCGTTGGAATGTGTTCACCGAATAAACAAAAATTTAGTCATTACTTGGGACTCTCACCCCAAACTTTTGCGTTATAATCATGAAATATAGTTTGATAATTGTAAAATAAACGGAATATTGACGCAAACTGGAATAAAAGACCGTTTTTTGTTCTTTAAAAATCCCGAATGTAATTTCCGAACTACCCACTTTAGAGAATTGACGCTTGTGAATTTAAGTTCTCTCAAAGTGTATATTAATTATTTGAGTTCTCGCATGGGTTCCAAAGTTTTTATATATGATCTCTAAATTCCAAGGTGGTGCCAATGGCAAGATGGACGCCTCGCGCTCATGTTATTCACGGAATCATTCAAGCAAAATAGAATATGATCTAAATTTCGTTGAATGATCATTCGGGTTTCCCTCTTGACTGATGGAGGATAGGCAATATTGTGATTCGTTCACCGAATAAACAGAGATTTTACCACTCATTGGGACTCTCACCCCTTTTTACTTTTTATGAAATTGCATTGATAACTGAATCATATGGCCCCCGGCTCACTCTAGATCCACTCCGCCACCATGTAAGAGGAAGGAGGGAGTATCATTGGGGCTTCGTTGTGTCCGCGAGCCGAGAAACGCGCGGCGCGCCTGACGGCGGGGGGGCGGACACCTTAGAGTATAGAGTAGATCGCAAAAATCGATATTTTTCAAATCCATCTGGCCCAATGAAAAAAAGTTGTGGGACCGATCAAAAATAAGGCCTGAAAAATTTGAGACCTGTACGTGAACCCCTGACCCTTGCTCAAATGCAATTTAGGGGGGGAGGGTCAAAATTCGAAAAATATAATATTTTATGGTCATTCCCTATAGATTTTGCCGAGTTACTGCCCTTCCATGACAAATATTTCGTGCATTTTGACGTATCTGCCACCGTTTAGCCACAAAATGCCTAATTTGAGTCCGCGTCCGCGAAGAAAACATTCCAACGCCCACGCAGCGTCGCGGATACCAGAGCCGCAGGCCCCTCCACGCTCGCTTCTCCCCCTCCCTCGCCTCTAACACAGCAAAATTCATCCCGCGCATGGTGCTAGGAGGTCGTTTATCTTTGATAATATAAATCAGAAGATGGCAGAAGGTAAAGAACGATGCGTAGTGAGACGACTTGTCCCTTATTTGGTGCCTCGTCGGCGTTAAACAAAACGATGCTATCAACTTTTAGAGAAGTGATGAAATAATTTTAGACCTGCGCACGCAGGAAAGGAGACTACGGTCTATGAAGACGCCTCTCGAGTGGCTATGAAGGTGTGCGAACTATGGTGACGCGCTTCTCTTCCATTATGAATGTGACTAAATGGATTTAGCGGTACCACAGGAAGTACTAAAACTTACGAAAAATCGTAATAGGCCAAAAGTAGGGTTTTATTGAAGTATAAGACTCAAACATTTTAAAGGAACATTTTAAATTATGGGATATTTTTGGGGGTAAGTGCATGGAGGAGCATAAGGTTCCCCCAATGAGAAGTATTTTGAGAGACAATCTGACGAAAAGAAAGATGATGGCTGCTGGATTGAACCCTAAAGAAACTCGACAACTGAGGAAAAAAGGGAATCTTAGGAGAGCGTTGAGTTATCATCGTCAATTCTTGCACAGGAAAATAGTATCAAAAATTTTCTTCATCAATTTATCCGAAGAAAATTGTAATGGCGAGAAATTATCCAATTTGTATCTCTACTTTCCTCATGAAATAAACACTAAGGACTATAACCTCAAATTGTAACTTCTTCGGGGAAAATGCGTCTGCCAACTGTGATAGAGGTATATGCAAGAACCAAGCAACAGCAATGATCGTTCCCGCAACTTTAGCTGACGCAAAAGTCATAACTTCGTAAGATATGTCAAAGCTAGTGTACCAGAATTACTTACGTAGACAGAAAAAGATGCTAATTACTGTGAATAAGAAAAGAGAGGTGTCATCAAAGGGCCTCATTTTATTGGAATGAAAGACTCTTGCCTGATGAAAAAAGGGAAGAGGACTTATCAATACAAGTTTATAGGGGAATGTGTGGTGTTAGTTGAAGAAACAGGGTCCCACTTTTGGAGGTTTGCCTCCCCCGTCGGAGGATTAGCAAAAGTTATAAAATCTGCGATTATCGATTCCTTTCCGAGTGAAAATTAGATACACAGAATTTATAAGGATTTGATTATGATAGTACCAAGCGAATACCGCCCAAAAATGAGGCATCATCCCTTTGCTATAAGCATAATTCCAACATCCCTTGCAGTGTGGGTAAACTCTTCTCGGGATTCCCACCGGGTTAATTTTTCCATACTGGCCAACATTTCAAGCTCCGACTGGGGGCTCATCCTAAGGGATAAATTTTGTTGAACCCCGAAAAGAGTTTACCCACATCATTCGCCGGGAAAGCATCAAATCGTATTTCATCCCTTACAGTGGTCTATTTGCTAATTGCACTATGTTGACTTGGATTTGCGACACAAACGTTGGGAGGGTAATCTAGGGACCGAATATGCGTTTCTGCAAGGATACGTTTGGCGACCAATCCGAGATTTTTTTTAATTGCTGGATTTTAATATCGACGTAAAGTACTACCCACTGACTATATATTAGAGAGAGACTCCGGTTCCTTCGGCTATATCTGAGCTTAGCGCTGTGGAATTTAAAAATCTATTGATGAAAGTTCAAATTTAAATTTAAATATTCCTTTTATTATACGTACGGACGAGAGATTCGCGAAAGAATTTACCAAAACTTTGTTGACAGCAGCAAACTAACATAAGAAATATATACTGGAAAGCAGGTAATTGAATAATTCCTTCGTGATTGTTCCTCACTGGACGATGCTGTTACATCAAATATTAGTAAGACTAACGAAGAAAGACGCACTTGGTGTGAATTTTGCTGCATCTGGGGCGTTCGAGAGGGGAGCGGGGAGGGTACGCCGGCGGCCATCACCCTTATTCATCCATTTAGTCACAGCTATCGGACAATACCGGAATAGAAGTGCATAACCCAAGTTCTCAAACCTTCATAGCCACTCGAGAGGCGTCTTCATAGACCGAAGTCTCCTTTCCTGCGTGCGCAGGTCTAAAATTATTTCATCACTTCTCTAAAAGTTGGTAGCATCGTTTTGTTTAACGCCGACGAGGCACCAAATAAGGGACAAGTCGTCTCACTACGCATCGTTCTTTACCTTCTGCCATCTTCTGATTTATATTATCAAAGATAAACGACCTCCTAGCACCATGCGCGGGATGAATTTTGCTGAGTTAGAGGCGAGGGAGGGGGAGAAGCGAGCGTGGAGGGGCCTGCGGCTCTGGTATCCGCGACGCTGCGTGGGCGTTGGAATGTTTTCTTCGCGGACGCGGACTCAAATTAGGCATTTTGTGGCTAAACGGTGGCAGATACGTCAAAATGCACGAAATATTTGTCATGGAAGGGCAGTAACTCGGCAAAATCTATAGGGAATGACCATAAAATATTATATTTTTCGAATTTTGACCCTCCCCCCCTAAATTGCATTTGAGCAAGGGTCAGGGGTTCACGTACAGGTCTCAAATTTTTCAGGCCTTATTTTTGATCGGTCCCACAACTTTTTTTCATTGGGCCAGATGGATTTGAAAAATATCGATTTTTATCGATAAAATATCGAAAATATCGAATTGCGATCCGACCTTAGAGGCAGCGAGCGCTTCGGCATGAAGAGTCGAGATACGACTGAGCGGTCGAAATTTTTGCCACAGGTCTCTTAAATATCAAGTTTACCCAAGCAAATGTTTTACCCGGGTCGAAAAACTATATTCAAAATAACTGCATTAAGCCCCTATAGGCGCCTTTAGTACATGCATATTTTATTTTTGTTTTATTTTATTCTCAAACCACCGAATACAGCTCATATTGGCCATTTTCCATCGGGGTATTCAACAAATTTAACAAGTAAACATACATGAACAACCATGCCCTGGACAGAGTAAACAAACCCAGGCGGGATTCGAACCCGCGACCTCTTATTTGGTAGGCGAGGACGTTACCCTGCCGCCACCGAGGCCGGCAAATGTATATGTATAGAGAGTGAAGTTCAGGTATTTATTTACTGTTGAATGGAATACATATGTAAAGATAATGGTCTTGATTACCAGAACAAAGTCAACAAATTGTAAGTATCCAACTGACAAGTAAATATGTCTGATTTACTCGAGTGTTTTCTTTTCTGTTGGCTGTGTTGCGGTCGAATGAGCCATCTTGAGTTTAATATTAATGTTTTAAGTATAAGGTGTCACTTTATGGATCCAATTTACGCGGAAATTCAACTCGTACGTTTCATATTTAACGCTAATGACACCAAGTTTTCACACCTTGATAACGATACAGCATTATCCATGGAATTGATTGATTTTTTAAATAAGTTTTTGGCATGGGATGCATGCAGTGAACTTTGTAGACCTTCATTGCACTGATTTTTATTAGTGTTCTATGCATTAAAACCAACCAGTGTGGGTTTGGAGTTGTCATTGACATTCATTAAGTCAACCATTCTTCTTAGGATCAGGTCTGGTGGAAAGCAGGTTGCTGTGCGAAGCGTGGATGCGCTCGGAGCCAGAGTCAGACATCAAAATGAAGAGCAGGAAAGGAGAAACACGTTCTAGCTGATTCTTGCAATCATAAAAACTTACTTCCATTGCGTTAAACCCACAAATTATATCGTGGCAAGGCAACATATTACGACAATATATCGTCTAATATTGGGATTCAATATGCAGAAATTTATCGAAGATTGAGTTTAGTTTTCAACACTGGACATGCATTGCATTTTCTCCATTTTCGTCTTACATGATGGTGTATTAATCTAAATCAATGCGATGGTTACAATTGTGCCGCATGTACTATAATTATATTACCAACATTTCAACACACTAAAATTGTGCCAATATGCCCGCGAGATGTCGGCCAGCTCCTGGTCGTCCACTGCATGTCAGTCCCAGATGAATTGCTAGGTGAGACGAAGACGAGTGGCCGTCGACATGAGGATGTAGTCCATTTCTTTGACTCCGTAGGGGCACTTGGCATATTTTCGGAGGCAGGAATCTTCTTGGGCATGCGCTTGGCGGCCATATTCGACGGCTCCTTGAAATGCCTCTTCTCCTCTCGTTTTTGGCGCACCTTGTCCGTTCCTTCAGAAAAAGAGAAGAAAGTCGATTTATGTAAACTTACATTACATGGTGTAATGTGTCGTATACAATGTTGTCAAATGCTGCTCAAGCAATTCATGCTTGTAATAGAAATAATACCATCATGTTTTCTCGTCGGCATTTTTACTTCGGATTGAAAATTAATGGATATCATTGTAATGTATTAGAAAATACTGGGATGTTATAAGATCGCCATTCCACTCAGCAAAGTGGGTACAATGGGAAAATATTTTCTTCAAAATATTTGACGAGGGCTGCACTAAATTTACCAAACGGTCTAAAATGATATTGGAAACGTTTCAACGCATGATACTAATATATCAGGTAGGTCGTTCCCGAGGACGAAAATGAGACCGTTCTACGCATGACGTCACGTGGAGAGCAGTTAGTGGCGGAGCATTTGAAAGTAACTCAAGATTACGAAGACTACTTTCGCTCCGCATTCGAGATTTGCTTGGCAAACCTTTCTCTCTCGCGAGCAAAGTTAACTTGAGAGATTCTTGAAAAGCCATTTACACGGGGCAAGTAATCGCATTTTCTGACGTGTGTACGAAGTCGCAGTCAAAATTGTGTTGTTTAAAGCGGTGAATTTTCAAGGCCTGGTTACACGGTACATTAACACGTACAAGTTAATGTACGTTTGCGTGAATGATTTTGGTGGACCGGAACGGAACATGCACGAATGAATGAACCAAATTAGAACAGGTTCTACTTTCTGTGCATGCGTTCGCACAAGCTGGGTGGTTACACGGTACATTTTCGTGTCCATTCACGCGTTCATACATTTAGACATTAACCCGAACGAGTTAATGTATCGTGTAACCAGGCCTTTAAAACTAATGCGAGAATGCTTAGTGCATTCAAGCAATTGCATGCCATGGTGAGAAATTACAGTTCCAACCTGAGCAATAGGGTAGTTTCCTTCATCAAAGAAAACGAAAGGCATTGATTGCGATTCGTTACCCACCATTAGTGTATTCATAATACACAAATTATTTGGTTTTTGAAATACCGGTTTAGACGAATGGCAAGGGTCAAATTTTATCCTCATTTGAAAAAGGCCAGATTGGCGCCCATGCGATTCCACTCCACGTGACGTCACAGGGACCTAGTTTCTACACGAGAGGATAGGAGTTATACATCGTCTGAGGTTACCAATGCATGCATGAGGCACAGAGCTCAGGGAAACATGTCTTAATAATCACCTACTAAAACTGGCTAAGGTCGGAAAGTTTTCTTCGTTTGATAAGGTATTAACAAACCTTTTTTAAGCCAAGCGCTACCATTCAGCAAGGTACTCAGCTACCCGCTGGCAGCCTGCGACGTATCAGCGCTAAGCCTCGCCTCAAGGTCACCTCACCGGGCGGGAGGGGGAACCAGAAATACGACGTATGGAGATATTTCCCGGCATTCATACTTGAGCGTCGCGTTTTCGCGCGCTTGAAATTTTTCACTTTTCATTTAATCGTGAAAAATAGATATTGTCATTTAAAAATCTAAAAGCGCGAAATACGTACTCCAGGAGTAATAATCTTTCGATTAAGGCAATAAAAAAATAATAGGAAACCACCCTATTACGTCCCCCGTTCAATACGACCTTAAGTCATGACGTTTCGCATAAATACTATAAACCCTATGGCGGTTTGGGTGAAATGAAGCTGGAAAGAACAAAAGATATACCAACTCGTACGGAATCGACTCAGAGAAACTTCCTATTTCGAGACATGGGCGTACCCAGCGAGCCCCCTCCCCCCCGTAAAAGCAAAAATCGCAAATTTCTTTGAGGAAAATAATATTTTTTCAAGCAAATAATTTGAAAAACCAATAAGGAGCTGTTACAGTTTCCGCAAATGTTGATTTCATTCACCTGTTTCATGCTTAAATCTTACCTAAAACTTGAGCAACCATGGCTTTTATCATATAGTAAGTATATATAGAGAGCTCACCACACGTACAAAAATCGTATACGTTTTTGGTGTAGTTCTAGAGCGATTAACCAGATGTCACTAGAAGAATTTTGGTAATTTTTTTAATTTGCTCGTTCCACAAGTCTAAAAATATATTCTGAAGCAGAAAGGGTTGCTACATTAAGTGGAGACATTAATTATTCGATTTTGTTTATAACAATTGTTATAAAAAATATTTTCTCGAATTTCGGCTAGTTACTTGATTTTTCCGAGTTTATATTCCTAATCCATTTTCCGGCAGACTGTTCTTAGTATAAAGTTGAAACTTGCAGGAAATGTTCATATCACATTTGTTTCCATACTAGTAAACTTTAATTTGTTCATAACTCGGTTTCAACGTTGTTATGTGTGTTTACATATCTTTCGGACGAAAAATTTGGAATTTTGCAGGGTAAAAATCAATCGCCTGCTAACTTTCGTATCTTACGATATAGGTCCATATATGCTGCGTATGAAATTTGGACAAAACTATAAATTTATTTTTGGTGAAAGAATTGTAACTTTATCTCAATTACAAAGGGAGTTATGCATTTTTAATGACCGCACCTCGTCTGGCTTTCCTTACTGGCCTGGGTCTACGCAGAAAGCTCCCGCCTCCTAAGGAGTTCGTTTTGCCATCAGATAGGTTGGCGAGGCGAGGGTTTTGTTTTGACGAGGAAGAGATTTTCTGTGAGGGAAGATCTTTTCGCTTCAAGAGACAATATAAATCTTATTGATGGTCATCGCATCGTTGAACGATCAACATATCGAATGAAATACATTTCGCGTAGTGTGCTTCAGAACTTCAGATAGGAATACCTCACTTTGGTGAAGTGTAAATGCTATTTACAGCACCAAATGCCGGAATATTACAATAAAAAGGGAATGCGAGATTGGATCTCTACACTGAACAACAATGCACTGTTTGCCTTTCGCTAACGGTCATAGCCTCTTCACCACAGTTGGTAACTAAAGCTTAAAAGTATTTGGTAATGAATTCTTAAGCGCGCAGCTTCAAACGAACACAAAGAGGTATGGATCAGCAGTAGCATTTTTGGGAATAGGGGTGGTCGGTGACCTTGATTTGTTTGCTCGATAGCGGGATGAGTAATGGCCCATTCTGTTACCACGTCGAAAATGGAAAGGTTTCTTTCGGCTGTACCAGTTTTCTACTTCAGGTCTTACGCATGGGGCCGGGGATCATCTAATGCATGTTTTTGTCTTTCCTTGAGACCTTATTCCGATCATAGTTGTGATAATCGTCGTCTCGTCAATAACAAGACGCATTGTCGTTTGAGGAAAGTTTTGTTTTAAGCGTTAGCATTTAGTTGAGGTTCTTAAAAGTAAAACAAATAGCGGCTGCAATCGGGCCCGGGTTCACTCATTGCTTAAATTCTTGCCTCATTATATGAATGAATCCCTTCTCTCAGGGGCCGAAAAACTAAATATCCAAAGATACATTTTACGCGGTGAGCAATTTATATAGCAATATCGAATGGAGTATTTTTGGCATACCTATTCTAATTGTAAGTTGCTGCGGCACTAGAAAAATAAGGCGATTCAAAACTATCCGCCCTCCCCTTTTTCGGAATTAAACCTCCTATTATGCAGTTTTGCGTATCGAAACTGCAAGCAAAATTTGCTTCGTGGGCCTCATGGGGAATCCTAATTCGCAGGCTAAAATATGTTATCGCGTTAGAATCTTGAGTTATCCATTCATTAATAAAAACATTTGATTCTATGTATATTAGATATTGATTGCTTTTCGTACACATTTTAACAGTCCAAAACCTATTTTTTGTCTTTGATACCAAGTTATTCATTTAAATACAGATTTTCAACACTAATACAGGATTTGTTATAATCATGCAACATAAAGTAGGTTCGAAGATTTTTGCGGCGTTGATCAGATTATCTCTGCATTCTCTTCGGGTTTCCACCGCGTCCGTTGGCTTTTGTCGAAACTGTTCTCGCCAAAAGGCAACGGACGCGGTGGAAACCCGAAGAGAAGGCAGAGATCATGCAACATAAAGTTTTAAGTCAAAACTTCGAACTGCAACCGACCTGTTGACGAGCCTTTCCGGAGGTACTTCCTCTGAGTGGCTGAAATGTCATCTATCAATGATTTTCCCGAGGTGTAACCCTCATTTTCCTCCATTCTTGGGGAC
Source organism: Ischnura elegans (assembly GCF_921293095.1). NCBI lineage: Eukaryota > Metazoa > Arthropoda > Insecta > Odonata > Coenagrionidae > Ischnura > Ischnura elegans. The sequence continues at coordinate 144,771,781 of NC_060247.1, forward strand.
TTATGTCCCGACGAGTAAAAACTAGTGATGTGTTTATAGAAGGTTAAAAAACTTCCATCTGATGTAAAAACATTTCGACGGAGTTGACGTACAAGTAGCTCTCCGGCGCGAGAATGTAGAAAAATAAAATTGTGCAATTTATATAATTATATTACCTTTGCTAATCCAAGTACATCTCACCGTATGAAAGTTAATCACAACCAAGTTGATTTTGATCAATCAATTAGAAGGTAAACGAAGAAGATTTTATTATTTCCAAAGCAGAAAAAAGGAACAGTGTGCTAATCCGTAATAAGGTCTCATGCATCGCCAAATGTGATGAAGTGTTGGAGGACACCTCATTCGTGATTCTCCCCCGTGATCCAACGGATAGATTCCAAAAAAGTGTTAAAAAAGCTTTATCTTCCTGCTGTAATTTTATAAATTAGCCCCTAAATTAAATATCATCTTTAGGCAATTGCCTGGTTTTTCACCAAAATATAATATTAATAGCCCCATCATTTTGCCACAGAAACTTCAACACCTCAGACGTCACCATCCAACTCCAAGCTAGTTTCATTTGACCTAAAAAGTCTATTTACTTCTGTACCTGTACAAACAACTTTGTTACTTATTGAGAGACCACAATATTAAAATCAGTGTGTCTTGTGAACTTCATTGTCTAATGGAACAGAGTGCCAGCCAAAATTATTTTTTGTACAATAAGAATATTTATCACCAAACAGACGGCCTTGCGATGTGGTATTCCCTTTCACCTGTAATAGCCGAAATATTTACGGACAATTCAAAACGCCAATTATTTGATTCGGGCATTCTATCTCATCTAACATCTTCTGGTACCGCTAAGTATGTTGACTACATCATTTGCCGCTGGACCGGAATTGTCAGACAATTAGATAATTTTCTGAATCTTTTAAATCCTCGACATCCTAATATTACCTTCGTAGCAGAAATAGAATCCAAAAAGCACATTAACTTTCTCGATCTCTCCATATCCATAGTTGATTACAAACATGAATTTGGTTTATACAGAAACCCTTGTTATGGTGATACAATCATTCCGAGTTACTGATGCCATCCGACCTCCCAAAAGTTATCCTCCTTCCATTCTATGTTACATAGATTGGTCAATATATCTTTAAATGCAGTCAACTTCAATTGTGAACTTTCCACAATGAAATCAACTGCAATTTCAAATGGCTACAGCTTTAATACTTAAACTAAAATCCTTCATAGAAAGTTGAAAACGCGAGCTATTTCACAGCTTTGCTCCCTTCCCCCATCACAGAGAATTCTAAAACTTGGTGCCGGTCATTTTTTGTGGGAGACCTTTCCAACAGGCTTGCAAACAAATTCCCCAAAAATAAATTCAATGTTTCATTTTACAACCCTTGCACTCTCGGTGAAGTTCTGCGTCGTAACAAAGACAAAATAGAACCCATCCATCAATCCGGCATTTACAAAGTTAATTGTGAATCATGCCACTTGAGTTTCATTGGTCGAACAGGCAGAAGTTTTATTATGAGAATGAAAGAACATAGAAGGTGCAGAAAACTGGGATGAAACGTCACTTATCGCCAAACATTTGGTACAGACTTTTCATTCTTGTCATTTTCAACCAGAATTTTCTCCACCCCTTCAGTAACGGCACAAGGCTTGATGTTTTAGAGCAGTTTGAAATAGTACAAATTTATACAAATATTCTTATTAGATATTAGATGTTCCCGTGGACATACCCCGTTAAGACGGTCAAAAAAACATTTTGGTACCCTTCAGTTTCTCCTTTTCTGTCGATTTGAACGCATACCCATTACTAATTGAGAAGTCCTACTTTGGCCACAGTTTTTGTGTTTAACAGTGATCTCACAAAGAAGTTATAGTGCTGTGATAACTAAAAAAATGTGATTCAGTAATTTATTAGTTCCTGACAACCACATAAATAAGGATTATTGAGCAGGTATACAATGTTTCATTTATTTCCGTTTCTAGTTTCCGTTTTTTTAAATTGGTCTGAGACGAGGCACGCACCATTTTTCATATTTTCCCTTCAATTTTATATTTAAAAAATGTAGAAAGAGGACTGTTGAATAGCTTTTTACAAACCTGTGTAATTATTGTTGACTGTCAAAAATTTCATGGACATTTACGCGGCGAGAACTGCACGGAAAAATGCTGGAGAAAAAAGAGAAAACCATAGTTGCTCGAAAAAGGAATTTGAATGCATATCTAGGGGGTTGTTTCAGATTACACGGAGATGAAAGACAAAACTTGAGCTTATTAATTTTTTGAACATGAAATTTTTTTATTCCGACGAGAGAAGATGGCGAGCTAGTTCACGATCAATCTCTTTTTTTAGAGGAATGGCAACTGGTTGGACAAAATAGTTGATTTCCCTGATGTATTTCGCAACCTTCCAAGCACCTCGGGTTCGTATTTTCTTAGTATTTTAATGGTGACATGGGGTCCCCTGGGATATTGTTCTAGTAGTCTCATTTTTTAACAGGGTACATCCGATATACAAAGGGGTAGGCCAGGTAAACAATTCACTGACGTTACTACGCGCTCCAAAATTAGGAAAACGAAGCTGCTTGAAGTCAAGTAATTTGCAGGAGTTGAAGAAAAGTTAATATTTCAATTCTCAACAATTTTGAGATCTCTGTCTTGCGGATTTTTGATTGATCCGGTAAAATTTAAGAAGTTCTGCTTAGATACAGCGTAAAATTTTGTGAGACATTATGGATGGTTTTACATGCCACCCACGGAGAACAAAGTGCATAAATGGTGCAGATTTAATCGAGTCGGCTCTTCTTCCTATTGAAGAACTATCGGAGGAGGCCCAGGAATCTCGCAATAAAGATATTAGAAAATACCGCGAGCATAACGCGAGAAAAATATCTCGAATTCATACGAATGAGGATATTTTCCGGTGACTGATCCTGACATCGAACCCTTTTATTAACACATTAGGAACTGACTGAACAAATTTCGGAGCCTTAAAGATCTTTCGCAGGAGGTTCGTGATCTCTTGGTCTTGCTAGAGTCTCAAAATTCTGCGAGCGAATGTGAAGAAAGGGATGGGTGGGATTGGGAAGAATCTGATGATGAATAATTATAATACATAATCAGTAAAGTTATAAATCATTAACCATGCTTAAATGAGAATAGAAGAGTCACTTAAATACTATTTTGACATTTATTTAAAAATTACTTTTAGTCCATACAGAAGAACCTCACGAAATCTGGAAATCGCACCTCTTTAACGTAAGTCAATGAACCCAACAACCCTCTTTTTAGCCTTTTTTGTTTATTGACTAATTTCAAAGATCATAACTCATACTTCATAACTAATTATCATTTATTTTCATGTTTTATCATGATTTGCGTTCGTCTATGCAGTCAGCGTTACAATTAGCCATATAATAAGTTAAAGTTCCACGTATCGCCTAAAATAATATTTTTTCGCAAAAATAACTGCAGAAATGAAAGCATGCCAAAAAAACGTGTAGAGAGCAATTTTCAAAGACATCCAAAGAAAATCTGATTTTGGTCAAACATTTTCGCGATCCGGGCGCTCTCTCAGGCCGATGTAAACATCGTCGTCTTCCCTTCCTTCGATGCTTGGGGGACTGACAGAATTTGGAAGACTGGGAGCGGGAAGGAAAGGGGATAGGCGAGGTGACCTTGAAGAAAAAGACCCTCTCGCCTCTGGCTAGCTACTATCGTGCCATCTTCCTGCTTTTTGAGAATTAAAACTGTCGATACGATTTCTTCCTATGCCGTGAGCCCTCTAGAATATACTTACTCTATGCTTTTATGCATCTGCAGGGGGACGTACCCCCATACCTCCCTGAATCCACCTATGATCGAAGCAGCATCTTCCTTATCAAACCCACCTAAGTATTTGCTATATTCATTCACTGTTTGGGGCACTTACCTTAATTTTCACAATCCTGTACTCTGCTCATCTGAAATATCTCATTATCATGATATATGGGGAGGAAATAATGTTTTAAATTTCTATACTTAAGTCACTTGGGAAAGTCAGCCTATTTAGACACCTTACACCTGATATAATAATTAGAGGTAATAATATAGGTTACACTCAGGCAGTGGCGTAACTATGGGGGGGGGGATGAGGGGATATATCCCCCCACAAAACCTCAGAGAAATTAAAAAATTATTTGAGAATCTTGTCTGGATTTGATATATTATAACTGCATCTGCTAAAAGTTAAAATTTAAGTGCCAAAATGATGTAAAATGCATTTTCAGGCATGTAATTTTTCAAAAAGTTTCCTGAAATCACCGTTTCCTTGGGGGTATCCCCCAGTAACCCCCCCCCCCTAAAGCTCCCTCATCCCTATTGAGCATATTACACTCAAAAAAAGGATTGGATGTGGCATCCAATTTTTATTGGGTAAGTGAAAGTTGGATGCCATATCCACTGCAAAAGACACGGCAGCCAACGCGATTGGGTGTACTATCCAACTAAATTGGCCGCTCGCAACTTGGTTGTAGCGTCCACGTGTTGGTCCCCACACCAATCTTGAAGAGATCGCTCATCCAACAGTTGGATCCCACAGCCAACTCGGTGGTGAATATTGCTTCTACGCCAGAGCCATCTAGCGATAAAATCCCATACAGTTCTTAAGTGCACATGTTTAGCGTGCTTTGAGGTGAGTAAATGATTTTTCTGTTTGCTCTAGCATTTGTGAAAATATAGCCATCCATAGGCATAATACTTTTTTTTATTTTCTTAAAACACTTGAAGACGAGAAGATATGGATAACCAAACTAGGGCTTTTCTTGATACTTTGGACCTGATCAGTCTCGTGGGAAAATTTACTGGTAAGCTTGCTAATTGTACTTCCGTTACTATGCGCAACTCTTATTATATTTCGCCGTTAAAGGTTTTATCTTGTTATTTGATGTTATCCTAAGGTTGGATATTGTGTTTTTAATCCATGTTTTCTCGAAAATAATTCCGGTCAATTTTCAATGGCTGCCATGTAAATGATGGTTTTGTTACTAAATTAATTAATACATTTTAGCTTGCATTTAGTACATGTGTAGCATAATATCACTACTACTAAATGGAATTGGAATTCTCAATAAATCCATTAACGAAAAATTTCAAACAGTTTTCCACAAATTAAATATCCACTAAATGTGTGTCAACTCGAGGATCATCACCGGAAGCCAGACTCATGAAAGATGTGACATCATGTGACTCAAAAAAGGCTATAATGAGATAAAAATTTGTGGAAAAGTACTTCATAGTTATCATTTATGGATTTCATTATCAATGATAATTTCATGCAAACTATAGCCTGATATCACTATGCAAGGTGAAATGCAGACACTTGTACACTAATTATTCAAGGCCTGTACCCTAAATGCATACAATATCATGCGTATGAAATGCAATTCTGAACTGTGTATCACGAAATTTAGAATTCAAGTCGATATAGACCTTTTCTGCCCATATTCGAAGCTGTGTAACATATCACAGAATTTTATCTATAATTTTTCTCCTGATATTATTACTCTTGATGTTTACACGTGCAAAAAATAGATGCTGATTTATGTAATGCACTAATGGCTTATGCTAAGAGTAGGAAGTTGCTGTCTTTTCATGTCTAACCTAGCCAACTAACTGTAAAAGAGGAACCAATAAACGAAACACGTATTTAATGGCGTAGAGATTTTAAGTATGGTCAATAAGACAATTTAGCAAGAGTATTACCTTTCTTTGATCATCAATCATTCATTCAACAGCATTCTTTCTTTGATCTAAGAAATAATTAAAACTGGAATCTTAAATAAGCTCTTATTCCAGCATGAGTATTTTCAATGGCATAGTTATTTCTTTTTGCAGATGAATACATTGACTATACAAACCTAATGATGTTGACGAGAGAGGACGTTGAATGTCAAGTGCCTCCCATTAGGCCTTCAGAAAAAGTAAATGAAAGGTGATAAAATACTTCATGTTCGGAAGCACGAAGGTAGTATCATTTTAAAAGGATATAGACTATCATTTATTATTTGAATTGACCTTAATGTATATATGAATTTTGTGACTATTGAAAATCTTTTTCGTGAAGATCATTTCGATACCTCCACTGCAGAAACGCTCACCAATCGCCCACCGAATCAAATCCGCTCATCTAGTAGCCCAACGATACGAATCCGCTCAGCTGGCAGTGTCCGGAGCATAAACGCTCACCTCCGAAGCTCTCCACCAAATCCGCTGAGCTGCGTGGCCTGTTTTGAAACCCGCTCAATTGCCAATTGCCTACACAGTGTATCACTCTCAAACGCTCTCAACACGGCCACTTTGCTCTCCACACTACGTCACACAATCGAAACTCACGAGTATCGATATGTGACGAGATGCGCAACGACCTACCTGATATATTAGTACCATGGTTTCAACGCAGCACGGTGTTGTAGATCCGTGCCTCTTGAGGAAGGTACGGTTAATATATGAATCATTGCATCATGAAGGTTGCTTCATATGCCAACCTTCCAAATTTACACCGACCCGGCCCAATCAATTAAGCGGGTCTCGTGAGTGTCTAAATATTATTAAAAACGATAGAATATTCGGGTAATACGAAAAAGGACTTGATGCAGCAGTTTACCTGACTGAAATATTTTCCATATTATTGGTGCATTGATATTTCGGTAAAAACTAATTATGATATCCGCTGAAAGCAAAAAGATAATTTCCTCCATTCAAAATTTCATTACGACAGCAGTGTTTAATGAGGTAAATATGCGTTAAAGTGGATAAAAATTGTTACAGCCATGCTATGAAACTGAAAAAAGTAGTCCGGAGAAGTTCGAATTACCGACTTCGGATTGCTGCCGTTGTAAGTCTTCTCCTTAACCATTAGTCCATTTCACTCGTTGACTCCGAAGGATTCATTACGAGCTTTCTCAGGCAAGAGAATGAACCAGTATTCTAGTGTCATTAAATCAAACTGAATTTTAACACCCAGTGGCATTATTTGCTTTGATATTGGGGCGGATATTTTATATGCATGCTAAGTTCGCTATCGCTGATCGAAGAGCTTCAGCGTTAATTGTAAGATTATCTTATCGGCACGAGAGGATCGAGCACTGATCCGCAAACTTAAGAGAGAAAATAAATTGGCGTTCTGGAAGTAGATTTATTATCTAGCATGAGCTGCATAAATTATTTGGTATTAAACATTGCAGATATCCCGCATATCCCTTTAATGATGTTGTTATAAAAATATTGCGGGAAGTGGGAATGTTGTTCAAATTTCCCTCCCACTGGTACAATAGAAAATACCGAAACTCGATTTCCAAACTGCGGCGAAAGTGGCGCCGCTCCATTTGTTGCAATACTTTTTAATCCGACTGTACAATTCTTTCGCGCCGTTGAAATCTTGAAACTATTATTCGCGATTCCAGTGCAGAAGGCGTCAACTACTATCGCACAATGTAAGCAGAGCGATGGGGATATTGAGATAAGGGCCGAGGTACGATTTTCGAGTAATTCATACCACCGGCTGCGTTGCGCCTTATCGTAATCCCTGACGCTTGTTGGTTCCTTGAACTTCCCTCTTTAATAAATCTTTCGCTTGTCTCGAATTTTTGTGATTCCTCACAAAATTGTACATTTTATGTAGGTAACTCTTAACTGTAACGTAACTGAATTTTCTTTTCTGGCAGCTCAGCCTCTCGCGTATTCAAACTTCACCATTTCACAGCAGTCATTTCCATTATCTATTGCGTCTCGGGAATTGACTTAAATGACCTCTTAATAAGTCTCGAGCATAAAGTTTAATTTCCTTCATGCCTTCGTCTTTCGTCGTAAACTTTCCTTTCAATCCTATACTTCATTCCAGAGAGACATGAGCAGTAAGGCAACTCTTTCGGCAAATTGGGCGCGTTTTTAAGTGAAAATTCTTCCTCAAGAAATACTGTTCAGGGAGAATGTGTCCTCAAAGCTAGGCTCACAGTTCCTATCGGCGCTAAGGTGAAGAGAGAGGATGGCCATCCAAAACACATTCTTTGTAAAAATAAAAATACACAACCTCAGTAACTTTTCACTGGAAAATTATTTATTGGTAGGACGCGTTTCGTTGCTGAGGCGTCATTCTCAAGTACACTGTTTATTATTTAGACAATCCAATAAATACCCAAATTCTAGCGGAGGGGGGGGGAGGACTGTGCTTAGTCACGCAACCCAACCATTCCCAAACAAGCCCTCTCCGCCACCCCGAATTCCTACCCCCCCCCACATAACCCTTCTCCCTCCCCCCCTGCATAACCCTTCTCCCTCCCCCCCTGCATAACCCTTCTCCCTCCCCCCCTGCATAACCCTTCTCCCTCCCCCCCTGCATAACCCTTCTCCCTAAGATTCCCTAGTTTTCAGCACTTCATCAATGTCCCCATCCGGTATACGAAACATACAGATATGACAAAAACATATTAAAAAATCAACTTTAGAATAAAAAAATTAAAACGTTTGTGCATGTGGATCACATTTTTAAGGTTAATTGGTTGAAAAAATACAGCATTTCTAACTAATGCAAACGTTACTCCATTTTCAAACTCAGTTCTGCAGAATTAGGGTCACAGGGAAAAACCAAGTGATATTACTAGTGGACCCTCCTTTCGGGCATTCATAATTATATTCTCTAGAACTCCTCAGAGTGTGTATGATATTTGAAGTAGAAATCATTTCTAAGTTAAAATATTTTCTATTGATCACTCTCCCCACTGCGTGAGCAAAATAATAAACCACTACCTTTGATGATAATAATGTATCATTATCATAACCATACGTCATGTACCATTTGGTAAACTATCCTTTTTATATGAAAAACTGTAATTAGTACTATATGCTTTTTATATAAACGGCCTTAAGCCCGTCCGATATTCCGTCCGCCGCTCGTCCGTCGGCCACCTGAGCAGCCAACGCCATTGTCGGGTGGTCGTGGGTGGGGTGGGGAGGCTCTCATTGACGGTGGGATGGGTGTGGTCAGCTGTTCCGCGCTGAATGCGACATCTATGTTGCACACGCGGAGGTACCCTTTTTTATGTCGGTGCTTTCACTTCGTTTCTCGGCGTTGGCGGCGGCCATTAGTATCTCCCTTCTGTCTTCCGTCTGCGCATTACAATTTTTTACGATATGCCCCTCTTTGTGCCAGCGAAAACATCTGATATCATCTTGATTAAAATAGATCCTGTGTCTGTCAGTTTCATAGTCGAGTAGTAGGGACTCGGGCACGATCAGACCTTCACTTTTAATTATGTAAAGTTGTTTGCGCCAGGACTCTGCATGATGGAAGAATTCACGTTTTATGCCCGTATTCATGGTTGTTATAGGACTGACTATCCTGCCAATTTGTGGCAAAATTTCGATAGCATGAGGCAAGAGGAGGTGTGGAGGAACGTTAAAGATCACCAGTCTATCCGCCTGTTGAACCAGTCTCTCTGCTAAGATGAAACTATCCATGACTTTTATTCCCCCTTCCGTGACAAAAATTCACTGAGCATATTCATTTTTAGGTCCATGAATATTCTTATCTCCCGAGAGCTTAGTGGCGTGAGTAGTGTTTTTTCCGCCTACTTCATCCGCCATCACTTTTACATATTCAGCTACACACTCCTTCGGTAGCGCTTTGAATTTTGCTCCCGTCTTTTATTGAGCCCCGTCTCGAGTGAAATTATTTTCTTCGTTCTGCATTGAAATACCCTAAACGCGGACAAACTAAATACTCATCTAAAACTGATTCACAAATGGACACAAACATGGAAAATTAACATTAACGCCTCAAAAAGTACACACATTCATTTTTCAAGGAGACAAAAATTCCACCCACAAATATATGCACACATTAACAAATTACGAATACCAAGAGCCAACTCGCATAAATTTCTCGGAGTAAATTTAGACAAAAAATTAACTTTCCTACCACACTTGCAATATTGCTTACAAAGAGCCACTATTGCAAGACAGGCAATATATTCCCTAGGTTCCGATTCGTCGCCGTTACCACATAAATCAAGGGCCAGATTATATGTCTCAATTGTCCGCCCTTCCCTTCTCTATAGTTGTGAAATTTTTGCACGAAATAAAACCATCAGAAGCAAACTAGAATTTTTTCAAAATAAATCGCTTTGCCTCCTACTGAACCTTTCAAAATTGACCAATATGAAAGACGTTCGCTATGCTCTAAGAATACCATCGATCAACGATTTCATTAATTATTTAGTTAAAAATTTTAAATCCAGGCTCGGGAGACTAATAATACACTGCTTACAGACATTTGGAACTACAATCCAAACGTTCCCACCACATATACACTGCCTTTGCAAATTACTCTTCTATGAGTCTATCCTACGTCTTTCCTTCTTCTAGATTAGCTATGTTTATTATTACTTTGAAATAAATTGTAACAATCAATGTGTTTTTGGAGGAAAAAAAAGATAAAATGTTTAAAAAAAAGAGAGAAAATTAAAACAATTGAAAAGATCCACAAAAAATATATAATAATTACAAAACGATTAAAAAAGTAAAAATAAGTAATTATAAATTACCAAAAAAATCTCCAAAAATAATAAAATAAAATGTATACTTTACAAGTCCTATTTCATTTGTGTATAATCAACTGTTTAGTATGTAAGCTTCTGTTAACGCTAACCCACACTACCCCAAACAACATAAACATATGCGCAAAAATCTCATTGCATTGTAAAGTGGCTGGTTGTGGTAAACGTGGTTTACCGGTACAGCGTAGAACGCGCCTTCGGCGCGACAGATAATGTGCAAGTTACTTGAGCCCTGTGGTCTAACTTGAGCCCAAAAACTAAAAAATGAAGTTTGGTTCTCTGCGTACTCTCAACATCAGTATAGCGATGTAGTTCAGAGCTTTGCTGGTAGGAATAGGGAGTAGGTAGACGAGACATCGTTTCTAAGAGATTTTGGAAGTCACCACTGAGAACAGTACTTGTTATACAACTTGCCAACGTGCTTGTTATTTATTTCACCAGGTAAACTTTTGTCTGTATAGACATCAAGAACAGACTAAAACTGGAAATAAGTGCGTATATTTCATACTAGGTTTATTATCAAAGCGAATCGAGGCCTTTTCATGTCCAAAATAACTCATTAACTGTACAGTATATTGTTAAGTACAACTAGTACACGTTATTTTAAAACTAGTAAACATTATTTAAAAACTAGTACACATTATCTCAAAGCTACTACCAATTTTCTTGCTGTTAAGAGTATAAAGAGTTTGGGCAACAGTTCCCTACAAAAATACTGTCATAGTTTAAATTTTTAAGGACTGGGTCACGACTTACCTGCTGATAATTCTTAAGAAACAAGAAGGGAAGAAGGTGGCAATTGGAGACATTTTTACATCATATCTCAGGATCAATGTTATTCAATTCTGTTATGCACCTTCGTTTATATTCCTGCCACTTCCTTCCTCATTCAACCACTGCATGTGGTGCTACGCTGAAATTTCGCGAACTTTGATTGTAGCTCAAGTTTCCAGCTAGTTTAGCTGTCTTCTGAGAAGTTCTGAACTTTTGATGGTTTTTAGCGTTTTATTTTCGCGGTGTGATCATGGCATAGCGTCGTAGGCTAGATTAAGTGGGGTGGGAATGTGGGAGGGGATAAGGGCTGTCTTGGGGACTTTGTGCTTGGCGTATGGTGGTTGGGTATAATCCCAAAGAGTTGTTTGGAGTTCATTTTGCGTAGCAGCGAAGGATTTTTCGAACTGGGGAAGGTATATTTCAAAACGGAAAGGGGAGGAGTTAGTTTCCGGTCTTTCCTAATGTTTTTGTTCGACATGAACCAAGGTGCTCCGACAATTCTTCTTACGATTACGTTTTCTGCTGACTGGATGCGTTTGAGGCGCGTCGCAGCTGCGTGGAGCCAGGCGAGGGAAGCATGTGACAGAAGAGGCTTGATGCAGCTGTTATACAGGAGCACTTTGGATTTGAGACTTTGTGGCGAAGTAGATTTCAATAGAGGTCGTAGTGCTGCATGAATTCATTTTTTTATTGAGGAGTTGATGTGTTCGTGCGAGGTTAGCCGCTTGCCTATGTGCACGCCAAGGAATTTTGTTGATTGTTGCTGGGGAATTCTCTGGTTTCCGAAGCACTCGATTTGTTGTGTTTTCGGCCACTCGAAATGAAGTGGAAGGCGTCATTGACCGACGAAAACAATAATAAGATGCAGGTAAAAAGGATCGGTGCTTCCGAAGGATCAGTTTCCAACGCCGGTGCGAACTTTGTCAGTAGAAATTGGTCCAAACATACAAAGCAGCCTATAGTCAGGCTTAGTGGAAGCTAAAGTAGTGCCTTTAGACAAAATTCATATTACAAGCCATTTGCCAAATCATGGCTTCAGCCTATAAAACAGTGATGAGGAGCATATATCTCTTCTCTCAAAGCGAAATCATCATTATCACCGGAGTTCGTAACGAAAGATGACCTAGAAATAGGCAATTTTGTTCTGGAAAAATGGAACGAGGAAGAATATCCTAGAATCATCCTTGCTATAGAAGCATGAGGTATTAGAGTCCACTGCATTGTGTCCGTGATCTAAGATTGGAGGTGGCCCAAAAACAAGGATGTCTTGTACAATTTTGATGATGTGGTTATAAAAATTGAACGCCCAAAATCCATAAAAGAAGTTTATTTTCTTTTACTAGACACTAAGCATTGCTATACGCAAATCTACTTATTTGGGTACAATATTTTTACAGTTTTGCCAAATTAATGTTTTTTAAGTTCATATTTGAAATTGATATTTTTAATATTATGTTTGAATGATCATTTTTGGATAAAGTTTACGCTTTGAAGGTTAAGGGGTGATAAGAAATTATTTATTTCAACAATCGTTGCCCTATTTGAACCCAAACTGCCTTCAAATGGTAGTTCCTAACGGCGCACAGTGGTCTGGGGAGCGCTTTTTTCCGGACAAAAGTCGACTGTCCCATTTGTAGATGTATATGATGGTGTTACACAACTTAAATATATCTGATAATGCATGCATAATGACTTTCTCAAAAAATAAATACGCATTCGCTATTTTTTCTGAATAATTATACTACAACGACGTGTGATGCTATGGTGGTCTGAAAAACACTTACGCATTTATAAGTCGCCAAATCCAGTTTTACACGAATGAATGAATGTTTTCTCACTTAGAGATAATTACATGACCATTAGGCTTTGGGGGGAGATATCTTTAATGAAAGTATTTCGTAGAATAATTAAGTAATGAATCAATAATTAAGGGAAGCAAATGGATATGAGGAAGTGAAACAATTACTCCTCATCCGTAGTTTCTTCACTGTCTTTGTACACGGGTGCCGAGTCTACGTTTGGGGATGAAAGAAGTCGTAGCACCAAAAGGATAGCACAGGTTTTTTTACAGAAAGAATTTCTTCTTAGGGAGGATAAAGACTTGCTGCCATTAGAGATCTGGCCCCTTTCCTGATGGACATAGTATACTGATGTTTAGTCAACTTTGCCTCAATCATTAAGCCTAATGCCTCGTCTGCATTGTAGGGAAGAACTATCTTGGTGTCAGATCTATGGATTTTACAAGCTTGCCTTATATTTCTGGCTCTACTGGGGCTTATATGAATTGCCTCATCTACCATATGAGCTGCATCGCTTTGTTTGTTAGAGTAGAGAGTAGGGCAGAGTGTAGATATATTAGTGGGTTGAAAAATAAAGGGGTAAGTTCAAAACTTTTCACAGACAAAAATTTTTCCAGTAATGAGAATAGAGTAGTAGAAAGAAAAATCAGCGTTAAATAATCAGCATTACCGATTTACAATACTACAGGTATTACTTTTAAGCACGAGAAGCGTCAGTCGAGCAATACTTTCAAACTTTATATTTCACGACCCCTTATTATATATATATATTTTTTTATATCACGAGATGTGGGTCAAATTTGACCCACATAACGTGATATAAAAAATATATATAAATACTTTCAAAGGCAGTCAAGGCTCAAGTCATTTTAATAGTGAGACAATAACACATGCATTTCCATTTATCAGCGGCATAGAGCCTGTGAATAGTCTATTCGACAAAAGCAAATCAGAATTATTCCCGAATCGCAATAATACTAATTCCTAAGTTTTAATCGTGGCTGTGGTTAATTGCCGTAGTTTAAGAAATAAGATTCCCGAATTCCACCATTTAATTCATAGTACGAAGTGTAACGTCATTTTTGGAACAGAAAGTTGGCTAACAGATGATGACATATTCGGTATTTGACATCAAGGTGCAATCATTAAGCCTTTTTTGAGCACTGCGTAGATCCTATGTTAATTTTAGTTTATTCCTTAGCTGCATTTATTTTCTATCTTAAACTTATAACGTTGATTAAATGAAGTGGAAAATAAATAAAAAATTTTTTTAGTCTACAAAGCTAAAGCTAAGTTATAAACAGCAGACTCCCGATTATCCGGCAGCGGTTGCAGATTATCAGTTGGAAACTGATGCTTTTGGGTTATCCTGTAACTGCTCTACTAGTGTTTTTCTTTTAAAATTCGTGAACGCATTCCTGAACGCTTCTTTCGTGGCGGCTTTAGTCATCCTATATTTTTTAATTATTAGCTCGCGTTCATTAGCGGATAAATCCGAGCTGACTTTTTTCATTTTAGCATGACACGCTCTCTGTCGCCTCAATGATTTTCTCACTTCCGCATCGTACCATCTCGGTTCGCTGCCTTCTTTTACTGTTTTACTAGGGATGTAGCTATTTATTCCCGAGGTTACGAGTGAAAGAAAGGCTTTCCAAGTATTCTCTACATTTAACTTTAATACTGATTCTTGAAACTCGGGGAAAGCATTTTTCAGATGACTCTGAAACCCATCAAAATCAGCTCTTTTAAAAATGTAAACTTTACGCTCTTTTTTAAAGTTTACAGCAGTATTTGGAGAAAACTTTGCAGTTACGACACTATGGTCACTTATTCCTTCGACAGTGCCAACGTTTATTACCTGATGTGGTATATTTGTCGCTAATAAATCAAGAATACTTTCTCCTCTGTTTGGTGCGGATGCTATTTGAAACAATGAATTAGATGTAAAAGTGTGTAATAAAGCCTCGCAGATCACTTTATCCCTCCCACCAGGAATGAAGCTATAAGTCTCCCAATCTATAGAAGGTACGTTGAAATCTCCACCCACAATCAAGTTTCTTTCAGGATACTTGGATGCTACGCTGTTTATTTGATTTTGAAAATCCAACATTGACGTTATATCTGTGTTAGGTGGTCTGTAATACGAACATAATAAAATAGTTTTGAATTTTGGACATTTAATTAAACACCACACAGATTCAACGCTGGTCTCAGTTACGGTTATCGCTTGGCTGACGATTGAATTCTTTACAGCTATAAAAACTCCGCCCCCAACTCGATTAATTCTATCTTTCCGATAAACAGTGAACGATTTTGGGAAGATCTCACTGTCTGAATTATCATCTGTTAGCCAACTTTCTGTTCCAAAAATGACGTTACACTTCGTACTATGAATTAAATGGTGGAATTCGGGAATCTTATTTCTTAAACTACGGCAATTAACCACAGCCACGATTAAAACTTAGGAATTAGTATTATTGCGATTCGGGTATAATTCTGATTTGCTTTTGTCGAATAGACTATTCACAGGTTCTATACCGCTGATAAATGGAAATGCATGTGTTATTGTCTCACTATCAAAATGACTTGAGCCTTGACTGCCTTTGAACGTATTGCTCGACTGACGCTTCTCGTGCTTAAATGTAATACCTGAAACGCTGATTTTTCTTTCTACTTCTCTATTCTCATTTCTGGAAGAATCTTTGTCTGTGAAAAGTTTTGAACTTACCCCTTCATTTTTCAACCCACTAATATATCTACACTCTGCCCTACTCTCTACTGTAAAAAAGACCTACAGTGGTCAAATATGCTACTCGCTACACGACTAGCCGACTCGGCCGTGTAATGGACTTCCGAACGGTTCAGAGGGATCCGACACGATCGGATTGCCGGCCTAAGGTCCAGGTGGTGGTGGCGGATAGAGGTGGCTCGCAGGGTATTATGTAGATGTAGATGTTTGTTTGGCCGAGGACTTGCGTTTGTCGCATAAACCAGCTCTTCAGTTGTTTTTGTGTCGAGCAATTCCGTGGTTCTCCTCCGCTCTGATCGCTCGCACAACGTTTCAGAATTCTTACACGGACGACTGAATGGACTACACACCTAAATAAAATCAATCTTTTGATAGGTAATACTCTCATTTACGTAAATGCTATAATATATCCCATCGATAACATTGAACTTACCCGAGGAAGAGGGTTGAGAAGTTTCCGAGCTCGTTATCTGGGGCTCCATTTTTTCCCGCCAAAAAATTCAATATCTGAATTAAGCCAAACATTTTTGTTCTGCAAAAACACGTTTATTGTTCTACGGCTCTATCCCCATCTCAGTGTCGCCCGAGTAATGAAAGAAAACAGCCAGTTCTGTATTCTTAGCTTCCTGTCATCTTTCACGTCCGACCTTCCTTGTGACCTTAGAATAAGACACAAAAATGATATGATACGCAAGCTATGGGTTAATGAATCCACTTAGTACGTTGCACCTCGGCATTAAATCACTTCCACCTACCTTAAAATGTACTCATATAGATGCTTGTAACGAACGCTGTCCTTCTCGTCCCACTTCTCTAGTAAATTGAAAAAATATTCCTTCACGAGTGCCATATCCGAAGACTGGTTCACAGAAAATAAGTATTCAATTTTCACTGAACAATTAGAGGAATCTTAACAATAGCTGGAGTTGTCGCGCACTGGGAGAAGCCTAATGGCAGCCGAATTGTTAGCTTAAGCCGTGTCAAATAGGCTATATTGTTGCTGATATGGTCACTGAATCATGTAGTGTTTAGCCATGGATAAAATTGTTGCTGATAATGCTAATAAATGAACCAATTGCGTTTGATAGAGAGACTCAAAACGGAGGATTTTATCAGCGAAAGCGACTTGCCGAGAGATAGCGCGCCATGGCGTTAGGATAGCCAGGCGTCTCTGTAACACATTTCGGCTTATAAATTAAAAAAAGGCAACTAAAGGTAGATAATTCTTTCTAAATTGCTTCAAGGATAGTATTTTATTTGCATCCTATTACATGAGAACACAGTGGTAGAGCGTGGTTTTTTCATATCTCTAACTGAATAATTAAAAAAAATTTTTGCATATGATATTATAGCGCGCTATCCTGACACCCCGGACAGTTTCATAACATTAATAATTAGGTTTATGGATCATAAAAAAGGCGAGTTTGCTGAAATAAACTCAAAAGAAAACAAAAAAATGGCAATTGGTTATGGTATTTATAAAGTTAAAAAGCCGTCAAAAATTTGAGAAATTACACTAAAAACAACTTTCGCTAAAAACCACTCCTGTAATTCGAAAAATGGGCTGTAAAGGAAGATATAAAGATCTATTTACAATGGAAGTTTTAGCTTCACATTTTTAGCATTTTTGGATAGTTTGAACGCAATCGAAACATCGACTTTTGTCCGCCCAAAAGGGCATCTCAGACCACTGTGCGGCGGCGGAAACGGCGGTTTCTCATGGCAATTCTTGCATAAATGTCATGGGCTTATGTGAGAAGATTATCCCCAATGCCTTCTAAATACGTAGGCATATTGTCTCGGCGCCAGGGCCAAAATACCTGCGGCCACCTATGACTCATACGTTTTCAGTGACATAGTAGGGCGGCTATGTCCATTTGGCAACGCTGTGTTCGATCCTCCTCTCTCTCTCTCGGTACTACCCCTCTCCTAACAGCGAAGCCATCCGAGAGTATCAGGGCTCTCACGAAAGCTCACCGGCAGACATAAAGTGAAAAGCATTGCTATTCAACAGGATAGGAGAACATTTTCCGCAAGCATTTGCGACACCTATACTTATTGTTGTTGTTAAATATAATATTTCTAACTATAAAATGTGTAATTCAGCCATAACTTTCAAATTTACGCAATATTACCTTTCCTTATGATAACTAAAAATCTCTTCCTAATGATTTATACTTTTGGTCGAAGTCATATCAGAAAAACAAATGAAGGTGACATTCGTGTCCTCTCATGTGAACTGTGCCGTTGTTGTTTCGGAGTTCTGTGGTGAAATCGAAGAATTGCCAGCCTTTATCGCATCGTAATTGAACTTCAAATTTTGGAGTATCGTAAGAAATGCGTGACTCTTGCGCAGGGACTGCCCTTCCAAGGTTTGTAATTTTTCCTCGTACAGTAGCCAGGTAAGTCACATTCATTTTTATTGCATCTGCTGTCATGTGTTGTGGAATAATTTTCTCAAGTTTGTCATTGTTGGATATCTAAATTTGGATAACTTCATCCAACTCTATAGAAGAACAGTAACATGTCAGTTTATTTCCTCTCAAACGATAATGACATATATTTCCCGTGGAGTAAGTATAGGACTGTTAAGAATGATTAATCCAAATGAAGTTCATCTGCTTGAAGCTATTATTATTAAATTCCAAGTATTGCGAAAAAGGAATGCATGATTTTTACTTAGGTAACTTACATCCTTCGCTCGTCACATTAATTTTATGCTTCTATGGTCTCGCACCAAATATCCATAATCAGTGGTTTGAAGTTAACATGTATTAAGGCCGTTTTACACGGTACACGGAATTGCGCAATCTGACGTACGTGCGAAGGCGCAATCAAAATTGCGTCGTGTAAAGCGGTGAATTGCAAGGACACATGCGAGAATGCGTGGATGCGAGACGGCAAAATAGTCCCTGTTCTAAGTTCGCTCATGCATTGGCGCATTCCGCGCCATTTGGAAATAAATGCAGCTTTAACCTGCGCAATTCCGTGCCCCGTGTAAAACGGCCTTAGAACTACTATTTTCGGTATGAAATTGTTATGTGCTTGCTGATATGGATAAAGTCCCATGAGAAGGTTTTACTGAAAAGTAATTAAAGTACTATATCGAAGATGATATATTAATGTTGGCGAAGGAATTTGTAACAGTGAGTTAAAATAAGTAGAACTTAAAAATAGAAGTGAGTTCTCCAAGAAAAGGTTCCTCCCATATGCACTATTTAAATCACTGTATAAGTGATTGCTCAAGTGTATGGCAAAAGTTTACTGATTTGGTGGCGAAGTTGTATCATTTGATAATTTTGCAAGAAGAGGAAGGAGGTTAAAAGATTGAAGAAGGTAGTGAGAAGGAATTATAAGCAGAGCCTTCGGGAGGCTCACGGAACGGAGGCGGATTTTTCAGCAGCTGCTTTTGCCCTCGTTGTGAATGAGGCTCAGAAGCAGCCCAAAGGGAGGAGGAGGTGGTCGTTGGGCTCAAAAGTGTGTTGCCTTGTCACTGCTGAAGAAGGGACCCAAGCCATACAGGCACCTATGGAGCCTATATCCATTGCCCTCCAAAAATACCCTTCTTCCTCTTTTAAATTATATCTCTTTCAACAACGGTGTGAATGCTGAGGTGTCCAATCAACTAAGGGAAATTGTCATAAATTTCAAGGATGAGGACAATGTTTGCTCCTTCATTTTTGATGAAATGTCCCTTAAATCCTGAAAACGATCTGATTTATGGATTTGTGATAGAGGTTCTCAGGGTCGTTCTGTAGTCACCAATGCAAACTTACGGTAATTGGTAGAAAACCTGTTTTTAGTAATACCTTTATTTTTAACTTATTTATCCAAATTGTGTTGTTAGTAAAGTTAGCTTTGTGCATCTTTGTGTCGGTGTCATGTGAATATTTCTTTAACTTTAACCTGGTATTGAAATACTCTTTGCCACAGTATTAGAGAATTTTCTTCTAAGAAATTACTGAGTTCTATTTCTAGTTCCTTTAAATGTTTTGAATTATCGCATTATCCATGCTGTCATTTTTGTCTTATCGAACGGATTTTTGTGAATATCGTCTAAAAATTATGTTTGACAATGCAATATTCAGTTATGGCCAATTCAGTTACAGCTAATTTTGTTTGAAAGTCATTAAGTCCTACCATTTCTCATAACTTTCTTGTGTTTTTCATAGGGAGGTGTAATTTTCCTTTAATTTCTGAAAATTTTCAAATGATACTCTCTACTTGTGTTTCTTTCTATTCTTTCTTTATCCAGGAGTCCATGAATCATTCTTCAGAACTTCATCATGAAAAAAATATGTAGCACAGAACTATGCGGCTAAGTTTTGTTATTCTCATAAATAATGTACTAGCTGACAATAACTATTAGATAATAAATATTATTTTTGTCTTTTTATGTTTGATTTTAATTTATGCTCAACAATCTAAGATAACCAGTAACCTACTGCCCGGAGGCCTTGGTGGCTCTTTCCTCCAAATAAAAATGCTATTAAACTCCCCTTTCGCTCCTGAGAAACAGTTATTTTGTGCGTACGAGTTGGCGGTCATTTTGAGCTGAAGCAAATAGACTTGAAATAATGGAGTGGAAAGGGAGGTCGTGTTTTAGTGATTTGAATTTGGCGGCAAATGCTGAGCTCCGACGCCAGTGCCATCTGAGCTTATAGTAGGCGAAACTCTTCCCTATCAATGACGTTTTGCGTGGAGTTGGAAGTATATGGTGAATAGACTATGTGAGTCCCATCACTTCGCGGAGTAAAGGCGATCGTGTTTTCGGAGCGCGGAAGTGGAGGCGGGGGTGTTTGACGTCCCCACCCCCTCTTGCCCACCGCGATCGAGCTTCGTGCTCTGTAACCGCTCCTCCCGGCCGACTCCCGCACGCGGGAGTGGGGTGGCACATCGCCACGTGGCCAAGTTGAAGTGACGGTTGACTGACCGTGATGTTCGTCAAGTTTATGATTATGTGAAGCGCATGAGTGCTTGTTGATCACGGGAGTGGAAACAATGGATAATTCGGCCCACGACTTCTGGTCGGTGTGGAAGTGACAATCGCAGTAAGCACGCCCGACTGCTTGCGTTACACGGTCGCGCGAATGATGTATATTTTCTTAATTTTTCGAGGTGAAATATAGCCTGCGCACGCATTTCATGCGGACGGTGAGCCTGTCGGTGTTGGCTGTGGTGATTTCTGTGGTGGATTCTGCGGTGAACTCGGTGCAATCTTAACTGTACCTTCTTCTGACGAGCGAAAGAAATACGTGAAGTCCATTGAAGAAATTGAAGGCGATGTTGAAGATGCTGTCCGTGATTGCAATGGCATTGAGTAAGCGGCGGTAAGTTGATTTTCTCTTTTATCATCATTATTGTCGCGCCGAAGGCGCGTAATCAGCTGTTCCGGTAAATTCAATTACCCTAACGAGCCAGAGGACATTACAATATTAATGCGCAGGTGTTTATGTTGTCGGTGTAGTGTGGTGTTTGTGTTAGCAGAAACTTAAATACTAACATAGATATATTGTTTTATTAAATCATAGATTATAATTCACACAATTGAGAGAAGTAGCAGTAAATTGATTTTTTTCTTTCTTTTTTATAATTATTTATACTTTTTTTTGATTGATTTTATTTTTATTTTTAGTTATTATTTTGATTTGATATTTATGTATTTTTATATGTATTTTTTTAAAAGTTGATTTTCTCCTCCTTTCCTTTAATAAGGGCCCCCACCTGCTCCTAGATACCGGTGGCCAAGTTGTAACCGGGAATCAATTCCGCTGGTGCTGGTGAAAAGTGCTTCGCTGTAGAAAAACAACCTTCACGTCACGAAATTCACTCACAATCAGTCACGCCCTTAGGGATTCACAGTATGCGTGTGCCCTCACGCGAACAGCGATAGGTCGCACAAAAGTAAGCTTTTGCGACTTATCGCTGCGATTAAATGATTATTGTTTTACTCCAAGGTAGGGAGTACCTTAAGTCTCCTAAGCCTCAAAAGTATTAGCCATTACAATATGGTAAATAACGGACACTTTTCATTAACAATCCCGATATATTGTCCGATGAAAACTCTATTATGTACACCACAGTAAACAATGCTGCCCACATGCTCAGGAAAAATGTTTCATTTCCATTTTGAGAGTGGTAGGCCTTTTCATTGGCCAGCCTGTTGAGAAGTCTTTTCTTAGGGGCCTCTGTATATTGTCCGCCATTTATTTTGTTTTTGTAATAGCATGGATTGTTGATTTGACAAGGGAAAACAAATGGTAAGCTTGTTGCTGAAACGAGGCACGAAGAGGAATTACACCATACAGATATAATAGTAGCATGATGTTCGTACCCGTCAGTAGTTCAGCACCGGAAAATTTTCCAATCTTTCCTATCTTTGTGGCACAAAAAGGCCAAGTGCCATGCCGATACACCAAGGGCACGTGTCATTAGGAGTGGGACCCACACGGGATGGGAAAACTCCATCCGCCCCAGGACACAACCGCCAAGCAATGTCAACTCCCAAAGTTGGCCGCTCCCTCAAAGCTAGCCACAAAATTTTGTCGTCAGTCTTTACTTGAGCGGCCAAAGGTGACTACATTGTATGTGAAGGCATTCCTTATATACAATGGCTTTTGGAAGCAAAATTGAAGAAATTTTCGCATGAATTCAATTTTCTATTACTCTTTTTGCACATTTTAAAAACACATTACTAGAAAGAGGTAGGTAGAGAGTACTTAAATTATGTAGTTCATATCAGTGTTAACTCTTAAGGAACAATTAAGTCATGGGTTTCCTACCCATAAGGGAAGACCACGCGCCTTTTTCAATGATGTGTTTTTTATGCCCTTCGGAATGGTGAACACATCTCTGAACTGGCAGTGGTTCCGTTGAATGGGCCTTTTTTGGGCTGTAATTAATTAATTTTCATGCGGTATTTTTAACAGGCCATATATAATTTCAAAACATCACCACTCCCTACAGACGGGTCAGGTGTTGCAGTGGTACCGCGATCGACTCTCACCCGGGGAACCGGGATATCGTCACGAGCAAGGGGACTCCACCATTGTAATATTCGTGGTCATGGCATAATATTTTCTGGTCTTCATTTTGATATTATGGCGTCAAGTTTTTCATTAATTTAATTGCCTTGAGCATAGGCATGAGATGAGTTTTTTATCGTCCTAATGGCGTTTAGGTATTTTAGCGGTGTCGTTTCAAGATATGAAAGCTACACGTGTTACTTTCCTCAAAAACATAACAAAAGATTAATGGGGAGCCATAGCAGCGGCCTTTTCTCGAAGAAATGAAATTTGTAGGTGGTCCTTGTAATTACGCTGGATGGGCTATGGAAGATTAAGGGAAGCGGTGAGCACAAGACACATTTGACATAAGTACTTAATTGTTGATTTTAACCCTCTAGAGGGCGCGCTGGCGTATAAATTACGCCAATCTTCGAAAACCAAGTATTTCAAGATTGTACGTGCAATCTGGGCCGGAATGGCCTCGTGTATTCTTACAATGTACTTTGACTGTCTATGTTGCGAGTTTTCAAAGCTTGAAGTATTGTAGCTAATTTATTTTTAGATCGGCAAGAGGAACCCGACACCCTTAGCGTGTGCCTCGTGCTTTGCTTTCCTTGAAATCGCTCGTGTATTATTACATGCCATTTTGACTATCAATAGCGTGAGTTATTAAAGCACAAAATATTTTAGCAAATTTATTTTAGACCGACAAGAGGAACCCGACACCCTTGGCGTATTACGCCGCGCGACCGGCCGTGTACCACCTGTGTACCTTTATATCTGTGCCACTTATGCATGCACAGGCTTGATCTAATTTCTAAAAATAAAGATAAATTTTAACAAAAATCGAGTTTTATCACATAAGTGAATATCTTGGACAAAGAACGCCACGCGCCCGGTAGTGTAAAAATATTAGGCAAGCCTGCTTGAGGGTTAAATAATCAACTTTCATTTTATCCGATTTGTAAATTGAAATAATATTGCGGAATGGTTCTTTTAGCATATAGGTACAGATAGGTTACCATACAGTTTTGTAAGTAAACTCCCTTTGGAGTTATGCGAATTACAAGTGTTCGAGAGATCCTTATGGAATTTTATATTCGTTTTGTGTTCTTATTTATTAAACCTGAACGTGTATCGCTGCTCGCCGCTAGCCTTAATGGCATGTGCTCTTGCAAGAAGTGGTTTTCATTTTTTTATGTGGAAGTTGATCAGTATAAGCAATACATGTAATTAACATTTTAGCGCACACCAACCCTTGATAGTGTAGTCGTCATGTCTCCGCGGTCGAAATGACACCGCTAAAATACCTAAACGCCATTAGGACGATAAAAAATTCATCTCATGCCTATGCTCAAGGCAATTAAATTAATGAAAAACTTGACGCCATAATATCAAAATGAAGACCAGAAAATATTATGCCATGACCACGAATATTACAATGGTGGAGTCCCCTTGCTCGTGACGATATCCCGGTTCTCCGGGTGAGAGTCGATCGCGGTACCACTGCAACACTTGACCCGTCTGTAGGGAGTGGTGATGTTTTGAAACTATATATGGCCTGTTAAAAATACCGCATGAAAATTAATTAATTACAGCCCAACTAAGGCCCATTCAACGGAACCACTGCCAGTTCAGAGATGTGTTCACCATTCCGAAGGGCATAAAAAACACATCATTGAAAAAGGCGGAGCAAGGTAACAATCGTTTTCAAAAGTATGTAGACCCTTAGGAGTCCCACTTGAGTGGTTTATCTCTTTATAATACGTCGCTCCGTGGCCGAGTAGGTCTATACCATACGCGGTAATTTCGGTTAAGTTCTGGGAGGGTTCGAATCCAAAGTAAAACTTTTATTTACATTTCAAGAGAGACTAAACGACTAAATTTATTAATATGATGGCTTTATCTACCTTAACACATATCTAAACCGATTCATTCACGGAGAAGAAATAATGGGGGAGAGGGTGAGAGTAGTTGTATCTTCGAGTCTTTTCGGCTAATTACTATCAAGTATACGTTGAGTGTAATTCCTACATTCCACAGAAATTTAAATTCTCAAAAATTATAAGATGCACTCTTATTTTAAATCAATTTGATGACCCTAGAGTAAAAAAAAATAATTGTAATTTGATCGATAATCATTTTTTTAAATTTATTTTTCTTGGTCACAAAACATGTGGGAAATAACGTGATTAAAAGCGCCAACTCTTTCCTTTCAGTGGGTGAGCGAAACACAATTAGTGTAAGGACCAAGTGGAAATAAATTGGTTTATTTCATTTAACCTTTGGCAACTTAAGAAAAACACCAAAGTCGGCTCGCCTCGCCGGAATTTCTGTTTTGATTTTGGCCACTAATCCAAGCCTACTGGCTGTCTCCAGTGAGTTTCAACACCCCACCTTTAATATATCATAGAAAACTCTGCGGTGAGCGCGATTAATAAGTTTGAAGATATGGGTGATATCAATTGCTTTCATAAGTGTAAAAATATAAATAGTATTTCATCATCATTTTAATATATCAGCATCTACATACTACCCTACAAGCCGCATCAATAGGTGTTTGGCGGGGGGTGTTAGGACGCCTACCGCTTACCCAAAAAAAAAGAAATACTCTTACGAAATTACGCCTAGCATTTATTAAGGTTCTTTATGGTGCGAGTGGAAAAATAATTCCCATACCTATCCGTTCGGCATGATATCTCTTTATTTATCGTTTCGGACCTGGAAACGTAGTGAGGCCCTTATATGATGTTCTCCGCGTCGCTCATAATGACATCCATTCTCCATTGCTCAAGTAATCTAAGCAAGCCTAGCGCGTAGCCTCCGAGTCTCTTGTGGCTCCCAACCAAATTTGTTTAACATCTGTGTAACGCTTTCTGTCCGCCCGTAGCAGTATTTGAGTGCGAAATAACGCCTATCTTTTACTTTCTCATCCGACAATTTTCTCACATTGCGCTTGAGTAATTCTAACTTCTTCAGACCTTTATCTTTACTTAATGTCACTTTTATGTTGAAACTATCCAAAGCACATGCATGGGGATAGTTATACGACCTTCGCAAGAAATGTAGCGCCATTGGTATTTATGTATATACTAATGAACAAATCATGTCTAGTCCGGTAATAATGATTATAAATGATCTTTTGAGTACGTTTTACAGTTTTCTCTGTTTCTTAGGGACCCTAACATCGTTGTTGGACCACCGAGTTTTTTTTTATCAATTTCGGTTTTTACGGATTATATTAGTTGACGTAGAATTTCAAAGAAGCATTTATATGATACGTCGGTGATTTTATTATCTGCTTTAGCTACGAAGTCCGTGTACGATTTATCAAACTTCTTGCCAAATTTTCACTCCAATTACAAAATACAGCTGATGTTATTATAATGAGGAGGCTCAACATCATACCAAAAGGCTTAATCAGCATTGATTTCTTTTATTTACCTCGAAAAAAAGAAATAAACCCGGATTCATATTTCTGCGTATGATCGCATATATTAATAATTCCTTCGCCCATTACTGTTTCTTTTTTAAGTTAAAATTATTTGTTAAAATTTATTGGCTAAAAATTATTGACTAAAGACATTGGCTCATTAATGTTTTACTTTAAAATTACGCGTCAAGTAAATACACGACGAGGCGGCCCGCGCCCAAATGTCCCATTTTACACTTTACCATCCTTGTAATGCTCTAAAAATTTTGGGCCTGCGCGGTAATATCATAGGGTAAACTACCCAGTTATTGGCACTTTAAGGACCTTGACGAAGAAAGTTAACTCTTGTGACCGTTTTACTTTTTTTTTTTTTTTTAATTTTACGTTTAAATGATTTCACGCTCAAAACAAATTATTTTTGGACCGAAAAAGTAAAACTTTACATATTTATTATGTATTTATATTAATATTTGTTTTGTCTCTTCAAAATATCTATACATCACTTCGGGAAGTACTATCCTCTGGAAACTCATAGCATTCATGACAAACAAATAGATTAAAGACAGTATCATCTGGAAGATGCATTTGGTGTGTTTTTGGGACTCAATTTAGGTGATACAACTTCTTGCAACTGCTGCATTCAATTCCTACCTTCTTTTGCCCCACAGTGGAGTTACACATACCAATGGTAAATTCCTTCCACTGACAGGTGTGAGTACGACTTTTCTTCCAATGCCAGCTAAAGATGAGATTCAATGGTGAAAGACTTTAGACATTGTTTTTGTGATAATTAATAGTTGGTGAACGGGGGAAATGAGCTCTACGGCCTCTACAATAGAGGATTCAAAAGGGGGTTCTCAAATGGCCGTAAAATTTGACACCACTCGTCAGAGGAATAAGCAAAAAAAAACACTTCACCAGAATGCCCTCCTGTTGCAGTTTACGGGAATTGCTTCCACGCGACTACCACAGACACAAGCACACACCCCCGAATTGACACCTTCGCAAGGCGACAGCCTCGACCTCGCTAAGGTAACCTGGGACCTTCGCAGAGCTGGATGGACTCTTTTACTCCTTTTAAATCGCCTATTGTTTTTGTGGTAAAGCTGTACTAAAAATACTTTGGGATGGTAGCTATTCCTGCTCATTTCCTAATATCAATGGTTTAGCTGCCTTTAACATTCTCTTTGGATCTCTTTTGAATGGTCATTTAATTGCCTTTTCTTTAAGTCTTTTTTGTTGCTTGCTTCTGCAGTTTTTTCTCCTCCCTTTCCTCCTTTCTTAGTTCCTTTTCTGTTTGAGTTTCTTATTTTATTCTTTTTTTCTTGTCATGGCATTATTTCCATTTTTCTGGGGTCAATTTACGTCTTGTACAAATGGTACCCTTTCGGTACTTCTTTTTTCCTTTCTTTTTCGTGTTTCATGCCAAAAAAGAATGATATTCATTGGGGTTACACTATATGGTCCTTCATCGTGGCATGGACCCTCTGTTAGGTCTGACCTGTGTATGTGTGGCGCAGCAGGGATATCAGATAATGCTGCCTCGGTCTCCACAGAAATCTATCGGTAGTCGTATCTTCTGTGTTATGCTGGTTTTGTACAAGTACAATTATTTCTCATCCGTTCCTTCTTCCTCATTCTCCACCAATTTGCATTGTAATTTGATAGCACTCCCAAAATCTGTATAGAACTCTGAATTCCTCTCCTTTTCCCAAATTTTGTTGAATATTTTAAAAATTTTCACTTTGCTCTTCCCCAACCATCAAAGAAAAATCATCTTATGGAAGTGGATTCATCTGACAAACTGAGATATTCACACTGACTTTGGATGAACGCTTTCCTAGGCACTTAGAATAATCTATTGCGTTGGAATTCCATGTATATAGACCTAATGCCGTGAAACCATTCTTAACTATTCTAGACAAGTCAATGTTGTTCAATATGGCTGAAAGAATGGGAACAAAATCCTCTATTTTATCGGCGTTAGGGTTTTTGGTCTTTTCGAGTACGGCATCCTTCCACTTAGTCTTTATTGGCCTAAAGGCAGCCACATCAGCGGGTTGCAATATTTTTGTGAAATTTTGGTACAGAGCAATTAGAATAATTTGAAATTCTTTGCATAGCGAACTTCGGTGGCATAGCAGATGGGTTTTTGTTGCCATCTACAAACAACACTACTGGTAATGGGATTTTATTTTCCAAAAGATAAAGATGAAAAACATTCCCAATAAATTTAAAAAACTTTTCTGACCTCATCCACCCATTGTCACTGCGCCCTATCCCCCATTTTTTAGGAACCTTTTGGACTATTTTATTAGTGATCCTCTGTAGAAGGTAGATGATCATCGGAGGACACGTATTTCTCGAGGATGAAAATGTTCTTATGACGGTCAGCGTTGCCTTCACGTGACGGTGGGGGTAACTTCATATACATTTTTTGATCCAGAGGGGCAAGTACTAAGTTCTTTTCAGGGCATGACATGAAATTAGTTTAGTCGCCAATTAACACGCTATTCAGATCAGAGAGGATATCAAACTTGTTTTGTTCTTTAAGAATATCCTCCACAGGTTTAAACCAGCCTCTGATATATATAGGATATCGCTCACGCATGCACTTGCATCAGTTACTCCTTCAAATGAACGGTAAGAAATTTCAGGGTATCTGCGTAAAAAGCCATGGTACCACTTATTTTCGGGAGTATTGCCCTTAAAAGGATTTCCGCGATTATTTTGCTCGAATTCTTTGACATTATCACTTATCAATTATTTTGCTTGGAATTCTTTGAAATTATTAATTCGACTATATCCAATTATTGGCACCCATTTTTCTAGTTATTGGCACCCATTGCCAAATGCTGGTTGCACTCATTTCTTTGAGCCAAAAAGGAGACAAAGGAATAAATCGGTTGAATTAGTAACTAAAGCGTATTCAAAGGAGATCGGCATCGATATTACTCGCACATGATTCGGTAAATGTGGATGGCTATCATTGAAAAAGATACACCATGAAAATTTAATTCATCTAGCTTCAACGGTTACTCAGAAAATCCAATTCTACTAAAAAATGGCGGCAATTAATTCTTACGTGTTTTATATTATTTCAGAATTAAATTCAGAATTAACCAAGAAGGTTACGAAAAAAACAGATTCAGGCGTTAGAGTACGAAGTATCCTCTATTTTTTTCAAAAGGTTCCAAATATCCATTTGCCCAAGTCTCAAGTTCAAATTCCGAAATAAAAAAATCGACCAACTTGACAACGTAAAGTCAAAAACCGTCAATTCCTCAGAATTGGTTCGACGTTCAGAAATTCTGAGATAGCCAAAATGTGATACCAAAAATTATGTGTTTCGCGTTCAAAGGAATTTGTCCTACGACAGTTCCAAGAAAGATTTCGTGCTTTTCCGGCGAATGGACTTAGTGAAGAGTTCTTGGGATCGCCACCGGGTCAGGAACTCCATATCTGCCAACGTTTCGATGACCGAGTCGGACATCGAAACGTCGGCGGATATGGAGTTCCTGACCCGGTGGCGATCCCGAGAACTCTTCACTAAGACAGTTTCAAGTTGGTGGAAAAAATCCAAAGTTAGTCCAAATCCAAAGAATACGAGATTGATTCTTGCGCGAGGCGCCGCCGCTAACGTAGTCTGTGGGAAGTAGAGCAGGGTTGTGGTGGGAGTGAGTGTTATTCCAATTGTAAGAGAGGAAACTCTCAGGTTATAAGAGAGGATATTATGGAGCGTCTCACCCCTTCTCAATAGCTGACCCTTCAGTGCGACACCCGCTTTGATGCTCCCCCTTTCTGGAGACAGGCTGTTAATATTTAGTCATCTATTAGGCGATAAACATTACTGTATTGCAATTAGTGCTATATCTCA
Organism: Ischnura elegans; assembly: GCF_921293095.1. Classification (NCBI taxonomy): domain Eukaryota; kingdom Metazoa; phylum Arthropoda; class Insecta; order Odonata; family Coenagrionidae; genus Ischnura; species Ischnura elegans. The sequence goes on from NC_060247.1 coordinate 144,802,015, forward strand.
GTAAATAATAAAGATTAAAAACATTCACAGTATGCATAAAAGAATATGTTAAAACATGACGCCATTCTGACCATATTTAAAGAAGGCAAATAAGTTAGAAGCTTGTCGCTTTCAGTACCTCTACGCTTAGAATCATTCCTAAGTTGGAACTCGAAAGTGAGACTAGAAGATATGTGTGTGAAGCCATCCACGTATTCACAAATTTTTATGGATATAAATTTGATATCTGCTAACGAAATCATTATTTAATTATTGGGAAATCGGTATGCACGGTAGTTATCTTTCCTAATTTTTAACACGGTTACCATGGGAATCGGAAACACAACAAAAAGTATACAGTTTAGTTATTGCTGCCAACTATCTCAACAAAAGCAAATATAATACCTAACTTTACATACAAGAAGTAAGCCTGGAACAATCGTAGAGAGGCAATTCTCATTATATTTGGATTTTTGGCTTTTTTTCTGGTGCAACATAATATTTGCTTTATATTTAGCGCACAGTAATTGGCTATTCGGAGAATGAACAACCATTGCAATATCGTGAAAAGTCTTTGTGCTACAAATAAATAAATATGAGCCAACTCAAAGGAATTGAGAAATGACGGCCATTTTTAGTTTTCTTCCAGTTTGATCGAATTAATTTAGCTGAAATAATTTAGATTTCCTTATTTGTATTAGTCTTACATGTACGTGTAATGTTAAAAGAAATTGGGAACATCAAATTTTCTTCGAAGAAATCAGAAAGTAGGGGTAAATAGTATTATATCCATTGAAGTTTTCATCGGACGGCTTTTTCACAACGATCCATCCTCATTCCAGATAAGAGGCAAACATGCTTCAAAATGTGCGATTAATAGATTCCTAGTTATTCCATTCCTAATTAGCAGTACTCCTAATTAATGGTATTCTAAATTTATCCAAGTATTTATATTATTTTGATAATTATCTTGAGCTGATGAATATATTGCTTCAATGGATCAACCAGCCGTATCCAATGGGAAGTCAGAGTAGGAATTATAAGCTTGCTGGAGCTGTGGTTGTCGAGTGGCAAAAATGTAGTTATGAGAAGTACCGCTCGACAGCAGCGCCCATGACACTGGGCCGTTCGTTCACTGGAGACCCAAGTATCATTTCATTGAATAAAAAAGAGTTAGACATCGGCACATCGATACACAGGAAAAGCGTTTTCAGCATTGGAAAAAAATCTTTTTGTTCATTCAACTTGAAAAGAAGGCGAAAAAAGTAGTTTCATTCACTACGTACATCGCTATATTGCAAAATGATGACGCGTCATGAGATATGCACAGCATTTGGTACGTCGCGCAAGTGAGAAAGTCATTGAGGCGACAGAGAGCGTGCCATGCTAAAATGACTAGTCAAGTATGATTTATCCGCTAATGAACGCGAGTTAATAATGAAAAATATAAGTTTTTTTAAAGCCGCTCAGAAGAAAGCGTTCAGGAATGCATTCGGAAATCTTAAAGAGAAACACATGTAGAGCAGTCACGGGATAGTCGAGAAGTAGTGGATGGTAGCCTTCATGAATATTTGGCATATTTTGCCCTAGCATGAATGTGGTATTCTACTATGTTAGTATAAGTAACGTTTTTGGACCTTGTGGTGTACAATGTACATGTGGGAACTCTATTGCATGCTGTAGGTTGATCACTCCCTGCCAAACACCCTAGAGGTGGCTCGCAAGGTATTATTGGAGTGGCTTAGATAATAGTAATATGTATAGTAGCATACGATATAGTTATTAGCCAATCGCAGTATCTCTTTACATCTTACACTGTAGAACCTCCCTATTTTTTGAGTTTGCCAATTCTGAAGAAAACTTAAGCAGAGAAAATATTCCGAAAATGCATTCATGTTTAGAGACCTGCATGATTAGGAGATGGGGCATGGATTCGGTCCCTGAAAAAATTCGTCTCTAATGGAAGCCATTAACGCCCGAAGTCTTTAACTAACAATAAGTCTTAAGAACTGCTATTAGAGGAGCTCTGTTGTGGAGTGGAGTTATAATCTCTGGTATTCACGACCCAACTCAACGGCGCGCCCGGCTATTACCATGACCGCTGGAATCGAACTTTCTTAGCACGAGCTCGCGGTCACCTAAGCAGTGTTATTTTTAAACAAATATTGCTTTTAATTTTCAATACTTTTCACTTACATAAGAATACCTATATCTTTTTAAGTATTGTAGAATTTGAAAAAGATTTCTAGCGTTGATAATAACTAAGTTAGCAAACATAAGGTACAAGGACTTTAACGCAGAAGTCCATAAATAGTAACGCTAAAATTTCATTTCAGAATTGCTTATGCACATAAAAATACGAAGAATTCATTTCAAAATAAAAGAAATAGGAGTGTGCAGTAAGTTTTTTTTAAACACAATTGACAATGTAACTACTTTACTTGGTGTATATGTATAGTGGCTTGCGCAGTGGTCCGGAAAGCCAAAGGTCCGTGGTTCGATTCCCGGTCCAGGGGAATTTTTTCTCGTGGCAATTCTTGTATACTTTACTTGGGACTTTCCTTCTTCCGCGTCCGTTCGTTTGCGTTGAATAATCACTCCATGACAGCTATACGTTAGGTGTCCTGCGTATGAAAATGCTAATGCCGACGTACGGCGCGAAAATATTATTACTTATGTATTCATGTTGAAAACTCGAAGTGATGTCGTTAATAGGTGTGAAAATATTGTGAAATTTGTCATTACTCACGCGGTAGCAACCGATATTTTTCCTTTGTTCATTTGTTTTTCAGAGGGCAGGACCCTCGCGGGCTTGACGAAGTGGAGCAGGAATACAGGCAGTGCTTCCTTGTAGAGGTGGGTTAAACTATTCATTTTAATGAACCGTCCATTTTGAACCTAATGTTTTCATAAATCCTAAAACGAACCTAATATTTTCAACACCCGTTTGAAATATTAGGTCGTTCGAACCGTTCAGTAGTCATCCCGTTTTCGAGGCAATGGAGCCGAACATGCATGGTCGGAACCTGGTCACGACATCAAATTTGAAGAAAAGAAACTTTTAGTTAAGGAGTGCCGATACTTCCCAAGACAAATCAGGGAAGCAATAGAAATTTAAAAAACACCATTGAATGTCAATAGAGAAGATGGATACTTCCTTCACAGCGCGTGGAAAAGAGTAATCCAAGAGAGAGCCAATCAGATAGAAGCGCCCAGTCAAACAGCCAATCACAGTGCAGCTCCCATCCAGCCTGCGGTATATAAGCGAGGCAGAAACCGACAGCCGACACCTTCTGGGGTTAGAGGGGACAATTGTGCATAAATCTACTCAGGCATGTGACTATGCCGACGATATAGTTCTAATGGCACGGAATATGGATTCTCTGAAAGAAATATTCAAAATCTTAGAACAGAAGAGTAAGAATATAGGGCTCGGAATCAATGAGAGAAAAACGAAATACATGAGAATGTCGACCACGGAAGACAGAAGATGGACCCAAAACGTTACATTTGGGCAGTACAACTTTGAAAATGTAAAATATTTCAGCTACCTCGGTACTAATTTAAACTGTAAGAACTCAATGACGGAAGAGATCAACAAGAGGATAATGGCTGGAAATAGGGATTACTTTGCTAATATTAAGCTCCTGAAGTCAACTCTTCTATCTAAGGAGATGAATTTCAAGATCTATAAGACACTTATCAGACCGGTCGTGACATATGGAGCAGAAACGTGGAGCATCTCCGCTGGAAACGAGCAAGCTCTGCGGATATTTGAACGGAAGGTTTTGCGAAAGATATATGGTCCCGTGACAGATGGGGTAACTTGAAGGATAAGAACAAACAAGGAATTAGAAAATATTATCCGAGGCGAAGACATAGTGAGGTTTGTGAAGACCCAACGGCTAGCTTGGTTGATCCATTGATTGGTTGATCCAACGGCTGGTTGATCCATTGAAGCAATATATTCATCAGCTCAAGATAATTATCAAAATAATATAAATACTTGGATAAATGTAGAATACCATTAATTAGGAGTACTACTAATTAGGAATGGAATAACTAGGAATCAATTAATCGCACATTTTGAAGCATGTTTGCCTCTTATCTGGAATGAGGATGGATCGTTGTGAAAAAGCCGTCCGATGAAAACTTCAATGGATATAATACTATTTACCCCTACTTTCTGATTTCTTCGAAGAAAATTTGATGTTCCCAATTTCTTTTAACATTACACGTACATGTAAGACTAATACAAATAAGGAAATCTAAATTATTTCAGCTAAATTAATTCGATCAAACTGGAAGAAAACTAAAAATGGCCGTCATTTCTCAATTCCTTTGAGTTGGCTCATATTTATTTATTTGTAGCACAAAGACTTTTCACGATATTGCAATGGTTGTTCATTCTCCGAATAGCCAATTACTGTGCGCTAAATATAAAGCAAATATTATGTTGCACCAGAAAAAAAGCCAAAAATCCAAATATAATGAGAATTGCCTCTCTACGATTGTTCCAGGCTTACTTCTTGTATGTAAAGTTAGGTATTATATTTGCTTTTGTTGAGATAGTTGGCAGCAATAACTAAACTGTATACTTTTTTTTGTGTTTCCGATTCCCATGGTAACCGTGTTAAAAATTAGGAAAGATAACTACCGTGCATACCGATTTCCCAATAATTAAATAATGATTTCGTTAGCAGATATCAAATTTATATCCATAAAAATTTGTGAATACGTGGATGGCTTCACACACATATCTTCTAGTCTCACTTTCGAGTTCCAACTTAGGAATGATTCTAAGCGTAGAGGTACTGAAAGCGACAAGCTTCTAACTTATTTGCCTTCTTTAAATATGGTCAATGGCTGATCAAAGAAACTAAACTTATATTCGAGTATTAATCTGCATGGGAAATGAAATTGTCGAAAAAGTTTAATGAGAACTTGTGGTGTTGGCGAATGTCCAAGGAATGTCGTCGGTCGGATTTAGAAAACAAGACTCAGTTATTTACATAATAACTGCCGGATTTGTGCGTGCGATTTGGCGTTCCTTGCTCTACCTTTGTAAGTAAAGAAATAATTAGGCTACTTTGAATTTTAAACCCTCTTTTTTCGGTGGATGGTAAGTCGTTAGCACTATTTGGTTTTAATTTACCGCATAATTTTACTTATTTTCAATATGGCCGCCGTGCGCATTTTTCATTACAGAGAAACCTATGGTACAGCCACCTAATGTCCCCTCTGTATATATATCTACTCTGTGGTACTATCCTTCCCGAGCAACGCCGGGTGGCGCGCTAGTTTCACATGAAATGACTTCATTCCTTCAAGTTATCAGAAATAATATAATCATAAATAATGGCACGACGTTTGTTTCATGGTGAACTGAAAATTCTTTGGTAGAAAAATGTGGCGTACCTTTCAAATCATCAAGCATGTATTTAAAGATAAATATCATGAATATATTTTTTGGAAAAATGCCGAAAACTTAAATGTAGCACTTCCTAGTCACAGACACTGATGTTTCCTCTGGATCAAAGACCATTCTATTTTATTTGAAAATCCCTTTAAATACTTTCGTCCGAAAGGATTGAACAAAGTTCTCTTTCGTGTTATTTAGTTATTGCTCCTTCATTTCTACAAATTGGGTGCTGGGAAAAAAATGTTAATAATAATGGCTGCTAAAATGGCTCGACACTTAAGCCTTCCTCCGTTTCTCATGATGGCATATTGCTGTGGTCGATGCGTAGCTTGATTTTGACGATTTGTAGCCACATCGTCAACATTTTTTTAAGGAATTTGGATTTGTTTTAAACTTCCTTAAATTGTGCAAAACTTGTAAAACAATTAATTATTAATGTATTTCAATATGTGACGTTTAGATCGGGCAACTGCATATATTTTCTATCTCCTTGCCGGAGATGTGACCTCAAAGGCGAAGACGCTGTTGAAAAATGTATTTTTTTAAACATTGCTATATCTTGTGAATCAGCGATATCCTTCCGGGGACACACGTGTCACAGCAAAAAATATCTGCCATATGTTATAGCTCCGTTTGAGGAGGCCTCCTCGGGATAATTACAATTGTAAATTGCGCCTTAATGTTTTATATCGTCAAGGAACCCCCTAGACGATATCGAAAAAATTGCTGCGCTTAGGGGTGGGGTCAAATTGCTTTTTCGCCGTCTTAAGGCCGCTTTACATGGTGAATGATCATTCAAAAGATCTTTCGAACGATCATTCGAATGAAATTCATTCGCCAGTACCGCTATACACGGTGAATGATTTCGGCGAATTATCTGCGCAGAAATGATGCGCACTGGTGCGACTATCGATAGTGTATCTCGATTCTAACGATATTTCCGACCGCTTCTGACCACATGATTTGTTTTGGGAGTCGCAGACGACGGAATGCTTCTGTTGAAGTTTATTCGGGATTGCCACCGGATAAGGTTCTCCATCTCTTCCGACGTTTCGATGGCCGAGTCGTCCATCGTCATCAGGGCTTGCCTTTGCGTTGGGTGATCCCAGTTATATTGTGGCATTTTTTAGTGTCCCCCCCCCCCCAAAATTTCTGGTACCCCCCCCCCCCCAGAAATTCCTCGAACTTCCTCGAACTTCCTCCGAACTTATCCGCAGAACTTCTCCCGCCAAGAACTTTTCGCGCTAAGGTTTTTTCGCGCAAAGGATTTTTTGCGCAAAGGGTCCCTGTAGCAAAGTGCCCTGTCTCGCAAAATCCTGTCTCTGGAAAATCCTGTCTCTGGAAACAGTCTCTGAAACAGCCTCCGAAGCAGCCTCCGAACCAGCCTCCGAACCAGCCTACCTGCAATGCAAGACTTATATAGGACTACTGCGGAGAAATACTTCTCCTTGGCAAGCAAGGGGAAATCGGTGCTAAGGCCTTAGTATTGCACTTGGAGTGAGAAGTTTTACCATTGTCCTATCACAAACTCTCTCTCCCTCCAACACCTCACCCCAGTATCTCCTTCCCCTCCATGTGTTCCAATGAACGATTCCTCTGAGGTCTCCAACCCAGATGTTGAGGGGAAAATTCTGGGTGCTGGCTTTGTCTCAAAACCAGGGAATGGTGTTTTGCGGAGCGGCCGTTTCTGCAGGGGCAGTGACGCATCAGTGGGCGGTTGTTGAATTCGCCTGGCTACCCCTCCACTCCCTGGAAGAAGCCCTCCCCTCAAATGCTGTCTCGCCTTGCTTAGGCGAGCCCCTTTTCTTCCTGACCTGCATGGGAGTCACATGTCTTGTGAGCCATGGCATATTTAGAGCAATTTTCTGCTGGTAATGTTTCCTTGGGATCATGAATTTACTATCATTGTTTTCTGTAATACTTCTGATTTTTTTTGAATACTCTACTTTGAATAGATATCGTACGGTAATAACTCGTAAATTATTTTTTGGCTGCCTTTTTCTTGTGAGCTGTTTTTCTTGTTTGTGGAGTCTTTTCCCTGATCCAGCATGTGACCGACGGTTGGAGTATTTCCCCTGTCTGGACTTACGTGAAAAATCAACCAGATTTTACGACGTAACGTTACATATTGGTAGCAGAGCTGAGGTTCGATTTCCTGTCCTTTCGTCGAGGTCTCCGAGTACTGGACAATGGTGACAATTCTCCACTATTTCTCCACTTTTTGCAGTTTCTGGTTGTTTCTCCTCTTAAAAGTGAGTTATTTTATGTTCCATTAAGTGCTTTTTGGTTCGTGTGGGATTACGTGACTAGTGTTGCCGACTTTTCCTCGTGGTCCTATGCCATTTGACATTAATGTTCGTAATGCTCGTAATGTTCTTGATAATTTGGATAGCAGCTAGTTATTCTCGCACCCCTCTTTTCTTATTGGATTCTTCCAGTAATGAGAGATAGTTTTATTTCTCGCTTTTTCTCTCTCTTTTTCTCGTTGTCGTCACTTCACTTTTCAAAATGCCTGGAGGTACTGAAAACCCGTACGAGAAAACTTATTTAACCACGGGCGAGGATCGTAAGGCCAGGGGTACGGCTAATGTGTCCGTAGGAAGTGAAGTTTCTAATAATGAACGGGAATCTTCTTTAGAAGTGGTTCCACCTCGCCCAACGCACGAGGAAAGTAGTGATGTTCTCGTCTCTCACGAAATGTCTGCTTCTCAGACATTGCCAGTTTCTGAAGGGTTAGTAATTGTCAAACAATTACTCAGTGATTTTCCGCCATTTGAAGTGTCAAACAGTGAGAATTGGTTTAATTTCATGTTAAAAGTTAATGAAATCGTTTCTTTGTCTTTGGTTCCTCTGTCAACGTTATTGTACCTTGTAGTATCTAAACTTCCTGCCAGCTCTCGTCATTTTTGGTTGTCTATGTTAAACTTGAATCTCGCATGGTCTGAAATCACTGAAAAAGTTTGGGCTAGAATTGTTAGTGACAGAGAGTTTGATCGCTTGATCACTACGAAAGTTAAGAGATTTCAGTTCCCTCGCGAAACTCCCCACGATTTCGTGTGTTCTGTGCGTAATGCCACTCAGGTGCTGGGTTTGCAGTATTCCGAGTCTTCTATTGTGCGACTCATTATTCAAGGGTTAAATCCTTTAACAAAATCTGCAATTATGTTCTCAAATCAGCCTAACACATTTGTAGAATTGGACTCTGTTATCACGCAGGCTTCTAAACATTTAATGGACTGTGCTGAATATTCCAACACTTTCCATCGTATCTCTAGGAATCCGTCTTCTGTTGCCTCTTCCAGTGCGCCTAGGGAAGTTTCTTTTCCTATTAATTGTTCTTACTGTCATAAACCTGGCCACAAAGTGAACGAGTGTCGCAAAAGACGACGATTTACTCAGCCTGCCGTGAGTTTGATGAGCGTCCGTGACAAGTGTTCGACTCGATTGCCAATATTATCTATTAATCTTCATTCTATGCCATGCCAGGCTTTAATTGACACTGGGTGTTCAGTTTCACTGTGTGATGAAGATTTCTTTGCTTCTCTGAAATGTTGCCGGAGAAAGGTTATTCGTAAGAATGTTGACGTCGATTTAATCACTGTGTCGGGGCAGCCTTTTCATATTAATTCCTCTGTCTCACTCAAGGTTCAAATAGGCAAGTTTTCTTGGAACCACGTGTTTTATCTAGCTAATATCCCGTTTCCCGTGTTACTGGGTGTGGATTTCATTTGTAATTCAAAGATGATTATTCGTCCGGCGAACGTCAGTTTTGAAATTGCCCCGAATTCTCTTTTTTCTTTTACGGACAATTGCGAAGCGTTTAAATCGGCGCCAGTTAGTAACTCGTCCGAATCTCATGTTCTGTCGTCCACTGAAATCACGTTGTGTGATAAGTTGAAGGGCTTATTGTCAAAATTTCCTGATGTGATTTCTCAAGAATTGGGGGTCACATCTGTTATGACATACGAAATTGAACTGCTAGATTCAACTCCGATTCGATCCCATCCTTATTCGTTGTCACCTCCAAAGGCTAATTTAATGAAGAAGCACATCCAATCTTTACTTGATAAGAAAGTGATTGAGGTTTCCAATTCAAACTGGTGTTCGCCAGCTTTTCTAGTGCCTAAAAAGGATGGATCTGAAAGATTAGTGGTTGATTACCGTAAGTTGAACAAAGTTGTTAAATCAGACGGTTATCCAACACCTTCTGTTGAACATGCATTCCAATATCTTGCTGATGCAAAATATTTCACTGTTCTTGATCTCAATTCTGCCTTTCATCAAATACCATTATCTGAGAATTCTAAGAAATTAACTGCTTTTGTGACGCCGTTCGGAGTGTACCAATATAATAGATTGCCATTTGGTTTTGTAAATTCTCCTCAAATATTCACTCGTCTCATTAATGAAGTATTGGGCGATTTGAAATATTCATGTGTCTACCCATATATTGATGACTTGTGTATCTATTCCAAGTCTGCTGAAGACCATGTATCTCATGTTAATGCTGTCCTCAACAAACTACGCAGTGCCGGTTTGACGGTGTGCGAGGACAAGGTTAAGCTTGGTGTGGAATCACTCACTTTTCTGGGCCATCTCATCACAAATGGAACCTTGCAAGTTGATCCTGAGAGAGTGAGACCAATTGAACAATTCCCAGTTCCCAGAAATGTGAAGGAAGTGGCCAGATTCATTGGACTTTGTGGGTTTTACTGCAAATTTATTCCAAGGTATTCTGAAATTTCTATGCCACTGAATCGCTTAAAACGTAAAAATGTTCCTTTTCAATGGACAGCTGTTGAAAATGAGGCTTTCTGTCAGTTGAAGAAAGCTCTCACCAATCCACCAGTATTATCTTTCCCTCGATTTGACGAGGAATTTCATTTATTTGTCGATGCCAGTAATTTGGCGGTTGGTGCCGTTCTGAATCACAAAGTAAATGGTGATTTTGTCCCTGTGGCTTTCGCTAGTAAGGCACTCTTGGAACATGAACGTAAATTTTCTTCTTATGAATTGGAGTGTCACGCAATTCATTTTGGAATTCAAAAATTCAGTGTTTACTTACAAGTAAAACCATTTCACTTGTACACTGATAATGGTGCCTTGACATGGCTTTTCTCTCATCCTAAGCAGTTGGGCAAATTAGGCCGGATGGTTCTTAAATTATCCTCTTATAAATTCACTGTGCATCATGTTCGAGGATCAGCTAATTCTGTCGCAGATTGTCTTTCTCGCATTGAGCCATCCTCATCTACAAATAGTCATTTAGATGTGGAATCAATCACTCATAAGGAGTCAGCTGTTCCTTATTCTTGTGTGTTACATAAATTGCCTTTGTCATTCGTTGACATTCGAAAACACCAAGAAACTGATCTCGTTCTAAAGGATATTTTCAATCAGATTAATAATAATTCCTTGAACGACAAAAACTATTTTCTGAAGGGACAGCTATTATGTTATGGGAATTCTAAAATTAAGCGAGGAAGAGCTGTTCTGCCTACGGTCTTGAGGCCTATGATTTTTCAATATTTTCACTGCTCTAGTATGTCTGCTCACTTGGGCATGGCTAAAACTTATGATAAGATTAGCAGACACTTTTGGTGGAAGGATATGAAAAGAGAGGTTTATGACATGGTCAGAAAATGCCATCTGTGTCAAACTTGTAAACCCAGAAATGCTCCACCTCCTGGCATGCTATCATCGAAAAATCCTTCTGAGGTTTGGGAAAGACTTTATATTGACTTTGTGGGTCCTTTACCTTTGACTAAAGGTGGACACCAATATATACTTTCTCTTATTGATGGTTTTTCTAAATTCTGTTTTCTTGAGCCAGTTCGTAAGGCTACTGCTGGTTCAGTTGTTTCAATACTCACTCAAAGAGTATTCCCGAAATTCGGTTTTCCTAAATATTTGGTGTCTGATAATGCACAAGTTTTCAAATCTCATGCCGTTAAGGAGATGTGTTTGCAACTGGGGGTTAAGCAAATTTTTGTTTCTCCATACTATCCCTGTTCTAATCAGGTAGAGAGATTGCATAGAAATCTAAAATCTGCACTTGCTATTTTGTGCAATAATGCTCACCATATGTGGGACTCTATGCTTGCTGACTTAAATTTTGCCCTGAACACTGCCTCACATGAGAGCAGTGGATTTTCTCCTGCCAAAATAATTTTCGGCAGAGAACTTAAGCATCCTTTAATTAATCAGTGGGACATTCCAAAATCTTTATTCGAGAATGATCTCAGCGATAATGACAGACAAGCCTGCCTGAATCATGTTATTGCTAATTTAAAAAAGGCCAGAAACAGGTATAAAGAATCCTATAATAAATCTCACTCCCAAATCACTTTCTGTGTGGGAGATCTTGTTCTCTGCAAAAACCATCCTGTCAGTTCTAAAGGTGAACAGAAAATGGCAAAACTGGAACCTCTGTGGAAAGGACCTTTCGTCCTTAAAAAGTATCTCTCTCCTGTAACAGTTATTCTGGAAGTTTCTCCTGGGAAAGAGAAAATTTGTCATGTTTCTCATTTAAAGGCATATCATGGTGGCATTGCTAATTCCAGTAATTAAAAGGAGAGAAATATCATTGATTTTTTTTTTATTCTTTTTTTAATGAATGCTAATGTTTGCTCTCTCAAATACTATTTGATGCTTGATTTCGGTGTTGTATTTCTATTGATTCCTATTAATATTGTTTTGATTAATGAATAATAAGTCTATTTCTATGCTTGTAATTGAAATTGTTCTGAAATATTGTATTGTACTTGCTTATTCTCATCTGCTTAATTCACTCATGTAATTTAGTGTTGGTCTACTGTGATTGTGAGATGGGGTAAGGTGGAGGAATTATGGGTGCTTGGAGGGAGAGGACGGGAGATTAACTTGGGGGGAAATCCCCGAGATGGCTCGTTTCCAGATAAGCTGTGGAGGTGGCCCCAGTTATTAAGATTCAATTGTGTTTTGTGTCACCTTTTCTCCACCAAGACTTTATGGACATTCTCACAATTCTGGACAGTGATAAGTGTCGTGATTTTGCAGTGTTCAATATTCTATCGATGGCTGAGTGATTGAATTGATCAGCTGATTTTAAGACTGCCTACTGTGTTTTAGTGTGGCTTTTGGCGTTGAGTTGCGACCTTCATCGCCCGACAAGTATGAACTTTCATCTTGTCGCAACCAGCATGTAGCTCTCATTTCTATTGTTAATTGAAGAGTGAAATTTAGAGTGATTTCTTTTGTTGATGCAATATGCAGTTCTCATTTTGTTAGCATCGCCTATGATTCTTTTTTGACTTGTTTAATTAATACTGAGAGATATATATACACATCTTGATTAAATTTAGTCAGTACTTGTTCAATAGCTGACATGAATACCATATGCCTTATAAATTGTTAATAATTATTGGAAAATCGAGGAATTTAGTGCAATCTATTGTCATTTACGTAATCTTGTTGAATTTTGGAGGATTCTTTATTGATAATTAATTATGGACTGATAATATTTACAAACATGGAGGGTTTAAATGGGAGAAATACTAATGCCAATGTATATTAATTAAGTGAGACACATATTATGCTGAATATTTTTGCTGGTATTTTGATAACTAATAATTATTTAGTGAATAACCGTATTTTTGAATAAACTTGTACTTAATGATTATATAATATGGGGTATATATTTTGTTGGTCGACCCTAACTTTCTCTTGGGTTGCAATATGAATTTTGGGTAGAAGTTAAAACCCATTTTTGTGAATCGTTGTTTTTTGATAAGGTGGTTGAACCCAACTAATGGGACAACCCAGGGTTCCCATGAACCCAACTGCTTCACCAACCCAATCTTGCCCATTTACTAAGTGGTTGGTTATTGTATTGCTTTACTTGGTTTTTAAAAAAAAAAAACCCACAAAATATCTCTGATGAGAGAAGGAACATTTGAGTTTGGTAAAGATATCCTGGTGTTATACCAATAAAAATCTTCCCAGTTCCTTCTAGTTGCTGATGGTAATTATTTGTAATTTTGATTCACTGTTCACCGAAACAAGCATCACTTTATGACATATTGATTATTAATTTTATTTTCTTGCTATGTAATACTAAATAATTTACTCTATATCTATCAGCAATATTTCTTGTCTCACTCTTGTAATTATGTCATGTTACTCACTTAAGAATTCTGTTGAATTCCAAACATCACTCCTGAGGTTATTATTTACAGAGTGATAAAAATGTATGTTCTTGTCAAAACTATTTTTGAGTGATATTTCTTGAATACTATTGTCTCAATCAATAAACTTTTTATATTCAGTTCAATTCTAACCACTGAATAATGGTTTTTGTGAAATTCATGGGGGTTAAACAGTGGGGGTTCATCCAGTGAAAACCAGTGGACCTGTGATGCCTCGATAAGTTTTCTAGGCATTAATCAGTTCTTGGTGGACGTGTCTTGGTCCCCAAGTTCAAGCAATTTTTGTGGTCATTTTCCTACAGAGGATGTGGCATTTTTTAGTGTCCCCCCCCCCCCCCAAAATTTCTGGTACCCCCCCCCCCCCAGAAATTCCTCGAACTTCCTCGAACTTCCTCCGAACTTATCCGCAGAACTTCTCCCGCCAAGAACTTTTCGCGCTAAGGTTTTTTCGCGCAAAGGATTTTTTGCGCAAAGGGTCCCTGTAGCAAAGTGCCCTGTCTCGCAAAATCCTGTCTCTGGAAAATCCTGTCTCTGGAAACAGTCTCTGAAACAGCCTCCGAAGCAGCCTCCGAACCAGCCTCCGAACCAGCCTACCTGCAATGCAAGACTTATATAGGACTACTGCGGAGAAATACTTCTCCTTGGCAAGCAAGGGGAAATCGGTGCTAAGGCCTTAGTATTGCACTTGGAGTGAGAAGTTTTACCATTGTCCTATCACAAACTCTCTCTCCCTCCAACACCTCACCCCAGTATCTCCTTCCCCTCCATGTGTTCCAATGAACGATTCCTCTGAGGTCTCCAACCCAGATGTTGAGGGGAAAATTCTGGGTGCTGGCTTTGTCTCAAAACCAGGGAATGGTGTTTTGCGGAGCGGCCGTTTCTGCAGGGGCAGTGACGCATCAGTGGGCGGTTGTTGAATTCGCCTGGCTACCCCTCCACTCCCTGGAAGAAGCCCTCCCCTCAAATGCTGTCTCGCCTTGCTTAGGCGAGCCCCTTTTCTTCCTGACCTGCATGGGAGTCACATGTCTTGTGAGCCATGGCATATTTAGAGCAATTTTCTGCTGGTAATGTTTCCTTGGGATCATGAATTTACTATCATTGTTTTCTGTAATACTTCTGATTTTTTTTGAATACTCTACTTTGAATAGATATCGTACGGTAATAACTCGTAAATTATTTTTTGGCTGCCTTTTTCTTGTGAGCTGTTTTTCTTGTTTGTGGAGTCTTTTCCCTGATCCAGCATGTGACCGACGGTTGGAGTATTTCCCCTGTCTGGACTTACGTGAAAAATCAACCAGATTTTACGACGTAACGTTACAATATAGTATGGGCTCCAGGTCAGGTGACTCGTGATTGGTCCGCCTTTTCCCGCCTTTTTTCCCGGGCTTCGCTGACGTATTTTAGCACCGGTTTCCAGGAATTGCTTTGGGCGTAACCAGCATCACGGTTCATGGTGCTAGTCGTCGTCCGAATTAAAATAGCTTCCTTGGTCAGCCTTTCCCAGAATCTGTCCACACGGCACAGGACCTTCGTGTTCTCCCAGTGAATGGCATGGTCGCGTGATATACTGTGCTCAGCCACGGCGGATTTTTCGGGTTGGCCGAGCCTGAAATGCCGCTGGTGGTGACGGAATGCTTCGTTTACATGTGCGCTTCAATATACTTTTGTATTGCTTTTACTCTCCGCGGGGCATGATGTACTAAGTAATGAGAGGAATTAGAACGGTACGTATTGATTGCGGAAAACCACTTTAATAAATCGTGCGTTTTGTGATCCCGTAACGAAGTACGTAATAAGTTGTTTTCGCTGCGGAGCAAGGATGATATGCTTCAAGATAGTTCGCTCTAGAACATGATCATAAGGAAACTTACTCTTCAAATAGCTACCCGGGGTCTTTTCCTTTCCGATTCAGTAAATTATAAAGTACGTGAAAAAACAATTAGGGGCGAAACTGCACGTTGTTTCTCGCACAGAAAAATCCTTCTCTATGGAGACGAGTCCCGTATTGTCGCCGCAGCGCTCCAGCTCCAATAAAAAAACACAATAAGCTTAAAGCAAAAGCTCCACTAGAGTGAAGGCCGGTCGACAAGGGGTTTTTATGTTTGGGGTCCGTTCGGTTACACAGCCTTCACAATGCAGTCGAGCAAAGGTCATTTCTGTACGAGAGAAGAAAGAAAAAAGGAAAGGAACCTGCTCTATTTTCGAAGGAGTGCGCTTCAGCATCCTCATACTTCCTACAATGAAGTTGGCTCTGTGTTATCTCATTGCTCGCTATAGAGCGTTCCACATTTAGCTGACAGTACGTGCCTTATGGATAACAGTGTTGCCAGCTTCCGCTCCGCCGGAAGGCATCCTAACAGCGTATGCAACCACTCATGATAGAGCACCAAAATGGTTTAGTTCAAAAAGGAATTGGGATCGCACGAAAGACGGCGAAAATTAAGGAATTTTTTAGCGTAAATTACAATACCTTTGTTGCAATATAAAAGTAAAAGTCTTTTGTTATTTTATGTATGCACTTATTCAATGCACAAGCTGAATAATGAATAATCTGTAATGTAAAAAATAACAATAAATTGAAGGATAATAAAAATTATCGCCACTCCTGAATGAGACAAAATTTCTATTCCTTCCATATTATGCATTATTTTTTTGGCTCTGGCTAGTATTACATGAGAGGCGATGTTGTATTAGACATCATCAATCTTTAATTTTTCAAAAATTTCCCGTACTTGGTTTATTGTAAATTAAAGATCTCTTTTCAAGCTGACATCTTCGAAGCTGATTCCCTTAATGTTATCTTTCCTCCTCCTTGTAGTAGGCAAGGATTGCAATTTCCTCGAGTAATAAGAGGCATTATCTACCACTATCTGAAATCTTCGAAGCTGATTCCCTTAATGTTCTCTTTCCTCCTCCTTGTAGTAGGCAAGGATTGCAATTTCCTCGAGTAATAAGAGGCATTTTCTACCACTATAATTGATCCTTCGGTTAAGTTTGAAAGAAGTGAGTGCTCAAACCATCTCTCGTAACACTCGCCACCCACTTCTTCATGCTCATCCATTGAGTTCTTTTTGTACAGAAACACATGCAATGCTCCTTTTATGAACCCATTTTCCGTTCCTGCGTGTATAATTTCAAATCGGGAAGTGGGGGCCAAGCGGATATTCTAATTATTTGTTGCGCAAACTAATGTTCACTATTTGTCCAACATTAATCCAACTTTCGCTTGTGAATACACTCGTCCTGTGTTCGCGACCTTTTTCAGCTGTCTTAAATAATGAATTGTGCCACCAACGAATAATATCATCCCTTTCGATAAGGATGATTCTTTTCCCCCTGCGTTCGTACACGAAGCCTATGTCCAAAAGAAGACGATATAGTGTTGTCCTTTTGTAATCTGGGAGAATACTATCCATATTTACCGAGTTTAAGACGGATTTTAAAGTCGGAGGTATATTTTTCACGAAGGATTCATGTACCTTCCTTCTAATTCTCGATCTCACAAAATCGTCGAAAATCACTGCTCTCGAATTTTTGTAATGCTGTCTAATTTCTTTAGTTTTTGAATGAGTTACCAATGGACCACGGGAGCTTTCCTTTCTACCTCTGTAAATAGTGGACTCCTAGCACCCAGTAGCCTTCGAAGCTTCTCGGCAAGCCTCACTAATGCTGACAGATTTCCTTAAATAGGTACGAGAAGACTTTGAGCACCAACTGTTTTTCGCGGCACATTAGCTTCTCACCTTTTCTCCTCTTCTTTGTATTGGACATATTAATTGGGCATGTTACAGCTCAGACACACTTCACAATTCTCAAATTCAGCAGACCACACAACACTTGGTCACTCCAAAAAAATGCAATGACAAACTGAACGCCTTCGTAAATTCTTCCCACGGCCCCTTCGGCTAGGGTCGATTCTGGTGCAAGTTTTATGGTACCCTATGAAAGGAATACAGAAAAAAACCCAAGCCCCCTTTTGTAAAAGGCGTGCACTGGATGGGGTAGTGTTTTGCACAGATTATGAGATATTCTCTTTCTTGGTTTCAGCGATGGGACCGAAACACCCAAGGCGAAAGCGTCTTATTTACAAGCCGCTTGCTTACTTTCGTGTATCAATGTATTCAGATAAAAACACTGCTGTTACGATGTATGAGTATTCTCTGTTTAGGATATCAAACGAATAGATAAATACATTTCATAGTATTCATTGACAAAAAACTCCTTTTCCGCCCGAAAATTTTCCCTCAGCGCGCAAGAAAATGCAAGAAGCCCGGCCCAGCGGCGCCATAATATTTTTTCTTGAGATAAAAACGTTGCAACTCGCTTCAGAATTGATGTAAGTTAATTATTTTTTCACCAAAAATAACTTTGTAGTGTTCTTCACATTTGATACGTAGGATATAGAGACCTACGACGTAAGAAACGTAAGTTAGTAAGCGACTACTTTTTACCTTGCAAAATTTTCTTCTCCTGAAGGGTGTTGCGTCGGCATAACAACATTTTAACTCAACATTTGTACAATTAGTGAAGATCGTCAAAGAGAAAATAGTGTGAAGAATTTTGTGCAGAAGATTCAATTCAATATAGACAACGGTCAGGCAGAAATTGTGAGAAGAAGATGAAGTAAAAAAAATACACGTTTCTAACGGAAATTTAAGGAAATTTTTTTTATAGCTTTTGTTATAATTTTTATCGAAAAACTATTTGCACCAGTGAATGCCGCATATCTTTCTACATTAGAATGCAATTTTTAATCAGTGCATAACGCAACATTAATTTTCGTGCTGTTATTGACAACATCGCGCTCCCGGCCTTAAGGAGATTAACATGGGAAACGATTCTCCATAAGAGCCCATACTTTCAACTAAATGTGGAACGCTCTATACTTCCCCATTACCGTAAAGCTACGAATGCTCTCAGGATATCTTGTGGGATATTGCGCGCAGTTACAGTTAAAGCCTTTATGAGTACCTAAATTATTCACCATAGAGAAATCACTGTACTTTAAATATCGATGCAGGGGAAGAAAGTGGACTGTGACATTCATGGGCTAGTTAAGGGGTTTGCTTCTTGACTCATAGGCAACCCTGCGATAATGTGACTTCCTAAGTGGGCCAATATGATATCACGGCTCATTTTGGCTGGAATGTGTTCACCGAATAAACAGAGATTTTGTCATTAATTGGGAGTCTCACCCCAAAGTGTAGCGTACAAATCTTTAATATAGTTTGATAATTGTAAATCAAACAAAATATAGACACAATCGAGGAGAAAAAAGACGATTTTGATCTTTAAAATATTCGGAATGTTTTTTCCGAATTACCCTATTTAGAGGTATGATGTTTGTGAATTTAATTTCTTTCAAAGTAAATATTAATGATTTTAGCTATCGCATGAGTTACTATGCATCCAAAGTTTATATATATGATCTTAAAATTCCGAGGTTGTGCTAATGGCAAGATGGACGCCATGCGCTCATATCATTCACGGAATCATTCAAGTAAATTAGGACTTTCGAAATTTCTTTCGGGTGAGTTCCTTGAATGATTAGAGATAGGCAATCTCATAGGTGAAGGTAACGCAGCGGCTCGTGTTGGCTGATATATGTTCACCGAATAAACACCCAGTAAACACGTATGACTCACATATGAGGTCATTAAGAAGTCTAACAAATTTGCAGGACTCCTACAAGAGAGTCCCAAATGACCTCATAATGATGTCTCCGTGAGGCCATATGCACTCCTATAAGAATTCTTTTCGAGGCCTCACACGACTCTGAAAGAGCTCATACAAGAGGTCTTATAGGACTCCTATAAGAGATCCAATATGATATAGGCAAAGAGCTTCTATGGATATAGGCGCAAATGTGGCGCCTCCAAGTGTCTGATTATGGAACTACCTGGAGAACTAGACAAATGACCCACTTCGTAATACTTCCGATAGATGGCTTTGAAATAGCCGAAAAAAACGCCGGGGCCCCAACCAGCCCATTTATTAAGATTTCAAAATACTTTACGCATCCTAATTTAAGAAAACACTCTCCGATGACATAAGTATCCTATGTATCCAATTAAAATAAAACAAATTAATACATTAAATGAGAACCATAGGTGGACATAAGGCTGAAAAAACAAAATAGAATAGACAACTTCATGATAGTTATAAATTCACTAGCTGACCCGGCGAACTTCGTACCGCCTAACATTCAATGAACTTATAGTTTAATTGCACCATTTATAAATAAAGAGCGGCTGTATCGTTTTAATCATAATTGATTTATTATAAATTAAATGAGAAAATATTGATGAAAAAAAAATTATAAGCATTCAGTTGTTGGCTATTTCTGTTGTTAACCGTAAAAAAATGTTTTTAGGTCTAAGTCCGTAGCGTAAACTTGGCTCGTTTACGGGGCAGGTTAACGCAACGCTAGACCGACACTTGACTGATGCTCAGAATAGTGTAAGAAAAGCCCCTATGAAGCAGCATTCCTATCAAATGACTTTAGGCGCGCCAGTTATAGCATCTCTGTTTGGAAAAAAATGCACTGCGTAAACGTGCTGCATGCGTAAACGCACCACGGTGTGCCCTACACATTCGGGTTTAATGTCTTGCGTCAAGCGCCTTCTGATAAACAACAGTTTTTGTTTTGTTATCAGGCGCAAGATAAAGCGAATGAAGCTAAAAAAAATAGCGAAGCGAAGCAGGGACGCAGCGAGGGGTTTTTTTGGGGGTTAAACCCCCCCCCCCAAAACTCAGAGAATATTTTTATAAAACATTTAGTTATTAATATTAGCGGGACGGATGAGTAACAAAATATTTAACTGTTCACACAGCCGCAAAACCTACCATTTTGAACCTTTTATCCTAAAAAATGTCTGGGGAGGGCCCCCACACCTCTCGCTTACCTTGGCGAGTTTTCTATACCGTACAGACCCGGCAGTATTAGCTGCGCCTATCCTTAATTCCTAGCTGCGCCCTTGAAGCGAAGGAAGAAATACAGCGGATGGTTTACCGACTTGTAAACATATCACATATTATATACCATGAGAAAATCATGGGTTTTCACTGACACATGAGAACAAACATCACAAAAACTGAAAGACTTACCATGCGATTTGTTAATCGTTATCACGAATGCAACACGAATTGGAAATTGAATACGTTTAAGCTCAAAAGGGCATTTAAGTTGAGATCATGGAATCTTCGGATTGAGAACTTCCTCATCTATGAATTTTACTTTGAGTATAGTGGCATGAATCACTTTCATTATCAGTTTTTTAAATAATCAAACACGTTCCGTTGGATAGTTTTGGTTGGTTTAGGTTTCGAAAGATCATGAACACAGAGCCTACCTTTAGCTGTAAATCGTGCCGTGGTAAGCCAGGTGCTTCCAAGGACTTTAAATATTCAGATAGATAGTTGGTGACTTCGTGTTCGTTTATTACAAAGTTAAAAGATTTGAATTCATGCAGAGTACACGGACATTACTATTAATCAACAATTGCTTGGAGATTTGTTTACACACACGGTAGTTATGTGTTTGTTGGCAACTCAATTCGAGCTGAGATTACCTCTAATTCAATTATTTTAAAACTATTTTGATATTACTTTAATATTCTTAATATTTTTGAATATTTAAATTTTTTTAAATATTGTTAAAAAGATAAGTCAATACATTAGTAAAAACGAAAAAAATCTTATTTTTTTGAACGTCCTATCAATCAACTCCTACAAACATATCTCTGAGATAAAGTTGTATTTTTTGTGTGAAATTTTCCTATTTTTTAATGTCCTATATGTTATCCGGGGCTGAGAAAAATCCAAAGAGCCTAATTTCACTAAAATCGGTGCAGCCGTTCTAGAGTTATGAGTGTTCTAACCAACACGATTTTCGACTTTCTTTTATATATATACACGTTTGAAATAAACTCACACGAGCATTATAAATAATGTAAAGGAACTTCTTCTTGCCCTGGTATATATACATATATATACCAGGGCAATCTATATATATATATATACATATATATATATATATATATATATATATATATATATATAGATTCTTCATAATATTAAGTCAATAAACAAACATCACGAGTTTTTGAATTCTTCCTCTCTGCAAACTTTACACGGTCACCGCTTGATGCAGCTACTGCCTCCCAATCTCTCCAAGGTGACACTACTTGCTGATGTTGGGTTCCATTTCATATCAGAGGCTGAAAAATAACAGTGAACTTAAGTTTGTTGAGAGTTCTAATTGATAACATGATAACATCAAATAAACCAGATAATGACTATGTATCTCATTAGCAGTCCCTTAATACTCCCAGGGCCGGTTTTAACACCGAAGATGACCGTTTTAACTTGGTTAATTTTAGGAGTAATAGAGTTAGTTAACTACTTTTGATTAACTTTCACACCTAATGACATTACTTTTGCATTAGAATGCACTTCAAAGTTAACTTAGATACACTGTGAACGTTATTTTCATGCTTTATCGTTCCATTAGTTACATTACGAAGTGAAATCAAGCAAATAACAAATCGGTTATCACTTTTGTTTGTTTACGTGATGATTATGAGAAGTTTGTAAACCTCAATGATCTTAGGGAAAACCGACTTATGTACCCAAGATAATAATAACACTGCTTGAACACATACTAGATATAATCGAGATAGTGTATTTTAGCGGAGATATTTAAAAATGTGATTACACCAAATTTATAAGGATACAATGAATGAATGAATGAAATGAAACATGAATAACAACAAAGGCACGTTACAAAACTTGTACCACCTAAATATTTTACATGAATATTTACCGATACTCAATGATAATCATGAATTTAAGCAGCTTGGACTATAGTATAAGTAATGGATCTTCTCATGAGCAAGTGAAAAAAGAATGGTACACATTAAATCATTGAAACTTACCTTCCATGTCTCCGTGCACGTAGCACATCATGATGTCCACAAGGTTCGTGCCGATCTCAGATCTGATGGAATCCTGATTCACGTTCGCAGACACAAGGAAAAAAAAGGGAGCAAGAACTAGGCTATGGAGTACACACTCTATTAATCATAAAATAGGCGTCTGAGCTCAAGGCAGTAGAATAACACGACAACACAATGGCGGACCTAGCGGAAAGTGGAAGTATCCGATTATTTAATAGAATCGGAGGGAGAAGTTTACAAACTCATCTCTTAATTTAAAGAGTTAATTGAAGGATGAAAAAATATTATATACGCAGAAATATATAATTACGATTGAAATTATAATTCATTAACATATACATGACGTGATTTTTCAGGCCTCATGTGTGTGAGATCTTGAATACCTCATGAAGTGTGATGTCTTCAAGACTTCGTGAAGTATGCGGTCTTTAAGACATCATTCACGTGACCTCATGGTATATGAGGTCTTTAAGACCTAATTCTTGTGACCTCATGAAATGTGAGGTTTTTAAGACCTCATTCTTGTGACCTCATGAAGTGTGAGGTCTTTAAGACCTTTTCATGCCTCTTAATGTGGAGTCTTAGAGGAGTCCTACGTATGAGTTCGTATAAGACATCATTACGAATACTGTGTTGACTGGGCAGATATTGTGTGATTAATTGGGACTCTCACCCGAAACTTTAGCGCTCAAACCATGAAATATAATTTAGTAATTGTAAATTAAACAAAATGTAGACGCAATCGAGGAGAAAAACTACGTTTTTAATCTTTAAATATCCCGAATGTTATTTCCGAATTACCCACTTTAGACAGTTGATGTTTGTGAATTTATGTTCTCTCAAAGTGCATATTAATTATTTGAGCTATTTCATGGGTTACAATGCTTCCAAAGTTTTTATATATAATATTAAAATTCCGAGGTGGATGCTAATGGCAAGATGGACGCCGTGCGTTCATATCATTCACGGAAATAATTCAAGCAAATTAGAACAGGCCTGAAATTTCAATCGAATGATCATTCGAATACAGGAAATTTCCGTTATACACAGTGAATGATCTTTCAAAAGATCTTTCGAATGATCATTCACCGTGTAAAGCGGCCTTTAGCCAGGATTCGCTAATGGTCCTCCAACTCCTAGATCCTTTCTCTCTGTTAGAAATTCGAGCTTTCTTAATTTTACCATGAGAATCTAGCGATTATTTAAATTCCTTCATTTCTGGAAACCAACGAGATATCATAAATCGCATCGTAATCGCATCAATACTTGAGTGCATAAGAAATATATGTATCAAAAGTATATACCTACCAAGAGTACCCACTACTCTCGTCTGTTTGTTGTATGCTATTTGCCTATGCGTATACATGATGCGCTGTCTGCGATGCATATTGGGGATATTCACTTTTTTAACTGACCAGTAGATGGCGTTGAGGAGGGCCTCTTCGCCCTCGTTCAGCTCTCGCCCCTGGCCCAGCCGTCGACCCACAATGCAAGACACGCGGCGCGCGCACTCGTCCAAGTCGACGAGCAGGGCGCGGCTCAAAGTCTCTCCGTGCTCGTCGGTTGGGACCTCGTCGCTTGACCTCCTCCACAGGGACTTCTTCGGCTTTTTGTTTCCCTTCTGGTAGCCCTGCTGCAGCAGGTAGGCCAGTGCCAGGATGACGATCAGCTTGATGCCGTGGCTATGAGCTCGCAGCGCTGGAATGGCCAGCAGGACAATTAGGAACCTCTCGGCACCACCCATGGCGCGGCTAAAATTGTACAAGAACAAATACTATTGGTGAAAGTGGACAAATTGTGCCAGTAGTACGTCATTTTGTGATCGGTGTGCTCAAATAATGCCTCATCTAAGATATTGCGGGAGAACTCGTGCGGCTCCGTTGGGAAGCAATTGAAAATCATAGCGCGGACGGATCATGCGTGTCTCACACCCGAGAATCGTGTTTTCTTTCAGCGAACGATATTTCGCATTTCGGTGCTGAATATTTCCGACCCATTATTCGATCCGAATGTGTTCTTACCGACTTTAATGAACTTCTTTCACGCTCTGTATATGTCTGCATATAATTTTTCGATATCATTTACTACATCGAGAGACTTCATAGGAGTGTTGTCGGTATCACATACAGAAATGGCCAATATTGAAAATTCATTAATTTGAATTACGTATTTCCGATACTTCTTTAATTTTTATTTTATTATCGAAATAGATTTAATGAGTAACTTTTAATTTCAAAATACACAGTATCAAGTAGTTTACGTTTCTCAGCCACGACCACCCAGTGGCTTCCTTGGCATTTGTTGACTCACTACATATACAATGGATTTTGCAGCCAAATTAAATTTACTGTCCCCATATTGCCTACAATAACATGTATTGAATAATAGACGATAATAACTGACGATATGGTGAACACCGATTGTGAAAGAAGGGAAACGAAGGCGGAGTGTGAGGTATCATAGTCAAATTCGTCCGTGGATACAAAAAAGAAGAAATACTTCAAAAGGGGGGAATGAAAAGGACCTTCTGCACACGGCACCTGGGCTACGAGACCGATAATGCGGTGTACTTACATAAACGAGAGCCTGAGTCCAGGTCGGAGGAGACTCTTCGCTGCTGCGCGTTTTGCGAAGAAAGAAAAGGGATACAAATATTTACGGCTGAAACATGGGACAATACTCATGAGAAAGAAGAGGAATTATCTAGTAGTTACTCTGAAATCCTCTGATGACCTGGAGAAACTGTAAGCATTCTCTGAGTGAGTTACGAAAGCCTTCAACCTATATTTACGTTCAAAATGCAGAGTACTGTTGATGATCGTGGGATTAATGGTGGCAGGTCTTACACCAAAACACATGTAAGAAGTCTGAGAGCACATTTTGATAAATTTGTATTTCAACCAGTAAATCTCGATATAAAACCTGCTGTAATAGTTTTGACCTAAATTTGGGTTAATGACACTGAAGTATCTAAATAACTGACTATCGGAGTTTAGGTGTGTGTAATAACAACTATAGGCCTGGAGGTATTGCATATGTGGCAGATAATTATGAGTGTTTTTCTATTTATTTGGGTAAATTAAAAGCTGCTGATATGTACAAGAATTGCCATGAGAAAAAATTCCCCTGGACCGGGATTCGAACCACGGACCTTTGGCTTCCCGGGTCAATGCGCAGACCACTACGCTACCCAGGTTCTTTATTTCCCCTGGCAATTATACCGAGGGCCATGGCACTAGGTGTTAGGCCCTCGCGGTCCATCGAGAATGGCAACGCGAGGGAGAGCCGTGGTTCGATTCCCGGTCCAGGGGAATTTTTTCTAATGGCAATTCTTGTATATTTCACCGCCGTTCACGCGGCAGGGTTTGAAATATTACACATATCGCTTTGCGCGGCTTTAGCGCAGGTTTGAGGCTCTCAACCGGTTGTGGCTTCTTGGAAGTCCTTTTTCCCTCGCGTAGCCATCCTTGATGGACCGCGAGGGCCTAACACCTAGTGCCATGACCCTCGGTATAATTGACATGGGAATTAAAGAACCTGGGTGGCGTAGTGGTCTGCGCATTGGCCCGGAAAGCCAATCCGTGGTTCGATTCCCGGTCCAGGGGATTTTTTTCTAATGGCAATTCTTGTACATTTCACCGCCGTTCACGCGGCAGGGTTTGAAATATTACGCTTCTGATATGGTTAAAATAACAGCATGGACTAAAACTTGTTCTTCGATATGCATTGTTGGAGTAAATATACTTAATTTTAACCCTGTTAAACATTTTTTTAGAGAATTGGTGAATCTACCTCTTTAGAGAGGAATTAAATTGTAATAGGCGATATAAATTTATGCATATTACAATCCAACGATATTTCCTTTGAATATCAAACCATTATGGCTAGTCATGGACCAGCTTATTTGGCTTCAAATAGAATTACCAAAACATGTATGGATCACATTTTTTGTAGAAGTAGAGATAACTTTAAATATATGAGGGAAGAGCGGACGATTGGGGTTTAGCTGACCATCTCGCTGTAACATGTAATTTGATTATTAGTGTACCATTAATATATGTGAACGAGTTTATCGAAGCCATCCCCGGATAAACTAACTATTTAAATGACATTTTGCAAAGATGCGACTGGAATAATGTTTATTCACACAAAATGTTACTGTAGCCTATGAAATATTTATAAATAAATTGAAATGCTGAATTGAACCAGCTGAATATGTTTCAGGCAGAAGCAGATTGGGAGGGATAAAAAAGCCATGGATGGACGATTAGAATATGATATAATGAAACACAAAGAAAAATATTATAGTGGCCATTTTGGTTGTAATGCTAATAACACAGCTGCTCAATGGCGCATTTTAGATTCACTCACGGGAGGAACGCAGGAAAATGAGAATAATGTGAAAATTAGATCAAGTAATGGTCGCTGAGTGCCAGGATATTGTTAACGAATTTAGCTCTCATTTTCGTATTGCTATTAAAACATTGACTCAGAACACTTATTTACAAAGTAATACGGATAAATAAAAAGAAACGTTTCCAACCTTCAATTTAATTGACTCATTGTTTTTTGTTCCAACTGATGCGAAAGAGATAAGCAACATCATTGAGGAACTTAAGTCTAAAAAATCTGAAAGTGTTGATAATATTTCTGCACACGTTATTAAAGCAGTTAATGGAAATATTTCGGAGGCCCTTGCTCACAGTTTTAATTTAAGCATGTGTACAGGAATATTTCGTAAAAAGTTAAAAACTACGATAGTGGTACCAATTTTTAAAAAAGGTAATAAATCTATTATATATTCTATTTGTATCTGTATTTTCTAAAATAATGGAAAAAGTTATTGAAGTTCGACTTCTTAAATTTCTAAATCAGAATAGTTTTTTCAACAATAACCAATTCGGGTTTATGAGTGGTATAAGTACAGAAGATCCCTTATTAAAATTCTGTTCAGAGTTGAACGATGGAATGGAAAAGAATTGTAGAGTTGCCGCCTTGTTTGTGGACATTATCAAAGCCTTCAAATCCGTTAATCATATGATACTAATGAAGCGATTATGGGAAGCGGGATACGTGGAACCGCATATGGTTCGTTACAAAGTTATCTTTGCGATCGAGATCAATGTGTGCGTCTCAAAAATTGCTAAAGTGAAAAGATCCGACTCTCCTGTGGTGTGCCACCGGGTTCTGTGTTGGGCCCCATACTGTTTTTAATACATGTAAACAATTTATGTTGTGGCAGATTTAAATGTCAATTAACGTTGTTTGCAGATGACACTGCACTAAGTTATTCTGTCAAAAGCGTTGGTGATCTATATGAACACATGCAAAGTGATCTTTTATTTATTTATTTATTTATTTATTTATCACATCCCCCGTAAACAGCACATAACGGCCTTTTACAACGAAGGTTTCCAATATGAACAATGTACAACACAAACATCCATGCCCTGGATAGGGATCACCTACCCAGGCGGGATTCGAACCCACGACCTACGGTTTGGCAGGCGAGGACTTTACCCCACCGCCACCGAGGCCGGCTTTTGACGCTCTATATGTAGTTTTCGGTAAAGCATGTGTTGTTAAGTGAAAAAATCGAAACATATCATGTTTGGTATGAGTAAATCTATCTCAAACAAAAGTAAAGTATACTATCAATGTGCCAATTGTATAAAAGATAATTTTACTTCCTGTGAAAAATGTATTTTGATTGAACAGGTTAGTAACATAAAATATTTAGGCGTATACTTTGACCAAAATTGTAAATGGAAGTCTCACATAAATAAATTAAAATCAGAAATGCCAGGAAATTATACTTCCTCAGATGCATATATGCCCTGAATCAGTGTTAAGAATGGTATATTATGTTAATTGTTAATTGAAGATAGCAATATGGAATGCTGGGGTGGAGCATATTTTACTGACATTAAACCATTGATAGTGGCGCAAAAAAGGGTTATCAGGGTTATAACGCGATCGTATAGGAAAATCTACTCATTCCCTCTTTTCAGAAAATGAGATATCCTCCCATTAAAGCATGTATTCATTTAAAAAAGTCCTTAGAGTTTTCTTTGACCGTAGCGGTGAAAAAGCCAGACGACAAACTTATTACATCAGATCTTGGAGAGATTTTAATATAACCAGGCCGACGACTGAAATTTATAGAGAGTCATATCAATACTTGGGGCTAAAATTATATAGTTTGTGGCCAAAAAATGTGACAAAGAAGGAGAAAATATGGGGTTTTACATTCACAGTTAAAAAATGGCTTATGCAGTATGAGGAAGTAGAGTTTCTGCTAAAAACAGTGGTGTAAAACGTTTTCAATTAAAGGTATATTGTGTGTATGTAATTCTTATGCGTTATGTAAAAAAGTTAGTAATCCATGTGTAAATTACTGGAAATTCACAATCAAATGCAATTAGTAAGAAAAAAATCACTGAATTAACGAAATGCATGTATTTCTCATGTATGTTAGCACCAGTCATGTTCTAAGCAGTGTATGATGGTAGCCCCAAAACTATTCCACATATGGGTATCTATATATTCCAAAATTATTTCAGGGTTTTTCGATGTAATGTATTTGAATATGAGTGGAATAAAATTATATTATTATATAACATTAAATAAAGTAAGTTAGAGCTGTACAGCCTGGGTGGAAAAAGATAATATCGTAAAGGGCATAGCCGAATAAGAAGGTGAAAAGTCCCCCCTCCTGGATTTGTCCCGTACTTAGGGTTTACGATTTGGGATCAAATAGGACAAACCTCACCACATTTCCAGACCGCTAGATGCCCACCAGGACCGGCTAGATTGAAAATACGATTTTCACTCTTTTTTAAATATCTCGGTCAAGAATGTATATTTTGTAATGCGGTTTGCGGCATTTGAAACATTATTTAATGGAGCAGATTTCCAATTTTTTTCAAGAACTTTGAGCGAGACAAGAAGATATGGCGTCGATTTGAAAATTTCTAATGCACGTTTTCATAAAATATGTTTGAGAGGGCCAAAAAGAAAAAACGTTTTCTGGAAGTGCTTTTTAATACCTTTCGGCTGGCGTATTGAAAATATAACTTTTAGGTGGTGGAGCATCGCGAAAAATGCGATTGAAAATATGCGATTTTGGCCATTTGGCTCTATTCTCTGGCCCTCCTTAATACTCCTTTTTATTTATTATAGTATTCTACCGATTAAGGTGCCCACCACAGGGGCAGAATAGTATGGATACTCGTGCCGAAAATGGCTTCAGGGCCTCCGAAAACTGCCGGAATGTAAGAATATAAATTAAGAAAATGAGCTCGATTTGAGTTTTCCCCGCGTTGTATTTACGCACAAGTGTTGTTTCATTTGTGGATATACCGCTACAAATTGTCTCAATCCTGTTCCCGTAGAAGCTAAATTACAGGTGAGAGGAGGTTGATCATTCCTTTCAAAAATGTGGCCTGTAAGGTTATCTACATGATAAGCGGTTTTTACCTGTGAAATTCCCACTTTCCGTATCTACTGCATAAGTTTTTCCTTGCATGTTTCTAAAATTCGTCTGTGGAAAAAGTCGCATATTTATCGAACCGCAGTTTTACGGCGAAACTTAGTGACTTCCATTTTCTAGAGAACTGATTGCCCGCGAACTTTTACTGATTTGTCATGGGTCCAATTAACAGAGTTACGTAGTGAGTTAACGTCGACGAGAAATTCGGATATTAGGTCAGTCGTTCAATGGCTGATAGTTTTTCTTTTCGAGCTCCAAACCGGAAACATAAACAGTTCTAGTTCCTCTTTGTAAACTTATCCCTATTTTTACCCTTGATGGGTTGTGGTTAATATGCCCGGACCTTTTTTGGCCAATCAAAATGATGCCGATTCTTTAAAATAAATCTTGCAATCGGCATATCCAATGAAAAATTTCATGAAAAGGGTGACATTTTGATTCTGGATGGAGGATTTCGGGATGTTGTGTTATATTTAGGAGATTATTTAGAGTTCATCGTGCTGATGCCGACGTTGAAAGGCAAGCGAACTCAATTAACGACTAAAGAATTGAATAAATAGTGAGTCGCAGCTAAATTAAAGATAAAATCGCAAGACCGGCCGTGATTTTAACTAGAATTGTTTTGACGGAAAACTTAATAATATGCATCAATGAATATTCAGAGGATGACGAGTAACCTTTCAAGACCGATTTTCATTGACATCCTGGAGTCAATATAATATTGGATAGTGAAAATTCACCGAAATTCATCTGTTCGGCTAATTACTGCTCACCAGATTTTTTTATTTGTATGCCAATTGGGAAAAAGTTGAAACCCATAATTTTTTTTTCATTTCAGCAAACAGCTAAATATCATTAACTTATCATGAAATCCCAATGGCTTAGCATAGGTGAGGTAATTTCAATGAATTTATATCTGATAAGGACATAGAGGAAGTTCAATAAATTCTCATGGAGCGTTTATTACGGCAAAATCAAACCAATTCTAGCGTTTGAAAGTGACGGTGGGGGGTTGGAGGCCGGGAAATTCATTTTCGCTTACTCGGGCGATTTCAAGGGCCGAGAAGCCATGTTCGTTACGAGTATCCATACTATTCTGTCCCTGTGGTGGGCACCTTAATCGGTAGAATACTATAATAAATAAAAAGGAGTATTAAGGAGGGCCAGATCATAGAGCCAAATGGCCAAAATCGCATATTTTTAATCGCATTTTTCGCGATGTTCCACCACCTAAAAGTTATATTTTCAATACGCCAGCCGAAAGGTATTAAAAAGCACCTCCAGAAAACGTTTTTTCTTTTTGGCCCTCTCAAACATATTTTATGATAACGTGCATTAGAAATTTTCAAATCGACTCCATATCTTCTTGTCTCGCTCAAAGTTCTTGAAAAAAATTGGAAATCTGCTCCATTAAATAATGTTTCAAATGCCGCAAACCGCATTACAAAATATGCATTCTTGACCGAAATATTTAAAAAAGAGTGAAAATCGTATTTTCGATCTAGCCGGCCCTGGTGGGCATCAATGCGGTCTGGAAATGTGGGTAGGTTTGTCCTATTTGATCCCAAATCGCATACCCTAAGTACGGGACAAATCCAGGAGGAGGGACTTTTCACCCTCTTACCCGCTATGGCCTTTTCTGCCTGGTGGAGTAGGTGCCGACCGTAAATTTTATGTCACGCCGTAGGCTGATATCGCAAAAAGTTGTCAAAATTATTAAATAACTCTTTCTAAGAAAAATAGCTGGCAGTTAATTTATGGGATGCTAATTTTGGCCTTTGCCAATGTTCATTTGCCGCTCTCTGGTTACAGGTGACAGAACTTTTTGAGGACCTGTGATTTCAGCTTTCCTGAGAAATCTTACAGATTAAGTGGATGCGAGCACAATTGGAATGATTTTGGAGACATCAATGGCTCTTTTTTTAAATATGATACATCTTTTTTTTCTTAGTTTTCGAGATTTTAAACAGACTTCGGGTACGATTGCGTTATAAAGTGACAGACGTAAATTTCACGCGAATTTTCACATAAAATGCAATAAAAATTGCGTTTTATCTCTCTCTCTCTCTCACACACACATGGATTTCCAAAGTTACGTCGATGGTATCTTGGCGCCGCAAAGGTTCTACGGTATATTTTGGCAATATCTTTGAAATGTGGCATTTCTTGATATGCTTTCAGTCGCCCGATTATATTGACATCTTAAGCTTGCCATGATTTGCGATTTTAGCCATACAAATTTATTTAGCGATCCTATATATGTGCATTTGAAAATAAGTTTTATAATGTGGAATACATTGTTATTGAAAATATTTTTATATATGTAATACAAAATTATAAATTTTATTATGGGAAAAAACAAGCTTCTTTTCATATTTTTCCGATACAATTCACATATTTTAACCCGACGTTAACTGCTTCTTTGCTCGGGAAAATATCATCAAAATGAATAACGAGATCTACGAGAAATTTTCAAGTTTCTATGCACTTCAAACCGTGGTCGTGCTCGCTAGCTTCATTAGTCGAATACTGTTGGCAACACTGAGTCTTTGGGAGCAAAGAACGTCGACCACTTGTCCTTCCAGCATTCCACTTGCACGTCCATCGCATGAAAATGTGTGCTCACGAGGAAAGCAAAGCCTAAAACTTCATTTGCGTTTGATGCATGATGTATGTGGGTTTACAGGAAATGAGCGGAGCCCAACCTGAAGCGCTGGTCCTTTCTAATGACCCTCACTATCTTTAGCACCTAAACTTGGTATTTTCACTGAAATGGCAGCTTGAAAAATGTATAAATCTGATTTTGTAATAAGGCGCAGAAACGTAGTTCACGCTCAATAAATTAATAGGTTATTATTCAGGCACTGCATGGTACGTTCAATGCAAGAATAAAAATATCAGTAAATTTTAAAATCTGACATTGAAAGTTTTGAGTTGCTCAGTCCGAGACAGACTGTATTTTGAGGAATAATTTTGAAATGCAATTACATTTTTATATTTTAAATATAATGTTATAGGGTTACTTGCACCTTGTAATTAAAATACAATTGAAATGTATTTTGAGCATTTTTGGTCGCTAACTCGAATGCTCAATACTTTATCTTTTATCAAGTGCAGTGACAGCAGTAATGCTCTGGGCGCTTTCTGATTGGCTGTGCGTTAGCACGCTCGCACGAAACGCATTTCGTTTCTTTATGTTGTCAACCAATGGCTGTCGACTACTCGTTTCAATATTTTTAGTTTCCGGATGGATGTGAGTCTTGGCAATTCCGTTGGTGGATATTTTTGGGAGAAGGGATGTAGAATGATGGAAGGAAAGCGGTCTTTGGGAGTTCGTGCTTAGTTTTGTCAGGGAGGTTGTAATCCCAGAGATGAGCGATTAGTTCATTATTCGTCAGAGGCAAATTTGTGAAGAGAGCTCTTTAGACAGTGCAGCAATGGAGTGACTTTCAGATCCTTGCGTAGGTTTCGGTTGCTGACGAACCACGGAGCGCCGACTATTTTACGAATGATGACATTCTCGGTGGTTTGCAGTCGTTTTAATGAGATGCAGCAGCGTGGAGCCGACCTGGAGATGCAAAGCGGAGTAACGGTTTGATGATGCTGGAGTAGAGCAACAATTTAGTTTTCAGCGAGAGTGGTGACGAAGGTTTTATTAGTGGTAGTCGACCGATTTTGACTCCTTTTGCTTGATCTATATGGGTTTTAATGCGATGAGCCCAGGTAAACTTCTTTTCCATGTGGACGCCAAGGTATTTGACTATTTGTTGCTTGGGAAGTTTTGTTTTCCTTTGAAACAGTGAAGGGCCCTCACCAGCTCTGGGATGTCTGGAGAAATCGACGCGTGTGCATTCGGCGGCTGCATTGAGGGAGAGTTTCCACAGTTGCGCCCAATCCTCGTGGTCATCAAGGTGGTCTTGAAGTCTGTCGGCCGCAAATCCCGGGTTCGAACCCTGGGATAAGATCGTGGTGTCATCCGCGTACAGGTCTAATTGAGTGTAAGGAGAGGTTGGGGCATCGTCTACAAAGAGATCTAGTAAGGCTGGTGAAAGGATGGCGCCATGGGACACGTCATGACAAAATGAATTAAAGGAGTCTTAATTAGCTTTGAACGTAGGTTTTCGCAGCGAGAGGCATCGTTGCTAACGGCTTCCGGGTGCAGCTGCGTGTTGCGCTTTGTCGTGCAAGCTTTCGCGACCGTTACGGGGTGCATCATCAGGCGATGAATGAAAATACGGAAAGGTTTTTAATTAGATGGACGAGTATATTAATTGGAAACCTTTCCGTATTTTCATTCATCGCCTGATGATGCACCCCGTAACGGTCGCGAAAGCTCGCACGACAAAGCGCAACACGCAGCTGCACCCGGAAGCCGTTAGCAACGGAGTCTTCATTAATTGACTCCTTTAATTCATTTATTTTTATGTGGCCTTGTAACACTGAATAAGTTGTAAATAAAGCACATTAATGATAGAATAATTGCATAAAACCTTGGTTTAATTATTCTGAGTCTTTATGTATTATACTTTTCATAAGCGCTGTGGACGTTTTAGGGCCCCCCTAACCTCGGGGCCCTCGGCGATCGCCGACCAGCCGACCTGGCCAGACCGCACTTATTTGGGTGACCTCACGCTGTCTTCCGATGAACCTTCGTGACTCTACGAGGGTTGGGTTCCAGCCATAGCGATGCCACACTTTACGACGCGGGTGACGATGGAAGCGAGTGACGGTAGCCCGTGAATGAATTTAGTAAATACTTAGCGATGTGTCCACTATTTAGCTGATAATATAATTTTTAGAATAGAATTCAAATGTGCTGTGACATAGCAAGGTTCTTAGCCTTACTTAACTACGGCTGGACTAAAAACTTCCCATGGAATTTGCCGATAATCGTGTATCGTTAGTCATTTGTTTTCAATGCTGTGCAGAAACGAATTCCATTTTCGTTGCACAGTTTAAATAAAAAATAACGAAACGTGTTATTTTTTCATATTAACAGGTTTTTAGAAAAAACGCATAATCCATCCAAATGAGCCTCAGTCGAAGGGGTCGATGAAACAGTGCTTGCCGTCGGTCGAACCAATTGTCCGGGGTATAATGCAAGAAAGGTATTTGCGCAACCAGTGGTTATGTCACTGGGGTATATTTATAGTTTTGTGTCATCAGGCGCATATCAACGGCATACTTGGATTCCAACGAGTGTGGTTTAATGTCACTGGGAGCATTTATTGTATTGCGTGACCTCTCCTCATGATATCAGTAGCGTTTCAAAGGGAGAGGGATCAGGTTGGAGTGAATAAAAAACGGTTGAGATGTGATTGGCTATTAACAGTCACCAAAGTCGGATTCCTCGCGATAGGCCTGAAAGGAATTCGAATAAAAAGGTGGAGTCGTGTCATTTTTTGTTCTGTGGTAGGTTCCACAATTCTATACGCCGGGAAAGCCTATCATCGTTCTTCATTTTTTGTTCTCTTTGAAATGGAATTCCTCGCATTTGCTAAATATATTTCCCATGCATCAAAAGGTGTTGGAACGGCAGATCAGTGGCACTTTCTCATTTCATCCCTAGTGATGCTAAGCTAACACAGTTGTAGGGCTGCCTCCGTATGCCTGGCTGCTAACTTTCTTCCAGTCTCATTGATTTAGATTTGGCCATAGTTGTAGGGCATGTGGAGGACGCCAGGGGCCATTCGAGGTCTTTTACCTTTACTACGTGCTCTCTCAGTATACTAATTGATTCATGCATCGTTTCCTCCATGCATCTCTCGACGACATTGAAGATATTGGTGGAGACTAAATGGATATGTTTGGCAAAACGGCCCTGGCTAAAGGTTTAGGCTTTTCATTCTCTGCCGGCTGGCTAGCGTTGAAATTTCTTTGTATGGCCAATGAGATGCGCCGATAGCTGTACTCGTTTTTCCGGAATGGGTTATCCAAATACCTCAAATCATCGGAAAGACTCAAATTTTCTTTATTTACAATATCATAGACTATGGTAAAGAATATGAATATAATTATTGTATCCCCGTTTAAAATATCGAACAAGAAATCTCGCCACGTTCTCTAAACTCATCACTTATTGCGCCACTTTTTTGTGCCCATTGTATTGCAGGTTTGCAACATTTCCGGAAAAACTTCACTTTAAAATAAAAATCCACTGTTATTTCACGAGCGGCCCGTAAAATTATGCTGTGGTCTGATGGTCTTTCATTTCTCTGCCCTAAGTTTTCTGCGTATTTTTTCCAGTCGAACATTTCTTTTGCAAAATCTTTAACATTAGTTTTAAAACTTCCCCTCTTCTTCTCGCATTACCGTTACAATATGTCCTTCAGAAAACATTTCTCTAATCTCAATTTTATGTTCATGAATCTTGATTTTCTCAAAAGAGTAGGTATCTTTATTTTAGTTTCTCTTCTCTACTCTTAGTGTACACATGCCTCATTTTCGTCGATGCTAAGTTACGCTCAGGAGCGCAATCTGCTCCTCCTCAACTTTGGTATTAGCACCTACCAGCCACGGAAGTGTATCGCATCGAAGGATGCCGGCCCCTTCGTCTTCAAGCAATGCATTGAACGCACCTTTCTTTGTCTTCGCCCTGTACTTTCCTCCAAACTGACAGAAGATAACGGTCACGGCATAATGTAATGCATATTCCACGCGAAGTGCGTCGCTGTGCAATGTTTTGTTTCCTCCGCCGGCTTTGCAATCCGATACAAGTTTGCTTTAGCCTCTCTCAGCGCATTTTCAGAAAAGCGCAGCGATCATTGCAAAGCGATCCATTTCTTCTGCATATTTTCTTTTATTTTTGTATTTGCATTCGCGAGCATTAGCATGGGAAATCCATGAATATTAGCGGTTATGTGATCAAGAATAAAAATTACGATGTACAACCCTATTTATAGCTAATTTCCCTAAAGTGAAATTCAGATCGCTCTGCAGTGAGCGCCGCCAGTGGTGACTTTCGTGACTCCGTAGTGCTGTGGGTGAGAGTGGTTGGGTGATCATTTCTTTATTTGGGGCCGAAGATTTTTAATAAATTACCATGTTTGATAAAAGAGTTAAAGAGTATAAATAAGTTTTGTAAAAAGGCCAAAGATTGGTTGTTGTCCCATGGTGATATGGATGATCTTTTTGATGTTTGTGAATAATATAAATATTTGTAAGGGTGTCGCTCGCCGTCTCGTGCCAGCTCGGTTCCGCTCTCGGTGTAATGGAAGAATCGCAGAGTCACGTTCGAGTGATGGGTCCAGTATCTGAAACTCATAACACGTTGCAACCTCTTGCGTGGGATCCATCCTCGTGCATGACTCTGACACCCTACTCCGATTAACAACTTGCTCTCGCGTGGGAATTGGTCTCCGCGTATTCCTCCAACACTTTATGCCGTAACACGTTGCAGTATCTTGGCGTGGGAAGGCGAATGATGTGCATGATCTTGCGGCCTTTTCCAGCCAATAGGAGGACGCCGAGAGGGTCACGGGACGGACGCGACACGGAAGGAAGCCTCTTGGAGGGAATAGACACGGGGAGTCTTACGCGGTATCTCGAAGGGGGAGTTTGTAACTGTGCTCTGAATTAAACGTGTGGAACCAGACTTGTCATCTCATTCTGCCTTCTACGAACCTGGCCCTTCCCATAAGCTTAGTGCTTACATTGGTGTTGAGAAGTGGGATCTCCCGAAGGGCAGTAGTACCAGACGTGAAAAGGTGAGTGACAATGTCGAATCGTGTTAGTCTATCGGGTCGAGAAATGGAGCTCCAACAGGCCGTGGATGAGCTTTGTGCGCAGCTACGGGCCCTCAAAGAAGAAAACGCCAGTTATAGAGCCCGTACAACTGATGTGGCTGGGACAGGGGAAAACTCGAGGAAGTCCTACTCGATGTTATCGGCAATAGACAGTTTTTCGGGAGCCACGGGTGAAAACATTGAAGCGTTCCTCTCGCAAGTAGAACAGGTGGGAAGGCTGGGAGGGTGGGATGATGAAGACAGGCTAAGCGCGGTCACACTTCGCGCGCGCGGTGGGGCCGCGGATCTCCTGAGGGCGAAGGCAAGAGCGGGGGATGCCTTGACCTACCCCGAAGCAAAGAAGGTGCTGTTGGAGAGGTACCAGGGGGTGAAGAATAGGAGATTCTACAGGGAGATGTTGGCGAACATACAAATGGGCCCGGCGGAGCAGATAGAGGAGTTCGCGGATCGTATCCGCGAAATAAATAGTCATACATGGAGGGAAGAGGAAGATTCCGCCGCAGCGGCAGCTCGTCGTGCGGAGGCTGATGAGAGAGCTTTAGACGCCTTCCTAAATGGCCTTCCTGGTAGGGTGGGGGAGCACACGCGCCTCTCTATGCCAGAGACTTTCGACGCTGCTATATCCGCAGCCGTGCGCGTGCGGGAAGCTGAGCGGAGGATCCGACCGGTGAAGGAGGGGCGAGAGGAGAGGAGCGTTTTCGCGGTCCGTGATGGAGCTTGTCACGCGTGTGGCCGCCTTGGGCATTTTGCAAGGGACTGTAAACAGCGGGGCAGAATGCAGTGTTTTAATTGCGGGAAGGAAGGACACTGGGCTAAAAGCTGTCGGGCGCGAGGGCGAAGTAGTTTCAGCCAGCGTTCTGAGATGCCGTTAAACGGCTCCGGGGCCGAGCAAGTCGCCCGCAACGGCCCCAATTAAGAATCGTACTCCCATGTGTGCACCGCGAGGGGAATGTGAAAGATTTGGCGGTGACTGTGACGTGTGGAGGCATGCGGCGACGAATGTTGGTTGATACAGGGGCGCAAGTGAGCCTTTTAACTAAAAAGTGCTGTGGGGACCGAACACCGAAGAGGTCTCAGTTCAGGATAAAAGGACTGAATGGAGGGCTTATTTGGAACTTCGGAGAAGTGGTAGTACCGCTAGTTGTAGGTAATAAAGTGTATAACCTAAAGGCTCAGGTTGTAGATAATTTGGGGGGCCATGAGGGAATTTTAGGAATAGACTTCCTCCGCGAAATTGGAGCGATAATTGACGTGAGTAGAGGTGAACTGACAATTGACGGACGCGTAATTTGTCTAACCGAAAGTGGAAGTAAAGAGCACGCGGAGACCCCACCGCGGCCGAGGGAGGTTGGCGAAGCGACCACTTCCGCGATGACGGACGGCGAACCGCAGGGAGCGTGCCCGGCCGTTATGGAGATAAGGACGGAGGGCGTGGCTGACCGAGCGTGGATAAGCGGAGCCGCGGACATCACGGAGGAGAGACCGAGGGACGCAACGACGAGGTCCACGGCGAAGGAGCTGGGAGATGCGGGGAGGAAATGGCGCCGCCCACGGGTGAATATGCCGGTACGCCTTGTGTCGGCAGAGATGATCCCAGCTCGGAGCGTCCGTCTCGTGACTCTTCCCCTTGGTAGCGGCTGGAGAGAGGGCCATGAGTGCATGGTGGAGTCAGCGCTGGAATTGGACGATTGCTGGGTGGCCAGGTGTGTTTGTAAGGTGGATGAGGAAGGGGGTGCTAAGATCCAAGTAAGTAACTTTGGAAAGATAGATGTAACTTTGAGTAAGGGTACAGTAATCGCAATAGTGAGTGAATTGGGGGATGATGTGAATAATGGGTGGGACAAAAGTGGAGTGCGAGGGACCGGGATTGACAGAGACGCGCATATTTCCGTGTGCAAGGCTGGTGAGGATGATTTTAAGGACGAGATCGCAAGGAAGTTGTCTCATCTAGACGCGGAGGAACAATCGGTATTGCAGCCTTTAATCGGAAGATATAGTCAATTGTTCTCGCCATCGGGCACACCCCCAGCCACACATTTGGTAGAACACCACATTCCCACTGGTGATGCTCGGCCCATTTACAGAAGACCCTACCGAACCCCTCATCATTTGAAGCCATTGATAGACAATTTTGTGAAGGAACAATTGGAGGGGGGAATAATAGTGCCAAGTCATAGCCCCTGGGCCTCGCCCGTTGTGATTGTTCCGAAAAAATCTGAGGACGGAGAGCCGAAGTACCGGTTTTGCATAGATTTTCGCGCGTTAAATGCGATAACAAAACCCGACGTATACCCCTTACCCAACATTACTGAAACACTAGACTATTTGGGGGGATGCAGATATTTCACTACACTTGATTTAACTGCGGGTTACCACCAAATCCCGATGGCTTCCGACTCGCGTGAGAAAACCGCCTTCATCGTGCATAATGGGCTGTATGAATACCTCCGAATGCCCTTCGGTCTTAGAAACGCCCCTAGCGTTTTCCAACGGTTTATGGATGGAGTTTTTAGGGGGATGGCTCCCACGGAATGCCTGGTGTATCTCGATGATGTCATCGTCTTTAGCGGCTCCATAAAGGAACACGCTTCGCGCTTAGAAAGAGTA
Source organism: Ischnura elegans (assembly GCF_921293095.1). Classification (NCBI taxonomy): domain Eukaryota; kingdom Metazoa; phylum Arthropoda; class Insecta; order Odonata; family Coenagrionidae; genus Ischnura; species Ischnura elegans. The sequence continues at coordinate 144,842,403 of NC_060247.1, forward strand.
TTCGAGAGGCTAGAAAAGGCAGGGTTGTCCCTAAAACTATCTAAATGTCACTTTGCCTTATCACAAGTGAACTATTTGGGACACATAATTAGTGCAGAAGGTATTCTCCCGGACCCTAGCAAGATTTCAGCGGTAAAGGAATTCCCTACTCCGAAAAATGTGAAGGAGATACAATCCTTTTTGGGCCTCACGAATTATTACCGTCGGTTCATCGAAAACTATGCAGTTATAGCCCGACCCCTTACGTCGCTATTGAAAAAGGGTAGCGCATTCGTTTGGACTCCCGAGTGCGATCAAGCAGTGGAAGATTTAAAAACAGCTCTTACGAGTAGTCCCGTATTGGTATACCCAGATTTTTCCTTGCCATTTACTATATCAACAGACGCTAGTAATTTTGCAGTAGGTGCCATCCTGTCCCAAGTGATCAACGGCGAGGAACACCCGGTAGCATTTGCCTCACGGCAGCTTAAGAAACCGGAGCTGAATTATACCACAACAGAGAAGGAATTGGTCGGAATTACCTGGGCTGTCAATCAGTTTAGACATTATGTGCTGGGACGAAAATTTACTATTGTGACGGACCACGCAGCACTAACGTGGCTATTCAATTTAAAGGATCCTAATAGTCGATTGATGAGGTGGACATTAAAACTGGGTGAATATGATTACCAGGTGGTGCACAGATCGGGTAAAACCCATGCAAATGCTGACGCGCTGAGTAGAAAAGTTGGCCTCGTATCGGCCGAGGAAATAATTAATTTTGGAGAAGAACAGAAACGAGACCCAGAATGCATAAAGTGGGCTAATGAAAATGATTTTGTTGTGATTGACGGCATTATTTGTAAAAGACACAAAGGGGGAAATAAGATAGTGGTGCCACGAAACTGCAGGGAGGGAGTGTTACGCCAGTGTCATGATCACATTCTTTCGGGCCATCTTGGAGTACACGCAACTACGAGTAGAGTCAGAAGGGACTATTGGTGGCCCACGATTCTGGGGGATATCAAGGAGTATGTAAAGAGTTGTATAGCTTGTAGTCAGCGAAGCCCCTACGGCAAGTGCAAACCCCCTTTGCAGGCGCTACCCGCGGCGAATAAACCCTTTGAGTTTATTGCCATTGATATTGTGGGCCCCCTTCCAAGGACAAATGATGGGAATCGTTATATTTTGTCTATCCTAGACCATTTTACGAGATACTTGGTAATGGTGCCGTTGCCCGACCAATCGGCTGAAACCGTATCCGTTGCACTGGTAAAACAATGGATTTTAAAATTTGGGGTGCCGGAATTATTGCTTACGGATCAGGGGACTAACTTTATGTCTGATCTGTTCCGACAGATTTGTAGGCTACTGAATGTAAAACAGCTAAGGACATCCCCGTTCCACCCAGAGTGCAATGGCCGAGTTGAGAGAGTGCATCGGACAATCGCAAAGATCCTTAGCCATTACGTGAACGTACGAAACGATGACTGGGGGAAGCATCTCGAGTTTGCCGTTTGCTCGTATAACACCTCAAACCACAGGACCACGGGGTTCACCCCGCATGAGTTGGTGTTTGGACAACAGATGGCATCACCTTTCAATTGTTTAGGGGCAAGTAGCCCAGGGAAGGAACACCCTAGTGTGACAGGTCTACGAGAGAGGTTGAAGGGAATGTGGAAACAATGCGCCCGAAATGATCGCTTAGCGGTAAAGAAAAGGAGGGAAACAGTGAACGGAAGGGGTAAGGTGAGGGAGTATAAGGAAGGCGACTACGTGTTCTTAAGTGATCCTTGTTTGAAAGTGGGGCAAGTAAAAAAGTTTCATAGACCGTGGAAGGGCCCGTATCGCGTGTTGAAGGTAACTTCGAAGTGCAATATACTGTTGGAACTTCCATTTCGAACCCTTATTGTACACACAAGTCGTGTTAAGCCTTATGGCCCTATTCCCCCTCCTAATACAGGGAATATTGCTGATAGACCCCGTGGACGGCCACGAAAATTTCTTCCAGGTGACATTTCTTCGCGAGAGCCGACATCAGCTGTAAACACCCCCCTTCACTGGGAGGACGAGTGGGTGGAGAACCGAGGGGATCAGCTGGTGACGCAAGGCGCTGGAGGAGGAGAAGGCGGCGCGGAGAGAGGGGAAGTCGTGGCCATAGAGGGAGAAGAGGTGCCCGCCCCCCCCTATGGTCCTCAATCCCCTCCGCCCCCTGCCCCTCATCAAGACGACACCGCTCCCCCATTGGAGGCGGAAGGAGTCGTCCCCACTGACCCCCCACCCCTTCCCCGTCGTTATCTTCACAGATTACGACCCAGAAGAGGACGTCGCGAATCACCGCCCTACGTGATCCCCCCTCCCGCACCCTCTCACCGCTATTATCTACGCCCGCGGGAGGCGCTGACAAGATGGGAGGAGGAAGAAGAGGATATGGTGGACCCCTAAACATTTTGGGTTGGCTGGTGTGTTTATTGTGTTGTGGTTTGGACCCTATTAGGGGCCAAGAGGTGATGCCGTTGAATAGTGGAATATTGTTTGAAAGACAGCGGGATGTAGTGTTAACTGAACATTCATGGATGGTAGTTATAAATTTTGATCTGGGTTCCATGAAAGAGGAATATAAAAGGATTAGAATCATTTTCGATGAAGTAAGAGGTAGGATGGGAGAGGAAGTTAGGCAAAGCTATGGTCGGGGATATATTTTAGCGTTAGAAAGGATGAATAGGGAATACCAACATGTCAAGGAGGAGATGGAGACATTGGTGGACTTGGTCGAGAAGCGAAGAAATAGGCGGGGTTGGATAAATTTTGGAGGCCAAGTCCTGAAAACAGATTTCGGTACACTAGATGAACAGGATCTCCATAGAATTGAGGAGAAAATCTCTAAATTAGAGGTAGACGGTGAGGGAATTCGGGGAGAGCTACAAAACCAAATTATAATCTTGGCAGGGTTAGAGGAGAGGGTGACAAACAACACTCGATTTTTACGAAATTTAGTGTCGGAATTGATTAGCGAAGCGAACAATAGTCGAAAGTTAATTCAAGGATTAGCGGAGACCAACCGAGAGTTGAGGCAAATGATAGGTACTGAGGAGGCATTGAGGCAAATTGGTCACGTTCTGGTTAATGTGAGGATTGACCTCGTGGGGTTAAGGATGTCGCTGGAAAACAGCGTGTATAACGGCCTTAGTAGTGCTTTAGTTCCTCCTGGAAAATTTTTAGAAATAATAAAAAGAATTCGTGATAACATTAACCCCCCACTCCATATGTTAGCTCCTTGTGACCACGAATCACTATATTTGTATTATAAAATGGCGAAGGCATCGGCCGTAGTGGTCAAGGACCGGTTGCGGTTGGTTGTGGAGATCCCTTTGGGAAGTAAGGATAGTATGTTTGAACGCTATAAACTTAAACCTTTCCCAGTTTGGCATCACAAACTGATGGTTTTCGGAAAATGGAGGGTTAGAGACACATTGTTAGTGAACGGGGATCGGTCATATTATACTATTCTAAATGAAGACGAGATGTTTGATTGTCAGAAGGGCCCCATTTATACGTGTCCGGCAAAGTTTGTATTGCGAACCGGGTCTTGGAGGAGTTGTGAGTACGACTTGTTCATAGGGATGGGAGCAGAGGGGTGTGAAAGGGAAGGGATTAATTTTACTGAGCCATATTTCGACCGAGTGAATCAAGGGTGGATTTACTCTATGCCAAGCCCATCCTATGTCACAGTTGCGTGTCGAGACTCGGCCACGGCGAGTAGGCCAGACTCTCGCCGACTCGAGGGAAGTGGCATAATTACAAATGTCAGCCACTGTGACATAGTGGGAAGCAATTTTAAGTTATTGGCAAGTGGTTACCAACGGAGTGAGATGAAGGGTAAATTGTTGGAAATAATATTTCCGGATGTGAGGATAGACGAGGAAAGGGGGGGCATAAATCTTGGAAATGATTCGAATCTGGAGGATCTGCGAAACGAACTGGGGCGGGAATTAATGACACACAGGCGCCCAGTGGATTTCACCAAATGGTTGGGGAGACTGAGGACCGTTAGCACCTCCACAAAAAATGGAAATTGGGGAATTATTGGGGGATTGGGGAGCGCCGTTGGGATAATAGTGCTCTTATTGTTGTTATATTGGAAGCGGTGGTGGGTCGGTAGTGAATGCATCGGTGGAGCGGCCGAAAGGAAGAGGCGGAGGAGATTAGTCGATGCGAAGAATGTGCGCGTCACGCTATCGAGCTTGGAAGCTCCCGGAGAGGGGGTGGGTGCAGGGCCAGTAGAGCAAGTGGGAAGTTAGCCTGGGGTCTGTTTTTATTCTATCTATTTCTATCATATATGGGCTCTGCAGGAAGAGTAACTGTTACCATAGTGCTTAGTGAAAAAATGAACTGAAATGTGTATTTTTGTTAGTTGGAATTTTCAATAGGAACATGAACTTTTTAATTCTTATATCATTAGTAGTCAATTTTAGAGGGTGTTTGCTGCATAAACTTTATAAATTGCGTAACTATGTATTTTATGGACAGTACATTTTGTGGGTAGTATTTTAATAGTCATATGTATCTAAATTTTGTGGGCTGAATTCATTTGGATGAATCGCTGAATATAAAAAATAATTCCTTATTATTCAGCGATTCACTTTTGGGGGGAAGTGATGTAAGGGTGTCGCTCGCCGTCTCGTGCCAGCTCGGTTCCGCTCTCGGTGTAATGGAAGAATCGCAGAGTCACGTTCGAGTGATGGGTCCAGTATCTGAAACTCATAACACGTTGCAACCTCTTGCGTGGGATCCATCCTCGTGCATGACTCTGACACCCTACTCCGATTAACAACTTGCTCTCGCGTGGGAATTGGTCTCCGCGTATTCCTCCAACACTTTATGCCGTAACACGTTGCAGTATCTTGGCGTGGGAAGGCGAATGATGTGCATGATCTTGCGGCCTTTTCCAGCCAATAGGAGGACGCCGAGAGGGTCACGGGACGGACGCGACACGGAAGGAAGCCTCTTGGAGGGAATAGACACGTCTTACGTGTCTATTCCCTCCAAGGGAATTCCCTCCTTGGAGGGAATAGACACAGAGTCTTACGCGGTATCTCGAAGGGGGAGTTTGTAACTGTGCTCTGAATTAAACGTGTGGAACCAGACTTGTCATCTCATTCTGCCTTCTACGAACCTGGCCCTTCCCATAAGCTTAGTGCTTACATATTATTATATATTATTTTTATATTTTTGTGAAAGGAGGAAAAAAAGAAATTAATTTTGTTCTGTCCACATATTATACTTAATTCTTGCTTATTGTAAGTTATTGTATCACATATATGTTTCATAGTGATAATGTTTCAAAAAAATTATATGAAGAAAATATGGCGAATCCCATGGTAATCCACTGTTTTGACGTCAGACTTTAGCAGTCCATTTGCTCCTAATGGCATGCCATCTTTTGGCTGCGGCGCTACATCAAGGGCCAATGGATAGGGATGGACACCTAAGGAAATAAAACTCCAATAGCCGTCAGGGCCACATCGGTGACTCGGTTCTCTGGAGCATCTGCTAAGAAAGCAGAAATGAGCGTGCGTTTTGAACATAAGAAATAATTTCTAATGAAGTGTTATATCAATCAGTAAAAAGTACAATCATGTATATAATTTTTTTCTATACATCGTAATACAAAATTAACAATTTTAAAAATTTCCTTTAAGAACTTACATTTTGAATGTACCGCGCATAATTTGTTCTGTGTTTCTGGGGTGCGTTCCGAATCACGCATCATGTGCATCGATGCGCATCAGGCCGTTCCGAATCAAGCATTGATGCGGCCCTGCATCGAGCATATTTCGAGGTTTCGGAAGCATCAACTCGCATCGGCTCGCATCAGAAATTCTTGATGCAGTTGATGCGAAGGCGAAAATGGGCGCAACCTTTAAAATTGTGACTGTGTGTTTGGTGTTTGCATAGGGTGTTTACACGACTCTATTGTGCTTCTACGATCAGAGGAAAGAGTTGAAGAGTTATAGTTATTAGTTTTTGAAATAAAAAGTCCATATAAAATGGAAAATGGGGGAATCTATATCCGATGCGTTGAAGTGTGCGTGTATGTAACTTGTTTACAACCATTATTAATTTCATTGGTGGTAAAAATGCAAAATACGATCTATAATTTCACACATTGAAATGCAGGCGTGGTAGTTTTAACGGTAATTTTGATTCTGTACAGTAACTTGTGGAAATTGTTGACACTTTAACGTTATATTGTGAAAAAATAATTTGAAAAGCTACATCAGGGAGTGTTTATAGCACAGAGACTGTGGTTTATAGTATAATAGTATCTTCAAAATAACTATATAAGACTTTGTTCGTCGTAATATTAGAATTGCTTACGCTTTGCATTACCTCACTGGTCTATCATTTGAAGGCATATATGTTGCAAATTATTGCTATTTTGCCAAATGTTTATTAGCTATATAATATGCGAAACTATACATCCATTGCAAGTGAATTTGCTCGGTAGGTACTTAAATTATTTTCCCTTGCTAAAGAGATTAGTTCACGTTATGGTACCACAAGTAAAGGGACATTCAGGGTAGTGATGCCGTGATAAATAACATCATCAATTAATTTATTTATGCAAGGATCATGGTTGTGTGCTTGATTTACAGTGATGTGTGCTTGAAGAACCCCATCGAGTTGATTGAGTATTCAGTGCAATTATTTTTTTCATAGCTTGTGATTTGGTAAGCCCGGATAAATACATATTGCAGTACTGCAGTTATTTTATAAATTGGCTCCAAATACTCTTTAATCGACGCATTGATGACGCGGCCAACTTATTTTCAGTGTCCTCCTAAATGCTATCCAACTAAAGGCACACTTCTATCAATGTTATCAAAAGTAATGGGTTTCCGAAATGGTTCTCAGTTCAACTTGAGTATTTGTCGAAGCTGCATCATCAAACATTGAAAAGGAAACAAAAACATTGAAAATCGGAAATCACCATAACTATAGTGATTACCGGTTTTCAATATTTACGTTCAATTTTCAGTCATAATTACACCATATAAAATTTTGTGAGATCAGAAGGAAATGCTAAATTCTATTTGATGAATGCCACTCTACTTAAATGGACAATGCCCAACTATCCAATCCACAAAATGTACTTAATTTTATTGTGATTTAGGCTTTTTTATGGACTAGGAACAGTAAAATATGTACCTATGTTGAAAAATGAGACATTGACCTACACTCCAAGAACTATTTTCACATGTTGTAGCTATTTATTTCTTAACTTTGCAACTAAGTTACAAGCACAACAACCTCCCTTCAACTAGTTGCTTCCATCAGCTACAAAATTCTATTCATTAATGCAGTTCAAATGCTTACCGTTGTTAAGCCCATTTGGAAGCTCATTTGCTACCGTATTTTGTTGACATGTAATTAGCAATTATTTTTTCCTTTTTCAACAGAGTTTTTTACAAAATGATGTCTAACCTCTGTTCTTTGACCTTCCATCTCCACAATTTGCATTTTTTACTGCAGACTGGTCATCATTGCATACATGCACCACATCAGTAACAAGTTTTTTAATGCAGTTCTTTCCAACGATTTCTTTTATAATTCTGGAGAGTTCAATACCATTTTTTGCTCCAGCTGCCTAACTTACATACTCGCCTTCTATTGTATACATAGCCACTGCACAGCACTGCTTTTTGTTTTCCCAAGCTACTGCTCCATTAACTAACTTGTCATGTATCCAGCACAGGATACTCAATCTATTTTGTCAATGGCAAAGTCAGCATTTGTGTATCCCTCCAGAAACGTTCCTGACTAAGAATAAGAAATAAGATAATTTATAGTTCCCATCATATATCTTAATATACTCTTTGCATATTCCCAGTATTGCACTGTAAAATCATCAATAAACCTTCTTAACTTTGACACTGCAAAGACGAGATCTGGCCTTGTACAAATCATTGCATACATAAGGCAACCAATCAAAACTAGAAATGGAACATGAGGAAAAGTTTTTAGGCCACTGCAGGAGCTACATTCAAACCTGCTTCTATGAGACAAAGGTTGATTGCAGGTCAAGTTAGTAGATGAAAAGGAGATTATGATCTGGTAATTTTCGAGCCACTCCAGTTTTTAAAGAAAACCTCTCTTCTGCTTCTCCTCCTTTGCTTCCAAACACTGACTCATTTTCTTGAATACTCTCAAAACTAGTGTTTACATTAGTTGGAACTTTGTCATTACCCTCACAACTTGATTCAGGGATGGAGTCTTCATTACTTGATATTCTGATATTCCCCTCACTTCTTGGGTACCTTTGTGAGTTCAGCACTGCCATTCTCTCCACTGTCAGGTTGAGGCTAGTAACTAATTATCCCTTATCCCCGTAAGAGCCTAGGTAGAATAAAAGAGTTACCAAGAGTTATTTGGACAGGTTTGAGCTCCCTAAACATATATACAAAGAATACTACATCACATGCCTCGATGAATCTTCCCGCTATATCAGGGTCAGCCAAAAAATACCACTCCTCACCATTACCAATACTTTTTGGATTTGGCATCCAGCATCTTTCATTGCTCTTTAGCCACATAAGCATAGAAAATACATCCAAATACTTTTAGATATCTTCGATTAAATTTTCGTTCAGGCCATCTCTCCTCAGGTAATGCATTCCCTCCTGCTTTGGATGGTACTGTTTCGAGATATACAGCTGCTCAACAAGCATCAACCCAATAATATTTTAGTAAATTGGTGCCAGAGAGTTTGTACCTAGCTTTCTATTTGCTCAGCTAATCATTTCTGCTTGAAGATTATAAGATTTTGTAGTTTAATCTTTTATCGCTCGTGCCCTTAACCTCCCCTGTTATGCCTGTCCCATATATTCACTCCCATAATCTGTATGCAAGCATTTCATATTGTTCCCTGTCTCATTCTCCATGCTTGCCTTAAAAATTGTATAGCATTGTAGGACTAAATGAGACTCCTTACTTTTAATAAAGAAAACAAAAACATTTCTTGTACAGATGAAGGTGAGCATATATTTTACATAAATAGTATACATATATTTTCACCTATAATACCATCAGACCACACAATCCTGAGAGGATCAGACTTAATTTATTACATACAGCTTCCATTCTAGCACTTATCTCGAATCATTTCTTTGCTAACTTGCCATCAACATATGCTATACAAGGCTGAAATTTATTATTAGGGGGACAATCCACACCACTGACAACCACATTATAACCTGCACGTTACTCTGTCACAATTCTGCTACTCTTGTGCCACAGACTTAGTAAACAGTCCTCTACTACTTTGACAGTCAATCCTACGTAACAAGTTGCATTACTTTTACTTTCTGAATAGTTTCAAATCTTGACAACATATGCCATTTTCTTCAAAACTAGTGGCTAGATCACTCCTTTTACCTCCAAAGATCTGGCATCAAATAAGCTGTACCCAGATTCATTAAACAAGACAGCTGTGTCTTTGTAACTAGCTTGCTTACAGACAGTACATTGGTTCATAAATTTCTAACATTTTGATCTGGAGTATAGCACTTTACAGTGTGGGAACATGGGCACCTAGGGAGGAGAATGGGAGAGACTGGAGGTGTTCGAGATGTGGGTAAGGAGAAAGTGAAGTGGACTGAGAGAAGAAAGAAGGTCAAAGTGCGAGAAATGTTGAGTGAGGAGAGGCAGCTACTGGATAGAATAGACAAAGGAGACAGGAGGTATGGATTAGGCGAGTGCTGAGCTGGGAGTGGATGTTGAAAACACTATTAGAGGATAGAATGTTGGGTAAACAAAGGAGAGAATAGGATTTTTAGATAGCATGAAAAGGGTGAAGTTGTGAATTCAGGTGGGAAGTCCATGAGGGCGACTATAGGAACGCTCCATGCAAACCTACCTTAATACCAAGCGGTAGAATACTTAAATAAAAACGTCTTGGAGTTTATTTTTGAGCATTATATATGCAGTATGAAAAAGCTTTTGTGAAAATTTTATCGAAATTTTATGTACTTGTTCCCGATTTTTATGAAAAAGAATTTTTTTTCAAGTCTTATATCTTATCGGAAAGCCATAAATTGATGTCTAGCAGCTAAATCTACGTACTATTGATCGTAAAAATCGTCTCTTTAAAACAATTTGACCCGTAAAAGTTTACGGTAAAACTCACTGATGGCTGAGGTATACTATACACTACGCTTCCTTATTGACCGTTTTTCGAGTTAGCTGCACAAATTCCGGTCAATTCGCTCAGTCTATCACTATTTTAAGTAAATATGAGTTGCAAGTTACGGCTTGTAACTTTCGAACGACCGCAATGATTATAATTATGTGTTAATATACGCATCAATAAACGTTTTTCGTCAAAATAAGTACTATGCATATTAAATTTCGGCATATCAATCATTGTGTTATCGCTTAACCCGAACTGTTGAGCGTGTTCACGGAGCCTTCCGAAAACTCACCCGAGACCGATGACAATTCCTGTATACATAAGATGCCAGCTATTGACATTAGTACGCTCGGAATAGAAAATATTTTGAAATCGCTTAGTCCAAATAAATCACCTGGTCCAGACGAAATCCCTTCTCGCGTATATAAAGAACTAGCCTCAGAAATTGCCCATTACTTGCAGTTAATATTCAGTAAATCCATCAAGCAACACAAAGTACCTAATGACTGGAAAATCGCTAATGTAACGCCAATATTTAAAAGTAGAGACAAGGAACAGCCATCTAATTACAGGCCGATATCGTTAACGTCCATCTCTTGCAAAGTCCTTGAACACATCGTAGTCAGCTCGGTAATGAAACACCTAGACGCGCAAAACTTATTAATGGGAACTCAACATGGATTCAGGAAAAGCAGATCTTGCGAAACTCAGTTAGCGCTTTCGCCCACGATATTTTAGTCTCCGGGGAAGACAACATTCCAGTCGACGCGATTTTCCTTGATTTCAAAAAGGCATTTGATAAAGTACCCCACGGAAAGTTAATAATAAAACTGAAATCTTATGGTCTAGACGAAGATGTCATTTCCTGGATTAGAGAATTTTTGAGCGACCGCGTCCAAAGAGTAGTATTAGACGGTGCAGTCTCCAATGAGGTTAGAGTCACTTCTGGCGTTCCTCAGGGTAGTGTCATTGGCCCACTCCTATTCCTTCTTTATATAAACGACATTGGCGAAGTAGTGCAGAGTAAGTTACGATAAATGGACTCATTTCACGAGTGCTGATGTTGCTTCTCTTACTATTGATATTGATCCAAAAACGAAATTGACCTTAGTTGCCGTTTATAGACTGCTTGCCCAGCGTGTCACAATATTTTTAGAAGAGCTGAAGATCTTATTAGATAGGTCGACGGAAAAGAATTTATTAATCATCGGTGACATGAACTTATGTATTTTACAGCAGGCAGGATTGGCATATGATTATTTAATTTTAATGGCTAGTCATGGGATGGAACAAATGATAAATACTCCAACTAGAATAACTTCTGCTAGTGAATCTTGTATTGATCATATTTTTGCTCGATCAAGAGATAATTTCCCTATGCACTGCGACGCGTTTGATCTGGGACTTACTGACCATCACTTAACAATTTGTTCCATGGAAATAAACCTTAAACTTTTTTCGAGTAAACACGAAACAATCTCATCTAAAATCGACTTTAACACTCTCAATAGTCTACTGCAAGACACAGATTGGTCGGCCGTATACCGTCAAAACGATGCTTCATTAGCTTACGAGATATTTCTTCATCAACTCACTTTTCATATTAATACTTCCACTGTAAAATTTAAACTAAAAAAGAATCATAAGGAAATCAAACCGTGGATAACTAATGATCTTTGTGCACGTATTTCGAAAAGAAATTTCTTATATAAAAAAATGAAGAAACAACAGTATAATGATAAATTGGTCCATTACTACAAATCCTATAAAAAGAGATTAGATGCTGATATTCGCAAAAGGAAAGAAAATTATTTCTTGCGATCTTTTGAAGCCAATCGTAACAATATAGCCAAGCAATGGAGAGTCGTGGATGATATTATAGGTGCAAAATCGTTGAGAAATAATGTTGAAAATATCAAATCCTTGGAAAAGGTGAACTAATAACGGATTCGCAAGGTATTGCTAATGAGTTTAGCAAATTTTTCAATCAGATCATAGAGCAAAATACGGCCCGTATCAATGCAGTAAATTATACTCTTCCTCCTGATTATAATAGTTGGTTTCCTAAAAACTGCTCTCAGCACTCTATCTTCTTTGCTCCGACTTCTATTGAAGAGGTGCAGAATATAATCAAAAATTTAAATTCCAATAAGTCTAAGGGGTTAGATAACATTTCCACCAATACTGTTAAGGCTATTAACGAAAACGTGGCACCCATCTTAACTTATATTGTTAATTTAAGCCTGCAGCAGGGCGTGTTTCCTGAGAAACTAAAATGCGCACTTATTGTACCAATTTTTAAAAATGGAGATCGAAAGGATATTAAGCAGTATCGTCCTATTTCTCTTCTTCCGGTTTTTTCTAAAATTCTGGAAAAAATAATTAAATCTAGATTATTAAGTTTTTTACAAAAAAATAATTATTTCAGTGAAGCGCAATTCGGTTTTCTGAAAAGCAAATCTACTGAGGACGCCCTATTGGAATTCTGCTCTGATCTATATGAGAGCTTAAACAGAAATAATAAGACTGGTGGTTTATTCATTGATATAACAAAAGCCTTTGACTCTGTTAATCACGAGATATTGCTATCAAGACTGTCGGAGGCTGGAATTAGAGGCGTTGCAAACGATTGGTTCAGGAGTTACCTGTTGGGAAGGTCACAAAGGGTAATAATTAACGATTGTACTAGTGAGGAGGTGTCCCTCACATGTGGTGTCCCTCAAGGTTCCGTCTTGGGACCAATTTTGTTTTTAATATATGTCAATAATTTTTGCAACGGGGCATTTCATGGAAAACTTACTTCTTTTGCCGATGATACGGCATTATGTTATTCGTCATTTAATGTTTCCGATGTTATATTACAAATGCAAAATGATTTGAATAGAATTAATTATTGGTTCTTGTGTAATAATTTTGTTCTGAGTGTAAAGTCAAAGTTTATGTTGTTTGGCTTGAAAAGTACACTGGTGCCATCGGATGACGTTTTCTATAGATGTTCTCATTGCTTGACTTCAAAAGGTAGAGCTGGTAGAGCTTGTAACAATTGCATAAAAATTGATCATGTAAATCATATAAAGTACCTCGGTTTAATATTAGATAACCATTGTAACTGGAAAATGCACATTAACAAATTGAAATCTGAGCTGATTATTTCCTTGAGAAAATTTTATCTTCTCACGTATAAATGCCCAGTTTCCATTTTGAGGACGGTGTATTTTGCTCTGGTAAATTCAAGAATTCAATATGGAATATCTTGTTGGGGAGGCACTTATCACTCTAATGTTAAACCAATTAAAATTATTCAAAATAAAATCCTAAGGGTGATCTTAAGAACCTCCAGGAATGAATCATCCTTCCCACTGTATGTAAGGTTAAAAATCCTCCCAGTTAGACATTTGTTTGTATATAAAACATTAAGAATTTTTTACAATCGTGGTGGACATAAAAATAAACCTTGTCCCTGCACAAAAACTTTAAGATTCCACGAAATTACTTATATTCCTACACCAAAACTTGAAACTTATAAAAATTTCTTTAATTATTTAGCACCAAAATTGTATGTGAATCTTTGGCAAAAATTACAAGGTTGTAATAGCAAATATGAATTTGTAAAAAAACTGAGAGACTGGTTGTTTAGAAATAAAAATATTGAATTTTTATTTCAGACAATTAAATAATCTGTTCGTTTAGTTGCTTAAACCTATTTTGTTACCAAATTTATTATAAATTTATTTCATGTTAATTTTCTTATTACTTTATTCTAATTGTATTTTGTATGCTTTAAAGATTGTTTATGCACACATGGACAAATGTGTCTATGAAAGACTCATAGAAGAGCCTCTTTTGTTTTGTTTAAAGGTTACAAGAATGTACTGCCGAGCATTGCCATATTTTATGTAATGGCAACCCCTATTCAAGACATGTCTTAAGGGGTGTCTATTTCACTGGTTATGTATGTACATGTAGTAATATATTGGGGCAGTGGAATAAATATCTTTATTCTTTATTTGCAGACGACGCTGTAGTTTACAGAGAAATCCGTTCCAGCAAAGATATAGATGAACTAACGAATGACCTTGCTGCTATCCAAGCTTGGTGCGATGCTTGGCAGTTAGAATTAAATTTGGAAAAATGCGTCGTAATGAATTTCTGGAAGAAGAATAACTCCCTACAGCGTAACTATATCATTCAGGGCACGCAGTTAAAGGCAGTTGAATCCGTGAAATATCTAGGGGTTAGACTCACTAATGATCTATCGTGGAATAAACATATTCGAGAAATAACCGGTCAAGCTAATCGTAAAATGGGTTTTGTTAAAAGAATATTGGGAAAGTGCGACGACAAAGTGAGAGAAATTAGCTACTTTTCCCTCGTTAGGCCACATCTGGAATACGCTGCCAGTGTTTGGGACCCTCATGAAAAAGGCTTAATAACAGAGTTAGAACTCGTGCAAAGAAGAGCTGCCAGGTATGTGAAAGGTCGTTGCGATAGTCTTGTTAGTGTAACTGACCTCTTAGATAAACTCGGATGGGAATCTCTGTCGGACCGTAGATTGAAAAATAGACTAAACCTTTTAGATAAATTCAAGAGCAGTGTCTTTTCTGACGAAGTTAACCATATCTTGCGGACGCCAACGTACTACGGAAGATCAGATCATATAAATAAAATAAGAGAGATAGATTGCAGAACAGACAGATTCCGAATGTCATTTTTTCCACGATCAATTAGAGATTATAACGGCAGCAATAGAACTCGTAAATAGATTGCATGACTTGTAGTGTAGCCTACTAACCTATGTAAAACGTAATGCATGTTTCTGAAATTCTATTCTATATTCTATTTCTAACAGCATATAGTAGTTTAGTTTGTTATTATGCGGGACGTTTTTTGGGCGGTGTGGTGTGCATGTGGGAGTCCAAATGCATGCTGCATGCTGGTGATTGATCACCCCCTGCCAAACACCCTAGAGGTGGCTCGCAGGGTATTATGTAGATGTATGTAGATGTAGATGTACTGATTAAACTATCTTCCAGCACTGGTGCCTGCGGGTATTTTGAACGGCGGAATGCTTCCCGCTCATATCGCATCAAGCCGTTCCGAATCACGCATCAGCATAAGCGCATCAATGCCTTAATGCAATTTCGGAACGGCTGCATCAAGGTCATGCGTTGATGCGCATGATGCGTGATTCGGAACGCACCTCTGGATTCAAAACCACAGAATGCGCGCATGCGCTACATAAAAGTTCGCGAGACAGCTGTCTATATGTATATGCATACACCGGAGATTAAAAAAATTTCTCCACGTGTTTTACTTTTTTATGTTTCTACAATATATAATTATAAACACTTCACATTTATAAATTAATTTTATGGCACAATATTCGTATAAGCTACTCAAATTGAACGCATTAAAATAAATTGAGTTATATTGTACTAACCTTCACTATTCATCTTCTCTCCTGCACGAGCATGAACTAGTGACGGTGATGCGAGTCTAATGGTTTGTACCCCTCACCAAGTACTGTGTAATTAGAGAGTATACTGTGTATATACAGAATATACATAATTATACAAATTCGTAGTAGCGGTGACGGTGCAGTGACGCGAGTCCAATGTCTTTTACGCATCTACAAAAGTGCTCAACGCGACATAAGAAGTTTTCACTTCAAAATAAACAAATGACTAGCGACGTACCAATCACTACACGCATCTACATCGACGAGGTACGGTGCCACCGGGCAGGGCGTGTGGCACGGGGTGATTCCCCGCTAGGCACATAGCGTACATCTTAGCCTTAATCAGACACGCGTCCGTTCGCCGGAGACGGGCCAGGCACTCAGGACAGCGACACGTGGTCAGACTAGAAACAAGGAAGAAGCTAAGAGCACGAATATGCTACCATGCAAATACATTTACCAATTAGTAGTAGAAAAAACGAAGAGTTATCGTAGAAAGAGATTCATGCTTATGACAAAAAATTTCGAGAGATAGTATGTACGAATATAATAAGATACTGACTTCTAATGCAGAGCCTATTTTACGTAGGCCGAGTCAAGCTATCCCCGAGCTAAACTATCGCCGGTATTATGTACCTTTTTGCTTGCGGAAGAAGCGGCATCTTAAAACTATTGGTTCTGAAGTCTATTTCCCTAATCTTAACTAGGTATTCGTTTCTACCGCAATGATTAGTGTATCTCAAATCTTGAGCATCAGGCTAAACATTTTCTACCTGAAACTTCCGCAGAAGATTTTCCCTTGCATTGGTTTCACCTTTCCAAATTGAATTCTATATAATTCAGTTACACTACGTATTTTGTAACGATATATAACAAATCTTACTGCTCGCTTCTGTATTCTATCTATATCCAAAACCATTCCTTTTTCATACGGGTCTGATACACCTGCGACATACTCCAAATGGAGTCTCGCGAGAGAATAATAACATCGTTGTTTTACTTTTTCATCGCATTTTCCAAGAATTCTTTTAATAAGTCCGAATTTTAGATTTTCTTGCCTGCATATTTCTCGACTGTGCTTTTGCCAGGTCCTGGATAAGTCTTTCGTGAATATTTTACCGACTTTAGGTTTAATAACTTTGTTCTTTGCACGAAAGAGGAAATGAAATGGAGGATAGACACACTCACGCAGACGGAAGGATTGATAAATATCTATGAGCACAAATAGAAGCAGGAGGTGAGACAAAGAGATGGAAATAGAAACGCATTGATGAGGAGTGGTACTCACGCAGGTGGCGTCTGCTCTCTAGGGATGTGTGCAGGTGCAGTGGGAAGTGAGGACTGGCTGGCTTGCTCTCTCTCTCTCTGTGGTGTCAGTGGGGAAGGGAGGCCTGCGATCCAGTGACCCCGCACGAGACGATCTCCCGCCAAGTCCCAGTGGGATGCAAACCGGAATCAGCGGCCTCTCCCTCCCGCCAAACCACTCCTCGCACAACTCAACCGTGTGCAATTTTCCCTGGCCGACTTATTGCAATTTGAAAATTACTCTTTTGCTACCTGAGCGACCCGTTTTTTTACACGCACAGCGGGGGCGGAGGTGACGACATATCAATTTTCGCATTGAAAACATCAGAGGTCACGCAGCTCAGTTTTGCCATTAAATACCTCTGCGATGCACTAGTAACCATCGCATTTAATGGAAGACTTCTCCAAGATTCTCTTTATTAGTAAATAATGTCGGAATTTATGGAAGGTAAGGTGAAAGAGGAGCAACCTGGGGATCAAGACGAAACGTATGAATGTAAAGAATGTAATTTCAATGCCCAGAATCCAAGTGATGGACAAACCGTTTGTGAATTCCAGGCTGTAAGAGCAACGCCTTTTTCAAATCAGGAGATGGATATAAGGAATTGATAAGGGAGATATTATTCGGCTCATTTTTATGCTGGCTTTGCTACACCTGCGAAGTTACCCAAATTTACTCTCTTGCTATCATTTACGTTTTTGGGAGGCCGATCTAGGGAGTACCTCACCGTGCAAATATATCATTGTTTCATTTGGTCATCTTGATGCTGTTTGGCCACCGCCGTTTATTTACTGCTGCATTTAGCAATCCAGTATTAAAACAGGAAAAGGAAATGTGCAGGAGAGGAAGTTACCAGGAGAACCCTCCCGTGACACATGGGCGCATGATGAGTAGTACTTGCTATGCAGCTCTGTCACTAACCTATGACACCATGCGATGTGATTTCACCGAGACCCGATGTCTCTTCCGCGATGCGAAGTGAAGGGAGGCAACCGGAAGGGGCCCTCCCTTACAATATCCATCAAACGTTTCTTTTTCTGAGGGGAGGGGGTGGAGGGGAAGTCTCTAGTAAGTGGTGCGGCCCGTACCTCAGCGACGCCGCGGTTCGGGGTAGCGCCCTGGGGGTGGATTGCATTACGACGGACGATATCTCGTAAACGCCTAGAGATAGGTCAAAACAAACAGGATATCGGTCCTAAAGGGCTTCACTTTTACGTTTTACATAGAAGTAGCACTTTTTTGCTAAAAAAAAACTCAATTGGGGGTCCTCAGTTCTTAGGGCCCTTGGGGCACGGGTTGCCATTATTTTAAAGTAACCAAATTTAACATGTGAATATAAACATCATTTGGATTTTTGAGACTAGGAAAACAAAACTTTTCTCAATTCTGAAAAATAAGGTCCGGCCTACTGCTCATAGAGAAGAGAATGGAAAAGAAAAAGCCAACGTTCGTTGCGTTCGTGGACTTAGAGAAGGCATTTGACGACGTGGATTGGAGCAAAATGCTTGGAATCCTAAAGGAAATTGGGGTTCTTTACAATGACAGAAGAATCATTCGCAGTTTATACAAAAACCAAATAGCGGTGATAAAATCAGGGCCCAGCTGTGAAGAAGCAAGAATTAGGAAAGGAGAGCGACAAGGCTGTGCATTGTCACCCGTAACTTTCAACGTTTACATTGAGAAAGCCATTAATGACATCAAAGAAAAGGCATTGGGAGTGAATATCCATGGAGAAAAAATTAGCATGCTAAGATTTGCCGATGACATTGCTGTTATAGCAGAAACAAGGATTTGAAAAATATTCTGGTTAATATGGGTAGGGTAATGAGTAGATATCAACTGAAAATAAACACGAAGAAAACCAAGATATTAGTATGCAGCAGAAGAGAAGAAGTCAAGACTAACATTAAAATAGGGAGGCAAAAACTGATAGAGGTAGATGAATTCAGTTATTTGGGAAGCAAGATAACTAGGGACGGGAGAAGTAAGAAAGAAATTATCAGCAGAATAGCTCAGGCGAAGAGAGCATTCCACCAAAAGAGAGACCTGTTTACAGCGAGAAAGTTAAATATGGAATTAAATAAACAATTTATAAGAACCTACATATGGAGTGTGCTCCTATACGGAAGTGAGGCATGGACAATGACCGCAGCGGAGAAAGCAAGGATAGAGGCCTTGGAAATGTGGTGCTACAGAAGAATGTTGAAGATCAAATGGATCGACCGAGTTAGTAACGAGGAAGTCCTAAAAAGAGTAGGAGAGAAGAGAAGCCTCATGAAAACCTTAACAAGAAGACGGAACAACCTTATAGGCCACATCTTGAGACATGATGGCCTGATGAAGACAATCGTCGAAGGACAAGTGGAAGGCAAGATCGGAAAAGGAAGACCTCGAACAAAATATATGGAACAAGTAAAGAGAGATGTGACGGAGAAGGAATACGTAGGTGTGAAAAGATTAGCTGATAGAGAATTGATTAGAGAATTGAGTGGAGAGCTGCGTCATACCAATCCTAGGATTGTTGACAAGTGATGATGACATCTTCCTTACGATAAAAATGTAAGTGGCACCCGTAAATGGAGTTTTTCATAAAAACATTTAAGCATTTAGATTTTTTCGCGCGAGGCGTCCTACGCTTGACCGTATTATTAATAATACTCGCTTTGCTTGCTGGGGAGGCTCTGCCCCCCTATACTCCCCCGAAAAAGGCGTGCGGCCTGTTATGGTCACTGTGGGAGGTCTTACACTTTTTGTTTGTCATTTGTTACTTAAGGATCGTTTACTTTTAAGTTGGCTAGATATAAGATTGGCTTGTTGATTAGATATAAGCAATATTTCCACTTTCACGTAAAACTAGCGCATGGTATGTTGGCTACAATATGAAAATAAATATTAATCAAGAGAAACGTTTTTCTGAGGGGCTAAGAAATGTACAATAAATTTCTACGAGTCTGACAGTCTCTCTAAATTATTTAATTCAGATACAAAAAACGTCGAGACTATGTTCCACTGTAACACCGAATTCATACGTAATATCATAACATAACGACTTTACGTAATAAAATGAAAAACACGTTTATCAATTAATTTTCACATAACTCAACCAAGTGATTGATATAAAAATAAGGTGTGACTGCAGTTTCCCTTCGTAAGCTTAGGAGAGGATGGTACCCACAATAGAATTACGTAGGAAGTAAATATCAATATCTAGTGCTAATGCGCTAGATGGAGATCCTTAGCATGAATTGGGGATTACTTATTATTGGGGGTTGGGAATTACTATTATGACGAATTTTATCTAAATATTATTTATCATGATCGCAAATGATACCCATTCAGAAATACCTCTATTTAAAGTTTAATGAATCGGGATACACAAATATCTCCTAACAACTTTAATATCAAACGCAATGCGTAACAAATCTGTTAAGTATAAGATTACAGCCTTTGGTGAACAAGACATTGTCAATGTCAAGATTTCGATAATGTTTACAGTTGAATAACTTACTCACTCAACGAAATGTGATTTTCGCTAGACAAATAATTGAATAAGAAATACCTTTAATTGCACTTATTCTCCAATGTTGTATTATTCACTGCCTCTGATGCACCAGCTCACGGATAACATTGCATATTAAAAAGTGCATTAACAGAAAAAAGAACGTCTACAAAAATAGAAAGTTATCTCCATCACATACAATGAAAATAAAATCATTTTTACCTACCTGTATTTTATGGAAGTCTTGTTTAAAAGTCTTTCTACATCGTGCATCGTGCATCACCAACAATGCACGAACTACAGTCAACAGCACGAATCTGATGAAATATATATTCTTATAGTCTTTTAGTACAGCCCTATTGGAAAAAATCAACCGATACAATTGAAAATTCCAATTGAAATCAATTGAAAATGCCAATTTTCAATTGAATTTCCTTGTTCTCAGTTGAATATCCAAAAATACAATTGAATTTTCAAATTTACAATTGGAAATACCAATGTTCAATTGAATAATAGGAAATTCAATCGAATTCGAAGAAAAGGTACAATTGAATTTTCAAATATTCAATTGAATTCTCAAATTTTCAATGGAATTCCCAAATATTCTATTGAAATCTCAAATACTCAATTGGATTCTCCTATTTTCAATGGAAATAAAAAATACCGTTATACCGTTATTCATATGTTTACGTGCTCATGGTTGACTGGGTTGTGGTCATTTGTGGTTAATTTTTTCTTGTGGAGTAAAGACTATTTAGTATCTTTGTTATTTAACCTGTGCTTGATCCCCACAGCGTTGTTTTAGGTCATTCGTGTGTTTCTTCGGTGATATAGTGGAAGTCTTGATGTGATTGTTGTGCTGTAGTGTGTTCATTTAGTAATGTATCGTTTGCCTTCAGTTTTTTGACTGGTTATACTAACGTTTGTGTTTAAAATGTAAGCATATTTATATAACTTAATTATGCGTACGTGCGTAACGTCGCCGACAAAAAACTACTAGCATTGTCGGAATAGTGTGTATCACGCAGGTTTGTTTGTGTGAAGTGAAATTCCCGTGTTCTTGTATAAACTTGAGTGACATGTTTCTGTTGTGAAAAACAAGTTATGTTGGCTCAATGCGAAACCAGAATTATTATTTTAAAGAAGCCTTTCTTAGATAAAGACGTGTGAGAGTTGGTGAAGTTGTTATCGGTAATCGCGGAAAAACGTTTGCTTTTCGACAACTATTCAACGTACTGTTTGAACTGGTAAAAGATGTGGCTCTCGTGGTATAGTTGTTGTTCTGATAATCATGGCAAAACTATACAGCTTTTCGATAACTATTCATGATTGTGAGAAGTGATGTAACGAGTGGAAAAGCCCAATTAAAGTTTTCATGACACTGCTTCTAAAAATATTTCAACTTTAATTTTTGTTCACATAGTTTATTTATTCGGGATTCGTGAAATTTAGATTTTAAGTATATCCTACCTAATAATAAGTTTACCATATTGGATGTATTTATGTATTTGTAATTTTTTCAATTGAAATGTTCAATTGAAAAGTGACAAATTTCAATTGAATTTTTCAATGGAAAATTTTCCAATTGAATTTTTTTTTCAATTGAAAAATCCCTTCATCTGCCTACGACTCGTGACGTCACGATGGAGCGCTCAGGCCTTGTCTCTCGGTGGTCGTGGTTCGGTAGGCAACCAAACATCATCTGTAGTCAAGCAATCACCTTCAGAAGCTTACCAGGTTTTGTAACCTATTACGAATTTTTAACAGAGTCAAACAGTTAATTGAATATCTCATTAGACTAACCAGGAGCTCTTAACCTCTGTGTCACGAAACGCTATTAACTGTATCAAAACATTAGCTATCATTTCATCTAATGTGCAAAATAAATCACTTACTAACGTTTCAAGAGGGAGATTGAAAATACATATTTCACTCTCTCACTGGAAATGCTGAGGATAGTACCGTATACGTCTGAATATGGTCCCCCCTTTTTTTCCAAAAATGCCCGTGATAAAAGTTGAGGGAGAGGACTATATTCAAACCCTTTTTTTTATTTTTTCCCGGAACTCAAGGCTCAAAATTAGGGGGGGGACTATATTCAGAGGAATATGGTAATTATTTGCTCATAATTTACATACGGTTTCATATTGAAATGGGAATTTACTAGAAATTATGTAATGAACCCAATAAAGAGAATATAGAGATCAATTTCATTGAAAAAGTCATTAGAAACTGGCATGGTTAACTTTAGATGATTCATTTCA
Source organism: Ischnura elegans (assembly GCF_921293095.1). Taxonomy (NCBI): domain Eukaryota; kingdom Metazoa; phylum Arthropoda; class Insecta; order Odonata; family Coenagrionidae; genus Ischnura; species Ischnura elegans. The sequence goes on from NC_060247.1 coordinate 144,865,101, forward strand.
TAGCAAAAGTTAGAAAAAATCAATCATTAATGAAAATTATTTGGTTATTAACAGAAAAAGAAATTCTGGTACTTTTATGCATTTATGTAATCACAAATCTATTTATTTTCTAATGTATGCCCAAAGTGGAACAGCTAAAGTAATATTTTCAAACAAAATTTTGAAACAAGCTACACTAATAAACAGCTTTAGAATACTTCCACAAAGATATCGAATTTAACATTAAAAAGGAAATTTAATATTGTTATTCAACATAACTTAAAACTTAAAACAACAATTGACATAATATGGGAAAATTAATTCCACACTAATAGTACTAATAAGTGAGAACTGCACTATTGATTAGGATAGAGAGGAGAATAGCTTTTTCATAGCTTTTGTTATAACTTTTATCAAAAAACTATTGGTACCAGTGAATGCAGCGTCTCATTCTACATTAGAATGCATTTTTTAACTAATGCAGAGCGCAATCTTAATTTTCATGCTGTAATTGACGGATTGGAACCGCGCTCTTGGCCTTATGGAGAATAACATGGGAAACGAATCTCCATAAGAACCTCTACTGTCAACTGAATGTGGAGCGCTCTATACGACGAGAGTCAAATAGCCCGCGCGATTGGAGCTGTGAGCCTTAGAGCCATCTGGGCCACAGCTCCAGAACTACGTCAAAAACGCATACGCTCTGATAACATGGGCTTGGTCCTCCTCTCCTCGATTAGGATGATCAATATGATGGCCTTTCCTCTAGGCATCCCTAAATTTGGCATGTCTAAATCAATCCTTTATGTAATTTTCTAGTTCCTTAGATGAAACAATTAGGTGAGAATGTCGGACTCCATCTTTAAAAGAAGAGGTATTCCCTATGACAATGATATCAACAATATGTAGTCCAATTAATCATCATAGGTAATTTATAAAATTTTTGAAGGAACAATTTATTGAAAAATAAGGAGGAGATATGTTAGACAATAACTTATGTAGTGGGGATGAAGAGCTTAAGAAATAAGTCTTACTAAGGAAGGGATAGATATTTGTTAGGGGTGTTTTCACAAAGAAATATCCTTTTGATTTAGAATTGCCCCAGTATCTACCCTCTCATCTAATGATGAAAAACATGTAATAAAAACCCTAACAAAAAATTATTGTTTTCAGACCAAGCTCAGAAAATACTCTTCTTTTTGTAGCCTATCCAGCTATAGTTGGCTGCCAACTTGTCTTTCATGACATACCGGGGAGTTCATATACTCATTTCCTTAAGGCCTGGTTACACGGTACATTAGAATGTACAAGATTCTGTACATTTTTCTGAATGGTTTTCTGAACAGATTCTTGTACATTCTCATGGACAAGATCCACGAGTAGGTGGTTACACGGTACATTTTTTCGGACATTTTTTCGTACATTTTAAATGCGCAACAAATTATTTCAACTTCAAATATAAACCAATGGGGAACATGCAAACTTTTTTAAAAGTACTAGAACAATAAGATGCTTAAGTCAAATGTACTTGCCGAAAATTTCGCGGATGAATAATGTTTTATAGCTGAGATATGAGTCATTAAAAATAATCTTCATCGAAGGTTTGAAAACACGTGACGGAGCGTGCGCACGTTACATAACTGCACGGTATCCACTGATGACAGGCCTAGGAAGAGGATAGAAAAAATGTCTATGTGGGGCCTCAAACGCATATTTGGCGAATATAATTGCTGTTTTAACGTCAACCTTCGGATTGTGAATATTTTGGGTTGCCAAGGCGTTGTTGAAATAAATAAATAACGATTAAACCACGGAGAAAAATAAGGAATGCAAGGGGCGGCTGTCGAAAGGAGCCCCTAACAAGGAATATTCACGAAGTATCTTTCGCCGATATCGTTCAAATTTTGTTGGATAGTAGTGTTCCATAATAAAAGCACATTTTAAAATTTTCTCGTGCCCTTAAGCCTTGTGATATAAAAAACAGGACATAATAAAGGCAGTTGAATTTTAGTCTTGAAAGCGAGTGTGTCGGGATTTCCCTCCATCCTTATCCTGTGAATCGGTGCACGCTACAGGAATACAATAGAAATATGAGGCTTTTGGCAAGGTAAATTCAATATTTATTACTGCGATGCCCATAGCGTTCGCTGCATGTCAACGCAACACCTAAAATTTCGACTCGTTTTGCAGTCGGTCTTGATTCAAAAACAGGAACTCGAGTAAATACAGCGTAAATAGTACTTGAAACTTATTTCTTTACCTATCACAGGCTTTTTTATGACCTTTTAACGATCATTTGGATCTCATTCTTGGACAATTCTCGCGGTTCATACATTAATGGCCTTTCCATCTGATCCTTCCTTTTACCCATCCCCTTTTCTTGTGTTCCATTCTTTCGCTACCCATATCCAATCAGTGAGATATCCAAGTCAAGCAAGATCATATCAAATCCAAATAACTATCGGGGCCGTGCGTAAACAAAGAAGTCGCCTATACAAGCCAGATGAAATGAATGTGTCGTTTTCGTAGTCTGCCACCAGGTGACTCTGAGTTCAAATTGTATGATTGCCTGAACGAAATTAGAGCAGGCGTTCAGAAATTCATACATTCTTGCATTTTGCGTGGTGACACGGTGCATTTTCGCGTTCATTCTGAGATTCAGACATTCTCACATTTTCTTGTACATTCTCATGTACCGTGTAACCAGGCCTTTAGAAGTGTTGCCTCCAACGATGGCCAACTCGGAAATCTGCCATGAAATTAATAAAGTATACTATACAAATTACCATGATTTTTCGACAAATTCCCAATGGTTATTAATTTTCAAGAAAAAACCCCTTCGTACACGTTTAATTGAGATTGAGACTGATACTTTAATGCCATAACGAACTGCTAACAAAGTGGATTCTTCTGCGAGAACCCTGATATTTCAACTTAATCGGTCTCAATGGATTGTATTTTTACTATGGCCGAGAAAGCAAAGATCATGCTAAGTAGTAATTACACTGTGAGCATAGTAATTAGTAATCATAAATGCTTATTGGAATGAAATTAGCGGTTCATTAATCGTATTAGTACATACGATTAATGAACCGCATATCTACCATAGATAGTTCGGTGATTTACTAACGAAAAGAAAAATGTTCCATTTACTTACATTTAAATGATCAGCTCAGCAGAGATGTGTTGATGCTAACAAAGGTATCTTCTTATATCTCTTCGTGCCCCTAAGATACACTTTATCCGGTAATTGAGCATACAGAAACTTAATCCGGCGATGATTTCAAAGTGCCTGAAATAGTAATCTTCCAATCCCTTTTGGTTAGTCTTCAGTGCGAAACATGGATTATATTCCTCTTCCATTGCGTACTTCAACGTAAATTTGCTTGTAAAATAAGATTCTACAGAGCAGCTAAATTCGCGAAGTCACAAAATGCAGTAACTACGAATGTAAACAAAATTTCAGAACAATAGTGATGCCTGTTGGGTCACATGGTATACAAGATGGCCGCCGGTCGTTATGGCGCAAGTTTCAAAATACGATATTATATTATATATATTATCAAATTAAAAAAATAATTACGTAATATAATGGGCAAAATATGTAACTTAGGTATTTTAAACGCTAAATATATATTTCCCATTGTTACTATAGGTTGTAAAAATACTTGCTTGTCCCTGTTTTTACATTCTGTTGCCCACGGTCTTAGAATATGAGAAGGTCTGGAAACTCTCCGTCCAGGCATGGTCATTTAATGAAGCCGTTTCCCGTTGAGGCCGGTAGTGGCGCCACCTATCCTGAAGGGCAAGTTCCCTACGTATCTGTATACGATACTTCAGTAATTATGAACTAATTTATGGCAAAAATGAAGATAAACACATCGACAGTGGTTACTAAGTAACAATTTCATATTCACTTAACATCTTATAGCGAAAAATGCCTTGAAAACGTTCTCGAACGTGAGTATTAATCAAATGGAAGTCGTTGGATTTCAGCTTCGTCTGCTTCCACACCTTTGTATTACAATCAGTTGCAGCCATAACGAAAGATTTTCAGCAGTTAAAACCTTATTTTGTGAGGAAAGGTATTTTTAAGGAAATAATTATTTATAACTATCTTGTGGTAAACGTCAATATAAGTTGTCATAGGAGTAACGTACGCACCATTGCCTCTGAGTCCATCGGCATGTTTCCGCGGCCTTATAATATAGATATTATTCCTCGCTTTCAAACACTATTTACAAATATAAAATCAGAAACGCAAACGGCTTTTTACCAAGGCCGAAGTGAAATACTTCTTATGAAGTGACATATACGAGGGTTGTACCAAAAGTAAGGTTCCCAATGATCCACAATGTTGAGCAAAGGTGCTACGCTAAATCCCACAACATTGCCGTGCGCAGTGGTTCCCCTACTCTCGAGTCCGCCAGCTGGCGATTCACTGTGTCGCTCATTACTGGCTTAACAACCGTCGACAATGAAAGTGATGATCCCCGTTCCCACCAAGTGTGAGGATCGAGCAATAATCCGATTTTTCCTTGCAAGGAAGTTACCGCCATTGGAGATTCATCAGCAACTGACTGGACTTTATGGTGAAGAGTGCATGTCCTTTCAGCTCGTCCGTAAATGCTGCAGGGCTTTTGCCGAGGGTCGCACGGAAGTTCACGATGAAGAACGGAGTGGAAGATCGCCGGTTTTGGATTGTCCAGAAGATCAACAGTGAGCTGCTCAAAGATCGGAGGGTCACTGTCCGTGAACTTGTTGAACGCATTCCTTGAGCTTCCACGGCACAATTGAAAGAACTTTAACAGAAAATTTAGGTTATTGCAAGATGTGTGCTTGCTGGGTCCCCCGTATGCTGACTGACGGACACATACAGCAAAGCCTCGAGTGTGCTCACAAATTTCTTCAACAATTTAAGGGGTGGGGAGGAGTTTTTGGTCTCTATCGTCACCGGAGATAGAGCGTGGGTATTTCATTATGTCCCCGAAACAAAACTCTTAGGTGGCAAACGCTTCAAGAGCGACGATGAAGTCCGAGCAGAGGTCGTACCCTTCCTCAACGGGTTGGCGGGAGACTTCTTCAACTTAGGGATAAAAAAGCTGGACCACTGTCTTTCAAAATGTGTCGAAAAAAATGGAGACTACGTTGAAAAATAGGCAAAATTATAAGCTTTTCAACGATGTGAAAATTAATATAAATAAACATAGTTTTGTATTTGTAAAAAATATGGGAACCTTACTTTTGGTACAACCTCGTATGTTAATGTTTTTACTCTCCTGAGTCTCGATCGAGTGATAAAATAAGGCAGTACACAGCAAACCTAAAAAACAAAGTTCTGAGGGTTTTGCGGGTTTAGAATACGCATATTTTAGCGTTGAACAGGGTGAATAATTTCCGGGAGTAGTATTATTACCGTATAAGTCTATTATATAACGATGCTTGTCTGCTCACCAAAGGAATAATTTGACATTTAAGGAAGTAACATACCATCTGAAAGATAAGAACGAAAGAGATTTTGCAAATAATTTCCGAATACACTTCCACGAAAACAGTACAATGGATATAACCCGAGATATTTGCGGATGTCTGATCAATTGTAGGTACTGGCATATCTGAAATATTATCCCTCCCAAAAATAAGATAAGTATATACGACAGAAACCACAGGCTATTATAAGCAGTAAATGTACTTTTCATGAGAGTTGCACCATCGATATCAGCTGCATTAAAAGAAATCATTGAAAGAGGTATTAAGATGGAAAACGATTCACAATTTTCCGACGTATATAATGTACACACACAACAAATCTACATTTCCAGAATGATTACACAATTCTATTGAAACTGAAAATATTTATACAATCAATGCAAAATAATCTCATTAAAAATAAATTTTAAGCACACACAATTTAACATTTATATTAAAATAGATTCAATTTAGTAAGAGAGAATGATGAGAGCCGTCGTACATCTTGCATTTTCTCAGTGTTACTTCAATTCCTCCACTTTGAATGACATTGACCACTGGAACAACAGAACCTGTAATTTAAAATATGTATAAATTTTGGAGGTTTGGCACACCAAAAAAAGGAATCGTACAGCTATTTCATCGCTTCTCAGGATCCTTGGGGACTCTAAAAAGCGAAATCCCCGAAGTTCTGTGTCCATAACCAGTGGTGCAACGCGGTACCATACACGTCCACGGAATTTTCCTTTTTTATGTAAATCTATACTATATATATCCACATAATATTAATGTAGAACAATGAGGAAATAATGCAGAAAACTGACATACGAAAATAAATTAAAACTAAATCTTCATTAATTACAAAAATCACCATTTCCACTCACCTGTAGCACGCACTCAACGATAAGGAAATGGACTTACCCGCTTATGCTTGCCCTCCAGAATACGTGGCGCCGCCCCGGCAAACGTGCGGCAGGTTGAGGAAACGACTTCAATAAAAGACCATGGGTTTCCAGTGCGCGGGATAGGGAGTGTCATTGGGATGCTGTTGCCTAAATTATTTTGTTCAAATTACTATTTGCATTGCAACCATGGTTAGTATCATCAGTGGCACAGCGAGGGGGGGTTTTGGGGGATAAACCCCCCTACCCTTAGAGCTTGGAGAAATTTTTACGTTTAATCCATTTCACTTAATTTGATTAATATTACCTCTAGAATATAGTGTAAGGGATCAATAAAATATCCCTCAGAAAGCCGTAAAACTCACCATTTTGAGCCATTTATTTGAAAATTATTCTAGGGGAGGGCCCTCGAAGGGCCCTGGCGGGTATTCCACACCCTCAGACCCCCCAGTGTTAGTTCCGCCTAAAACCCCCCCTAGCCTTGATTCCTGGCTGCACCCCTGGTGCACATTGCATTCAGTAATTATGTTCACCTATTATGCTTGAATGGAATTAAAGAAATGTCTACATTCCCATTAATATCCAAAAATCAATAGTAAATTTACATCACTGCAATATCCACGCAATATTACTTTTAGATGTAATGCTTAATGGATATTGGTAACCATCTATGGATATTGTATGGATATCCATTGCTACTAGGGTACTTGATTTGAGAATCCCTCCAAGTCGGATTTCTAATATACCTCTGCATCTGAATGGGCTTTTTGATGCCTTTTTTTTAAAAAAGCTCTTGGTGTTAATTGAAAATCTGCAGCTTTTACAAAAATGTTGTTCATTCCGAGAATTTAATATGGATCGAGTAACAGATTTCCCTGATTATCATTAAAATCCTAAGAAATTTATATATTATATAATTTTTTGTCGTAATGCCAACCTGTTCTTTGATACATATAGTCAAAATAACTATATTTCTCCAGTGATCAAAAGAGCAATAACTTAATTCTACATCTATTTAAGAACTCAGTAGAGTTTCGGTAGGCTACTGAACAGTGTGAAGTAGAAACCAATAGAGCCACAGTAGATTTCAGTAGGGTACAGTAGAGTTCAGTTGAATTCGGTTGATTTTCAGTACTGAACACAATATAAATTTTCAGCTGGGATTAGAAGAAATTATATCTTTTCCATGATATTTTCGTACCAAAATGTCAACCCACTCCCGTCAACTATGTTTCCCGCATCACTTTACCGTGTTTTTAGTTGTTATTGCATTCCTAAACAATATGGTGGACTGCATCATTCTCAGCAATATTAATTGTATTAATTTAGCAAAACTTATGGGTGCAATGATTTTTGAGCAGCCTTTTTCAATTTCAGCCCACAGTGCTGGCTGGCTTGGATTCAAGTGTTAAGTGTTGATAAACAAGTATTAAGGCTGAATCACACGATCATTTCTTCTTTCCCATTAGATTTAAGCTCCGCAGCGATAGACCAAATAGGTGTTTGCTCATTGATCCATCATTTTCTGAATCATTTGGACATTCCCATTGGCACTCTCTCCATTGCATTGCTCTTCGGTTTCCCTCCGTATTTACAATGGTCATTCCACCAAAAGCCATACAAGGCATTAAAACCTCTCTCTCTCTCTTAGTGGCGTGTAATTTAACAAAAAGATAGCGTCATTACGCTAAAACCAGCATCTTGCTCTTTATCAAATTATATTTTCACTGTGAAAGCGTGATTATTCTAGCCTGGGATATCTACGATAGAGATGCAGTAACTTAACGTAGACATTCCTGCCATGAGGCACGGTGATTTCGCAGAAAAAATAATTCGAAAAAATTAATGTGCTGATTATAGTGCAATGATATTTGATTCGTCTCGGAAATGTAAAAAGGATGACAACAGTTTTCCTCTCAAAGCGCCATATCGCGCACTTGCCGAGAAAACTAAAGATCATGCCAACAAGAATGCGCAGTAATATTTTGAAACATAATACACTTAAATGAAAATCTTTGGGCCATCTTATATTAAAGTTACGTTTGTGTCAAACTATTCGCACTGTCATTACTTTAACGCAAAAAAAAACTGATCTGAAAATTATATTATATTTTAGTTCAACAGGAAACAAAATTATCCAAATCATGATATGCATAATGTCGAAATGCAATGAACAGTCTTGGAGTTATTTTAATGTTAGTCTACTGCAGTTTGGCGCGGACATAACACATTCAAGAAATCCACTGGGCAAAAATGGATCACATTTGGATAGATATAAAATCTGGCTGATAGGAATTATAATAACCTACTCTCCTTGGTGTTAATGAAGGAAATAAAATAAGTTCGGCGGATGATGCCGTTTTGAGGAAAGGATTCCACTACATGCAAATGGAAAGGGAAGAAAAGCCTTTCTTCTCTCATTTTATTCAAAACAATTAAAAGTAAGTGTTTGCTGTTTTTTTTATCGTAATGAAAGCTGATTTCTTGCTCATGAATAGTAATGTGGCCGTGTTTCATTGCTAAAAGAGCAAATAGGGAGGTTATTAACACCTACACTGATATGGATAAATAAACAGGCCTGCACAAGGAAGTAATTGGCTGCTGCCAAAGACTGAGAAGGAGATAGGCACAAAAGAAGAAAATCTGCTGTATTAAAGTTTAGTTGTAGCAATAGAACTTTATTAATAACTATATTTACTCTGTAAGTGATTTTTCATTCCTACTCTTTTCAGAAAAAAATTATAAATATTTGTGCAAGTAGCTGCCGTATGATTTCACAACTGTAGGCTTTATATTTCCAGGTGATGACTGCCATTCGATCCACTTTTTTCTAATATTTTGCAGTATAATGTTTGCCATTGCGAGGAATAACATTGAAAAGAACTGAATTTTATAGATGATCATCATATGTATAAATTTCGGTTAGTAACCCTAATTATATCTTATTTCTCTTTGAAACTCAGGTCCATTTGTCCGTCAGCGAAACTTTTGTAAGCCCACTTAAACTCGCATCGGGGGGTGACAACACATTTAGAGGCCTTAGGGCAGGCGCGCGGACCACGACAGATCTCTGTCGCCCACCTTCCGACCAGAGCACGACCACACCCACGATAACAAAACACATTCACCGTCCACTTGCTCGATCGAATCGTTCCGAACGGAGGCTTGGTATACATGTGGACGTACATCTAAATTCAAGATGGCTGAAAGCGAAATATTATTGAAAAATGTAAACAAAGGCGAGTTTTAAGGCTCGAGGCGCAGAGAAAAGTACAAATCAATTGGAAACCGTTATTATATTAATATTTGATGTACAATTAGGCCCTGGGAGTGATTTTGGTTTCAGATGGTTTGGGTTAACATTTTTGGTGAAGATCTTCACGTCGGTATTTATTGGGTTATTGGCCTTTTACATTATTTCGTGACTAGAATATGTCTCAAAATTATTACGTGGTTTGGTTTTGATGTCATCTAGCTATGGGCAATCATGTTTGACGATTGTATCAGTGTAAATATTCGATGTGAACTTGGGGTAACATTTCTGATGAACATTTTGCTTACGAGGCATTTATCTTTATTTTCATCGTTGTGGAGTAAAAATTCAATAGTGAATAATAAATAGGTAAACATATCGTGTTATTATACAACTAGAACGCTTTTTTGATGCAAATTAAATCAATGGGAGTTATTTTGGTTTCAGAAAGTTTGTGTTAACATTTTCGGTGTACATCTTCATGTCGGTATTTATTGGCCTTTTACATTACATTGTGACTAGAATCTGTCTCAGAATCATACAGTGGTTTGCTTTTCTATTAGCTAACTATGTGTAAACATGATTTAGGAATATATCAGTGTAAATATTTGATGAGAAATTGGGGTAACATTTCTGATGAACATTTTGCTTACGAGGCATTTATCTCTATTTTCATCATTGTGGGGTAAAAATTCAATAGTGAATAATAAAGAGGTAAACATTTCTTGTTTTATTTCAACTAGAACGCTGATTTGATGTAAATTAAAGCAATGGGAGTTATTTTGGTTTCAGAAAGTTTGTGTTAACATTTTCGGTGCACATCTTCATGTCGGTATTAATTGGCCTTTTACATCATTTAATGACTATAGAATATGTCTCAAAATGATAAAGTGGTTTGGTTTTGATGTCATTTAACTATTGGCAATCATGTTTGAGTAATGTATCAGTGTAAATATTCGATGTGAATTTGGGGTAACATTTCTGATGAACTATTTGCTTACGCGGCATTTATCTCTATTTTCATCATTGTGGGGTAAAAATTCAATAGTGAATAATAAATAGGTGAACATATCGTGTTATTATACAACTAGAACGCATATTTAATGCAAATTAAAGCAATGGGAGTTATTTTGGTTTCAGAAAGTTTGGGTTAACATTTTTGGTGTACATCCTCATGTCGGTATTTATTGGCATTTTACATCATTTAATGACTAGAATGTGTCTCGTAATGATAAAGTGGCTTGGTTTTGATGTCATCTTACTATGGGAAATCATGTTTGAGGAATGCATCAGTGTAAATATTCGATGTGAACGTGGGGTAAGATTTCTGATGAACAATTTTCTTATGCGGCATTCATCCTTATTTTCATCGTTGTGGAGTAAAAATTCAATAGTGAATAATAAATAGGTAAACATGTCGTGTTATTATACAACTAGAACGCTTTTTTGATGCAAATTAAAGCAATGGGAGTTGTTTTAGTTTCAGAAAGTTTAGCTTAACATTTTTGGTGTACATATTCATGTCGGTATTTATTGGCATTTTACATCATTTAATGACTAGAATGTGTCTCGTAATGATAAAGTGGCTTGGTTTTGATGTCATTTAACTATTGGCAATCATCTTTGAGTAATGTATCAGTGTAAATATTCGATGTGAACTTGGGGTAACATTTCTGATGAACAATTTGCTTATGAGGCATTTATCTTTATTTTCATCATTATGGGGTAAAAATCCAATAGTGAATATAAAATAGGTAAACATTTTTTGTTATATTAACATAAGGGGACTGCCATCAATCATTCGGGCCAGGTGATGGACTTATGTTTTTGCTGACAAAGAAATTTTTAGTTAAAAAGAAAAATAGCTGTTTTTCTTTTGGCATTGAATTGAGGCAAGAATACTTTCGCAGAAAAATCTTCATTTCAAAAAATTATTTTCAGACACACTTTCCAAAAATACATAGACTATTTTCAGAAAAAAATCTGTATGTACCTTAAATATTAAGTACATGAAAGTAACACTCAACAGCTATCCATTTTGGTATTGTTGATAAGACTGCTTTTGATATCACCTACTTCCTTTAGTCTGGTTCCTACCCTTGTTAATTATTGGTGTGAATTTACATGACAATGAGAAAAACTTATCATTTGCCAATATTGTGCAGATTTCACGGAACACACAAGCCCTTCCACCGCGACAAGGTAGTAGTCCTTGGAAAGAGACATGCAAACTGCTTATCTACATATTTACAGTATAGGTGTAACTATCAAGTAAAAAATAATGTATCTGAAGATAAATTAATTCCTTGCACATTCTCTTAACATTCTGAGCCTTCAAGACTTAGGAAAATAGAGAGATATGTACATGTGTTATTTATGAAGGATATTAAGAGCCAGTTGTTATTGAATGATTATAGACATGCTGCATATGATTAGAAATGGCTATGCAACTCGGCTTGACGTATTCATTTCTTAGCATGCTGTTTACAAAGCGACTGGACAAAAATTTGCTCTCTTAGCAAGCTGTAATGTACATGACGTCAAATGTCAGTGCAAAAAATATTGCACAGTTTTATAGAAAGCACCTTAGCACTTCCATATAGATAAAGCTAAATAAAAGTCATGACCTTGTGGAAGACTTAAGGTGTTATGTATGGCAATGACTAGAATAATCAAATAAAAATTTGCTATCTTGGCATACCTTCCAATACAAAAAATAAAATATGACTAGCACATAAAATGATACAAATGCTATACTTCTGAACTAGGAAGTATGCTCCATCAAATTTGAAAAGATAGTAGGAAGAAGTAAGTAGAAGATGCATGTGATGCAAGTCATCTCAAGATCTGAAAAAATGTCATGCAAAATATTTAAGGCACACAGGAAAATGAAATAGGAAAGAAGAATGAAAAGGTGCAGCTATTGAAGACACTCATTGCTTTAACCTCTGGCAATTGGGTAGCCTGCAAGCATGGTTTTCAGTGGCTTCTCCCAGTGATTGTGTTGAACATTAACTTCCTGTAGGCAACGGGATCGAAAGGGTGATCGCCTGGTTGTCCTTTCAGATCTTGCTCAGCTAACCTTGATATGTAAACCCCACAGTTAAGGCCATCAATTTGCAACAGATGCTTTGGGTGAAATGTCTTCCAGTCTGCAATCTCACCACTACATTTATGACCAAGGAATATAACCCACCGAGCAATACTGTATTTATACAGAGGCTTAATGCTATCACTGGAAGGGTCATAAAAATCAATTTCTTTTTCATTAAGCCTAACTACTAGGAGAAGCCAATGTGAATTCAATGGATTAAATGGAATAATTAGCTTAGTTACATCTGGAAGGTGATTTTCTGAAAAACGGATAATACCTTCTCATCATATTGCTAACTACAAACTGCCGGATCTATAATTCTAGCAGTAGATATAGATGAGCTTACAATTGTTAGAAAAACTGCGATTACAGTATCACACAGCCAGCCTCTTTGAAAATCTGGTGATACACACTAGGCTAATTGCTCAACTTCTAAATGACTTATAAAACAATCAAGTGATTTAGATGCATAGAATTGACTGTATATTGGCCACTCCTGCAAACAGTTTTCAGAAGATTACTGTTCGAAGAAATTCGATCTGTGCAAGAGCAACACTCATTATTCATTAATGAATCTTTAATGGACTCTAGTTGTTCTCGGCTAGGCCTCTGGAAGTAGTGCTTGGTGGGTTTGCGATCCTTTGAGGTTTGGTGCAACCTGTACTGAGTTGCTAGTTTAGAGTTAGGGGGTACTCTTGCATGCTGCAGTTTAGGAGGTTCTGTGGTATGCTCAATTGCATCTCATTTCTCGAGCAGTAATTTTAAAGTGTTAAGAACATGGAGAAGGAGAGGCTCTGACTTTTTTTGATTGATGAATGATTTTATTTGCTTCAAACTCTTTTCTATGGAATGGAGTAACTGTTCTTTAGATTAATCATTATTGGAAAATGATGATGAGCAAAGGTCCAATTTCGCTGTACTTTCAACTTCAAAGGCAGGGGCACATGAAGTATGATGATTTCGAACTTGAAAAGAGTGAACTTTATGAATGTGCTTCCATATTGAATGTTTGTCACTGTATGATCAAATATACATGTGTGAACAAAGACCCGCACAAGATAACCTACAGCATTTTACGAAGCACAACTCTGGAAGGCTACAATCACCATTGGCCAACTTGACAAAGTACAAAAACGAAGGATCAGACTGGGCTCTGACATTCCAACACTAGCCTTTAGTCACTACCATTACATTTTCATCAAGGATTTTGATGCCTTTGTAATGGTGTAAACAATTTACGCTTGCAAATCCAAGAGGTGGCTATTCAATAATCCTATTGTACTTTTGAGACAGGTACGCTGTTTTTTTGCATTCTGAAAATAATTGTTACAAGATCATCAATCTCCTGTTAACTTTCCAGTTATGGTAATGGGTTTTCAGAGTGTTGTGAAATGTTTCCACAAACATATTGGTATTAGTGCTGGCATGAGGAAAATGTCTAAAGCACATAGCCCATTTATTACACTTACTTGATAACTATAACTTCAACTTACTCAATTGATCATAGGAAGTCATCAATATGAGCTTTTTTTTACCATTTTACTGAATTTTCTATACATAGAAAAATAAGTTTTTCTATAAATTCCTTGTATGGAATACAACTATGGTTGGAGAACTGTGGTATATAAGAGTAGACTCTCGTTAATATGAACAACGTTATTACGAAGTTCTCGCTTTTACGAAGCAAATCGTTGGTCCCGACGAAAAGGCCTATCCAAGCTATAGGAAAAGAGACGTTATTACAAAACTTTCGTTTTTACGAAATTACGAACCTCAGTCCCGGTCCTGGTAGTTACAAAATGAACTTTATTACGAAGTACCACGCATAAGCTATGGCATTTAGATGGATATTCACTACGCTAAGTTTTAATAATCTCGCCACGTTTAAGTTGTTCTCATGTACTGTGACCGAGAGCGTCATTTATGGTTATTTCTTCACCATTCGCGCAGCGTCATATAACGAACTTCATTCCTTGGGAATCATGGTGACAGACTCACAGCTCGTAAATTTGATGTACAGTTAGTTCTCTTCCTTCGCACATTCGATTTACGAACTTGCGGACATGAAAGCATTAAAAAATTTCGAATTTGGTGCCTTTTGATTTAGCCGTTGCTAACCCGTGCGGCGTAGAGGAAATCGTACTCTGGGAATAATCTGAACAGTATCATTCATTCCGGTGTGAAGTTAGGAACTGTTCAGCGATTCGCCCGTTGTTCCTTGCCGCGGAGAGCGATTTTTTCGGCTCCGGTTGCGTTGCACGCCCAGCTAGATCAATTCGTCACAATCGTGAGTTAGCGCACGATTGTTGTGAAGTGTTGCATTCTGCATCATAACCGTACTCCTCGATGCCTTGCATACAGTACGACCGGTCCGATGACGGCACAATAGGAGGTGCGGATAACCCTTCGCCAGCACGGTTTGCAGGCAATCGCTGTCCCCCAAACGCACCTCACACATGCCTAGTCATGCAACGTTGTCAAATGCATACAGAGCAGCGAAATAAGCCTGATCCACTAAAACATGCCCTTTCTTCAAATCCCCAAAACAAGTGATTCTTCCACTGGGTCCTTCACGCTCGTCGTCCTTTCCGTCTCCATTCTTCACGGAGGCCCTTATAGGCGTCTCACTTTCTCACCTGGCAACACTGCCCAGACGTAGACTATTCTGCATGTCATCGGACAACTCTCGGCGGCCGGACCGTAGGTTTATCAACTTAGGAACAAGGTCTTGGAACGCATCTAGTTCGTAAATCGGACTTACTGTACTCGGGAGGATATCAACCCTCGATTACGTCATGCCGCATGCCTTAAACTGAAACGATTTTTCCTGTTTATATATATTTCCAGGTAATTTAATCGCATTTATCACGTACGGTTTTTTCGACGATTCCTAAGAGAAACGTTCATACGAACTTCGTTATTACATACCTCCGGGCTATCGGTCCGATGAACTTCGCAATAACGAGAGTCTACTGTAACTCAATTTTTCCTGCTTCTAGGAAATTATATTGGTAGGTATCTGTTCTTGTTTATTTAGATCA
This sequence comes from Ischnura elegans, assembly GCF_921293095.1. Lineage (NCBI taxonomy): Eukaryota > Metazoa > Arthropoda > Insecta > Odonata > Coenagrionidae > Ischnura > Ischnura elegans. The sequence continues at coordinate 144,880,839 of NC_060247.1, forward strand.
GTACAACACGAAGAAGAAGTTAGGTGTTTGGTTTTCATGTTCACGTGGAAAGGTACATGATAGAGTAAATGTATTTCAGATGTATTTCAGGGCTTCAGTTCTTCCTCCTGTGCATATAACATTAGCAGAGCTCTATGGTATTCTTTCCATTTAGGTCAGACTTGGACCATTACTAATATCTGGAAACATTGCCAAAGAACAATTCTACTTTAACATGCTATAAACAGTAAACCACCTCTTTCATAATAAATTAATCCATATTTAAATCTTTGCGACCCATTGTATTTAAATGAGTACCACTTGCTAGTTTAGTCAGTACATGAGAATTATTAGCCCATGTATAAAAAGAAAATGACTTCATATACAGTACACTCCCGATTATCCAGGCTAATGATGGGGAGAGACGGCACGAATAATCGGAAAACACGGATAACCTAAACTTTTACTTAAATGTCTGGTAATGTTCATAATTTACGTAAAAAACAATATAATATTATTTATGCAGGTATTCTGTTAGTTAAGAGTGCTTCCCGGACTCAATGAGAGCTTTCTTCGCCAGTTCTCGATCTTTTTAGCGGCGATAAGATTGTTGTGCTTGTATTAATTATGCTCTATATAAGGCCTGGTTTCGAAAACCATACATCCGTGGCTGTGTGATCACGGATGCAGTAAAGTGGTTTGAACGAATGCTTCAAAACCGCTACTCGACGACGGATATTACTTTCAGGCACCGCGCCATTTATGTTAGTTGCGTCTCGCACAAGTTGCCCAGATTGCAACTGCTGCGGGACGTGTATCCCAAGGTCGGTAAAGGAGTATCCGTGATCACGGAGCGCGGCCGTGCATTGCGAGGTTTGGAAAATAGGAACACGGTGATCCCGTCAATGCAGCTAGCGCGCGATCGATTCCGTTTTACGTAGGGGATTGTAACGGAAATAATAAGCATGGTGTATCCTCGCATTAATGCAGTAATTCCGATGATTTTGCGTCCGATTGTATTTTTTTTTAACATATAGCAGAAAAAAATGAGCAAGAGTGACAATCATGCACGGATAATCCGCAACCCAAATAAACCGTAGCCGGATAATCGGGAGTGTGCTGAACTAACAGTACAAATAAAGGTTTGCCCAGAAAAAGACTGGAACTCTTAAAAGCACGTGGAAACACAGTATAATTCTATCAATGATGTCAGTGTATGAGGAAAATATTTGCCATTAAGCCTGTGGTATTTATCACACTGTTGTATGGCTTTCAAAACTGATTTTATTAGTTTGAATTATTATTTCAGTTATATTAACTGGTCCAACAATGAGATTTCATGAAACCAAAATCGCTATATGATGCTATGAATAGTTTTTATGCAGTACTTAATATGCTGTTTGCATTTTCACTCCCGTAAATTTCTTTAGTAAGAGTAATTATCCTAAATGATTCATCCCTGCTCTCAAAATTTGGATCACTCAAAATAAAATTTACCATTAAACCTTTAAAAAATGGTGATCGAACTGAGTACATGACATTCAATCACCTCATCAAGAGATAGTAATAGGTGATCATTAGACCATTAGGTAATTCTTTTGGCCTCATGTTACCAGGGGTGTAGCTAGGACAGGCGCAGCAAGGAGGAGTTTTGGGGATAAACCCCTCCCCCAGATTTCAGAGAAATTTTTCAATTTAATCCATTTTACTTAATTGCATTAATATTACTTATAGAATAGTGTAAGGATTAATAAAATATCCATCCGAAAGTGGTAAAACTCGCCATTTATCTGAAAAATTTTCTAGGGGAGGGCCCCCGCCTACCTCCCTCTTATCCTAGTGGGTATTCCATACCCTCAGATCCCTCAGTGTTAGTTGCGCCTATAACATCCCCTTGCCTAATTCCTGACTGGGCACCTGAGCTAGAATGGTGTTCGGGGTACAGTGGTGGAACCCTCTGGGGAAAATGTGAACATTTTTATCTCTAAAATTGACATGTTATGTATTTTGCTTCACAAAAATAATAGTCAATATTAGTTTTGCTTCCTAGTATTGGTGGCATTGAATTAATTTGTTTTATAGGTTAATATTTTTCTGCTAAAACTAATGCTTTTGGGGGAGGGGGGGCAAGAGACCTTCCTGGCTATGCCTCTGCATGTAACTCATGAGAAAATTAATATTATTCCTTCAAGAATGCAGTTGAATTTGTGTCCCCACTTCTTAACAAAACATTTAAAATAGCTCTCCATATTATCTTTAACAAGTCTCTAGATACTGGCATAATTCCTAGCTCCTCCAAAAAAGCAATTGTGATACCTGTGTGTAAAAACGTTAACACTGTTAAAAAAAATGAAAAAGTGGCAAGTCACTGCGCAATCAGACTTATGTACAAAGGCACAGTCAAACTTGTGTCCTATAAAGCAGTGAATTCCTTGGACGCATTCGATAATGCATGGACACGAGATGACAAAATAGCCTCCTTCTAATCCCAAGCTCACATTCTCACAATTTTATGCCATATTGAAAATTAATGCAGTTCTAGCCTGCGCAATTACGTGCCCCATGTAAAGCAGCCTTTAGTGATTGTAGACCATCATTACTCAGTCAGTTTTTGCCAAAGTGTTTGAAAACCTGATTACTGATTAAGGGCAAGGATTTAGGTGCAGTATTTCAACTACTAGGTACAAACCTTTTTGCTTTTTCAGCTCTTTGTAGCTACAGATCTTACTGATCATTTTCAGGTAGAGTGTATTGTGATTTTTCCAAATGCATTCAATAAAGTTTATCATTTTTCTATCAGCAGCAAAACTGACAACCAATGGAATATCTGGTCCCATGCTATAAGTCAAAGAGAGGACTAGCAAATAAAATCCAGAATGCAGAACCATCACAATTTTATGCAATATCTGCTTTTCCACAGGGCTCCCACCTGGGACCACTTCCTTTATTACTGTTTGTGAATGATAATTATCATGGATTTTCCATAGAGTCCATTAATGGAGAATGGTCTTTAAATCTGAGAAAGCACTCCATCTCCGCTGTTGACTTTAAAATCTTGTATTCCATTGATTCACATAGTGCAGTGTCAGCGGTAATACTACATGATGTCATTGACCTTCAGCAACGGTTAGCTTCTCTTTCTGCTTTGTAGTACAATAATAATTTATTGCAGATAAGCATCATTAAATGTAGTGTACTTACCTTTTGTAAATGGAAACCCTTTTTTTTTAAATATACTAATTACCTGTACAAACTAACATTAGAGACAGATATTGATTCAACCGTAAGCAAATAAATATTCGAGTCCCTTGGTTTCACATGAAAGCATTGTAAGGATTACAACAAAAATTCTCAGTTACCCTTTTCTGAATGTCAACATAGACAGATATGCAACTGAATACTTTACATTGGTATGAGGTCCTTGATATCTCAAATGTGTAGCCAATTTGAAAAGGTACTGAAGAATTTTTAAAACAGTTGCATTAGTATATATGATTAACAGAAAGAAAAAATTATTTACTGGTTCAGATTTATTATCATAAATATACAGGTTAACAATTTTTATTCAAGATCTAAAAGCTTATTTTACATATATTAGTTGTATTTGTTATTTTTTGTCAAAGTTTTGGAGAGCAAGAGATTAAAACATTAACTTTGCTTCAAAAGTGTTCCACTGATGATATAACAAGAAATGTATACCTATGTATTAATAAGAATTGAAAATTATCTTACAATGATGAAAATAAAGATAAATGCCTCATGAGCAAAATGTTCATCAGGGATGTTACCCCAAGTTTACATGAAATATTTAAACTGATATATTCCTCAAACATGTTTACACATAGTCAAATAATATAAAAACCATACCACTTTATGATTTTGAGACATGTTTTGATCTAGTCACGACATAATGTAAAAAGTCAATAAATATCGACATGAAGATGTTCACCAAAAATGTTAACCCAAACGTTCTGAAACCAAAATACCTCCCAGTGCTTAGGTTTGCATCAAACAAGCGTTCTACTTGTGATAAAACAAGAAATGCTTACCTGCTTATCATTCAAAATTAAATTTTTTCCCTACAATGTTGAAAATCTAGATGAATGCCTTGTAAGGTTGGTTCAACAGAAATGCTACCCCAAGTTCACATAAAATATTTACACTGACAAGTACATGTTTACACATAGTTAGGTAATATAAAAAACAAACCACTTTATCATTACGAGACACATTCTATTAACGAAATAATGTAAAGGGTCAAAAATACCGGCATGAAGATGTTCATCAATAATGTTAACCTAACCTTTCTGAAACCAAAATAACTCCCATTGCTTTAATTTGTATCAAAAAAGCGTTCTAGTTGTATAATAACACGATATGTTTACCTATTTATTATTCACTATTGAATTTTTACTCCACAACGATGAAAATAGAGATAAATGCCGCATAAGAAAATTGTTCATCAGAAATGTTACCCCAAGTTCACATCGAATATTTACACTGATGCATTCCTCAAACATGATTTCCCATAGTAAGATGACATCAAAACCAAGCCACTTTATCATTACGAGACACATTCTAGTCATTAAATGATGTAAAATGCCAATAAATACCGACATGAGGATGTACACCAAAAATGTTAACCCAAACTTTCTGAAACCAAAATAACTCCCATTGCTTTAATTTGCATTAAATATGCGTTCTAGTTGTATAATAACACGATATGTTCACCTATTTATTATTCACTATTGAATTTTTACCCCACAATGATGAAAATAGAGATAAATGCCGCGTAAGCAAATAGTTCATCAGAAATGTTACCCCAAATTCACATCGAATATTTACACTGATACATTACTCAAAGATGATTGCCAATAGTTAAATGACATCAAAACCAAGCCACTTTATCATTACGAGACACATTCTAGTCATTAAATGATGTAAAATGCCAATAAATACCGACATGAATATGTACACCAAAAATGTTAAGCTAAACTTTCTGAAACTAAAACAACTCCCATTGCTTTAATTTGCATCAAAAAAGCGTTCTAGTTGTATAATAACACGACATGTTTACCTATTTATTATTCACTATTGAATTTTTACTCCACAACGATGAAAATAAGGATGAATGCCGCATAAGAAAATTGTTCATCAGAAATCTTACCCCACGTTCACATCGAATATTTACACTGATGCATTCCTCAAACATGATTTCCCATAGTAAGATGACATCAAAACCAAGCCACTTTATCATTACGAGACACATTCTAGTCATTAAATGATGTAAAATGCCAATAAATACCGACATGAGGATGTACACCAAAAATGTTAACCCAAACTTTCTGAAACCAAAATAACTCCCATTGCTTTAATTTGCATTAAGTATGCCTTCTAGTTGTATAATAACACGATATGTTCACCTATTTATTATTCACTATCGAATTTTTACTCCACAACGATGAAAATAAGGATAAATGCCGCATAAGAAAATTGTTCATCAGAAATGTTACCCCAAGTTCACATCGAATATTTACACTGATACATTACTCAAACATGATTGCCAATAGTAAGATGACATCAAAACCAAGCCACTTTATCATTACGAGACACATTCTAGTCATTAAATGATGTAAAATGCCAATAAATACCGACATGAAGATGTACACCAAAAATGTTAACCTAAACTTTCTGAAACTAAAATAACTCCCATTGCTTTAATTTGCATTAAATATGCGTTCTAGTTGTATAATAACACGATATGTTCACCTATTTATTATTCACTATTGAATTTTTACTCCACAACGATGAAAATAAGGATAAATGCCGCATAAGAAAATTGTTCATCAGAAATGTTACCCCAAGTTCACATCGAATATTTACACTGATACATTACTCAAACATGATTGCCAATAGTAAGATGACATCAAAACCAAGCCACTTTATCATTACGAGACACATTCTAGTCATTAAATGATGTAAAATGCCAATAAATACCGACATGAGGATGTACACCAAAAATGTTAACCCAAGTTCACATCGAATATTTACACTGATATATTCCTCAAACATGATTGCCCATAGATAGATGACATCAAAACAAAACCACTTAATGATTTAGAGACACATTCTATTCACGAAATAATGTAAAAGGTGATTGATACCGGCATGAAGATGTTCATCAAAAATGTTAACCGAAACGTTCTGAAACTAAAGTCACTCTCGGGGCCTAATTGTGAATCAAACAATAATATAATAACGGTTTCCAATTGATGTGTACTTTTCTCTGGAGCTGTATAATTTGCCTTCTTTATAGTTTTCATTAACAGGAGCACGTATTTCGAATCCGATTTCAGGTTCGGATTAGTACCACTGTGGCGCGGTGGCGCTGTGTTCTCCAAAAGAAAGGGATATTTCCGCTTGTAGTTACTCATTTGTTTTTTTGATTCCAAATATCAGCATAGGGGCGCTGTCTCCGATGTACGTGAAAAATGTATACCATACCTCCGATCACAGATATATACAATATTGATATATATACATATATATATATATATATTGTGACGGAACAGGCCCGTTTCCCTGCCAGCCCGTCGACCCGTCTCAGCCCTCACGCTCCCGAGTGTTACCCCCTCCTTTTCTTCCCCGACAGCTCGCCACTCCGAAATCTGGTTTCGGTAGAATGTGATTTTGGGAAAAATATTGCAGAAAAATACGATCTTAGATCGTTTATTAGGGCGCCACCCAAAACCGCGGCCCACGAACTAGCTTTGCCGGTAGAAGCAAGGACGTTCCAAACTCCCAGGATTAAATAATTGTTAATACGGGTGGACAATATGACAATGCGGACACTGGTTGTTTGACTCACGCACGGACAAGGGTTTGAGGATCCGACGAATGAACACTGACCTTTTACATTATGCACAAAAATCACCATTTATTATTGAGACTTTGGCGAAAACAACGAAAAACCATCAACGCACTGATGAAAAATCACCCTTGAACAATACTAAGCCTAATCTACAAACTAATGATGGATGAATGAACACAAGCAAAAAGATGAAATACCCTTGATGACACAAAGAAATAAGAATTGAAAAGCCATTACATGTTCCTCGTCTGCCTCCTGGAAAGACGGGAAATTATGATACATTAAATTGCCCTTATTTACGGGCGTAAGACGTGCAATCAATAGTCCTTTTCTGTTCAATTAACTATTTAAAAACTCGGTGCAGTTATTGACTTTTTGCAGTCTCGCATGAACTCTTGCGAAAGTGACTTGATTGGTCTTTACATGAATCACCGGTATTTGGATGAAGTAGACGGACTTTAGAGTGGTAATCTTTACCCTCTTGGTACTGCTTGAAGCACTTGGGAATGTGATAATACGGGAATAATTACTGGAGATTGATACTTATGGGCATGGCAGTCTGTGGTTCCCGACGACTCCGTCGCCAGCGATTCGGGGAGCTTTTTGGCTGCTCCGGATGAAAACGGCCCACAAGCGCAGCGACGGCCTCACTTTTGGCACAGATGTCGCCTTCTCAAACGCCTGGGCCAGCACCTTTATCCGTGCTCCGGAATCAGAAACTGCTCCACTTCCCCCGGTCGCTCTCCGTCACACACCTCTGCAATCACAGCCGTTGCCTTTCTTGGGTCTCCTTCCCTCTCACAGCTGAGCATTGACTGCCAGCTCCCAATTATGTGCTCTCTCTCTCTGCTGGTACCTCGAGACAGGCTTGTCTCCCTCTCGACCAACAGACCAGTACCGTGTCCGTTCACCAACTGACTTCATCCCCACTTCTCCTCCTACCACGTAACCTCGCTATTCCCGATTTTTCCGTTACGGAAAGCTGACACACGTCACTCACTTTGAATTTTAGCCAATCACGTCACTGCACAAGTGGCGTGATCGCCTTACATCCTATGGGTACAATTGAATGGGAACTAAAACCATGGTATTTTACCGTCTTATACTACATGAAGGTCAGAGTCACTTCGCCCGATCCACGTAATCTTCCACGGGGAAGATCGTAGCCGCGTGAGGCGCGCTGACATGGGACGAAAAGAAAAATATCGTGACCACCCGTCACAATATACATACATATATTGTATATATCTGTGCCTCCGATCTCTAAAATTCTGCTCAATCGGTGTGGTCGTGTCGGAGTGAAGTCGGAGTCAGTGCGCAGCGCGCCATTACAATGCGTGTAATTTCTGGCCGCAACGACCGCTGAGTCGGAGACGACCAAATTCAAAAATTTTGGTCGGACGACTCGGGTCCGACCAACAGGTCGCACTTGGCCTAGCGCGCGTCGCTCCATCTGTTGCAATGCGGTCGTGTGCCGCAGGTCGTGGTCGCGCTTGTGCGGGCCTTCCCTTGGACTTGAGACTGATCCCCTTGATTGTAACATTCGAGCCGTTTTCATTCCGACGTCGGCTGCCGAGGGGAAACAAGGGAGGAATGGGACAGTTCAAATTTCCCTCTCTTGATTTAAGCTGTTTAGCTCTTGCTTTTCTCACATGTATGAGAAGCAGCAGCTACATTTCCTCCGAAAATGACTCCTGGCTCACATCACTGATTGTGAGTTAAGAAGAGGATATTGGTTTTCACAACAATTTTGGAAACTTTCGTGAGATGCTTTAGATTTCTACCATTTTAATTATGTCTTTCTCTCGCTGGAAGCACTGATGAAAATGCATGCCCTTTTCGTTTATAACTGGTAATTTAAATTACATTTGGTTGTTTTTAAAACCTAATAATACATGTAAAATACAAAATGGCCCTTACGGGAGGTCTGGAATGTCATATAGGTATGTGGGAGGAATGTGACATTGTCCCACTCCTTCCAAGCACAATTTTTTAAAAGTTTTATTTTATAAGGCATTTTAATTTTAAGTATTAGGTAATTATGCCTAATAAGTAACACTGGACGGCATGAAAATCGGCCCTGACACCATTCCTGCTAATTCTAAGATAAAATGACCTCCTAAATCCGAATATGAACTCCATTTTTCCCCATCACCCACCATTTCCGGGGGAGCTTCCCTCCAATTTTTATCACTTTTTCGGTCATTTGGAGGAATTCAAAGGATGAATTTAGCATTTAAATATTTACTAGGGGTTTTGAGGGGTGCAAAGTAAAAAAAATTAATATTTATGGTAAGGAGGTAGATTTGGGGGGAATTAGCCTCCGTTAATTGTATAAAAACGCATTGAGAATGATCAATTTTGTCATTTATTCGCAAATTTTTGGGTATTTTCTAGATTTTCCAGGTTCCATTTCACACCATCTTCCCCCGAATGATGAAAATATGTCGGTATGTAAGTGACCTCAGCGACCAGAAGAAAGCCTTCCTGCTATACATAAAGGGGACGACTGACATGATAGGAAATATCCTAAGAAAATTCCACATAAAGACAATCTTCTCTCCTCAAGTGTAGGCAAAACGTCGCTTAAAAACCGTCAAGGATAGATCTCCACTGCAACCTACTCGCAAACCTGAATATGCGTGTGATTAATACCCTCGCGGAAATTTGTTCCTCAGATCAAATCTGCTAGGTGAGTGAGTGAATTTATTTTCTTTCAAATCCACAACAAGTGGAAGGGGTGTACCGAATCCCTTGCCAGACCTGCGGGAAGAATTGCATCGGCGAAACAGGAAGATAACATAAACACGCCCAGAGGAGCACGAGAGAGCGATTCGACGGGGGCAGTCAGCGAAGTCCGCGGTAGCCGAACACGCCGCGCTTGGCCACACAATCGACCTCAAGAAAGCCAAAATCCTTGCCAAAGTAAAAGGTTTTAAACAGAGACTCACTAATCAGGGAAGCCATTGAAATCTCTAAAGAGGGGAAGAACAATTTCAAAAGGGACACCGGCATTAAAATAAGCCGTACTTGGCAACCCGTAGTGAGAATAAACAAACAATAACCCACTCCTCCAACCTCCCGCTCCCCTCCTCCCACCACCTGACGCAGATACCTATGTAAAATAATATTAATTACCAACTCTTCAGAATCCCTTGAGAAAGCGGCCAGCATCGGTGGGGAAACGTTGGGGCCATCCAAGAATTGACGCGGCGACATAGCCCAAAAGTTTTTATTTATATATAACTAAAGGGCACAGCCGAATAAGAGGGTGAAAAGTCCCCCCTCCGGGATTTTTCCCTTACTTGGGGTATGCGATTTGGGATCAAATAGGACAAACCTCCCCACAGTTCCCGCCCGCTAGAGGCCCACTAGGGTCGGCCGAAAATACGATTTTAATTATATTAAAATCGTATTTTCGTAAAATTAGGTACACATTAACATGAAATACAGAACACATTAAAGCATTTCTAAAATGAATACTAAGCTTACCGATAATGATTTTTCTTGGCGCCCAAATGCACGAAAATTATCCTCCATTACGCTCATTCTATGCATGTCACGTGACGCAATACCACGTTACCATGGTGACGCTCGAGGTGTGTTTGGACTCAATTGGTGGCGTCAATTTCGCTCAATCAATCCTTAGTATAACCTTTTCGTCGTTCATCTGCACTGCCATTCTGCATTCGGATGCACATTAGGCGAGAAACAAGTTATCGCGATGTTAAGTAAAAACTTTTGGGCTATGTCGCCGCGTCCATTTTTGGGTGGCCCCAACGTTTCCCGACTGATTCTGGTCGCTTTTTAAAGGAAATCTGATGAATTAGGAAGTGTTATTCGTATAATATTTATATTCGTGTATTCGTATTCGTGTAAGGATTTACGGACCGTGGATAAGGACCGTGAAGGAATTACGGTTCATCTGGACTTTAGCATGATGATAGGATGACAGAGAAAATATTTCGGAATTCCCTTCAGGTCGCCGCAAGGCTGAGTCCAACGAAAATGTGAGGAAACCATTTTTGATGCATTATGAAAATAGTATTCGTACTTTTTGAACTCGGTACACCTTGATGTTTTTCATGATTACCTTCTGTATCCGGATTCATCCGTTTCGGTGACCAAGAACTTGTGGCTATTTTCCAATTATAGTGCGTGAATTTTAAGTTATCCCGTCATTAAGAGTTTCGTCAAGCTACAAGTTTTCCCTATATCTGAAAATCCCCTCTTACTACTGTCGTGGATATTGGACGACAAGATAAATTGTTGAAGGAACTTAAGTTTGATTTTTATTATTTGCTAAACAATTCAATTAGGTATGGCTATTATCCTATTAAGGCTACCCTACGTCTCTTCTAAAATTCTATTGGAAAAACAGTCTTTCAGATAGTTGTAATTCTTCTGAAAAATATGCATATTAGTAGCAATTTTGTAATAGCCAAAACCAGCTAAAGAGGAAAGGTTTCAATATAAAACGGTCGAGTGAAATTTGCCATAGGACCAGAACCGACAGCAATTATTAGATCTCCTTTAGAGGCATTTCTTTTCTTAGGATTATATTGAATGCCAAGTATTTTTATTCTCGTGAAAAAGATACACCAGTTTATTTTTACTCCATCCGATGGTACCACACTCTGTGCTGACAAATAATCAATTTTAATTGTTGAGATAATATAATATCGTATTTAACGAGAAAAATTCTTGTGTTGGATGTGCCGCTCAATGTTTTTAGATGCAATAGATTATTTTGAATTTTTAACCCTCGAAAACTCCGTTAACAGACTTTTGAAAATATTTTGCATACGTGATATACTGGAACACTTAAAAATACATTCATCATACCCCGAGATATACATAAGATGAATTTTCAAGAAGCTACTGCGGTACTTCGTGTCACGAAAAGGCAAATTGCGGACCTGTTATTCAAGCTGAGTACTATTTTAGCGTTACAGAGGGAAAGAAATACCAAGATCTTCAGGGAAGAATGGGTGAAATCGAAAATTGTGGCATATGAAATATCCCCGGCAACCACCTACTACAAGAAAGTGCGGCCAATGGAATGTCAACTAAGCAGGTTTATAAATTACGAATTAGACCGACAGATAAGTATTAATCATTAAAATGGATACAGATTTTTACTGTAACTTTGCTTGAAATAAGTATTTACACAAATATGCGATTATGTTAGCAAAGAGGAAATATATTATTGCAATATTAATTTGGAACAATGTAGTATTGACATTATCTGGTCAATAATTTTGTGAACTTGGGAATCTTTTGCCAGCTAAATTTTCCAATGAGGTTTGAATGTTTTTTGTCGCAGGAAAGGTCGAGAATATGATTAGGAGTTGTTTAGTTTGAACGAAATATAATAATGTTATTCTGGTGACGTTTTTTCTCCAACTTTGTGATTTAGTATAACCATTTTCATCAAAATTCAGTTTCGACCATGCATGAATTTGTGGCAATATAAAGTTGAGTGAAAATTTGGACACTCGGTCATTGACTCAGTGCTTCAACCCAGAGGCTGGTTTGGCAAGGTGAGGTAAAGCTCACCCTAGACAAAGCCACATGAGTACAAAATTCACATATGGGTACACGGTAGCGGGCCCGTGCCGTCCTTTGACCACTGCCACCTCGCACTCCGAGGGTTATTCTATCGCGGTTGCCCAAAGGACTTTGATAAGTTTAAAAATTTTTAATTATGTGAACAAATGAAAAATGTACCGGTTCAATTCACAATTCTACCGACAAATCATACAAAATTAATTCCCTTATAATGTTTAAGTAGCACCTAATATTAATAAAATATCTTCAGGCATTAAAAATTTCCCCCTGCTAATCGCGAATAGAAAATTACCATATTTTTCGAAATTTTTATAAAAAGCATATATTTGACACCATAATTTTGTCAACTGATTGAAAGTAGAATAAGCTGATTATTTTCAAAAATATGGTTTAAATGTGTAACATGTGTCAAGTTGCAGGTTAAGAAAATGTATAATTACCGATATTCAAAATATCGAACTTCGCTGTAAAAAATATCTCTCGGTATTTGACGTGGTGAAACTTGGCCATTATCGTGTGTGGGGATGATGATGTGTCGTTTTTTCACTTGGATATCAATATTCCACCACTTTTTCTTAGCTTTATGTTATTAATTGAATAATATAGTGGATACCGCATGTCCTCTCGTCCTCAAGTCTTTGTATTCAAAATTACATGAGTGTGGAAAATAGATTTAGAATTCATTACTATTAAAGTGCGAAATTGCCACTTCATTGATTTATCATGTGATTTTTTCTGGCTGCAAATTTTTTTGCCATATCGATCCTACATTTCTACGAGTAAATATTAAGAGGAGATCAAGAGGAGATTTACTAATAGCCTAAGGATAAGTAAAAGTGGATGATATAATTTAATCTAAATTCTTCCAGATGTAACGCCTGTGGAAGAATCACAAACATCATAGTCAAGTCGATGAAGGCTGTCAGAAAAATCTCATTTGTTACCTATTTGTGCGCTTAGGAAAATCAAAATTCACCAGTGAAAGCAGACACTTAAGACGGAATAACGCCTTTGGGGCATTTGATTGATGATATATTTCGATGTTCTGCGCTCGTTCATTTTGCCGCGAAAATTGCTGAAAAGGTATCAGGATTTCATAATGTGAGGAATGAACAGAACATTTCGTTTTGCGTTGATATATTAGGAATGAAATGCGCATACTTCAAGAAACATATTTAATAATATCACCGTTTTTGAAATTACAAACCGTAATCGTGATTGCATGGAATCAATCATATTTTCTAATAATCTGGGACGTCTCCCAATAGAAATCTCCCTAAGCATCCATCTCCAAAAGAAAAATTGAACATAGTGAAATTTTTCTGACTGTCAGCCGACCACTTGCATTCCCACACAACATAGAGATTTATACCACTTAACATTGACAAGAAAAAATAGATGCATTCATCTTTAGAATTAAACAACAAAAAAATGGACTTATAGTGGAAATTTAAAAAAAATAAGATATTGGTCACCACCGATAGGAGAACAGGATGAAATGTTGAAACAACAGGACAAGAATACAACACCACAATGAACCCAGCACCCAATATAACGCTATTAAGCAAATCACAATCCCACAGTACATGATTATGGTAACCCCTTCAAAGTCAGCACAAGTCATTTTGGAAGAGATTTAAACAATATGCGTGCTTCGTAGTAAACCCAATAACTCCCCTTGAATCAATATAAACACTGTAATTCAATTCAATAATTTCATATAATCAACTGGGAAAAGATGATACCATTACCAACTCAAAATTCCGTAACATACTAAATCACTGTTCGTTTCATGAAAGGACATAATGCAATCACCAATTTTAAAGATGTTTCTCAACTAGTACTCCATTATCCAAATGGAAAACACTCTGTCCCGTCGCACTTACATAGATGCTACATACGTAGACTTCCATACACTCAAGAACACTCATCGCCCCTCGGGCAAACACTCGGCCAACATGATGGCCTCATCACTCACTTTTTAACATGGCCGTGGCCTCAAATTATATGGGCAAACGGCTAGCGTCGTACTTTCACAATTACTCTCGCTGATTTGCTCATCATATGCACCGGGACACACTTCGGGGGAATTTGCACTGAGGGATGGGAGGGCTTCAGGGGGCATGGTGGTCAAATGAGTCTCCGCTGCCGTCTGCGTTATCTTCGCGCGGTCCGCGCTATCTTCAAAAGGGAGTGGGGACATGGTGGGAGGCAAGGTCGTAACGGGCAAGGTCGCCGCCGACGTGTCAACAATCTCCACGGGGTCTTCCTTGTCTTTATCAGCAACTCGCCGCCTACTTCGCAACGGGTATGGCAAACGCTTAGGTAACGGCTGCTCTGCTCGGAGTGGGCGTGGTCGGTCGGCTTTCCATTCGTCTCCGCGCTCGTCCTCCGAATGATCGGAAACCGCCGACCAAGATGCCTCGCTCTCCAAATAGGAAACGGCATCAATTTTCGAAGAAGGGACAGGGGGAAACTGTCACTATTTCTTTCTTCCTCGTTGTTGCATTTGGAGTGGAAGGAGGGGAGGTGCAAACGATTCTGGAGACGTTGATGCTTCCTCAACTCCTTTCCCACTCGCCATTAGTAATCTCGGACGCCCACGCCTTTTCTCGCCCCTGATTGCGTCTGCGAATTCATGTTCCTTATTTCTCACATCCATATGTGCTTCAACGCGGTCTTTATGCACCACGATAGTCCTAAAACGTAGCTGCAAACACAGATATATACAATAGATTGGCAGTGCCTATGTTTTCCTCACGGTGGCGCTGAAGCCGGCCGGCAGAAGAATTTTGCGCAACTAGCCATCTTGCTTTCACCGACCGTTGCTCATGTGCCATTAACATACGTGTATTTGAGAGGCTACTTTTCCTGCTTTTGGAGCTTTTTAAAAGAAGAATGGTGAACCACTGCGTTATGTGGGGGTGCACATATAAGTATACTACGAGGGGAAATTTTCCTGGGGGCGAAAATGTGTCTCTACACGCGTAAATAATAGATATAAGGAAAGCATGGTTTGCGTTCAGTAATGTCTCCGCTTCCATCTCACAGAGCATGAAAATATTTTCCAAAGCCTTTTTTTTGTACGTATCGCCACGAAATTTATATCACGTGAAGTGCAGGTTATGCTCTACCTTTTTAAATTTATTGTTGGCAAAATTCACATAGTTGTAGAAATAGCATCATGAAACTGTGACACGTTATTTTTGCTGAAATGCAAATTGCTCTCCAAAACAAATTTTAAAGGTGTGTGACGGAAGCGGATATTTACCGGAGTTTCTGAAAGCGATATCATTTCAAATGCAGTAGCTTCATATCTCTAGGATCGGTAATTAACCCCTCAAGCGCGGCGGGCATTTATTTAAATACCATCCCAGCGGCCGGATGGGATTAAGAAGACTTCACCTTATTGGCATACTATCATTCAATAATTTATATCGTTCATAATATACGATCATTATCATTAAAATTTTTTGTAAACTTGCATAATGTAGTGCGCTACTATAAAATAATTTTTCAAGCGTTTGAATAAATATAGGCGTTGAGTTTTTCGACCGAAGTCGTCAATGTGCTGGTTTAAAACGGAATTTCATCGAATCATTTTAAAAATTTCTGAAGGCCTAAAGTCGTTATGAATATTTTATTGGAGAGGGAAAGCATTTCTTCAAAAGATAGAGTAATTTGTTTTAATCTAAAATACAATATCTGGCGGAGAAAAAAAATTATATACAGTAGGTCAGGAAGCGTACTGGGTACGCATGACGGCGTTGAGGGGTTAATAACATGTGCATTCTCTGTCTCGGTGTCTGTGTTTTGATGACGGAATCATCATGATGTTTTCAGTTGTGTTTTCTGTGTTTACCAAGAAAAGACTTTCTCCAGTTTCCATTATGTCATATACTTTCCGCTGTAGCATTATTACATTGTATCGGAATTTTATTTCCGTTGTAGTATTATTATTTATTTAGATATGTAGAGCGTGTATTATGCACCTTTAACTCTATCTGGAAACTTAACGAATTTCTTTCAAAAGCATAAGTTTTGACTTTGTTAATATCTATTGAGTGAAATTCCGAGAAACCGATCGCTTAAATAATGGTTTGCATGTGCTCGCGGTGAAATGACGCGGTCACATTCATTATAATTCAACCTTTCCATGTAGCACTTATCAGGTATTTGATCATTTTGTGGCTTCTATATAGAACATGGTGTCTGTTATAATCACTTATCCCGGTAAGATAGAAATTCTAATTAAAAACGTACCCCCTCATGATGTAAGATTTATATTATAGTCTGCTTCCCCTTCGAATATTATAACAACATGAAACTGATTATTGATGATCATGGATCAAATCGTTGAGTTTTTTAAGCCAATAACTTCTTTTCAAGTTCGCTATTGGGTGATCGTGAGGGGAAATCCAAAACACTGCCTATATAAAATAATGTAAATTATATTTCTGGTGCTTAAGATTAGGAATTCAATCGCATTGACTCTTTACGACCTCAGAAAAGCATTTTACAGCACCAAGCCTTGCTCAGAAAGTTAGATCATAATGGGTTTAAATAGGTTGAATCAAATTTAATTACGTAATATTTTTGGCCCGATTACTTATGGCAGTGAAAGGTTAGGTAGCATTGCTTCTACGTTTTTCGTCTAATTGACAACTCTAACTGAGCAACAACTCTTTGACAACAAAAATACAGTAAGTGGAAGCATTAAACCTTTGGAATTTTCGAATTATTTTGTTTGAATAGTGTGACAATGTCGCTGGTAAATCTAAGGGTGAACAATACCATGTATTCACGATTGTAGGCTACCTTCCTACACTAGCAGACGACGTAGTTAACCATTTTCCCCATCTGCTACGCCCCTTCTACATTTGGGACACAATATTTTTTTTCGAGATAACTCATGCATATGGATTCCAATTCCATAATATTGAGCAGGAACCGAATTAGTATTAATCTTAGCTCAGCTTATATTACCAATTTCATAACTTCGTCACGGTTATGTTCCGCTCAAAGATTGGTTAATTTACCACGTAAGTGCCAAATCGGTCCCTTTCTTTTTAATTGGATACATCTTAAACGAAAATGACAACGTTTTCTATAGTTCATAGCCTTAATCAATGCGCCATTATCTTTCACAATGTAATTTTCCTCCAGTTCCCTACTTACGCAAACGCATAGGTCGGTGAAAGCAACATGGCCGCCAGCAGAAAGGCATGGCTTCACCCCCCCCCCACTCCCATTGCCAATCTATTGTATATATCTGTGGCTGCAAACGTAGATTCGAGTCATTGAGCACCTCAAGGATTTTATAAGGCCCCGAAAACAGTTTGTGGAACTTGCGGATTCTGCCGGGCTTTATACAGGGGTCGTTTAGGTAAACGTATTGGCCCGGCTGGTAGTTCACATCCCTGCTCCTCTTGTTGTATTGCCTTGCCTGTGATTCAAGGGCCCTCTTACTGTTCCCCAAACATTCTTTCCAAATCTGCTTGAGTTGATCACTTAGTTCGTCCACATATGAATCTCTCGTACCAGTCTCTACGGTGTCTAAGCAATGGAAGGGCGTCTTCATTTCGCGACCGAAAATCGCCTTGAACGGAGTCACTCGCGTGCTACTATGATAGGATGAATTATATCCGGCCACCGAAAATGCTAACCACACATCCCAGCTATTGTCTCTTCCATTAACATAGTGGCTTAGCATTTGCGAGCAGTGGCGGCTCGTGAGTCAAATGCTAGGGGGGGCGCACTCCACCGGGGGTCATAATTTTTTGATATTTCGTGTATTCTATTAAGTTTTTACGGCAATCTAGGAATTAAATTTTGTGATGCCATATGTTCCGTTTTTTTCAACAACAATACCTAGTTTTCGTAATGAAGCTTGATTAATAAATACTAAATGCAGTAGACTCTCGGTCACACGGTTCGGCTTAGTCCGGACTCTCGATTATTCTGATCAATTATCTTGAAGAATAAAAATATATTTGCTGCGATATTTTGCATATTCAAACGAAAATACGTAACTTTAGGTTTTAGCGCCTACATTCTTCGTGCGGATATGCCCGCAATACACTTCCGTTGTTCGTTTTGCAATCATAATGCGTTATTTGTCAAATCTATACAACATTTGCAATGATTTAGGTAGCAATGACACTTGTAATACCTGAGGAGGGAGGGGAGTGTCACTGACTTCCACTAGGCAACAAACACTACTAGAATGCGCGCGCTTTGCTATTGCAGATGTAAATTTTGATGGCGGTGTTCGCGTTACTTATTGAATACAGTATGATTTAAAATCAATAATTAAACATTTCTCACACATTTTTAACAAAATCTGAAATACTCACATGCCTTTAGTTATATTGCAGAAGTCCATCCTTCTTTCCTTTAGTCCAGCAAAGTGATAAATTACACGTTCGTTGAAATCAGCGCCGGTCAAAAATTTCTCTCCGATTGAACACATGGCAAGGGCACTAGTCTATAAATAAACAAGGGACGACACAAAATAGTCCGACGAAAAATACGACCAAAAAGAACAAAGTCCCTGGACACAGAATTGGGACAATTTTTCCCTATCTTTCTCTGAAACAAACGAGCACTGATGATTAATTCAAAATTGTCTTCTTGAATGTACCCACAGCACTAAGAAACTTCTTAATCGGCAATTACGCACAGTTAACTCCTCCAAAATGATGTTTGAGCTCATTTCACTCCTTTCTTTCCGAGAGTCTTGCCGTTACTATAAGGACGACTCAAGGGAGATAGAAGTCGTGGTCCACTAATGCTGATTCAGCCGAGGGACGAATTTAAGGTCAGCAAAGGCATTTAAGCAAACAAAGGAGACGTCACGGACCATCTCCTTGAGTCTAAGATTCATATGTGGTAAACACACGAGACGCCAACGGGTCGCATTTGGAATAATCATGTCTTCGAAATCATTGCCATGATATAATAATATATAAATTCTAGATCGTAAAAGAAGACGACTCTGAGCCACAGATAGGAGCTGTAAGGATCTCCGCACTGATATGAACTCTTCGAAGCCACTTAAATCAGACCCAAGTGGACATTTTCCGTCAGACAGCTACCGCTCTGCCGCTGAGGAATTAGGTGAACATAACCTAATAGAACAAGGTCGGCTAGAAAAATGATGAACCTACACACAAAAGGTGCATTGTACGCGGAACTTCTTGACATTCATTGAATGACTCCATTCAAAGTCAAGTTTTACGGGTTAATCATGTTTAATCCTTCACCCTATCACGCACGCACCTATTTCTTAAATTATAAATCAGTGGGGAATGTTAACTGATTTTTCCTAATACTGCAGGTATTTTGGTAAATTTATCTGAAAAATAGGCACCGTATTTCTAATCATCGGGAAGATATTAATACATCGTTAAGGCCTAAATATTATAATATTAGTTTCCCCAAGGTTCTTGAAATTCGTAATCATAACAGAACTGCGGCAAATACTCGAGAATAGCTTTCCTTCGTCAATACGGCCTTTAACTGGTTGGATTTTATGTGTTCCGGAATTCAAACACCAAAAAAGGCAAGCATAATGGAATAATTTATTTACTGTAGCAATACCTACCAGTAATTTAAAATTAAAATCGTATAACTACACCCAGAACAGTGACCATTATGATTCCGTAGGTCCCTATTCTGTGGCAGCACCAAGTAGATGCCAGATTATACGCCCGCCGGCCTGCGCAGCGATGTCAACTCACTCGTCGCTCTCCGCAATCTCGGACGACGTCCCAAGACTTCCGTAAGACACAATGTTAGACGCGTCATAGTACCAGCTGCCCCCACCACTACCACTCTCCATATAACTGCATGGGGATGGATTGGGACGTTCTGGCCAGCGCCCCACGGCTACAAATACGAACTTCTAGCGCTATTTCTTTTCGTGTTTTTCCAACACTTTCGATGTATGGGACTGAAAAAACACTTTGATTAATCAGATGTATAATTATAAATTAATGGATATTTATTTTTTTTACTTTTTCAAATATTTGGGAGGGGCGGCGTCCGAGAGTCCTTATGGGCAAACCGCCACTGTTTGCGAGATGGTTCGATGCACTCTCTCACACCTTCCATTACAGCTGGGGTGAAAGGGTGATGTACGTAATTTAGATATCCCTAGAAATTTACACAAATTCTGGAATAAAGCCGACTCAAAGTTGGGGCCCTGATCCGACAGCATATAATCAGGAATACCGAATTTCAAAATCCACCGCCTAAGTAGAGCGTCGGCCACTACTTCCGCTGTCTGTGATGGAATGGCCACCATCTCTAAATACCGTGAAAAATGATCGAGAATGGTAAGTATAAACCGGTTGCCGTTCGAGGTGCGCGGCAGGGGCCCAACAATATCTATGCTGATGAAGGAAAATGGGGAGGTACTTACTGGAAGTTTCTTCAAGGGTGCCCTCGTCTTGCCGTAAGGGCTGCGTTGATTACAAGGAACACAGCTAGCAATCATCTCTCTCACATCTTTATCAAGGGAGGGCCACCAGTACATCTGTCGTATTCGTCTAATAGTCGGCTTTACTCCTAGGTGTCCTGACAGAGCGTGGTCGTGATGTTGGCGGAACACAGTTTCCCGTCGGCTCACAGGAACCACCACCTTTAATCCCTCACTTGTCGATCGGAACAGCAGTCCATTTTTCTCCTCAAAACTCTCGCACGACTTCCACTCCTGGCATACCATATCCTCGGCTTGGTACTTCTTCCAATCTTCGTCATCCATTACCTCCACCACTCGTATCTTTCGGCTTAACCCGTCGGCGTTAAGGTGGAGTTTTCCTGGCTTGAGAATAACGGAATAGTTATATTCGCCGAGCTTTAACGTCCATCGCATCAATCTGCTAGAGGGGTCCTTCATACTGAAAAGCAATTCAATGCTGCGTGATCTGTCATAATTTTAAAAATGTTCCCAAATAAGTAAGGCCTCCAATGCTGAACACTCCAAATTATCGCCAGCAATTCTTTTTCCGCCGTGGAATAATTGATTTCCGCGACATTTAGTTGCCGAGATGCATAGGCTATTGGATGCTCCTCTCCCGCGACCTCTTGTGATAAGACGGCCCCAGGGGCAAAATTACTTGCGTCCGATGAGAGGATAAAGGGTTTGTTAAAATCAGGGTATACAAGTACAGGGCTACAAGTCCGTGCATCCTTTAAAACCCCCATTGCGTGTTGACAATCCGGTCCCCAGATAAACGCTGTCCCCTTCTTCAAAAGCCTTGTAAGGGGCCTGGCCAGCTCGGCGCGCCGAGGCGTATCGATCGACAAAGCGCCGGTAATAGTTGGCTAGCCCGAGAAAAGATTGCAACTCTTTCACATTCGTCGGGGTTGGGAAGTTTTTTACAGCATCAATCTTTCCCGGGTCAGGCCACACACCCTCTTTCGAAATTATATGGCCGATGTAAGAGACAGAAAGAGCAAACTCAACTTCCATTCCCACCCTTTTTACGCCCCCAACCCATCACCTACACTCTCTCTCATATTCCTTCCCAAGTTTCTTTCTCTGCGAAGAGTCGGGTCGCTTTACTCCCTCGTATCCTGTGGCGGTTCCATCCTCCCGTGGGAAACTGCAGAGCTTGGTGAAAGAATAAGACGATGGCTGAGGATGGAGAAGGAGGTGGAGGGGAGGTCAGCGGAGAGGGCCGTTGGGAGGCGGTCGTCGGGTAGCCGGACGTGTGGCGGCGAAGAATGTACACGAGTCGAATAAAATCATCTCTCCGTAGTCTATGAGTTTCCTTCCAAAAATCCCTGCCAATTGATCGGCGACACTCCTTAGAGCATCGGGCGTCTTACACCGAGGTAATTTACCTGTTCTAAGGCAAAGTGGCATTTTTCAAATTTTAATGAAAGTTTTGATTCCCTCAATTTTTCGAAAACTCGTCTCAATCTCTCGGTGTGTTCTGTAATTCCGCTACTGAATACAATAACATAATCTAAAAAATAAATAAACACTGTAAGGGTTTTAATCCGCGGAGCACTCCGTCCATCATTCGCTGAAAGGTAGCTGGGGCATTTCGCAATCCAAATGGCATTCTAGTGTATTCGTAGTGCCCACTCTCGACTACGAAACCAGTTTTAGGCTGTAATTCAGGGTGCATTGGTATTTGATGATACCCCTGTCATGTCTAAGGCCGTGAAATATTTAAACCCCCCCCCCAAATAATCAAGAGTATCGACGATATTTGGAATCGGATAGACATCGGGTGTGGTGATGGAGTTCAATTGCCGAAAATCCACACAAAATCTAAAATCCGGCTTCCCATCTGTGGATTTCTTTGGCACGATAACGACTGGTGATGCCCATGGGCTTTCACTAGGTGTAATTATCCCAGCCTCAAGTTGCTCTTGCCAAATTTCTCTACCAATGGCTTCTGATGGTACGGAGTGCGGTATGGGCGACGATGTATGGGCTTTGCCTCATTAGTAGGTATGTGGAGGTACGCGATATCTGTCGCAGGTAGATTTTCCATAGGACTAAAAAGGTCACAAAATTCCTCCAGGACAGGCCTCAACACATTCACCTCATCAGGCCATAGGTGACTCAGCTTATGAGCAAAATTTAATTTATTGGTGACATTTTCTGTCGTCCCTATTTGGCCAAATCTTGCCACATCACTTTCGCCCGCCAACCCTGTAACTAGCTCGTCTACCGTAGCCAATAACGTCCCCTTTGCAAAATTTACTTCCTCTGTCCCAAAATTCGCCACTTGAAGGATAACAGAGTTATCTTCACCTACGCTATACCCAAACTACAAGCCACGGCACACCCCTCAACATCCGGAAGTATGGGCTCCACAATCACTTCGCGACCCTGAATGGGGGTTTCACTTACAATTGTTGTTCTAATTATTTTTTCGCTACACGGCGGCACAGATATGGCATTTACTAACCTCAACTCTACATTTTAAATAGTTTTTTCGTGTCTCTTAGGACTACCCTCCTTCTTATTAGGACTGATCTCCTCCTTCAGGTCCTGTTTCTTCTCTACTATTTCCCCTGTTAATGGCCAACTATTTTTGCCGACACAAAGTTTACCCCCACTCACATCAATTGATGCCCCATATTTCTTAAGAAAATCCAAACCTAAAATCCCGTCGAATTCTGCAACTCGCTCAACCACTTGCATATTTACATCACACTTCACTGCCCCCACACAAGAGGTCACTTCTTTCTCCCCGTAATTCCACATTCTTCCCCCAGCAATACCCAAAATTCTGACCGTAGGTGCTCTGATTTTGTCTGTTCCACATACAGCGCGCCTGATTAGGGAAATCTGAGCCCCCGTGTCTATTAGCATTTCACATTTTCTTCCTAAAATGTTAACTACTGCCACCAAATCGCATGAATCCCCCCTACTGCCCACACGAGGTAGGATTACACTTACCAGGGGCCGGATTCGGCGGCTCTTCCGGCCCCAGCGCCGTTTAAATCTCCCGCCTGTTGGACCCCGCTGTGGCTCCTACAATCACGGGCCAGATGATCTCCCCTTCCACAGATAAATCAGCGCCTTCCTCTGCTGCACTGCTTGGAAAGTGACCGGACTGCCCGTAGTTGAAGCAGACGCGCTGGCTAGGGGCATGGAATACTCGGTGGGCGGTTTTTCCATCCCTTGGTCCCTCCGCCGGCCTCCTGTCAGTCTCCTGGATCCGGATGGCGTTACCGATGGCAGCATCGAAGGTCTCAGGGGCAGTCAGTCGACACTGATGGCCAACCTCCCCAGTTAGCCCACGTAGGAACGTGTCGAGCGCCCGCTGATCCGCCTCGACACGTCGCTCCGCCACTCGTTCTGCTGGGCCCTCAGTGGAGTTGGTTCGCGCATTTATTGCCCGCACTCGGTCAGCGAATGCCTCAATGCCTTCGCCCGGTGACATGCGGAGGTTCGACAACATCTCCCGGAAAAACCGCGCGCTCTTTTTGGAGCGATACCGCGCCGTAACGAGAGCCTTAAAAACTTCGTACGAGTCCTCCTCGCGGCATTCGTCTTTGCTACGAATGAAAATATTAGCGTCCCTGAGCATACGCAGCTTAGCGACTCGCAATCTATCGGCATCGGACCATCCACCGAGATCTGCGATTCCCTCCAACTTTGAAAAGAAGGCGTCGACATCCTCCTCGACTTTTCCCGAAAACTCGCCAACCGCCGTGAAATATGCGAGCTGTGGTCGAGATTCTATCGCGGTTGCCGCGCTGCTATCCTTCAGCCTCTTATTTTCCGTTTCGACCTTGCGGAGTCGTTCGCACAGTTCGTCCATGGCCTGCTCGAGCTTCACCTCTCGTCCGCCTAAACTAATTCGAGAAGACATGGTCTTACCTTCTGATATGTATCCTCCTCTGACAAAAATCCGACACTTCCGACGCCAATGTAAGATTTACGGCCGCTACTGGTCCGTCAGAGGAAGTACAGGGAACAGAATTGGAAGATTTTGAGAGGTTAAGACCATTCTTTTATTGATCCCCAAGTAGATGTTGCTCTGTATACATCCCGCGATCGACTCCCAACCAACAACCAACGTCGTGTCTTCTCCCCACCGGCGTCTCGGCCAGCTTGCAGTTCCCACCGTTCTTCTCACCGGATGTAGGGAGGGGTGGGAGGCATTCTGTATCTGCTTGCTCTACTGCTAACCATGATGGGAATGCAAGTCAGCGTGGCACTCACAGGCCAATATTAAAATAATGATTCTCATCAGAACTTTGAAAATTATGTTGGAAGTATAAGTAGCAGCTGCTATTAGTAAACAGCTTGTTTATTTTTTCGTAGTCGTCGCTATCTTCAGTGAAAATAAATTTATATTTTTCAGAACGTATTATAACGTGTCTGATCAAAATCCGATTATAATTGCGTTTTCCATTTCCAAATAATTAGTATGGGAAGTGAATGTTTCGAGTGTGGCAGTGCAAAATAGTAGGATATTTTTTAAACTTGTCATCCTGTTGAACTCAACCTTTACATATTTTTTATGTAATTTTTCTGACCGTTTCATAATGTGCATGATCAAAATCTGACAATAATTACGGTTTCTATGCCAGCATGATGAAATTTAGAAGTGATTGTTCCTAGTGTGGCTGGGGAAAGTTGTAGACTTTCCCCAGCTTTTTTTCCCAGAAAGTTTTATAGACTTGTCATTCAGTCGAACTGAAACTTTACATTATTTTTTATATTATTTTTTTTCCAAATGGTTTTAAACCTGTCTGATCAAAATCCGATCATTATTACTCATTATTCGCCAAAATGCTGAATTTGAGAAGTGATGTTGTTGTGAGTATGGCAATGACAAATCTTAGGATATTTTTTAAACTTGTCATTCTGTTGTGGCGGCTTAAGGAGAGACGCATTTCGTCAGTCAACTGTTCATCCTTACGACAGCCGCCAACAGAGTCCGCCTCCGTGGAGCACGGCAAGACAAGGTCGGTAAAAGCCTTTTAGCGACCTTGCGGCAGGACAGTCTCACAACATGCTCACAACCATAGATACTCTATGCTCACAGCCCTCACAACCGCTACCGTCCAGAACGTACGACGCCATTCGCCGCCGTACAGTATAGCGAGTCCGACATCTTGTCTACACCACTCCGCCTCACGGCTGTAACAAGTCGTTCGAAAATAAAGTGTTTGTTTATTGTTTACGCCTGCGTGTTACTGAAGTGTTGATATTCCCTTCAGTATTGGTGACCCCGACGTGATCCAGTGAAAACATTTATATTCGTGTTTGGAAACGTGCACGCCATTTGCGCTGGCTCCCGAAATGGCAGAACAAGTGAATCGTGTAGCTATGCGCATTCCACCCTTTTGGCCCGAGCGCCCGGCCTTGTGGTTTTCGCAGCTCGAGGTGTAATTTTCACTCTCAGGCGTCACGAACGAGACCACAAAGTTCTCGCACGTGGTCGCACAACTCGACCAGCGCCACGCAGTAGAAGTCGAGGACATCATACTCAACCCGCCGGAGGGTGAACCATACAAAAGAATCAAGGGAGAATTAATTCAGCGGCTGTCTGTATCGCAGGATCAGAAGATCCGCCAGTTACTCGAGCAGGAAGAGTTGGGCGACCGGAAGCCCTCCCACCTCCTGCGCTCAATGCGCTCGCTGGCCGGAGCCTCCATGCCGGACGACATCCTGCGGTCGCTGTGGCTTAATCGTTTACCATCACTTGTCCAGTCGATCCTAGCGGTTAAAGACGGCGCCGAATTGAACAACCTAGCCAAACTTGCAGATAAAGTTCAGGAGGTGACTCCGCGGCCGCATGTTGCCGCTGTTTCCCACCACCCCGAGATGGACGCACTTCGGAAACAGATCGAGGAGCTAACGTGTCAGGTAGCCACGCTTAGCGCCGCCCGCTCACATTTCCGTGGCCGCAGCCGCTCAAGGAGTCGACGTTGGCGTTCTCGAAGCCCCTCGGCCCATGATAACCCCAATTGGTGTTGGTATCACAGCACTTTTGGAGCCGAGGCATCGAAGTGCAGGCAACCGTGTTCTTTTGTAGCGGGAAACACGCAGGGCAGTGTTTAACGGCGGCTGATGATCACTGACCCAACGCCCGCCGCCTTTACGTTACCGAATCCGTGTCGAAAGTGCGATTTTTGATTGACACGGGATCGGATCTGTGCGTGTACCCCCGCTCTCAAGTGAAAGGGCGCCGCGCGCTCGACGCGTATCAACTTTGTGCCGCGAACGGGAATTTCTGAATGGTTCTGGATGGTTGATTTCCGGTGGATCTGGACTTTGGTTTCCACCGCATGTTCCGCTGGCGATTTGTAGTGGCCGCCGTTGATCAGCCGATCATCGCTGTAGATTTTCTCTCTTACTATAACTTGCTCGTTGACGTCCGCCTAAAATGTTTAATCAACCCGGCGACGTCCCGCGTCGCCCACGGCCCTGAAGCCAAGTGCTCCGCCCCCCAAGTGAAGACTGAGCTCGAATCCCCCTTTCACTCGCTCTTAGCCGAATTTCCAGACATTACCCGCCCCGCCGGCATTCCGAGAGAGCCTCGACACTCCACCACGCACCATATCAAGACGAAGCCTGGTCCTCCCGTCGCTTGCAAGCCACGACGCCTTGCACCCGATAAGCTTGCCATTGCGACAGGCACGCCGACTTACAAAAAATATTGGGGGGGCCCAAACCGGGGATCTTTTCCCGGGAAATTTTATAAGTAGTGAATTGTAAGTCTTTTATGCATTTTATAAGAGCCATATGATCAAAGTTAGAACCCTGATCACTCTAATCTCGATATCTGGACACTCCAGGGAAAATTGACAAGCCTGACACTTTTTTCCTCACACCCATAACGAATTATTGGGGGGGCTCGGGCCCCCTCAAGCCCCACGGAGTCGGCGCCACTGCATTGCGAAACGGGAGTTTGACGAGATGCAGCGGAGTGGCTCGGCCCGAAGATCGGATAGCTGTTGGGCGTCGGCGCTCCATTCAGTACCGAAAAAGAACGGCGAGTGGCGACCCTGCGGCGATTACCGGGCCCTTAATGCCCGCACAATTCCTGATCGGTACCCCGTACCGCACATCGCCGACTTCGCCCACAATCTAGCGGGTAAGACAATTTTTTCTCGCATTGATCTGGTTCGGGCGTACAACCAAATACCCCTTAATGACAAGGATATTCCTAAAACAGCTATAGTAACCCCTTTCGGGCTATTTGAATTCCCCTATATGACGTTTGGATTAAGAAACGCCGCCCAGACGTTTCAACGCTTTATGGACGAAGTGCTACGTGGACTAGAGTTTTGTTTCGTCTATTTAGACGATATTTTGGTCGCATCGATGGACGCTAACGGGCGCCATCTTCGGATGTTTGTTCGTCTGCAACAACACGGTTTTCTTGTTAATCCTCTCAAGTGTGTGTTCGGCGTGCCCGAAGTGACCTTTTTGGGGTACTCCGTCAGTGCTTCCGGCACTAGGCCAACAGCGGAAAAGACGGATGCTGTTATCCGCTTTCCCGCCCCGAAAACAGTGAAAAGTCTCAGGCAGTTCTTGGGCATGCTAAATTTTTATAGACGGTTTATTCCGCACGCCGCAGTCGTCCAGCAGCCCTTGAACGAAGTGCTTAAGGGGGGTGTCAAAGGGAGTGAGAAGATTCAGTGGACGAAAGACTTACAGTGCGCCTTCGAGCAGTGCAAATAGACGCTCGCGAAAGCGGCCTTACTAGCCCACCCCAACCTCTCCCTTCCATTAGCTCTATTTTCCGATGCCTCTGACACATCCATGGGGGGTGCGTTGCAGCAGCGAACGAGCGACGGATGGCAGCCACTTGCGTTCTTTTCCCGCAAGTTTACTCCCGCTCAGCGAAAGTACAGCCCGTACGATCGCGAGCTGCTGGCCATCTACGAGGGAATTAAATATTTCCGCCATATGTTGGAGGGGCGTACTTTTACTATCTTCACAGACTATAAGCCGCTGATTTACGCCTTCGATCAGAAGCCAGAGAAGTGCTCACCCCGCCAGTTCCGACACCTCAATTTTATTTCACAGTTCTCCACAGACATTCAGCACCTGGCGGGCAAGGACAACATGGTGGCGGATGCCTTATCGAGGGTCGATGCCGTATCCTCCGCCATAGACTACCAGATACTAGCCAAAATGCAGCAACGAGACAAGGAGCTATCGACTCTCCTCCATTCCCATTCTTCCTTGTCGTTACAGCTTTTGCCCATTCCAGGTAGCGATCTCCAACTGTACTGCGACACTTCCGGGACGATGCCACGCCCGTTTGTCACTACACCCCTCCGAAAGCAAGCATTTGACTCTGTGCATAACCTGGGCCATCCTGGTGTGAAGAAGACGGTCAAGCTGATGACAGCCAAGTTCGTGAGGCCATCCATAAGAAAACACTGTCGATCGTGGTCCCAGAAATGTATCCCATGCCAACGATCGAAGGTAACCAGGCACGTCTCTGCCCCCATTGGTACGTTCCAATGCCCCTCATCCAGATTCGAACACGTCCACCTCGATATCGTCGGTCCACTGCCACCATCAAGGGGATTCTGCTACTGCCTCACTTGTGTGGACAGATTCACGCGCTGGCCTGAGGCCTTTCCTATCCCAGACATCTCTGCAGAGACCGTCGCAAGGACTAACTCAACCTTCACATAACATTTTGTGTCATTTTTCTGAACGTTTTAAAATGTATATGATCTAAATCCGGCTAGAATTATGGTTTTAACGCCCAAATGTTTATTTTGAAAAACCTTTATTGTTATGAGTGTGGCCGGGAAAAATCGTAGGATTTTATTAAAAGTTGTCATTCTGTCCAACTTAAACATCACTTATTTTTTTGTCATTTTTGTGAAAGTTATAAAACGTGTCTGATCAAAATCCGATCAGAATTACACTTTGTACGCCAAAATGTTTAATTTGAGAAATGATTGTTGGGAGTGTGCAGTAGAAAATCGTAGGTTATTTTTAAATCCTGTCATTATGTCGAACTCAAACTCCTCATACTTATTTATGTTATTATTTTGAACTTTATAAAAAAATTTTGATTAAAATCCGATCAGAATTGTACGCTTTTCACGACCAGATGATGAATTACAAAAGTGATTGTTGGGACTGTCGCAGTGAAAAACCGTAGGATATTTTTTAAACTTGTCATTCTATCGTATTCAACCTTTACATAATTATTTGAACTTTTTAAAACGTGTCTGATGAAAATCTGTGCAGAGCTACGGTTTCCATGCCAACCAACATGTTGAATTTGACAAGTAATATTGTCGGGAGTAGGAAGGTGGATCCAGGATTTCTTTCTGGGGGGCACAAGCAAAGCCGGATCGAGGATTTTGTCCTATGGGGCACAAGGATATCTCGTAATGCAAAACGAACTCTATGATAATGAAGCCGTATTAAAAATCTTGCATAATTTTTAAGGGTCTGGGGGGGTCTTTAGTTCACCTATGACAGTGGGAGTGCTGCATTTGGGTAGCACTTCTTCAGCTCAGTAATCAGATCGTCGAACATGTTCATCAATTGAGAATTGTGCTTAGTGACGGATGTGAGGTCGTCTTTAGAAAACGCAAAGTATATATGTATAGTGAACTCACTGATGTCCGTTAGAGATTCTGTAATGGGAACGTCCATTAATTGCAAGAGTTGACTATGGCGACTTTTTGGACCCCTTCCTCGCCACATAGATCGTGAGATTTGGCTTGAACCCATCCAAAATCCGTTTTCAGGAATGCTAAAATTTTTGGGGGGTGCCCATCCCCAGGGAAGGGGGCCCTCAATCAACCCAGACCGCCCATGTATTCCATGATATTTCTTTAAATGTTTCCTAAAATCTCTACTTTAAATACTGTGTTATCGTAAAAGCATCTCCATTACATCAAAGAAGATTCTCCATTTTAATGATTTAAAATTGCTGAAACATTAGAAGTCATGGCATTTACCTAACATGTTATATTTAAAATAAGTACATTACTAGACTGTGTAGCTGATATTTTTATGTTATTTACTGTTATGTTTTCACCCGCGGTAGGTATGTACATTAAAACAAACACGCGCAGATGTCTCGGGGTTTTCACTATTTATTCCACCACACGATCACATACATCCGGCCCATGTGGCCACACAGAGCTTTCCCCTCACTCCCACCAGGGGATACCACATCACTCAATAGACAATAGACTGTTGAAATACAAATACACCACATCTCCTCCCCCACTAGATTCCAAAACCTCTCCTGCATCACAAGTCAAGCCGCTGAGGTGCCTTGGATGGTCTGTTTGAACGACAAAGTTCTGCACGCATATTCTGGAACCCTCTAACGATTCGTACTTTCTACTAATGGACACGTTAACTGCGCTTAAAGGCACTCACTTCACAGGCATATTCCAAAACTCACTAACGTGAGGAAAGCCGTTACCGATACCGTTATTGGCGCTTTAAGCGAAAAATTCCATTCTGGAACTGGCATTAGCAAATAGTCTTAAAGCAGGGAAATTTAAGGGGCTAGTTATCATATAGCGCATATCTTCCTCGACTCAAGTGCAAGATCGTAAGCGTTATTGGAGCTAATTATCACCAAAAAACAGATTACAGGTACGTGGAACTTTAGAATATACTCTGTATATATACTGTGACTTGCATGTTATCTCTTAAGGCCTATAAACCAATGGGGAACATGCACGCTTTTTAAAAGTACTAGAATAAGAAGATTCCTACCTCAAATGTGCTCGCCGAAATTTTCGCGGATGAATTATGTTTTTAGCTGAGTTTTGAGTCTATAAAAAATAATCTTCATCGACTGCTCGAAAACACGTGACGGAGCGTGGGCGCGTTATATCACGGCACGGTATCCACTGATGACAGACTGAGGAAGAGGATAGAAAAACTGTTAATGTAGGGGCTCAAACGAAAATTTGGCGAATATAATTGCTGTTTTAAGGAGGAACCATCATTTCAAACATGCCCGAAAACCTCCCCTTATTTTGACATATGTTGTTGCTCATTATTTTTTCTATCGAATAGTGAAAAAATATTACTATGTCACCGGCCATTTAAGAAAGATTTATGGTTTTGAAAATGACGGATTTCCACCTTGAAATACATTGTCTTTATGGGAGAATGATGACCTTCCCTTGTAAAACATTTTTTATCTCAAATTTGGCCCGAAATTTATCGTTGAAAAATTAGCACAGCATAGAATAGACATCGATGCTTAATATATGTATTTTTTTTGAAGGGGTTACCGATATGTTAGCGCCAGTATTTAAGTTTAAAGAACATACTTCCGGTTTTCTGCAGAACGAGCAGCCATTATGCGGCGGAGGTAGTGGCAACGTTGCAAATATACGGAGGTTAAATATGAAGAGCGATATTGCACCTGTCGACCGCTGCATAATTCCAGTGAATTGCATTTTTCGGAGTCATTTTTATACGTATTCATTACACGAATATTCAGTTCATCTCGAAACGTGCTATACACCGAAGTATGAAATTTATCAGTGCTGGTTGTTAAAGTAATTCCTATATGCGACTACATTTTATTAAACATGCGAATAATCATGACCGGAATTCAATACATCCCTTGAAATTGCCGGCGTATCGCTTCAAAAGCGAAAATGATAGAATATAATGAGACTTGCGATAGTTTATCTGTTCTTCTGAATACTACTTCAAATTTTTTTACGTTTATTTCGAAAAAATATGCATCGTTTTCAACTTGTAGAAAATACTTATTTAAATAGAAGTTCTAAGCGTAAAGTAGAAAATCTAGCGCATTATGTATTTAATCATCAGTTGAATTGATATTAAATGTCTAGAATAAGGTGTACAGGTAAATGAATATACCACGAGACAAGCATATTGCCGTTGGGTACCGACTATGTAGTATTTGGAAATACAACTTCGCGAACGTACTAATTAATCGAATACTCACCCATGTAATTCTTCGAAAGTATAAAATAAAATAGACAAGAGTACTTCCTTTTTCACTGACCAAACAATTTACTTTGATACGTTTTCCAAATGTCCAATTAGCATAATTTGAAAAAGCAACAGTAAATACATTTACCTATTCATGAAGTCATTGCAGGAGGATAAAAATTAGGATGCATTCCTGAACAATCGATGCCAGCTGACATAAGTGAGTCCGTAGAAGTTGCAATGCCAGCCTTCCAAATTTACTGAAACTTCGGCACTAGGAACAAGTATTATTTAATTATCCTGATACTAATGATTCGAATTACATTTGGGTTATAACTGACACATTAGTTTCTAATTTTCACTAATCAACTCCTTATTAATAGTATGGATGAGGCTATTGAATGTAAAATCTACAAAGAAATAAACATTAAAGAGCTTTGAGTCAGTCATTCGACAAGGACTTTAATCTTCATAAATCAAGACATAAACATTGATTATTTAAACAATGATGGACACTTTATGTTGGGAAATATTGCAAAAATTTCTTAAGAAATTAAAAATGCACGTAAACGATTCGGTATCCTTCAACAGTTGCACTCGTTGAAATCGCTTCGATGGAATTGATGGATTCACTTTCGGCCACATTTCGTTTCCTCAAATAATCCAAGCTCTTACCTTTACCTTCAGACACAAATTTGCCTTTAAATCGGCATAAAGACGCCATCACTTCAGCCCAAAGGTATATTTAATAACTTAAGGCTAAGTAAAAGGGATAATAAAACGAGTAATATTGTCACAATGCAACGTAACTCTACGAGGTAACGTAAACAAACAAAGGTGCTCAATCGCTGTGAAACTACGATATGTTGGCAGCGTTGTCAAGTTGGTGGTCAGCAATTATAAATAAACCATTTTTCCAAATTAGGTTGAAATTAACAGAGCAAAAGGTCTCATTAGTTAAGTTCATTTTAAACATCACAAATGATGTAGTTATAAAGCTTTACTGTATTTCCAGAGAAAGTATTTAAATTCTTCCGATACCTAAGAGTCAATATAACAGCCATTCTTCATATCACTAGGTTATTCCATTTTAAGTAAAATTCATGCATTGTACAGCTATTTTGATTGATTTAGCATTACTTTTAATTTTTATGAATGACTAATTTAGCGATTTTAACTCGTTGTTATCGAGTTTATCTAACTAATGAAAGCAGTATTTCGAAGCGCAGGTTCCTCCTTAACGTCAAACTTTGGATTGTGAATATATTGGGTTGCCAAGGCATTGTTGAAATAAATAAAGGAGATTGTTTTGGGAGATTTGGAAAGATTACATTGATATAATTTGATTGCAGATTGTGATCTACGTTACACACCTACATCATTTGCTGAAT
Source organism: Ischnura elegans (assembly GCF_921293095.1). Classification (NCBI taxonomy): domain Eukaryota; kingdom Metazoa; phylum Arthropoda; class Insecta; order Odonata; family Coenagrionidae; genus Ischnura; species Ischnura elegans. Next base: position 144,915,061 of record NC_060247.1, read on the forward strand.
GCAGTAAGTGTATTACAGCATGGATATTCAATAGAAAAACGTGTGAAAACCTTATAAATCGTGTATATCAAGTTTCCTACATAACCATATAAAGTGCCCCGTCGTCTAGTACTTATATTTACTCGCTGAAGAATTGCTTGTGTTCCAAATAACAAAAACAAGAGGAATAAATGATTGATGATCCACAGAATGGAGTTAAATACATTATCTATATTGTCAATGGGATATTCTCAACGTAAGTACACTTTAAAATAAGAGTTACCGTAGGGTTTATCGAGTCGCCAGTTTTTCTCGGATGACCACCAAATTTTAAATGAATCACTTATTTCACTTTGTAAACAACCCTATAAATATACCTATTATTCTGTCTATTATAGGATCAAATTATACGGAAAGTGGCTGATTACGAGAACAAATGCTGATTATGATTAAACCACGAGGAAAAATAAGGAATGTAACGGGTGGCCGACCTCTCGTCGCAAGGAGCCCCTAACAAGGAACATTCACGAAGTGTCTTTCGCCGATATCGTTCAAATTTGGCAGGGTAGTAGTGTTCCATAATAAAAGCACATTTTCAAAATTTCTCGTGCCCTTAAGCCTTGTGACATAATAAACAGGATATAATAAAGGCAGTTGAGTTTTAGACCTGAAAGCGAGTGTGTCGTGATTTCTCTCCATCCTTCCCCTGTGAATCGGCGCACGCTACAGGAATACACGAGAAATATGAGGCTTTTGGCAAGGTAAATTCAACATTTATTACTGCGATGCCCATAGCGTTTGCTGCATGTCAAAGCAGAACCCCAGCAGCAGAGAAGGTTGTCTCAACGTTGTAGCAACGTTACAATGAGGAAACATACAAGTTGTCACAACGTTTCTTAAAATTGTCACAACGTTGTGTCAACGTTGTCTCAGCGTTAAAGTTCCCAGGAAACAACGTTGTGACAACATTGTCTCAACGTTGTCACAACGTTCTGACAATATTGTCTTACCGTTGTCACAACGTTCTGACAATATTGTCTTACCGTTGTCACAACGTTCTGACAATATTGTCTTACCGTTGTCACAACGTTCTGACAATATTGTCTTACCGTTGTCACAACGTTGTTTCCTGGGAACTTCAACGTTGAGGCAACGTTGACACAACATTGTGACAATTTTAAGAAACGTTGTGACAACTTGTATGTTTCCTCAATGTAACGTTGCTACAACGTTGAGACAACCTTCTCTGCTGCTGGGGTAGTTAATTTGTCCAACAAGTTGCTTACATGTTGAGGGCTATAGCCACGATAAAACCTATGTTTCCAATTTTGGAATGCTGAATGAGAATTGACCCAGACATGGTCCAAAATCAGAAGAAAAAACAATGGTAATATTTGGAGTAATATCTCTAAAAATAGGTTGTATCGCATAATGGAAGAGTATAAGCAAATCATAAACATCAGTTGAATTCCTAATTCACATTCATATACTTTACATAGAAAAGTATTACAAATGCTAAGAAGTTCATTAGTACATTCCAATATTTAAAGCAAGAAATGGTGACCACTTATTGTACATGAAAGATGGTATAGCTAAAAACGCCCTACATTCACACCATCTTTTCTAATTCACAAAAACTTTTCAAATAGTTTCAGAGTACAAAAATGACCTTAGGCTATAAGTATTTAAAAACAAGTTTGTCATGCAAATGAAAACCTGAATTAGCTTTCCTCATTAAAAATTGCTTTTGAAAGAGTCAAAATAGTGATATTAATCAGTAAAAAGTAATAGCTCAATGTGTAGGTGTATGACTTCATCAAAGTTCAAGTCAAGTTGGAATAGGAACACTACCATAAAAACAATTGCATGTGGCCATCAGCTATACAGAGATCACACTTGGACTATCCCAATTGTGTACTCGAGGAATAATGGATATTTTTATCCATTTCCAGAAGTTTACAAATGATATTTGTTTTCCCCTGTAGTAAGAAAGGACTAAACATTAATCTTGAGCGAAGTAGAATTGGAAAATGCTAGTATATGTAAAGCCTATAAATGTGAAATCATATGGCATCTACTCACATAAAAAGTGGTGCGTCTTTAACGTAGAGAGTAGGAATGAAAAAACTTATGAGGTGAATACAAAATTTAATAACATTCTCTTGTTACAAATGAACTTGAATTACAGCAACATTACTTATCATGAGCTAGGAAACAGCTTTAATTAAAATAGGCACTTACTAGCTATTGCATGGTATAAATGAGGGAAGAAAGACTTTTCTTCCCTTCTGTTTGCCTTTTTGTAGAATCCTTCCAAATCCCTCAAAAGGGTATCAACCGCTGAACCTTTTTGCTTGATTCATCACCACCAAGATGAGTAGACTGTTAAAATTTGTATTAGCCAGATTTTAAATGCATTTTATTGTCATCCATTTTCACAAAGTGGTTTTTTTAGTGTGTTTTCCACGCCAAACTCTTGTATAGAAACTAAATTAACTCTGTTTAATTCATTTTCACATTATGCTTATCACCATTCAGATCATTCTTTTCTATTGACCAAGTTTATAATACAATAACCAGTTTTTAGCATTAGAGTAATGTCAAAGCAAAGAGTTTGAAACAAATGAAACTAATGCAATGTGGCCCAAAGATTTTTCTTTAGTTTTTCAAAATTTAGGGTCATTCCATGTCAGTTCACCTAGGCCATGGCACCGACTCAGATTTTTATGAAATTTTTCTCACTAGATACTACCACCTATTTCATTACCCATGCAAAAAATATTTCCTCCCTCACTCTCATGGTTTGCAAGATATGAGGGGTCGAAGCTTGAGATGTTTGCTCAGACGTGGTGGTAGTGGGATTTAAATTCCAGTGTGCAGGGCACAAGGTAAAAATTCATAGCTCAGAAACCAAAAATAAACATTTGAATGAAATTTTGACCCATTGTGTATCCAAATACGCAGCTTCCTTAGTAATCCCTTTCATCCCCCCTGTATTGCAATGTTAGCCAAAATAATGTCCAAAATTGTTAATTAACCGATTTCTTTAGCTCAAAAACTTTTCTTCGTATTTTAAGAATAATCACGAAAAGGCAGACTAGTTAACTCATCCAATTCTTTTATGAGAGGTAAATATGCACTCCTTAACACTTTGAGTGCCGGCTGCTAAATTTAAAGCCCTACTGAAAAATCCAGCCATTTTTTACTATATTCGTACATTTTTTAAAACATTAGCATCAAAAATATATTTATATCGATGTTCATTTCAATAAAAATGGACTCTTCTCTTCTTTAAGAATGAGTTGAATAACATTTATTGCTAATTCTTAAATATATAATTTAACAATGAAACCTACTGTTTTTGAAAAATAAAAAAGTTGTAACATATGATGTACCACCATAGCATGCATAATAATTTTTTTAATACGCTCAGTTTGAACTATTTAAAGCATGGGAATCATAAAAAACCATTGTTCCAAGCAAAGCATTATAAAACCTGGATGACAAAAAGGGTCAATGCACCCTCAACGAACGGTCCATTGGCCCAAAGAATTTTCACACTAAGTGGCCTAAGATGAGGTTGCCGGTAGCTACAGAGGACTTTTCGTCCTCAAGACATAAATTGAACTCTTTTTCCATCGAGCAGTTGATTTTTGAAAAACAGAACCCCTAAGCAGTAAACTGGAAAAGTACCACGGACGAAATATTACTGCTTCACGCATACAAAGCCAATTAAATGGAAAGACGTAATATTACGTCCATGGCAATCCTCAGAAGGATTAGCAGGACGTAATATTACGTCCATGGCACGCAAAGTGTTAATACTATGAAATAAAAATGGTGGTGTTTTGACTGCCACTGAGTATTTCAGGTTTTACTTTTTCTGCCTCAGTGAGGGGGATTTGGGACGTGTAACATAAGATAATAAGTATAAGTGTATCCATAGCTTTATGATGATTCATTTGAAATAATGGTCAGTAAATCTAAGACCAAACCAGAGTCACAATAGTGAACTTGTTCGTATAATTTTATAAGAACAATACTTGCCTTGTGGCAGGTGAGATGAAAAGAGCCCAAATGCCTTGGAAATGTTCTGTGAAATTATGCTCCTTTCCTGGAATTCACCTATTTTTCAAGAGTTTAGTTTATGGAAAAAATGGTATCGACTTACATTAGACTCTTACTGTGCATTATAAGAGAAATGAAAATACTAACCTAAATAAAATTATCTAAATAATACACTTCAATCAACTACACTTGGTTTGTCATTGCTAAAACAATGTGACGATGAAGTTTTCATCTGAACTGATCCTCTTTGCTCCTATGGGTTCTGGAAGAATGTCTCTTCGATGAAAGAAGCTGACTTTGCACAACACCAGTTCAGCCGGACTCATTTCACTTTTATGAGTGAAGTGTATTATTTAAATAATTTTATTTAAATTAGTGTTATCATTTACCCCACAATGCACAGTAATAGCCAAATGTACTTTGATACCATTTTTTTTTCAATAAAATAAACAAACTATAAGCAAATATCTCAAACGATGAGCCACCTCTGGGCAAACATTTCAAACTTCGAACCCTCATATCTTGCAAACTATGAGAGTGAGAAAGGAAACATTTTACAAAGGCCATTACATAGGTGGTAGTAGCAGGCGACAAAAATTTCGTAAAAATCCGAGTCGGTGGGTGTAATTTCGAAAATTTCCTGGGTGAATTGACCCTTTACTAAATTCCAAAATGTTACTGTGCATTCTTATTGACATTCTTCACATTCAATGACTGCGTTGAAGTAGCGTACTGAGTTTATAAACTTAACTATTCTCAACAATTACGATTCACGGCGCCATGAGACGAAAACTGTCCTCTGATTAAAATTTCCAGCTAATCAGATATTGTCGTTGTGCTAAAAACAACGCCTCATTGTTTCGCATTATATATTTCTGTGAAAGCGCGCAGCCTACAGCCTGAAATTTCTACAATAGGCTACAGTTTCTCCATTGTAGAGATTCCGGCCTTATAGAATCGCGATTTCACAGTAAACATTAAATTTGATAAAAAGTAAGCTTTGGATTGTAGTGTAATTATAATATCTGATTAGTTATTAAAGTTTAAACCCTAGTCTACCAGATATATGCGCAGGCAACACACATTTTTTAAAAATCCACTTGGTAAAAATAGTTCACAAAAATATGAAAGTATAAACTCTGCCTAATATGAATCAACACTAAAAAAAATTACAAACCCGTTCGGATGATACCCGTTCGAAGGATCTGGAAGGATTCCCCAAAAGTCAAACAAAACACCACAAATTCCGATGGCCATTGATTCGCAGCTCAATGCAAATGATTGCTACTCAATTGGGTTGAGAGTAAAACCAAGAATGAAAATTGATACAAGCAAGAAAGTAAACAATGCCAATACCAGCCCCATGACACTTCCTATCCCACTCCATTGGGAACCCACGGTCTTTTATTGAAGTCGTTTCCTCAACCTGCCGCACGTTTGCCGGGGCGGCGCCACGTATTCTGGAGGGCAAGAATTAGCGGGTAAGTTAATTTCCGTATTGTTGAGCGCATACTACAGGTGAGTGGAAATAGTCATTTTTGTAATTAATTAAGATTTAGTTTTCATTTATTTTCGAATGTTAGTCTTCTGCATTATTTCCTTATTGTTCTACATTAATATTTCGTGGATATATATCGCGGATTTACTGAAAAAAGGAAAATGCCGTGGACGTGTGTGGTACCGCGTTGCACCACTGGTTATGGCCACAAGACTTCGGGGATTTCGCTTTTTAGAGTCCCCAAGGATCCTGAGAAGCGATGAAATAGCTGTAGGATTCCTTTTTTTGGTGTGCTAAAGCTCCAAAATTTATACATATTTTAAATTACAGGTTCTGCTGTTCCAGTGGTCAATGTCATTCACAGTGGAGGAATGAAGTAACACTGAGAAAATGCAAGATGTGCGACGGCTTTCATCAACTATTCATCATTCTCTCCTACTAAATTGAATCTCTTAGAATGATTAGTAATTAGAAGTAGAAATTAGTAATAGAAAGAATTAATAGAAATGTTAAGTTTTGAGTACTTAAAATTTATTTTTCATGACATTACCTTGCATTGATTGTATAAATAATCTCAGTTTCAATAGCATTGTGTAATCATTCTGGAAATGTAGATTTGATGTGTGTGTACATTATATAAGTTGGAAAAATGTGAATCGTTTTCATTCTTAATACCTCTTTCGATGATTTCTTTTAATGCAGCTGTTATCGATGGTGCGTGCAACTCTCATGAAAAGTAGTACATTTATCGCGTATTAGCAGTATTAGCCTGTGGTTTCTGTCGTACTACTCATCTTATTTTTGGGTGAGGGATAATATTTCAGATTTGCCAGCACCTGAAAGTGATCAGACATCCGCAAATCCCTCGGATTATATCCATTGCACTGTTTTCGTGGAAGTTTATTCGGAAATTATTTGCAAAATCTCTTTCGTTCTTATCTTTCATATGGTATTTTACTTCCTTAAATCTCAAATTATTCCTTTGGTGAGTAGGCAAGCATCGTTATAAAATAGCCTTTAACGGTAATAATGGTACTTCCGGAAATTATTCACCCTGTTCAACGATTAAATATGCCTATTCTATAACCGCAAAACGTCCCTAGGATAGAATCATTTTTTTAGGTTTGCTGTGCCCTGCCATTATTATTATCACTTGATCGAGACTCAGGAGATTAAAAACATTAACATACGTCACTTCATAAGAAGTATTTCACTTCGGCCTTGGTAAGAAGCCGTTTGCGTTTCTGATATTATATTTGTTAATAGTGTTTGAAAGCAAGGAATAACATCTATATTCTTATAAGGCCTTGGAAACATGCCGATGGGCTCAGAGGCAATGGGGCGTACGTAGCTTCTATGACAACTTATATTAACGTTTACCACAAGATAGCTATAAATAATTATTTCCTCAAAAATACCTTTCCTCACTACATAAGGTTTTAACTGCTGACAATCTTTCGTTATGGCTGTAACTGATTTTACAAAGGTATGGAAGCAGACGAAGCTGAAATCCAACGCCTTCCATTTGATTAATACTCACGTATGAGAACGATTTCTAGGTATTTTTTGCTATAAGATGTTAAGTGCAAATGAACTTGTTAACTAGTAACCACTGTCGATGTGTTTATATTCATTTTTGCCATAAATTAGTTCATAATTACTGAAGTATCGTATACAGATACGCAGTGGCGGCTCGTGAGTCAAATGCTAGGGGGGGCGCACTCCACCGGGGGGTCATAATTTTTTAATATCTCGTGTATTTTATTAAGTTTTTACGGCAATCTAGGAATTAAATTCTGTGATGCCATACGTTCCGTTTTTTTTCACCAAAAATACCTAGTACCCAAAAATACCGAGAGTCCTAATAAAGCTTGATTAATAAATACTAAATGCAGTAGACTCTCGGTCATACGGATCGGCTTAGTCCGGACTCTCGATGATACTGATCAATGATCTTGAAGAATAAAAATATATTTGCTGCGATATTTTGCAAATACAAACGAAAATACGTAACTTTAGGTTTTAGCGTCTACATTCTTCGTGCGGATATGCCCGCAATACACTTCTGTTGTTCGTTTTGCAATCATAATGCGTTATTTGTCAAATCTATACAACATTTGCAACGATTTAGGTAGCAATGACACTTGTAACACCTGAGGAGGGAGGAGAGTGTCACTGACTTCCACTAGGCAACAAACACTACTAGAATGCGCGCTTTGCAATTGCAGATGTAAACTTTGATGGCGGTGTTCGCGTTGCTTCTTGAATACAGTATGATTTAAAATCAACAATTAAACATTTCTCACACATTTTTAACAAAATATGAAATACTCACAGGCATTTATTTATATTGCAAAAGTCCATCCTTCTTTCCTTTTGTCCAGCAAAGTGATCAATTACACGTTCGTTGAAATCAGCGCTGGACAACAATTTCTTTCTGATTGAACACATGGCAAGGGCACAAGGGTCTATAAATAAACAAGGGACGACACAAAATAGGCCGACGAAAAATTCGACCAAAAAGAACAAGGTGCCTGGACACAGAATTGGAACAATTTTTCCCTATATTTCCCTTAAAAAAACGAGCACTATTGATTAATTCAAAATTGTCTTCTTGAATGTACACACAGCACTAAGAAACTTCTTAATCGGCAATTAAGCACAGTTAACTCCTCGAAAATGATGTCTGAACTCATTTCACTCCGTTCTTTCCGAGAGTCTTGCCGTTACTATAAGGACGACTCAAGGGAGATAGAAGTCGTGGTCCACTAATGCTGATTCAGCTGAGGGACGAATTTAAGGTCAGCAAAGGCATTCAAGCAAACAAAGGACGTCACGGACCAACTCCTTGAGGCTAAGATTCATATGTGGCAAACACAAGAGACGCCAACGGGTCGCATTTGGAATAACCGTGTCTTCGAAATCATTGCCATGATATAATAGAAAATAAGTTCTAGATCGTAAAAGAAGACGACTCGACTGAGCCACAGATGGGAGCTGTAAGGATTTCCGCACTGATATGAACTCTTCGAGGCCACTTAAATCAGACCCAAGTGGGCATTTTCCGTCAGATAGCTACCGCTCTGCCGCTGAGGAATTAGGTGAACATGAACTAATACAACAAGGACGGGTAGAAAAATGATGAACCTACACAAAAAAGGTGCATTGTACGCGACACTTCATGACATTAATTGAATGACTCTATTTAAAGTCGCGCTTAACGATTTAAATCATATTTAATCCTTCACCCTATCACGCACGCAACCATTTCTCAAATTATAGATCAGTGGGGAATGTTAACTGATTTTTCCTAATACTGCAGGTCTTTTGATAAATTTATCTGAAAAATAGGTACCGCATTTCTAATCATCGGGAAGATATGAATACATTGTTAAGGCCTAAATATTATAATATTAGTTTCCCCAAGGTTCTTGAAATTCGTAATCATAACAGAACTGTGTCAAATACTCGAGAATATTTTTCCTTCGTCAATACGGCCTTTAACTGGTTGGATTTTATGTGTTCCGGAATTCAAACACCAAAAAACGCAAGCATAATGGGATAATTTATTTACTGTACCAATACCTACCAGTAATTAAAAATTAAAATCGTATAACTACACCCAGTACAGTGACCATTCTGATTCCGTAGGTCCCTTTTCTGTGGCAGCACCAAGTAGACGCCAGATTATACGCCCGCCGGCCTGCGCAGCGATGTCAACTCACTCGTCGCTCTGCGCATTTTCGGACGACGTCCCAAGACATCCATAAGACGCAACGTTAGACGCGTCATAGCACCAGCGGCCCCCACCACTACCACTCTCCATATAACTGCATGGGGATGGATTGGGACGTTCTGGCCAGCGCCCCACGGCTACAAATACGAACTTCTCGCGCTATTTCTTTTCATGTTTTTCCAACACTTTCGATGTATGGGACTGAAAAAACGCTTTGATTAATCAGATGTATAATTATAAATTAATGGATATTTATTTTTTTTTACTTTTTCAAATATTTGGGAGGGGCGGCGTCCGAGAGTCCTTATGGGCAAACCGCCACTGCAGATACGTAGGAAACTTGCCCTTCAGGATAGGTGGCGCCCCTACCGGCCTCAACGGGAAACGGCTTCATTAAATGACCATGCTTGGACGGAGAGTGTCCAGACCTTCTCATATTCTAAAGCCGTGTCCCAATTGGCCATTTGGCTATGCCAATTCCAGGATTTAGCCATGACGCCATCTTGGAAGGATGTCCCAACTCGTTAGCCAGCATAAGGGAGGGAATTTAGGCAGCTAACGCGGCCGCCAGATTTAGGCATCGAGGAGTGCATCCTTCGCCCGACTTTTCCCATGATTCAAAGCGTGCAAAGCGTCTTCAGGAGAAAGGGCATCATGGCTGTCAACAAGGGATAGTACTTGTTTGCAAGTAGTGTTGATATTTTGAGACTTGTTCGAATAATTATTAATTTTTATTTTGTTTATAATAATGAAATTGCGTTAATGGAAGTGTAAGAATTACGGAGAAATTATTTAATGAGAAGGCGGCGTTAATTTTAATGCTAATTAATGTTTGTATGCTTCATATATATGTATATGTAATTTTATAACTTTTTATACCGATCACATGCTATCTTTTGCTACCGTTTACTTTTTTATAGGGTTAAATAATGCTTAATTATGTAACACTATGTCTAAATTCTTATTTAACACTTTTTGTACATTAGGTTAACACCCGTAAGAATAAACAATTATTATTATATGTTATTGGACAAAGTCCCGAAATTGGAATCGGAATAAGTAACAACATTTAAAATCTATAGTGATTATAAGATATGATACCGAAACCTGATTTATGTACGTAAACCATACTTTAAATAAATTTTGAAAATAATTCCCAAGTCAGACGGTAACCGTTTGAATAGACTAAATAGACCTGTTCTTAATAATACAAAACTATAAATTAAATTGCTAAAATATAAGGAATTCGAAAAAGTACTTGGTTGAGAGACGGTCAGGTACTATTACAAAAAGTTTGTCTAAGATATCTACTAAAATTATGATTAAATACTCTTCTCCGACATCTAATACTCAAAATCACTTGACACATCACATTTTAACAATTTAGGGTGGGTTTTGTTCATCATTTGTTCGAATCATTCCGTTTTGAATTGCCCTAGTGCCCAGTAGATGGCAGCACCTGCGTAATGATGTCCCAATTCATGCTCCCTTGTGGTTGGCTGCCCAGAATCTGGCTGGCTAAATACATGATGCCTAATGGCTAACGAGTTGGGACACGGCTTAAGACCGTGGCCAGCCCCCGGCTTCTCCCTACCTCTCCCCTGCTGGCTCATGCGACCCTTACTGTCCGATTAGTTCGTCATTTTCACCGCTGGCGCTACTTGTGCACTCGTCCGACGTCAGCCTTGCGATTGCATGGGAAGTAATGCGTCTTGGTGATTCATTGCGATAAACCACGTCTTTTTACAGTCTTTTCCTGCAACGGAGGCCAGTTTTACTTATGGTATATCGTTGATCGAGTGTTTAGGAGGTGGAAAAACTCTCTATTTCGGTTTAGAAGGAAAATGGTGGGCAAAAGATGTATCGTGCCAGGTTGTATGTACCTCTGGGTATGACTCTAACTTAGAAAAGGTGCATATCTTTTTGGTGTCAAGGGAAGAAAGACTACGAGCTGAGTGGCAGAGGTGCATTCCTCGTGATAATTTTATCGTCAAGTATCCGCAAGTTGTTTGTGAAAAACACTTTATTGAATCCGATATTCTTCGTGAGAAGATTATCACGGACAACGAGGGAAACGTCGCACAGTGGTCCGGATCGCGAAAAAGTCAGACAAAAATCAGATTTTCGTTGGATGTCTTGAAAAATTGCTCTCTACATGTTATTTGGCGAGCTATTTTCATTTCTGCTGTTAATTTTACGAAAAAACTATTATTTCATGCGATATCGTGGAACTTTAACTTATTAAACTGGCTAATTGTAAATACGCTGACAACTGCATAGAATAAACGGTATCATGATAAAATATGAAAATAAATGATAATTAGTTGTATAGAATGAGTGAATATTCTTTCAAATTAGTCAATAAACAAAAAAAACGGCTAAAAGTAGGGTTTTTTTGGTGCATTGACTACGTTTAAAGAGGTACGATTTCCATATTTCGAGAGATTCTTCTGTATGGACTAAAAGGTAATAATAAATTAGTGTCAAAATAGTATTTAAGTGACTCTTTTTATTCTCATAAAAGCATGGTTAATTCCTCATAAATTTACAATTATGTATTATAATTGTTCAGCATCAAATTCTTCTGAATCCCACCCATCCTCCTCTTCTCATTCACTCGAAGAATTTTGAGACTCTTGCAAGACCAAGAGATCACGAACCTCCTGCGGAAGATATTTAAGGCCCCGGCATTTGTTTAGTTCAGTTCCTAATGTGCTAATAAAAGGATCCGATATTAGGATCAGTCTCCGGAAAATATCCTCATTAGCTTGAAGTCGAGATATTTTTATCGCGTGATGCTCGCGATATATTCTAATGTCTTTATTGCGAGATTCCTGGGCCTCCTCCGACAGTTCTCCAATACGAAGAAGAGCCGACTCGATGTCATCTGCACCACTTTGTGCACAGTGGGTGGCATGTAAAACCAACCATAATGTCTCACAAAATTTTCCGCTGTATCCATACAGAACTTTTTAAATTTTACTGAATCAATCAAAAATCCGCAAGACAAAGACCTTAAAATTGTTGAGAAGTGAAAGATTAACTCTTCCTCTACTCCTGAAAATTAATTAACTATGTTATATCATGTGAAAAATACTGCATAAAGCAATAATAAAAAGATGTTATATTGCAACAATGAAAAGAAAGCATTCAAAAAATATTGACCCTCGCCAGTAGGCTCAGCCGATAGGCGAGAATTTTTGAAAAAGCCCCTAGCTGAGTTTTCATCACTGGATGTACCATATTTTGGCTTCGGCACATCAACTAAAAGGCCCATTCTCTTTTTAAATTCGTAGGTACCAATTAAAAAATAAGACTACTAGGACAATTTCCCAGGGGACCCCATATCATCATTAGAATACAAGGAAAATACGAACCTGAGGTGCTTTGAAGGTTGCGAAATGCAATATCAGGAAAATCAACAATTTTGTCCAACCAAGTGCAATTCCGCTTCAAGTGCGATTTAAAAAATATGGCAAATGCTGGAATGCCAGCGAACTTATTCTTAGTGATATCCTCGAAAGGAACGACCTTTCCTTCCCGTGCAGTGAGCATCGAGAAATGATGCTTGCTGCCATCATTTTCCAGTTTTTGAATTTAAGGATGAGGCAAGCTGCACGGGTGGAGAATGCCGAGGTTGGCCGAGAGTATGCCTCCAGAAGGAGAAACTTAAAGTTTTTGAAAAAATAAATGCTATTCATTTTAGCCTTGTAGAAATATCTTTTTTGATCGTTCACACCATTATATTGTTTAACCATTCCTTTGCTTGTAGTGCTTGTAAGTATAAGTATGCCGTGTGTTGCTTTCCAGATGCTGAATCTACAATTACAGTTATCATAAGGATTAATATTTTCAGTTTATAGGAATTCATATTGGTATCTATCCAAGGAATGGAGCAGCTAATACAGCAGTGGCGAAACAATGGGGGAGGCGTGAGGAGATAGATAGGAAAAAAATTAATGAAAAGTAGAAAAAAAAGATGATTTTCGGTGGGTATTGGAAAAGAAAATTAATTGGCCTGAGCTATGGAACTCGAGAGGTAAATATTCGGTCTTAAGTTTTACTGTTGAGAGGACTTACTTAGCAGTTACGCTTGTTACAAATAATCAATGTGAAAGCTGTAGCAGCAAAGTTACGCGAAAGCTTTTTGGCTAGGTCGGCACTCGTTTCTCCTCAACTATCTAGGAATAGTAAAGGGAGATTGCCATTGCTTCTTTATTGCCGCTTCATTTACTAAGTTTTCAGCCTAATACTTCTGCCCATGCTATTGAGTACCTTACCGATATTCTCCGTTAACACTTCGCAGTTTTGCTTCCATTGCAAGGTAATTTCGACCGATGTCCTTTTCAGGTGGGTATATTATCTTCACACCATCGTCCTATTTGTCTAAAATGGCTCGCGGAAATGGGATCTACAAAAAACACACCTATATTATTTATCCCCGTGGGATTAAGCATTCAAACACCCGATTTCGTAGATTATTGTATGACCGTTTACGGAAGCTACTGCACCAGTTTTCACGAATAAAGCGATTTTATATTCTTTAAAACTGAAGCGCGTAAGAGTGAGTACATGCGCGAAGCACGGCTTACAAAATTTTATAAATATAGTCCATCAAGTTACCTCACAGCCATATCAACCCATGTAATACGCCCGGAACGACCGGACGAGTGTACTGCTAGCGCTTGACGGCCGGTATGGGAACTAATCGGACAGTAAGGGAACGTACGTGGAGCCGCGGACGCCGGGGGCTGACCGTGGCCAATACCAGCCCCCTCCAACTCGGCTGTTACGCCGCTGGTTGGCTTGTCCCAAAATCCTCCCACGTTATTCAATTTTTTTAGTTCGTTACAGAGTGGCGCTGCGAGCCTGTCGCGCGCCCAGTATCGCGTTGCTGTTACATTCATTTCAATGGTGAACCAGCGAAGCTCATCACTTGGAAGATGTGTTATATTGCTAAAAAGCTATTAAATTTGAAGATGGTTCGTGCATCGCGCTTTTAATATGTGTCTAATAATTCTACAAGATACAGGAAAACCAGGAAGGAATGCTGAGCTGAAAATAAAAGTTTTTTCAAAGCAGTGGTAAGTACTCAAAATGCGGTGGGTTACCGATGTTAGTTTTATGGCTCTGTTATCGTTAATTTGGTAATTTTTTCGTGGTTTTAGATCCCAGTGACCTCGTTTTTTATTTGAAAATATGTGTTATTCGCTAAGAATAAATTAGCGGTGCAAATAGATAGCGGAAATACTGCAGTATCTGCAATGGCGGCTTTGTTTACTCTTCCATGCATGCCCTTTCTCTTGTTTTTAAAGAGGATATGGCAAAGCATCCGATATTTATTTACGGAAATTTTTATTTTTATCTTCGCGGGAAATCAATGGTTCATGTTTTTCACATAATACCGAAATAATATCATGCCATGTTGCCGTGGAGGCATAGTTCCATCAGTTTTTACCAATTGTGTTATTGTACTTAATTACAATTGCATAACCTCGGTGGTTTCGTAGCTCGCTTTGCAATTAATTGATGGCTTTAGATATTTAGGGAAGAATTTTGTGTCAGTACAGAAAGAGGAGGAAAAATATCGCTCCACCACGAATTGAAAACCTGTATTGTTTCATTCCTATTAGATACAGTTGTGCAGAGAATTTATGTTTTTATGATCATGGTGAAAGTGTTAATGTGCATCCTACTCTAGTTTTAGGACTTAATGACAGTGAAATTATAATGGTAGCTTCTGTTATCTGGTGGGATAATATTTATGGCGCCCTAGCGATAGTTATGCTTGCATCCATGCTCATTTTATGCAAGTATTGATGTTGTTTAGTGTACAATAATATACACGGACTAACGGTGATCCGCCTACGGATGTTGAAATATAATTAATTTCATATTTTTTTACTTTGTGGATTTGCTGCCATTGCAGTTTAGAAATTGTTGTAGTTGTAAACAAAGTGCAACAACAGTAATGTGGTCAGGATATTTTTTGCTGAAAAGGGGCAGGGGTTACTATCTGTAATAAAAAAGGAAGTCATGAGAATAGAGTAAATGGTGGTAATATTAAGAATTGAAAGGATGAATTTAGCTCTTGATATTTGCAATCGAAAATTTGGCCCCACCCTTTCATTATGATATTTTTCTCGTGCCTCAAAGCCTCACATTTTTGGTGTGACATAACCTCGTGTAACGCCATTATTAGCTAACTGTGGAGATTTTTCGTGGTAAAAGTACTGTCATTCCACATTTATAACTGATACGACCTAGGATTGCAACTCATTTTTTAAATATATTTTTTTAAATTTTGCCTAATTTTGAAAAATTTCTATTTCTAGGCGGTCATTCATCTCCAGATCTTTTGGTGGAAGTGATACTGCCACAACCGTGGAAAACCCTCAAATCTTCATGAACTTCGAGATTTATTTACATTTTTCACACTTCCAACCTTTGCCCTTATCCTTTAAGCTCGCCTGTACAGTGTTAATGATAGTGCTTGTGCTTTCATGAATAAATGCATTTTAAATTTAACAACAATCACTTCCCTCAACTACCGTTCCCAGACGTCCCCTTTTCCTTTACATTGGTTGCTGTTTCGGTTGATCTTGTGATGTGTATTTCTGTGACTTTCTTGGGTTAAGAATTTAGCAAGGTGTTTTTGTTGTGCCTAAAGTCTTAATTAGGGTTCTCAAACGTACATTTTCCATTTCAGAATAACCATTAAGTCTTAATCTAATCTTAATATGAGTCGTTATGTGAAGCTTTCAGTAATTAATTTTGGGCCAGTTTTTCTCATTGCGGATCTTGTAATTTCTGAATCGGAGATAACCGTATCATCGTAGCTACCAGTTTAGGATTGCCTGTTTAAGGTGACCTAATGAGAGTTTAAAGGAGATATCTGCAGCCAAAACTTATTTCCCCATTCAGCATAATTGCGCTGGAGTTCCTTGGAGGAGGAAACGGCGACTCGATTGTCTGTATCGCCAATTTTTTTTGGGGGCCCGATACCTTGATAATTATATGTCAGGCAGTATGCCGTTAGCGATAAATATATGATGATCAGGACGCAAATAACTTCTTTTTTACGAAGTAGAGCTAATAAAATACGACTGCTAGCAGACGACAACATCTCATTTTCAATTTCTTCTAAAGACAATGTTTTTTGTGCATGGACTTTCTAACTGGCTGTCAATGAAATTAAAAGGCTATTAAATTGCTTCTTAGTGTTCAATTCAGTTAAAGGCATTTTAAATTCGTTGTTCCAGCGATCAAGTATTGTATTTGGTTCAATGCAATTTCGTAATGCTGGACGCGCAAACACCCACTAGTACCATCTATCGGCGATTCCCTCGCACGGAAGCTTTTGGGCCACCTAGCGGCCGGGAGTTGGAGGGGGCTGGCCAATACATTATCATGCCGGCGGCCATCTTGTATCGATGGCACTTCGATAGATCGACAGTTGTAAAACATGGGCGGTAGTTTGAAAATCATATCAGAGGATATGAAATACGTGAGAATGAAATCATATCTAACATACCGCTTGCCACCAAAATTTACTCTCCTTGTTGAGATATTTCGCTGTGGCCATTGAAATATCTAACACCGATGAGGAGTGTTTATACTTTTCTTTGTACATCTACATCGTATCCATTGATGTGAAATCCTTTTAGTTTTTTTTAAAATTTTAAATGGGTTTATTGTTTATGAGTGTTAATTATTTTCTATTGTCTATCATCTGTGAAGTTACATGTAGGAATATGGTTAATGGGTTCTCCCGTAAATAAATTTTTGCAGCAGGTATGATATGACAAATCTGCTATTAATGCGATATAGCATGTCCTCTGCAGGTGTGATACTTAAGTCTATGCATAGAGAAAATCTTGGCTAGTATGAGTTCACATAGTTCGTAAGTTTTATTCAAGCTTGCATATAGCATTGAAGCCAGAATTAGTTTGTCACAGCAAGTTTGCTGCAAACTTGCCGCGACAAGGTTGGTCGTCACAAGCTGATGACAACCCTAGGACAAGTACAAGCGTTTGTCGCAAGTTTGCATGCTAACCCAGACGGCACAGGAAGTTTTCGTACCTAAATACGAGGGTGGACAATCAAGATACAAAAATCGCGCTTAGGAAGTTACTTAGAAGGTTTTGTTTCTTTATTTCCTTTAATGACGAAAAAAGATGCAAGAGGACTGGCAAATTCATATGCATCGATAAAATTGTATCTCATCGATAAAACTGTATTCGGTCTGGGACTATTTTCTTTCGCGGGTGGTGCCATCTGGTGCCATCGTGCCATATCCTCCTAGAAAGATCACATGCCTTCACAAGTAGGGATGGGCGGTTATGAGAAAAAAACCGGTGTTAGGTTAACCGGTTATTTTGAGTGATAAGAATACCTGAGTATAATAACCGGACGAAAAAAACCGGTTTTATTCAGGTTATATAACCTAAAGCATTGCGTGTTGCATATCTTCTATTCTTAAAAAAACCTACCGCATTTTTGAACTTCGTCTTCCTTCTTCGTGGTGTAGTTTATCGTAGTCTTACTTGTTTTTTATTAGATAAGCAAATTAAAAACCGGTTGTTTTTCGATGCCATTTACCTGAGAATTAAATTATTTTTGCCATAACCGAAAAATAGCCCGAGAAAAATAATCTGACTCTTTTGATTCCCGCACTCTCTCGTGAACCGTTGGAACTACCAGCACTTTTGCCGCTGCCACTGGATGAGGTTTTCCTGCGCCTCTACCGGCCACAGAGAACATTAAAACCGGTATTTTTTGATGCAATAGAAAAACCTAGTGGCCGGTTAAAACCTAGGCCACGAGTACTCGTTGGCATAACCGATGGCAGGCGGGAGAGAAAAACCGGATGAGGGAGTACTCGTTGGGGAAACCTATCGCTGTGGGAAGGTTTTTATCAATGGAAAAACCTAGTGACCGGTTAAAACCTGATGGACGAGTACTCGTTGGCATAACTGATGGCAGGCGGAAGAGAAAAAACCGGATGAGGGAGTACTCGTTGGGGAAACCTATCGCTGTGGGAAGGTTTTTATCAATGGAAAAACCTAGTGGCCGGTTAAAACCTAAGCGACGAGTACTCGTTGGCATAACCGATGGCAGGTTACAGGTATAGGTTTTTTCAATGCATATCAACTAGTAAAAACTGTAACGAGTACTTGGTTATTCTCCGGTTATTGCAAAATAACCCGAGGAAAATAACCAAGGCGTTGGAGTAGCTATTGCGGAAGTTAAATGGATATGAAGTACATGAAATATTATATTTGTTTGCGAAAGCATGCCTGCCATGTGACCAAATTCAATAATACAAATATGAATATTGAAAATTCGGGGGGGAGCCGGTACCCCCTTAGCTGTTTATACAATCAGGATCGAAAGGGTCGTAGTTCCCCATAAAATTTCGGGGGGGGGGGGGGGTTGTTATGGACCCCCTAGCTTTTAATAAACTTAGTTATATTCAAGCACAGTCATGGTTAGGGGGTTCTGTCCCCCCCGGGAGGACCGTAGTCTCGTTAGAAAATCTGGGGGGTCAGACCTCCTTAGATCTCTGTTATAAATTTAGTTATGTTAAAGAATGTCTGCGACATCGGAGTGGCTAGGGAGTCTCAGGGGACCCGGCCGCCTATAAAACTTCTGGGGGGGTATGATGACCCCCCTAGTTTTTTGTGAAGACTTTGTTACTTTCAAGCACGGCTGTATCTGGGGGCGTCCTGGCCCCACAGAAGGGGTCGTAGTCCCCCATAAAATTTCGGGGGGGGGGGGTTATGGCCCCCTTAACTTTTTCGTTTTTGACTCAGTTACATTCAAGCACTGTCATATTTAGGAGGTCCGGCCCCCCCTGGAAGACCGTAATCCCGCTATAAAATATGGGTGGCGGGACCCCCCCCCCCAGAATTTTTATAGGGGGCCGGGTCCCCTGAGACTCCATAGCTACTCCGATGTCGCAGACATGCTTTATATATAGCATAGATATATATTGCATAACTAAATTTATAACAGAGAGCTAAGGGGGTCCCGCCCCCCAGATTTTCTAGCGGTACTACGGTACTCCAGGGGGGGCCGGGCCTCCTAAATATGACAGTGCTTGAATGTAGCTGAGTCTAAAACAAAAAAGTTAGGGGGGCCATAACCCCCCCCCCCGAAATTTTATGGGGGACTACGACCCATTCTGTGGGGCCAGGACGCCCCCAGATACAGCCGTGCTTGAAAGTAACAAAGTCTTCACAAAAAACTAGGGGGGTCATCATACCCCCCCAGAATTTTTATAGGCGGCCGGGTCCCCTGAGACTCCCTAGCCACTCCGATGTCGCAGACATTCTTTAACATAACTAAATTTATAACAGAGATCTAAGGGGGTCTGACCCCCCAGATTTTCTAACGAGACTACGGTCCTCCCGGGGGGGGACAGAACCCCCTAACCATGACTGTGCTTGAATATAACTAAGTTTATTAAAAGCTAGGGGGTCCATAACAACCCCCCCTCCCCCCGAAATTTTATGGGGAACTACGACCCTCTCGATCCTGATTGTATAAACAGCTAAGGGGGTACCGGCTCCCCCCCGAATTTTCAATATTCATTTTTGTATTATTGAATTTGGTCACATGGCAGGCATGCTTTCGCAAACTAATATAATATTTCATGTACTTCATATCCATTTAACTTCCGCAATAGCTACTCCAACGCCTTGGTTATTTTCCTCGGGTTATTTTGCAATAACCAAGTACTCGTTACAGTTTTTACTAGTTGATATGCATTGAAAAAACCTATACCTGTAACCTGCCATAACCGCCTGCCATCGGTTATGCCAACGAGTACTCGTGGCCTAGGTTTTAACCGGCCACTAGGTTTTTCCATTGATAAAAACCAACCAGTGCGATCTCTTACGGGGCTTCCGGGTAACTTGCACTCTCACGCCATCTGAGAGAAGTATTGAAGTTGTAGGGGAGGTGAGAGAGGGAGGGGGAAGTAGGGGAGGGTTTTCTCGGAACTCACGTGGTCCCAGCGCCGTTATAACCACGTGACCACGTTTTGAATCTGTTCTCTTGGCAAGTTAGGAGCTCTCGTGATCCGCGTGTGATAAGTCTTTATTTTTATAAAGTGAAAATGAAGCACTACCGTAGTGTTTTGGAGTGTGGTGCCCATATTTCGGATGGGAGGTGGTGTACTGCCTTCTGCTTCGTATGTCAGTGTTAAAGCCAGTTCTCTGATTTATATTCAGTGCTCACGCGCCTGTTAATGCATTGGATTCACAACTGTCCTTTGCTGAAGTGTTTGTGTTGTGTTGAAGTGCCTCCGACTGTTGGTTTAATTGTCTTGCATGGTTATGCTGTGGTGTACTGCCTTTTGCTTCGTATGTTAGTGTTAAAGGTAGTTATCTGATTGCTATTCAGTGCTCATGTTCCTATATTAATGCATTGCATTCACAACTGTCCTTTGCTGATAGTGTTGATTGCCTCTAACTGCGTGTTGGTTTAATTGTCTTGCTTGGTTATGCTGGGTTGTACTGCCATTGGCTTCATATGCAAGTGTTGCGGCGAGTTATCTGATAAGTATTCAGTGCTCACGTTCCTATTAATGCATTGCGTTCACAACTGTCCTTTGCTGATTGTGCTGAAGTGCCCTTGACTGTCAGTTGGTTTAATTTTCTTGTATGGTTATGCTGGGGTGTGCTGCCATTTGCTTCATATGCATGTGATAAGCAAGTTGTCTGATTGCTATTCGGTGCTCACGTTCCTATTAATACATTGCGTTCACAACTGTCCTTTGCTGATTGTGTTTAAGTGCCTCTGACTGCCTGTTGGTTTAATTGTCTTGCATGGTTATGCTGTGGTGTACTGCCTTTTGCTTCATATGCAAGTGTTGTGGCTAGTTATCTGATAACTATTCAGTGCTCACGTTCCTATTAATGCATTGCGTTCACAACTGTCCTTTGCTGATTGTGTTGATTGCCTCTAACTGCGTGTTGGTTTAATTGTCTTGCTTGGTTATGCTGGGTTGTACTGCCATTGGCTTCATATTCATTTGATAAGCAAGTTGTCACATTGCTATTCATTGCTCATGCCCATATTAATGCATTGCATTCACAACTGTCGTTTGCTCAATGTGTTCGAGTTAGCAATATTTCATTCCTTATGCCTGAATGTGAGGTTATTTAAATGCCTTAGTATTTTTTCGTGCTTTATAAAATTGTTTCGAACGTAAGGCATTGAAGTGGTGATCTATTGTTTTTCAGTGATCTTTTTCAAATGTTAATGTTGCCTTGTTTTATAAATGTATTGCTGTTTTTTATCAATAAAAATGACTTAATGTTTAATTACCATTGTTTTTTTATTTAAAAGAAACAAAAAGTTTTGTTTTTCAGGAAATGCGAGTATTAATATTACTGTATATACTGGATGACATTTTTGAATACCCAGTTTTGCCGCTAATTGTCAGTGCTGCCATCTATCGGCAGTCACGTACACTTTTTTCGGGCTGCCATCTATAAATATCACTGTACTACGTCGAGTAAGGAAAAAGCGGGGGGTGGGTAGGGGAGGCAAGGTACCTCCTCTTAACATGGCAGTTCGCAAAGCCTGATAAAAACCTTCCCACAGCGATAGGTTTCCCCAACGAGTACTCCCTCATCCGGTTTTTTCTCTCCCGCCTGCCATCGGTTATGCCAACGAGTACTCGTGGCCTAGGTTTTAACCGGCCACTAGGTTTTTCTATTGCATCAAAAAATACCGGTTTTAATGTTCTCTGTGGCCGGTAGAGGCGCAGGAAAACCTCATCCAGTGGCAGCGGCAAAAGTGCTGGTAGTTCCAACGGTTCGCGAGAGAGTGCGGGAATCAGGAGTCAAATTATTTTTCTTAAGTTATTTTTCGGTTATGCAAAAAAAAACCGAGTACTCAGGTGAACCGGCGTCGAAAAATAACCGGTTTTTACTCGGTTAACCTTCTGAAAAAACCGGTTATAAATAAAACCGGTTATTTTTGCCCATCCCTATTCACAAGCCGTTGGAGACGTTGGATATGGCATGGTCTACGTCACGTCTCACCACATTTCAGGGATTTTTGTGGTTAAGTTAGTGAAAAATAGAGTGTCTGGTAATGGTGAAGTTTCCCTTATTCTTTAATTTCATTCTCTGGGCTTCAGAAACGTGTTTGTGAGATATTTTTTGTTAAAAATGCCTTCCGTGTGTGTAATGTCGGGATATAATGGAAACTCCGGGACATGGCTCAAGTTTATTTAGCTTTCCAAAAGATCCTGAGTTGAAGAAGAAGTGCATTTGGGCGATAAGAAGAAAACATTTCACCCCTACGAAAAACTGTGAGGTATGTACTCTTTCTCGCTGTAATTATTTGTATGTAATTTTAAGTTAGAAGTGGCTTCGGGATGTTGATGCATCAACATCCCGAACTATTCAGTACTGAAGTACTATAGTACTATTCAGTACTAAAAATGGTGATTCAAAATATTGTAGCAGCAATTCTTTTGAAAATTCTTGCATTTTAGTTGTCTTTTTTGTATTAATTCATTCGGTAAACGTGTGGTTAAAGGAGAAACTAGGAATAAGCTGCCAAGTTTATAGGATCGAATATTGCTTCTTAGCTTGCCCTATGGTGTATTACACGTCGGCTTTCATCATTTCAAATTATCTTATGCTATAGTTTAAAACAATAAAAATATCAGGCATACAAATATTTACTATATTTACGAGCCTATATATATACATATATATGAAGCATACAAACATTAATTATGGCATTAAAATTAACGCCGCCTTCTTATTAACTAATTTCTCCGTAATTCTTACACTTCCATTTACGCAATTTCATTATTATAAACAAAATAAAAATTAATAATTATTCGAACAAGTCTCAAAATATCAACACTACTTGCAAACAAGTACTATCCCTTGTTGACAGCCATGATGCCCTTTCTCCTGAAGACGCTTTGCACGCTTTGAATCATGGGAAAAGTCGGGCGAAGGATGCACTCCTCGATGCCTAAATCTGGCGGCCGCGTTAGCTGCCTAAATTCCCTCCCTTATGCTGGCTAACGAGTTGGGACATCCTTCCAAGATGGCGTCATGGCTAAATCCTGGAATTGGCATAGCCAAATGGCCAATTGGGACACGGCTTTAACCGCCCGGTCACCAGAATACGATGGCAAAGTGACTGTAAACCCTTCGCGCTTTAAGTAGCTCGCGTCCACCCGAGTTCTGGAATAAGGGAGCTGGACCTGTATTCCTTGAGGATTGGTTAGCAGTGGGTATCACCATTTCAGCAGTAGGGACAGAGGCAGGATAGGATGGGCTGGGTCGAGGGGTAATGGTCAAGAAAGTCTGCACCATTGACCAGAGAGGTGCTGCATCCACAGCAGAGTTATCAGGATCTACTAACAAGTGGAAAGGGAAATTGGCTTAGGAATAATTTTTGTAGGTGGCAAGCGCTTCAATTGGTTAATGTGCACATATCGACATTGGCTTCCAATGTACACCCTGTAAGTAACCACACTGACCCTCTTCCCAATTACACCTTTTACAGGCACCATGCCTGGTCCAATTTTTACCAAAACAACTTCACCCACCTTGAATTCTGGGTATCTAGAGCTTGGAAAGGTGAGACTATTAGGGAGTGGTTTAATTAATGACAAGAGGGTGCGAGGTTTATACTTGAACATCTTTTCTGAGGGGTTTATCTCACCTGTTGCCAAAGGTGTAGTACGATAGGCAAGTAAAATTTTGCCAAGGACTGAGTGAATGTTTTTGTCACTGAGGGCACCTGGTATTGTATTCAACTCCTTGGCCAGTAACCTTTTAATTGTTTGAACAGCTCTCTCTGCAATACCATTTGATTGGGGATGGTACGCTGGGGACTTTAATACCTCAATGCCTCTATGGGAGCAGAAATCAACAAACAGCTTTGAGTTGAATGGGGGGCCATTAGCAGAGACTATCTGTGATGGATAACCAAAAGTGCCAAATAATGTATGTACTCATGTTTTCACATACTTTCTTGGCATCAGTTCCATTTGCCATAGGGTACACTTCAATCCACTTGCTCTCACTATCAACAATAACCAGGAAATATTTCTTTCGTATAACAAAAAAATCAACATGCAATCTGCCCCAAATATCAACCCTAGGCCATGATGCCTTTTGCGAACAGTTTGGTTGAAAATTTACAATTTGGCATGCTTCACAATTTTTCACCGTCTCCTCAATATCCCTGTTAACATTTGGACACCAGCATAATGAACGAGCAAGAGACTTCATTCTCACAACTCCTGGGTGTGTCCCATGCAATAAATTCAGCATTTCGTTCTGCAATTTGAGAGGTATGATCAACTTTGACCCCATTAACAAACATCCATTTTCCAGGGAGATATCATACCTATATCTGAATAATGGGACAATTGCTGGCTCTCTGACAAAATTTGGCCATCTAATCTTTGTAAAATCCAATACCTTAGACAATACCACATCCTTTTCAGTTTGCTTGGCCACCTCCACATAAGTCAAGGGAAACTTTGCAGGCAAAACACTAAATACATTTTCCACTACATTCTCCTCAGGTACTGGCAATCGAGATAATGCATCTGCAGGGCATAGCATGGTTGACTTACGGTATTCAATTTTATACATATATGCTGATAGTACAATGGACCATCTCTGCAACCTAGCCGCAACAACAGTAGGCACCCCTTTGTCTGGTGCAAAAATGTGCAAAAATCAATGCCAATGCCTCTCTGTCTAACTGGGAGTAATTTTGTTGAGCACTGGATAATTTACTGGATGCAAAAATCAATGGTTTCTCAACACCATCAATCAGGTGACTCAGCACCGCACCAACACCATATGGTGATGCATCTACTGATTCCACTATGGGATACTTAGAGTTGTAATGCACCAACAATGGATGGCCCAATAAGAGTTCTTTACATTTACCAAAGGCTTGGTTACATTCAAAAGTCCATTCCCAAGTTGCATCTTTTTTTACAAGATCATATAGAGGTTTTAGTAGGCTTGAAAGGTTAGGCAGGAAGCGATGATAAATATTTAACATTCCCACAAAGGATCTCACTTGTGATACTTCTTGGGGAACCTTAGCCTCCATAATGGCCTTCATTTTGTGTTACATTGGACAAACACCTTTTGCAGCTATTGTTTGACCTAAATAATCCACAGACTCACAAAACCATTTACATTTATTCATATTAACCCTCACATTATATTCATTTAGCCTGTTCAGCACCATTTCCACCCTTTCTTGGCAATCTCTGAAATCTTTCCCTGAAATTAATGAGTCATCCAAATAACATGTAACCATGGGCAAACCCTTGACAATTTCCTGCATTACAGACTGAAAAATACCTAGAGCACTAGAGATGACAAAGGGTAGGCGGGTAAATGATAAAGTCCATCATCAGTGTTGATGGTAAGGTACATTCTGAGATTCTAGTCCAACACCTAACTGCAAATATGCATTTTGGAGGTCCAGCGTACAAAATACAGTCCCATGATCCAAGCATATCATCTAATTTGGGCAAGGGATAGAAATCTGTGACCAAAATCCTATTGAAGGTCACCTTAAAGTCAACACAAATCCTAACACCTTTGTCTGCTTTTGGAGCACACACTATTGGGGATGCCCATTCTGAGTGTCTCACAGGTCTTAGAACCCCACTGGTTACCATTTCTTCCAATTGCTTACGAACTTCCCCTTTAAAGGAAAAGGTACTGATTATGGCCATTGAAAAATTGGAATAGCATTCTCCCTAATCACAAGATTTGCCTTAAACTGCTTGATCAAGTTTGAATTTTTTCCGCTGAAAACATTTGGATATTTGCATGCATAACTGGATAGCAATTTGCTGTCCTTCAACAGCGATTTACAACAATTGCCTTCCAACATTGTATTTGACTCAAACTTGAAAATATTTTTATCATCCACATCAAGGTACCCCTCAACTGGAACACAACAAGAAAGTAGCCTCTTTCTCCATTCTGGGGACAAAATATCAAGCCAGGGGCGACCCATGAGAGGCCTTACTCTCGCAGTGGAAGACACAACAACTAATTCTAATGTGTGGCTCTTACTAGCATTCCCACTGACCCAAGATACCCTAACTTCAATTTTTCCTTTGACATGAATTTGGTCACCTGTGACTGACTTCAAGGATAGGATACATTTGTGGAGTTTTGCACAGTTGAGATACCGGTGATATGTCTATTCAGATACTAAAGACACATTAGCACCACTATCTACCTCAAAAGCTAATAATACTCCATTCACATACATATTTACAAACAGTGGTGCAGTACCAGATACCGATTTAACAGCAGGCAAGTAAATGCATTGCTACTCTGACCTTGGTTTGGCGGGACGGGTGTTTTGCGAGTGGGAAATGTCATCTGACAGACCGATCTCCCAATCGTCTGAGTACACCTCACGAACTTCCCTGCTTCGACACATTCTGGAAGCGTGCCCCCTTCCATGAAGCACTCCCAATCCCAGGCGGGACAGGAATCCTCTATTTGTGGAATCTTCCGCACCGTTGACACAGCATTCCTCTGATACCAATTGGCCCGTCGCCCGTTCTCTTGACGTTGTGCTGGAATGTCCTCTCTCCTGCGGCTCAAACCAGCATCTGGTTGGCGGTGGGAGTTCTTCTTAGCGTTTGGGGATCTCCTATAAACTGCCCCAACTTCCAGATTCGAGAACTTGCTAACATCGTCAAAAATTGAATTTCTCTGTGCCAGCTCCAAATCGGTGGCGATGATGCACGCCTGCTCTAACGTTAATTTACTCTCCAGAAGTAATCTCTATCTAATCAGCGCTGATTCTACACCACAAACAAGCCAATCCCTCAAAGCATCGTTCAGAAAATCTCCGAAATCACAAAACTCTGCAAGTTTCTTAAGGGTAATGATGAACTCTTTCACGTTTTCACCAGTCTGTTGTGAACAGGTATGAAAATTGTGCCGTTCCGCAATAGTCAGTCGTTTTGGAGCATAATGAGTTGTAAGAACAGGCACGAATTCTGCGAATGTCTGTTCCATTGGCTTTTTTGGGAACAACATGTTTTTCAACAGCGTATATGTTGATGCCCCACAAAATGTTATAAACATCGGAACCTTCACTTCCTCATGCATTATCCTGTTCAGTAGAAAATACTGCTCAAAACGTTCGGCGTATGATACAAAATCTTCCTCGTCCGGGCTGAAAGGGTCCATGCGCCCAATTAGGGCAGTCGGGTTGTCTATACCAAAGGGTTCACCATTGTACGATCGTATATGATACACAGTAATTACTACGCTGGGGGATCGGGTTGGTGTGGTTGCTAGAGTGTTGGCTTCTCACCCGGTGGGCCCGGGTTCAAATCCCGGCAGTAGCAGAGAATTTTCAGAGACTGCCCGATCCCTGCTTGAATGTTGTGTGGAGGACATTTCAAGTGCATCACTCTGTCCATCGAATGGGACGTTAAGCCGTGGTCCCCTTGGTGCCTTTCGTTGAGAGCAGGCTAATGCCGACGCCAGGTTTCTCTCCCCCCTTCCTTACCTACCCCTTCCCTCATGGTGCAAATGCCCTCAGCGGTCGGTCGCCTCCTCCAAATACCATACCAATTACTCCACAACACACGCACTTGATGTTTACTGACTCATCGCTCGTCGCCACTTGTTGTGTTTTCACCCGCAGTAGGTATGTACATTAAAACAAACATGCGCAGATGTCTCGGGGTTTTCACTATTTATTCTACCACACACGATCACATACATCAGGCCCATGTGGCCACACAGAGCTTCCTCCTCACTCCCACCAGGGGATACCTCATCACTCAATAGACAATGGACTCTCGAAATAAAAATACACCACATTTACTAAGCTTGAACCTATTATTGTTGCCAATTTAGTTGTTTAAAAAATATATAATTTTGAATCTTTTTTTTTTTCAAATATAACACCGTCAATCACCATGGTGATGGCATGGGTCGGTCCATGTAATAATTTTTTACCAGGGTAATTGTTTGAGGGCAGCATTGCCCATATCAGTGTCTCATGGAGTACGGAGGGATTTATGATAGCAGAATGGCATCTCCTCTTATGAGAGGCAAGTCGTCTTGAATAACCCTGCCAACCTCCAATTGGACGCAATCAGGGTTTACTTATGCTGTCCTCACCTTTTAGATTTTTGTTTTATTTCCATCTTTTATCACTCAACAACATGAAGACATCCTTCAATTATATTCAACATGGAGGGTACTGGTTCGAAGCCTGATGACAACTGTCAATTTAATTTGCTTTCTTTTAACATTATTATTGAAAATGGTATTTACCTCATATTGCCTTTAAAATGTTTGATGTAACTTTTATTCGTGGACAATTACTCTATCAAAAACTTGAACTAAAATTTTTCTTCCAGCATTAAAACATTCACTATACCAAGTATAAAAACTCAAACAATCCAATATAGCTGATAATTCAATTCCTTCACACAACACTGCAGGGCTGCCACCATCTCCTATGAATAATTTGCTCCCTTTTTCCCGTGTGTCACGGACATTGCTTTTTTGGGTAGGACTAATGTTTTTTTCTAATTTTTTAATAAATACTATGAAAACAAAGCAACCCAAAAAGACTATTTTGGACTGCTTCTATTGTTATCACTAGTTTAATGATAGATTTTATATTAAATTATTTAGTTCAGGTTGTTAATTCAATAAACACCTCTTCGAAACTCTATGTCAGACTGACATGACAAATCATAGTGCGTGGACATTAAATTTTAGGAATGTAATTTTTTTTGTATAATAACATTCCAGTTTAATTTCGATTTGACAGTTTTGCTTTTTTTATGGCAGTCCATGGACATAATTTTTTACGATCATAGGATAATGACCATTATGCAAAGACATCTGCAAATTTGGAGTTTCTCCAATACTCTGAGTATTGCAGACTTCCAACAGGTGATTAAGTTTACCTACGCTACAGGTACCCAACCTTAAATGCACCTTAGTGTTTTTTTTCAAGTAAATTTCAAACTATCTGTAGACTTGAAATTGAGTGGTATGAAATGAATTTGCCCGTTCCAATAAAATTTTGAAATTGGAAAATTCCAGCAATAGTGTCATTCATGGAAATTGTAATGCTGTTATCGACTAAGGTCCAATAGAGTTAAGCTCTCTGAATCCTGACTTACCTAAACACCCATAAGTTGGCAATATTTTCATGTCCGGCTTCGCGAGTGACTTAACTTGTGCTGAATGCTGAATTTTAACTTGCTTTCACCTGCTGAAACAGCTATGTATACTACATATACATAATTGAAGATGGAG
Organism: Ischnura elegans; assembly: GCF_921293095.1. Classification (NCBI taxonomy): domain Eukaryota; kingdom Metazoa; phylum Arthropoda; class Insecta; order Odonata; family Coenagrionidae; genus Ischnura; species Ischnura elegans. The sequence goes on from NC_060247.1 coordinate 144,944,684, forward strand.
TCATAGAAATGAGGAAACTCTGATTGCTTTAATGTGGCCAGTGCAAAGTAACCCTTTGTCCACTGACAAGAATCTTATTTCTATCAGTCTCTTCCAATGTATTGTGGATATTCACTAAAAAGGCACTCTCCCTGTTGTATCTGTCAACAACGGGACGTATCGTTACTCTTTTAACGCTTTTTTGCAAAGTAAGGACTTTAGAGATGACTCAACATGCACTGACTGGACTTGGGCCTGTCTCGTGGGTCACATCCTTAGACTGCAGTGGAGCAGGGGGATGACTCAAATGGATGTTCGTGTATGCTTAGTTGTTGTGAAAATCCTGATGTGAAGGCCAAATAGTGGTGTTTTCAGTGGTGTGTTCATAAAGAAGTAAATATTTATTGTTATTCTTACAGTCATTCACACTACGGCATAAGCGAAAACTTCATAGGGTAAGAAAGAAATCAACACATAGTAGAAAAAGGGTGCTGTGGTAGATGGAAAAAGCCAGAAATCAAAGGGTAGAAATGCAGCCTTACTGTGACTCAAACCCAGGTTGCCCACTGCCAGGACTCTTAGATTTACAATGACTTTGGCAGGGGTTTATGCACATAAAGTGCCCTTTACTTTATTTACATTATTATTTATTCACATAGATTTTTAAGATTGCTTTAAGCTCTCATTGAGAGCATTCTTCCCCTGGCCACAGATCTTTTTAGAGGTGATAACGTCACCATATTCTCACTGCTCCATGCCCTCCAGCAAACTGTCCATGCAGAGAAGCCCCTATCAGTGACTCTCTACTCCCTGTACTATCTGTCAAAGCCTGGGAGGACATGTCAGCATGCCAACGCATCCATAATGATCTACTACAGACCACAGCATTAAGAATATCATTGACAATCGGTGCATTTTGAATATTTTTATCCGACAAAGTAGCAACATCATTCATAGTAAGCACATTGTGAACATTTCAATCTGAAAAAATGAAAACATTATTGTCAGCTTCAATATCACTCCTATCCATATCCACATCTTTATCTTAAATTGCAATGAGAACATGACTTACCATTTGGATTTCAATTAATTTGACTTCCCTGGACATGTAAACCTTTTTAGAACCATGCATGTCACCCAATCTGTATCCCTTCTATACGGGACCATATCCCAATATACATAATTACTTCTTTTGATGTGGGATCTAGCTTTCTAACAACCAAGCACCCTGAGGTGAGATATAGTATTGACTGTCTTCCCTGACCATACTTATTCAGGCATTTGATAGTTGAGAGATCCAGTTGGGCTACTATTCTTTAGATAGATTGCTGTTAAGACAGCCTCTTCCCAATAGCACCTGCCTAACTTTGAATCACACTACTCTGTTTTAGAGCAGTCAGAAATAGTTCCGCCTGCCCTTTCAGATGAACCAACCTTGAGGTGTATCTGGACGCGTTGTTTCATGAGAAAAACCATGAATTATAAGAAATTCTAACATTTTCCCATCTATGTAATCCAGGGGTGCCGACTTACAGAAAATATAGAGGGGGCCCTAACTGGGGATCATGCCCTAGGAAATTGTATAAATAGTGAGTTTTAAGTTTTTTAAGCATTTTAGAAGAGTCATATGATCAACATTATAGAATCTTGATAACTCCAATCTCAATGTCTGTACACTCCGGGGAAAATCACACCTGACACATTTTTTCCTCGCACCCATAACAAATGTTTCAGGCCCCATGGAGTCAGCACCACTGATATAATCACCACCACAATCAGATCTCAGGCATTTAATCATATGACCTGTTTGTTTTTCTACTCATGACTTAAATTCCTTGAACTTGGATAATACTTCACTATTGGTTGTCATGATACATATATGATATATGATGATAAAAGATTTTCTGAAAAAATCATCTGTGAATGTAACAAAATATCTGGCACCACCCCACATCAAAACTCCTTTTGCTGGGTAGCAGACATCAAAATTAATGCATTGCAACAAGCCAGATACTCAACCATCTGTTTGCAATGGTTACCCTGTATGCATGGAATAGACTGTGTGCTGTCCATTATGCCATGAACTAAATCCTTGAGCTTAAACAAATGTGTACCTGTAATTAAGGGTCCTTGGCCTTTTATGCCAAATTTCCTTAGATACATGGAGACATTTATCACAAAGGGTAAAACATAATGCATATCATCTGCTGCAAGAGGAATTTGTTAAGAAATATCAGAAATAATACCTTTAGATGGACATATTAAAGATCCACTTGTCATAGCAAAATTAAGCATTCCATTACCATAGACAGTCGCTGTCTATGATAAGTACATATGACAGTGACATAAACCACTTTAAAAAAATTTCGCAACTTTATTACCAAGAATACAAACACCAATATCTGCCAGCTGATTCACAATGGAAAGGTTTTTCCATTTTTGTCTAACTAATAAATGCTGCCAACAGCACTGCCTCTAAGCTGACCTGTAATGTTAACTTGGTTTTCATCAAGCACAATAAGACCATATCTGTCCAACCTTTTCCAGTGATGCACTGAATAGTACGCTGTTACGCAGTTACGCAGGAAAATGAATCGACGATTTACTGGCAGGCAAAAGGAAAAAAAATTTAATTAAGGATTTTTACTTCTCAACCACAAATGACAAAGGATCGTGGTGATGCCTGAAGTATGTAGGACAACCCTCTATTAAAATAGGAAAGTTTCTCAAAGAAATGAACATTCATCCGGCTTACTACAATAACAGGAATCTAAAAAGCTTGCTTCCACCCATCAAAGACTCCATAAACCCAGCCCTCCTTAGTGGGGTTTACCAACGAAAATGCAGTGATTGTGGCTCCAAATACGTGGGACAAACGGGGAGGAACCTAGCCATTAGAGTCGAAGAACACAGACGAGACTACATCAAGAAAACGGGGATGTCCCAGTTTGCCTCCCACCTCCTTGAAGTAGGACATCAGGCGGATTTCACCCCGGAGTTGCTGCACCGTGCGAATAAAGGGTCACAAATGGACATCAGGGAGCAACTGGAAATTTTAATAATAGTCAAAAAGAAAGAGCCCATCACTAATGACCACCTTTTCCCATTCCACTCCCCCCTCCTGGACATCCCAATTTTGCACCCGAAAAATCCCCATAACGCTAACCCACGCCGCCTTTCCTAAGTACACTTCCTTTCCCTTTCCTCTCCCCCCCCCCCTCCTACGCGAAGTGCAACAATTTAGTGCTCTACAGACATCTCCTCTCCATCCCTTTCCCCTCCCCACCCCTTCCACTCTTTCCCCCACTTTTTTGGTATGTAACCCACAGTGACGCTACTTGTACTGCTAGTCCTATGAATATGATACAGTGTATCGAAACTAGTCAGGAAAATAAAGTTCCAAATTGTAGAAACAGCAAAGTTTATCATTCACAAATGAGCTTTTCCAGTGATTTTAGAAACTAATAACAAATTTATAGCTCTGTGTTTACAAAACAATACATCAGTAACAATACCATGAACTGGGGCTCATTGAAATCAAACGGAAAATTTCCAAGACCTTGGCAAGACATTATAGAACCATTAGTCATTAGGATATCAACATTCAGAGTAGTTTAAAGATCATCAATCCAATCACCAGGAGATGTCAGATTCTGACCTCCACGGCTATCAAAGAACCACTGGTCTTTTGGCATTTTAATTCTACTATACATCACAACAGAACATCACACAAGAACAAAGCCATTATTGACATAAAATTTCTTGGAATTTTTTGTATGTATCTTGAAAACTTGAGGAATTTTTGTTTTTCAGTTTTTACACTTTGTGCATTGTGGTTATTCATGTTCTCCTTTGTTGCAGTAATGGCAAACAATTTTGCAAGGAAGTTTTCTCATTAGAGGATACAAAAGCTTGCACCAAAGTATTGAAAGACTCTGATAGAACAATTAACAAAATTCTCCCAGCTTTATCACCAAGAATAGCCCACAGATAACTGCAAGATGATTCACAAGGGAAAGGATTTCATTATTGCATTCAAATATGGAACGGTAATCTTCATAATGCACTCTCATCAATTGTGTCATCAACATAAATTCATTAGTCAGTCCAGACTTGCCAAAAGGTTTTTGAAGATTTTACCTTGCTTCTTTAGTTGTGCTACATCTATAAATGTGACCCCCCCCCCCCTGCAGGCCCCACTGCACAGGAGGGGCCTTGGGGGGGCCATGACAAGCAGGGAAAAGTAATAGATGGTAAATAATGCGTAAGCTACACTTAACCATAAAATCATATGTAGGTTTTTATATGGAATCGGAATAGAAGCCCTAATTGATTCATTTCCATTCATACAAGCATAGCATATGCATAGCACATAGCCCCACAAAAATTTTCGTGCCTACGCACTAAATCCTTACTGCACTAAGGATAGTGCACGAGTGGCATGCCACCACCGGGACTAGGTTACAGTACATTATTATCAAAATGCCAATTTTCGTCGGATGGTTACCATACTTAGGATATACATATTATTATTATTATAGTATTCTACCGAATAAGGTATGTTTCCATGGAGTATACGAGAAGTGATCTGGGAGCCTCCCTTTCCTTCCAGCACTGCCTTCTTTAATTCACTGTAAGGCCTATTCTCTTTCAGTCTATCTAAAAATCCGATTCTTTTCCTTCCCCTCCCCTGTTTCCCTAACATTCTACCCTCTAACACGATTTTCAACATCCCCTCATCGCTAAGCCTTAACTCACTCCATCCATACCTTCTGTCTCCTCCGTATCTCATCTAAAAGCTGCCTCTCCTTGCCAACCATATCCAGCACTTCGTCGTTCCTTTTCCTCTCCGTCCAATTCACCCTCTCCATTCTTCTCCACACCCACCATTCGAATGCCTCCAATCTTCTCTCGTCTTCTTTCCTCAGTGTCCATGTTTCCGCACTATAAAGAGCTACACTCCAGATCAAACTCTTCACTAATCTTTTCTTTAAACTCTTACACAACGATCCTCTCAGAAGCTCCTTCCTGTTCATGAATGCCTCCTTCGCTAATGCGATTCTCTTCCTTATGTCCTTACTACTGTATCCGTTTTCCTCTAACGTACTGCCTAAATAGTTGAATTGCTCAACCTGCTCAAGTTTTTCACCACCCACCTTTATCTTGAGTCTCACATTCCTCGCTCGTGTAGCTTTACAAAACCGCATAACCTTAGTTTCCTTATGATAAATCCTCATCCCATACTCCTCGAAACGCTCGTATAACGCATCCACTAAAGCCTGAAGCCCCCTCGCTGACTGGCTAATTAACGCCTGATCATCCGCGAATCTCACTGATTTGAACATCATTCCTCCCACTTTTATCCCAGCTTCTAACTCATCCCACGCTTCCCTTACCATCTCTTCAGCGTACACGTTAAAGAGCAGCGGCGATAGAGGACAGCCTTGCCTCACACCTCGGCCAATGCTTGCTCACCCAGATTCTCCGTCCGCTCACTTGTGCAGTCTGGGCCACATAAAGATTACGAATCAGTCGTCTATCCCTCCAATCTACACCTATTCTCTTGAGAATATCCATTAACTTTACCCAGTTCACCCTATCAAACGCTTTCTCAAAATCCACAAAACACGCATATATGTCCTGCTCATATTCTAGGTTCCTCTCCACAAGGGACCTCATTATTGCTATTGCATCACAAGTTGACTTCCCTTTTCTGAAACCAAACTGATCTTCGCCCAAATACTCCTTTGCCCTCGCCTCCATTCGTCTGTTCAATATCCTCAGCACCACTTTCGCCGCATGCGATATTAGGCTGATAGTCCTATAATCTCCGCATTCCACAGCTTTCTTCTTTTTCAGAAGCGGAATTAAAACCGTCTTCACGAAATCCTCCGGCCAACATCCCTCCTCATAGATCCTGCGCACTAGTTCGAAAAACCTTTCCTTACCTTCCTTGCCTAGATTCTTCAGATGCTCACACGGTATATTGTCCACGCCTACTGCTTTCCTAGCCTCCATATCACGGAGTGCTCTCTCTATTTCCGAATCTAATATCCCCGGCCCAAGATTATCCTCCTCCATTGCAATTTCCTCCTCTAGAGTCAATCTCTCTGGTCTGTTCCTTCCTTCATACAGGTCCTCCACGTATTCCTTCCATCTACCCTGTACCTCTTCTCGCTCGGTTAGTATCCTCCCATCTTTAGCCTTAATTTTAGACATGGCTCGTCTTTTTTGCCGCCCGATAGCGACTTAACTTTGACGTACTTCTCCATCCTTCTGGAACTTTTCCATTTCCTCACACTGTCTTTTCCACCAAGCCTCCCTTGCCCTCTTAGTTTCACGTTGTAATCGATTATTCAGTTCCCTATACATTCTTTTGCCCTGTTATGTGTCCACACTCTTCCACTTCCTCCTCTCCTCCATTTCCCTTATCATGTTCTCCGTTATCCACGGCTGCTTTATCCTTCTACTGTCAACGTAACCAATTGACTTCTCCACTGCTTTGGCTATTCCCGTTTTAATACTATCCCCTCTTTCCTCTACAGTCTTAGTACTTTCAATCTCCCGTATACTAATGTCCACTCATCATCATCACTGGTCAACAATCCTAGGATTGGTTTGACGCAGCTCTCCACTCAGTTCTCCTATCAGCTAATCTTTTCACTCCTACGTATTTCTTCTCTTTCACATCTCTCTTTACTTGTTCCATATATTTTGTTCGAGGTCTTCCTTTTCCATTCTTGCCTTCCACCTGTCCTTCGACGATTGTCTTCATCAGGCCATCATGTCCCAAGATGTGGCCTATTTATGTCCACTAGTTTCTGATATTCTCTCCTCATACTCCCCTTCAGGGCTTCTACGTTCCATTTCTTTGCCTTCCTAACTTTCATAAGTCTTCTGAGTCTTACGTCGCATTTCATGAGCACTAGATTGTGAATCCGCATCCGCTGCGGGAAGCTGCGTGAGTTTTTCACACTATTCCTAAACCTCTGTCTTACCATAATGTAGTCTATTTGATATCTCCCCACATCCCCTGGACTTTTCCATGTGTACCTTCGCCCTTTATGATGATTGAACCACATGTTTGTGATGAATAATTTGTTTCTCCTACAAAATTCTGCTGCTTTCTCTCCCCTGTCGTTCCGTTTTCCTAGACCAAAATCTCCTATTTCGTTTCCATCCCTCCATTCCCCGACTGAGGCGTTCCAGTCCCTCATCACTACCAGATTTTTCGTACCCGGTGTGTCTCTAATTATTTCCTCGAGCTGTTCATACACCTCATCTACTTCTTCCTCCCTATGATTGCTAGTGGGCATGTAAACTTGGACCACCACAAGGTTGGTGGGCCGCGCCTCAATTTCTACCACCAGAATCCTATCGCTTACCTGGTCTATACCTACCACACGCATACCCATCTTCCCGTTTAGTACTAAAGCTACCCCCCGCTGGCTTTCTTCCCCTCCACTATATATAACCCTATACCCATCACTCCAATAGTCCCCCCCATCCCTCCACCTCACCTCGCATAATCCTAAGATATCTATTCTCCCTTTATCCATTTCCCTTTTGATATTTTCTAATTTCCCCGCCCTCATCATAGTCCTCACATTCCACGTCCCTACATTTACAGCCGACTTCTTCTTCTCCATCTTCTTGGTCTTCTTTTCTTCTTTCTTCATTGCTGCTGCTGCTGCTAATGGTGATGATGATAAGTCTCTGCAAGGATTTCGCATGTTGTCGACCCCGAGGACCTTGCCGACCTCGCTGCTGTGCCCGACACCCGCCCTTTGCGGACAAGTCCCGGGCGATGAGATTCCGAGGCTCATTTGGTTGTACTCCATGTGTTCAGGGAAGAGATAGTTGGTAGGGTTTCCCACTTCCATTCCAACAGTGTTTTTCACGTGACACCATCACGTGGACTACCTTTCGTCTGGCTCCTACCCTTCGACCTATCTGGCATGGGTGGCCCTACCAGGAATAATTTAGAATTAATACCGCCAGTGCAGCTCTAGGTGTCATAGGAACGCACAAGCCTTTCCACCGCAACAAGGTTGTAGCCCAAGGGAAAGGGATATACATATAACTCAGGCATTTCATGTGCTAAACAAACATAGAGGTGGGCGAAAGTTCTGCGACTACAAATAAAAAATGAGTAATGCAGTACTTATCTAAATGCCCGATGGGTAAATTTTATGCTGCAGCAGCCATCAAAGACAACAAAGGATGATTGACAACAGTACCTGATTTTGATGAGGAGCATTGGGTTTGGGTTGAGGTGGGGCATGTTGTTTGTATAAAACGATGGACAACAATGCCACATTATGACAAGATACCAACACCAAAGAGTTCCACTCATGCTATTCTGCTAGAAAATAATTTATAAAATGCAAATTTCATGTATTAATGCTAATAAAGAACATGTAAAGAAATATTATGACATATAAATACGTTATTCCAGTGTACAATGTATAAATAAATGTTAATCAACAGCAGGGGCGGATCCAGGATTTCCTTCCTGGGGGGGGGGGGGGGGCACAAGCAAGGGCGCATCCAGGATTTTGTTCTGGGGGGGCACAAGGGTACCTCGCAATACAAAACAAACGCAATGATAATGGGATCGTAATACAAATCTTGCCTATTTTTAAGGGTCTGGGGGGGGGCACATGCCCCCGTGCCCCCCCCCCCCCTAGATCCGCCTATGATCAACAGGGTGTGGTTACCAAGTCAAAACCTCAATAACCAGACTAATTTGCAGAGAATAACAACAAAAGAAAAATAAATAATACTTGAAATACAGATCCAATTGTTGCAATACTCCCCTATGTAAATATCAGGAGGGGGACACAGCTCCAAATATGAAAATTTCCATGATTCGGTCTCGCCATGACGAAGTTAAATTAACTTGTTCTCAAGAAAACAATCTTACTTTTTGCAATTTCTCTCAGCTACGTATACTCTTAATTTTTTATTCAACATAAATAATTGGCACTTGTTCATTGATTCCTCCTAGGTCACTATAAAGGCTGTTCTCTGACATAATGACAATGAGCTCCACTCGATACTGACACCTCATGGAAATGACGTGAAAGATTTTTATGCGAATATGCAGTTACTTTAAGAAAAAATTCAACACAAATAATATATAAGTGGACAATTTATGGTGACGTAAAAGTAATTGCAATTTCACTAGGCTTACAGCTTGGCTTTACAAAATATTGTTGCTTGCACTGCGATTGGGATAGCAGAGACGAAAAAAAATCATTGCATACTTGAAAAAAATTGGCCAGAACTTATTCTGGCATTTTTTTCTGGATGCAAAAATGTCGTTTTTCAGCCATTGGTCAATCTGAAGAACATTCTTCTGCAACCTCTCGACATTAAATTATGACTTTTTGAAATTTTGTGAAAACCATGAACAAAAATGGTGCTGGCTATGAAACAAAAATTCTCTAAAATCAGTTAGGCTTAGATCAAAGAAGGATTTTGAATTCGGCCAACGGTTAGGGAAGTGCTGAAGGATTTGGAATTTCAACAGCAATTTAATTCAACAGAAAAAAGTGCACTGAATGCATTCATAAATGTGGTTGAAAATTTTCTATGAAAATATCATGGCTGAAAATTAATTACTATCTGGTAGCTAACTTAATTAAATTGCATCAAAAAATGGGCAGGAATTTATCTTTAAAAATTCCCTTCCTCAAACCTACACCTGGACTTTTTTTCCACCAAACCTTAGCACTGTTAGTAATGAACATGGTGAGCATTTCCAAGTGGATATTTTACATATGGAAAAATGGAGCCAAGGAAAGTTCAGCAACAAGTAAGCAGATTACTCTGGACACTGAATAAGGACAAACCAGATACTAAATATGTGAGAAAATCCTACTCAAGTAGGTACTCATTTTTTAAATTCATCATTTAATTGCGGAATCTTCCTTGAACCCGTATTCAATCCAGCTTTCCTCAGGAAACTGAATGTGATAGAAAAAAATCTGAGCCCAGATTCAGAATCAGCATGAAAAACACCTCTACAAACACCCAACAACATGTCTAGGACAGAAAAAAGAGTATTGTACTCCAAAGTAATCTCCTCTCCCTGTTAGCAGACTTAGTTAGGGGAATGTCTCAAAGACGGTATAGAGGACATCATGTCCCCTAAAACATACCTGTTATGTGCAGCTGAAGTCTTATGAAGGTGCTTTAATATCAGTGGTAAATTTAATTACTCAATAGACATAAGGGACAAAAGTCCTTCTTAAAATTAAAGCATTAGTACTCATAGAATTTATTTTGAAAATTGATATTGAATATTTATATTTTAAATTTCTTAACCATTTGGTATATGTCGTGCGTAGTGTATGGGAGTCAAAATGAAAGATCATGAATTGACACATTGTATGCCAAGACATTAGACTGCTCACTCGGACTCAGGTGAACATAACTTGACTGAGGACCAGTGATGTCATGACCAGGACTTCTTTTATTGACGAATGAAACATAATATCCTTCAGTATAGACCTCATTTTATCATGTATGCTGCCAAAAAAATATCAAATAAAAGTATTTATGTACTTACAAGTTTCAAATTATCTGATAGGCATATTCTCATCCTTATGAAACAAGGGCATACCTAGGATCAAAACTAGGGGAGGCTAGCCATGGTTGTTCAAATTACAGGTAAGATTTAAGCATGGAGAACGTGATTGAAACCAACATTTTAAGGAAACTGTAACGGCTCTTCATTAGTTTTTAAAATTATTTGCTTGAGAATAATATTTTTTTGAGCAAATGCCCTGCCCCTCGCTGGGTAGGCCCATGGTGCCCTTTAATTCCAACAAATGAAAAGAGAACATTGTATCTAATTGGAAGAGTGCCAGTATCCTGTCAGAGAAAGAAAACCCTGTGACGTCCTTGATTTGTTGCTCGTTAGACTGTTGTGAAGATAAGCGACAGACCATTTCACAGGGGGTTTCTTGAGTAGTTTTGGAGAAAAAGCAGGGAAAGAAAAGATTTTGTCATTGAAACATGATGACATTTGGATTCTTGTCCCAAGACCTGCCGGCTAAAATATCGTGCAGTTTAAATTAATTTCTAAAAATCCTATTCTCTTTCTTCCTGGTACACCCTCTCCAATACTCTTCCCTCCATAACACTGTTTTCAACATCCCCTCCCCGCTCAGCGCTCACATTATCCAAGCCTTCCACCGTCTCCTCCGTATCTCATCTAGAAGCTCCCTCTCCCCGCCCACCATGTCTGGAACTTCATTGGTCCTCCTCCTCTCCAGGAGCCTCTCCGTACTCATATTTTGAATTCCTCCACTCTTTTCTCATCCTCCTCTGTAAGTGTCCATGTTTCCGCCCTGTAAAGTGTTACAATCCAGCTAAAACCCTTCACAAGCTTTTTCATGAAACCATTACCGACGTAACAACTCTCTTATCCATTGAAATGGAAATAATGGAAGTATATAGTGTAAAACTGGAATAATAATTTAATGTTTACTTATGTCAGTGCGAGCAAAACAATTCTTCTCGGAATCAGACATGTTGATTTCCACTACTGCTGATGATAAATTAAAACTTACCCACAATTCTCCACAAATTATTTTATTCAATGCATTTTGCATTATCGTCAGGTGCCACACATTGCATTTCCTGTTACCTCCCTCTGACGATTGTACGAAATGTATTGAAACAATCGTGTGAGTCTAATATATAGTTTGTTGAAAATTGCTAGCAAGTTTCAATTTACAACATGTTAGAATTCCACAGATTGAAGCCTGAATCAATTCTCTGTGTGTAACACTGATGCCTTTCACCAAAATGTCCTCTGGGAATATATTCTTGCTGCTACTTTTCAAAAAGCAATGAATTTTTTTACAAATTGCCCACCAAGCACATTGAGATGAGGCAAATTTAAACTAATAATTTTTTCCCATCCCATCTAGTAGTCAGAAATGGATATAAAAGAAATAAAGGAGATCATCATCATAAGTCAACAATTCTAATGATTCTTGATTTGACGCACCTCTCCATCCTGCTCTCCTATTTGATATTTAGCCTTTTCAGATTGACTTCCCGAGAGAAAATAATGTATACAATTTCTGCAATGTACATACAATCAGTGGCAGAGCAAAGAGGGGCTGAGGGGGGACTATAGCCCCCCACTATGACATCCAATTTACACTAGGTGTAATGGTAATTTTGTTCGGACCCTCACTACTGCTGTAAGATTACCCTCCAGGCTCCTCATCTATTCCCCTCTCAATATCCTTATCCTGGATCCACTACTGCATACAACGTGAACAACAAGAATATGTGCACACAGGAGAGATTTTGAGAATGAAAAGGACACATTGCAGTGGCGTAGCCAGGAATTTCGTTCAGGGGGGTCCAAAATCATGGGGGAAAATTTTTTAAAAACCGGGCACTAAGTAATGGGTTTTAAACTAATTTTAACAATTTTTTTAATCGAAAAATCTTAATTTGTTAAAGAAACATTTTGTAAATTCATGATTTTCAATATTATGTTTTCTTTTATGAAGGGCAATAATTGTGGTTTTATATTTCGGGGGGGTCCGGACTCCTCCCTGGCTACGCCACTGACACATTGTATATGAACTTTTCACCTTGTGTAGTTTTATACAATAAGTGTATAGAGAATATAATATGTAGGTATGTATTTTGATAGGTACAATTTCCAATTTTTTTAATTCAATTTATTTTTTCATAGTCTCCAAAATGCATTAAATATCCTTCTTCATTTCTTTTATTTTACATCATTCACAACATAAAGTATGCAACTATGGCCGTCCATTGCTCTTTTAAAATGGAGATTCACTGGCGTGGAATATAACGGGATGCATTAATTCTGCTAAAATAGTTCATCTTACTCCTAATCGAGTTCTATTGTGCTTAGAAAATTAAAATATTTTTAAAATTTTATTAAAAGGGCATAAGCCCCTGATATGAAAAGCAGTACAATATCAGATAAGATGAATGATAATGAGGTACAATAGCGGTAAAAGGTATTGAATATTTCCCCCTTGAATTTGAGAAGGGATCTATGAAGATCCTCTGTGAGATAAGCTGATTGGGTCCCTCAGGAATTATGTTGACCCTCGCGACTTGAAAATTCCTAGATGAGTATTTCCTCCTCTGATATAGATCCCATCTCACAACCTGATCGTTAACTTATCTGTCCATTTGACCAATAATACCTGTATTTAATAATTTACATTGTTTTCTTGCAGCCATGATGGGTATAGAGGTAATGTGCATTTTATTAGGCTTTTTTACGAGCCATCTTTGGCTAATGAAATTAGGCACTCTATCGAAAGAGAGGTAGCAAGTCATCTGAAACGGAAACGAATTCAAAAGATAACTTTTTTGGTCAAATGAAGTCCCAGAATGACCCTCTGAATGTGCTTGTGTCGATTGTGAAAGAAATGAAAGGCATTAATGAGGCAATTTATTGGGAAATGATTGTAAGTAAGCAATCAATGCATCGTGAGATAAGAGAAATTAAAGAGGGTGATTGTGCACCAATTCAGAAGCAAAGAATTGGAAAACCTACCGGAATTTCCCGTATAGAGCGTGGAATCTCAAAAATTGAAGAAAAAGTAGGTGACGTGGAAAGTTGGTGTAGTGATGAGATAGTTTCATTGGTGAAGTTTGTTCGAAATTAATGTCATGTAAGGTTCAAGGCCGAGGTAGATATTCTAAAGGCTAAGATGCAGGTATGTCTTGGAACCAGTGGCGCAGTGAGGGGGGTTTGGGGGATAACCCCCCCCCCCCAGAGCTCAGAGAAATTTTTAAGTTTAAGTTCCATTTTACTAAATTGAATTGATATCACTAATACAATAGTGTAAGGATTAATAAAATATCCCTCAGAAAGCCATAAAACTCACCATTTTTAACCATTTATCTTAAAATTATGCAATTTATTAATATCACACCAACCCCTAATCCTGGTGGGTATTCCATACCCCCACACACTCCGGTATTATTTGCTTCTAAACCCTCCCCCCAGCCTTAATTCCTACTAGTAGCTGCGCCCTTGCTTAGAACAGCGATGCATTGACTCTCAAATCTTGTTGAGAGGACGCTATGAAAATGTAGAAACTCTCCCAATCAAATTAATCTTGAAGTCCAGCAGTCTGGAAAGCGCAGTCAAATTGAACCGAACTCTTTGCTCCTCGCAAAAAAGGAAATGTGGGTGGGGATCCCAGCGGCAGGGGGGATGAGTTCGGAAAACTCCCGCCTCAATTGAGGATAACCCCATATGAGGTTGGTTGTGAGACGGTGTAGGGGTGAATGGGCTCGTCTGGAGTGGGCAATTTGCACTTTTTGGAAAGGATCGTGGACCACAAGATGCATATTGTCATACTGAAGGAAAATTTTTCTAAAAGGCGATCTATTTCAGAGGAGAAAGTACCCATTCAGGAATTTTCAAGGCCCAATGGTCGACATAATTCCTGAGGGACCCAATCAGCTTCTCAGAGAGGATCTTCACGGACCCCTTCCCAAATCCATCGGAGGAGTATTCATTTTCTTTTACCACTAATATATAATCTTATGATTCGTTTATGTGAGATTGTAATAATTTGGATATTATGTCCATATAATAAAATTTATAATTTTATAGGGGCATAACGTTTTCCACCCTACTCCAGATTAATACACTAATTATCCACAGCATTACAGTTTCCTCCTCAGTGCGTATTAGGTAAAGTATGACTCATACCCCCATGCTTCCGATGTTAATCATCCTACGATAAGAAACACTAAATATGTATAGTATTTACTCACTTAGGAGAGGAATACAATTGTTAATTTTGTTCATTATTTCATCCAAGGGCATACCCAGGATCATAACTGCGGGGGGAGGCAAGCCATGGTCTAAGGGGACGCAAGCCATGGGATTTATGATATGATTTATGATCCTTGAAAAACTAGTTATATTTTAGTTATATGTTTTATACTAATATACATCATTTTTCGTGGGTTTAAAGAAAATTTGTTGAATTATTTCGTTTCAATTCAGTGCTGATTTTGCTTAAAGACTACCACTATTTTTACTTCTAGGGGGGGCAGCTGCCCCCCAGTGCCCCTAGCTGGGTACGCCCATGATTTCATCGCTATCCCGTTGTGGGCATTACAGTCCTACAACGGTGGCAAAGATGTTTTGTTAACGCACGCAGGAAGGTAAACCGCTTTAATCGCCCTGATATGAAATTCAATCACAATTTATGGCCAAAGGTCAATGATAACGGCGAAGCAGAAAGGTTTAAGATTAATATGGAGGCCAATGGCACCTAAGAAGCTCTCTAAAACATGGTGATCATACAGTATTATAATTTTTCTTTTACCGAGTTTTTTCTTACTATTCTTATTGTTGTTTTTACTAAACCCTGAATCGCACTATCATTCTTCCGTCCCTTTTGAGTGATAGGTATAGCGATCGCACAAATGGTGGCAAGCAAATGACACTTTCACGCAATCATTTTTTAATGACGGCTCCAGGGATGGAAGACTTCCCTTTTTCCATCACTCGGCGTGTCCCTTTTTCCCGTCGCTGAAGCCATCGCTGGCACCTTCCCTCAGCCAATCATAAAATACGGCCGCTGAAAGTGGTGGTAATGTCGCCCTTTGCTTTAAATTGAATGTCAGTGGTGAATACGGAAAGAGACTGAAGAAGCGATACAAAAAAGGACGATGGGAATGACCGAATGATTCAGACAATGATGGGTCAGTGAGAAATCACTTTTTTGGTCCCTGAAATCCAGGGGCGCAGCTAGGAATTGAGGCTAGGGGGGGTTTGAGGCACAACTAATACTGGGGAGTTAGGGGGTATGGAATACCCACTAGGGGGAGCGAGAGGTGCGGGGGCCCTCCCCCAGAAAAATTTAGATAAATGGTTCAAAATGGTAAGTTTTACGACCTTCTGAGGGATATTTTTATAATCCTTATTATTCCATAAGTAATATTAGTCCAATTAAGTAAAATGGATTAAACTTTAAAAATTCTCTGAGCTCTGGGGGGGGGGGGGGGGGCTTTTATCCCCCAAAATGCCCCCTAGCTGCGCCACTGCTGAAATCTATCGTTGAAGATATCACTCAATCTAGGGACGGAAAAAAAGATCGTGTGATTCCAGCTTAACTTACAATCGGTCGAGAGGGTATTCTTTGTTCTTTATTAAATTGATGCTCGAAAATGTTTCTTATACGTAGAGGAAACGCTACTGTGTCCCGTGGACGTTTCGATAACATTGTTACCAGGGGCGATTTTCAATTGTTTCCGAAAACGCTCGCATCCCGGTATTGGGTGATCCAATTGTCCCCTTAACATTTGCAATAGAGTGTCTGCAATCGCGAGGAACAGCGTGGAAAGGAGATGAACGTGATTCATGACATCAGGGGCGCAGCTAGGAATTAAGGCTGGGAGGGGTTTAGAAGGCACTAATACCGGGGTGGAATGTGAAATACCCACCATGATAAGCGGTAGGTGCGAGATTAATAAATTGCAGAATTTTAAGATAAATGGTTCAAAATGGTGAGTTTTACGGATTTCTGAGGGATGTTTTGTTAATCCTTCCCCTATTGTATTAGTGATATCAATTCAATTAAGTGAAATGGATCAACGTAAAAGTTTCTCCTAGCTAAAGGGGGGGGGGGGTTTACAACCCACTGCACCCCCCTCGCTGCGCCACTGCATGGCATCACCTCGAATATAAATGTCAGTTATAGGTACTTCCTAATACACAGATATCAGCTCAATCACACGAGAAATTCGGATCGCTCTGTCTCTTTTGTATAGCCGCTTAAACGCGCGGTGAATGTCACCTGAACGGAACGGATTCCTCTATTTAGTAATATTCGTGCCGTTTTCATTAGAATTTGTTGATGCTTTCCCGTGCATAATGCCGAGTCCCTTCGCCACGTCTCATGGGTGGCGACGCTTCAGCCGATGGGGAAATATGGCGATCGTCATTCCATTGTATGGGTTTATCCTCGTTCTATCGTCTCATGCAACAATGTTAATTTTGAGTCGACCCTATCGAATGCCGCAATGAGGTCTGGGGGTCTATTCTGGTTCTTTCTGGCTATAGCAACCGCGATTTATCGGAAAAATTGGCGAACGGTGACTAAATTCATATTCTCGTTTTCATTCGTTAGGTATTTCGCCAGATAAGCTTCGCTTAGTTCCTCTGGCGACGAAAAAGTTATTCTCGTTCTGTCTGGCGAGCAATTATCGAATGTAAACATTCGCCAAGAGCGAATTTTGCTAACGACGACAGTGAAGTCGCTCTAGCGACTCGGCGAAAGAATTGATGAGAGAACGACTCGTGATTTAATTACAGCTATACACCATTATTATGTTGTATTTTTGATCCCAAATAGTTTAATTGTTATTCAAATGCTTGGCGTATAATCTGTGTGAAGTTTAACCCGTCATATCGTTCTACGTAATTCAATAGATGGGATCTAAAGTGGGTTATACGCTACTAGATCCTTACAAGCCTCTCAAGTTTGATAATAATCACCATCCATTAAAAAATTGTCTATTTTGTGGACTGCAGTCGGAGATAGTGTGATCAACCCCTGAAAATGTTGAAGGTATGCAATATTTGTGCCGAAGGAGGCGTTTGTTATGCTTTGTGCCAGCCGAAGTGAGTTGGTGAAAAATTCTAGAATTACATATCGGAGGAAAGGAAGGAGGTGAAACAGGAGTGTGGGTTTAGAAATCTATTATTACCTGGTTTTGCTGACTTCATTAACGAATTCAAAATGTGACGGTGATTACGAAGACAGTTTGAATGCATTCTGATTTACTAGCATGCGATATCACTATAGAATTCATAATTAATTGTGAGGATATATGTTATGAAGTGAAAGGGGGTAAGCTGTTAAAATGTTTTTCTATTGCCTTTTCCAAAGGATATGTTTGTCAAAGTACTTCAATACAAATTGCAGCCCCTATGAAAAAATTGTATAAACCTGTTTCAAAATTTTATACAATTTATACAATTACCATGGTAACATAAAAAATTTTGAAACAGGTTTATACAATTTTTTCATAGGGGAGGTAATTCCAATAACAATATGTGGCGTACGGCTTGGTATTTCTTGATGATAAATATATGGGAATGAGTGTGGCAAGTGAAAGATAACGTGAAAAAGAAAGGATTTAGCACATTACGTACGTAGTATATAGAAGATGTTGTTTGAGTTTTCCTTGGAAGTTGAAAAATGTAAATTGATGCAGCCAATATATACAGCTCGTGTGGGTAAAAAAAGTAAGAATGACTGATTTCCTCATAAGATGGTAAACCGTTCATATGTCAATTGACATATTAATTATAAATGAACTCGTTTGGCAAATGAGTATTTAGAGTGCTGAAGTTTACTAATTATTGTACCTTTTGCGACTAAGGTAATGATCTCTCATCCTTTTGATGGAAAAAGACTTGGAAAGGCACATTAAGCAAGAGAAGTCTTCCCTTCTCTGGATGTTCCAATGTATTGCCTTCAACGGAAAATATAGTGACTTTATAAAATAAATGCTGTTGGTAGCCAAACACAGGTTATGTACTATTAAAACATAGCAAATTATCTACCATCAAAAGTAGCTTCAGAGTCATAGAATCAGTGGTGCCTATCTAGATACCTCAGGTTAATACATAAGAGTGCCAGTTTGGTCACTAATACTTAGATATCTTATTTCAGGTTTGAATATTTTGATATAGTGATAGTAAACAAATCAATACTTTATCTTGAAAAAGTTTGATTTTATTCCACACATTTGAGCCTTAATTCAAGGAGAGAATTTGGACCCTTACACCTGAAGACTTCTAGATCATTAAAGTCAGATTAATCAAGGAACTATTATATTAAGGTTCTAAAGCATTGTCTGCTAACAGAATGTTTGAAACAATCAGAATCAGGTGTATTTCTTATGATATTGAGCCAGCTGGGCTACTCTGGCTATTGGGGAAAGCTGTTGTCTGTGTACCTATGTATTTGCTAATGAGGTTGAATTTACAGGGAATGACTGCATTCAACACCCATTATTTTCCATGCTCATAAGTGACCACTGATAATTTTTCATCGATAAGATTTCCAAAGTATGTTGTATGATGTTGGGCAAGATATGGTGGAAGTTCTTCATATTAGTAAAATTAGACTTTGTAATATTTCTACTGAGTTTTATCATAATAAAACTCAGTGGAAATATTGCAATGTCTAATTTTACTAATAACTCTTTCAAAGTCTTGAATGTAATTCTTAATGTGGTTTCTTCCTAAAATATTAACCTTTACTACTAATTGTCGACATTTAACTAACTAATAAGTTTCAAAAGGATAAGCGAAGACATATTCCTATAACAGACATTTTACATCACATATCTGGTACACATGTTAGTTTCTTGGAATTTCAATCCCATACATAGCTTTTATTAATTTTTTCATTCTCCATCCATTGGACTATCACTAATGAGTACACTAGTTCAAAAATACATTAGGTAAAATATCTTCAACACTTATAACAATGTATGACTAGATATCTCATTCCATTACATACTGTTAGAAGTGATCTTCTCATTGAGGTTGACATAGTTCTTTGTAACATAAATAGTTCTCCCATTAATTCCAGGACCATTATCTCCCTGTCCTTGCTTGTTACTCAAAATCCTTACCTTAATCACTGTTGTCAGCATTTCAAGCTTGATGTACACTTCATCTACATCATTTATATCTAATTCATCTCCTGCAATAATTCCCTCGCCTCACTTATCGCACTTCCTACTTTCTTTTCCTCTGTCAATTTTATCTATACATTCCTGTATAGTACCTCTATTCTTATCCTTCTTCTGGGTCAAAAATACCAGTTGCATACTAAACCTTACTCCATATCTCTTAACCAGACTTTTATTTGCACTTAGGTGCTGTGATTTTCCCTGTAATTGTCCTCTTTTTATTTATTCCCTATCTGTCTCGCCCCGATCTGCATTGCTGGAGATATATTTTAACATGATAGCTGTAACGAATGTAATGAGAATCAGTCTATGATCATGTCACAAAGGCAAATTGCCTTAATAGATCTATGAAAGTGGAGTGGATGTGAGGGAAATTGCTTCCTTAATCACTTCATAAATGTGCGATAAAATTCTGTGAGGAATTCATATTATCACATTTATGATAATGGAAGCACATACATTAATTATAAGTGAGTGATGTCAATGTGGTGCATTCAGAGATTACTTGGTACAGCATTTGAAAGAATGACCCCAGAAGTAGGTAGTAAAAAAATTACAGGTAACAACATAATTCCTTTGAAAACCCATATCCCAAAAAGACAGGTGCAGTGAAGGAGTCATTATCATGGAATCCTTATGCTTTACATTTGATACAAAAATATTCTTTAAATGCTATATAAATATCTATCTTTGTACAGAGGCGGATCTATTGGGGGGGGGGGGGGGGAGCTGAGGGGGCTATCCAATTTACACTAGATAGAATGGTGATTTTTTTCCGACCCCCACTACAGCTGGAATTTTAACCTCACCTGTCCCTATCCTGGATCCACTACTGTCTTTGTATAATTTAGTACTCAGGTAAATATTTCAAACATGGTCAATGAAAGCTTCATATGTTGTGGGCTGAGAATAAAAGGAAATATGTATCACATGTATAGTATGGTATCCATAAACACCACTGAGAGTTAAAATTTAATGCTTTCATTCTGATTAGATACGTTTTTCAACATATTTTTTTATAAATTGAAGTATATTTTGATAGTTGATTAGATATGAAGTCTAGTTACGATAGCACTTAAAACTTATTCTAACACAAGGTTTGCAAAAATGGTCTTTACATAAAGAATATACCCCCCATCCCAAGCTATGAGCCAAAGAGAGCAACAATATTTTGTTACAGATGCATATTGTTACAACAACATGCAGCCTACTTGTAAAGTATGAAAGGTTTGCTGCAAATTGTACATTTATTTAATAATTGGATGGCAAGTTTACTCGGCCATGAGCCCTTGAAGTAACTGTGGTAGGCTTATGCATAAGTTATTCAAACTTTATTCATTCTTCTCTAATTTTAATTTTAGACTGTGAAGTTATGTTCATAATCAGTGATTTCTGAACATCAATTCAATTTTATGATGGCAATGAATACATTCTCAATGGCATTACCATTAAGACTCACTGTCCTCCCTAATACAATATCAACTACACGTTCTCCTGGACTCGGCAAGTAAACCCACTGACCTTGAGGAACCTATTTCCTCATTAGCTCTTCCCCCTCCCACCATCACCACCTCCTCCCTGTCTTAACCCCCACCCTTCCCTAAGGTATATATAAGCTCGCAAGTCTTGTGTATATTCACCTTGATAATGACATAGTGTACTGTCGAAACCTGGGTCGGTATTAAAACTCTTGTGGAACATACAAAAGTGTATCTTCATTGTTTCCTATCAACTACACTATTGACTGCCAGTATCAAAATATATTTCACCTTATATTTCAATGGTAAGGGCTACTTGGTGTCATATTTCACATTTTATTAATTAAGGGGCCAAGGCCCAATTACAAAGCATAAAATTCTTCATAAAATATCATAACAGTGACAAAAATATACATATTGTAATAGTTCATTATGTAATAGGTAACATCTTATCTGGTATTCCTTTCAGGTACCTCAATATAGAAGGTAAAGAATCAAAAAATAGGTCCATCTTGAGACCTAAATTGCCGTCACGTATTATTTGCTGCAATGGGGAAAAGTAGGTGTAGTTGTGTGATTGATGGCTAATGTCAAAAAGAGTGTCACATCTAGTGGAGTAAGAAGGGACTTTCATGAATATTTCTCTTAATAGGACGGGGGAATCAACTAGGTTATTTAACAGCTTATAAAGGAAAATAATATTAGAGCACTGTCTCCGCTTAAACATGGATGGAACATTAAACAAAGGCAATATGGCAGAATAGCTATAGTCCTTATCAAATAGTCGAAACTTTATCGAAACCATTCAAACAAACTTCCTTTGGATGGACTCTAAGGTATTTATGTGAGAGACATAGAAAGGAGACCATACAACAGAGCTGTACTCACAGTTTGATCTGACTAAAGAAGTATACAGCACTTTGTAAATTTCAATACTATTAAAGTTTTTAACAAATCTTGAAATAAGGCATAGAGCTCTAAACGATTTTGCTTGAATATAATTCAGGTGTTGCAGAAAGTTAAGCTTGAAATCAAATATTACCCGTAAGTCTTTTATATGGGATTGTTGTGAAAGAGCAATTCCATTTAATTTGTATTGAAATTGAAATGGCCTTTTTTTCTATGGAAGGAAACAGTACCCAGCCGGCACAAACCATCATATTTCTTTTTGGCAGCTGGATGTCATCCAGATGCAAAGAGTATGAGTGCATCCTTTTATACAGATGCCATCCATATGCCGGTCCACCGCCGAGGGGATGAACCGCCGCACTTAGAGAGATGCCGTGAGGATGAGGATGCACGAAAGTGCTGCCATCTAACGGCGGAAAATTGAACTCGGTCATACTAGTATTCCTATATTGCTTGTCTGGTTCTCTTTATCTCGTGATTGTTTTACACTACTCGGGATAAATCAGAGCACGTTTTATTTCATGAATATAACTTTAATGACTCAGCATAAAACAAGAGGCAGGCGAACACAGGAATACAGGCGTACACAAGACAACATATGAGAACTTCAGTACAACATTGCTATCCATCGGAGTCCAAAACAAACGCAAGAGTTCAAATCCAGGAAAGTAGAGGCCAATGAGTGCGCGAGGGTCGATACCGGGAGATTAGACAAAATTGCTGCAATGGTCAGAATAAAAAAATATCACTATAAAACACGCCCAACACAACACTCAATCTACGAGGTACAACATCGCTATCCATCGCAGTACAAAACAAACGCAGATTTCAAATCCAGGAGAGTACAGGCCTATGAGTGAGCGAGGGTCGACACCGGGAGATTAGTCAAAATTGCTTCAATGGTCAGAATTAAAAAATATCACTATAAAACATACCCAACACAACACTATCTACGAGGCTCCAACACGTCGAGATAGGGATAGATGGCTACAAGACGACAAGTCCATACCTACTGCTGTAGTCATTGGTAGTTCCGTATGTCCGTGAAAATCTTGAATACAATGAATAATTATAATAATAATAGTTCTTGAAATTTTATAATAATTAATGCGAGGACTTGCAGATATTTTTAAGTATTAAACCACATCATGAAAAATATGGCATTCATAGGCGCAACTAGCAAAGGATGGCAGAAGGATATTTGGTACCTAGCGCATTCTGTCACGCATTGCATCCACTTCACATATAGATGCGGTATGGGCTGTGCCGGCTGGGTATAGCACTTTTTAATATTCAAATTCAGATAGTTGAGACTACACCATTTTTCAAGCCTTTGTAGACTGTTTAGTAAATACACAGAGTCCATTTCAGAATGAATGGTTTGGAAAATCTTTAGGTCATCTGCATAGAGTAGAGAAGAAACAGGGCCAAGGACATCCGTGATATCATTTATAAACACATTGAAAAGCAACAAACCAAATGAGAGCCTTGTGTAACTCCAGAAGTACCATAAAAAATTTTTTATTTTGAGGAATTAATATTAACCACAAGTGATCTATTAGATAAATAGCTTTCGAGTCAGGTAATTATTGTGCCTGTAAAGCCAAGTGACTTCAGTTTCACCAGGAGAACTTTTTGATTGACCGAGTCAAATGCTTTAGAAAATCGGTATAGATGACATCTGTTTGAGTACCATTTTCCATAGCTTTCAGCAAATGGTTTTGAAAAGTAAGAAGATTAGTCAAAGTAGAGCGACCTTTAATGAAACCATGTTCTCCTGGAATGATTATGCTGTTAATAGTAGAACTAAGTTTATCTACAACCAGTGATTCATAAACTTTGGCCAATGCTGATAGTTTGGCAAATAGGGCGATAATTAGAGATAATATTTCTTTTACCCTCTTTATGCACAGGTATTATGTAAGTGGATTTTAGGGAGTCAGGGAAGATGCCACTACTGAGGGATTTATTAAAAAGTATGATTAGTGGATACAGTAATGGGGTTAGACACATCTTCAAAAATAGGGGAGGAAGCTCATCAGAACCAGAGCCTTTGTTTAGATCAAGATTACCAAGTTAATGTTCAATTTCGTTAACTGAAATCATTAACGATGCTATAGTAAAAGAAGAATGTAATGAGTAGCCTGGAATAGGAGCATTATCATGTTTCCTATACACTGTGAAAAATATTTAGCAAATAAATTGGCTATCCCTTCACTCGAGTCAACAATTTGATTTTGAAAACACATTAAATTTGGTAATCTACCCGTACGTCTTATTGCATTTACATGACTCCAAAAGCGCTTAATATTACCAGTAATTGATGCCTCCAATTGAGACATATAACTATTGTGACAGATTTTTATCAATTTGGCACATTCAGACCTAATTTCTGAAAATCTAACATAATCACGATGTAAACCAGTTTGTTTATAAAGTGACTTTTTTACACTAATCATTTTTCTTAGTTCATAGCTAAACCAATGGGGATAGTTGCTGGACTTAATAGTTATAATTGGAGTAAACTGTTGTAGACCTTGATATATTATTGAGTAAAAATGATCAAAGGCCTCATTAGTAGAGAGCTTTTCAAGTTTATTGCACCAATTAACTTTCAGTAAATAATTGTTCAATGAGACAAAATCACATTTCTTGAAGTTATATTAGACACTACAAAGTCCGTATACTTCATGTGACTCTTAAGAGTGCAGGAAATATTAAGTGCAGGATGATAGACGTCACAACTAAGAAGAGAGCAGCATTCCTGGGAAGTTGTCACTGAACATGTGTTGGTAAAAATTAAATCAAGTAGTTTATCAAATACCTTCTAATACTATCTACAGCTTATGCAGGTGAATGATATCCGCAACACATATGGTAGAGTTCTATCAGGTGGAGTTATTAATGTTCTAGTCATTAAATCATTAGATTCCAAAAAATCCCAGGACACAATCTGCGGTAAGTTAAAATCACCCAGTAACAATATTTCAGAATATTTATCAGAATCATTGATATTTTCTAACGTTTCACAGTATGTGCAACAGTTTCAACAGGTTTTTGTCTCTCTAATGAAGAAATTTAAACTTAGTTCTGTCCCTTAATTAAATTTTATTTGCCAGATATTATGGATTTCATGAAATGTATTGCTTCTCAACAGTATATATATAGTCATAAATAAGATGAGATAATTTAAAGTTATGAAATATCTGCTGCTAGCTGACTATTATATGGCTCAATTCTCTTCGTGTCTTACATGAGTGGCATATGCCTAAAGATACCTCCTTATTGTGAACATTTTAATAAAACTGAAAATGTTTCTATAAAAACACAAAATAATCAAAGGAATTACAATGAATTATTTATGAATTAATTGTTCATAACAATGACATCTTCAGTGTGACAGAAGTCATTCTGCACGTTATCATTTATAATGAACACAGATTAATTTGTCTATTAGACGGTGGTTGGTTATAAATTCTGTTATTGAAATTATGGCCATGGTGAGTACTCTGAAAACAGGAAAGGCTTTGATTATTCACAACTTGCAAGGTATTCTTAATTCCGTAAGGAACGCAGAGATGATGATATGATAGCGTAGGGGCCAAACTTACGCTAAGAAGATATATCTTACTGCAAAAGTATGATTAAAATTTATCGTCATTATGATTACATTGTAGCCACAAAATGTTCCTAAAATCGCTCTGGTGGTCTACTCAATAGAAAGCCATTTCAATTGGTTTCACAATACAGATGAGAATCTTCGTTCCCGTGTAATAAGCACAAACAGGGTTAATTTACCACTTTTTCTTGCAAAGGAACTCCAATTTCATTCGATCCACAAATAGTCATTCATTATCTCCGTGTAATCTATGGTTCACTCGTATCGCAGCACTCATAAAATTAACAATTTTACTTACTAAATATTCACAAATAAACGCGAGTACTTTTATTTAACGACACACAGATGATTGTCCATATTAATCGTCAACGATTAAAACCGAAAATATTGGCTTCATCTTCGTTTTTAAGGCTAACCATCACTTCAAAACAAACGTAAACAAACCTTTCATCATACTCCACACTCGATTTTCCAATTCCGACTTTCGTTTGTTTCACTTTTCGCGTTCAATTGTTGGTATGAGAATTATCCACTTACGGGTATTCTTTATTACCTACATCACAGTATTTCGCTAAGAGAACGAAGTTACCCGAACTGTAGCGATAGGAGGAGCGAAAAGAACGAGAATAATCGCGGAGAAAAATTTCGCTACGCTTCGAGTTGCCGTAGCGAAGCGAGGACCCGAGCGAAAGGAGAACGAGAATCACCGCCCTGGGTAAGGATTCAAGCTTGCCCTGCGACATATTCACGAAGTGGTGGAAGCAGGAACTACAGTAGTTTGAGATGAAAAAGAA
Organism: Ischnura elegans; assembly: GCF_921293095.1. Lineage (NCBI taxonomy): Eukaryota > Metazoa > Arthropoda > Insecta > Odonata > Coenagrionidae > Ischnura > Ischnura elegans. Next base: position 144,971,218 of record NC_060247.1, read on the forward strand.
TCTTTGTGTTATTGTGCAATGTTTTTCAGGCTCAGTTGCTTCTGTAGTGCTCTCTTGAAGTTATGTATACTTAATTATACCTTATTAGTAGAGGTCTGTGAATTTCGTGAGACCCGATATTGTGAAATAACACGTAATATCACGAAATCGGTAAATAAAAATGAAATTTCACGTTTTTCTGTGATTTTAGAGGGTTTAGCGAAAAAATCACATCCAATGAGCCACAATCTATTAAAGCCTAAACCTTCATTATTTAACGCTGCCGACGTTCATTTGCTCTACCTCATTACGATTCCAAGGTCAATTGGCTCGTTTAGCCTCGTGCATAATGCATCCGCGTAATATCGCGCACTGTAGTGATTTCTCCGCCAGAATTTCCCGTTAAATTTATCACAGCCTCTCTCTTCGATTCCCATACATGTATCAATCCTTAAATATTTAGAATGAGGCGCTTTCTCACCTGAAGAATTAGAAATTATGAATTAAAAAGGGCTGAAAGAAATATAACGCGGCCGCGAAGAGCGGAAATATAAGCTGATGCACCCGGCACGCGTCGATGCCAAGCAGTAATTCCGGTGACTCATCGCGACACATTGGACAGTGTTAATGGATAACTTGTCTTTTTTGAATAACATGCGAAATATACGCGATCAGGAATGTCACCTGCCAAATGTCAAATTTTGGTGTAAAAATTAAAAGGTATCCAGAGCGCGGGTTCAACAATTACATTTTGCTATGCTTCTTGATATGCCTTTTTATTTATAGTGGACGTAATAAGTGGAATGTCAACTTAAACGCCAAGAGGATGTTTCACTCGATAGTCAACGCATTTCATGTTTTTTTTTAAACTTTTATTTACATTTTCTGCGTATTTTCGAAAGAAATTAGATGATTTGAGGAATTGTATTAACATATTATTATTATTATAGTATTCTACCGATTAAGGTAGGTTTCCATGGAGTACTAAAGAGGTGATCTGGGAGCCTCCCTTTCCTTCCAGCACTGCCTTCTTTAATTCACTGTAAGGCCTACTCTCTTTCAATCTATCTAAAAATCCTATTCTCCTCCTTCCCCTCCCTCGTTTCCCCAACATTCTACCCTCCAACACCATTTTCAACATCCCCTCACCGCTAAGCGCTAACTCCATCCATACCTTCTGTCTCCTGCGTATCTCATCTAAAAGCTGCCTCTCCTCGCCAACCATATCCAGCACTTCGTCGTTCCTTTTCCTCTCCGTCCATTTCACCCTCTCCATTCTTCTCCATACCCACATCTCGAACGCCTCCAATCTTCTCTCATCTTCTTTCCTCAGAGTCCACGTTTCCGCACCGTAGAGAGCTACACTCCAAACCAAACTCTTCACTAACCTTTTCTTTAAACTCTTACACAACGATCCTCTCAGAAGCTCCTTCCTGCTCATGAACGCCTCCTTCGCTAATGCTATTCTCTTCCTGATGTCCTTACTACTGTATCCGTTTTCCTCTAATGTACTGCCCAAATAGTTGAATTGCTCAACCTGCTCAAGTTTTTCACCACCCACCTTTATCTGTTATTAAAATTTGGTGAATTGAAATAAAATCCGTGAAAAAAAGGTTTTAGTATGTATATTACGTTCTTTTGGAACGTAACCCCTAATTAGTATGAAAGTCAATGGTTCGACTTTCGTACACATTTTCGGGAACGCATTGTGTGCGAAAGTCGGGGACCGCCTGTATTCCTTGTCCTTTTATATACATAAATATAATATTATTTAAAAGTATATAAGTAATTTTGGGTGTTTTAAAATTCTTATCCATCGTGGTAATAACTTGGAATGTTGTAAAATTTCTCCACTTGGGGGAGCTCCCCTTTGCGTGTGGGGATTGCGGACGACGATACGTCAAGGCAAGTGACCTGACCCAGCACGCAAAGAGCCATAGTGCCGTCAAACCGCACAGGTAAAGTCATGAACTGAAAGTCTCCTCTCATGGAAAATGCTTCGAATTGGAGGTGTAAGGAATTCTAAATTTTCCCTCATCCAATTCGTGAGAGATTCTCAGAAGTTCCCCGAGGGTGTCTGCTTACCTGTGAAGCTGTGATATCGTGGAATCATGTGGGCCTTTTTGTCTTTTCAGAATACTCTGTGAATTTAATGAAGTACACCCTGAAAAAAGTCTGCTTTTGCTCCACGCAGCAATCTGCAAAAACTATTCAACTCTATTGAATTTGTGCGATGACTTGATTTGATATTTCACATTCATATTTCTGGGTCGAATTTGGCAATGACATCCCCTCGTTCTCCAACCCATACGCTCTCATATACAAATTTAATCAGTTACACAGCCTGAAAAAATTGATTTCACCCTCGGCCATGCGCCTATTGGGACGGCTTGAGGGGTAATATGTTGATGTTGTAATTGAGATTGTTGATGCTTTCCAGGTGATTTTAATATTTCAGGGCATTAGAACTCTTTCAAGGGCTTTGGAAAAATTATAGGCTAGACAATATTAAGAAATCTCTTCTTTTACTATTTTAAAGGTCGTTTTACAGGGTACATGGAATTGCGCAGTCTGACGTACGTGTGAAGGCGCAATCAAAATTGTGTCGTGTAAAGCGGTGAATTGCTGGAACACATGTGAGAATGCGTGGATGCGAGACGGCAGAATAGCCCCTGCTCTAATTTCGTTCATGCATTCCTGCAATTCCACGCCACTTTTGAAATTAATGCAGCTCTAACCTGCGCAATTCCATGCCCTGTGTTAAACGGCCTTAAGAATTCATTATTTCTGTCATGTAGTTTCTGTTCGCTCAGCGTGACATTTAAATTTTTACGCCGATGTTTCTCCTATCATTACAAAACCATTGCTGCCTTCCACACAAGAACCATCGCAATACCTTGAGTCACAGCCTCCGGCATCGCAGCCAGCTTCCCAGGCCCTCTCCCTGGAACAAGACTTTCGACAGCTTCTCCCGGCCACTGTGCCTGGAATGCTGCCCACACCCGCGGACCAGGAGGTTCTGGAGCTGCTTACGCTCCTGGCAAACAACAAGGACTCCCCGAAGCTCACCAGGTGGGAGGGACACGAGCTCCATCTCTTACTCACATTGGGGTCTGCATGGCCGACTCTTTCGACCACTACGAGGAATATTGGGTACAACCGTACTAGGATCCTTGCCATTGCCGCCACCCATGGGTGGGAAACAGCATCACGGGTATCGAACCCAGACGACATCCTGCGGCGCCTGCACACTCTCTTGTGGGTGCAGACGGGGGAGAGGCCCTTTGCGTGTGGTGTGTGCCACAAGCGCTTCTCGCAGAAGAGCACGCTCAACCACCACGCAGAGATGCACTGAACGCTGTTCGTTGGGTGAGAGAAGAATAATAGTAATAAACGCTCTCTGGAACTCTGTGTGATATCATTCTGGTTCCCGCTTTCGCCGTGTGAGGTGACCTTGGGGTGAGGGTATGTGCGCCGCTGCAATGCAGGCTGCTAGCAGGTAGCAGAGTACCCTGCTAGCTTAAATAAGTACCCTGCTGCAGGCTTAAATAAGGATTATTAATACCCTATCAAACGAAGGAAACTTTCCAACCTTAAGTAATTTTGATAGGTCATTATTAAGAGACGTTTCCCATGAGCTCTGTGCCTCATGCATGCATTGGTAACCTCAGACGATATAAAACTCCTATCTACTCTTATAGAAATTAGGTCCTTGTGACGTCACGTGGAGAGGCATCGCATGGGCGCCAATCTGGCCTTTTTCAATTGAGGATAAAATTGACCATTGCCATTTGTCTAAACTGAGAAATCTAAAACCAAATAATTAGTATATTATGAATACACTAATGGTGGGTTAGGAATCGCAGTCAATGCATTTCGTTTTCTTTGATGAAGGTAACTACCCTATTGATTCCATATTTTGCAAGGGGTGATACAAAAAGACCTAGCGTAAATAGATGTTTGATAAGGTGGGGGGGTAGGGGGAAGATGGTAAGGTGGTGGGGGGGGGTATTTCTGAACAAACATTTAAACATTTCCTAGATAACAATTTGAAAAATTGATATAACTCTTTTACTGCCAACGGGCTGATATATCGGTCCTTGCTGGTTGAGCGAAATTTTTTCACTTTTTTTGTGATTGTGGCCTTTTTATCGACTGTAATTTTAGTAAACCCCCTTAATCTATCTATGGTTATAAGATATAAATATATCTTAGGAATTGGGAAAAAAACTAGAAGTATTAAATATTATTAAGTAGCTGAGAAATTTTTAAACCTGAAATGTTGCTAATTCCGGAAAATAGCCTTGGCAGTCTTCGTGCATCCCACCTGAAATAGGCTGCTGCAGTAAAAGGGTTAAAATCGATCATGTATTGCATAATCAAAATGTTTAACAGGTGATATAATTGATGAACCATTTCTGGCGATACTATGTTATGTCTTTCATGGGATACGGAAAATGTATTCCGTCTCCTTTGCTTGGAGATGAGGACAAATTAAAAATTTCTGTTCTCACAAAATATTTTCTTCGAAACCACGTGATCATGTAAAAAATGCATAATTAATTTCCTCAATTAATCTTAGTTGTTTGTGTTGGAACTAATTTTCATTTTTGTCTCGCAGATATTATTTTCATAAATTTGCTTTTCCTGAAAACTTTTACATGAGCATCTTCCAGCATTTTTATTTCACGATGAATGGAACATGCAGGAGAGGGAATTGCAATAATGGTCGTATGATATTCTTTAGAGTAATACCCCAAAAATGATCCAGGAGAATCTTTCAGAGACCAAAAGTTAGTCAGAAAAAAGTCACAGATCTAAGATTGCAAAATGACTGTTCCCCAGTGTAATTAATGATCAATGTATATAGTATTCAAAGTTATTTTGACAAAGTTAAAAGTTTATCAAAGGAGTTTTATGGTTTAGCAATTCGCGACAATGAAAAACAAATTTGGGTCGTATGCCTCCCACCTGCTGTTTAAAATGTTTGGCTGAGTGTGGTATGACTTTACATTTTGCCTTTTTGGAAGCTGAATTTTGTGGTGAATTTTCTACTTTTTTTGCGTATAATCCCTTTCCAAATACAGCTCCCCATTATCCTCCCAGCTACAGACTCCCCATTATCCAGCTGTGGCATATCAGTGTCGCAGATTATCAATGCATGATTTTCACTCTCATTTGATGTTTTCTGCAATCTTCATTATAAATAAAATTGTATGCAAAATCACCAGAATGACTGCATTTTAATGTTAGGAAACTCAGGGCTTATTATCCCATTCGTAAAACGGATGCGATCGTGTGCTAGCTGCAATCATGGGAGCTCCGTGTTCCTTTTTCCAAGCGTCTCATACTTCCAGGTCTTATATGGACCAGTGGGAATACGAGTGCACTTGTGTTATCATCTCTAAAAAGATCGGGCGAAGAAGCTCTTAGTGAACCCGGAAAGCAATCTTAAGTAAGAGAAAATGTACGTAAATAAAAATAAATTGTTTGCTTTACCTTAATTATAAATATGTAAGCACTAAGCTTATAGGAAGGGCCAGGTTCGTAGAAGGCAGAATGAGATGACAAGTCTGGTTCCACACGTTTAATTGTCAGAGCACAGGTACAAATTCCCCCTCCGAGATACAGCGTAAGACTCCCCGTGTCTATTCCCTCCAAGAGGCTTCCTCCCGTGTCGCGTCCGTCTCGTGACCCTCTCGGCATCTTCCTATTGGCCGGAAGAGGTCGCATGATTATGCACATCATACGCCTTCCCACGCCAAGATACTGCAACGTGTTACGGCATAAAGTGTTGGAGGAATACGCGGAGACCAATTCCCACGCGAGAGCAAGTTGTTAATCGGAGTAGGGTGTCAGAGTCATGCACGAGGATGGATCCCACGCAAGAGGTTGCAACGTGTTATGAGTTTCAGATACTGGACCCATCACTCGAACGCGACTCTGCGATTCTTCCATTACACCGAGAGTGAATCCGAGGTGGCACGAGACGGCAATCGAGACACCCTTACAAATATTTAAAAAAATTAAAAGTCAAAGTTTGGTTTATCCGTGTATTCCGATTGTTCGTGCCGTCTCTTCTCCCTGTCATCTCAGCCCACTAGGATATAATTGGGAGTGTAACTTACCTCAATGTGGCCGTTCTTGCACCGTGTGAGATGGGCTGTGGTTATGAAATACGTTCATGTGCAGGCAGGAAAGTTTCATTTTCACTTGCTCACTTGCTATCCAGTGGTGTAGGGAGGAATTTTGTTCGGGGGGGAGGCCCGAAGCCATGGGGGAAAATGTTTGAAAAACAGGGTACAAAGTAATGGTTTTTCAACTAATTTTAATAATCGACAAAACTTTATTTATTAAAGAAATAATTTTTAAATTCATGATTTTTCAATGTTTCATTTTCTTTTATGAAGGAAAAAAATTTTGTTTTTATATTCTGGGGGGGATCCGGATCCCCTGGACACCCCCCTGGCTATGCCAATGATGCTATAACGAGATATGAATGAATTAAATGACTACCTCTGTAAATGGAAAAATATTCATTAAGCTGTCCTAAGGAAATAGACGTCATAAAAAGAATATAAGCACAGATTTGGAATAAGAATGAAAAATATATCTAAGATCGACCAACTATGTCTCTAGGACATAATCTATGTTGAACAGTGTAAATAATGATGTATATAATTTTCACGATTATTTTAACAAAGTTTTAAGTTTACCAAAAGAGTTCTATGGTTTAACAATGGGTGAGAATGAATAACAAATTTAGTGTATGCCGTTTAAAATATATGGCTGTGTGTGGTATGACTACATTTTGCCTTTTTGGAAGCTGAATTTTGTGGTGAATTTTCTTATTTTTCACGTATTATCCCTCTTCGAATGCAGTGAAATGTCTTTATAACGAAATTCTATGAACTGCCATGATAGGTTTGTTAAACAGAAATTTCATTATGTTGAATTGTGCAAAAAATATTGCATGGAACCACACGAATGAAAGTACATAAAAAAAACTTAATGAAACATCATTAGTGAAAAATATATTTTGTCAAATACAATTGAAAATAACTAAAATTCAAATTCATGTACTTACCAACGGTATCTTCGATGGTGCTTCTCAGTGAGGTGGAGGATTGAAAACTTTTTATGTCCACACCACGTAAATTCAAGCATTGACACTACTCCTTCATGGAGAATGTCCAATAGGGTAGTTTCCTTCATTAAAGAAAACGAAAGGCATTGATTTGCGATTTGTTACCCACCATTAGTGTATTCATAATAGTATACAAATTATTTGGTTTTAGAAATCCCAGTTCAGACGAATGGCAATGGTCAATTTTAACCTCATTTGAAAGAGGCCAGATTGGTGCCCATGCGACGCCACTCCACGTGACGTCACAGGGACCTAGTTTCTATACCAGTAGGTAGGAGTTTTACATCATCTGAGATTACCAATGCATGAGGCACAGAGCTCAGGGAAACATCTCTTAATAATCACCTATTAAAACTGCCTAAGGTCGGAATGTTTCATTCGTTTGATGTGGTATTTATAATCCTTATTTAAGCCAAGCGCTACCAGCTAGCAGGGTACTCTACTACCTGCTAGCAGCATGCATCATAGCGGCGCTCATAGCCTTGCTCCATAGTGGCTTTACACGGTGGTAGCTGGAACCAGAATGACGTCACACGGGCTTTTCCCAGCATTCATACTTAGCCGTCGTGTTTTTGCACGCTTGAAAATTTTCACTTTTCATTTTATTGCGAAAAATATATATCGTCATTTAAAAATCTAGAAGCATGAAATACGTACTCCAGGAGTAATAATCTATCGATAGAGGTAGTAAAAAAATAATAGGAAACCACCCTATTATGAACACTTTTTACATTCACTGTACACAAATCTATTTACACACGTCATTTCTTAAAATAAATCAGTTACTTTTTTTCCACACTGTGTTTCACACAAGATCGTTCTACAAACTTGCTTACAAATTCAACTGAGTGCTCCCGACAATTGATTTAACGTCCACCTTCGACATTAGAAGTTTATGCATATTCAGAACAAAGTTGTGTGTCATTGTTGTATGTGAATGACTGTAACCAATTGATTTTTTTTAATTGCAGCTGATTGTATTTGCTATATGATTACAAATTTTTACATATATCTAAATACTTTACGCATGGCTGATGATATTCATGAACTATTAGCTGATCAAAATCATTTAAGTTGAATGTCAGATATCTGATATTTTCTTCTACTCTTGTTTGAATACTCTAAATTATAAGCATTATGCATTTTGCGGATACATAGTAAATAGTCTTAAATTGTAGTTAAAATGAACTAAACTCACTATGGTCCACAAACCTATTGTTAAATTTTTAAAATGCTCAGGATAGTTATTTTCAATATACTTGTAATGGTAACCAATTAATTTATAAAATAATAATGGGTTCTAGTTACTGATTACAATTTTTATTGCCAAATATATTTCACGCACTCATGATAATCTTCTTGGACTGTTAGATGATCAAAATTTTCTTTTCATTCCAGGTGAATTGCAGTTGAGTGTTTAGTCCAACTGATGCCAAAGAAGATGAGAAAATGCCCTAATACATATTTGGCGGAGAGAAGGTGCCATTAGCCATCTGGGCTCTGGTACAGGATTTTTTAGTTAATAAAGTGAATAATTACTGGTCTGGAAGTTTCTATACAGTCAATTCATATACATCGTTTTGCCTCATTTCTGGTTTTTTATAGAATTCTTTTTATAAGATTTTCTTTTATATTTTTTTTTTCAAGAGTGGGGCTTTACTGGAGGATTTGCGGCGTTTATATTCCCTTACTGTTGGTGCCAGTTATCCCCCAAGACAGATCTGTCTCCGATGCAACAGTTTACGTCCCTCGTATCAGTTTATCTTTAGGCTGCCCTACATCAGGCGGCGATTCAGCCGAGAGTGACTTGTGTCCCGACAACATCATCATGGTGGTGATTTAATAAAAAATTCTGTGGAAAAACAAATTTTTAGGTATTCATTAAAAAATGTCTTGCCAGGTACAAGATGGTTCCTTAACCAGAGTAATTTTTAATAGGAGAATACTCAGTCAGGTTTAAATGGAGATCATAATCACTTAATTAACCACGCTTTCACTTAGCTCCTGCTATAATTAAGGTTAGCAATTCTCAAGTAATGCAACGCCTTCATTTACCTGCAATGAAACAATTTACATTAACTTATCCCTGTAAATGTATGTAATCAGATGTCAGTTGCCTACTTCAAAAATATAAGCCCTGGTTTTTCCTGAACCTGCTTTCATGACGGCATGGGATAAGTAAGTGTTATTTTTTATTGATTTGGTATTACAAGAATCATCAGTATCTTCAGAGAAATATTACCCAGGATTCCAGGACACATACAATGGTCTCTCAGGTCGGCCTTTGGTCTGCGTTGGGTGGCAGTGACATGGGGAATACGATCGGGGTGGGACTGTCGTTCTTGTTCTCAATATTTTACCATAAATTCCAAGTTTCCCACTTGTATGGGTCCTCTCCTTCCCTATCAATGCGAGGGTGGCATGCTAGTATTTTTAACAATATTTGCTTTTTTCAAGCCAAAAAATTAAACAAATAGTGTGTTTTTTCAGCACGTCATTCCATGTATGTATGTACGCATGAGCAATGTAAACACAGTATGTTAGGTGGGCATATATATGTATATGGTCATCTGCTATAATGCAAGTTATTTTGACTGCTAATAATCAGGGAAAAAGATTACATATGCTTACTACTTCCCTTTCAACAGAGGATATATGTATTCAATTTTTTATTTAGAATCTATCTGAAATGGATGATAATTTTTACCATAATTACTTGTCTCAGGCGTGACATCATGGAATTGAATCAATATAATAAATAATTTGGGTTGATTTTATTAATAAGTTATAAGTTACAATATGTTAGAGTTCCTCCAGATTAGATCTGAATCATTTCTCTCCATATACCTAACATTGATTTCTGACTCTATATTGTTCTCTGGAATTCTACGTTCCTATCCTTACTCTTCAAAAATCACTCCCCATTGTGTTGGAAATTGTCCTCTTAGTAAATAGCAAATATAATTGCACCGTAATACTCGACACTCCAGTAAATACACCTTTCTCCAACCTTTTCTTTTGCCCTCCCGTACTGTGCGTAGAAAACTTTTGTGAAGGACATTGTTGAGTATTTCGTGGGTACCCCATTTACAATTCATAAATTATATGCACTGTTTTAGTATTTCCTGTAATTCAACACCATGTCTTTCTTTTTTAATTATATAATATCTTGTTATGCATAATTCATAAATACATAGGAGGCTACATTTAGGTTTTTACATTTATTTTCTCCGAAATGGCAGTCGAATATTTCATATTAATTGCTATTGCATGTAACTGTGCATTGACTATCATGGAATGGAAAAACAACTACTAAAGGTGCCATCATGTAGAATGTTGACATTGTTGAAGGGGTAAGTTTATAAAATTTATTGCATTCAACTTTTATCCCTGCACTCATATGAATAAACAAGTTTTTTTTTTCTTCCCACCAACAGCTGTGGGGTAAATCTCAAAGTTTTCAAAATAAAAATTGAAGTTTTCAAAAACAATATAAATGTTTAAAAAATCATCCATCATCTAAATAATGACCAAGTGGTAGAGCTCAAGTACAAAAATTGTCAAAGGGACAAAATAATTAAAAAGTTAACAAGATTAACGTAATTTGGGGTGACTGAGTTATTCACACAGCACAGTCACGGAAAGGTTGAAATTCTTATGTGATGATCCTCTCAGAAACTCTTTCCCGTTCATGAATGCTTTGGTTAAGGGTTTGCCCCCTTGTATATTGTATTTATAGATATGCTTTCCATTACATATATATACCTACTCTAACGAATTGATATACAAACTAGCTCTAAACATAGGCCCTATTTTACGTGCTTTTTTATTATGTTGCAATTGAGTGGTATAAGTTCTTTAAAGGGCCACAGCCCTCCCCTTGGGTGTCCAATGTATGTATACACACTAGATAGAGTGGTGATTTTGTTCGAACCCCCACTAATCCAGAGAGGTAATAGATACCTGCTTTGGCCCTTATTCTGCATCCACCGCTGGCTGTTACAATTATACATGCAGAACCTATTGTGCGTGTTTGGTTTTAGTATAAGAAGCAGAGAAGAGTTTCACAAAGAAATAAGTAAAGGCCTCTGGACTAATATTACCTTGCGTTCACGCTTTTTGGCCAAGATCCGCCCAGCTGGGAATAATTCAACCCCTTTACGACCCTCCCCTATCAGACCGTTGTGTTTTTCAGTGGCACAGCGCACAGGGGGATTTAGGGGGATAAACCCCTCCCCCCCCAGAGCTCATAAATTTTTTAAAGTTTGATCCATTTCACTTAATTAGATTGATATTACTAATAATATAGAATAGTGTAAGGAATAATAAAGTTTCCCTCAGAAAGCCATAAAACTCGCCATTTTGAACCATTTATCTATAACAAATATTTCTTGGGTTTGCATCCAGGTTAAAGCTTTTATGCAAGCCTGACGTTTTGGAAGACGACTTGTCTTCCATCCTCCGAAACGTCGGCTTGCATAAAAGCTTTAACCTGGATGCAAACCCGATAAATATTTGTCAGAAGTATTCACCAGGAAAAACTGAAATCGTTTATTTATCTTTAAAATTCCGCAATTTATTAATCTCGCACCTACCCCGTATCCTGGAGGGTATTCCATACCCCCACACACCCCGCGGTATTAGCTGCACGCAAACCTCCCCCCCCCCCCCCAGCCTTAATTGCTAGCTGCGCCCATGGTAACTGCGATTCTTACCTGTGATTGCGATCACCGATAGGAGAATCACTTTTAAAAGTCAGCCGTGATTTGTGGCGATGCTATTCTTGCTATGTATTTTGCCCGATTCCAATGAACGAGCTCCCTATAAGACCTTTGTTCGTGAGATTAAAAAAAGAAACACTTTTGTGTGTGTGACTGTTTATTCTCTTGTCTTCTATGCATCTTCTGTTCCAGGCGTCGAAGGCTTAGGTCGTAGCATTTTCGCACCGAACTTCGGGTTAAGCCGACGGACGTTTTCATACGCGGAAGACCAATGACGTTGGGTATAGTTGTCGCGGATGTTTTAGATGTAAACGGTCGGAGGTTGTGTCTTGCTGTCGAGAGGGAAGGGAAGCGACCGCTGAGGTAGCAAAATCTCTTTTTCTAAGATCGTGGTAGCAATGTCGGATGCATTCAGGCCCAGCTTGAGACACTCAGCTTAGCGAGTCCTTTAGGGCCATTCTTCGACAATTAAACCCAACCCTTCAACTCATTTATGATCATCTTCACTGCAGGAATCCGTTGCCATGTGGTGAAATAGTCGATAGTTTTTTTTTCAATGATAAATTTCAATGAATAGTACTATTTTTTCTACTTTGAAATGAATTCTTCGGCTTTTTTCTGTGCGTAAGCGTAAGCAACATAATTTTAGAATTAAAAATTAACAGACTTCTTCGGAAAATGGATTCTGGGGTTCCGTAGGGGAACATGTTGAGCGATCCTTCTGCGTCTAAAGAACGTGAGTGTACATTGTATTTCGATAATAACCATTAATAAATAGTAATGCCAAGAACGCACCATAACCAATCAACCAATGAAGTGTGTGCATTAGAAAAAATCACTATCAAGTGTTGAAACTTTAAAAGCAATTCAATGTGTGAAATATTACTAAACAAATTCATGTGAAAAGTTTCATGACCTTATCCACACAAGAAGTTAAGAAAAAAATTGCTCAAATATAGCATATATGCCAATGAAAAAATAATTTCACAACAAAGTATGCGTTCTAAAAATACGCAATAGCCATTTTATCTATCTGTATTAATGTTTGCAACTTATTGCGGAAGACGAATGTTGTAGACGTATTTGTTATTCCTAGGTTGAGTTGCAAAGTTCACGAAGTTGACAAAACTGCTAATTTTATGGTGCGCGGAGTCATTTATTGCACTGGCGTGTCTTGAATCAAAATCTTTTTATGAAAAATTAAAAAATCAATTGATTTTTGAATTTTTCATAAAAGAAAAATATGAATCAGAATTGAGAAAAAAAATCATTAAAGTGACGTATTATTATTTACTTTCTTCGCCAATATGTGCGGTTTTAGAAATCCGAGTGGAGACGAATGGCAACGGTCAATTTTATCCTCATTTGAAAAAGGCCAGATTGGCGCCCATTGGATGCCACTCCTCGTGACGTCACAGGGACCTAGTTTCTATACGAGTAGATAGGAGTTTTACATCGTCTGAGATTACCAATGCTTGCATGATGCACAGAGCTCAGGGAAACGTCTTAATAATCACTTATTATAACTGGCTAAGGTCGGAAAGTTTTCTTCGTTTGATAAGGTATTAATAATCCTTATTTAAGCCAAGCGCTACTAGCTAGCAGGGTACTCTGCTACCTGCTAGCATCCTGCGTCGTATCAGCGCCCAGAGCCTCGCCCCAAGGTCACCTCACACCGCGACAGCGGGAACCAGAATGACGTCGCACGGGCTTTTCCCAGCATACATACTTAAACGTCGCGTTTTCGCGCGCTTGAAAATTTTCACTTTTCATTTAATCGCAAAAAATAGATATCGTCATTTAAAAATATAAAAGCGTGAAATACGTACTCCAGGAGTAATTATCTTTTTATTTAGGCAATAAAAAATAATAGGAAACCACCCTTTTTATGAATTAGGAGATATTTTCAGCCGAACGCATAGATATGGGAATTGACTTCCAATGGCTTGCCTCCACCATGCGTTACACCACTTTGCCACGTCTCCAAACCAGAAGAGAGACAGAGGAGAGGAAACCCGGCGCTACGCCGAAGAACCGCGATATTGTTGTGAGGTGACCTTGGGGCGAGACTTAGAGCGCTGATATGACGCAGGATGCTACCAGGTAGCAGAGTACCCTGCTAGCAGGTAGTGCTTGCCTTAAATAAGGATAATTATTACCCTATCAAACGAAGGAAACTTTTTAACCATAGGCAATTTTAATGGGTGATTATCAAGAGATGTTTCCCTGAGCTCTGTGCCTCATGCATCCATTATTAATCTCAGACAATGTGGAACTCGTATAGAAACTAGGTCCCTGTGACGTCACGAGGATCGCATGGGCGCCAATCTGGCCTTTTTCAAATGAGGTTAAAAAGTGACCATAGCCATTCGTCTTTAACTGGGATTACTAAAACCGAATAATTAGTATATTATGAATACACCAATGGTGGGTAACTAATCGCAATCAATGCATTACGTTTTCTTAGACGAAGGAAACTAACCTATTGGTCGTGCCCGTGGACCAGTTTATTATTATGGGATAGGTTGCCGCCTCAAATGAATTTTGTGTTTGTCCTGAAGCCCGTCGCCCGTTTTAAAATGCTTCCCTCCTGGCCAATTCTTCAATTCAGCGTAAATATGGAAGTCACACGGCAATAGATGCACATTGCAGGGTGCATCGACTCGACATAGAATCTTTAAGGCGTTTTCGACAGTTCGCCGATTGTTGTTGATAGCTCGCCGACGCTACCAAGTAGTAGAGGTGGTGGGAGATGGAATCACGGATACCGCACCAGCACTGCAATTCCTTCTTGATCCAAGGAAACTGGATTTCTTAGAACAGTTTGAAATCGTGAATTGCCCCGCTGATTTTAAATTATGTAACGACCATATTCCACTCACCCCTTCTGAACGTTACCCTACCTCCAACCCATCGCCCATTGACGTCATCAGTAACCTCGGCATGAACACACCCCAATAACCCCTCCCCTCCCTCCCTCCCCCTCCTGAAAAACTACAAAAAGGCTGTCACCCAAGGAAACTGGACCTTGACAATGGCACAAAATGCCGAAATCATTGTCGGTGAAAGGAAAATAGTGTGGAAACAGACAAGTTGTTTTAATAAGCTGAATATCAGAGATTTCCACCGCATCACGCCGGACACTGTATCTTTTATTAAAATTAAAGACATCATACGTCCGAAGAACTCAAGACTTTTATCTTTTCATATCGGCAACCTTTTATAACTTGTGCGCCACCAGAGGAAGCAACCGGCCTAGCAACAGATCTCCTGGAGGCAGCCAAGATCGCAGAAAAAACGAAGCACGAATTATCCACCCTTCTCAAAATATGTGTGGCGGAAAATTATGTCAAGTTCGATGGTAAATTTTACAAACAAAGTAGTGGCCTCGCTATGGGCTCACCACTTTCTCCGTTGTTGGCAGATGTTTTTGTTGATTATTTGGAAGGAAAAGTTTTTAGCTCAGGAAACAGACAGCCTACTACATTCTGTGGTATACTGGTATCGGTACTGATCGGCAACTGAATTTGTTCTTGATTTTTTTAATTGATTAAAAAGTAATTTTGATAAGCAATGACCGCCGTGAATTGGACTCTAGAGAATAGTTAGAAAATTTAAAAAATTATTGAAAGTCAGGGCAGTACTCTTAAGCCTGAATCACACGATCATTTTTTTCGTCGCGAAAGTGATCACTATCGCGATCACTAGGCGAATTGATCGTCGCCGGCAATTGTTTTTAGCGTTCGCGATCGCGATGAGGATTCCCATCGCTATTTTTCATCTCTTTAGTCCGGTCGCTTTTTCCGTCGCTCAAAGGGCTAAAACCGTCACTAAAACCCCATATCAGCCAATCGGAACGCATGCCCGTATGGAGCGATTGCATCGCAACGTTTGACAATTGTGGGAACGACATAGATAAACAAACACGCTGTATATTTTCGTGATGCGGGTCCTATGACAACGAGCTGTGATATTGAAAGTGATGCGAAAGCCGACGACGACGGGAGTGACCGTGTGATTCAGAAAAATGATCACTAGAGCGATCGCTTTTCGCGACGGGAAAAGTGATTGCGATAGTGATCACTTTCGCGGCGAAAAAGAATGATCGTGTGATTTAGGCTTTATAAAAGAATATCTTTACCCATCATTTTCCCCTATTCCGGTGTCCGTTTAAAATTCATCCAGTAACTAGGTAACAATAATAAGATAAACAATTTTTCTTGGATATGGCACAATTCAGAAAGATCATTCAAGTGCTTACAAAAATAACAAAGATGAAAAAAGTAATTTTGCTGAACATTTAATATACAACTGCCATAGGAGCGATTTTAAACTTAATATTGTAAAATTTTGCATCGATCGTAATTTTTTAAATTTTGAATTGGACTCTAGAGAGCAGTTGGAAATTTTAAAAATTATTGAAAGTCAGGACAGTACTCTTATAAATGAATATTTCTACCCATCCTTTTCCCCTATTCTGGCGTCCGTTATAAAATTCATCTGGTAACTAGGTAACAATATTAAGATAAACAAATCATTATTTGCGCCTAAAGATAATGATAATTCATTGAAACCCGGGTCGCGCCATATAAAAAAAGAAGTGTTTTTTATAGTAACTGTGTAATATCCAAGAAAACCAGTAACACTCTCTTTTTGGCAATTTTGAAAGTTGAACGTTCGTTGTGGCGTAGCAAAGAGTTAACCTTTGCGGAGGCTTCCGCAGTGATTAAATTGATGAAGGTTCTTTATGTTTAGTAAAATAAATCATTAAAAAAGTTTTTTGTCCTCCAAAAATGAGCCTACTCGGCAGAATCACGGAAAACCTTCCTCAAAAAGATTTCGATTTAAAATGGAGGCCACTGATATTCGCAGGTGAAAATTTATTATTTCGGGATTTCTTTCGCAGAGTTTTACTTTCTTACAATTCCTATTGTTTTTTTTTACTAAAGGCTGAATGACGCAATCATTTTTTTCCATCCTATTCAAGGAACAGGCTAAAATGATCGCTCCAATGATCGCATAAGTGATAGTGGAAAAATGACCGTTTCCCTTATATCACCATTTTCCGCCTATGCTCCATAGGGATGGCAATCCCATCCCTTATCCCTTCATTGGGCACGTCCCTTTTCCCATCGCTGGCACGGTCCTTCAACCAATCAGAAGGCACGGCTGCTCACCGCGACCGTAACACCTATTTGATTGGCTACAAATTGAATGACAGGGCTAAATTCAGAAACAGACGGAATAAGCGATGGAAAAAACTGTCGATGTCAATGTGAATGACCGAATGATGAGTTATAAAGTGATAGGTCAATGAGAAATCACATTCATGGTACCTGAAAACATATTCTCAGGAGCTATGAGTCAATACCGCTACATAATACCACGCAAGGCGCCAAAAAAGGCGTGTGGCAGGGGGTGTTAAGGCACGAGCCGATTAGAAATGAAAAAGCAAAATACTTCATCGAAATTACGACTAGCATTAATAATAGCATTAAGTTATAGCATCATTAATTTTAATACACGCTTCGTTATTAGTTTTCATTTAATTCTGTTTGGTCAATTGAAACGCGATTGCGCAATGTTTTTGTTTACCTGTATTAATAATGTAATAGCACTTATTGTCAACACACGAATCACCCGTTGCTATGCATTAGTTGAGGAGAAATGAACTCCCATATCTATCCGTTCAGCTAAATAAATATCTTTCTTAAATTATCGCTTCTTTCGGACCTGGAAATATGGTACGGTTCTCTATGTCGCTCTGAAAGAGATTATTATGTACACGTAGATGTAAAATGGAGGGTGATAACAATAATTATGAATAATATTTTCTTAAACCCAGTGAGTTTCATGCCGTGAACGCATGTTTTCGCATTATTTCTTATAATGAGGATATCGTCTAAAATCCAAAATCGATTCATAGATACAAGCGTTAATAATATTTCCCTTTTGATTCGAGAAAACGTGCAAGTATAAGTACCCAAAATTGTTTGAAATTTAAGTATACCGGGACTAGCCACGGTGATAACTTTTACGGGAGTCACCCGCAATGCACAATTGTGCGAAATTTCCACAGAGAAAAAAATCATTCGCCTTGCCCGGGATTCGAACCCGGATCCCTCGATTTCCGGCCGAGTGCTTTAGCCAGTTAAGCTACCGAGGCGTCATTCATGTCCGGTATAGTCCACAAATTTCCTCAGGGATGAATGACGCCTCGGTAGCTTAACTGGCTAAAGCACTCGGCCGGAAATCGAGGGATCCGGGTTCGAAACCCGGTCAAGGCGAATGATTTTTTTCTCTGTGGAAATTTCGCACATTTTGAAATTTGTTTTCTTAGAGGTTGCTGTATCCAAAAGAGTATCAATGCTGAAATGAATTTGCATAAACTTTTCGTATTCAACTCGTGATTGAATACGAAACCGTTTAGAACGGATGGATCTCGTGATGCATGCTTCTTATCTTGTTCCTCTCTATTTTTGTGTTCAAAATGAAATAGAATTGGATTTAATGAACAAAATGTGTGGTCATCATTCAAACAGTGATTTAACTCGGTTGGTTGGTTCGTTTGTATACATGATAGAGATCCTTCCAGGATAAGCAAGGGGTGTATGAATTTTACGTATTAGGGCAGGGAAACCACTCTCTTGGCTTCACCGAAATTGGTGAAGTGGTAGCGTAATTTGTTAGTATGCGTGACTTTTATTGGACCGTGTGGTGTGCATGTTGCATCCATCTGCATGCTGGTGATTGATCACCCCCTGCCAAACACCCCAGAGGTGGCCCGCAGGGTATTATGCAGATGTAGATTTAGACATCAATACTCAATTGTTCAGGCAATCTAAGTCTTTAGTTATATAAAAAGGCAATGCACATGCAAGCAACAGTAGGGTAGTTTCCTTCATCAACGAAAATGAAAGGCATTGATTGCGATTCGTTACCCACCGTAAGCGTATTCATAATATAAAAAAGTTATTTGGTTTTAGAATTCCAATTTTAGACGAATGTTAATGGTCAATTTTAACCTCATTTGAAAAACGCCAGATTGGCGCCCATACGATGCCACTCCATGTGACGTCGTAGGGAACTAGATTCTATACGAGTAGTTAGGTGTTTTACATCCTCTGAGATTACCAATGCATGCATGAGTCACAGAGCTCAGGGAAACATTTCTTCATAATCACCTATAAAAATTGCCTATTGTCGGAGAGTTTGATAAGGTATAAATAATCCTTATTTAAGCCAAGCGCTACCTGCTAGCAGACTGCGTCGTATCAGCGCTCATAGCATCGCCCCAAGGTCAACTCACACGGCGACAACGAGAACCAGAATGACGTCACACGGGGTTTTCCCATCATTCATACTAAGCCGTCGCGTTTTCGCGCGGGTGAAAATTTTCACTTTTCATTTAATCGCGAAGAATGGATATCGTCATTTAAAAATTTAAATGCGTGAAATACGTACTCCAGGAGTAATAATATTTCGATTCAGGCAATAAAAAAATAATAGGTAACCACCCTATTCCAACATCTATCCTCTACAGCAGAATCTAGAGAAAAATCTACTGTTACTGCGCGGTGATTAAATTGATGAAGGTTTTTATGGTTAGTGAATCAATCGATTGTTAAAAATCAGTCTCCTATGGATGGGTGCACTAACACATTCAGCCCCTTTAAAAACCTATTTGGCGATGCGACCAAAGGGAAAGATTTCTCTGGATTCCGGACGCGAAGACATGGTGAATAATCGTTAATATTCACACGAGCGGTTATAACGCGACGCATCTCTGTCATACAACTCGCTGCGTCCTCGCAGGAAATTCTTATCGTGTTTGTTTTTCTCTTCGTGAAGGCGGCAGTACCCCTGCGATTTCGAATTGGTGTTTGTTTATGGCCAAACAGTATGCACCGATTGTTTTCATAAACAACGGCGTGTCCGGGTTATAAAAAGTAGAGAGGGGGGAACGAGCCGCGGTCGTTCAAGATTTAAAAAATGAAAGGTTTAGGAAACCGAAATTTCAAGAAAATTATAAGAACGCTTTCTTGGTTTTTTTAAATGTTTGCTCATAAAAAAATCATTTGATTTTAATGACGTGTTTTATAGTGGTATATTATTCTTGGATTTAAAGAAAAATTGTTAAAAATTACTTTTGATTCTAAGGGGGATTTTAGCCCCCCCTCCTGGGTACGTCCATGTTAATTACATTTGCATCGGATTGTATCTGCAAACGCGAGGAATAGCGTGGAAAGGAGATGAATTTGCTGCATTGAGTCATCTTGGATGTAAATTTTTAGTTATAATCCCTAATCAATGCTGGTAAAAGCACAGAGAATAAGTATTTCAGTAATTAAAAAAGTAATTAAAACTATATGATTCATCTGATGCCGTAATGTGGCGATCGCTATTCAATTGTTTGTATTCATGAGTCCTCGTCTCTCATTTATGCTTTTGTATTTGAGTCTACGCTATCGCATGCCGCAGCGAGGTCTTATATTTCATCCTTCTTTCCATATTATACCTATTTGCCAATGCGCTCTATGGGAAAGATTACTCTGGATTCCGTATACGAAGACATCGTGCATGATCGCTATCATTCACCCGATGCATCACTGTCGTTTAGCTCGCTGCGTCGTCCAAGAAAAATTCGTTCGTGAATTTTATTTACTCTTCGTGAAGGCGGCAGTACTCCTGCGATTTCGAATTTGTGTTTTTTTTTTTGTGCGGAGCTTATAGGTGTGCAAATATGCAGGGGAGGCTCTAATGGGAATGACGAATGCTATTAATTTCATTATTCACTGTTAATTCCAAGTTTTAAGCAATTGATATTTCGAATCCTTACTAAACATGAGATACATTTTAACCCTAGATTAGACTACAATCACTGAGGATCGTAGATTAGCATTACCCATGCCCAAAGCCCCAAAGAATAACTGTAGATCCCGTACGGAGTCATCGTGAATGATGGCTAATATCATTCACTCTCGCTGTGAACATGGCGAACTACTGCCGTTCGGCTGGCCGCATTTTCTTCAATGTTTGCTTAAAATGCAGTGACCTGTGTCACGTACTAACCGTAGGAAGGAATCGTGTCTATAAGGCATTGGGATGACTCAATTCAGAGTTGAGGGTCGAGAAAAAATATCGCATCGACTATGCGAAGCGACTCTGAATATCGTTCAGTTGCTGGGTAACCGTGTGACGAGAGTGTTGAATTTTATTCCCGAGTGTGCCTTTTCTGTCTAGTGAAGAAATTATTCCCGTGTTCTGACAACATGAAAGAAGTGTTTCACACTTATCTAAGATGTTAATCTTTCGTGGTGCAAAGTGAATAAGTGCATTGGTGAATGTGGATTAATAAAATAATCCGAATTTGGAAATCACTGAATTAGCGCCTGGTGCATATAGTGTCAAGTGCGTTCTATGGTGTACGTGGGGAAGCACCTTGTGGTGATTGTGTTGTATTGTGTAGCTTGTTGGGTTAACATTAAATAAGTTACCGAAGAAGAGTAACAAGGATTATCGGATCTTACGATTTTGCTTCTTTCTTGTGGAAAGCGTCTAACGGCTCCAATTACAAGGAAAAAAATAAAGTAAGGATAATTTTCATATTTAATTACACTAATTGTATTACATTTATTTATACCTTTGCTTGTGGGAATAAAGTTTTATTGGCTTTATTAATCACACTGATTGTAGGTATTTATAATTATTTATCGCCAAGGTGTAGCATTATTATACTTTAAAACCCACTGCCCACCTCTGGTTTACAGAGTCATAATAATGTTTCGTGTGAACGAACCGGAATACGAAAAAATCATGGTATCCACCCCTACCGAAATTTGTAGAAACACTAAATTCTCCATCTAATTTTAATCAAGTGAAAGTTAGGTATCACCTACACGAATCCTTAGACCAATAGAAATCATCTTTCCCACATCGCCTCCGTGGCGAAATCGGCTAGCGCGTTCGGCTGTTAACCCAAAGGTTGGTGGCTCGAGCCAAGCCGGGGGCGTTATTTCTAGACGATATTATTAAGAGTGACGGGAAAAGACCCGAGGCCTTTTTCGGGGGGAGGTTATTTGGGGGACCCAAACCACCCTACAACGAGAGAAAGCGATTGCAGATGAACGAACGATTAAAAAAAAATGACGTATTTTTTCTGACAAGGAGACTTTATGTAAGTAATGTCAAGAAAGAAATGAAACTATTTTTATTTGATAGTAGACACTTAGGTACGAATACTGTCGAAGGGTTTTGTCCATATACGCCCGGGTTTGCAGGAATGAAGCATTTGAAAATACGCTGCCTTTGTAGTCTCGTCTTATCTGTCGTGGAAAAACCGACATTCTGAATCAATGTGTCTATTATATCTCTTATTTTATTTTTATTATCTGATCTTCCGTAGTATGTTGGCGTTCGTAATATATATAACTAACTCCCCTATAAACACTCTCACTACCTCTTTACAAGGATACAAAAATTGTTGGACCATTAATTATAAACTGTTTTAGATAAAATGTGGGGTTTATGACCCCTGTTACCCCCCCACATCCGTGGTTATTAGCATCTGTTTTCGCAGGATTAGGTCTTCAGTGAGGGTAAGCTGAAGTACAGCCATGGGGTTGGGGGAGTTGGCACCCCTGTGTAGATTGCAATAGCACTTCCATTCATATGAAAATTCATTTTCTTTACTCACGTATTCAAAATTTTTTCCCGTGAAGTTCTTCTCCGATGCCATATTCGTACCAAATATCGACACTGCATTTTCTCCTTGCTTATTTCTCATATCCGTGACAGCAGCTCCGAATAACACTTGGATCAATGCCCAGGAAAACGATTGGAACAGCATCACTGTAAAATTACACCGAAGAATAAATACGGCATTAGAAAGGATTTTGGAAGCATATGTAAGAGATTTTGGAAGTAGATGTAGATTTAAATAGATATATTGCACGAATCCGATAGTTTGAATAAATTATCGTTTATCGCAGGATTATCGTTATAGTATGGGACTTGTAGGGATTCTATTGATAGGGTGATTAAGCAAACAAATGATAATCATAAATATCAATAAGTGACCACATTAAATATTGCTGAGATACAGGTAGTTTATCCGAGAAATTGAAAAAAGTACTTGTAATATATTATGGGACTGTGAAAACAATGTCAATAACCCATCCTATGCAACCCGATAAGTTTATGGAATATTAATGAGGGATTCCTGTTGAAAAGACAACACAAAGGGCGCCATTAAACAATTGCGGTGGGGCGTGGAACTATATTCGAGGGGATTTACGAAAATATAATTATATTGTAATCACTCACTCGATCGCTGCATCAAACGGAAGGTTGCTATGGAGAGACGTAAACATGGGGAGGACATTCCGTACCCCCATTCTCTGTAAGCAGTAAAGCACGTGTACCGTAGGATCATTTCCCAGCAAAACGGCTATGAAGAATTTACCTGTAAAAATACACAAAAGAGACCGTCACTTACGGCCTGTTTACACGGAATATCAACCATTTACAACTTAATGTCTGAATGTACGAACGCGCAAATGAACATGAAAATGCACCGGGTAACCAGGGCCGGCCCCAGCAGGTGCGGGGCCAGGGGCGAACTTTCAGTGCGGGGCCGTTCACTTAAAATATTAAACTCTATACCCCATCTACAAACTCGAGCATTTTTAATCCCTACCACTCTCTGGCTAAGTATGCGTTCCCCTCCCAAATTAAGACTTCGTAATTACGCCGCGGCGTATGATACCATCACGCAGTTGAGTTCGTTGTTATCACTCACACGACACAGTACTGTACTGACAAACGCAATTGCACAATAAATTTACTGCATTATTATACCTTTTTCATGATATTAATTTTTGTCTAGCCTGGACTTAACAATACAGTAATAGTTGGAATTGGGTTTTCAAAACTATCGCATATTTTATTTTTTGTTCAGGAACGCGGGGCCCCCCCAAAGCGCGGGGCCCGTGGTGGTCGCCCCGCCCTAAGGCCGGCCCTGCGTGTAACCACCCAGCTTAAGCAAATGCATCTACAGGAAATGGAACCTGTTCTAATTTTGTTCATGCATTCGTGAAATATTCCGTTTATATCCACCAAAGTCGTTCATTCATTCACACATTAACCCGTACGTTTTAATGTACCGCTTAATTATGCCTTAAGAAAGAAATACCCTTCGAAGGGAAACCGATTTTCCCGCTGATAAAACGCAGGGCGGCCAGATGTTTGTGATGAGTTGTCGAGTCAAAAAGTGCAGCAAATTGAATCATAAGATCCCAGCAGTTGACCATGTTATTGTATTTTGATGGATATTAGCCAAACTACGACGAATCAAGCAATGAAATGCATATTATACGATGGCAATTATAATGATAATACACATTAATAATAATATTTTACTCACGGACCAAATTACTGCCAATCACGTTTATGTCGTCCCAGCAAGCCGCTCTTTGCACCAGGTTTTCTTCCAACTCTGACCTCTCGTGCACACGCTATTTCACTGTTTTTAAATTTCTCCAGCAAACTCCGCGTGCATGAAAAATAATCACGTATCTGCATCCGTGTATCCATTGGGTCGTCATACAGACGTCAATGGAGTTAGAAACAGCCGTCTGTTGATGTAGACAATGTTACGCTATAGCGGTGTGCAAGCAGTTTGAAATGAGACAAAAGATAACGATTCATATGATGTGATGACGCTTAAGAAGACCGTTGAGTTGTGGGTGGAGGAGGAAAGTCAGGGAGGTGGGGAGGATACGAAAATGGAATGAGGAGTTGAATAGAGCATTTAAAAACCGTCGGAGAGTCAAAAGGGCCCAGACACTGAGACGAACTTGTTCCGCGCACAAGGAAAGCAGACGTGACGTCAGGAAAACAAAAGCCAATCGGTGTTCGAAATCTTTAATCAAAAAGTGGCGTAATAGTTTTTAAAATTATTTTAAACGAATGTATTCAAAAATATTACATTTAAAATTTATTTTAAATTTTATATTAATTATTAGCTGAACACTGATACTCTATTTTCATTTTTTTACGAAATAAATGAGACTCAAATTTTCGTGACGTCACAAACGTCCTTCACTCAGGTGACGAATCGCATCCACGGAGCCCCAATCCTTCTCAGTGTCCTGCTAACCACCGTGGAGTTAAGACGTAAGTAAACAAGCCATTCATTAGTTCACGTTTTTATCGTGTCATACATATGTCATTGCTATAACATTTTAGTGTTTAATATATCAGTGAATCTGCTTTGCCTGGTGCTTATAATAATTCGTGATTTTCTCTACTTTATTGAGATTTATCCCGCCTTTGATTATTTTGTATTACCCTTGGCAAAGAACCTCAAATGTTTGAAGGTAGCGTAATTGTGATATAATAGAGAGTGATTACTGTGTTTCCATTGTTCCTGCCAAAGATAGGACGATATTGGGATATATTTTCTCTTTTCGATTTTCAATACATTCCCTATTCATTACCGCTTTTTCGCTTTCACGAATCCGAGAGTTATTGCGAGTCTACATTGTTCACAAATTGAGTTCGATGTCTAGTGATCTAGTTTCAGTAATGTCGTCAGAATGTCTCGCATATCAGATGTTGGTAAATTGTCCGTTGCAGCGATCCATTGGTCATATTGCGATCTTATTTTCACTAATGTAAGGCGGATTCTGATCACTAAGACATGATTGCGATAATATGTGAATTGCTTGCCAAGTACTTTTTCCCTAAGGTCATACGAACTCACTCCTCCGGTGAGACGATTTCCTTAAGAGGTTTTGAGAACAGCTTACTCGAAGGAATTCGTCCCCCATCGTTTGCTTTAAGCGATTGTTATCTCGTATTATTCTCGTATTCGGAGGTAGCTCTTGCCGCAAGAATATTCCGAGTTTTATGGGCCTTATCACCAAGGAGATAATATTCTCGCAAGACTGCCCCATTTGACCATCGCTTGTTACACCCAGATGTTTTCAGTCACGAGAGTTATGTGGAGATCTTACTGGACTAACTTCTTAATATAATTCGCGTTTATATTTGAAGTAGACGTCTCTCTCCTTTCTGTCGTCGGCAAGCAGTTGTGATCGCTTAAGTATATCGCAGTTATTCGGATATTTCGTCTGAATTCAACCAAAAAAACTTCTTATTTTTTTTTCGCTAACTTTCTCTTCTTTACCGTTGAATCACACGACTGTTGCAAATTATAAGAATTGAATTCAATAGTTAAGTTGATTAACTATCATTTTTCACTATTTTTTAATTTCCGATGTACACCTTTCCGTGTTCACAATAGCCGGACGTTGCTTCGGTAATATTTAATCATTCGGGTTTTGTACTCTTGGTTTCTGCTTGATGATAGCATTATGTTAATGTGTGCCCATTTCTTATTATTTCCAGTAAATTTTGTCCGTGTGAAAATAGTGCTGTGTCAGTTATACGAGTGTGGAATTTCTGGGAATTATATTACGTCGGAGAGATATCCTGAGGGGAGAAATGGTAAGTGGATTTCATTTTTTAATATTAAACATTATTTCATTATGTTATATGCCAAAATGTTGCCATTAATATGCTAACCTTTACTTCAAATGGAAGTAATTATTTATTTACATGTGCGGGGTGATATGCTTTCGTCTACGAACTGAAGATTTTATTTTTCTTTGTCTTGTTCCTCCGTTAAAGGAATTATTAGAAACAATGCAGGGAAAATACAAAATAAGATCGATAGAGCTTCGTATGCGTTTAGGTTTTTTTGCGTAGATCTCAAGATGGAGGTGACGATTTTTTAAAAATTTCCCTGTCATAGTTTACTTATTTCAAAATTAATCATTTTACCACTTAGTGGATTCTAAAATTTTACCTACACCTGAGTATTCGTCATGGATATTAGCGCCTTGTGAATAGGCTTTACGAGTGTTCTTCCGTCTGTATTTGCATTTGGTGAAGGATTGGCCTTATTCGATTGTTGCTGTTATTCGATTATATTTTAACGTGATGAACGAATGTTAATAGTGTTTTCTAGTTGGCATTTACTGAAAACCTACTCATAAGCCTTTAATGAACTGCCTACTTTGCAACGGATATACATTTTGATAAGATCTTGCGTCGATCTCTACTGTATGTTTGAAAGCATGGGAAAGGCTCCTAACTTAATCGTCCATTTCTTCGTAATGCATTTACTTATTAAATAAGGTAATGAATTCTTTGTCATTGGGAAATCCTTGCTATAGGTATTCAAGTTTAACGACTGAATAACCTATCCAGCTGTTTTCATTTACACCACGAGACACCTACCGTCACTTTATATTTTTACGAAGTCATTTAAAGGGCAATCTTTCGTCGCATATTGCCAGATTTGGAGTTAATGTCTCCACAATAAAATAAGCAACATAATGTTCAGCAAAATATATGGTTGAGAGCACGAGGGAATGAAGATAACTTGGCTGCTTACTCCTTGACGAGAGAGAGAGACGATGACCTTCAGGTATATTGACTTTGAATTTTAGTCTTTCGAAAATCTTTGCCGGTTTGAAATACTGGTTGGTTTAGGTTCTTCTTCTTTTGGAGGTCGACCTTGTTGCTGCAGACAAGACTTCAAACTGAACTGCATTTTCATCTCTTTTTGATGTCATTGTTGGACGTGAATCTCACTTACATCGCAAACACTTTTACGCATGGAATCCTCGATCGTCATTTTTTATTTTTCTACGAATCATTTCTTCCTTAGTACTCTGCATTAATATTTGTTTTCGTATTAATTGACAGATGAATTTTCCTCTCTCTTGGACTGTTATTATTTGTGTTGTTATTCTAAAAAGGCGTGTGGCATGGGGTGTTAAAACACCAGCCGCTTATATATGAAAAGTGAATCTTCAAACAGAATTACGCCTGGGATTTATTTAAGTCCGTAATGATTCGGGGCAAAAGCAAATTTCCATATCCATCCGATCGGCAAAATATTTCTCTAATTTTATCGTTTATGAGGGATTTGGAACTATAATGGGGGCTCTAATATTATGTTCTCCGTGTCGCTCTTGAAGATATCGATTCTCAATTGTTCAAGCAATCTAAGCCTAGCTAAGAAAACACAATTTCTGCCAAAGGTGGCTGAAAATACGATCAAATTATTCTAATTTGTTTACTTACATTTCTTTGATAGAGACACGTTGACCTTCAGGTCTTTCACGAAGCTTTGCTGTTGGTATTTGTTTGTTATTTTAAAGGTTGACCTTATTTATAGGCCATGACAGCCAGCATAACTTCATTTTCAAACATGTCTCCTTTTTCATTTTATATTTCGAAGAGCACTTAATTCATACCGCCAAGACTATTACGAATGAAGTTCACAATCGCCATTGGCCTTTTTCTATTAGTTTTTTCTTCTATAATATTCTTTGTCGTGATATACTGCCTGTGTGAGTGACAGATGAATTGTGCTTTCAGTTGGGGTATGTGTTTATACTCCCGCATTTATCGTACATCAATGCTCTTTATTAATTTGTTTATATATTTATTATTTATCTTTTGGCCCATGGATACCTTTGTTTTTTTACTATCGTTATGAAAACGGTTCCGGCTTATTTAGCGTCGTCCACTTTTTTAGGCTGTGATTGCGTAAAACCAAATACGTTCTCATTTTGATGTTTTTCCATCGATTACTTCAATAATAGGACGTCATATCGTATTTTCAGAATCAGTTTTCTGTAGGTCCACCTTGTACTTGTACTTCTCCTCCAAAATTACATTCCTGCAAGTTTAAATTTGGTCACTTATGTTATCCATTTCTATCTTATTGACCGCAATCATATCCATGCATCAGCATCCACACTACATGAAAAACTATTCAGGAAATTCTTCATAGAAACAGGACAAATCATAGTGATGTGTTTTTTTTGCGAGGAGATAAGTATTATAAGTGCATACATTTTATATATACATATGTGCATATGAAGACTATATTATTATGATGGAGGGTACGTTATTTGGAAATCTGATTAATATTATAGCGTGGGCGTTTTCTGTTGTTTTTTATAATCCCTATTTTTAGATTGAAATGATTTATTATTCTCGACTTTTTTCATACGCGGGATTTTTGTGTCTACAATGCGGTCATAAAATAATAATGCTAATTTGCGTGTAACATTATTACATCTACCTTTGTGATGTTCATTTTGTACCGTTTTAAGTTCGATACACTCAGTTGCGAACCAACATTTTGCGAATAATAATGAGTAACGCTCTACACATATCTATATTTTGTGCCTTTTCGTGTGAATTTTGTGTCCTTTTAAGTTCAAAAGACTTAGTTACGAGTCAACATCTTGCGAATAAGAAATGAGTGACGTGTTACATAGTATATCTATCGGAGAATTGCATTTATTATATTGTTGTGATCCGATGAATAATCTTCCATTGCGGTCATTTATCTGTATTTTTTTGAGGTTATAGTGATACCCATCCAATGAAGTGGTACGTTTGGGTTTCTTAATTAGCTCTTGAATAGTGTTTGTTCGAATTTTGCTAATTTCTTTGCATTGGAATACTATCCAGCAACCCGCCGAATGCATACAACTAAAAAGTGCGTCAAGTATAACAGAATTGCGTTCACTCCAAAGAAATTTACTTACGTGATATATCTCGTGCAGCTAATGCCATACTAATTTGATCACCTGGCTTTAGTCTCGCGTAATTTAGGCCTATTGAAGGCCTACTAAAGTACCATAAACCCTAACATTTACTGAGAGACTTTTCTTTAGATGAAACACTTTCTTGGCTGACAATATATCCTTCTTTTGACCTCAGAGGAACAGTTGATATTATGTTCGGGGAAACTTCACAAAACTAAGTCCTGTCCACAGTCGGATTCAAAAGAACTGCTAAGAATTGAGCGGCGCCACTTTCGCCGCAGTTTGGAAATTGAGTTTCATTATTTTCTATAGTACCAGTAGCAGCGGCAGCTCGTGAGGCTTGTGTAACGGTTTTTAGACACTTCTTCATTAAGCTTTTCAATTCTTAATCTGCACGCACTATCTAATTGGACGCTTATGTCAACTTTGTCTAACACGGCGTACTCAATGCAAGCATTAATGTGTTTTTCGCTAAATTGGTTTTTTGACTTTATCATTTAAATGTTTAAAACCGAGACACCATCCATGCACTGTCAGTAACTTCCATTTCCACAAGGCTCAAGCTTAAACGCGTCATTGCACCAGCAGCCCGGAACACTACCACTATATCATATAGCTGCATGTAAATATGGATTGAGACGTTCTGGCCAGCGCCACACGGCTACAAATTAATACTTCTCGCGCTATTCTTCCTTTTTTTCTACATATTCGATGTATGCGATTGATAAAATACTTTGGTTAATAATATGTATAATTATAATTGAATGGGTATTTAATTTTTTTCCGTTTTCAAATCTTTGGGAGGGGCGGCGTCCTCATGGGCAAGCCGCCACTGACCAATAGGAGAGAAATTTGATCAACGTTCCCATCTCCCGCAATATCTTCATCATTATTACACCTTAAAAGAGAATTTTGCACACGGGATGTGAGCAATCTTTAATGCTACATAAACTGTGCAGCTCATGCATGAATCCACCTCCATAACTTCAAATCACTTTATCTCGTAAATTGGCCAATCCGTGGAAGTAATTTTTATTACTATTAACTGCGTAGATTTTGAGATGAGAAATAACGAACAAAGCACACGCATAAAATATTCGCCGCAATATCACGGCAAATATTGGCACAGCGAGTTCCAATTCAGTTTGGTTTCATGACACTAGAAGACTGTTTCGTTCTCTTGCATGATTTCAGAAAGCCCGTAATGAAGCAATATTGAAATCAGTGAGTGAGTTGGCTTAGTGGCAAAGCAAATTATTTTTCACGGCAGCAATTTGAAGTCACGGATTCTGATCTCTACGAAAATTTTTTTTTCCCGAAGCATATGATGGCATTACCATATTTTTGTTATCCACTCTAACGCAAATGAATCGCTGCTCTCGTTATAAAATTTTGAATGGCGTAAATTTATTTTGTTTTCCACTGATATCGATTTTCGAAACAAAATCTCATTTCATGAAGAATTTGGAAAATTATCCATGCAGTTTTTCATTTCCATCTAGTCCTTTTTCGTACTATGCGAATGTTCTATCGTATTCAATCAGGGGCGCCGACTTATAAAAAATATTGGGGGGGCCCATATCGTAGGTCTTGCCCGGGGAAGAGGTTAAATTCAAAGTGTGTCGCAGCACCGAAACACTACCATGATTCACACCACTTGATTCAGTTAACCCTTTATAACCCAGAGCTGCTTAAGGTAGAAATCAAATTTCAAGATTTTTTATTCTGAATAGATGAAAATTTTGCACTCGATCAAATTGTCGAGGCAGATAAATATTTCGTCATCAAAATTTACACCCCAAAATAATACGTAGTTTAGATATTTCCTATATAGAGCTGAAAATTTGTATATTTTTGACGTTGCTTTGAATGAACATTGGATTATAATGGGTTAACCTGCTTAGCATTATAATTATTTGTTTCAGCACACGTTGTTGAATTTATTTTAAAAGGTAACTATTGTCAAACATGGGAAATAAAAATCACCAATATATTTTTGTAATTTCACAAAGCATTATATTACTTAATTATTTTCTTGAATTATTGAGGGGGCTCCGCCCCCCCAAAATAATCTTTGCGGGGGCTCGGGCCCCCTCAGGCCCCATGGAGTCGGCGCCACTGTATTCAATAATATGTAGACAGCAGTGACTACGACTTAACTGATGTAGTAGGGTCGGTGAAAACGTGAAAGGTTGGCACATGAAGCAGCCTGCATCCAGCCTTCGTGACACCAAGAGCCGACGAGGACGGACGCGACAGAGCTACCGAAACAGGAGTCAAACTCCAGGAGCATGAGCCCAATCAGAATTCAGATTAGTGGATGGAATGCACTGAAGAAACTCCACACTCATGTTGGGGCGTCGGAATGTTTTCTTTCGGGCTCCGTGGCGAAGTTTTTTCCTATCTTTATAGATTCGTATTACGTCTTGCTGTTTATGTATCACTAATACTTAGTTCCTTAGGCGATTGGGTCTATATTTTGAGTAGTAGATGCGGAAGAGTTCTAAGAGTGATGGAGTCCGAGGTAATTACACATTATAATTCACAGTGTCCGGCGATATATAGTGGAAATGATTTATATTCATGAGGATAAAATAAAATGGTTAACTTCCACACACTTTTTTATTAACCAAATACCGACCCGGTTTTGACACGTAGTATCAAAGTGGGGTCAAGATCTAGCCTCTGAAGAAATGTGCTTACGCTAGAAAGAATTTAATTGCAATGGCATTATTTCCAATCCAATTGATCAATTTATTTTCACGCTGGTAATGAATTTCAGTAGATATCAACCAAAATAAAATCGATTTTCAGAGTACTTCTAATCTTTCACTGACACCCCATATTTGGCAATTTAAGTGTCCTTGCGCACGTTGGGGGTTGTGCTGCGATGAAAATTCGCACTTAGTAATAAATTTTGAAAGTTTCTTCCTTAACTGACTGGAAAACTTGAATTTGTTTCACACCTCTCTCTGCACAATCAATTACCACTTGTGGACCGCGAATAATTTACAAATCGTTCTTGGTTGTTCATCCCATCCTCGCATGTGCGCATCAAAGAATGGAGTGCATATTTACAATGTATTAAATAGCTTTCTCGAATGAGTGGTGACAAAATTTGATAAAGATACCTTAGTCATGTCTTTATGTTTATAGAATGCCTTCTTCGGTGGATCATATTTTCCCTCACAAGTCCTCATACGGAGTATCACGTTTTCCTTTTCATACCTATAAAAGGATCCGTCAAAGAATGCCAGGCCTACAACTCCTCACTCAGGTACCACAAGTGGTTTGAAAACATCTTTTATACTGCTTTCGCTATGTCCAGGTTAACACTTGCGTAATTAACAAATCTTTTTAGGAACTGCGGGTCACTGTTGGGAGCAGATGCACCACAAGGAGCGTAGAAGCGAATCTTTTTCTTCCTTCTTGAATATATTGAAATCTATTCCACTATCACCTGCATTTCGTGCTCCTCTTTGATTGCGTAAGAATTTTACTCCCTCAGCCCAAGCACATTTATCCGAGAGATGAACTGCACTTTCCTCCTCGTGCGTCAAAAACTCAATGGCACCGCTCCTTGCAATGTCAAACAAATCATCAAGTTTTGTTACGACTTCATATCCACTGTATTTCGCGCTCTCTCTTTATTTCGTCGCACGTTCATCCATTCTTTGCGTAATTTTTCTAACTTTTCGATCGCTTTATTTTCCGTAGTAATTCAGGAATTCTCGTTTTGTACTATAGATGAAATTCATTTCTTACGGTTTTTCTCGTACTAAGTCTCATTCATTTTGAACCCATTACTTGATAGCGAAAACATACAGTACTATTCTCACTGTAGGCAACTTTCAGCCAAGTTTTTCTTCACTTCTTTTGCAGCGAGTTGAATGCCTGGATTGGGTCTTGATTTCATGCCTTTCCCTGTTGGCCTATTCTTAAAATGAACGTCACGTGTATTCATCATAAGCTAGTTATTTCGCCATTATTCTCCTTACATCCTGAAAAACTTAGCACTCCCTATCCTTTGCACTCTTTACACTAGAACTATATGTCCACTGTCCGTGAACTGACACCCTCGTTTCTTCTTCCTTGAATATTTCCATCTACTGTTGGAGCCTTGGAAGCCTTGCTCATCTCCTTATTTCCTTTATGATTCACAGACACAATTTTATCACATACTTATAGTATTTTGTACATAAAGAGCATTTTCGAACTTGCTAGACTGATTCGCGGTCGTATGGTGGCAACAAATTAAGGTTTAAGGGGTCGGTACCTAGTGCATAGGATGGCACTGAAGGGTTAAAATTGACATTGTGGGCTTAAACAACATTAATCATGACACAAGAGGATCAGCATGTTCAATTCTATACCATTACCATGTAAATATTGTCATGAGGAGGAAAGACCTTGTCGAGAGGGTGGAGGTGAAGTCTCTAGTAAGTGGTGCGGGCCGTAACTCAGCGGCGCCGCGGTGCGGGGTGGCGCCCTGGGGGGGTGGATTACATTACGACGGGCTATATCTCCTAAAAGCTTAGAGATAGGTCAAAATATACAGAAAATCGGTCATGAAGGACATTACTTTCACCGTGTACATAGGAATAGCTATTTTACTGCTCCAAAAAACTCAATTGAGGGTCCTCAGTACTTAGGGCTTTTGGGGCACGGGTTGCCGTTATTTTAAAGTAACCAAATTTTAACACTTGAATATAGACCTCATTTGGATCATTTTGAGACTAGGAAAACATAGCTTTTCGCAATTCTGAAAAATAAGGGCCGGCCTACTGTAGAGTGATTTTAGACCACCTTTTTCTGCATCTTCAGGCCTTATTACGGTTCTAACTAACGGTTCATATGCAATGCACCACGGCCTCTGCTTCCTCCACCATTTGAAGGACATTTTCTTCGAAGTTGCATGTAGTGCACATTCCATAGTAGGGAGGTTTCCTATTATTTTTAATTGCCTGAATCGAAAGATTATTACTCCTGGAGTAAATACTTAACGGTTTTAGATTTTTAAATGGCGACGTCAATTTTTCGCGATTCAATGAAAAGTGAACATTTTCAAGCGCGCGAAAACGCGCCGGCTAAGTATGAATACTGGGAAAAGCCCGCGTTACGTCATTCTGGTTCCGGCTACCACCGTATGAAACCACCTTGGTACGAGGCTATGAACGCCGCTACAATGCAGGCTGTTAGCAGGTACCGATTGGCTTAAATAAGGAATATTAATACCTTATCAAACGAAGGAAACTTTCCGACAGTGGCGCCGCGCCGACTCCATGAGGCCTGAGGGGGCCCGAGCCCCCTCAAAAATTCGTTATGGGTGTGAGGAAAAAATTTGTCAGGATTGTCGATTTCCCCCGGAGTGTCCAGATATCGAGATTATAGTTATAACTTTATAAGGGTTCTAATGTTGATCACATGGCTCTTCTAAAATGCTCAAAAAACTTTAAACTCCCTACTTCCAAAATTTCCCGGGGCAAGATCCCCGGTCCCCGGGCATCCCTGCTTTCCGACCTTAGAAAATTTTAATAGCTTATTATTAAGAGATGTTTCCCTGAGCTCTGTGCCTCATGCATGCATTGGTAATCTCAGACGGTGTAAAACTCCTACCTACTCGTATAGAAACTAGGTCCCTGTGTTTCTGTGAAATTTCCTTGGTTCCATTTTTCCAAATGTAAACTATTTTGGTCGAAACGCTCACTGTGTTCATCTCTAGAAGCACCGAGGTTTGGTGGAAAAAGGCAGGGTTAGAGCCGAGAAAATAGTTTTTAAAATTCATATTGCAGCCCATATTTTGGTACGATTTAATTATGTTAATATAGCCACCAGATCACGATAATTTTCAGCCATGATATTTCCTAAAAATGTTGAGATATATTTCTTAATGCGTTCCACGCGCTTTTCTCCATTCACCTCACTTGCTGTTGAAAATCTGAATCTTTTAATCCCTAATCTGTGGCCCAATACGTATTCCTTATTTGATCTTTGCGTCACTTAATTGAAGGACTTTTTGTTTCAAATAAAGAAAAACCAGCACCATTTTTGTCCATGGCTTCAAGAAAATCAAAAAAAAGTCCTTACTTAATATGTAGAGTTGAAAAAAGAATGTTTTTTGGATCGACCAAAAGCTTAAAAAGGACATTTTTGAATTCAGGGACGAGTTCTTTACGTTCTGGACAAATTTTTTTCAAGTAATATTTTTTCTGTCTCTCATATCCCATTCACAGAAGAAGCAACAACATTTCGTATAGCCAAGCTGTAATTATAGTAGCACTGCAATTACTTTAAGTGGCCACAAATTTTCCATTTATATTTTGGGTAGTGATTTTTTCTAAAAGTAACTGCAAATTCTACTAAGATTCTTTCATATCAGTTTCATGAGTTAAATGTATTGATGGGAGCTCGTTGCCATTATGTAAGTGATTAGCCTACGAGGAATAAATGAACAAACGCTAATCATCTGTGTTTAAGTTAAAATTAAGAGTATCCATAACAGAGAGAACATCATTGCAAAAAGCAAATAGTTTTTTAGAGAAGAAACCAAATCAAATTCGTCATGGAGAGGAGCGGGACTTCAAAAGTTTCGAATTAAGATCCAACAATTTTCAACCCTTTAATTGTGATCCTGCAGGGTAAGATTTTACCCTGCTTTTTGGATAAATTTCAAATCGTGGAGTAAATCATTTAAATTCTTTTGCGTTATGAAATGAGTTCAAGCAGATTTACTCGGTCCAAAATTTGGGTCCTTCGAGTTTCCGAATCCTTCATTATCACGTTCTTGATTACTTTCTGAATCTTTGATAAGATTAACATACTCCATTGGTTTCGGCACTTTTAAATTTTCGGAGTGATTGAACGGTAGTGTCGCTGTTTCAAAGTTGTCTGGATATTTTACCGTGCGTTTTGACTACGTTGTAATTCCTTTCATTTCTTCAACAAAGATAACAGTCTGAAAAATGATCTGCCAAATCATGGGGACGGTAAATTCCTTATGACGCTTTCCCTTAGTCCAACCAGTAAGAAGCTCTTGCCTGGTGCCACACAACACATGGGGAGCCCATTCTTTATCTTGGCCACCCAATAGGCAGCCAAAATAAAGCTTATAACCCTGTCTGACAGTGGGAGTAATTTTCCACCTTTGAGCCGTTTCAAGTAACTTCACCGCATGCATAATAAAAGTCATCAGGATGGTTCACGCACTATCTAGGGCTGATTAAAGCTAACAAGGAGACTTTGCCTTACGGATGTCAAGAAAGAAGATGAAACCTCTTTTTATTTGAAAGTAGACACTTAGATAGGAAAACTGTTGAAGGGTTTTGTCCATATACGCCTGGGTTTGAGAGAAAAAAGCATTTAAAAAATTAAAAATATGGTCACAGTGAATTGAATTTTAAAAATTTCGTTCATTGTTTAACGTCGCTTTGGACGAGTGGTAGCGTGCCGCGATTCTGTTATGAAAGCCAGGGTTCGAGACTGGGGGAGTGTAAATTTTTTCCAGTCTGCCACCTCCTCCATTTTTTTATGATCTGTTTTTTACTTCTTCAGATTTGTTCCTTTAGAACGTTTTACATTTTTTTAACTTAACTGCTTTTTGAGAATAACCCCTAAACTGACATTTATGTCGCTTGCTAACCCTTGCTTCGAATTATTCTTCCCGTGCCAAGATTCCTCAAATCAGGGGTGATAAAACTGTGGTGCTGGCATCGAAGTGAAGGGAACTCATTTCCGAAGGAAAAGATTTTAAACATACTGTCTCCGGAGAGTTTCCCAGGTGCCTCCTGCGAGCGAAAACAAGAAAAGCAAACAATTGAAAAGCACCATGCTAATTCTATAATACTGCTACATGAGCATTCGCCCTTGCGTTTCTTTAAATGCTCAGGGAAACATATTTCCCTAAATATTAAGCCACTTCTCAGCGATTACATCGATATAAGCTGTAATTTCCTGCGAGCAACAAAATATGGTAGTTTCCTTCATCTAAGAAAACGAAAGGCATTGATTGCGATTCGTTACCTACCATTAACGTATTCATAATATAAAAGTAATTTGGTTTTAGAAATCCCAGTGTAGGCGAATATTAATGGTCAATTTTATCCCCATTTGAAAAAGGCCATATTGGCGCCCATGCGATGCCACTCCACGTGACGTCACAGGGACCTATTTTCTGTACTAGTAGATAGGAGTTTTACATCGCCTTCGATTACCATTGCGGCATGAGGCACACAGCTGAGGGAAACATGTCCTAATAGTCACCTATTAAAACTGGCTAAGGTCGGAAAGTTTTCTTCGCTTGATAAGGTATTAATAATCTTTATTTAAGCCAAACGCAACCAGCTAGCATGGTACTCTGCTACCTGCTAGCATCCTGTGTAGTATTAGCGCTCAAAGCCTCGCCCCAAGGTCACCTCACTTGCGGGGAACCAGAACGACGTCACACGGAGTTTTTCCGGCATTCATACTTACCCGTCGCGTTTTCGCGCGCTTAAAAAATTTTCACTTTTCATTTAATCGCGAAAAATTAATGTCGTCATTTAAAAATCTAAAAGTGTGAAATGCGTACTCCAGTAGTAATAATCTTTCAATTTAGGCAATGTAAAAAAAATAGGAAACCACCCTATTCTCTAACTATCTTCAGAGAAAGCAAACGTCTTCTCGCTCCTACAGCTGGTCACATGCTGATGTGAAAGGGCAGCTGAAGCAGCATTGCTTTGAACAAAACGATAAGATAGTACAATTATAAACATATTTTTACAGTATAAGAAGGCATTACATCGTAGGACAACATCTTTTTGCAGGAAAGTTTTATTTTCACTTTCTCATGCTATCACGATACATAAATGAATTAAATTACTACTTTCGTAAAAGCAAAAACATACATTAAGCTTTCCTAAAGAAACTAGATGTGATGGAAAGAATCTAAGCGCATATTCTGAATCAGAGTGAAAAATATTCCTAAGATCACTTCACAACGTCTCTAGAACAAAACCTATGTTGACCAGTGAGACGTAAACAATTATCACTTTGAAAGGTTTTAGTGCGTCAATTGCGATTGAAAATTTTGTCAATGATATGGACATGATTGCTACAAATTTAATTGACAACACGCAATTTTTGAGTTAAATTCCATAAATCATGAAACAAAATTAACATTAAATTTTTTCCTAGACAGTGACAAAAAAATTATTTTCTGCATTTTGATACCTTACTTTTTTCAATTTCTTTGAAAACCAATTTTGTAAAATTAAAAGAACGCGCGACATTTTGCTGTCAAATTACTTTTGACAGTATTTTAGGGTCAAATAAAATATCTAAATTACTGTGGTCAAAAAATGAAGAAAGAAAAGTATACTCCAATGAATTCACACTTCTCTCGGGACAATATCTCTCCTTTTATTACATTCGAAATCTCAGCAGCACTTCAATGTATTATAATATGTCAGCATCAACATCTCCGGTTGTACACCTACGTCCTAATCGGTTACATCTCAGGTGGAGGTCTTCTCCGATTGTTCAATGACTCACTACCATCCCTGTTGCGTTTCTCCGAGTAGTACACGGTACTTCAATTTTTATTCATCCTTTGCTATGTGTCCGCTACTGATAAGCCTGCCTCCAACAAGGTGACTACTTTTCGCTCTTTCGCCTGCTGACAAAGGCATCTTAAACCAAGATAGGAACATATCCTTCTCGATCGAAAGAAAAACGCGTCCTGGAAATGTGCACGGCAGTCCTTCCGGTTAAGGTAAAACTTTTTCAAAACCAACTGCATTCAAATACGTGGCCCATCGAATATTCTCGTTGACGGTCTTGTTTACCTTAAGAGAACGCTTGCTATGGCCCGTGGTGATTTTTGTAGTTTCGTTCAGATATGCGAAGGAAAATTCAGAGGAGCGTTCCCAATGTGCGCACCTTGTGCCGTCGAATGCGCCTCAATTCTAAGGAGTTCATCGCCAATCATGCTCTGGGTTGCGGGAGACTCGGTAGTCAATCGCGTGTTATGACAACGAATATAGGAAATGGTTTGCCTTGTTTGAATTTCCCCCACTGACCAAAGAACAGTAACCCACTGGAAAGGAATTCCACTAACCCGCGGAGCGATAGCGGCGGCACAAATTTTGTCGGGATACTTTTCCCCCCCTTAGTACGAATGAAATATTTTGCCCGTGACGAGATGAATGAGACGACTAAAATATTATTTTATGCTTTCCCGGAGAATAATAATGTGGGTAAACTTTTCTCGGGAATCCCACCGGGTTCTATTGAGAAAAGTTTACCCACATGAAGACGACTGTTTCGCCGTTCTCATCGTTTTTCGCGTGTTCGTCTTCACTTGTTCGACTGTAGAAGCTGAACGTTTGCGTCTAAACAATGTTTAATAAATCATTGTTGTAGTCGAAAAAACAATGAGTATAACAATGTGTGACAAGACCCTGTGGAGGTTCGCCAGAATTGAAAAAAAGGCTTTGAGTTAAGCCTTTTACCTTTTTGGCGCTGATAGTAGTTCATTGGCAATGGCATTACGAAATGTTAGCGCGGTAAGGGATACAGGCATGAATTATGACAGTTGGATAAAATAACGTGAGAAATGGTCTCTCGTCATCTTCCGGCGTGACTGGCGAATTATCCAACTTATTTTCCATCTGCTAAAAGTCTTTTTATTCTCAATAATTATTTCTTTGAGCTGAAGAAATGATACTTTTCGAATGAGTTGCTATGAGACGGTCACTTCCCGAGATGAAAACTCTGCTCATCCTTTAAAATCAAGAGTAAATTGTGAGTGTTCGTTTAAGTGGGTCAAGGCGGTTTGGTTCAAGGGCGAACGGCGTGAAATGGACACGCAGAATTCGCCTTGGCTTTTTGGAGCACTTCAACTCACAATTCACATTTTTCTTTCCCTTATTTCGGTACCACTATAACTATAATTAGTTTCACGTGCGATGCATCACGGTTTAATCCTCCTCATCCATTTCAAGGGCTAATTCCTTGAATTTAGGCGAAAATTAAAAGATAGAGCCTCGTAAACCCCCAGTTTTCCATTTTGAAATTTCGGGCGTCCGCACAATATTTGTATTTCATCCGAAAAATTGACCAAATGATTTGTTGGAAAGAAATAAAATCAGTCAAAATGTGCACTGCAATTTTATTAATTACTAACATTGCGCACATTAAATTAATTTTTAAATATTTTACATATTTGTGTACGTGTGAGAGAAAAGCCGAACTATTGAGGCGAGTCTGAAAGAGTATAGGAGGCATTTCAGATTGGCGCGAACAGAGAAGTCGGACGAGGCGGAACAGAATCGTATTTTATGCTTTTAAAACTCTACACTGCATGCGAATTGCGATGCGTTAAGACACCCCTGCTGGTTTCGCACGGTTTGTGGGGACACTACTAGTAGACGCCGACACAGCGGAGCCAGTGGAGCAGCAGAGAACTCCATTTCCGAAATGCGATGAAAGTGGAGCCGCTATAGCAATTCTTTGCGATATTCTTGAATTCGACTGTGCTCCGCAAACCGAATCATTAAGATAATTCCTCGTTATAACTTTCGTGCAAGGTCTAATTTGGGTGAACGGAACAATTTCCGACATAATGGTCGCTTTCTCAACGGAAACCTCGCCCAAAAATGGACGCGGCGACATTGGACAAAAGCTTATATTTAACATAATGCATCAATAAGGGTGTGGCAGGGGGTGTTAGGAATCTAGCCTTTTACACGTAATAAAGGAAATGCTCCAACGAAATTACGCCAAGCATTTATTTAAAGTCTTTCTATTGATAAGGGAAAAACGAATTCTCATATGGTTCGCCAAAATGTCTCTCTTAATTTTTCGCTTCCGTCGGACCTGGAAATATAGTATGGCTCTAGCATTAAGTTCTCTGTATCGCTCTTATAGATGTATCCATTCTCAATGTTCAAGCTATCTAGCGCGCAGCCTCCTAGCCTCCAGCGGCTCCCAGCCTAATTCGCTTAACATCTGAATAACGCTGTCTGTACGCTCGTTGCAGCTTTTGACGAACCGCGCAGCCTTCCTTTGTATTCTATTCAGTTCGCGGATTAAGTCTTTCTGAACCGGATCGCATGTGATATCGCTGCATATTCTAGGTGCGGACGGACGAGTGCAAAATGGCACCTTTCTTTTACTTTCTCATCCGAAAATCTTTTAGTTTAACCAGTTGTAGAGTCTCTTCGAATTCATAGCACTATCGTGGATACACTGGTGGTCCTTTACTGAAAACCAGGCGGGCGTGTGCACTTATTTAACGAAAGTTATTGTATTTATTCAGTTGTCTAAGTATTAAACTATTTAAGTTCTTGGTGGTCGCGCAAAGCCGTTGGCCATTGTAGGTAAGCTAGCGGTAACAGGCCACTTTTATCTTGTTTTTTTTTTTCGGCCAAATTTTCGAATCAAATTTCTTTAGACCATGGGCGTACACAGCAAGGGGCAGAGGGGGCAGCTGCCCCTAGAAGCAAAAATCGCGAAAGCCTTTAAGCAAAATCAGTACTGAATTGAAACGAAAGCATTCAACAAATTTTCTTCAAACCCACGAAAAAATGATATGCATTAGTATAAGATATGTAACTAAAATATAACTATTTTTTCAAGGAAATAATCTCATGAACTAATGTCACAACTTGGTTTGCCCCTCCCCCCAGACCATGGCTTGCAACCCCCCCTAGCTTTGATCCTGTGTATTTCTTTGCTTTAGACACAGCATTGAACACTTACACTAAAGATACTGCTGATCGGTGCAAAGTCTATGTCAGTCAATATCGGGAGGCAATGTTGATTGTTGATGATTAAGGCTTAAACCCTGACGACATACTGTTTACATCTTGCTCTGCCATCAATTACTTCATTGGGTTCCGCTACATGATTTCAGCGAACTTATTACTTCATCGAATGCCGTATGATGGCAGCACCATGCAAGGGAACGTATGTCAACATTCATTGGAAGGAGCTGGGTAGTATAGAAATGCGTGGATTTAAAAAAAATGTCGTCGATTTTTCGAAATTTCTTTGATAATATCTTTAAAAATGCAAAATACCTCCCCCCCTGATTCTTTAGTAGTTTCCAGCGGTCGGGAAAGGAACACGAAAAGCCACGAAACGAATTTTACGTCGCGCTCTTTGTCTCATCTCTTTTTGTTTTCACGTTAGCTAACATCTTCTTTTGCCGCCTTTGTAAATAATTCCGGTCCAATACCTTGTCTTTTCGGTGTCATGATTTCTGCGTCAGCTGCAGTTTGCGCCAACGATTATCGCTACTGCTTTGAGTCACACGCCGATTCGTGAACATACGAGTGTATTCGGAAGATAACGGGAAAGATTAGATTGTGTCTTTATTCGTCTACATTAATGCTGTCGCCTTCAAAATATTTCTCATTAAATATAATACACTTGTGAGAAATTTTCTTTCGACCCTTGGTAAACTTGTTCTTTCGGATTAGCCTTTAGCTCCTCTTGTGGATTGTTTTCATGCCATTTCATGCTTGTAAAACGACAAACCTTTTAGATTCTTTTTATTTTTGGAAATGGGAAAAAGTCAGTCAGAGCCATATTTGGCGAATTAGGGGCTGGATAGGGTGTTATTTATTTTTATCATTTCTCGGAGTTTTTGTTTCTACCTCCTAAAATATGCTATTTGGTGCAGAATGGATGTCCTAAAATAATTTTGCCTTATTGTTTAACATTCAGAGGTCACTCACAGAGCATAAATGAAATAGTATTCAATTTCCCTAATTTTAGAGAAATGTCAATTTCAGCGTTAACGCACAGTTTTACAGAATATCGGGGACAAATTTCGTTCCATCATTACGTCCGCTCAGCATTTTAATAGGAATAATACAGTAATTTTCCGCTGCAGCAATACAGCCGCGCGTCAAACCCCTTTTAGGGTCACGCTGGTCGCCGTACTAAAGGTCAGCTGATTGGTTCTGCGCTCATATAGCTACATTCCTATTGGCGAAATACATCACCAACAAACAATCAAGTGCAAACGGAAAATCGCCGAGCTCATGAAGACATGTCTACCCTTTTGCGGCTTAAAAAGAAAAAGTAAACAATGAATGAAGATTAAATTACTAAAATAAGACATTGCAATATTTCCACTTATTTTTATTATTACACAGCGCGTACAAACAACATTATCAAGTGCTGTTTGCAACGACGAAATTTTTTTTTGTGAATTTGCTAAAAACGTGGCTGCGGAAAACCGGAAAAATGGCCATTTTAGCAATGTTAAAATAAATCGTTATATTTCATCGCATAAAACACGGTTCAGAGACGTACTTGATTGCTTGATTGGCAGGAATGCGAAGAAAACAATCATTTTTTAATGAACGGATTTATTGATTGATTTTCGAATTAGAGTCAGAGCGGTCACTTTTCGGGAGGTAGGCCCCCCGCTGGTAGGGTCGCTGAGGCGGTCCTGCGTGGGTGAGCTGGTCGAGGATTCCGGGTCCCTGATTAGCAACCTTTCGGAGGGTGTGCCATGCCTATCCTAAAAGTACCTGCTCCATGGGCCCACGAAACGCATTTTAACCTTTTCACCGCATGTGAGGAGAGGGTTTTCGGAGATCGAACACCAGCGAAAGGGTTAATTATAATGCATAGAAATGAGTAGGAACAAAGAAATCTAAGGCTCTAAATTTATGTCTTCCTTCTCTAACCAAAAGTAGCGGACCTTAATGAATTTCATCGTCTTTGTGTCGTTAAGCGTAGTGATAAACTTGGGTGCGGAAGCATAAGTGGTAAATTCCTTATAGCTTGCAAGAACTGTTAGTTCATCATTCTATGAAACAATATTATATTGTGGAGGAAAAGGTTAGTATAAAATAACAATGAATAATTCCTGTGCTGTTGCTTATAGTTACCTTACGATGGTCTTGAAAGCGATATTAGCTCCTCATTGATAAATGATGGACCAAACCACAATTGAAGGCTCCTATGATTTTAGCAAAACTCCGAAAACCTTGAGCCATTTATCATTAATTGAAGCCGATGTTTTAATTTTTTAGCGTAACAACGCGTCAGAGTTTTGCTTTTTTTACCTTTGAATTTTTACGAAGTACTCAATCTTTCCCAAATTATTGAAGGCTCATGCGAGGAAGTTCTAAAAATTGGAATTCGTTAAATGCGTCTTTGAACAACGTTGAGATATTGTGAAATCTTTTTTTATTCACTTACCTTATCTTTGCAAGTATATATGATGGGGTCGATCAGTGGCGGATATACATA
The DNA here is from genome assembly GCF_921293095.1 of Ischnura elegans. NCBI lineage: Eukaryota > Metazoa > Arthropoda > Insecta > Odonata > Coenagrionidae > Ischnura > Ischnura elegans. The sequence goes on from NC_060247.1 coordinate 145,015,953, forward strand.
TGCAGGGGTGCACGGGGGGTGGGGGGGGAAGGCAAACTCCCCCGTCACGGGGCCGCCCGCTTTGCGTAACATTTCAGAACCACAATTTCAATTAGTTTATATCACAAGATGGCTTCGTCTTGTATGTGTGTACACTCAGTTAAAATAAAATAAATTCATGGGCCTTGATTATTGCTAATTACGTTAACAGTAAAGGTAGCTCAAGATATCTTTTGCTCTCGTTGAATTTCTTCTGTATTCGTTACTCAAGTCGATAACAGTGGAGAATTGAGATTGATTTTCAATTGTTTATTCGAATATACGTAATATTATACAATTTTATTATTATACTATTCCCAAACAGCCCTTTACACGCCGTTTATTTACTGCCTTACAGTTTTGCAGACTATTTCATTTAAATTCTTTTCGTTTATTTACTGTAGAACCTTCAAATCGGCTTTCTTCATGCATCAGTCACCATAATAAAGACCTTTTAATTCTCCAGTGGAAGATATAAGTTATATGTTCTTTCGACTGTTATCTTCGTGAACGACAACTATACTTTGACCTCAGCGACGGACTTATGCTATGGACTATTGCGGAAAAAAACTTATTTCAACAAAATTCGTTTCACCGCTATAGCTATAGCGGGAAAATTGGTTTCCTTTCTGACGCTATTTCTTTTTATTAAAACGATATGATGGAAGTTCAAATGCAGTCAATGCCACCTAAGGTTGAGACGGAATATGCTACCCGCTCCTAGCTTAATTCGTGGTATAGTCGGTGCAATGGAGGTGCTGTCGATGTACAGTCACTTTCAAAAGTCGGTCCACATGCTTGGCGCATCTGTCTCTGTTATTCTCCGGAGACGACCTTAGCGTATTGCTTACGCGTCCCTTGTCCGCTGGGGATCTATTAGACTGGATCGGATCGTGCAAACGGTGCAACTTGACTACTCTAACCCTCGCCCAGAGCACGCTTTCAGAGGTAGGAAGGCCCCAGACACAGCAAAACAATTCCACCATCGAAGAAAGCGGAGAGGAAATAAGGATTTTTCCGGCGACTAACCCGTCCCGCGAGAAAGGGAGTCTTGAGTCGTAAACTTACACAGTACATATATAGTGCAAATAAAATTTCCGGAGCGTTTCGAGCATGTACTTCAATACTTATGTTTCTCCTCATCGTCATGTGAAAAATACGTAAATATGTACACCAATGTTGATATTGTCGTTTGCGTCACGGTTACCATCCAGGCTCGAGTTCGCCATTACCGGCGTCGAAGGATTTTTTTCGTCATTTTTCAATGTTTGCAAGTGAAATAGCAGTTACTCTCCAAGTTTGTTTATTACGATAGGCAATTGTTCCATGAGAGGAGACTACTTTTGCATTGTATTTTCCTGATGAGCATTCGGATTGGCTTGAATTGTTGTTCAGATAAATATATATTTTACAATGAAAGGAGCACAGAGATATCTGTGTGTATATGAGTAAATCTTTTAGACGACACTGTGTCCAATCATAGGTGCGTTGTCCTTTTCGTTTTGGGGAATACTCGTACATTAGTATCGTTCAGTGTTTTGTTTTTTTTTAAGAAAAAAAATGCAAGCAAATTCAGCGCGTCATTATGACTGCCAGTCAACCATTAATGATGGTCATGGAAAAAGCGGAGTTGACTTGCCCTCCTGAAATGGAAAAGGAAGTGTATTTGAGTATTATTTAACGTATCCTTGGAATGTTGGATTACAATGAAGATTTTACGAATCACATCGCTTGCGCCCCTCCCAAATTGAAATTTCCACTTTAATTAACAGTAACGCACATTCGCATTGCTCCCTTTCAATCTAACCTTATCCGTACTTTCATCCTTACCCCGTACCTCAAATCCCTCCTCTATGGATATCACTTCTTCGTTTCATTTACTCTCCGTCCATCTCACCGTTTCCGTTCTTTTTTATACTCGCATCTCGGATGCCTTCATTCTTTTCTTGTCCATCTTTCGTCGTCGTCTAAGCTTCCCCACAGTGAGGCGCTACATCCCATTATATTCTTAGGGAAATATTATTAGTAACAGATACAAATATAATACCGAAGTTAACACCATAATTTATCGCACAGTAGTATTTTTGATTTATCGTGTAATGAGACACTTAGAAAACTGCAGGATGGTACATATCCCAAGATAATGCTCAGAAATAATGAATACGCCTAACAGAGTGTCTAAAATATAGAGCAATATGCTTTGATGGTGTTTGGCAATGGGATGTTAAAGGTATAATCTAGACGGCCATTTTAGAATACTCATTCAGGTGTCAATTCCGATTTTCGTTTCTTCCTTGTATTTGCGTTGTGGCGTTAATACGTCTCGGTATTTTTTAATAGAAGCTAGATCACTCAGATCATCTATATAAGAATATTATCAGGGTGAGAATCGCCTGACTGAGAACTTATGCGTCGCCTTGTGCTCTGGCACCGGGAGCTGGGGAAGTTGCACGCAAAAATATTCAGGAATTTCTTCCTAGAATCCACACTAATGCTGATATAATAGTACTACTTTCCCTTTGCTTGATTCTCGTATCCTTTGTGCCTTTTTCAGGCCCACCAAAGTAACAAGAAATTTTGAACGATATATTCAAAACATACCTTAACGTGATTTTCTAAATAGTATTTTTTTTAATTTGAAGAAATTGCGTGTCTCTTCGCCGTCCGTCCTTTTTTGTCGAATGCATTGCCGAGGGAAAACGAAATATTCTCTTAATTTTAATATGAAAGTTATTAACATTGTGTACTGAGGCTATGTAATGTGCAAAAAAAAAACAAAATGAGAACCGCATTAAAATCCTTGTCTATTTTATAAGCGTCTGGGGGAGGGGGTTCTGTATATGAGCTTTTCTAATTACGGCTAGGATGAGTGCTGCATTCCTTGGTTTCACAATATCGAAGTTTCCTTCATCAAAGAAAACGAAAGGCATTGATTGCGATTCCTTACCCACCATTAGTGTATTCATAATATGCCTTTGTTGTCCACCTTTTTTGTCAAATGCATTGCCGAGGGGAAAGGAAATATTCTCTTAATTTTAATATGAAAGTTATTAACATTGTGTACTGAGAATACGTAATGCACAAAATAAAACACGGACAAAATGATAACTGCATTAAAAATCATGTTTATTTTATTAGCGTCTGGGGGGGGGGGGGGGGGGGGCTGTATGTGAGCGTTTCTGATCAAGGCTAAGATGAGTGCTGCATTCCTTGGTTTGACAATGGGGTAGTTTCCTTCATCAAAGAAAACGAAATAAAGGCGTCGATTGTGATTCGTTACCCACCATTAGTGTATTCATAATATACAAATTATTTGGTTTTAGAAATCCCAGTTTAGCCGAATGGCAATGGTCAATGTTTATCCTCATTTGAAAAAGGCCAGGTTGGTGCCCATGCGATGCCACTCCACGTGACGTCACAGGGGCCTAGTTTCTACATGAGTAGATAGGAGTTTTACATCATCTGAGATTACCAATGGATGCATGAGGCACAGAGCTCTGGGAAACTTCTCTCAATAATCACCTATTATTATAATTATTATCACTTGTTATAATTGCATATGGTCAGAGTCTCCTTCGTTTGATAGGGCATTATTATTCCTTATTTAAGCCAAGCGCTACCAGCTAGCAGGGTACTCTGCAACCTGAATCGCAGCGGCGCGCATAGCCTCGCAACAAGGTGGCCTCACACAGCGGCAGCGGGACTCAGAAATACGTCACACGAACTTTTCAAAGCATTCATACATAGCCGTCATGTTTTCGCGCGCATGAAAATTTTCATTTTTCATGTAATTGCGAAAAATAGATATCGTCATTTAAAAATCTAGAAGCGTGAAATACGTACTCCAGTAGTAATAATCTTTCGATTTAGGCAATTCGACTAATAATAATAGGAGACCACCCTTTTGATGATGTATTGGGGTATTCACGGATCATTCCGTGAGGAAGGAGAATGTAATGGTCCTCTAATCGCTGGACCAGGTGAATTACCTCACCCGAATGAAAGCCCGAAAGAACTTAATCCAGAAAAATCGCCAGGAAAGCTCCAGACATTTCTTCCTCTACTCTTTAAATTCGTCAGTTGCCCAAGTGAGTTGTTTTCTGATTATATTGGATATACGAACATATTATTCCACATTGCGCTGAACGATCAAATCCCTCGATACGATATTTCAGGTTTCAGGTTTGTCGATAGAGGCGCTTCAAACAAAGTTTTGTTCTTAACATTCAAGTTTGAATTGATTTTTTCGCATAACTCGAACATAATCTTGAGTATTTCGGAAAAAGTTGAGAATCCAAATCAACCTACACCTACAGGCCAAGCCGAAGATCATGCGTACAATATTTCGTTTTCAGCGTGTCGTCAGTCTATCTGCATCTTGCGAAGTCACACTTAAGTGTCAGTCTAAGTCGCACCAAGTGCTGCAAGAATCAGATTTACCGCCTTCGACGCGGAATACTTATCTGATAATAATCTTTCGATTTAGGCAATAAAAAATAATAGGAAACCACCCTATTGTCTTTTGTCCGGTCTGTCTCTCTTATTTTATTTATATTATCTGAACTTCCGTGGTGTGTTGGCGTCCGTAAGATATGGCTACCTTCATCGGAATAAACATTGCCCTCAAACTTACGTAATTGGTTTAGTCTACTTTTCAATCTACGGTCCGACAGTGATTCCCATCCGAGTTAATCTAAGAGGTCGGTTACACTAACAAGAATATCGTAACGACCTTTCACATACCTGGCAGCTCTTCCTTGCACGCGGGAGAAGTAGCTAATTTCTCACACTTTGTCGTCGCACTTTCCTAATATCGTAATAACAAAACCCAATTAACGATTAGCTTGACCTGTTATTTCCTGAATATGTTTATTCCACGATAGATTATAATTGAATCTAACTCCTAGATATTTCACGGATTCAATTGTCTTTAATTGGGTACCCCGAATGATATAGCTATGTTGTGGGGAGTTATTCTTTTTCCAGAAATTCAATCCTACGTATTTTTTTCAAATTTAATTCTAACAGCCATTCATCTCACCACGCTTGGATAGCAGCAATATCTACATCTACATTCTACCCCGCATGCCGCCTCTCTAGGTTTGTGGCATGGGCTGTTATGACAGCAGCAGGTAACATGTAACAAGGAATCGCTCCGACGAATTTACGCCTTGCATTTATTGTTTACTAGCTGACCCGGCGAACTTCGTACCGCCTAAGAATCAATGAACTTACAGTTTAGTTACACCATTTATGAATCAAGAGCGGCTGTATCGTTTTTAATCATATTTAATTTATTATAATAAAATAAGGATACAAATTCAATAAAACTACGTAAATGAGTATCAAAATTGCTTGTCAGAAAGACATTTTCTTTATTGAATCAACATAGGGTGGATCGGAGCACGTTTACGCGGATTTTTTTCAATGTATTTTCTTACGTTTTAGCTTAAGAAATTTTGGGCATTGTGGTTTTATAAAATAATTAATTAAATAAAAATTATACGCATTCAGTTTTTGGCTATTTGTATTATTAACCGTAACAAAATGTTTTTAGGTCCAAGTCTGTTGCGTAAACTTGGCCCTTTCACGGGGCAGTTTAACACAACGCCCGACCGACGCTTGACTGATGCTCAAAATCGTGTAAGAAAAGCCCCTATGAAGCAGCGTTCGTATCAAATGACTTTACTCGCGCCAGTTATAGTATCTCTGTTTTGAAAAAATGCACTGCGTAAACGTGTTGCATGCGTGAACGCACCACGGTGTGCCCTACACATTCGGGTTTAATGTCTTGCATCAAGCACCTTCTGATAAACAACAGTTTGTGTTTCGCTATCAGGCGCAAGATAAAGCGGATGAAGTTAAATAAATATAGCAAAAGGTTTTTGGTGGCTAAATCCCCCCCGAGAGCTCAGAGAATTTTTTGATAAAAACTTTTGTTACTAATATTAGGGGAACGGCTAAGTGACAAACAAAAAATATTTTACTATTCACATAGCCGCAAAACCCACTATTTTGAACCATTTATCTTAAAAAATGTCTGGGGGAAGTGCCCCCACACTTCCCGCTTACCTTAGCGAGTTTTCTATACCCTACAGACCCGTGGTATTAGCTGCGCCCAAAACCCCCTATCCTGGCTACGCACTTGAAGCGAAGGAAGAAATACAGCAGATGGTTTACCGACTCGTAAACATATCACGTTTAATTGACCATGAGAAAAGCATGGGTTTTCATTAGCATATGAGCACAAACATCACAAAAACTGAAAGACTGACCTTGCGATTTATTATCGTTATCACGAATGCAATACGAATTGGAAACTGAATACGTTTAAGCTCAAAAGGGCATATAAGTTGAGATCATGGAATCTTCGGAATGAGAACTTCGTCATCTTTGGATTTTCCTTTGAGTAAAGTCGCGTGAATCACATTCATTATCAATTTTTTTAAATCACCAAACGCGTTCTGTTGGATAGTTTTGGTTGGTTTAGGTTTCGAAATATAATGAACACAGAGCCTACATATAGCTGTAAATCGCCCAAGGACTTAAAATATTCAGATAGACAGTTGGTGATTTCGTCTTCGTTTGTTACACACTTAAAAGATTTGAATTCATGCAGAGTACCAACTATTAGATCTTTATTTACCTCGTTTAGGTCATCCACATCTTCGTTCTAGGCCGTCAAAATTGTTCGCTCAATCAATCATTTCTGATTTTTGTGGTGATCAATAATATTCTGGAACACTTAGTTGATGAACTCACCTTCCGATGAAACTAATTTGCAAATATTCGAGGAAGTTAAATCAAACATCTCGATTTCTCGACAGGAATACGGACATTACCGTTTGTCAACAATTGCTTGGAGATTTGTTTACAAACACGGTAGTGACGAGTCAACTCGAGCTGGGCTTACAATTAGCTAGAATTAAATTTTTAAATACTATTTCAATATTTTGAGTATATCTAGCAATTAAAATAATATATTGTCACGAAGTTCAGTTATTAAATTGGTAAAAACAAAACATATAATTTAATTTGTAGTTTTGACCGACTTATCAATTGTTGTTGCGTTACTAACTCCTAAGAACATATCGCTATGAAAGAGATGAATTTTTCTTGCAAAACTATACTTTTTTTAATATCCTATATGTTATCCGGGGCTGAGACGAATCCAAAGAGCCTAATATCATTAAAATCGGTGCAGCCGTTCTCCAGTTATAAGTGTTCTAACTAACACGATTTTCGACTTTCTTTTATATATATAGATTTATCATTTATTGTTGTCGGGGGAAAAACGAATTCCCACAATTATCTGTTCGGCAAAATATCTCTCTTAATTTATCGCTTCTATCGGACTTGGAAATATAGTGTGGCTCTAATATTATGTTCTCCGTTTCGTTCTTAAAGACATCCATTCTCAAATATTCAAGCAATCTAAGCCTAGGTATTGCCACTACAACTGGAACGCTATGTTTTTTTGCCATTTACTTGAGTTATATAGCATTTTTATTTATTTATAATTTCATTTGTCCTTTACGGTTATCGGCGTAAAACGAATTCCCACGTCTATCCGTTCGGCTAAATATATCTCTTAATTTATCATTTCTGTTGGACGTGGAAGCGCAGAGGGATTCTGATGTGAACATTTCTAAAAGATATCCTATTCTCAATTGATCATGCCATTTCAGCCGCGGCGTGTCCTCTGTAAATAGAACACAATGATTTTTTTGCATTTACTAAATTTATATGGGAATATTCTCAGAGTTAATTTTAACGGGGTATTGGAAAACGGAGGGAATTTATCAACTAATGGTAGCAAATATTCCACGGGCTTTATTCGTCCGCTACTTCGCGAAACCTATTCTTTAATTATCAAGGGTCGAAATGAGTAAGAACTAGCAAGTCTAAGGCTCTAAATTTATTCTTTCTCAAAAGTAACAACCCTTAATAAGTTGCATCGTTGTTGTGTCATTGACGCTAGTTACTAACTTGGGTACAGAAGCATAAGTGGTCAACTCCTAATAGCGGGTTAGCACTGTCTATACATTTTATGAAACAATATTTAAGTAAATAGCCCTATTACAAGGGTATTGCCAAAAAAGTGGGTCTCAGATTTCGATAAAACTTTGTAGTGCTGTAGTCCTTCGAGAGCTGTTCTTGAATCATCCCCCATCATGCGGTTATATAATTAATAGTTTAAACAAAAGACAAAGTTAAACATTTAAAGGTCTATTATATTCCCTTAGCAATGACATTTCACTAACTAAGAGCGGTGGCTCCGTGTTTACCGTATTCGAGTCCTGCCCGGTGGTCGTATATTCAATTCTTGGAAGGGGCAAATTTTTTTCATCATTTGTTTCCACCTTTCGTTTTACAAAATCCTGGAGTTCTTCATTATTTCCATGATTTCCGATGACAGTTTTATTTTTCTGCGTGGAAATATTTTTCTGCAATTCGGAAGCGTCGGATGTTTTTTCCATTTTTCACACGGAAGCCTAGTTTCAATTACGTGATTATTGGTGTTGCAACATGAAGCACTTTTACGTAGTACATTCACTTTTATGTTGCAATATGAACTCATTCCTTGCAATTCCATCCTAATTTTTATAATTGGATATTAGTGGAAAATTCGGCACGACACGGATTAGGAAAGGAAAATGATGACCGCGAAGCAATATGTTTTACGTATAAGAATTGCTTATTCACTTTCGGGGAGAAGTATAAGCATAACTTACCAACAAGATTCTTCTCGGGAGCCTTTAGATAGGTACTGATGATTTGTTAACAGTTGAGCGACCGCTCAATGAAAAATAGGATGATCGTCCGGATCTCCGGAAAAGCCCGTGACTCCGAAAAATATCAAAAACCTGTAAATTTATAGCTTCATTTTTAAAAAACTATTTGGCGAAATATTAGGTCATGATCGTTGTTGCGTTAAAATAAACTATCGCAAACGAACACAGCAAACCTTTTTTCTATCACTATGCGAAGGCTTTGTGAAAATATGCCTCGAATATCTTTTCCCTAGGAAAAATTGTTTCCAATCACCACAGTTCCGCCGTGTAACTAGTTTACTAGACGAAAATAACGTTTTACAAGTGTGAAATATCCATTCCCAAGCACTTCTACAGGTAATTAATAAGATTACAGCCAATGGAAATCTTACGACAGCTGACAGGTCGCAATAATAGTACGAAAGTATGTTCACGACGATATATTATCACCACGATATGACTAATGTATGCACAGTTTAATATTCACAGTAGTATGACGAACGATCGGTTAACTTCAATGACAATCAAGAATTAATAGTTTCATGTTCACTTTATAAATTGGAGGCGATATAAGGAATAGAATACTTGATTATATACGCACACTGTTTGAGGCTAAGTCCCTTTTTTGACCGCTTTTTTACCTTTGAATTTTTACGAAGTACTCTATCTTTCCCAACATTTTTAAGGCTCATGCGTGGAATTTATGAAAATTGACATTCGTTAAATGCGTTTTTGAAAAACGTCCATATACTGTGAAATGTATTTAAATGAAATGGAATATTCACTTACCTTATCTTTGCGAGTAAATATAATGGAGTCAGAAAGAGTGGAGAACAGCGATTGATTTCCAATTGTTGATACGAGTATAATATATATTCTACAATTTTCTTCCAAAACAACTCTTCACGTGCCGTTTGTGAACTGTCTTACTGTTTTGCAGACTATTTCCTTTTTATTTTTCTCGTTTTTTTTACTGCAGAACCTTGTAATAGGGTTCCTACATACATTAGTCACATTAATATAGACCAGTTAATCCTCTAGTTGAGGATATAAATTATATCTTCTTTGGAATATCATCTCCTTTAGCGATTGCTATACTTCGATCTCAGCGACGGCCTTATTATAGGCTATGGACTATTGAGGAAAAAACGTATCCCGCAAAAATTCGTTCCACCGCTAACACGGTTTTGTGGGAAAATTGGTTTCCCTTCGGGCGCTATTTATTTCTATTAAAACGAGATGAAGGAAGTTCAAATGCAGTCAATGCTACCTAAGGTTGAGACGGTATGTGCTACCCGCTCCAAGCTTAATTCGTGTTATAGTCGGTGCAATACAGGTGTTGTCGATGTATTTATTAGTAAAATAGGCGTTCCATTCGACTTCCATTTCATATCTTTCTCGCTCTGCTCACATCTTTCGATGCTTCGCACTTTCTCTTTTCTTTCGTGCAAATTCACTCCTAGTCCAAACCAACTCCTTCGATCTATCGACTCTGAAAGGTTTCGAAGACGAAAAGCAGTCTTTAGACAGATGATAGCAATGAGTCCCTTTGAGCATAGAATAGAATATCTTATTTATGCTCCGGCCTTCACCCTTGAAGCAAAACTCTATTTACAATGATAGGCTAAAAAAGCTCATTAGGTACATTCATGAACAGTCAGACACAAGTGTGGCGTGCTAATTACATTTTTAATTGTTTTGGTTTAGTTATTTTGTAGCTTTATAGGCATTTGTACATTATATCGGTCCTTTTGCTTTGTTGCTATGCGATATATTACGTTTGATATAAATAAACAGACATTAGGGGTTTAGCGACATTAGAGTGCACATCGCATTGAACAAAGTAGGCATTGTTATTTAAATATCTTATTTTTAATGAAGAACTCTCGTAAGAGCCCGTAGAAGTAATGACGATATGACAGTATGATAAATAAATTATTATGACATAAAAAAGAGACAATAATTATAATTTAGCCACATGCATGAGATCTGTAGGCTGTGTTTTGTTAAGTAGAGGTTAATGTAGCACTGCTTTGATTAGAGCAATGTGTTAATATAATTTATAATTAATTAATAATTCATATTTGGAAGCATGATTGGAACCTTTCTGTTTTAAGTCCTCAGGGATAGAATCCCAAAATTTAGACGTCGTCGTAACGAGAAATGATTTTTGACAGATATTTGAACGTAGAATTGGATATAAAATAGAACAGTCCCCGAAGCGAGATGTTATCAGAGTGGTTTCTGATTTATTCTTAAACATTTCTCTCATAGAATACGGAAGGATGAAGAAATATTCTCAATACCTCAGGGATCATAATAATAATATCACCAATGAACATTTATATAATGAGTATCGTTGTGAAAAATCCTTAGGGACCCAAGCATTAGGATGACTCATTTCTCAACTGCGTTTACTAGTCTAGTATTTCACTTCATATTTACGTATTTAGTTTCTTTTACTTTCTCTTAATTACTTGTCTAAAGTAACTCATTCGGGGCCTTCATTTTCATGTCTTTCCATCCACTTGTCCTTCGACGATTCTCTTCATCAGGCCATCATCCCTCAGGATTCATATGCAGAGCTCTGAAGAAATCAGGATTCGTCAAGCATATTGTGGGAAGATTTTCGGAGAAGGAAGTAAAAGAAAGGTGCTATTTCGCACTCGTCCGACCGCACCTAGAATATGCAGCGATATCGTATGGGATTTATTGCAGAAAGACTTAATCCGCGAACTGAATAAAATACAAAGAGAGGCTTTGCGGTTAGTCAAAAATCGCTACGGACGTACAGGCAACGTTACCCAGATCTTAATCGAATTAGGCTGTAAGCCGCTGGAGGCTCGGAGGCTGCGCGCTAGGCTTACATTGCTTGAGCTAGTGAGAATGGATATATATTTAAGAGCGACACGGAGAACATAATAATTATTAGAGCCACACCATATTTCCAGGTCCGATAGAAGCGATAAATTAGGAGAGATATTTTGCCGAAAGGATAGAAATGGGAATTCGTTTTTCCTCCGAACCATAAAGGGCTTTAATAAATGCCAGTCGTACTTTCGTTAGAAAGTTTCCTTTTTATGTGCAAATGGCTGGTGTACTAACACCCCCTGCCACACGTTTTTTAGTTGGCTTGCGGGGTAGTACGTAGATTCAGATGTAGATGGTGTGGCAAATAACATTATCCCGTCTTCTCCTTAACGTTTTTGAAAGACCTCTCTTATTTCCAACTTATCATAACACTTCCTCATTATCACCTACCCTGGCGGCCTTATACGCTGTGTACTATTGTGGAAAATAAAGTATCCTTGCAAAATCCGTACCGCCATCATCGCTCCGTGGTAAAATCGAAAGATTTCCCTTCTGACGGTAAATCTTTCTGAGGAATGATATGAAGACATTCAAGAGAAGCCGTCTGTCGTTTACCAAGGTTGAGACGGAATATCCACGCGATCCAAGCCCAATTAGTTTTTGTTATTGATTATTGGACCAATCGCAAATATCCAGCATACAAGACATCTCCACATGCCCACCACACGGTGATAAAAATATTACGCATCAAAACAAAATGCAAGTCCGCCGTCACGCAAAGGGAAAACCATGTCAACGGCTATTTATTCACGTAACATATCCATTCAAGGGTATAAAAATGGATAAGCATTAAATGAGTCGTCCTAGCGATTTACGCAATTAATTTTATTGATCGAGACACCGTTGCTATCATTAATAGTACGAGGAAAGCGTGCTATTTTAAATCTCTCTGTTTTTCAGTCAATTTCCTATATTTTCTTCTCGTGGTCGCATCTACCATAGTAACGCGGTAAACAAAGGATATGTTTCACTTCGTCTGATTAAAAAAGAACTTCCCCGAATGAATAATCCAAACTAGAAGAGGCTCTATTTTCCGTTAATGCATTCACACAAGTTGTGTGGTTATACATACGATGCATTTTCGTGTTCATTCTCGCGTTCATTCATTCATACATTAACTCGTTAGGGTCACTGTTCCGTGTAAACAAGCCCTTAGAGATGTGGGAATTTCAAATGAGGCCTTCCTTCAAGAACGAAGGTTGTTACGGAATATGTCCGCCCGCTGTTTTTCGTTGAATTCGTTATGGTCTCTAGAATGTTGGTGGTATCCTTTGACTGTCAAATTGTTGTTCTATTCAACTTCAGTATCGTCGCTTTCTCACTTTCCTTATCTCTTCCAATGCTTCCCTTCTTCTCTTTTCACTCTTGCGAATCCTGGAATATCACAACCACAACTCATTCTCTTTCTCCGAAAAGTCAGCATTCTCTAGGCAGTTACAAGGGTCGTTCAATAAATCTTTAGAAAAAGGTATAAAAACAAATTATATTGCCTTATTTTTCATTATAGCCTTCTTAATTTCACCCACAAAAAGGTTTGTAAACATTTTTCCAGGCATTTTAAGCCGTTCAAAAAGAATAATTTAGAGATCTCTTCAAAATAGTCATTGGTTTTTAGGGATGATCTCCTCTTTATACGCAAACTTTTGTCAGCAAAGTCATTTCTTCAAGTTGTAAAACTATTAATATCACCAGAGGTCAGATCTGGTGAATACGGTGAATTGTGTAATACTTGAAACTTAAATTCTCTAATTCTGGCTATTGACTCTGAACAGTTGTGCAACTCTGCGTTGAAGGAAGACATTTTTCTGCTTCAAATGAGGGCGCTGTTCTTGATTTATCCCACAAACTGTTCCAAAAACGATGCATAATACTTTCCTGTTAATGTTTTTCCCTCTTCCCATTCATCGATGAAGATAATTCAGCACAAATTCCAAAATATCGTCGCCATGAATTGACTTGCCCATTTCTGCATCGTCGCCTGCTTTGGAGCCCGTTCATCTTCAAAACTCAATTGTTTTACCTGTTATTTTGTCTTTGAAGTGTAGTGATAAATCCATATTTCATCAAAAGTTATGAATTGATGCGGAAAATCCACAGGATTGCGTCACAGGGACCTAGTTTCTATACGAGTGGATAGGAGTTTCACGTCGTCTGAGATTACCAATGCATGCATGAGGTACAGAGCTCAGGGAAACATGTCTTAATAATCACCAATTAAAACTGGCAAAGGTCGGAAAGTTTCCTTCGTTTGATAAGGTATTAATAATCTTATTTAAGCCAAGCGCTACCAGCTAGCACGGTACTCTGCTACCTACTAGCATCCTGGATCGTGTCAGCGCTAAACCGTTGCCCCAAGGTCACCTCAATTACGCAAGCGGGAACCAGAACGACGTCACACGGAGTTTTGCCAGCATTCACAGTTAGCCGTCGCGTTTTCGCGCGCTTGAAAATTTTCACTTTTCATTTAATCGCGAAAAATAGATGTCGTCATTTGAAAATCTAAAAGTGTGAAATGTGTACTCCAGGAGTAATAATCTTTCGATTCACGCAATAAAAAATAATAGGAAACCACCCTATTGTTCAAGCAATCTGAGCCTAGCGCGCGGCCTCCGAGTCTCCAGCGGCTCCCAGCCTAGTTCGCTTAACAGCTGAGTAACGCTGTCTGTACGCCCGTAGCAATTTTTTTGACGAACCGCGCAGCCTTATAGTTTATGCAGTTCGCGGATTAAGTATATCTGCACAGGATAACATTTGATATCGCTGCATAGGTGTCTAGGTGTGGTCGGACGAGTGCGAAATAGCACCTTTCTTTTATTTTCTCATCCGAAAATCTCCGCACAATACGCTTGACGGATGCTAATTACTTCAGGGCTATGCCGCAAATATTCCTCCTATGTGTTCCCCACGAGAAGATCGAGATTATCTTAACTCCTACGTACTTACCCTCGACTGTTGCCCTTCTGTGCACAACATCCACCCCATAAACATGGTTAAAGTTGGACAAACTCGGCGATAAATGCATCGGCATGCATTTGCTCATATTAAGTTCGAGACCCCACTCTGGGCTCCACAAATGATAAATTTCTCCGGAAACATATTCTGCAACAAACCTTCTAGAATTTGATGAAATAATTACAGTAATTTTATGGTTTTATAGACCATAGAAATAGCCTTCATTTTACCTGAGAAACCTTCTACAACCGCAGTGAAAAAAATTGTATTCATTGCTAGTACATAGCATACAAGAAAGTATGCTTTTTATTTTTCAATTATTACGTATCACCAACGCATTGAAAATGGAATGATGATTAGAATTAATAATTTTTTGCAATGGGAAGATGAATTACGATTCGACTATTATAATTTGCTTTCTTTAATTTCTTTATGAAAACTTTCTTAGCTCACGGTGATTAAAGAGAGACATACGGGTGTATTCTACGTGATGTAATGTAAATGGCCCAGAAGCACAGTGAGCTAGAATCGAAAAAAAGCTGGCCAAAACCTCAAAATCGATTTTTTTGAGCTACGAAGTAGAAACTTCGCATATATATTCTCCAATATATTGTGCATAACCTTCAAGATTATTTCTTCCTTGTTCCTTCACTTTAACAATTTAATTGAGGCAAAAGTTGAACAAATTTACCGAAAAACGACCACTCTCGATTTTTTTCTGAAAGAGCTTAATTTATTCTCATGCGGTGGTTTTTAATTAATATTATTATAGACAAAAATGTTATACCATCTTAATTTAAACTCCTTTATTTTCCGTTTGGAGGGTTTGCAAAGATTTTGTTTCATCAATATCCATGGATTTATAACAAAATGGTGGAGCATTTTTTCAGCCAATTTTTTACACAAACGTAGAGATAAAGTAGATACTTCCGCCGACTTCCGCCAAGTTACTTATACCACGTCGATCTATGAAGCTTCTACATTGTGAATCTAAAGTAAAATCTTGCACCAACTCGCAAACCCGAATTTTAAACCCTCTTTAAATACTTACGGTAATATTATTTTTTACAAATCATAGTATTAACCTCTATATTCCCTAAGAAACCTTACACAACAATTGTTAACATTTGTGCAATTAATCTATTACTACCGCAATTCATTACAAGTTTTGTTAAAAATTGAATGGTAACCAGCCAACAGATGAAATATTTATCCAAGGGGACTTTGAACGCGTGGTGCTGACTTTTTCCATCGTTTGATGGATTACAGCAATCTGTTTTGTTACCAAATTAAAATTACGAGAACACATATCAAATATTGAAAAAAAATTGATATGTAACTAACTAGCATGAAATGGCAATAAACATTTGGCATATAACTTAAATGTGTTGATTAATATTGTTATTTACGGATAGTTTACAAATAAACTTCAAAATTACAATATCATTTTTATTTATTTCAGGGTGGACAAAGACAGCCGTTTACCAGGAGTAAAGATTTCGTGTGGTTATCTTAAGTATTAAGGAAACTGACACAAGGAATAAGATACAAGGTGTTTCTATGACTACGGAAGTCGTGTTTGCGGCTGATGGATCTCCTATCAAGTGGATGGTTTTCAGTGATGAGCAGAAGGCCTTTTATAGCTGAGGTTTTTATTACAATTCAGTGATTTCTGTTTCATGCTGTTAATATACTGTGTCTTTCCCAACAGAGTTCATCGGAAGAAAAGCTAATTAGCACTGTTATATGTACCGCGGTATGATGGTAAAATGAAGTCTCTCTCTTTGATGAGTGTAATTCAAGAGGGACGACTTGGTATTATGAGGTATGAGTTGAATTCAGCTCTTGATAAAAAATCGGATCCCATGAGGTTATTATATGGTTATAGACCCATACAGTGAATGGGTCTTATTATGAGAATTCTCGTGGACGGAAAGTTCACACATGGTGAAAAGAGTGAAATATTAAAAAGGCGCCATAAATACAGAAGGTATCAAAATTGGCAAAAAATAGGCCTAAAATACAAAACCTAAGTAGGCAGGCATAAAGGTACATAAAAGTTAAGCATTTTTTTGCGTGTGATTATGGTTTCTTTGTTTTGTAATGTATTTTTTGGGTGACATCGAATGTGTATTTTATATAAATGTGCACTAACCAGCTCCATTACAGGATGAGGTACATATCAAAGTATGAAGGTTTCAATATGGCCTCTCTTTGATATTTGTAATAAGAGGGACGAACTGGTGTGATAGGGTATGAGTTGCATTAATCTATTGGTAAAATCGGATCCGATGACGTTATTATATGGTTATGGACTCATAAAATAAATGAGTCTTTAGGATGAGAATTCTCGCGAACAGAAAATTCGCACAAGACCATGGTGAAAAAATTCACATTTACAAAAGGCGCCAAAAATACCAAAAGGTAGAAAAGTGTAGACGGAAAAAGCCAAAAATACAAAATTTAAGTTGGCATGCAAAAAGGTACCGTGTTTATTAATTTTTAGTGGGTTATTATGATTATTTTGTTTTGTGATGCATTTTTTGGGTGACTTGCATACTTGTACTTCATGTTCATGTGCACTAACCAGCTCTGTTACAGGAAGATGTTGTAGAGAAAAGACAGCAATGAGACCTCGAAGAAAACTAGCGACCCGATATGCGTGTGAACGTTGCGTTTTATACGATGCGTTGCGCGATTGAGCGAAAATTGCGTTTTGATCGAATGAACGGCGAAAAGATACGAGTGCGATTCGTGTGTCCTCCAAATTTGGGAGGAGAAGAAAGAAGACAACAAGAGAAGAGGACCACATTAAGAAGAAAGCAAGTGAATAAGATTAGCTTTTGGGCCTTTAGGGCCGTGATCTTTGCGTCGAATAAGGCTAGGATTTTTAGCTTGCGTTAATTTTAGTTTTTTTTGTGTCGAACCGAGGTATTGCATGCGCTGTGAACCATTGCATTACACGGGGATGAAACCGTGTCACTTGTATGGAAAAGTGGTAATTTCCTCCTTGTGTCACGGTGACTTCCCGTGCATTGCATTGGGGCGTATGCGATTCCTCGGGGGAAGGGTCATTTATTTTCCTTGTATGTATTCTCTCCCTCTCTCCCCAGGGTCTAGGTCATCAGAACTTCACGTGAAGAGGACCCCAGCTTCAAAACTAGGTTAGCTTTTGGGCCATTATGGCTATGAATCATTGCGTCGAGTAAGGCTAGGATTTTTAGCTTGCGTTAATTTTAGTTTTTTTTTTGTGTCGAACCGAGGTTTGGCATGCGCAGTAAACCATTTCAGTGTACGGGGATGGAACTGTGTCGCTTGGATGGAAAAGTGGTAATTTCCTCCTTGTGTCACGGTGACTTCCCGTGCATTGCATTGGGGCGTATGCGATTCCTCGGGGGAAGGGTCATTTATTTTCCTTGTATGTATTCTCTCCCTCTCTCCCCAGGGTCTAGGTCATCAGAACTTCACGTGAAGAGGACCCCAGCTTCAAAACTAGGTTAGCTTTTGGGCCATTATGGCTATGAATCATTGCGTTGAGTAAGGCTAGGATTTTTAGCTTGCGTTAATTTTAGTTTTTTTTGTGTCGAACCGAGGTTTGGCATGCGCAGTAAACCATTTCAGTGTACGGGGATGGAACTGTGTCGCTTGGATGGAAAAGTGGTAATTTCCTCCTTGTGTCACGGTGACTTCCCGTGCATTGCATTGGGGCGTATGCGATTCCTCGGGGGAAGGGTCATTTATTTTCCTTGTATGTATTCTCTCCCTCTCTCCCCAGGGTCTAGGTCATCAGAACTTCACGTGAAGAGGACCCCAGCTTCAAAACTAGGTTAGCTTTTGGGCCATTATGGCTATGAATCATTGCGTCGAGTAAGGCTAGGATTTTTAGCTGGCGTTAATTTTAGTTTTTTTTGTGTCGAACCGAGGGTTCGCATGCGCTGTAAACCATTGCAGTGTACGGGGATGAAACTGTGTCACTTGGATGGAAAAGTGGTAATTTCCTCCGTGTGTCACGATGACTTCCCGTGCATTGCATTGGGGTGTATGCGATTCCTCGGGGGAAGGGTGATTTATTTTCCTTGTATGCACTAACCCGCTTTCTCCTTAGGCTGAAGATATTCCAGTGGCCGAAGATATGAAGACATCTGAAGAATGAGATAATCAGTTTACTGAAGCAGGAACTGAAGAAAAATCAGCCAGGATATTCCTTACATGGAAATCGGTAAGAATAAATTTTTAAATATATTTCGCCATTGATGTCTTGGATGCTGTTTTGGTTTTTATATTTCATCGCATCGTTAGGTTTATGTAATTATGTTTTGTGGACGAGTAGATGTTACAATGTCTCCTATGAACATAATAAGTTTAGAACCTCAGTTTGATAATGAATTTAAAATGGATTTAAAATGGAATGGATTGTTCAGTACGTTTTGTTAAGCTTTTATTATTAAATTTTCTGCATCCGATTGAGTTTATATTTTTCAAATTATTGATGCACATTATATTATTTAGAATAGCTACTATTGTGCATACGTGAATACGTTAGCTATTGTGAATACGTTTGAATACCTCTCTATGCGTATATAACACTTATTCTGTTGCTGAATTATAGATTCAATGGTAATAATTCAAAATTAATTTTGCACTGACTTTACTTTAAAGCATTGAAACATGAATGTAAGTTATCTTCAGGTTAGAAATCACCATACATTCTAAAATTTGGTTAACCACTCTGAACAAATCCCTCAATATTCTTTTAAAAATTAGATTTTTCTTCTCGTTCCTCTCTGTCGAAAGGAATCGCCTTTTAAAATTTTCGTGAAGAGGTAATATATGCACTTTATAGGCAATTACAATTAGCGCATGGCTGAATAGAAAGTCAATTCTCGCGTCCCATTCATTATAATTACATTTGTATGGAGTTAATGTGAGTCCACGGAAGTAAATTCAATTCCCGTTTCTCTCTCATCAGCTGCAAGTCATCGCAGAGGATTATGGCAGTGCGCTGTCGGAAAAAATGGCGCTAATCCGGAATGTGATAATGCAGTGACATCACGCCAAAAGGTAAGAAAATCATTCAATTACATTTTTTCTGTGTCCGTTGATTATTTTAAAAGTGTGCGATGTGAATAACTCTAAAAAAAAGAGAGAGGATAATTTTGTTATCGTTAAATTCAGTAATATTATTTTTCTTTGACTTGTTCGTTGTGGTACATCGCAATTGATCTGCTTTGATTGGGCCTTGGTAGCGACACGTAAATAGCTTCAGGCAATGGTGTGTTTTTTATTCGGAGACCTAATAACTTCCTCATTTTTTGCCGTTTTTATAGAGTGTATTGAAAGGAGTATTAGAATGAAATTACAATAATAGTAAAAGAATTTGAATCATTCTTCCGATTTCTTCAACTCTTCTGTAGTATCCCTTACGCTTACCGTTAACACCAGTATTTTTTATTCACCTAGGGCGGATATCCGAAATTCAGCCCAACATAAGTTTGGTATTAACTCTGTCAGCTGAGTCAATTACTGCTGAAAATGAGCATTGAACGATGAGTAGTACGAATTTTCATTGAACGGCTCAATTTTTCTCAATTCTCGTTCAGTCATGAGAGTATTATTTCCACCTTTGCGAAAGTAAAATGACGAAAAATGTATTCGTGATTGTAATTTGATCTGGAGAATCGATTTCCACGGAGAGCTGAGCCGAAAAGTCTATTTTTTTCGGAATCGACATTTTAAGGTGCCCATTAATAGATTTTTTGTTGTGGTTGAAAAGAAATTTCATTCTGGCTTCATTTGGCGTCAAATTCTTTAAAAGTGCACTTAATGGACATAATTTGATGCATTAAAAATTAGTATGACTATGTAAATTTTTTTAAAATCACATGAAGGGTACATAACTATGTACCATGAAACTCTAAATGACGTATAAAAATTAATATTATTTCATAAAATATTGGGGAGGAAAATATTTTATAATACCTATCTCACCATGCAATTTTTGACAAAATCTAAATGAATATGCATTACATTGATAACGGATTTCCAGAGATTTTTAACGAATAATATTAATAATTGCACTGTGACTGGACAGTGAAATTAATATTCATTTTCAAGAAAGCCATAATTTTCATATCAGTTTGAACATAGAGTAATTATATACTTACTCTATGGTTTGAACCAAAAATGATGATTTACGCCATGTGTCATAAGGAAGAAACGATTTTTCGTGCACAAAATCCGATTTGATTAAATTGACCCTTACGCCATTCACGAGAATACAGGTAAAATTTGAAAGTATCAGTATACTCACATTCCTTTTATTTATACGTCTTTTTTCATTTAATTTGAATTTTCTGTACTTTCATCGTCAGAATGTATTGATTTCTATACATTTTCCGATGTGTAACGGTGAATATTAATTTTTCAAATAGGTACGCTCCAATTTTTGTGGTTAAGTACTTAGACAAGTGCAAATTATTTATTTTTTCAAGATTTAAAAATGTCAGTTAATCCTTGCATACGTCAATATCATTTGCTAATTCACCACATGGACCCTAAAGGCTTGGCGAATCTAATATCATCGCTGAATTTCCCCGTCCAATGGTACCATGCATTTTCATTTATTCCTGGAGATATTTATTTTTTACGTTTCTTAACAGATATCCTGTAAGCCCCATTACATAAAAACTATAGTTTATTTTCAATTAATTTTCGTTATCCTTTTTTAAGCTTGTCTTCGTTTAAATTGTGTTTTCAAAGATGATAAATTAATATTTTTAGATAATATAAGCTTTTGGCTGGGATATAATATTCAGCAACGACACTGAATATTTTTTTTCTAATTTTTAATATACTATTCCACTATTTATAAAACTTAATCTAGGAAGTCGAATCCTTTTTTATTTTCAATCGTATCCTTTCTTATTTTTTTCTACTTGGTCATATCAAGAATAATAACCTTTGTGCCGTACAAGGTGACCTTTCTATCTCATGCATGAGTATATTGGATAATTTTTTTTATCAACAGGGACAGAGAGAGGCAGCTTGCAATGATGGACTTTGAAGAAGGAGATTTAGGGATTAAATAACCGTGGAATGCCTCTACATTGACCAATGGAATTGACTCAGGAACTCAGCAATTATGAAGAAGGAAACAAATTGTGTAGATTGAGAATTGAAGAACTGAAGAGTGAAGAATTTAAGACAGGATAGGAACATATGACCCATTTGAAGACTCAAGAGATGAAGAATGGCGGCGATCCGAAGTCTGAAGATTTAGATTATATTTTTTTTTCGTATTTTTTGCACATTTCGATTGTATGTGCCTCTTGTATTTTTTGAATAATTTGATTTAATTTGTGTTTTAATGAGTGAATGGGATTTAGTTTGTGTGTGAGAATGGTATTTAGTATATATGTCTGTATATGAGAGTAATTGAGTCAGTGTGCGATAGAGAACGTGTTTAATGGTGAATGAATGTGTGCTATTAATTGTGAATGGCGTTGTTACTTTGTGTGAAGCGTATTATTTCGTGTGAATGAGGTATGTTTTGTTTCGTATGAATGAGGTATGCTATTTGTAGTGAATAAGGCTTGTTAATTAGTGTGAATGATGAATATTATATGATGTGTATTAGGTATGCTATTTCGTGTGAATGACGTATGCTATTTCGTGTAAATGAGCTATGTTTTCTTGTGTGAATGAAGTATGTCTTTCGCGTGAATGAGGTATGTTATATGATGTGAATGGTGTATGCTATATCGTGTGAATGAGGGTATATTATTTCGTGTGAATGAAGTATGTTATTTTGTGTGAATGTGGATTATTATATTATGCGTATTAGGAATGCTTTTTCGTGTGAATGATGTATGTTAATTTGTGTGAATGTGGAATGTTATATGATGTGTGTTAAGTATACTATTTCGTGTGAATGACGGATCTTATTATGTGTGAATGAGGTGTGTTTTTTCGAGAGTATAAGGGTATATATATTATGTAGTCTGAATGAGGTATTTTATTCGTGTGAATGATGGTATGATGTTAAGTGTGAATGAGTGCGATTATTAGTACGTAATTTTAGTTTGAGCGAGAGTGCGTTATTGAGTGTGAATGAGAAGTAATTGTTTATTATAATTAAGCGTTTATTATCGATGTATGTGTGAATGATGGTATGTTGTTTATATTGCGAATGACCTTGTGTTACGTTATGTGTGAATGAAGGTTTAATATATTTGGAGTGAATGTATGTTATTTGGTGTGAATGAAAGTGCAATCTAGTTTTCATTGGAGGAAGCCATTTTGTGAGATGGCTGAAGTATTGCTTGTTTTTTTTATCGTAGAACTTGGGTAGCGTAGATAGAAGATGGTAGAGTAGTGCATGTCCCCCTCAAATCCAACTGCGTCCTCAACGTGGAGAGGGGGTGTAACAGCGGACAGCCATGATTCAACGAGGTTTCCATGGTGATTTCAAACAAACTTTCGAAATTTTTCTCGGCAGTTTTTCCTGCTAATTTTTCATTCACAGAACTTGCCGACTTCTTTGATTTCTTGCAAGCTACATTGATGGTTTCAAAATGTAAAACCGGTGAACTAGATGCTTCCTACATGGCTTTCCGCTGGCTAATGCAGTTGGTGACTTATGTATCGGAATGTGTACGAATTCATTTATATTGTTCACAGTTGTAAGTGTTTCAGTTTTTTAAACTATCCATTATATTCCATTTCATTAATATTTTTTAATTCATATTGTAAAATTAGAATGTAATTTAATGTATATCAATTCAATGTGCAATCCATTTTTTTGAAAGTGTAAACTTTTTTATTTTCAATAAAATTTCATGATTTATAAAAGTTTCACTTCAAATGTATCTTAACTTCATTCGCTCTGCGGAAAAAATTGAAACTACCTATGTAAGCCTAACTATTATGTAAGCCTTACAGTCTAAACAATTCGTACATGTATTTTATGTTTTTATTTGCATCATATTGTATTCGAGAAAAAGTAATCAAACAGCCATATTTCACTTCGGTAATTATCTATTTAATCTAAGTGTTTATTTCAGTAATAAATAATTTTAAATTGCCTAATTTAACTACTTATGTTCGTCGACAAAAACCATTGTACTTGGTATTATTCAATGTCTCTGCCTTCTTTGTTTTTATCAATATAATTTAATGTTGCGCCAAAATATAATTTCAAAATTTGTTTTACTGCATGTCTGACTAGGGAGATAACACTTTTAAATTACCTATTTTTTATATCTGCTCTGCGGAAAATATCGTATTTTTTTCTGTCCGTGTTTGGGTGTTTATATATTCAATAAAATGTTAACATTCGTGCATGAGATTAAAAACCTGTCTGTTTCATTTGCTAGAGTGAGAAATAATAGTTGTGAATTATAGTATATTATATTTTATAATTATATACGGAAAATTTTATTCATTGTTTAATTTTTAGACCTTGTATATGTCACTGTATTTCTTTTAATGAAAACTAAGTTTATATGCGTTTCTGTGAGAAATAAAATCTCAATTCTTTTATTTTCTACGTTAACCTAAATTAATGTAAGGTTTTTCTTAAGCGTGTGCAATGAATATTAATGATGTAGTGAGAATATGGATGCATGAAAATTAGGAAGATGACATTGTATTTGTTAGTACTGATTGGAGCACTTAATTTATGTTGAGTGTTGCTATGTATAAATTAGAATCCTGTGATTAATTATTAACCACTGAATGTAAGTATAATTGAGATGGTATTATATACTTTTAGTGTGTGTAATTCAGTGCGATGAAGTGTTATTAATTAGTGTGAATGAGATTACATTAAGCGTGAATGAGTGTGCGTCTCTTACTGATATCAGAGTATATATATTTTTTAGTGTGAGTGCGAGCTTGTAATTTAGTGCTATTAAGACTGTTGTTTAGTATGAATGAGAGTTTATATTAAAGTGTGAATGCAAGTTGGTGAGATGATATTATATATTTATTAAATTGAATGAGTGCACTTAATTTATTGTAATGTGAGTATGTAGTTAAGTATGGTTGAGGGTGTGTGGAAATTAACTGGAAAAAGTTAATTGTTTTTATTTTGTGCCTGAGAGTAAATAATCAAGTATGAATGAGGCTATTTAATTTAGTACCATTAGTGTTGTTTAGAAGTAATGAGACGCTATTATTAGGTGTGAATGATATTGCGTGAGTTTGTGCATATTTTTTGTGTGAATGTTGGCATAATATTTAATTTAGTGTGAACGAGGGAGTTGTCCTTGTAATCAATAAATGTAAGTACTATGGCCTGGAGTACACATAGTTATGGACAGAAGTTTGGAGGTAAGCGAAAAAATACTGAGGTTATATCGACAACCTTGTTGAAGGTGATCTGAAACTATAATCTATCATCATAAAAGTCGCAAAATATTTATAGACTTGACATGACTTTAGGATTGATTTTACCTGACCCAGAGTAAATCCGGCCCCTTCTTCACCTGTGACACGGATATTTTACAGAGTATCAGTCACTTGAATCTGTTATTGGCACACATCAAATGAGGTTTTTGGAACATTGGGCCAATTTCAGTTCACTTTGCAGCTGATGGATTCGAGCCATGAGGACAGCCAATTGAATTACTCAATCATCCGTGCAAAAATTGCAGCAGTATCACCAGGCAACCGCGGGCATTGTAGATGTAATAGATTTTTGGAATTAATAACATTATTAAATAAGTAAAAAAATAAATATAAGTAAAATATGACTCTGGTTAAAAATCGTAAAATTGGCCTTGTGCAATGGAATTAAAACCAATAAATATTAAAAATTCTGTGGAATAGTGGGGCAGCGATGAGGAAGTTTTTGGGGGATAAACCTCCCCTTAGTGTTAAGATTTCTACGAAATACGTAATTTCGTATCTTCGTGGGCAATGCCGTTTTTATCAACGGAAAGATTACTATGTACTGTGGTAGTCAAGGGTTTGTTGACTTACTTTGTTGAGAGTTGACTGTTACTAATGGTGGAGAATAAAAAAAAAAAAACGGAGTAAGATAGTGGAACCAGATTTTTTATTTTTCCGGACTAACTGCCGAAGCTTGTTCAGTTGCGCGAAGACTACGTCTACGGATTACCGAAATAATAATTTTTTATCACTTAGAGCTCAGAATTTATAATTTTAATCCATTTTACTTAATTGAATAATATTACTATAGAGTAAGTACTTACTATACGTAATTAATTATAGAATAGTGAAGTGGATTAAAACTCTCCCGCAGATAGCCATTAAACTCACCAGTTTGAATCGTTTACCTCAAAATATTTCTGGGGGAGTGCCCCCCCATACCTCCTGCTTGCCTTAGCGGGCATTTCAAACCTCCCAGACCCCCTTGGTATCAGTTCAACACCCTAAACCCCCCTAGCCTTAATTCTTAGCTGCGCCCTTGCCGGAGAATACATATATATAACTTTAGAAAAATTGGTTTGAAATGTCGTACCTGTATACTGGGTGAATTGGATATTATAAGAAACATAAATTTGAGAGATTTTTAATAATTGAGTTCCATTTGTTGAGTTATATACAGGTAAATGTAGGGGTGAAAATAGAAAATATTTGGGTACCAAATAGTCATCGTGATCACATGTGCAATATTAATCAACAATGTCTGTAAATATCATTAGAAAAACGAAATTTATTGCCTAAGCGCTCATTACTTGGTCGCTTTTCCGTACACAGTGTTATAGCTCTTGCGATGGCCTTCCATTATGTCGGTCCTTCATTGTCCTTAAAAAAAATGAAACACAAAACGCGAGTCGCGGCACGAACATACTGGTTTCGAAGTTGGCAGAGGTTTGCGTTTGTGAGGTTTGTTTATAACAACTCCGTTAATTTTTGTGGTATAAAAAATTTGTTTTCGGCAAACTGCTAATAATAGATGTGGTTTCTTTATATCAAAATTGCAAGTTAAAGAAACGAAAACTACGGGAATGCCAAGCGCTCAAAGTTGGTCAACTTGATTTTACGCGCAAAAAACGGGTACTGTTTTGAGAAAAAATTAAGTACAGGTAATGCTATTCAGCCGAAGATTTTTTAAAGTACATGATACAACGTATAAATAAATTCTCTTTCGTATGATTTTTGTTGCATTGAAATTGATTGCTTCGTTTAAACGCTAGAGCTCCTCAAACTCGCGTATGTTGCTTTTTTTTTTACAGACAGTAGTACATTGGAGCTTTGTCGCGATAGGGCGCGTGTGGGGCGATAGGCGTTTGTTTACTCCCGGTACGATGTCCCGGAAACCAACTGACAGAAATGAAAGAAATTTTAAGTGATGCTATAAATACGTCTAACGTGTCGTTGTAAAATACATAAGAACGATAGAAAAATCCGAGAGTGACATTATGGTCAGGTATGCCCGAAAAACACCCAAAATATGTACCACACTGAAATAAATGTGTAGTTAAAAAAACAGTTTCTGATGAAATTCATCGAACTTTTAGTTTCATATGGAACATTGAACATTTTTGTAACGATAACACAATCACTTTCCTAAATTCAGTTTGATAAATACTATCAAAATGGTTGTAGCAGTCTGATAAAAACTGAACCAAGATCAAATGGATAATGAAACCGGCGCTAAGCAAGCACGCGAAAGATTTTCCACCCAGAAGAAAATTGTTCTGATTGAAAATCTTTAAAAAATGTTGGTGTTTATGGTAAGTTCTCATTAGGGAAATTCAAAAGAGTGGAGATAAAAAATATGCCTTTATGAACTATTGAACATTGGACCCCGCGTGGCAGTAATAGACTTTAACAACCGCAATAATGCTTCGAATCGATTGTTTCAATAGAAATGTACGGGAACAGGAACGTATATTATTATTCAAAATACCTACCCAACCTAAGTTGTTAGAAATGAATAAGGCGTGACTGCAGTTTCCCTTCGTAAGCTTACGAGGAATACTTGATGCACACCATAGGATTCGTAGGCACTCAATAACAATATCTACTACAGTTGCGCAAGAATGCTTCATTTGCATGTTTTTTTTTCATTGAATTAATTTCACTATAACTTCCTGGGTGAGATTCTTGGTATTAATTGGATTTAGTGCGACGTATTTCATCACATTATTAATCATCATTGTTACGAATGATTACGCTTAACATTGGCCTATTGGGCCTATTACGAACGGCTCACAGCCTGCGATGAGACTCCGATAGATACGGTGTGTCCTACCGTCCGAAAGCGCGTTCGTTCGCCGCCCCCGATCTGTAAAGAGAGGCCTCCGGTCGGAGACACACCACGGCTATATAAGGGGATCGGAGTGACACACACTGCCTCTGTGACTCCTACCCCTTAATGATGGACGTTTGTTTACCTTTTTCGGGTCGACCAGGCGTTTTCAAAGAAAAACATCCGACGATAGAGACACGGAAGCCTTTAAATACCGAAATATCGAAACTTACGCTGCAACCAAAATGTCCATTTTTTTCACAAATTATCTTCTAGCCAAATGGAAAAACTCTAGGGTTTAAAAAGAAATTTAAAAACTTGAAAAAATTAAGGATCACCCTAATTTCCAGGGACCAAATATAAGATCGCTCATTGGCCCATCTTATTCTGATTCACACGGTCAATCCGATGTCTCTTTTTCCATCGGTTCCCGTATTTAAAACTCTCATTCTTTTGAAATACAAACTTGAAGTTAAAATCGGCTTTAGCAGCCGTGCGTTCTGAATAGAGTGCATATATTTAAGCAATGGTTTCAGAGACGATGGCGGAAAAGTTTGCATTGAATTTTGTAAATAGGGTAGATTCCTTCATCAAAGATAACAAAAGGCATTGATTGCGATTCGTTACCCACCATTAGTGTATTCATAATATACAATTCATTTGGTTTTAGAAATTCCAGTTCAGACGAATGGCAATGGTCAATTTTAACCTCATTTGAAAACGGTCAGATTGGCGCCCATGCGATTCCACTCCACGTGACGTCACAGGGACCTAGTTTCTAATCGAGTAGATAGGAGTTTTACATCGACTGAGATTACCAATGCATGCATGAGGCACAGAGCTCAGGGAAACATGTCGTAATAATCACCTATTAAAATTACCTGAGGTCGGAAAGTTTTCTATGCTTGATAGGGCATAAATAATACTTATTTAAGCCAAGCGCTACCAGTTAGCATCCTGCGTCGCATCAGCGCTCAAAGGCTCGCCCCGAGGTCACCTCACTTGAGGCAGCGGGAACCAGAACGACGTCTCACGGAGTTTTCCCAGCATGCATACTTACCCGTCGCGTTTTCGTGCGCTTGAAAATTTTAACTTTTCATTTGGTCGCGAAAAATAGATATCGTCATTTAAAAATCTAAAAGGGTGAAATGCGTACTCCAGGAGTAATAATCTTTCGATTTAGGCAATTAAAAAATAATATAAAACCACCCTATCCACCAACCTTTTTCCACAAGAAAGAGAGGCGTTTTCGACGGATTACATGCGCAGCCAAAATCTCAAGTGCTCGTCTGGAGACTTGTGCATTAGGTCCTCTCTTCGGAAGGTACGAAGTTGGTACAAATGGGGCACGTGTTCATGGCTGACTATATTTTTTTCCGTTCCCGAATAAACTTTTGCGCGTAAATAGCACAATCAGCGGCACCATAAGTCAGAAAACACTCATCCGAGTCACCGCTGAACTTGACGCAGTAAAATCCCTCTCGGTGGAATGAAAATATATAATTTATTTATAAACATTACTATGGCGCACTTCATAGCCTTGGATAGGATGTAGCGATAAATTAAAAGCTGCTTCATCTTACCAGATCGGTAAATTTATCCCGAATCCCAGACATTTGACTTCGTTAGACACAATAATGTTAATACCATCGTCTCGTATACATTCGGATAGGGAGACGCCTCATGGCACTAATTTAGTGCTGTGAACATGATGAGATTCATTTATCGCCCCCACCTGGTCGACGCATCTAAATTGGTTTTGCACTTTGAGCAACAATGACATTTTAATTGATAAAAAATTTCTCGGGATTCCCATTTATTTGGGTGTGGTATTGGGTCAATTCTCCCAACGTTTCAATGTCTGAGTCTGCCATCGTCTTCAGGGGTTTACTCTTAATAGTACTTTCTTACGGTACTTATTTATTCATTCATATCCCTGGTTACGGTTACTGTTGTGTGCGGATGTAACGATTAATTATGGCATTCCAGGAACTGCTCAGTAGGAAGCCTTTACCTTTGTCTAAGCTCTTCTCCTCAAGGCTAATTGCAATTGCCTCCTTTACAATTCTAACCCAATAGTTATTAGTACGGCACAAAACCTTTGTATTTTTGAAGTCCATCGAAAGACCAAGGTCCAAGCAATGCTGCCGAACGTGAACAGATGGGCAGCATCTTGGCCATCCTTTTCGACTGCTCAGCGCACAGTCGTTGAGTCTTCGAACAGCAATTTCGTGAAAAATCATGCACGGGCTCCGACTTTGGGCCATCACGCACGCATTGGCGGAGCAGGCTTGAGCGGTGCTCTCGTGAGTCGAAGTCACCGCCGCTACGACGGCGGTGGCGGCTGGTCTTCTCGTCGTCCAGTCCCCGCGCGCGGACGTCGAAATCGATCCCACGGCATGACGTGAAAGTCAGCAAAATTCCGAATTTCGCCGTGGATGAGTGTTGTGAATTTCTCGTAGAAATCCTGCGCGCGGGACTGGAAGACATCTTCCAGCGGCGGCAACTTCGAGACAGGCCATATGATCAGCCGAAGAATGGTCCTGTGCAGCATGATCCGGCGATGTAGCGGCAGGCTGACATTTCCGAGCATTCTACATCTACATAATACCCTGCGAGCCACCTCTAGGGTGTTTGGCAGGGGGTGATCAATCACCAGCATGCAGCATGCAATTGGACTCCAACATGAACACCACACGGTCCACAAAACGTCACGCATACTAACAAATTATACTACTATATGCTGTTACAAATAATAATAAAATCAAGAAACATGCATTAAGTTTTACATAGGTTAGTTGGCTACACCACAAGTCATGCAATCTATTTATGAGGTCTATCGCTGCCGTTATAATCTCTTATTGATCGTGGAAAAAATGACATTCGGAATCTGTCTGTTCTACAATCTATCTCTCTTATTTTATTTATATGATCTCATCTTCCGTAGTATGTTGGCGTCCGTAAGATATGGTCAACTTCGTCAGAAAAGACACTGCTCTTGAATTTATCTAAAAGGTTTAGTCTATTTTTCAATCTACGGTCCGACAGAGATTCCCATCCGAGTTTATCTAATAGGTCAGTTACACTAACAAGACGATCGTAACGACCTCTCACGTGCCTGGCAGCTCTTCTTTGCACGCGTTCTAACTCTGTTACTAAGCCTTTTTCATGCGGATCCCAAACACTGGCAGCGTATTATAAATGTGGTCAAACGAGGGAGAAGTAGCTAATTTCTCTCACTTTGTCGTCGCACTTTCCCAATATTCTTTTAACAAAACCCTTTTAACGATTAGCATTGAAGCAATCTGGTTCCTTCTTGAGAGCATGATGGCTGCTTTGCGGCTAGCGTGTGGCAGCATGGTGAGGCGTCGATCTAGAAAAACGCCAAGATATTCCACGATGTCTTTCCATAACACTTCCGAAGCACCGACGAGAAGTTCGCCGGGCTCTTTCCGAGCTATAGAGAAGACGATCGCCTGCGTCTTTGTCTCGTTCACTGCCATGCGCCAACGCTCGCACCACTCCAGCAGATCGTCAGTGGCACGTTGTAGGTATTCGACAGCTTTGCACTGCTGTGTAGTGATGGTCGATCATGAACGATTCAATCATAAAGATTGAATCACTAGGTGAATCAAATGACTCATGATTCATTTCGTTAAACGATCATCAATCATCAAACATTCCGACTTCCGGTTTCATATATATCATCCCGGTTTCCGGTTTATTTCAAAATTTGGAACGATCGATGCTTGATCTCTCTTCGACAGGGCAGAAATAGTTGTGAGAAAATTTTATACTACGATATAAAAAACTGAATACTTGTGTAATATTTTTCTTATATGTTTTCCAGAGTTAATCAGTATTAATAACACCAATACACGAAAAGGAAAATATTAAGGTGACTTTTGCAGGAGAACGTTAAGAAGTAGATGTTGCAGCTGTTAACATTTTATTGTGCCGTTCATAAAATTATCCTGCACATCAGATTCATGCATAGTGTGTGGTGTATTTAGTGTTATATTTTGAGATATATAGTTTGAAATTATTCTATCAGTGTTAAGAAACTGTGGCAGTTTTGTCTTCCCAAATATTTTCATGACACTACTTCCTTAATTTTTGCAATCTAGTTAACTCATCTAGGAATCCACAATCAAAATAGTATATGAAATGATAATATGGATAGCAATAAGCGTTACCAATGCTCTTCGCAGATGAGGCAGTATTTATTCGATTATTCAAAGTGATTTATTACATCCATTGATTGAGCCTTTTCAACAGGGGTGCCGACTTACGAAAAATATTGGGGGGCCCAAACTGGGGACCTGGCCCCGGTAAATTTTATAAGTAGTGAATTTTAAGTTTTTTATGCATTTTAGAAGAGTCATAAGATCAACATTAGAACCCTGATCACTCGACTCTCGATATCTGGACACTGGGGAAAATCGACAAGCCTGACACATTTTTTCCTCACATCTGTAACGAATTTTTGGGGGGGCTCGGGCCCCCTCAGGCCCCATGGAGTCGGCGCCACTGCTTTTCGATCTTGATTCCTTTGAGTCTTTTCGATCATAATCATTGAATCAATTGATTGAATCATTTATGTGACTCGAGTCAAAATGATTGAATCACTAAAATGGTCGACTTTGCCCATCACTACTGCTGTGACGATCTGGCGGGCAGTGCCGCCATCACGTTCGGGCCGAAGTTGCTCGGAAAGTCAGCTGTGAAGATGCTGAATAGCAGCGGCGAAAGAACGGATCCCTGCGGGACGCCTGCTGTTATTCGCCGCTGCATCGATGTCGCCGGACCCCATGCCACGGAGAAGCTTCTTTCCCGGAGCCAGGCCGCGATGATGCGAAGACACCAACGTGGAAAACCGAAGCACATCAGCTTCCAGAGCAAGCCTTCATGCCACACTTTATCGAAAGCTTTGCTGATGTCGAAGAAGCCTCCAGCTGTATGTGGATTACAGTGGAAGCCCTCAATGACATAGTTCAGCAGACGTGCGACTTCATGAGTTGTTGAATGCTCGCTCCGGAAGCCGGATTGGTAGTCCGGGAGAAGATCCAGCTCATCCTGCGAAGGTGCTGTAATGGGACGATCTCGAATAATTTCCCCAGCGAATTGAGGAGAGAAATCGGCCGATAATTCTCCAAGCGGCTGGGCGATTTACCAGGCTTAACTATGCAAATGACGCGTGCGCGCTTCCATTGAGATGGGAAGTATGCAATAGAGACGCACGCGTTCATTATGCACAGCAGAATGAATGCCGTTGAGCGCGGCATGGCTCGGATGGCGGCGCCGGTGATGCCGTCAGGTCGTGGTGCTTTCTTTGCCGTGGTGTTTTTCACTGCTTGGAGAAGATGAGATGCCGAAATATCGGGCGCTTTCTCTCCTCCGTCCCGAACTCGCCTCTTCCTCTTCGTAGATGGGATGCTAGTCGCCGGGTGTATCGCAGGTTGTGCATAGCGGCGAGAACAATCGGTATTGTTCGCCGCATTGGAATTTTTAGCCGCTTCGAAGTCCTTGGCTTCCCACGCGTGCACATGATGTTGTCCTCTGCTTTGGGGGGCGCGTGGGAGAATGGTGGGAGGCGGGATGAGTTAACCGGCGAGAACCAAGTGCATTGGTCGTCGCCGCTTCTATATTCTCTGCCTGTGGTCTTCCACGCATGCAAGTGCATGGGAGTCGCGTGCAGTGACGCCGAATTACAAAAAACATTGGGGGGGGGGGGAACAAACCGGGGATCGTGCCCCGGGAAATTTTATAAGTAGTGAATTTTAAGTTTTTTAAGCATTTAAAAAGAATCATGTGATCAACATTAGAACCCTGATAACTCGAATCTCGATATCTGGACAATCTGGGGAAAATCGACAAGCCTGACAATTTTTTTCTCACACCCATAATGAATTTTTGAGGGGGATCCGGCCCTCTCAGGCCCCATGGAGTCGGCGCCACTGGTCGCGTGGCCGTAGTTGTGAGTGGTTCATAGCTGAGGGGGGAGAGGGAGGATTGTGGGAGGTGATCGGAGACCCGGTCGAGTACAGGCAAAGGCTAGGGCGTGCGTGGCGTTGTGCTGTTGTCGTTGTCTGCAGTGGGTGAACGGCCGGTAGGCCGCCCGCAGCCGGCTGGGAAGGGAAGGGGGAGCTTCGGTGGCTTGTAACCTCCCTCTCCTCCTCTGCCGCCGGCTCCGCCGCTGCCTGAGTGGGGGCGGGGAGCTCCGGTTCCCCCCCCCCCGAGTCCTCCACCTCCTCTGCCGCTGGTTGTCCGTAAAGCCCCCACCTCTCTCTGCTAAGCGTGCGGAAAGAGACAGGTTGTTGCAGTGGGCATAGAATGCCAGCCTTTGGTGGAAGGGGGGAGAAGATTCTCTCCAGATACTCAGCCATTGCGTCCGCCTATGATTGATGCGAGTAGATCGGGCCGATTTCCGTTCAAAGTGGTGCTCATTCCGCCGATGTATCGCGCAAAGCTTTCGCCATGCGCCAAAGTGAGCCGTCGCGTCGGCGAGATCCAGAGAGCTGATCTTTGAATCCCGTGATGATTACCTGAAGTCTTTGATGGCATCGCGCACTCGATGTCTCGCGTCGTTCATCCGGGCCTTATCTGCGTTGCCTCTGGATGTCTCTGCCGATGGAATGTGCGACGAAGATAGTTTTTGGTCCGGATAAGACATCGAATGTGGAAAGGAAGAACGAGATGATTCCAGCTTCGAGCTGTTTTGGTCGGCACCGATTTCTCGATCGCCTCCGTGACGATTTCCGTCAGCGTAGCCACTTGCCGGTCGATGTCCTCCGGTGTGATGAGAGGGGTGAGTGGCAGGCGGTGCTCCATACCCGTCGTCACCTCGGTACGATATATCTCCCAATCGGCATTTCGGTAATCTTTGATGATACGTTGAAGCAGCGCGACTGGGCGCCGGTTTAGATGGAATAGAACCGGTACGTGGTCGCTGTCCAGCGCGTGTATAGATTTCGCAGACAACGCCGACGGGAGATTGTGCAATGCGATATCGAGCACATCGCCTTCCCCTTGCGTGTTGTAACGAGACGGCGTCCGCGGCCCGCTGACGGTAATCCCTCGCTGCGTGATGATCTTCAAAAGGTGGCGTCCTTTCTGATTCTCGACTCTGGAGTGCCAAGCGGGGTGTTTGGTGTTGTAATCGCCCGCTGCGATCGTCGGCTCGTCAGATGTAAACAACGCATTTATGTCCTCCGCACGCAAGGTATTACGCGGCGGACAGTAAACGCTGATGAGTCGCAGCGGGCCGTCTTCCATCTCCAGGGCGATGGCAGTTGTCTCGATCGATGATGGCAAAGTATCTAAAGAGAATCTCTGTGCATTGATGTGATCCGCGACGATGATCGCCGTTCCGCCGCCGTTGGCGCCGGTATTGCGATCATCGCAGAGCACTTTTGGGAATAGTCCAGTGGCTTGTCGGCTTCAGCTGTGTCTCTTGAATGAGGGCCACATCGCATTTTTGCCGAGCCAAAAATGCGATGAGCTCTGCAGTTTTCCGCGCCACGGCGCCGCCCGCGTTCCACGAGACGACTGTGAGTTGCTTTCGTTGTAATTTATTGGCCATTGTTGATGTACTGAATGATATCAGGTAATTGCGCCATGGTGGACGCCAGGAGTTGTAGAGTTGCCTGAAGATTGGCAGCAATTGTACTCATGGCCTCCATGGAATCGTGGATGGACAGAGAAGACAAAGAAGCCGGCAGATTTAGAGGGAGCGGCGGCTTGCAAGCGCTGCTTCTTTTCCCGCTTTGTCAGCGGAATCTTGATTGATTCCGCTGTTCCAGCGGGCGGTGCAGGAGCGGGTGTTGGCAGCAGCGGAAAGAAAGGAGACATCCAGCCGCTTCTTGGGTGCAGGTCTCCGCGGCGCGGGCGGGCGGGAAGCGTCGGCGCCGCGCCACGCATTCTACTTGCCAAGAGTTGGCACGCGAAAGTGAGTGCCGCTACCGCCGACTTTAGCGGATAACACGGGCGTATGCATCTTTCATGCTCCGTCAGACGTTTTTCGATTGTGCGGCCAGTGTCCCCAATGTAAACGTGACCGCACTCACACGGGACGCTGTACACTCCCGAGGTTTTGAATCCTGAGAAACTGTTCATCAATCTATACGCCGGGAAAACCTAAAATTTTTAATGAAATTTTACTTTCCCTTCGCAACGAAAACCTTTGCAATCTCCACCACCACACCTCCGTACCGTGAAAGCTCGCCATCCAAGCAAAACCGGGGAAATCCAGAGTCTCAGGATGGAAACCGGCCTCACCACCATGATTTTATAAACAACGAAAAGAAAAAAAATACAATTTAATATGTGTTTCAATTTTACAGTCTTTTGTTTCTGACGAAATGGATATTTCAAAAAACTTTTATCCTCTTATTAGAAGTGGCGGCTCGTGAGTCAAATGCTTGGGGGGGGGGGGGGCACACTCCATCGAGGGGTCAAAATTTTTATATAATTTGTGTATCTTTAGTTAGTTTTTAAGGCAATCTAGGTCTTAAATTTGATGCCATATGTTCCGTTTTTTTTTCAACAAAAATACCTAGTTATCCAAATAAAACTTGACGAGCGTGATTCACCCGCTCCCAGGTCAGAGGACCTCTTTAAACACAACATTGGAAGTAATTACACTATCCTCTGTTAAACGCACATGATGACACACACTTTCGTATCATCAGGAGACTTGAATGTGGAATCAGCCGCATGTTGATAAAAGTTATTTTAGGAATACGAGATATTGTCGCAAATGAACAAGAGTATCAGTTTGTGCGCCGTTAACGTCAGGAATACTTACCGGTTTTTGTTTTTTTTGTTATTTAAAAACGAATTTTAGGAAACAATAGCAATATTTAGGAATTAAGATATGCCGTCGCTTGTTCTCTCATAAATTCTGTGCATTTTGGTACTTCATTTGTAGAGTTTGGTTGCGTATAAGTTGAGAAAAATGTATCTATACAGTAGAAATAATATAGAAGATTAAAATATACTATTAGATACTCTAAGGCTTAAACATACTATTGACATCTATCAATTTACTTAGTACGTACAGGTTTTTAGGCATTTTTAGACTTCTTTATTTAGTTTTTCAATTCTTAATCTGCACGCACTATCTAATTGGACTAATGTCAACTTTGCCTAACACGGCATACTCAACAATAAGCATTATCATGTTTTTCACTCAATTTATGTTTTCTGACTTACTAATCATTCATATGTTTTAAATCCGAGACACCATCCACCGCCCATGCACGGTCTGTAACTCTCATTACAAAAAAGGATAGAAAAAAAAAGAATGATTGACCACGCACCCACACAACCAATGAGCGCATAGTTGTACAAATTATTTTAAAATTTTCGAACGAAACTTTCGTGCTTTGGAGACTTTTTGTTGTTGAATTTCTTTTACTATAGACCTAGGGGGGCCTAAATTCTTGAGCTCAATCCTATATTGCAGTTCCTTAATACCATTACTAACAATAAAATTCACATCGTCGGAAAGAGACGAGACCATTATGACTCTTTAATACACCAACCAATCACTAACACTATAGCATTAACAATCACTAACTCGATTAACTCAACTAAAACTAGGCCTATTTACATACCAATCACTCATTCGATAAAACAAATTACACATAATAAGTCAACTGGTCACCAAAACAAGGTATTCTGCAACACTGCAACGCCAAGATTATACGGCCGGCGCGGCGATGACAACTCACTGATACGTCGTTCTCGGCGTTGTCGGGCGGCGTCCCAAGACTTCCACAAGGCACAAGCTTAGACGCGTCATAGCACCAGCAGCCCCCAACACTACCACTCTTCATATGACTGCATGTTAATATGGATTGGGACGTTCTGGCCAGCGCCCCACGACTACAAATTAAAACTTACCGCACTATTTTTGAGTGATTTTCCTACATTTTCGATATGTGCGATTGAAAAAACACTTTGGTTAATTAGATGTATAATTGTAATTGAATGGGTATTTAATTTTTTTTTCCTTTTTCGAATCTTTGGGTGGGGCGGCGTCCGAGAGTCCTTTAATAGGCAAGCCGCCACTGCTTATTAGAGCAAAAAAAGCGTCAAAATCCATTTCGTGGGATGTAATTTCCAAAATTTTTATCTCGGGGTGCCCCCGCATGAACCCCAGCCGAGGCCTCCATTCATCCACCCCACATCAAATAAACTAGTGTCCTAAAGCAATGTTAGGACCACGGTTTCTATTTGAGGAATGAGTGTCCCACGTTTCCAAATCCCACATGGGAAATGCTGATGGCAATTGATTCAAATAGTTTTTTACCATACGAGAAAATTTATGCTATTATGGCTTATAATTTACGTCGCAGAAAAGCATTTTGATGAAAGCTCAGCCCAACCTGACCTTAGGTTTACATGAAGGGTGCAACAACGATACTTTCATCGCGTGAGTCGGTCTTTTAAAGGAATCGCGAGCCGGTCATTTAAAGGAAGTGCGCCGTCTGGCGAGTCCGTAGCAACCACGCGTCTCTTTTCGCCTCCCCCTCCCACGACGCGACGGAGCTGCCGGTGCGCGTATAGAAACATCTAGATAAATAATAAGTGATATTGACGTTATTATTGATATTTTATATACATTCTCTATGTACTTGCATTACTAACATTCTACTGAAGACAGCAGTACCAATCCATTTTCAATTGACCCACTGGTTTCGAAGTTAGCAGAGGTTTGCGTTGTTTACGACAACTCCGTTAACTTTAGTGGTATAAACAATTTGTATTCGGTGAACTGCTAACAATAGATATGGCTTCTTTATATTAAAATTGAAAGTCATAGAATCAAAAACTACGGGAATGCCAAGCGCTTAAATTTGTACAACTGGATTTTACGCGCAACAATCGGGTACTTTTTTGACGAAAAATTAAGTACGGGAAACACTATTGAGCCAAAAGTAAATGACACAACGTAGAAATAATTTCTCTTTCGTATGATTTTTGTTGCATTGAAATTGATTGCTTCGTTTGGACGCTAGAGCTCCTCAGACTCGGGTATGTTGCCTTTTTTTTACAGACAGTAGTAATCGTCTATAATTCTGAAATTTTCACCCGAAAGAAATGGTTTGAATTCGAAGATAATTGTTGAAAGAAGGTTTAGGGTGTCTTTTCCGCTTTAATCGAATTTTGAGGCATATATAGCGTGTCCAGCCACTCCACGCCGGAACATCACTTATGTTTACCCTTTTAACCAGTCGAGGGCAAAGGCCGTCTGCGGTTAATATCGATAAGGGTCAATTCAGTTTAGTCGATCGCAATGAAGAAACGGTAACGCTTCTGGATAGTTAAAGGGAGGGGATAAAGTTGAATAGTAAGTCGAATTGTGAGGTTCGGAGGGTGGCAATTTCTGACGGTTCTTGATCTCAAAGATTTCTTTGAAGACAAGGAAATTTCCTTTCATTTCCTTAAGTATTGGAATGGTTTGGAGTTCTTTACGAGTAGTAGGGTAGCCAGGAATTTCGTTTGGAGGGGGTCCAAAACCAGAGTGGACATTCTTTGAAAAACATGGTAGGTACTAAGTGTAGGGTTTTATACTAGTTGTAACACTTTCATAAACGATGACTCTTCATTTTTACCAGAAATATTTTGTCGTTTCATGATTTTTCAATATTCTGTTTCCTTTTATTAAGGAACGAAATAGGTTTTTTTTATTTCGGGGGGTCCGGACCCCACGGACCTCTCCCTCAGAACTGTTTACGTATATCTTTATTTCATATTAACCATGGCGTTGCAACCATCAACTTTCTAATGAGGGACTTTTCATTAGATTGTCTTTTCTGCTAGTGTGATTTCGCAGCCATTAGTCGAACGGGCGCAGTCTCCGTTAATATTGGTTTGACCATGGTTCTGTACATAGGCGGATCTATGGGGGGCATATGTACCCCCCCGAGACCCTTTAAAAATATGCGAGATTTTCAATACGGTCCCATTATCATTGCGTTCGTTTTGTATTACGAGGTATCCTTGTGCTCCCCCAGAACAAAATAATGGATACTTACTTTTTTCTTCTTTTCTTGACCTCGATTAATTAATGGTAAAATAACTCTAGGAGTATAGGGGTAATCGCACCAGCGAATGTCCACTTTAGAAGTTAAATTACAAATTTAAATTTTAGACGAATGAAATGTCGTCTAATTGCCCCAGTATAGAATTTTCTTAGTCTTGAAGGTTCATGTGTGAAATTAATACCTTTCTTCTCGGTGTAAATGAATAACGATCAAAAGTACAGCGATTAAAGGAAATACTCGTAAAAAACCCAGTGAATGTCCACAAAATCCAGTGAATGGCCACAGGTAGTACCAATGAAAGTCCAAGCCAATGAAAATCATCACTAAGTCATGAACTAAATCATTTTATTCAGAAGTTCAAACAGCTTCGATTAGTATTCAACAATTATATCATTCCAACTTTAAAATTTCCACTCAAGATTAATTTTAAAATTATTAAATAATTAAAAAAACACGATATTATTATATTATGAAAAGTATTGATACATAAGTTTGCTGAATGAAATCTGGATATTGTCAATAATAATTTTTTTGTTTTTTGGTGGCTATTTCTTGCTGAATGTTCTTACATGATCTTTTAGTGCTCTTCGGCTGTTTCGGTTCGGGGAGATGGAGAACGGAATTTTCGACATTCTCTTTATCCTCTAGCATTTTAATTTTCAAAGCTAGAGCTTCTGCTCGGGCCTGCAATTTCCTTTTCGTTTGTTGGTCCTTTTCCTTTCTCTTGGCTGTGCGCTCTTCTTGGAGAATTCTTTTCCTCTCTTTTTCGTCAGCCTCTTTTTGCATTTCCTCTTCTCTTAGTTCTTTAAACTGTTTTGATGTTATAGCATATATTGGTTTATTCTTTGCTTTTCTTTTTCGGTCACTTGTAGCAATGCGTGGGAAACTCAGGTGTTTGCTACAAATTGTCTCATACTCTTTTTTCTTGAAAGTTACCTGAATCGAACGAGATTCTAAAGGGGTTAGTTCTTCTTCTGAGGTCTCATAAGTGTCTATTTCGGGTGAATCTGGACACGGGACATTGAAATTCTGAGGCTGATGTCGACCATTTTTCAAATTGTTTTCGACGGGGGCCACTTCATTGTCGGTATAACATTCATCATTTGAGGAATTTGGAACCGCCGAAAGTAAGGAGTCTTGGTTCTTTTCTGGGAAAACCTCGAAGATCACTTGTGTCGGGTTTTCCTCAATTGTGAGGGTCTCAAGCACACCTGTCTTACATGAAAGAGATATCTCGCCGTTATTCTGGAGATTCTCATAATTTTCAATTGGGATACTATTAAGGCTATCAAAAATCGTGTCATCATAAGTCGAAGACCTGGTTGTGGGGTCATCAATGGGTTGCTCCTGTGGGCGAGTAATTTCAGTTAAACTATTCGTCTTGTGTTTGAATTTCTTCCAGATGTTGTACAAAACTGTTTGGGATGGAGGATTTTTCCCTGATTTTTCAGCATTTTGAAATAGCTGTAAAATATCTGGTGGGATGTCGGCTTCAATTTCTTTAAAGACTGAGGTTCCCTCACCAGCACTATCAATCGAATTTTGGTCAGGTGCATAAGCAATTGTTCTGTGTCTGTTCGACATACACTTGGAGTAATCTGGACGGTTTGGATTGAACGGAAAAATACCACAAGTTTCAAATGATTTTCTTATGAGATCGGGTTTTATTGCTGAATCATAGGCTATCTTGAACAATGGAGCGAAATTTATTTTGGTAATTGGTTTTGTGGACTCTTGGGTGTGTTTTATCACCGTTTCTTTCCAAGCTTTCTTGAGGGGTCGGAATATGCCAACATCACATGGCTGCATAATATGAGAGGCGTTCGCTGACAAGCAGAATAAAATAATTTTGTTTTTCACACAAAAATCATGTGAGTCTAAGTTTATGTGCGAACTATAGCCATCAAACAGCAACAGAATAGGGAATTTCACCCCCTTTGCTTCTAGCTCAGGTTTGAAGGCATTCGCAATGAACTCATAAAAAGTAGCACTGGTCATCCATCCACTATCACTTTTTCCAATAAAATTTTCAGGCATTGATGCGGCTATATCTCGAGGGATTTTCTTGTAAGGATATACCACCATCGGAGATATGTCTTGTCCAGACGCGGAAAAGGTACAAAGAGCCGTGATGGATTTTTTCTCTTGACCCGATTCAATTGCATAGACATTTCTTGTCCCCTTTTCCGCTAAGACTTTGCCAGATTTTGGGCACAGCTGGACTCCCGTTTCATCTAAATTAAGAATGCGCTCAGGATCGGATAGAATATCGTCGCAGCCCTCTTCCACTAGGAACGATTTTAATTCGAAAAACCACGTCCTTAATGTTTCCTCAGTAACAGCTGCACGAGCTTTTGATAGTATTTGTGCATACCTGAAGCTTATTTGGGGATGTCGTTTAAGAAAAAGCTTCATCCATTTCACTCCTGGTCGGTCATTCGTGAATGGATTTTGTCGTCCAGTTTCTTGCATAATCCTTTGCACCGCATCTTTCACATCGTTAGTACGTACTGGGTAGCCTATTTTAGCTTTTTCTAATATCCACTTTTCAATTCTTGACTCCTCTTGGTCCGTTAAAATACTTTGGGGTCCCAGTTTTCTATGGCTGGGCACCTTTTCATGTATTTTATTGAGAAGTGTCGACTTCGGAACTGCATATTGCTTGGCAGCCTTATTTGCACTCAGTGATCCCGCCCGAACTGCTGCCACTGCATTTTCCAATTCTTTTTCGGTATATCGAAATCTTGAGTAGGGCCTTTCCTTATTAACTGCTTCCGCCATGCTACAGAAAGCGAAAATATTCTAAATTTAGATCCAGAAGTTCGGTGGTAAACAATCATATCTACCCCCCAGAAAATCGGGACATTCACTGGTTTTCTACGCGTTCCAGTAAATGATCGAAATGGACATTTACTGGTATTTCCGCTTATAGCCGATACCAGTAAGGTGTGCGCCAAATTTTAAATGTAATAATTATATATTTTTAAGATTAAACATACCCGAATGAGCTTCAATTAGCAAGCAATCAAATACAAACAACGCTATCACCTAGTAACCAGCGTAAATATGTTGGCGAAGAAAATACTTGGTAACCTCTTGTCTTTATCGACTTTTCAAATGCCTCTCGATCATTGAAATGCCACGCACTCGTTTTGGAGATCAAAATAATGTTGTCATAAACTTCCAGACGTTCAAAAACAGAATGAGAATATATTGGGTAATATTATAAGAAACCAATTTACCCAATTACTACGAGGAATAAACGTGTAAATCTTTTTGCGTAGAAGATTCACTTCAGCCGGACATTCATTGGTGCATGGACAAAGACTGGTGCGATTACCCCTAGGTCAAATGTATATGATGCAAAAAAGTTGTAGCCAACGTTTCACTTCATATAGAACTCTCATCAGGGCTATGAATGAAAGCGGAGTCTGCGTTGAAATTGGTTCGACCATGGATCTGTACATTTCTTGCGGAATTCGCCCAACTCTAACCATGTTTATGCAATTGATGGTATTAACATAAAGGCAACAGACGAAGTGAAGTACCTGGGAGTTACGATAACCTCGAACCTCACGTGGGGAACACATGTAAAGAATAATTGCGGCATAGACCTGAAGAAATTAGGATTCGTCAAGCGTATTGTGGAAAGATTTTCGGATGAGAAAGTAAAAGAAAGGTGTTATTTTGCTCTCATCCGACCGCACCTTGAATATGCAGCGAACGTATGGGATCCGGTGCAGAAAGACTTAATCCGCGAGCTGAATGAAATACAAAGGATATCAACGCAATTCGACAAAAACTGCTACGGGCGTACAGACAGCGTTTTTCAGATGTTAAGCGAATCAGGCTGAGAGCCGCTGGAGACCCGGAGGCTGCGCGCTAGGCTTAGATTGCTTGAGCAATTGATAATATCTTTAAGAGCGACACAGAGAACATAATATTATAGCCACACTATAGTTCCAGGTCCGATAGAAGCGATAAATTAAGAGAGTTGTTTTCCCGAATGGATAGATATGCGAATTCGTTTTTCCTCCGAACCATAAACGACTTCAATAAGGGCTAGTCCCAACTTCGTAACAGCACTTCATTTTTTAGCTGTATACGGCTGGTGTCCTAACACCTCCATCACACGCCCTTTAGGCGGCTTGCAGGGTATTATGTATATGTAGATACATAGGTGGATCTAAAGGGGGGGGGGGAGTACGGGGGGATGTGCCTCCCCCCCGGACCCTTTAAAAATATGCGAAATTTTTAATGCATTATCATTGGGATCGTTTTGTATTACGAGGTATCCTTGTGCCCCAAATCCCCCCTGAACAAAATCCTGGATCCACTCTTCGTTCCGTAGAG
This sequence comes from Ischnura elegans, assembly GCF_921293095.1. Lineage (NCBI taxonomy): Eukaryota > Metazoa > Arthropoda > Insecta > Odonata > Coenagrionidae > Ischnura > Ischnura elegans. The sequence continues at coordinate 145,060,196 of NC_060247.1, forward strand.
CAATATCTCCTATTTTACTCGCGAGTCGGTCGTTGTAATCTCCCGCGTGGGGGCGCAATCTGACGGCGGAAGGTGGCATTGACGTCGCCCGGGAGGGACTGTTCCTGGCGATCGCTGCACTGCGAATCAGGGAAGGGGGAGGAGGCGGGGTAGGGGTGGTGGCCATCCCCCCTTCCCCTCCCAACCCTCCCCTATCGCCACTGAACCTCAGCGTAAACTGAGCTGCTCAGCGTGACGCCTGTCATTTGGGCGGCGTTCTTCAATGCGAGTCCCACTGATAATATAGGTCTTCAGTCGGGAGCTCCTACTATCTGCACTGTACTGGCCGACTTCGGTTCGCTTTCTTTCACAGCCGTGATTTCGCTCATTCATTGAAACTATATTCAGTCGCAGTCCATTGACGATGCCGCATCGTTCGTGTAGCTGGCTTGCATAGTTCATTTAACGATGTTAATGATAAGTTATCTAATTTGAGTTCCGGATTTAAATCTTTCGCTTTTTCACCAGACGTGCCTTTGTTACGGTGTGGCCAAAAAGGTGCCGTATTTGGGTAAGTATTTGAACATTATGTTGATGATTAATGAGTTGCAAGCCATTTTTTAATTTAATTTTTTTGATTCGTAGTAATTTTTTAAATACTGAGGCAATTTTTTCTTCTATTTTTCATTTTGTGTGCTTACGTTATCTTTTTTTACATTTTCAGACCCCAGTCGAAGTAATAATTATAGTATTAGTGCGATGAGATTACTGGGAGCAACTTGATGGCGTGAATTAGCTCGTGGGATCTTTCCGTTGGCCGGGAGAAGTTCCTGAAAAGAGTATTCCGCTGACATCGTAGCTGCTCCACGATTTCAAGTGGCTGATAGCGGTTACCGCGAGATTTGACTGAACCAAAGTTTGGCCGAGGCATTCATCGTAGCTGCGAAATTGCCTCAGCCGATAAAAAGAAGTCTCTGCACAGCTTCGGAAAAAAAGATTTCGGTGAGTTTTCCCCTAATTTTATAAGGATGCCTGTTCATAACGTGATTGGCAGAGCAGTGGGGCAGCCAGAAATTTTGTTCAGGTGGAGGGGGGGGTCCAAAATTAGGGAGGGGGCAATTTTTGAAAAACGGGGTACTCAGTAGAGAGATATAAACTACTCTTAACACTTTTTATTATCTAAATACTTCAGGTAAAGAATTTTTTTGTAAATTCATGATCAATAATTTTTTTGTTTGATGCAAAGTATTATTTCGTTGTATTACATTTCGAGCAGTGGCCCCTGCACTCCATGTGGTGTGAGGGGGCCCAAGCCCCCTCTAAAATTCCTTATGGGTGTGAGGAAAAACAGTGTCAGGCTTGTCGATTTTCCCCGGAGTGTACAGATATCGAGATTAAAGTTATCAGGGTTCTAATTTCCCGGGGCATAATCCCTGGTTTGGGCCCCCCCAAATATTTCTTCAAAGTCTGCACCCCTGATTTCGAGGAGGAGGGGTCCCGACCTCCCCCTGGCTACGATACTGCGGCATAAGTGTCATAGTTTTTTATCCTAAATTACTTGATCACATTTTCAGTACCTCAGGGTAATAACTCCGGCGGTAGATTCTAAGCAACTAAAAAAGTTATTACTCGACCCATGATATTCCGAATCAGTGTCATTCTCATTCCCACCGTCCCTTTTACCATCTCGTAATCAGTCACTTACCGTAGATACAACCGCGATTCAATGAAAGCGCAAATCGTGACGTTACGACCGCTGTTAGCGGACGTGAATTCTGGTTGGCCGAAATACTGTGTGTGGTAGCTATGGTTTCAATGACCGCACCTTGAATATGCAGCGATATCATTTGGGATCCGGTGCAGAAAGACTTAATCCGCGAACTGAATAAAATACGAAGGAAGGCTGCGCGGTTCGTCAAAAATACTGCTACGGGCGCACTGACAGTGTTACCCAGATGTTAAGGGAATTAGGCTGGGAGCCACTGGAGACTCGGAGGCTGCGCGCTAGGCTTAGATTGCTTGAGCAATTGATAATATCTTTAAGAGCGACACAGAGAACATAATATTGGAGCCACACTATATTTCCAGGTCCGATAGAAGCCAGAAATTAAGAGATATTTTGCCGAATGGATAGATATGCGAATTCGATTTTCCTCCGAACCATAAACGACTTCAATAAGCGCTAGTCCCAACTTCGTTAGAGCACTTCATTTTTTTAGCTGTTTAACGGCTGGTGTCCTAACACCCCCTGCCACATGCCTTTTAGGCGGCTTGCAGGGTATTATGTATATGTAGATACATAGGTGGATCTAACGGGGGGTACGGGGGGATGTGCCTCCCCCCGGACCCTTTAAAAATATGCGAGATTTTTAATACGGTCCCATTATCATTGCGTACATTTTGTATTACGAGCCCCCCCCCCCCCCAGAATAAAATCTTGGATGCGACCTTGCTTGTGCCCCCCCCCCCCCAAAAAGAAATCCTGGATCCGCCCCTGCTTTGGAGCGCCAAGAAGCGGTACGTTAAGAAAGAAAGTCGTTTTCGACGTCTTAAATACGCAGCCACGGTCTCAAGTGCGCGTCGGGAGACTTGTGCAGCCAAGAGAAGGAGTGCAGAAGGAGTCCGTGATATTGTCCTTGAGTCGTGGTCTTTTCAGAACAATATGTTAGTTTCCTTCATCAAAGAAAACGAAAAACATTGATTCAGATTCGTTATCCACGATTAGTGTATTCATAACATACAAATTATTTGGTTTTAAAAATCCCAGTTTAGACGAATGTCAATCGTCAATTTTATCCTCATTTGAAAAAGGCCAGATTGGCGCCCATGCGATGCCACTCCACGTGACGTCACAGGGACCTAGTTTCTATACGAGTAGATAGGAGTTTTACATCGTCTGAGATTACCAATGCATGCATGAGGCACAGAGCTCAGGGAAACATCTCTTAATAATCACCTATTAAAACTGCCTAAAGTCGGTAAGTATCTTCGTTTGATAGGGGAATAATAATCCTTATTTAAGCCAAGCGCTACCAGCTAGCAGGGTACTCTGCTACCTGCTAGCAGCGTACATAGCCTCGTACTTAGGTGGACTCACAGGGCGGAAGCCGGAACCAGAATGACGTCACACGGGCTTTTCCCAGCATTCATACTTAGCCGTCGCGTTTTCGCGCGCTTGAAATTTTTCACTTTTCATTTAAACGCGAAGAATAGATATCGTCATTTAAAAATTTAATAGGGTGAAATTCGCACTCCAGCAGGGTTATTCCACTAATCGTATGGCCGGGCCATAAGTCGAAATCGAGCATAACTACGGCCTCGCGACATACGTATGGCTTCGAGCGATTCTACTCTGAGCGAAAGGCCATAAGTCGGGCGGTAGCTATGGCCTAAAGGCCGTAATATTATGGCCTGCCTAGGAGGCGGTCATAACACGGGCCATACGAAATAACATTGCTCGCCTAAGGTGTTATAAAAGAAACTTACGAAGTGTCATCGATTACATAGCGATTGTTTCAAGAAATTTATGAATATTTTGGGGGAGCACATACGGATACAATGGGCATTGGCTAGATATATGAAAGAAAGACGTCGATTTCATAAGGAGGATACGGAATAGGTGTAGGTAATCGGTTCGCATACGATGATGATATTTTAATTAAATATTTCCGTGCGTCAAAAGTTGTAACTTACTTTTTAAATAGATATAGTGGATGAACTAAAAGTTCGCTTGTAGTTAAAAATTTAGAATTAATTTTTTAATGGATGCTCTGTTAAAGTGAACGGAGGAACGGGCTTTTATTTGCTTTCTGTGCTACATTTGCTAGCAGATTTCTTAATACTTGTTTCGAAAAGCAGTAGGTAGCTTGAAATACCCGCTGTTTAATGTTTTATATTTTAAGATTCTCGTTGCATTACAGTTCATGAGGGAGGATGTCTAAGAAACATAGGGCAAGACATTGTTTTGGCAGTAAGGCAATCTTCAGTAAGTCGATGCGTAAAGGACAAATGTCGTCCACAAATCAAGGAAAGAATAGTCTCATATTGATGTTTTTATTTTATACAGCTACCTAAACATAAGCCTCTGATTATAAAATTAATGAAAGTTAAAGTTTCAATTTCATCTTTAGATTTCGTGCATTGGCTGGATTTCTACGGCTTTTGAGGGCAAAGTATTGCAGCCATTGGACAATAGTTACACCATTGGAAGGAGAGGAAGGGGATTAGAACCACAGTAGGATGTCATGTTCTAACTCTATCCATTACATGTACAATTCTGTAATATTATAATACCCTGCGGTAAATTTTCTTCTGCTACTTCTCGTCCGTGATTTCCGTTCTTCACTTTTTTTTATGATCTCCAGCGTCTGCCGCCAGGTCAGTATTTAAAGAAAATCCAAAATTATCCTTTGATAAAGCCTATTTCCATTAAGGAACATAGAATTATTTTTTATCCACGTTAGAACAAACGTCCTTCTCAAAAACTCACAAGTGTTAAATAAAAAGTGAACCCAACTTATAGCACCAATTATAATTCTCATACCCACCTAAAAAAGGGCGTTAAGACTTATGGCCGGGCCATACGATATGGCCCCTCGAGAGTGGAGTGGTTATAGGCCGTAATTTCGGGTCTGGCTATAAGAAACTTACGGCCGGCCATACGTAGTGGAATAACCCTGGAGGAGTAATAATCTTTCGATTTAGGCAATTAAAAAAATAATAGGAAACCACCCTAATTTCTCGAGTGCGCGTCGGGAGACTAGTGCATTAGGTCCTCTCTTCGGAAGGTACGGAGTTGGTACAAATCGGGCACATGTTCGTAACTAACAAGGTATTTTTCCGTTCCTGAATAAACGTTTTCGCGTAAATAGCACAATCAGCGGCACTACGAATCAGAAAACGCTCATCCGAATCACCGCTGAACTTGACACAGTGAAATCCCTCTCGGAAGAACGAAAATATGTCATCTATATATAAACATTTCTAAGACGCATTGCATATAGTCTTGGTTAGGAAGTAGCGTGAAATTAAAAGCTGCTTTATCTCACCAGAGATTGGTAAAACTAATCATCGTATGTATAAAAATATTATGTAAAAAAGCATAGGAATAGAAGGATCAACAAAGTTGCTATTTCCACTTAGTAATTTATTGACACGTACCATGGTTTCATTGCAGAGTAACATTATTAAGGGCTCGTCATTATCAAAAACAAATTCACCTTGATAATGTTACTCTGTAACGAAACCATGGTAGGTCTCAATAAATTGCTATGTGGAAATAGCGAAGTTTTTGATCCATTCCTGCGATTATGGATTTCCACCAAGTTACGCCCGCTACGATTAATTATAAAAAAAGCATAATAGATAAGCATGAAAAACAAAACAAATGCCCCACTAAAAACTAAAAAAATGCCTAAATGTATAACCTGTAACCTTGTAAATCAACTCTATAGATAAAAAATGTGAATTAGTTTGAAAAAAAAACTCCAAAATGTTGCCGCGTGCGATTTGCGTAAAAATACTGCGATCGCCGCAGTCTTTTCCCTTCGCCAGATCCGAGCGCCATCTATGTAGAAGACGGCAAAAAAATCTTTAAAAAGCAATAAATAATATAGGGCGTGACGACTTATTTCGATCATTTTTGATAAAATGTAACACTACTAAAAGGAGACATCGCCAAAGTGATGTTCGGGATCTGCATGCGGATGTTATTAACCGAAACTAAATAGGTTAGGTAGAAAAAGTGTCACGGCTTTCTTCCACATAGGTCCGGGTTCGAGAAATATTCGCTTGTAGAGATTTCGAGCAGCATGACATCCCTTGAGTAATCGCTACCTCTTAACTACGGCCGTGTTTTTCTCTCCTCTAATTTTTGAAATCACTGTTACATTTTATCGCCATTCGTTTTATTTAGTTAATGTCGCCACGGTGCATGAGAAAACGCTCCCACGGCCCAACGTGCTCGTGGGCGTGAGTTTCCTCAGTGCATTCCGTCCGCCATCATGAATCTGATTGGGCCTTTGTTCCTGTAGCTTGACGCCAGGTTCGTCGTAGCTCACTCGCGTTCGGTAGCTAAGGATCCAGGTTGCGTCATGTGCCTACCGCCAATTTTTCACCGAGCTGGCCTCATCAGATAAGTGGGACTCGTTGGTTCCGACATTTATAGCTCAACTCATTACATTTTTCAAAAACGCATTGTTACGTAAAATACCTTTTTTTTAATATAGCCGTAGCCATCTAGCTCAGATTTTCAAATTTCTCAATCGGGTGCTATTTAACCCTCTTCTCGATTGTTTTCACCCGAAGAAATAATTTCAATTTATAAATTACTAGCACGAGTCACTTTATATCCCTATTTGGAGAGAAATTGGAGCCCGTTCGAGTGAAAATGGTACCCTTTTTGAGGGCAATACCGCAGACTATATGTATATACTCTGTGGCAATACGTTGATGTGCAAAGACTTGCATGTTTCTGTAATGCTCGTCACTCAGTGATTCAACCCTAAGGTTAGTTTTGGCTGGTGAGGGTAGAGCTCACTCCGAACTAACCTACAGGCGTGTGAATTTCGCACTTCGAGAATATTCATTTGGGGTGTTCGTATGCTTCACAGGGGGGTTGAACCCAATAACCTCTGGTAGCTGACCTGCCCAATATGATCCCATTGAAATAAATACTTGCATTTACCCACGATATTAAAATTTATTGCAATCTAGATTTTAATGTTACTACATTCAAGAAAATGACATGACATAAATATTGAAATGCATTTTATAATCGTGGAGAATTATTTCAATATGGAATAATTCCACTTCCTTTGGATTGTATCTTTCGGTTTTATTCCATAGTAATGTCTAAATTGAGTTTTCCATACCAGAATAGCGATATAATGTATGTATTCCTGACACTTTAGAGGGCGAGGTGTTGATATCGATTAATGGCCATCGATATCTGGGACTTTTTTCACGGCCTCTGGACGTCGCAGTTGTGTTAATTTTCTAAGCATTTTTCTCTTTACTACATTCGTGAAAGTGAACACTTTCGATATTTCCACCCTCATTTCCATTCCGCGTGAGTTTTTTATTTTTTATTTTGATGGTTAATAGGCCTACACGTATACTGTTAATGGGAACTCAAATACCTTCGGACTACCCTGGATGTTGAATAGAGCCTTAACTCTGGTGGAGAATAGAGAGTACATATTCGCTTCGGAAGGCCGAACACGCCCTTGGGATAAGGCTGTGATGCTGCGTTTCCATATCGTCGATCCAATATCGAGTCCATTGCCGCTTTTGCCATAGCACACACCACAATAACAACGACGAGATCAATGCGTCGAGTGTTGTTACCTCACCCGACCTTTGGAACTGTAAGGACACACCTTTGGGCTTTATTAACACGCGCCACTGCTGAGACTCAAGAGAGCCCTTTAAATGGACGAAGGCGCTTGCTTCACAAGACCTCCCATTGGATGTTCTCGTTCACGCTTTTGCAGAGAACGGTTGCCGAAAAAATTGATAGAGCAATTTTTAAGTCACTATTTTTTAACCATTTTATTGGATAAAAATGAAAAGTATACTTTTAAAAGCTAACAACCGAGTATGTCCAAATTTTCGGAATTGAAACATGTAGGGAAAAACAATTTTTCAACGGTCTCTTCTATTTTGTCGACGATGTTTGTTATCGCAGTTTGATTGGAAAACGAGTTTACAGAGAAATGATTAAGTTTCCAGGGTTTTCACCCAGTTGTATAGAGCCTTGCGTCATTGATTGTGTGATTATTATAACCTTATATCGCCTCGTTTAATGGTACCCTTAATAAAGCAAAGGTGTAACCTGTTTTTCTGCTATCTCGGATGATAGCAGAGCTCTTTTGGATTTATTTTGCGAGTCCTAATTTAAGATGGGATTTGGAGCAGAGAGTGGTTTTGAGCCCAGCGCATTAAGTGTGCGTCTTAGCTGAAATATCTTCTCGCTAAGCCAACAGATGAAGTGAAATCCTCGAAAGCACAAAGGCTCACGGGATGGATTGTTAAGGTGTCCTTTGTGATTCTCTCACACATGGAGAACATAAGTGAAATTCTTTACTCCGTAAAAAAATCTGTTGCTGTTTTATGATCTTAACCCTTTATTTTAGGCTTACTATTTTTCTTTCCGATCTAATGGAGCCTCTAATTTATTTCCTTAATTCCGACCCATTAATAGAGCCTTTATTTATTTCATTGGTCCCAAAATAGCGTTGCATAGTTTAGATGTCCACCCCTTCACCCATACTCCATCCTCTGAATTTCCTGTATCTCACATCGGCGAGAGTAAGTTTCTAGTTAGAGTTTCATCCTACTAACCTTAGCTCCGAGTTGGTGGCGACCTTCAGTCAACCTCCACTGGAATGGAATGTCTATCTTTTCTTGGGAACAGTGGCTGTGGAGATTTCTCGGATTTCACACTGGGTAAGATTCTCCACATCTTAACGTTTCGATGAGTGACCCGCATGTCTTCCTCAGGATTTATGGAATCCAATGCCATTCCGTTCGACAATCGGGTTTTGTGAATTTATTTCAATTTACTGTGATCAAGGGTGGTTACTAGATTAGACAGCACATAGACTAGACATGCTGTAGTTAAATTTTATCGCCTTCGTGAAGTTCATAAGATGGTCTGAGGTTATATTACAATTCATTGGTAAGCTCTAATTTGGCAAGCTGTTAACCCGATCTCTATTAAACCATCTTTGACACTATGAAAGAGCCTTTTAAGAAAGTTATTATGAGCCATCCTTTACGCTCTTGTAAAATTTTGAAAATGCTCCCTTCGAGACACATGCATAAGTATAAAGTTCTTCGAATTATTTTTGTGAGAAATTTAACTAAAGCACCAGTGTCAAATAGCCTGGGCTGGTGGCATTTTCATGTGGTGTTCACAGCATTGCCAATGCCCAAACTAGTTTTTAAAGTATCCCGGAACAAGCCGCGGTGATAACTTTTACGGGAGTCACCCGCAATGCACAATCGTGCGAAAGTTCCACAGAAAAATCATCAGCTTAGACGGGTATTCGAACCCGGATCCCCCGATTTCCGGTCGAGTGCTTTAGCCAGTTAAGCTACATATGCGTCATTCTTCCCTGTGGATATTTGCGGACACTTCGGGACAAGGTGTGGCTGGACTGTTGGGCATATGATGCCACTAGCAGTCCAAGTCGTGCGCTCAGCGCCACAGCCTCGGTAGCTTAACTGGCTAAAGCGCTCGACCGGAAATCGTGGGATCCGGGTTCGAATCCCGGTCAAGGCGGATGATTATTTTCTCTGTGGCTCATTGCGGGTGACTCCCGTAAAAGTTATCACCGCGGCTAGTCCCGCGATACTTTAAAAACTAGTCAAGAGCGAACACCGCTATGTGTTCTATGTCCGGGCCTGCTCTTCGGCTGTGGCACTGAGAGGAACTCTGCCACTGACGGGACATCAACTCGGATCCACGGAAGAGAAAGCTGAATTCCTTTTCGGAGCACCAATTTGGTTCTACTCTCGTTAAAATGATGATAATAATCATAATATTGTGTATTCTCCCACTCTACAAAATGATAACATGAATAAAAAATTGTAGAATGAAATAAAAATTTGAACCGCAAGGGAGGAAAGAAAAGGAGATTTGAGCCGAGGAAGAATCGCAGTTCATGTTCAGCGAAATGAGTTGAGTCCTCTTTCATCCCCGCGTGGAGCTCAAATGCGTTTTCTTGGGGAGCGATCTCTTCCGAATGGTCGGGCTCATTCAGTGTCCCTCCCTTACTGGCTATATAAGCTCTAAAGGAGAAGATCGTTTTAGGAAGCAATGGGGGTGGTTTTTTATATCTCCTTTTTTACGTTTACTCACTCTTCTTGAGTACAAAAGACCAATGGATCTCTTTGCTCCGGCTTCGATTTTCCAAAATTCATGCCGTTGAATGCAAATTCACTGCTTAAGAGTTGGGACAAAAGAAAGGTGTTCTTTAGTGTTTTACCGGGGTTCTGCTGAGAAATCAGGGGTAGATAAATCCTTTGAGCTTATTTAAGCCTTAATTTATTAATAGCTTCGGCGAAATCAAACGTTACCCGGATATTTACACCATACCTCTGAAGGGAAAAGCATTCTTCCCTCGTGGTTGTTCCTTGAGCAATCATGAAAAGCTGTTCGAACAAGCGCTAATGAATTGCGCTACACAAAAGATTTAGGATAAAAATTTATTGAAAAGGGGAGTTATTCCTACATTGGAAACACTAAATTCTGTTTATAAAACCGCATGTTAAGTATTTCCCCGTGACCCACCACGGGCACCATTAATAATATACGGGTGATCGTGGGAGAAAAAGGGTTTCATGCGGAGGATAGGGTTCCTAAGGGTATGTGATGAAAGTAGCACATATATGCATGATAGGTACTTATGACTATCATGGATAGATGGGGTTGAAGGCGGTGAAAAAGCTTTGTAAGAGGCCGATGCGACCTTGTTACTGGGCTCTTGGCGGAAGTTTAATGAGAATTTTATGGTGGCTGCTACTGGGAAGTATTAATAAACCTCTTTTTTGCGAATATTTGCAAATTTAAAGTTTGATTTCATGGAAATAACCGCATACTGATTAGCGAGGTCTACCGTTACGGATAAACCGATTTATGTGTGGGAAATTTCAGCAAAAAAGGGAAATCGCTTTCCTTGACCTTTATAAAATCCGGATTTCTTGGTCTTGAGCTACTTCATTGGATCCTTTTCTGGATCTGATCTGGATTGGATCCATTATTCCTTTTCCGGTAAGATCATAAGACACGAATGTGGGAAATCTGAGCTCAAATCCCAATCGAAGTATATAATTTTACCTCTGTGTAATTCACGCAAGTGCAGTTTTAATGTACGAGTTATATCTTATGATTCAAGTCATTTAATACAACTATGTTTTTAAACTTTATATTTTTTTATTTTTCGAGTTGATTTTACGTATCAATTGAATTTTTAATTAAATTAAGTCCTCATGTTTCGTGAAAGACATGGATTTGCTCTAATGTGGTATTATTACTTAGCACGTATTTTGGTAGATGCAACGCACTGCAGGCAGTGCAGACCCTAAGTGGAGATTTGGCAGAGAGCATTGGGTATCTTCTGTGACGGAGGTAACTTTGTCAGCAGACCACGGCAAATCTCTGAGTACGAAAGCCGATTGTAAGGAAATTAGCTGCGAGGTGTATATATTAATATTCAAATTACAAGTTTTTTAAAATGTTTACTGGGGTTATAATGGTCGGACCACGGGAAAAAGATTATCCCTCGCATTTTTTTGGCTCTGTCAGACCAAAAAATAGAGCCAAATTCATAGTTGAAGTTCTCCAAATCGCTCCGAATAATGTCTTTTGTTTAGTGTTCAAGCAATCTAGTTTTAGGGTATAGTCGATGTCTGTGGTGGCTCTCAAAGCTGAGCTAACATTTCTTTCCTTCAAACAGAATTTATTTTCGACCATTACGATGCCGCTTGAGTTGGAATAAACAAATGTTTGCTCTGTAAACAAAGCATTTCCTCTAGGCCATTGATTCAATTACTCAGCATCACACACTTGCCACAGGCACCGCTAGCGGCAATCCTAAATCCAATACAACTGTGTCGTTACCCCCAGAGATCCATCCCATGATCACGAGCCTGCAGCAACAAGGTAATGGGATCACTTCATGGTCAGGATATCCCTATGCTTTTTCCTAATGATAATACATTTTACCAACATTATGGTTTGTGGAATGAAGCTTATCCTTTCCTTATGCATTACTGACGCAAGTTGAGTTTTTTCACGTTGTTGAACGTTTCGTTGTTAATTTTTCCCCAAACGCGACCTTGAGATTTTTTCGTGCCTTCTGTTTCTCTTGTGGTAATTTCTCCACGCCGTTTCTCTGATTGGGTTTTCCCCTGATGACCAAAAAGGAATCGCATTGGATTTTCTCGATAACGGTTTCGCTGATGCCTGCGAAAGTGGCTCTCACGCATTCCCTCTGGTGGTCAATGTCTTTTGAAGTTGCCGACGGTGGTTAATGAGGGAACCCTGAACGCGAGGCGTGGACGGCGGGGGTGAACCCTCAGCGACAGCGAAGAAGGCCCTTATCTTTCCTAGTAACTCTCGAATGAGCAGTAACTATCCTTATCCCATGGATAGATCACAGGATTTCTAATTTGCTATATATGCGCACCAGAATCTTAATTTCCGTTCGGAAAGTGGTTTTCCAATGGTTTATGTGAATTTTTTGTCGATACTGTAACAAAATTTTTCAAATTCTTTCGAAAAAGGCGTTCGCCTTTGCTGAGTCCAAAAAATGGAGGTTAGTAATGTAGGCGAGTAATTACTAGGTTTTTAATATCCCCACACTAAAATACAGGCGTGGCGTTCGGTCATCTCCAATCTCTAGGACATGTTGATGACAATTCGTAGGTGCATGCTGGTGATTCATCACCCCATGCCATACTCCTCAGTGGCGGTTCCAGGATTTTTAGGACCGTATTAAAAATTTTGCATATTTTTTAAGTTTGCGAGAGGGTCACGTGCCCCCCTAGATCCGCCTGCGATACACTCTGAAGGTGGTTGGCAAGGTATATGTGGATTTGGTTTGGTGCTCAAATTTTTCCTTTGATGAGGAAGCCCTTTCGATTTGATGGCCATGAGGTTATTGGCAGTAGTTTCGGAAATGATTTACACTATGTAACTTTTAGATATTGAAGTTACATATCCGTAAAAATGTCTGGTGATAAGAATCGAAGCTTGACTTCGGTGTGCTACAATTTTCTCGTCAATACTTCTTTTTGTAGAGCATTGATAAGTAATGGTATGCATGGTTCCCGATGTAATTGTTGTTATTATGTCTTGCTAAACCATATTTCCTTGAATCACGATCATGTATATTTTTGACGGATATTTAGCCAAATAAAATCATGTGATGAACGCAATAGCATTTAAACGTAATTATTATCGTAGCACTCAGTATCCTTTAATTCTTCTTTAGTCCATTTATTCTTTTTTATTTACTTTCATAATTGAATTTGGTTTAACAAATTCTGCTGTGAATATCAAATTTTATATACTTTGTGTTTCACATGAACTCATTAGTTATTTTTCAGCCTACAGCCGATAATTAGTTTCAAATTCGCTGGTGACTTGTCGTTCGTCATATTTTAAATTTGCCGCACCGTGGTTGAATCGTATATTTAATCCAAAATATACATTTTTCCGGTTTCATATTCAACAAATAATCTTCGCTCATTGGTGTGAAGGGCTTTTTCCGGCTGTCAGTAGGGAAAATATTGAGTATCCTTTTATGGATTTCCCCTAGGGAACCATGTATTTCTGCTAAACAGGAGTGTATGGGAGGAGTGTATGGGATCCAGTGCAGAAAGACTTAATCCGCGAGCTGAATAAGATACAAAGGAAGGCTGCGCGTTTCGTCAAAAACCGCTACGGGCGTACAGACAGTGTTACCCAGATGTTAAGCGAATTAGGCTGGGAGCCGTTGGAGACTCGGAGGCTGCGCGCTAGGCTTAGATTGCTTGAGCAATTGAGAATGGATATATTTAAGAGCGACACAGAGAACATAATCTTAGAGCCACACTATATTTCCAAGTCCGACAGAAGCGATAAATTAAGAGAGATTTTTAGCCGAACGGATAGATATAAGAATTCGTTTTTCCCCCGAACAATAAAGGACTTTAATAAACGCTTGTCCCAACCTCGTTAGAGCACTTCTTCTTTTTTTTTTAATAGCTGTAAACGGCTAGTGTCCTAACACCCCCTGCCACACGCCTTTTAGGCGGCTTGTGGGGTATTATGTAGATGTAGATGTAGATGAATGTGGCGGACGGGGTAAAGTGCCACGCCCCCCGCCTTCACTTTCCTATCGTGGGAGGGGTAGATAACGCCCTCTCAAGAAGACTTATGGTAAAAGCAAACGACTTCAACAATAGGCATGGGCAAAAATAGCGGTATTCGGTAGTACCGAGTACTATTTTTTTTCTATTTCGGTAGTACTGGCCAGTATTTTTTTAGCGGTACCACCGGAGTACCGGTACTAGAAATAGCGGTACTTCGACGGCGCTGCAAACTTGTGTGTTACCAATCAACTACCTACCCAGCTACTTAAACAATTGAGTGTGGATAATATATCAAGATTGTATTTAAGCGCACTAAAAATAATACCATCTATTTATTTTAATTTCAACAGATAATGTAAGCAATAATACAATTGGTCAACGTAGGAAGAGACTGAAGAATAGCGATGTTCTAATGATATAGGCATTTCTATCAAGCTTAAGCTTGTTTACACTGGTTATCAACTTTTTTAATATATTAGCAATGTTCATCCGTTTCTCGTTTTTGTACATACAACCAGTCAAGTGAACCACCAAAAGAAGGCCAAATTAATTTTGCCTCTCAATTATTAACACTTCTTCCTTAGTTTATTTCTTGTTTTCTTATGATTTAACGGTACTTCTACAAAAACTGAGTTCGACACAAATGTTATAATTATTGATATAGACGATATTTATTTACTCAAATAAGGCAAGAAAAGTCAAAGTTATGGAAGTCCACTCATGTATTTCTTCCTTGACAAAAATGGAACAGCGACCTACACGTCAAATTTTATTCGATCGCAGTATTTTAGCCATAACTAACACCGATTCTTGTAGTGTAAAGTCATAAAATTAAATGTCTTAATACTAGGGGAGCTTTTTCTAGGTAATCTCAGGCTGCAAACGTAAGCTCTGTGAATAAGAAGACTTTTCAACATAAGTTTTTGGCAGAAGACGTTTCTAATGTTGGTCTCGAGTCCGAAAAAAACCGGTGGCTCTAGGAAAACAAGTCATCTGATAAGAGTTCCCGAGAGAACGTCACACCTCATGCACGCAAGGAAAACACCAAATTTAATGGTATGCACCAAAATCATCACCATTAAAAACTTCATCGCTATCACCCTTCTCTCTATTAGAGATCTAGCCTCCATGTATTTTTCCGACAAATTTTCGTAAAAAATCCAATTAATGATTTTTTCGGTGCATTCTTCATGTATGTTACGCTTATTTGCCGAAATACCGGACATTTAGGGTAAATCAAACGTTAAATCTCAACTTATTTACATATTTTATCAATTCTGAAAGTACCGGCATACCGGTATTTTTTCGCGGGTACTACCGAGACAGTACTATTATTGCTTTTTAAAACTCGTCACAAAAATACCGGTACTTTTTCTTGTCTATTCAACAAGGGTAAACGCCAGCGGTGCGGATGAGGGTATAGGGCGGGTAGCGCGGGGGGCGGGAACGAGTTGGCAGGTTGAGGGGACGGGGAAGCACGTGAGGGGGGGGCAAAGGGCGGGGAGGGGTGGGTTTTTCGCCGCGTGGTTACGCAGGTGGCCGGGAGGGGTATAGGGAGGTAGGCGGAGCACTCGGAGGGGAAGGGCGGTGGAGGGGGGCGGATAAGCACGGGAGGGGAGGGCGGAGGAAGAGATTCTCGGAGGAGGTGGCTTTGACTGCGGAGGGATCAGGGAAGGGGAGATAGTGCCTCAGTCTGTGCCGGCGGCCGCGAGTAAGAGCAAGCGACGTCCGCGGACTTGCTTGTTCGTCAGGTGCCGTGGTGTTGTTGATGTTTTTGTTTTCGCGGCGTGGTTCTTTTTTTTTCGTTCGGTCCCCGTGTCGGGCACGGAAGTGTTACCGGCTACTGTGCCGATTGGGAGGAGAGCACCACCACGATGTGTTTCGAGTGTTGTTGTGTGATTCATTGACTAAGACCCCCCACTAGCCTGAGCGGACGGAGTATCGGAGTTGTGTTCTCGTGCTGTCATTAACTGTGATTTTCCTCCTGGACCCACTGTTGGAAGATTGCAGTCTAAACGACGGGGAAGAGATAGGAAACTAATGGTGTGCGAACTTCCTATTAGACATTTTTCTTCGTGGAAGTGAGATAGGAACAAATAGATCTTTCGTGCCATTTCGATATCGTTGGGGTAAACACGGGAAGTTTTTGCTGTCAGGTTTGTTTGATGTCGGCGACGGATTAATAAGGTACTTGATGTCGGCCTTATCTTGTTGTGACTGTCCCTCGCCTCTTTGAACCTAAGCGTGGCCGCTTTGTGACTCAGCCTTATTCCTGTGACACCTCTTTGTGTTTGGTGAAATTCAAGCTCTCGAAGACGTCAAGAACGGCATAAACCATATCTATGTAACCCCTGCGTGTGAACCCTCCGTAAGATAGAAGACTCCTGCTCACGGAGGCTTCCCTCCCGCCAGACAGTTCCCGATCGCCCGTTGCGCCTAGGGGCGCGAATACTCCAGGGTTTAACTTCTAAATTCAGGTAAATTCATCATGTAGCCATTTCATCACCATCACAAGTTTAGATAAAGTATTTCTAATTTTAAGATTGTGCTCATTGAATTCTTTAAAAATTTAACCATGTATCTTTTTTGCGTATAGATATTACCTTTGTATTTTTCATAAATTTATCTTGGAATTAAATAATGACGACAGGACTCGTACTCTGCAGTGTGCGCATACAGTCTGACAAATTAACTACGGAACGAGTAATTTTATGACGTACTTTTTATCTAAATTTCCGCATTTTCATATTTTTAAATGTGGTATGTGACGAAATCAAGTGACTCAGTGCGGTTGTGTAGTTGATGCGGCATTTCTACTCGTGCTAATGAACGCGTATTTTTATTGACTATTGATACTTGGGAGCAGTAGTCGGTTTCCGTTCCATATCAGTGGTACGTATTCAAATCAGTAATGGAAAGATTCAATAATCTAAATAGCCTTATCTTCATTATAACTCTCTTTAGATTAAGTGTTAAATAGTCGAGGGATGTAATATTCGTGGGGCAAAGTAATATATTCTGGAGGCCCCTGTTTGTTAACCTTTAATTATCTACATCTATATGATACCCCGCAAGCCGCCTAAAAGGCGTGTGGCAGGGGGTGTTAGGACACCAGCCGTTTCCAGCTAAAAAAATAAATAAATGAAGTACTCTAACGAGGTTGGTACTAGCGTTTATTAAAGTCCTTTATGGTTCGGGGGAAAAACGAATTCCTATATCTATCCGTTCGGCAAAACACCTCTCTTAACCCATTTAAGCCCACAATTCTGGACTCGATAATACCTCCAAATGCCCACAATTCCAAAAATGTTTTTTTAGTGTTTTGGATGTTAAATTTGCATTAAAATGTCACACAAGTGGCAAATAAACAAACAACATTTACAATTTTAACCGTTAAAATTGTTTATCTGGTGAGGTCGAAAACGACCACTTGGGATAATGGGACATAAATTTACTCATTGTCAGCTCCCACTGATCCCTAATCTTTTTCTTTAGCTCACAAATAACATAACTCATTTTTAAATTAAATTTTCAAGCCTCTGACTTTATTTATTTCAAACAATGTTTAAATATTAACAGGCATTCATAATAATCATTGAAGTGTGGAATGGAATGAAGCATTTATCATGTAAGGGGACATTACACGTTTCACATGCAGTCACAGTTTTGTTTTTACAATGAACACAGTTTCTTCTTGGTTGAGCAGTTACCACTAAATGCCTCCCCAACTCTTTCTGACATTGACTTACTCTATTTTTTTTAAATGGACCACTGACCTTTCGTTTTGTACCATGGGTTTTGCAGAGTGAATCCACAGCCTGACGTAAAAACTCTAGCTTATCCCATCTACACCCATACGATTTACTAAGAAGCCATGCATTGTTCACGCAAACATCAATGGTCCAGAACAAAATAGGCATGTACCATTTTTTACCGCGCATTCCTATCTGATAATTGGAAATATGGTTATCCATTTGATCCACTCCACCCATATATCTGTTGTACATTTTCATTATATTTGGCTCAGGAATCTCAATTTTTCGTTTCTCCTTCAAGGAATACCGCGTTGCTTTCGATAAAGGCTCTACACCAAATTGGTTTGACATAAGTAAAACTGCATTATTATCTTTCCATTCCACCGCGATAATATTTCTTCCTTTTTCAACGCGTTTGTCAATTGTTCCTCTTTCCATTTTTTTCATGTCCTTCTTTGACGTGATGGTGCATTTTTCCGTTCGATTTTCACGTACAGTACCAGTAGCACCTAATCCTCTTTCTGAGAGTTGTGAAATTACTTTAGAGCTGGTAAAAAAATTGTCAAAGAACAAGGAAAATTTAAATCCGGGGTATGAAGTCTCCAATAAATCTACAAAACTGAAAATAACGGACCCTCCCAAGCCAAATTCTTTCTTGTTCTCACCATTTGAAGTATCTTTTCCCTGATATAACATAAATTGAAGACAATACCCTGATTTCAAAGCCAATGACCATGCTTTATAACCAAAACGTACCGGCTTTCCCTTCAAAAACTGTTTGCAGGAATGCTTTCCAAAGTACCTGATCATAGATTCATCAATTGATGCAAAACTCTCTAATGGAGCAAATCGTATGAAAAGTTCATTGACTTTACTTACAAGTGGTCTAACCTTAGCAAACTTATCATTGGCGTCCAAATTCAAATTATCACAAGCGTGAAAATGGCGAAATAGTTCATCGAATTGATTCCATCTCATGGTGTTTTTCACTAGCGCATTTTCGGTGTCGGCTCTATTTTCCCAATACATTCTTCGGCGAGGGCATGAATTATAACCCGATAGAATTAAAATCCCTATGAACGCGTACATATCATCATGATTCACAAGGAGGGAACTGTTTTTCTGGGAAGAATACATTGAAGTGTGTTTCACCAAACCTTCGACAATTTCTTCATTGAGAAATAGTTTCAGGAAGTCAATTGCCTCGGAGTGTTCCGAGATCGTGAGAGGAGGGAGAAAACATTTTTCTTCAGGCACTGGTATAGATTCCACATCACTAATATCTCCGTGGACCCATTCACATACTTTAAGCTTCTTAAAAGCACTTGCACTTTCGTCATGTGGTATGTCATCACTCCTATCCTCACGGTCACTGAAACGCACTTCCGCCGGAGCCGTTAACTGGTTACGATTCAATCTATTGGGGTCAAAATCGTCCTCATCTCCAGAATCTTCATCAGTTTCATCACATGTTTGGATAGGAGGCAATATATAAATTGAATCAGGAATATCATCCTCACTCAAGCGCTCACACTCCTCTATTATTTCTGCGGTGGTGAGGCATTTCCCTCTAAACAGAACAGAAAACACGTAGGTACATAGCTGTAGGTGTATGAACATAGGAACATAAAACTAATAGGTTGTACGAAAATAAAAATATTCAATTAAGCATTTACAGAATTTTAATCTTTCAGAGTGGCGGGCAGTCTTAAACCCATAGGCAAAAGCATCGGGACAACGAATCCTTCATCTCACGATTCGCTACGGAAAATAAGCAAGCAGAGCATGCATTATCCCAAGTGGTCGAAAACGACCACTCATAGATAAATAGGCTCTAGGCTCAATAGGACTCTAGATAAACTTGTAATTCGCTGGTATACAATAAAACAGGCTATCTATTTTATGAAATACATGTTTTTTTAGTGCTTAAATAAAAAATGGAAAACTTACCGAGACATTTTTCCTGACATGCCAATGTAGAATAGACTTCCCGAAGTTCACGAGGCCGATCTCTCTACCACACTGACTAAATTGCGATATCTCAGCCCCATTTAGTTCTGAGAAGTCAAATGTTACATTTAAGTTACATTGTAGGTACATCGGTGGATTGCCGGCGCGTAGAACAAAAAAAATCCCCCAAGGTCGTTTTCGACCGCTTGGGATAAAATGATACACTGGTCGTTTTCGACCGCTTGGGCTTAAATGGGTTAATTTATCGCTTCTATCGTACCTGGAAATATGGTGTGGCTCTAATATTATGTTCTCTGTGTCGGTCTCAAAGATATCCATTCTCAATTGTTCAAGCAATCTAAGCCTAGCGCGCAGCCTCCGAGTCTTCAATGGCTCCCAGCCTAATTCGCTTAACATCTGGGTAACGGTGTCTGTACGTCCGTAGCAGTTTTTGACGAAACGCGCAGCCTTCCTTTGTATTTTATTCAGTTCGCGGATTAAGTTTTTCTGCACGGGATCCCATACGCTCGCTGCATATTCAAGGTGCGGTCGGACGAGAGCGAAATAGCACCTTTCATTCACATTCTCATCCGAAAATCTTCCCACAATACGCTCGACGAATCCTAATTTCTTCAGGGCTATACCGCAAATATGCTTTATATGTGTACCCCACGTGAGGTTCGAGGTTATCGTAACTCCCAGGTATTTCACTTCGTCTGTTTCCTTTATGTTAATACCATCCACTGCATAAACATGGTTTGAGTTGGACGAATTTCGCAAGAAATGTAACGCCATGCATTTGCTCAGATTAAGTTTGAGTCCCCACTCTTGGCTCCACAAATGAACGTTGTTTAAGTCAGATGATAGAATTTCATAGTCAGAGTGATCACAAATTTCGCGATAGATGACACCGTCGTCAGCAAATAAACGTATTTTACTGCTAATGCGGGAGCAGAGATCATAAATGTATATAATGAACAACAGGGGGCCGATTACGCTTCCTTGTGGAACACCTGATGTGACTTTTACAACCTCAGAGCTAATTCCGTCAAGAACTACCTTTTGTTTACGATCTCTGAGAAAGTCGCGTATCCAGTTTACAACTGTCTCGTTTAATCCGCATGAGTGTAATTTGTATAAAAGTTTGTTGTGAGGTACAGTGTCGAAAGCTTTCTTAAAATCTAGAAATAGTGTGTCAACTTGTCTTTTCGATTCACCAGATTTTAAAACGTCGTGAAGAAAGAGCGCGAGCTGTGTTTCGCATGATCTACCTTATCGGAATCCGTGCTGACAGTCATGGAGGAAGTTACGTCTGTCCAAGAAAGTCATGATATTGCTAAGGATGATATGCTCAACTATCTTGCCAATAATCGATGTCATTGAAATCGGACGGTAGTTGCCTGGGTCATGTCTGTTTCTCTTTTTGAATATGGGCGTAACGCTTGCAATTTTCCAGTCTAGCGGTAACTTCCCTTCGGAGAGTGATTAATTGAATATGATCTCTAAGTAAGGTGCGATCTTTGGAGCCAACTCCTTGAGGACACGCGCGAGTATTCCCTCCGGACCCGGAGATTTACTATTCTTAATGGATTGTAGTTGTTTAGTTATCCCATCACGTTGTATAGATATTTCTTCCATCGTTTCGTCAGTATGTGGGATGTCTAAATTGAATTGAGTATCGTCAGTAGTGTATACACTTTCGAAGTGGGAATTTAAAGAGTTAGCTTTGTCCATGTTTTCGGTGACAAGTTTACCATCTTTATCAAATAACGAATCTACGGTTGAATGTTTTCCCTGAAGCTCTCTCGCGTACGACCAAAATGATTTCGGATTCTCTTCAAGTAATTCTCCAAATACTCTTTTCTTAAACTTACGCATTGCAGTGCGCATTGATTTCTTGGTTATTGAGCGTTGTGCAGCGTAACTTTCTTTAGCTTCAAGTTCCGTCAATTTATTACGTGTCGTAATGGACTTTCTGTACAAGTTGTATAGTTTTCTCTGTTTCCTAAGTTCCCTTCTGACGTCGTTGTTGTACCAGCGAGGTTCCTTATTATCACATTTCAGTTTTTGCGGAACATGTTCGTTTATCGCTTGGCGCAGAATTTCTAAGAAGTTTTTCCATGTTACGTCTGTGCTTTGGTCCTTTGATGTAACTACGAATTTTTTGTAGGAGTCATTAAGCATCTCGCCAAATTTTATGAAGTTGCATTTATCAAATAAATAAATATTGCGTTTCGGTTTTACGGCTGACACTACATCAATTTTTAACGTTGCAAAAATTACTCTGTGATCGCTTATACCGTCAATAATATCGATTTCTTTTATCAACTTAGGATGGCTTACTGCTATAAGGTCTAATATCTTATTTCCTCTCGTAGGCTTGTCAACTACTTGGGCAAGAGATTGATTTGCAAGCATGCTGAGTAATACTTCGCTGATTTCTCTATTCCTTGAATTCGGTTTTACAGTATAAGTATCCCAGTTTATGGATGGAAGATTAAAAGCCCCCCCGATTACTATTACACTTTTACTGTCTCTCTGAGTAAATTCGGATATTTGATTTTCTAGAAGGTACATAATATCGACTTCGGAGTTCGGCGGTCTATAAAAAGAGCAAACATGAATACTCCTTTTGTTTCGTTGTTTAATTGTACACCATACGCTTTCAATTTCGTTGTCAATTATTTCGTGGGCGGCGCTTTGTAAATGGGATTTAACTGCAATAAAAACTCCGCCACCTGTTCTATTGCGTCGATCGCATCTGTAAATTTTATACTGTGGAGGAAAAAACTTCGCTATCGCTTCTATCTTCCGTAAGCCAACTCTCTGTTCCCATGACCACGTCTGCGTTCTGAAAAATATGCTCGATGTCGGCGCGCTTGTTTTTTACGCTACGGCAATTATCTACAACAAGGTTAATGTCATATTTTGTAGTTAGAGTTTCGGTTGGTTCTTTTCCAAGCTTTTGTATACTCAGCGATTGAATTTTATTGGCAGTATTAATAATGTTTGACATCTTTTCTTTCTCTGGAGCACGCGTTTTGGGAATAATAACGCTATTTTCCGTCATGACCGATTCTAAGCTTACTTTCTTGTATCTGTCGCATTGCGGATTTCATCGGAGGCTACGTTTAATTAAATCATTGATAGTCCCGCTAGATGACCTACCCTCTAGTCTAAAAAATACCTACAGTGCTCAAAAATCCTACGAGCGTTGTTACAGGGTCATTTTCACATTGCATGTGTTCTTCTGTTCTTTATGTCCTTATCACCTCAAGGTCGGGGTCTTAATGGTCCCCGTTTGTTTCAGGCATTAATGCTGGTAACGGCTGATGCTTTGATATGAAGTTGAATTGTGTACATTGGCGGGGATTGCTAGTAACTCTTTTGAAGAGACTGCGTTTATGGATAATTAATATAACATGCAGTGATAATAACACAACTTTTTGTTGTAGAATGGTAAGTTAGAAAATATAATCAGTGGAATTTCCATGGCCGGTTTAATGGATGTCTTATATTGAGTATATTTAAATTTTTACCAAGTATAGATAATAATCCACGTTAATTTTTGCACGTCTGTCGAGGTTAAAAATACGGTTCAGCTTCTATTAAATTGGTAGCCACATATTACACCTCGTTTTGAGAATCGGTCAGCGTAAATTTGGATTCTAGTTCTGAGGCGCTGTAGTAGCGGATTTGGTGTTTTAATGTGAATGGTTTTTTAGTTTAATGTGGAATATTTAAAGAATCTGTATGACTAGTCAAGGTTGGTCACGACCAGGGGTTGAGAAATATTTTCATTCGATCTGTGATATCCTGCTACCGGTGGTAAACTGTTTTATTTCAATTTTGGATTTGCATTTAAACTCTGTCGTCAGCCGTAAGAATGTGTGCACAGGAAGATGAAAAACGAGAAGTTTAGATATGAATGCTAATCTCGCTAGATATAAATTAATCAGGGCACAAGTTTTCTGAATTAGAAATGTATCGCCATGCGAGTTTGAGGACATTTTTGTTTTTGCATGGATTTCTTGACATAAAAAACAGTCTCTTCAAGTAATTTCCTTTTTTGCGCGTTCGTTGGATATTAGCCAAAGAATCGGTGAATTGTATAGCTGTTAGTTCAACCCTAAATTCAAAATTTGAACGGTTAAGCTACATGAATACTTTTGAAGGTCAACGTAATTTTCCCCTGCGGCGTTAAGCGTGAATCTACCTGATTAACCGGTTGTCCTAAGGGCAAATAACGGAAAAATAACTCCCCGGTCATAAAAATTGCACTCCCTAGTAATTCAAGGAGACATTTAAACGAGACAGCTCTAATAACCGGACTCATTGTAAGGTCCTTTAATGTAGAAATGTATGCTTTGCAATGAAGCCCTATATCAATTACTATGTTTATACTTTTTCGTGAACCGTAGTCGAAGATTTTCTCATTATCGCCTAAATATGAGAGCATTATTGAAGTTGATCAATCCTGCAATGAAATTTTTCTCTATTTTCTTTGTGATTTAGTCCCGTTATTTTTTCACTTCGTCTAGCTGCTTCTGCAAGAAGTTTATGTTTTTGTCGCTTGGATTCCTTTCACCCCTTTTCGAGTCTTCTTCATGTATTTTTCATTCGGTCGTTGAGTTCACCAACTCAAAGTACAACCCGTGACTTTTTTTATTTATCTTTAATCTGTATAAATGACTGAGCACCGATTACCATTGCCTTTAACGCAACATTTTTTCAATTTTTACTGTTTTTTCAAGTCCTGCTCACTCCTTCCGCCTCGTGGGCTCATTCGTTGTCTATCTCATCGCCCTCAGCGGTGACCATTTCGAGGATTTCTCATCCACCGCCCCCCATTCGCCATCGCTTTCGTGAACATCTGCATGTGGAGTCAAGGCGACCAAGCCACCCTCGTGGCCATTTCAGATCGTAATTACTCTGATCGTTACCTGGTCATTGGTGAGCTAGCACGACTAGATAGTAGTACTCTCCTTCTCGAGCCCTACGTGAACTATTTTCTCCTAGCATCGATCTACTTTGAGTTATATTTCCACTTACTACTAGTTTGTTAAAAGTAAGATTTTTTTATCTACGCATACGAAATTGGTACATCGTAATATGAAAAGGCTCATTCATTTCCCTCAACACTTTCCCTAAGGTATATTATTGGAATTCGTTTTCCCGTGGAAAAATAAAAGAAACACTTGAGCAAAAGTTAGAAGTCAGTCTAATCACCTTAACTACGACTTGATTTGCTGTTACATAAAGAACTAGCCTCAGAACTTGCCCCCTACTTGCAGTTAATATTCAGTAAATCCATCAAGCAACACGAAGTACCTAATGACTGGAAAATCGCTAATGTAACGCCTATATTTAAAAGTGGAGACAAGGAACAGCCATCTAATTACAGGCCGATATCTTTAACGTCCATCTCTTGCAAAGTCCTTGAACACATCGTAGTCAGCTCGGTAATGAAACACCTAGACGCGCAAAACTTATTAATGGGAAATCAACATGGATTCAGGAAAAGCAGATCGTGCGAAACTCAGTTAGCGCTTTTCGCCCACGATATTTTAGTCTCCGGGGAAGACAACATTCCAGTAGACGCGATTTTTCTTGATTTCAAAAAGGCATTTGATAAAGTACCCCACGGAAAGTTAATAATAAAACTGAAATCTTATGGTCTAGACGAAGATGTCATTTCCTGGATTAGAGAATTTTTGAGCGACCGCGTCCAAAGAGTAGTATTAGACGGTGCAGTCTCCAATGAGGTTAGAGTCACTTCTGGCGTTCCTCAGGGTAGTGTCATTGGCCCACTCCTATTCCTACTTTATATAAACGACATTGGCGAAGTAGTGCAGAGTAAGTTACGATTATTTGCAGACGACGCTGTAGTTTACAGAGAAATTCGTTCCAGCAAAGATATAGATGAACTAACGAATGACCTTGCTGCTATCCAAGCTTGGTGCGATGCTTGGCAGTTAGAATTAAATTTGGAAAAATGCGTCGTAATGAATTTCTGGAAGAAGAATAACTCCCTACAGCGTAACTATGTCATTCGGGACACGCAGTTAAAGGCAGTTGAATCTGTGAAATATCTAGGGGTTAGACTCAATAATGATCTATCGTGGAATAAACATATTCGAGAAATAACCGGTCAAGCTTATCGTAAAATGGGTTTTGTTAAAAGAATATTAGGAAAGTGCGACGACAAAGTGAGAGAAATTAGCTACTTTTCCCTCGTTAGACCACATTTGGAATACGCTGCCAGTGTTTGGGACCCTCATGAAAAAGGCTTAATAACAGAGTCAGAACGCGTGCAAAGAAGAGCTGCCAGGTATGTGAAAGGTCGTTACGATAGTCTTGTTAGTGTAACTGACCTCTTACATAAACTCGGATGGGAATCTCTGTCGGACCGTAGATTGAAAAATAGACTAAACCTTTTAGATAAATTCAAGAGCAGTGTCTTTTCTGACGAAGTTAACCATATCTTGCGGACGCCAACGTACTACGGAAGATCAGATCATATAAATAAAATAAGAGAGATAGATTGCAGAACAGACAGATTCCGAATGTCATTTTTTCCACGATCAATAAGAGATTATAACGGCAGCAATAGAACGCGTAAATAGATTGCATGACTTGTAGTGTAGCCTACTAACCTATGTAAAACTTACTGCATGTTTCTGAATTTGTATTCTATATTCTATTTCTAACAGCATATAGTAGTATAGTTTGTTATTATACGGGACGTTTCTTGGACGGTGTGGTGTGCATGTGGGAGTCCAAATGCATGCTGCATGCTGGTGATTGATCACCCCCTGCCAAACACCCTAGAGGTGGCTCGCAGGGTATTATGTAGATGTAGAATGCTCGGAAATGTCAGCCTGCCGCTCCATCGCCGGATCATGCTGCACAGGACCGTTCTTCGGCTGATCATAGAATATGCCGCCCCAGCGTGTATCGGACTCGCCTCCAAGACTGCTCAGCGCATACTCTGTGTTGCCGATCGCAAGAGTCTTCGAACAGCACAGGGTAATTTGTAGATGTAGATGTACATTAACTGGCTAATGGCTCGTCTCCTAGCACCTCCCGCAATATGCGTATTGAGGCGGGGTAGTGTAAAGATGAAAAGGTAAAAGAATGACATTTTTCTAACATCATACGAAATTCTTCAATCTTCGATATTTTGCTCCGTTTTTGTTTGGATAAATATTTTTCTGCAACTGCTTCCTAAGTTATGTTTCACTGAAAAGGAAGAGGTTGAGCTGAGAGTCTTATCTTTTTTAATCATGAATATTTTAACATGCATTCCTTTGTTTAACGACATTAATTTAATGTTTGAATTAAAATTCTCTGCTTGCATGGGGGAGTATTCAAAGAAATTTTCCAGTATTTGCTATATTTTCGTAGAAATTCGGTTGTGAACACCCGATATTATGGAGTTCAGTTTTTAATAAATAAGGAAAGCGTGCATTGGAATTTGCACTAAAATTTTATCCTCCCTTTTTTACTCGTCACTAATTGGCTGATGAGGATTCAAAGGACATCTACCAGTGGCAAAAAAGCAAGTCCCACAAAGACGGACCAATGACTGTATGGGAAAAAATAGTTGAAAACGATTCGTCCTCAATGTAAGTACTTTCTGCTCTTCCGATTACCTATGAAAGAGAACGATAGGTACAGATGACTACTCTTTTCCGTTTTTATTTTAATAGAACTAAGGTGAATGAAAGGTATTTTATTGTAACAAAATTATTTTATGTACTTAAATGAAACGGATTGCTTTCACTTAAATTGTACGAAAAATTTTCATGGTGGATTACCAACACATTGCTACCAACTTGCCAATAGTAACTATGTGATTGCCTAATATGTGACACATTTGAGTTGATCGACATGTTGCTACAGTGACATATTCTTTAGCGCGTGTTAAAAAAGTTTGGGTTCCAAGTTGGTTGGTGTGGAATGGATATGTTTTTAGAAGGGATTGGATGCTTAGAAAGTGTAACGAGATAGAAATTTGCAAACGGTTTGCCGCCCTATCTGACTCGGCGCCGCTAAAGGCTTTACTGTGTTCCGAAACGAGCTTCGTTCGGGTCGCTTTCTCCTCCATTACATTCGCTCTTGAATTGAAGGGGTGAATGGAAAAACTCCCTCCTAATCCAATAACGCGCTTGGCTGTACATACTCCTTTGCAGGGACGGCTTTGGAGACTTTGGCTTCGTCGAGTATTCCAATCGACTTGAAAATATCATTTACTCTACGGGAAGATCATAGGCGTCGTCATCAAGTTCACTTTTTTATGTCGGTGACCCTGACTTACTCGCATGATCATTCATTCACGGATTTTTGTGTCTTATCTCATAATAGCATTAAGATGAGGACAAGTTTTGCTCTTTATTTCTTACTGATTTCTTCATAACTTTGGTCAATGGTCAAAAAATATCTATTTGTTGTTTTTATGATTTAATGATATATGACCTATACTACAGGGATTTTTGATTATTAATTAAAGAAGGTTAAGATAAGAGAAAAAAGAAAATCTATTAAAAGCTTTTAGGAAAATAGTTGATTGTAATCTATTCATCTATGTATTTTTCATTTTATAATGAAATTAAGACGCTGTTCCAAATTTTCTTGATATTGTTAACCACAAGAGTCAATTTTGTCCAAGGCTTGGCGGAATTTGGTTTGAATGATCTAAAAAAGGAACATATGCATAACACGTGAATGCGTTCACTAAACTGTAATTGCCTATTCATAGTGCCGCAATAGACGCTATTACAATCAACTCATTTCACGAAATTGGTCTGGCAATTTATAGAAACAAATAGTGACTTAAAACTTTTGTTATTTTTTTGTTTCAATGATTGTTTTTAATAGAATAAATTGACATATTTTATCAATGATTGGCAATAGAATTTTAAGGCCTCTGTTTATTCTTAAATGCTTGTACTAAATGTTGCAGTACTGATTGTCTTTGGACCTTCGTTACCACGGAAAATGTAGAAGTATGAATCTATGCGGATCTACCTTATGATAAAGGTGTGACTGTCAAATTAGCGTCCTTCTCAGACCGACCAAATAGCAAATATGTAATACGATTTGAAAATATATTTAATTGCATCTCGTTATTAGCACCTATCCCTCGCGAGTGCAATTATAGAGGATGAAACTATTGGTTTGACGTGCTCCGGTTGCTAATGTTCTGTTTGTTATATTTCGAAAAAAAGCCATTTTTTTGTGTGCTAAATTTTCTTTTCTTATCTCTATATCGACGTAATTGAAACTTTTTCCCTTAATTAATTTTCAATGTCTACCTGCATCCGACAACAGTATATTTGAGCCTTGCCAATGAATGCCTATACCCAAAGTATAAAAATGTTTCCCTCTTGGGGCTCGAACCCTCGTTCTGCGGAAAAGGCTAGGAAATAAGTTGGCTGGATCCGAGGCCGCCAATGCTGAATGCATCGTCAAATATTCTCCAAAATGCTCGCTGTTTTGATATGGCACTTCAGAAGGCGTGGGAGAAACTCTCCTGGCATGGGGAGAAGCCTGCATATTTCATCGAGGAAATAATTGACCGTCAAACAAGAGGGTTTTGGAAAAGTTTTCATTTGTCGGGTGAATGTGGGGCAGTGGCTGGCTCCCTTTGGGTAGGTGACCGTGAAGTTAGTTGGGCGCTCCTCGAGACGCCTCGCTTTAAATTGCTGATCACGTGCGTTCACCGTCTTCTCATTTCTTGCGGGAGAGATATTGGAGCCCGGCCAAAGAGTGCGCTGTCAGAGCGCTCATAGGCGCCAGATTAGCTGCGAGTGCATTCGTGTCTTAAGCACGTGCGCGAACATTCGTCCTCAGAAATGAAATATCCTTTGACAGCGAGAACTGGTCCACTTCCTCGAGTGGTGTTAATCAGCAAGCCGGATTTTGTTTAGAAGACGTTTCCCTCCCCTTCAACTGGTCGTGTTTGCATTATCGTGGCGTATTGGTCGCATAATTCTTGCGCTATCTTATTGAAAGTTTTAGTGCTTATACCGTACATCCTGGCGTAGAGTAAGTATATTATTATGATTAAGAACTGCGTCGCATGGGGAGTGGGAACTGTGCTGGTCCAAAAATTTCCGAGGAATCTTGGGGAGGTAATTTCGGATGTACATGGGCCCAGGCGGGAATGTAAATTCCACCCTTCTATCGAAAAGATATTCGTCGTCTAGGAGGCGGAGTGACTGATTGTGTGGCTCTTGAGGTTTCATTTGAAAACCGTAAATTACTACGAGCATCTAAATGGCTTTCCCATCGACGTGGCGTTAGGATATCGTATTAAATTTACTTGGTTTTTGTCCAAAAAAATTTATTATAATCACAGAATGTGGATGAGGATAAAAATGGCGAGTACAAAGTATTTTTTGCAATGATGGTAGTGTGGTGTATATTGGTCTAACGGGAAGAAAATTTAAATACGAAAGCAAAGAGCACAGAAACTTTTATGTGGGCGGAGGAGGTAGTTATTAGTTCGTTGAAAATGTCTTTAATTTTATATATTTTAGTGATTTTGATTTTGAAATTTTTCATTTTAATGAAATGGGTGATAAACTTAATTTTTTTAGAACAATTTCAAATGGTCAACTGGCCGCATGCTTTATATAATGACTATTTGTTCTAGACCCACTGACCTGTACTTGTGGCAGATGTATCCTAAGAGCATGAAAGGGACGTGATAATCAACTAAAAACCCGCATTCGTCATATTCGTTTCACCTTTTAACCGTATTAGGTGATTCTATGGAATTTTTATGGACTGAAATAAAGTTATTTTAATTATGAATACCGCACACTCCGACGAATATAAGCCTGAACTAATTACTTGAGTGTGATTTTTAGGTGGTTGTATTGATTGTATTTTATAAGGATGTTTTGTGGCTCATTTTCCTTCCGGCGCGTCTAATTTTCAATTATACGTGCCTAACTGTGACAATAAAATACAGTATTATATTATATTATATTAGTAAAGAAATCAGCTGCAAATCTGTGCGAGTCAGCGAATAACAGCGATTTATGTTCCTAGCCGCAGTAGACGTGAGCTTCGACACGCTAGCATCAGCGCAGAGTAGGCACATGGTAAATTGCGTCTCCCAATGCTTCATGGGTCAGAATCACAAAAATAAGAATTTGAGAATTTTTAAAACCTATTTTATACTTTGTAATCCTCCAAACTTTACCTGTGTGTGGACGAGTAGAATAATTTCGGAACAATTTGAATTAGGTTAAGTTGGGATGCTGGGAGAGGAGATAAAATATTTTCGTCGATCGCTTCTCAGAACGACTTCAATAGCATTTGGTAATACATATTTTGAAGTAAATACGACAGGCTACATGCACTGCTACCAGGGAAACCCACAACCGCCTTCTCTTTCTTTCAATCCGGAGGGGCAATGCCGGGTCTACACTAGTAACTTAAGTGACTACTTAAGTTGGCTCTGTATTTAAGTTGGTAGTGTAGGTGTCGCCAGCTTCATTTAAGTACACCTCCACTTAAGTCATCTTCGAACCCAACTTAAATTGCGTAGGCAACTGTTTCCGCACGGTTGAAGCTCTTCATGTGTTGTAAATGGCACATACGGCACATAATACCCATCTCACATTATCCCGTTGATTATGTTCTAAGTTGTGCTGTATTGTATGATGTGGTTATTGAGCGTTCTATTTCGTTAGTTAATTTCTAGTGTTGGGGATATTAATTCGACTAATTTATTTTGTAGTGTTTCTCATATAATTGTTGGTTTTATTTCCGTGAAAACTAATTGCTATGCCTGTTGCTCACGGTGAAACTCGATTTATAAAACTTAGAAACGTTTTAAGGAATTTTAAGACTGACAATGAGACGACGGCAGAGGATCCGGTAAAACAGTTTATTTTCCATGGTGTCATAATTGAAAATAACGTAAACGAATGCACTCAGTAACTTCCCACACACTGTTATTGAAACTATTGCATAGGGCTTTAATGTTAGTCCTAGGGATGCCGAGGGAGATAAGATGTGGCGATTTCATTGGACGTGGGAGGAATTAATGGTTGAAATTTAACATCAATGGTTTTAATAAAGCAGTGGAATTTGACTAGCAATAAGTGTTTTTGTTTACGTTATGAATATGTCATTCCACGAAGTCACGCTTAGTAATTTTAAATTCCTCTGACTCCATCACCTCTCGCCATATAGCGTTCCCTCAGGAACTGAAATCGGTCTTTCCTTTTAACCTTCTGAATCCAAAATGGTTAATTCACGGAGTTTGGAAGTTTATTTCAAATAACAGTCGCTTTGGGTCAAAGAATCACTAATTGCTCTCCTAGACCTTCATCTGTCAACATAACTGTTTCCCGATATAGACAATCACGGTGCTGAAGTCGACTTAAAGCTCAAGTGTAGCTACCGCACCACATTTAAGATTATATTTAAGTGAAGTCACTTAAGTTAAGTGTGTAGTGTAGACAAGGCACAAGAGACCCGTTACCCGAACACGTGTGGGACCTCAGGGAAGTGGGAAGGGGTCTTTAGTCGGGACATTTTGCCATCTTTTGTCATTTTGCTATTTTGCCACATGACGCTCCACCCAACTTGAGTTTTTTGCTTTTCTAGGGGCTGTCTGGCTTGCAAGTGAAGCTGCACGTGTTAATAGATGAGGTCTTTACCCTTCACCCGCTTCCTTTTGGACGGATTTTATTGCAGGTCCGCCGCTAGCCGCATGCCGCTAGTATGCATTTTCGCTCAAAATCCAAACATTTCACATTTTCTTTACGGATTCCAACCCTACCCCAACAGGTTATCCAGGGGAATACCCAAATTTCCATGGGTAAATATTACTCCTCTTTTAAAGCCCATCCAAATTCCGGTCGTAACATTTTGGTCCCCTTCAGTTTCAACTTTTCTGTCGATGTGAACACATACCCATCACTAATTGCGAAGTACTATTTTGGCTACAGTTATTGTGATTTACAGTGATCTCGCATGGGCATCTCGCAATGTCATGGGCATTTACGCGGCGTAAACTGCACGAAAAAATGCTGGAGAAAAATGAGAAAACCATGGATTCTCGAAAAAGGAATTTGAATGCATATCTAGAGAGTTGTTTCAGAATACACGGAGATGAGGAGGCAAAACTTGAGCTTAACCCTTGAACGGCTAGCGTGCCCATATGGGCACAGCTGCAGTGGTCTAAAGAATTTCGTATAAATTCCGACCCAAACATTATAGAGCATGCTGTTTTCGCCAAGAATGATTACAATGTATTAATTTATTCGGTTCGTGTGCTTACGGCCAACATTTGTACCTGCAGTTGACTGTGGAATGATAGATATTCTTACTCACTCTGGTCGAGGAGGCAAAAGAGAAAATATAGCGAAGTGTCTTCAGTAAATGCAATTTTTTTCCTTTTTATTTTTTATACTCGGCTAAGTATTTAATCTTATCCTCATAATGAATGTTGTCAACTTCGGTTTCTTTTGCCAGAATTGTGATATCTTTCGTATGAGATAAGGAATTTGAATATATTTTTGAGTGATCCCATATGGGCACGCTAGCCGGTAGCCGGGGGTGTCTTTTTTGGCGGGTGTCCTTCGCTACAAACGTCGTTATTGGGTCTGTTATCAAATAATTTCGATGTAAAACGCTAATTTTTTGTCAATAATTCATTTTTTCTTATGTCCCTCGATTTTAACGACTTCAGTATTTTTTACTGTATTTTTTTGTAATATTTCCATTAATTTTTAGCACAAAAAATTCATTTTATGCTATTCAACACTTTTATTCATGGTGCTTGCGTTATACTTTGCTCAACTACCTAGTATGAAGAATGATAGGGCTATTTTCTACCACTCGTATACATACCCTAAAATCTAGGGCATGGTGGAAGGGGAAAGGATGCTTGATAAATAAAATGATGAAGCTCATGGTGACGCGCTTTGTATCGCGTATAAAACTTTGAAACAATAAAAAGGAGATTGAACCTTGATCACATCGACCACATTGAACTCGTTATCAACTTTTCCAATTAAGTCCAATCCCTGGTTGTAAGTCGCAAGGAGACAATCAAGACGAAAGTTAACAAGCAACCATTGAAC
Source organism: Ischnura elegans (assembly GCF_921293095.1). Taxonomy (NCBI): domain Eukaryota; kingdom Metazoa; phylum Arthropoda; class Insecta; order Odonata; family Coenagrionidae; genus Ischnura; species Ischnura elegans. Next base: position 145,093,854 of record NC_060247.1, read on the forward strand.
CGCCCCGCTGCTCCCATGCTTTCGCACGGAAGAAAAAAGGGAATATTGTTGTTGTTAGGTACCTAGAATGACTATTTGGTAGTGACAGTCACGTCACCTTGCCAATGTGTACACCTGCTCACAAAGATGACGAGATTCCCAAGCGTTACCTCAAAAATGGTACAAGTTAGGCAGCCGGCAGTGGTCTCTAGCTACAATATTTAGATGGGCGGAACCACGGACTTAGAATAATCAGGACTGGGCGCTTGAGGCTTCATCTGTCGTCGCTATTGTCGCCGAGGAGAAACTATTCGCGTAGGTGGCAGCACTATTGATCGCCCTAAACATCTTAGGAGCTACATGGTGATTGTATGGGAGTATACGGCAGTGACCTTTATTAAGTGTACTTTCGGATATAGTAGCGAGTTTAGAACGATCAATTTTACTCACATTCTTGGAGCATTGTGTAAAGATGCCAGGACATCGATGCATTGCTCCGGGATGCACGTCTGGTTACGACAGTAATCCGGAGAAGGTGCGATTTTTTTTAGTACCCCGGGACATGTTGATGCTGAAGAAGTGGGCTGATGCTATTCCCAGAAAAGATTTTATCGTCAAACCGGGACATAGGGTTTGCCAAAAACATTTCTTGGCGGATGAAATTATTTGGAAGAAGCCCCTATATGACCGAAATGGGAGAATAATATCTGAGGTAAGTACCGTTAGCGTTATTCCGTAGCAAGTATTCGTGTGCTTAACATTTATTACGACTATGTTAAAGCTGTACTCAGGCGAGCGGAATAAAGGCCCTTTAAAGGCTCACATTGATTAATGTTAATTTTATACGTATGCTATGATGTATAGAAGTACAATTTTACTCGATTAGTAATAAATTACTGGCTTAGATTTCACATGTTTGATACCATAATTTTTCAAAAATATCTTACGGAAAGTAATTTTTTTCGTGTAAATTTACAGCAAATGTATAAGCAACCACAACTGATAGAAAATGCTGTGCCATCTCAGTTTCCTGGTTGCCCCAAGTATTTATCTTCAACCCCAAAATTAAAAAGGAAACCGCCAATAGAGCGAGGAATGTCACCTGTTGAGGTCAAGAGGAAAACCGATGCAACTGAGGAAAAAATAAACCTCGAAATGATAGCACAAGGTAAGATTAGGTGTTTACATTCAAGCATCACTGAATATAAATGTGGGTTCGTTGGCTATTGTGTTAGAGAAACATAAGTTAATTTAGAACGATATACAATGCACTCTGTTTAACTCAAAAAGAGAGAAACTTCAGATACTTATAACTTCAGTTATTAATATTACAGCTATTTTCAGGAGATTCCATACCCTGATTGATTTTTATGATACTATGTTGTTCTAAAGTCACTTTTATATTTTAATATTCCACAATTTTACATTCTCTTAATGGTTCATTCAATGTAAACTCAACCAATTTTTGGGGGGTCCCACACCCTCCATATCAGATTCAGATCATTTTTCTTTATTGTTAATTTCAACCTTAGTTAAGATAAATCCAAAATATTAAAGACCCATTGCAAGTATTATCCAAGCTAGGAGTTTATCATGCACGGACGTATCAAGGCAATGAGGTATGCACAAAAATTCTGTCTACCAGTCAAAGTATTCAATACTACATATTTGTGCCCCTGTAAAACCTAAACCAATAGATACAAGCTAGTAAAACTTTTAGAGCTTCTTTGATTTATTTAAGTGATGGTTGTAAAATTGCAGGCTACAGCATTTATGTTTCAGGGGTTCCCCCAAAAGGTGAGTTGAATTTGAGATTTGAGGTTCCTGTAAACACCCACCATTCTTTAAATTTAGCAGCCAATCTATTTTTAATTCCAAGAAGTATAAAATGGCAACATTTTAGAAAATATATGGATTTAGTGGATATTTGCAACTAGTCAAAAAAAACTGGTTGAATATTTGAAGAATAATTACATACCTCTAACCTCTAAGGCTAATAATAAGCGTTCCAGGCCATCTCAATTGCAGTGACTGCAATCTGGCAAGTTGTACTGCATTCCCGTGATGTTCTTATGCACTGGTACTTGCATTAACACATCAGGTGACATTATCCAGCACTAATCCAAATGTGTTGATCACATTTATGACCTAGCCTTACCATCAGGTGTCATGAATTTCACCATCCTTAATTGTTTGAACAACACAGTCAATGTACCATCTGTTTTCATACATAGCTGCGTGTTCCATACAAATACATACTGAATGGGTACCCCTTGCTCCAACTGCCACATACCATTTGGGAAAAATTTGACAAACCTACTTGTAATTGGGGGATTTGCTGCTTAAAGCAGCACTCACAGTGCCAAAATTTACAGGACAACTGCTGCTAAACTAATCACTTTCATAACATTTAATTTCACCTTTTTTGATATTATCAGCTAGCTGTTTCTTGAGTGTAAGTGGTCTTGTGGCATTTGTCTTCCAAAAGTTTTCCAGTGAAGCAGATATCAATACCCTCCATTACATAAAACACTAAAATTAAAAATTTAAGGTTTCATAACCTCCAGGGATGTCTAAATTTATAAAAATCAGTAGTCAACACACCAGAACTCTAATCCTCTTCATTGTCAAAGACTGATGGTCTAATAGATGTCTTTTCTGTCTTGAAAGCTAAAGCATAGCATCATTAAACTTGGGAGTCCAATGAAAGTAACAAACACATTGAAAGTGCTCAAACTAGAAAGCAAACTTGAACTCTAAATGTCTCACTTCCCATATATTTTCATCATACACTTGGAAATCATGTCGCTGCTGTGTATGAAAACAGATGGTACATTGACTGTGTCGTTCAAACACTTGAGGATGGTGAAATTCATGACACCTGATGGTAAGGCTAGGTCATACATGTGGTCAACACATTTGGATTAGTGCTGGATAATGTCAACTGATGTGTTAATGCAAGTACCAGTGCATAAGAGCATCATGGGAATGCAGTACAACTTGCCAGATTGCACATTCACTGCAATTGAGAAGTCCTGGAATGCTTATCATCCGTATCAGAGGTATGTACCTACTTATTCTTTAAATATTCAACCAGTTTTTTGACTAGTTGCAAATATCCAGTAAATGCACACATTTGCTAAAATGTTGCCATTTTTTACTCCTTGGAAATAAAAAAATAGCTTGGATTTTTCCACAATGTTACATTCTCTTCATGCATAACCTACATAATAACAACTTGGGTGAAAATTAGACACAACTATTCATATGTGACTTCCAACTATTCATGCTTTAGGGTAGATACCAACTACCTCATGCACATTGTTATCAGGCACATAAGCTTCCTATATTACGTCGTAGTAGCTTGTAAGTTGCTCATTAGCTACTTCAGTATGGTATTGGCAATCTATGACTTCCAAAAATTCCTATCTACATATTGTGAAGTTAGATATAATGGGTGTGAATTGGTACTCCATATCTCGTTTAATCTAAAGGAATAGTAATTTATAGCATTTGTGATGTACATATTAATATGACAACCATTTTCAAGAGATTCCATACCCTGACATTTTTATGATACTTTGGTGTCCTAAAGTCACTTTTATATTTTATTCCATAATCTTACATTCTCTTAATGCATTGCCTACATTATAACAACTTGGCTGAAAATTAGACATGCCTATTCATATGTGACTACCAACTATTCATGCTTTAGGGTAGATATGAACTGACTTAGATTTTTATGATACTTTGTTGTCCTACAGTATTTATTTCTTCCATTTTCAGATGGCAACATTGAGTATGCAGGAAATATGTTGAGTTTCCAGGACCTAGTAGACATTTCTGGATCTCTTTCAGTACCATCTTCATGGACACAAATACACATTGCACATGAGAAAGTCCTTCTATTTTGCCACTTCTCTATGACTGTTGATGCAAACAGTCAGAAGAAGCCATCTGTGAATAAACTTGTATGGGTTGATGAAAGTTTGATCCTGAATTGCACAATTTCCAACATTATCCTCGACATTAGAAGACTTGGCATGACCTCTAATACTCTAAAGAGCGTTGAGGAACTACAAGACATTTTAAGAAAGATTGATCAGGCATCAGCTTGTGTCGGATATGGACAAACTGGAGAGAGAAGTGCTAAATGCCTCCTTTTGTTGGAAGGGGGTGTTGTGTGCCAAATGTGCACTGTAGAAAAGAAATCTTTGGACAGGAAAAGGCAAAGAATTAGTAAATGTAGATCATTAAAGCGGCTTCATTTTCCCAATAATTCCGACCTTAGCGGGAAAGTCAACATTCTAAAAAGGCGCTACAAGAGTTCCTTGAAGAAGAATCAGAGGACAGTCACAGCAATGTCAACATTGAAAGAACAGCTAATTAAAGCTCAAGAGGACATTGCAAACACCCTTGAGAACTCAATTGAAGAGCAATTACAAGGTAAAAAAATACCTGCCAATTTGAAGGAATCCCTTCTGCAGATAGTTGAGTCTGCTAAGGTAAATGACCGGAGAGGAATACGCTACAGTGAAAATTGGATTTTACTTTGTATGCTCTTGCATATGCGTTCACCATGCGCTTACAATTTTCTGCGGAATAATAACATTCTCTCATTGCCATGTGTGAGAACTATCCGTAGGTGAGTGTTGCATTCAAATGGATATTTTTATTTTTCTTTACACAGTCATTGTCTCATTTTTATACTTTTGCTTTCCAGGTATCTCTCCCTTATTGAAACCAGATGTGGATTTGATGCTTCTTTTTTTCAATTACTTGAAAAAAATTTAAAAATAAGGGAGGAGCATGAGCGTCATGGCTTAATATTGATTGATGAAATGGCCATTCGTGAATGCGTCAGTGTCAATTCAGAAACCCTTACATATAAGGGACTTATAGATTTTGGAGAAGATGGGCCTGAAGCAAAGGACTTTGCTGATAAAGCAAATCACGGCCTTGTGTTTATGTTCCAGCCTCTAGCTGGGAATTTCACGCAGCCTATTGCTGTATTTGCATCTCGTGGGCCAACAGGGGGGACTGTGTTGGCTCAGTTAATTGTGAAGGCCATCACTTGGCTGGAAAAGATTGGAGCAAAGATACATGGAGTTGTGGCAGACGGTGCTTCAACAAATAAAAAATGTTGGTCTGAGTTGGGAGTTTCTGGAAAGAGAAGCTCCCTGAAGAACTCGTTTAGCCATCCCTCAGAGGAAGGGCGTAAAGTTTTTGTTTTTTGCGACACTCCCCATGTGTTCAAAAATATAAGAAATAGATTGTTTAACAACAAGGAACTGCAGGTTTGTTAAATACAAATATGTAGTAGATGCTTTGTTTACCAAGTCCGGTTGATTTGGACATTTCTTTAATAAGAACATTTCATTATTACAGGTGTATCCTGGTGAGTCTCCCATTAAGTGGGACTATTTAAATGTCATTTACAACTTGGATAGGCAGAAAAGCCTAAGAGTGTGCCCTAGGCTGTCAGGAAGCCACCTGAATTTAAATAGCTCCTCAAAAATGAGAGTGCGATTGGCTGTTCAGGTAGATATTGATTGCTGAATTTATTTTGGTGATATCTTTCTATCAAATAAAATCTGTTATTGAATTATACAAATGTTTCAGGTGTTAAGTGACTCTGTGGCTAAAGGATTAATGTTTTATAAGCCATATTCTCCAGAGCTTGAAGGTTGTGAGGCAACTGCTGAATTTTGCAGAAGGATGAATGCAACCTTCGATGCTTTAAATCGCAAAGTGCCATGCGAGGGTCTTAAACCACATTGTGCGGATTTACAGGTATTTATGGAATTAAATAAGTGTTTTTGTCATTGTTACATGCAAATTGATGTGATTTATGCAACTTTGATATCCATTTTCTTTCATAAAGGTATTACAAGATTCTTTGAAATGGCTGAATGCTTGGGAGGAAAGAGTTGAGGATGGATCTATCAAAAAAGAGAAATTTTTGACGCCAAACACAGCTGAGTCTCTTAGGTTGACCATAACCTCTGTTATGGATATAACGAATTTAATGACAGAGAAGTATAACTTCAGATACGTTCTCTCAGGGAAGATGAATCAAGACAGTCTTGAGGTACTGAAGCTGTTTGTTACATTATGCCATACAAATGCCTGATGAGATATTTAAGAATGTATATGATTTTGTCAAATGTGTCTTGTACTAATTATGGCATTTCTTTTTTCTTTTAGAGGTTCTTCGGCACTATCAGGCAGGCAGGTGGTTCGAATGACCACCCTGGGACCCCAACATTTCTGCAGCTATATAAGATGCTATCGTGTTATAGTATTCTTAAACCCCCAAAGGCTGGAAACTGCAGTGTTTTCAATGATAGGCCTGAAATACCTCTCATTAAACTGACGGACATAAAAGAAATTTTTAAACATCCTGAGGACACAGGACTGCGGAAAAGCATACAGGAGAAAATTGAAGCTGCTGTTGAGCATGATGGTTGGCTGATGGAGGAGGCCATTGAAGAAGAAAACTTGGTAGCAGCAGAAGAGTGTGTATCATATTATGTTGCTGGGTACTTATCCAGGCAAATGCTGAAGCACATAGAGTGCCCTACTTGTAGGTCAGCATTAGTTAACCAAGATGCTGTCATTTGCCACCCAGTGGCTAATTTGGTGAACATGAAGAGTCGTGGAGGATTGACTCATCCTAATATTAACCTCCACAAATTTTTATTTAAACTGGAGGAGATTTTCAAAACTCACTGCCACAATATAGATGTTGTGGAAAGTGTCACAACAGCATTGCTGGAGGAGGTAAAAATTACATTTCCATGCATAGAGCATGGTGATGTTGTAATTTCGTATATAATCCACAATTATATCCGAATGCGTATGAGGCAGTTCACTGCTTTCGACAACAGGGAGTCAGCGAAAGAAAATAGGAGGCAGAAACGGCTCTCTAAACTGACAGTAACGTATATAAATAAAATTATGCCAATCATTTTCTGTGGTTGTTTATTAGAATTTATTCCTTTCCCTTTGTTTTTTTCATTTTCTATTATAGGTGTGAGAAATGGCTTGGATACGGCGGTGAATGCTTATTTTTTAATCGTCATTATAATATTTAAGTTTTTCTCATTTATTTGAGAGAGCAAACGAATTCCTTGCTGTAGCATTGATTTCTGCTGACCCTAGCCTTGACGCTTCCACCCCGTAAGATCTTCCGTCTCGAGCGTTTTCACCCCTGCTGTGGAAATCTTTGGTAGTAGACATTGTTATTGTTTTAACAGTAAGTTTTCAGCTAGTAGATTAGATTATTACATTCCTTCCGCCTCGATTAATGTAACTACTATGACGTTCGCTCACTTCCAGTCTTGCATCCACTTTCATGGCATCATATACGTATGAACGAATATACCTGTTCAGCACACAGGAAGCTGAATTCCGCTGATAAATTGCTGCGACAAGTACTAACTGATGTCCCATTCCGTATGGTTTGTTCTTAATAATACATAGTTGATGATTATTCTAAGTCCGTTATAGTTGATTCAGTAATGAAACCCTTGCAGACGATACGTAATGAATGCGAAGTTCGGGAGACTACACTTAAGTTTTTCACGCATTCCTATCACCTAAAAGAAATGCTGTGCTATCAAATTGCTATTTAGTAATTTATTCGATATTTATAGGATTCAACTTCATTTTTGAGAACCACTTTTATTACCTATGTCGATGAAATACAGTACAAATCACCTCTAGTCTTACGCTATTTCATAGCATCATATGTCCCCCTGATTAGGAATTACGTGCTTACTACTCAGGAAGCTGAAATTTGCTGATAAGCTGTTGAGATAAGTATAAACTATAATGCCATTCCGAAGAGTTTATACTTCATTGACGTTGATTGATATGTTGGCAACCTAGCAGACGGGATGCAATGAAGCAGAAAATATCGTATTCGGGGGCCTACTTCATGATTATCCACGCATCTATATCACAGAACATAGATTTTCAATTGTGCAAATACGTTTCAGTGTTCAAATCAGTCTTTAAAAGATATAACTTCGATTTTAAGACCTTTTGCTTTACGTCCTACCATAAACAAGTATAGGAGAACACGGGCGAGCTTTGGTGCTGCCACCTACGTTTAAAACCATCGCCGAGCGACAATAAGGGCGACATCGCTTAGCATAGGCGGGGTCGGCGAGTTGCACTGGGCTGGGCGGAACTGATCTCACGGATCAAAATATCAACAGGTACAGGAATGTTATCAGAGGAAAAAATGGTGATGGTCCACATGAAGCTATCTCCTTGATGCTGTCATTGTAAATGCCTGGATCTGTACGGAATGTAATGGTTCAAATATACCGCAGTAAGCCTTTAGGCGAGAGATTGCACAAGTAATTGCAAGAGCATTTTTGTAACGAAGATGTACCTTTCCCAGACCTGGCGGTCGTATTTAACATTCCCGATCAAGTGCAACCAATCATAGAAAGTCTGATGACATAAGGTATGATGGCAGTGATAACCAATTTGTCCCGTTTCATTAACGCCGATGTTCTTATGAAGAATATTCTTCCTGCGCGCGCTCAGAATATGCTAAGTGCAGAGGTCTTCGCCGTCAATGAAATTTTATCATACTTGGCTATTGAAAATCCAATTTATAGCATTCAAAGACTCTACCAGCAATATAGGAATAATTTTGTTAATAAACTCATTGATAACGTGTTTTTTTATTCAATAACTGTTTTCAAATCTGAGTTTTTTACTGTTAAGTTCTTTGGACAGCCAAAAAAAAAATCTTTAAACCGAAAAAATATATTATAATGATTTGAAATTACTTCAAATTGCAAAATAAAAGAGGTATTATAGGTATATGCAACAATATATGGCGTATTGCGCAATAAAAATGAGAACTATGATGGTTCGAGAGATTTTTCGGCAGAATGCAGACCGGTGGCCGGAACGGCTAGCGTGCCCATATGGGCACACCCCCTCTAGCAAGAACGACTCAACAGAATTTTAAAACAAAGTGTTTATGTGAATGCTTGGGCAGTAATTAAGCAGTTTTTAACCGAAAAACAAAATAAAACTCCGAAAAAAAACTCCGCTGTTAAAGGGTTAATAATTTTTTAAACATGAAATTTTTTTATTCCTACGAGAGAAGATGGCGAGCTAGTTCGCGATCAAACTCTTCTTTTTTGAAGAGGAATAGGGTAGTTTCCTGCATCAAAGAAAACGAAAGGCATTGATTGCGATTCGTTACCCACTATTAGTGTATTCATAATACACAAATTATTTGGTTTTTGAAATACCGGTTTAGACGAATGGCAAGGGTCAAATTTTATCCTCATTTGAAAAAGGCCAGATTGGCGCCCATGCGATTCCACTCCACGTGACGTCACAGGGACCTAGATTCTACACGAGAGGATAGGAGGTATACATCGTCTGAGGTTACCAATGCATGCATGAGGCACAGAGCTCAGGGAAACATGTCTTAATAATCACCTATTAAAACTGGCTAAGGTCGGAAAGTTTTCTTCGTTTGATAAGGTATTAATAAACTTTTTTAAGCCAAGCGCTACCAGCCAGCAAAGTACTCAGCTACCCTCTAGCATCATCTACATTTACTCAATACCCTGCGAGCCACCTCTAGGGTGTTTGGCAGGGGGTGATCAATCACCAGCATGCAGCATGCATTTGGACTCCCTAGCATCCTGCGTCCTATCAGCGCTCAGAGCCTCGATCAGGGTCATCTCACAAGGCGGGAGGGGGAACCAGAAATGCGTCGCACGGACTTTCCTACTTTTTGAAATTTGTCACTTTTCATTTAATCGCGAAAAATAGATATCGTCATTTAAAAATCTTAAAGCGTGAAATACGTACTCCAGGAGTAATAATCTTTCGATTTAGGTAATAAAAAAATAATAGGAAACCACCTTATTGCACTTGGTTGGACAAAATTGTTGATTTCCTTGATGTTGAATTTCGCAACCTTCAAAGCACCTCTGGTTCGTATTTTCCTTGTATTCTAATGGTGATATGGGGTCCCCTGGGATATTGTTCTAGTGTTATTATTTTTTAATCGGTACCTACGATTTAAAAAAGAGAATGGGCCTTTTAGTTGATGCCCCGAAGCCAAAATATGGTATATTCAGTGATGGAAACACAGCCTTTCTTCAAAAATTCTCGCCTATCGGCTGAAATAACTGGTGAGGATCAATGTTTTTGATTGCTTTCTTTTCATTGTTGCAATAAAACATCTTTTTATTACTGCTTTATGCAGCACTTTTCAGATGAAATGACATAGTTAATTAATTTTCAGGAGTAGAGGAAGAGTTAATCTTTCAATTCTCAACAGTTTTAATGTCTTTGTCTTGCGGAGTTTTGATTTATCCAGTAAAATTTAATAAGTTCTGTATGGATACAGCGGAGAATATTGTGAGACATTATGGTTGGTTTTACATGCCACCCACAGTGCACAGAGTGTTAATACATGGTGCAGATGCCATTAAGTCGGCTCTTCTTCCTATTGAAGATCTGTCGGAGAAAGCCCAGGAATCTCGTAGTAAAGACATTAGAATATATCAAGAGCATAACATGAGAAAAATATCTCGACTTCACACTAATGAGGATATTTTCCGGAGACTGATCCTCACATCGGATCCTTTTATTAGCACATTAGGAACTGAACTAAACAAATGCCGGGGTCTTAAAGATCTTCCGCAGGAGGTACGTGATCTCTTGGTCTTGCAAGAGTCGCAAAATTCTTCGAGTGAATGCGAAGAGGAGGATGGGTGGGATTCAGAAGAATCTGATGCTCAACAACTAAAATACATTATTGTAAATTTATGAGGAATTAACCATGATTTTATGAGAATAAAAGAGTCACTTAAATACTATTTTGACACTTATTTAATAATTACTTTTTAGTCAATAGAGAAGAATCTCACGAAACCTGGAAATCGCACCTCTTTAACGTAAGTCAATGCACCCAAAAATCCTACTATTAGCCGTTTCTTTGTTTATTGACTAATTTGATAGATCATTAACTCATTCTATGAAACTAATTATCATTTTTTTACATAAATTTATCATGATAACCGTTTATCTATCTACAATTAGCCAGTTGATAAGTTTAAGTTCCACGATATCGCATAAAATAATAGTTTTTTTCGTAAAAATAACAGCAGAAATGAAAATAGCTTCCCAAAAAACCTGTAGGGAGCAATTTTTAAAGACATCCAACGAAAATCTGATTTTTATCTAACTTTTCGCGATCCGGACCACCGTGCGACGCCGCCCCCGGGGGGCGTGGTCGCACGCTCCCTCTTCTCCTCCCTCTTCTGCTTGCGCCACTTGGCTCGCCGGTTTTTGAACCAGACCTATTGCGCATGCGCAATGAGGAGAGGGAGAGAAAGAGAGAGAGAGAGTGAGTTGAGATGCGTGCGGAGACAGACAAGGCCATCTGCATATTTAGCTGGGTGGCGAGAGTCGGTCAATAAAATTGCGGAGATGACAAATGGGAGATTATTATTTAAGGTGTTCTCTCGGCGAAGGTAGCGTGGAGGGTTTTGCGGAACACCCTTTCCTGTCTTCCCATCCTTCCGAGGAGATATACTCTTGGAATTGCCATTATCGTGTTATGTAGCAATCTCGTACTGTAGTGTATATTAATTTAGTGCATAATTCTGTATTTAAGCAGTATTAAAATAACGATGTTTTATAAGGGACTTGGCGATTAATTTTTCAGTTTTTCAGAGTGTTTAACCCATTATCAGCTGTTTTCTTTGTTGAATGATGATTTATCCAAGTAAGCATCTTAATTATGGATAATTTTTTTAATTTATGCAAATTTTGTACCAGTGGCGTAACAAGGAATCCTTGAAGGGGGGGGGGGATTGGATGGCCAGTATTAGCGACGGGAGGTGGGGTGAGGATGGGGTAACGGCAAATTTTTGAGAAATGACATGCCTGTAAATGAAATTTTACATAATTTTGGCGCTAAAGATTTCCTTTAAGCAGATGCATTTATTACGTGTCATAACTGGAAAATGTATTCAATTATTTTTTTTTATTTCACTGAGGCTTTTGGGGGGTGGGGGATCTATGTCCTCATTGCCCCCCATAGTTACGCCACTGTATTGAACCTTTAATTTGTTGTACGAGTCACTGGATGCTCAGTTGCCGAATATGCATGATCAAAGAAAAGTGTCCTTGGATCACTTATGTTGTGGTTTTTTTCCTTGATATTTTATAGCTGAAATGCCCAAAAAATTGACTTACAATTAGTGAACTATTGTGATTGTACCTTGCGTTTTGTTACTTCCGTATTCGTTTTGTTAACTCAAAGAGTTAGTAAGATTAACTTTAAACGTTAAAAAAATATTTGAATAAAGATATTGGTGCTCTGTAAACCAACATTAATGGCATCATTATTGACCAATTTGGCAATTGAATGACGAAATAGGTTTTTTTCATTTTTCTTGTCATCAGCAGAGGAATGTCGAATGTTCTTAAATTTTATGTTCAGAGTGGAAAAGAGATATTGGTATATTTATTTATTTTCATCGCCCCGAAAACAGCTCATTTAAGGCCTTTTCCATCGGAGGAAATAAAATGAAACGACGATTTACACACACTGGGTTCATTCCATGGGTAGGGGCAATCTACCAAGGCGGAACTCGAACCCGCGACATTCGATCTGGCAGGCAAGTACTTAACCCCGCCGCCACCGTGGCCGACAAAAAGTATAGTACTGAGAAAAGTTATTTGAAACAAAATATTGCTTTCAAGATTTGTTCGCAAGGAAAATTTAAAGCGCTGAGTAAGTACCATTACAATATAAACCCTGGTTTAAGGCAAATAAATCAGTGATGCAAGCATGGAATACGATTCCTATTATTACCTTTTTCTGGATTGAACGAATTAAATTAATTTCGATCGTTTCGTTTAGTTTTTCCATAATAGTTTGTCCATTTTCCGTGTTAATGGCAATCATCATACGCCAAATGGCAAGGCTTATCAAAATGGCGGGTATTTATTTGGCTTTTTCATAATGAAACATGCCGTTATAGATTACTCATTTATTTGATTGTTGGATACGGAAGTTAAGTAGTATGTGTATGAAGGAAAGTGTGGCAGGTGAGTATAGAGTTATTTAGTAGCAGGTCAATGTAGACTTTGCTTTTATCTGATCGGTAAGTGCGGTTTCCAAGTAGGCTGTCGATAGAAGAATGTGGAAGCTTTAGAAAGAACTATGTATATTTTAAGCATCCGTTTGTAATCCCAGCGGACGTCACCGGTGCGGGTCCGCGGGGATATCCTTTCGCCCTCGCCGCTGGCGTTGCTTACCGCATCCTGCTTCTTGTATCTGAATGTATTATTCGCGGAATGGCGATGAGAAAAGATCAATTCGTATTTAAGGTGTAATTTTTTCGTTTGAATCGTTTTAATTCCTTGAATTCAATAAGATATTTGTTTCCCTGCTTGTTTTTAAATATGCATGTGATTTCTTTGCAATAAGTTGTCAAAACATTACTTGTGACGCACGACTTACATTTTATTCGTTACGAGTCTACTCAGGCTAGAATGATGCATGAATTATTTGCCCCTCCTCATTTCAAGGGAGTCGATAGGTACTGTTGTGGTGAGATGACAGCTTTGTTTATTGCATTGCTGATTGGTGTCCCCCTGACGGCTTGAGAACGTTTGCTTGGCGCATTTTTGGATTTGCATCTGGACGGGGAGTTATTTCGGGTGGTCAAGATAGATGGGAAACCCTGTATAAGCCCGGAAATAACCTGGTCCATCATTCGCCCTGAAGACGATGGCAGAGAAGGCCATTGAAACGTTGGCAGCAAAGTCCATCCTTACCCGGCTGATTTCCCGTGAAGACTTAATCAACAGCATTCGCCGGGAAAGCACCAAATCCTTCTTCCCAGATGGAGTGGTAGGCAGATGAAAAGTCAGCAGAGGTAAGGTAACGGTGAGACCTGTCTTGAATCCCTTTTTTCGCGTGTAAGAGAAGACGGGGTGGATTGAAAATAAAAACTCAAAATATGAGTCCCGTATTGGGGGAGGCGAAGGAGGAAGGAGCAAGCAGGTCGATGAGTCACTCCTCTCCGAGGCTGACAGAGAATCCCCTCGCATGCTCGCAGTTTCCCGGACGCAAGGGGAAGAAAGGGGGAGAGGAGTGGAGAATTTTTTTTGAGGATCCTTGCGTAAAGTAAAGAGGAGGGTGAGATGTGATCCTCGCATGCTGGAGGAGCAAGGGTCCTTAATCGCCCTCAACGGGAGGACAACTTTTAAATGCCCAGTGATTACGTTCTTAGGGAACTTTGCTGACCTGGATATTGATGGGAAAGAGAAGAAATTCATCATCAACACTGGTCAACAATCCTGAGATTGGTTTGACGCAGCTCTCCACTCAATTTTCCCATCAGCTAATCTTTTCACACCTACGTAGTTCTTCTCTTTCATTTCCTTCTTTACCTGGTCCATATGGTGATTGTTTTTCGGGTTCATTCCGCGTTGACACATATTTTGCGGACGACAGTTTCGGGCAGTCCCGTCTTTCAAAGGCGGGAGCTGGAACGCGCCCGAAACTGTCGTCCGCAAGGTGTGAGTCAGCGCGGAGTGAACCCGAAAAACAATCACCAATCAACTCACCGCAGAAGCCTCTGTAATAATTTTATACCTTGTCCATATATTTCACTCTAGGTATTTCTTTTCCGTTATTGTAATCTACTTGCTCCTCAACGGTTGTCTTCGTCCGGCCATCATGTCTCAAGATGTTTTTCCGTCTTCTTACTAAGGTTTACATGTGGCTTCTCTCATACTCTCTTTTGGATTTTCTCATTACTTACTCGGTCGACCTATTTTATCATCATCTTCAATCTTTTGCAGCACCACATTTCGAAAGCCTCTATCCTTGCTTTCTCCGCTGCTGTCATTGTCCATGCCTCACTTCTGTAGATAAGCATACCAAGAAGAAACTAATCTCTCTAAAGAAGAACGTCTTGGTGAGACTTCGTGAAATTGTTTCATGATGGCTATATCGTAGCATTGAGTGCTAGCTCATGAAGTGTAACCGATCGAAGGGAAAAATATAAATTATATCTTTCGCGGAAATTTAAAGTAGAATACTTTTTTCCTGATGCTCAAAATATTTTGAGAAAGTCTAATAGTTATGATAGAAACTATAAAATACATTTGAATTAGGAAGGGATGGGAAACGGAAGTGCACTGGGGAGACAGTGAGAAAACAGAAACCCATTGAGATACGAAAATTAAACACACCCCCTACCTAGAAGATGTCAAATCCTCCCCCGCCTCTTACTCAAATGTATAAAATTGACGTTCTCATGTACTGCGATGACTTTGACCATATTATGGCTCTGTGAATTCGCGCCGTAAGCGCGTCGTAAGAATTATAACTATGTGCAGTTAAATGTACAGTGGACTATGTGGAAATATGCAGTTAAAAGTTTTTTTCTTTCTCTTTACCTCAATTTTAAATCTTGATGAGAATCTTGGGGTAGAGATCATTGAGGATTAATGGAATTTTTTTTGCCAATGTAGCGATTGCTACGCTGAATGTAATTCTAATGGAGTTGCTGTAGAAGAGTGTTTATTACCATTTCATAATACAGACTAATTTGGTAGCCGAGATGACTTTGTACGTGGCGTTTTGGTGTATTTTTAAACCTATACAGGGCTTTTTTACAAGAGTATTATTTGTTATTAATATTATATGTATAATATAACATATCAAATAATAAAAACTTCTTCTTGCCCTAGGGTGGGCACACAAAAACATTTAGTGATATAGAATTAATAAACAAAAATTTGAAAGATGGAGCTTACTGGGGATGGTTTGTTCTAATTTTGGATGAGGAACAGGAATAACCTCTCATCTCTCGAGAAAGATGGGCTTCGTCCCATTGAAAATTAGAAAAAAGTATCCTCAATAAGCTCCACCTTTTTATTTTTCTACGTGCCTAATATTTTAATATAATACATTATTACATTATATATAATATTTAAATATATATTTGTTATTACAAATCAAATTCAGAGCAAAACATCCCTGAAGAAGGTATAAAGATACACCCAAACGCTGGCTAAAATGTTTGCATATAATCCATGAAGAGCTACACTCGAAGGCGCTAATCAACATTAGGTTTGAACAATTGAGAATGGATATCTTTAAGAGCGACAGAGAGAACATGATATTGGAGCCACACTATATTTCCAGGTCCGGTAGAAGCGATAAATTAAGAGAGATGTTTTGCCGAACGGATAGATTTGGGAATTCGTTTTCCCCCGAGCCAAAAATGACTTTAATAAACGCTAGTCCTAACTTCGTCTGAGCACTTCATTTTTTTGCTGTAAACGGCTGGTGTCCGAACACCCCCTGCCACACGCCTTTTAGGCGGCTTGTGGGGTATTATGTAGATGTAGATGTAGATTGCAACTCAATAACAAATCTGTTCCCTCGGTTAATATGGAAATAACTGCGTATGTATGAAATAGTTTATCTGGGAATTTACTGAGGGCCTTTTGGCTATAACATTTGTATTGGTGCAGTTTTCATCGCTGGCGTTTCAATAGTCGAGCTCCAGTGTTGGCATTTCTGTAAAGGATATAGTTTTTCTGGCCTTATACGATTAGTAAGTATTGATTATATTTGTGCTGTATGGAACTTGCCTTGAACACACTGGATATCAACCATATGTAACGTTCGCCAGAGCTTTACATGTCTGTACGTACTAACGACATTTTCTTCTCTATCCCTGTCGATACCCTACTTTACAACTCCCGAGGTTTCATTTAATTTAGTCTCTTATTGTTCATTACTAGTAGGATAGAGATTTTGCGATTCCAGGCCAACTGGAATAAAAATGGAAACATTCCAACAATACCTAGTAGAATAACAAGACCAACAATAACAAGTATGAATTCTATCTGGCCATAAGCCTCTAAGTAAATTTAATTAAGTGCCACCTTTTCACCTTGCGGCTATTTACGGAATGAAAAAGGAAGCCCTAGTTGGGCGAGTTAAACCGAGCAAGCGCTCTGTCATTCGATCGATAAGCGCTAATGGATTTAAGCTTGATGTGGGAGAATTATATTTTATTGATATGACAGCGGCGTCCTCTCCCCCTGGATGTTTTTGCGTTGTTCATTCTATGAAGAAATTATTCAAGCTTGAAGAGACTCTTCTCCGCCATTTTATGTCAATATTATTTCATTTGTCCTTTAGAAAGGTATTTATTTATGTAAGTTGATCACATACAGCATTTATGTCAATTTATAGTGAAAATGTTACATGTTAACAAAGGGTATAAAAGAGAAGTTTAAAGTATAGCTACAAAACATAAATTACAAGATTGCCGAATAAGAGATTAAAAAAATAAACGGAAACTTGCAGTTTAAAACCAACCACTGGCGTGAAAATTCTGACGCTGGAGCTTTTAAAATAATTGAAACGTTGTTTTTTCTACATAGGCGGCAGGGTACTGTCCTCGTCTGTCAAAATGACGATAAGTTCTGGCTCGTGTCCCACCGTGGTAGGTTCCCTATTACCAGGACGTGGAAATTTTCGGCCGTCCGCCGTTATTCATTCTAGCCCTCCGACATGAAGGCCAATTAGTGCTGTTCGCGGGCTGATGAATATAAATAATTGCAATATCTTAATGCAGACCGTTGTGAAAAAGCTATTTTGAAATTATTCCAAACGCTCCCACGGTAAAGGATTTCCGGAGAATCACTCCTGCTACGTTTACATGTACTTTTATTTTCGCGAAATGAACATTTTCACGAGTCCTACCGTTTAATTGGAAATGTTTCGCTTTCGATTGGGGAAGATGGAGGTGTTAGGTTGAGTTTTGGAGACAAAACGTGAGCGGGAAGGTGGCAATTACAAAGGTACTGGAAGTGATGGGAAAGGAAAGGAAACATTTGGAAAAAAGATGAAGAGGGTAAAGCGCAACACTCCGTCCGTCGGATGGGTCGTAAAGCCGTGGTCCCCTTGGTGCCTTTCTTTAAGAGTAGGCTGATGCCGACGCCGGGTTTCTCTCCACCCTTCCTTACCTACCCATCCCTCATGGCCCAAATGACCTAAGCTGTCGGTCGTCTCCTCCAAATACAATACCAAACTGTCGAGGGCGTGGAGGTTGGATGGAGGGTATGCCGGAATAACTAACAGTAGGAGGTAAAAAAAAGGCTATTCGGGCCTCTAGCCGGGTTATCAGTCTCCATTCGACCGACGCGTCGGTTTCGTCGGCGACGTTTCGGAACCCGAGTCGCGATCCATCATCAGGGCTTACCTCGTCTGATGGAACGCGACTCGGGTTCCGAAGCGTCGCGTCGTGGCGGCATGGTGAAAGAGATAACCCGAATGGAAGCCCTTTTTTGACCATATTCGCCGGGAAAGCATTAGTTCTAACTTCAGAAGGAAGGTCTCTGGCCATGTAGGAGATAAAGAGAATGAAATATTTGGATGGGATGGAAGGAGGCTTGGAATTCGCAGAGTGGAAGGATGTGATCGCGTGAAAAGCTACCGTTCAAATTCTGTGAGGAGTATCAGGAATTGTGGGAATGGTGCGTTTGTCTGTAAACCTACCTTGGAGATGAGGAGACAGGGTTTGGTTGGGTCCAATACGGGGTGGGAAGGGTACCACGATTGAGAGATGCTGGGTGAGCGGAGGAGAAAAGTTTTTTTATAAATAGAAAGAATGGGAATAGGCCTTACTGTCAATAGGGAAGTGCACTAATTTTTTTTATTGCTGAATTTGAAAGTTTAGCCTAAAAAAGAAACATTAGTATAGGCACTTTTATTTCCTGCATCTGGGGTATGCACTTTAAAACGTTTTGAAAGTCGGAAAATTTCATGTTGCGCTGAAACAAAGTGCTTCCATCTTGATTGAGATGTGACGTCACAAGACAGTAGTCACCAGTGGAGTATCGCTGTATTCCGTCGCCTCTAGCGCGGCGAGAGTTTCCGGGAATCTGTGGAGTTTGCTTCCTAAAAATGTCGGCTAGTACGGAAAACATGATTTCAAAATAGAACAATAAATGATTTTTGTTCCAAATTTCATCTCGACGTCGAAACAAAAGCCAGGAGAAGATATTCATTCCCGTGCCTTATGCACAAGGCATACGGAATAAATGGTTCAAGGCTGCTCCTGACTCTTACCTATCGATGATATTCAGTTTTGAAGATCATTTGAAGGTATTGTAAGACCAAATTGATATATACATTATAATAATTTACTTAATAGGTACCTCAGTCTCATCAGAAAGTGTGTTGAGTCATCTTCCTTCTTGAGTAAAAGGGTCCATAAAATAATATGCCAGTTTAGTTTTTATTTCTAAATGATTCTAAATATTTCTAAATTATAATTCTGAATTATTTCCGGTAGGGCTACCCATGCCAGATGGGTCGAAGGGTAAGAGCTAGACGAAGGGAGTTCCACGTGATGGTGTTACGTAATAAATAGAGTGCGGAAAAAAAGTCTCCAATTTTTCGAAAAAAGTCGCCTAAAAAGTCGTCAATATTTTAGAAAAAAGTCTCTTTAAAAGTCTGAGTTTTTTCCAAGAGAAAGTGACTGAATTTAACTTAATTGATGGAGAAAAGAGGGTAGAGAGGCGGATTCGTGGGTTTGCGTGTTATTTTATGGACTTTTAAGACAGGAGATCACCATAATTTACAAAATATTTTTTTAAATTCTGAATTACGCTTTCTTTGATGATCAGCAACTGTTTAAGAATATAGTTGACCCCTGTAATTATTTTAGCTGATCAATATCTATCTTTATTTTAAAATAGGGAAATTAAAAGTCAAATTACAGGCTATGTATAACAGAATTTATTTAATAATTGCATGATATAAAATAAAGGAAAAAAACGTATTTTCATTCACTTTGAGTTGTATTGCCAAAACATTATTTAAGTAGTGACAGATAAGGTATTTTTCTATGTTTTCCATGGTAAATGTTGTGCGACGTTCGGTGAAAATAAGTTTATACGTCGAAAACGATCGCTCAACTTCACATGTTGTAATAGGAGCATATCACAGCGTAGCCACTTCACTTAAGGTGAGTTTTTGTAAAACATTAGATGTCTGCCCCTTGACCTCTCTGTTGAGAATCTGAGCTATACCTACCAGTCATTAACTTGAAGCCTTCGTTTTTATCCAAAACTTTGCACGATTTGCCATTAACACTTACGGCTTGTTTGCACTTTACACATTCAAGTTTCTTCTTCACATCCATTATTGTCACACCGAATCACTGAGGCTCAGGATGGAAGATTCAAAATTTTTTTATTTTTTCTACCAAAAACCCGAAGGATGCTGAAATGCATATAATTTCCAGTGGGAGTGTGCTATCTTCTAAGAGTTCTCGAGCATTTTCTATATATTCTGCATCGTCTTCAGGGTCAATATTCTGTATAACCTGAAGTAAAAAATTAAAATACAGTTTTCCTCTTTAATTTAGAACGTGCAGTTATAGTTATTTTTAACTTTGCAAAATTGCAGGAATTCTATTTCATATAATGAAATTGATTCATCAGTTAAAATCATATCTGCAAATAATTACTTACATTCTTAATTTTCTCGAAATGTTGTGCATTGAACACGCAAGCTTCCGGCCATGTTCCAAATTTTGTGAGGACTGGATCCGGAGGCAATGGCAGATCACAGAAAAATGTTTTGTATATTTCCATGCGCGATGGTGCTTTCAAAAATACCTAGGAAAATATTAAATATTAGTTCTGCAGTAATATATTGGAAAATTTATTTTTAGTTTTATTAACGGCAAGTACCTACCTTCTTAATGGTAGATACCCGCTTATTTGCAGTGGGAAATCTTCGGCGAATTTCTTCGCATACTCTGTGAAGAGCCTGCAATGTCCTTCTTAAATATTTACCCATAAACGATGTGAATAGAGGGTGTTTTGATTTGTGAGTAGGAATGTTCAATGCCAAAAATATCTCGCACAAGTCCAAAGCAAACTCATCGCCGGTGGCTGCAAATGATAGCTGGCTCTGTCGTGAACTCTGTAAGCTCACGGTCTCCTTTAATTTCACTTGAGATAGATGCAATAAGCTGTCAATATGCTGTTTCTCATGTGACTTTTTGTCCGATGATATCTTGAAAAATAATGAGAAAGATAAATTATCATAAGAATTACGTTTAAAGTTAATTATTCAGCATAGCTCAAAAAAGGTCTTTGTATTTTTATAAAGAATTACACCTAATTAAAAACACACAAAATGTACAGTTAAAGGTTTATCTCACAATTTTGACTTATTCGGGAATGCCAAAAAATTCTTAAGATAATAATTATAATTATTAAAGTCGTCAGATACAAAAGTTGTATTGATACTCACGGTTTTTTCACAAGCATTGCAGTAAATACTGTTGCTCAGTACTTGCAGGTACTTGCATAGTGAAGCATACGCAGTCAGCTTGGCTTCTGAAGACGCCTGTCCTTTCACCTTGTAAATTTTCTTGGGCTGAGCAGCACAAACGAGCGGACGATGGTCTTGCGACGCTTGGGGACCACAGAAAATGACTGAAACTTACGCGGCTTACTCGAATATATAGAATTGTGTTCATGCAATGTGTATGCATTCACCAGTCCTTGTTGAGCCTTCATTTTTCCTCTTCGACCGAGTGCCAAGAGCGAATTGTTTGCCTCTCTACAATGTAGGCTCATTTCGTAACCATCTACACTCAACGTGAGACAGTCACTTCGTCGGAAATTCTAGATAACCTTTCATATATTTGTATCTTTTTTCCACTAATCTCCTGCAAAAAAGCAGAGTGCTAGCATAAGGTGTAGCGGGGTCCCCTTGTCAGCAGACCACTCGGGTTCAAATAAGTTGGTTCATAATGTCCCTTTGTGAAGTCTTTGGACACCCTTAGCAAAAAAAGGGTGAGGTGGCCCAGGGAAAGAAACTATGTGAATTTAACATGCAATTGGATAAGTACGTGGTGAGCCCTCATATATCCAAACCACCTTCGAGTCGAAGCACTGCACTTTTTCTTCATGAACGGTGGAGTAATCGAAAGAATTCATTGCAGTTTCCGAAGATATTAATAAAATTCCGCATTAGCAATTGTTAGTAGCTTACATTTTAGGGTAAATATCTACTCCGTGTATTCACCGCATAAAAAAAACAAGATTTGTCCGACACAAAGTTGAACAAGTGTGATCACAACAGCCAAATATTAACTAAGGCAGGTATTTTCCATTAAAAGTCCCAGAAAAGTCGCTTATAATCGAAAAAGTCCCGCCACAGCAAAAACGTCCCAAAAAGTCTCTAATTAAGTCATTAAAAACGGTTTTATTTTATGAGATTGGTGAAGATTTGTATTTAAAACCACAAAAGTCCCACTTTTACAAAAAGTCGAAAGACTTTTTTTCCGCGCTCTAGTAATAAACACTAATGGAATGGGAGTAAGAAACCTTACCATCTATTCCCTGATAGCATGGAGTTCAATCAAATGAGTCTCGCAAGCTTATCAGACGGGGCCCGTCAGCAAAACGGATACTTTTTCCTAACGTTATCTTACTATACCTTGAAAAGTTCAAGATGCGAGTGTTCAATGAGGATTACGTCACCAAAAAATTAAAGATGCCGTCGGTCGAGGGGGCGTCCCCTTAAGCTCATCAAGTCACACATTTTGGTCCATCCTTTTAGTCATCTGTTTTCGTCATCGTTTGAGGAGCCTCTGACGTATAGCGGTTTGCGTGATAGCCTCCTCACTAGAATTTCGTATGCGCTAATTCTGCCTTCGTCGCCTTTCTTTGGTCCCCAGCTGTCTGCCTTGCTTGTCTGCGCGCTTTCACGTCACCGAAAGAGGGGGAGTGGGGTTAGTATTCATGTGAGGCCTCCCCTCCCGTTACCTCATGCATCCCCCCTCTCGACCGCTTCCCTCCCCTCTTACCCCGCCCCAGCTACACTCTACATTACATTCACTTAGAGGCCTCACTCAGCATTCCTCGGCAACCCGCGATTTCTGATTCCTCCCCGATCATTTCATGAAGATTTCCTTATTTTTTCCCCTTCACCTTTGTTGGGGAGCACGTAAAAATACGTACGGAACATTTTCTTTACTCTCTTTTCTGAGGGAACATAAAGAAACCCATGATTAGAGATGCGTGAAAATCGCAAATGCGATAAATGCGATACAGATGCGATGTGCGCAAACAAATGCGGCATAGATGCGATTACTGGAATTTTATGATATTTTTACGCAAATTAACCTTATCGACGGTAAAATTCGTACAGTTTGTGCGCATGCTCCGCCGACACTCGCCGCTTAAAGCATGTAAGCGACTGGCCAGCTGCTAATTGGCTGGGGCTTGCGAACTGCAAGTGGGCGCGGATAAGAAGTGCGATAAAATAAAAATGAAAGTACGATTTTCACGTATCTCTACGCATGATTCGTCAAGCGTGTTGCGGAAAGATTTTCGGACGGAAAAGTGAAAGAAGAGGGGTATATTACGCACTCGTTTGTCCACACGTTGAAGCATGCAGCGAGCGAATTGAATCCGGCGCAGAGAGACTAGATCCGTGATCTTAATTAAATATTATGGAAAGCCGCGCGACTCGTCAAAAACTGCTTCGGGCGTACAGATAGCGTTACACATAAGCTATTAGAATTACGCTGGGGCCGCTATAAAATTCAAGGCTGCGCGATGGGCTTCCTTTGCTAAAGGAAATGAGAATAGATATCTTTCGGACCGACAGGGAGAACACGATATTAGACTCTCACTCCATTGTCAGGTCGAACATGTACGATGAAATGAGAGAAATGTTTTGCCGAACGCATAGGTTAGGGAATTCGTTTTTCCCGAGCTGTGAAGGACTGAAATTAAAGCAAGGTGGAATTTCGTTGGAGCTTCTCCTTTTTATTTGTCAACGGATGGTGCCTAAACACGCTATAAAACACGATGTCGTTTTTCCTTTAACCCTCGGCCTCCACCTGCTCAATACTTACGTGAACTCCACCTGGGGTCTTTTTTGACCCCATGCCGTAAATTTAAAAACAAATAGGTATATTTTCAGGGTATTTTGAGTAATACAGTTTTAAATCATAATTAAGTCATATATAAGTAATTTTATTGTTTAATCAAGCAATATTAACATTTTAAAATACAATAACATTTATCCTAGAAAACACTACAAATTATGTTTCATCCAGAAATTTTCTCTTTTAATTTTTCCGTCACAGTCCAAGACAAAAAACAATTATTTTTATAAAATTAAGTATTGAATTAGTTACTAATCTAGCGTACAATCCTTCACATTTTCTGCATGATATAATGATATGATATATTAGCATGATATTTGCATGATCACTTCAAACAAAGACTCCGCATTTTTCACACCTTCGATTCATTTTCCTATCGGATTTTCTCAGACAAAATGAACAGCGTCCGCATTTTTTTTCTAAGTGGTGGCAAATCTATTCTAAGCTGCAGTTGAATAAATGTTCAAATCCTGCAGAGGTAACTGCCTCCCTAATTACTTGCATTCGTGTATGATGATTTTTCAATCATCTTCTTATCTCTGGTTCTACTAACTCCTTTGCAAATCAGTAAGAAATTTTCTCCTTGCTTCCGTTTCCCTGTTGATCCTCTTTCAATTTAAAACAAAAGCAATTATTGATGTAATATCAATAGTATAAAAAATAGAACAAGAGATCATCTTCTTGCCCCTCGCTTTACTGAGTAATGTCTTGCCTTTAGATCTACAGTTTCGACGCCGGATTTTGTATGACAATAAAATAAAATTACTTTTTTTATGTTCACCACGACAAACATCAAATGACCGGTGTTGAGTTGAAAGTAGACTAACTGCCTTTCTTGGCTTTGGGACACATTAAAAAATTATCGTATTGTTTGCATAAGAAAAAATACTTGATTGCTCCTCTCGATGCTTGGCGGGTAACATCACCCTCGGAATTTCAACACGATTTGATCTTAGTGTAGCTACAAGTGTTAATTTCCTTTTTTCAGAGTTCCTGACCCAGCTCATAGCTTGTGAAGAAATTATCCGTAGTTATATTACTTCCATTGCCTTGCAAATGACAAACCAAATCTAGCACTGCGCGTTTACCTTGATTCACTTCCCTGGATCCTTCTATTTTTCCAGTGTATATTTGTGCATTTACAATATACTGAGTTTCACATTCAACGGCTGCCCATACTTTTATACCATATTTCCCCGGCTTTGATGGCATAAACACTTTGCATCTAAATCTGCCTCTAAATTTGCACAAATTCTCATCAACTGTAATGTTTGAGGATGGTTTGTGCGATATAATGCAGGCCTCCGTGAACATTTCAAACACAGTTCCTATTGCCTCCACTTTATTTTTTGATATCTCTTGCCTAACCACACGAGTCTCCTTATTATCAAAACGGAGACAGCTAAGAACATCTTGAAACCGGTGACGAGACGTTGTAGCTCTAAATATTGGTAGCCATAGTCTGGAGACCAAAACTCAGGTAGTGGCTTCCCTCGTCCTTTCTGAACACCAGACATAATCAGAGCACCAAGGCAAGAATTTAGCTCTATGATGTCCAGGTCCACCCATTTAGATAGCTGAAAGTAACATTTTTATAATTTTAGTAATATTTTGGATATCACTTGAAAAATATCAATGAAAATGAAAATGATGAATAAATAAAAACACTTACTTTCAAGCTGCGCACTTGTTCATTCGTGTGCTTACAGATGAGTTTCAGTATGTATATCGTGATGAATCTCTTGAATCAGTTGGTTTGAATCCAACTCGTTCTGCACTTGCATTGGAATTCCAGTGGCTTCTCTCGAAAGGTTCTCTTGAGGGCATTTCCGAGCGATAGGTGGAACTTAATTTCAAATTTCCATTCTTGTTGGTGTAACCTCCCTCATCTTCACTGTCCTCAAACTCTGACGAATTTTCTTCCTCCACTATCACGTCTATGACATCCTCCTCTATTTCAATTCGTTCCTCTTCATCACTGCTCAATTCACAACTGTCCATTTGTGTCTTCGTTACTGTCCTCAAAAATTTCATTTAGTACCAAATCTGTACTATATCCTCTGCTCAGCTGATGAAACTCCATATTTACTACAACGTTTTGAAGGTACAATTTTTTACTGGCCCCACAAAATCGCTTTCTGCACTATGCACCTACAGAGCTCAAAAGAAAATAAAGCCTTTCCCCCTTGACATGATAGTTGTGGGATAGACAGCTGTGGCTAGTTTGAAAATGAGGAGGAAGAGGAAATCCTGCGACATAGTAAAGGTGATGAATCACAATCACAGTGGAAGCAAACTGTCCCCTAATATTTTCTTTTCCTTCTCTCAATGAACCTGCTAATGACATAGGGCTACGTTGCTCTCAGAGGCCAGATAGTGACTTCGACTTGGGCGATAAATGCTATTATTATTTCATGAGTGAAAATGCTGTCTTTGACATGGAATAATATGAGGATAATACATGAACATGATGCCCTCCAAGAGAACTCAGGCAGGCAGTGGCTATTTTCACTCAATGTTCACTGGGCTCACATTACAATATCTCTGAAACTTTTATGTTGAAAATATAGCCCTAAACAGAGGAAAATATATTGGATTCTACGAACATCTTCAACAGGAAAGACAGGAACCAGCTACCCAACTCATGGAAAATAGTTCACGTTGAGTAAAAAATACTCACCCCCTGCCTAAAACCTTCGAGGTGGCTAGGAGTTTATCTAGTAGATTAGATGCTGAACAGAGTGCTCCAGCAAAATCCGGAAAAAAATTCATAGGAGAAAAAAGGAAAAGACGAGGATCATCTGACCAAAGATATGAGCAAAGCCTTCAAAGAATGATATGGGTGACGACCTCTACCTCCCCTCTGCACTTGACCTAAAGATGCTAGCTGCAATGACGGCGAAACTGTTTATATGAAGAAAGACACACACGGTGTATAACCCGAAAACTTTGCATCTGCACCTTCATCCCACCATGAAAACCTATGTAAGGATTACCTGCCTTTCAATAGCTTTTATGAATTATATTTCCATATTTATAAGTTTCAAAATTTAATACCTACACAGTCTCCACCTGGGGTCAAATTTGACCCCAATCAGGAAAAATAATCCCTTCCATGAATAACCCAAAATTTTTATTTCAAAATGGTATGAATTTAAAGACGAAACATGCAGGAAGGCATATCTGTAACATGGCACGATTCTCTGCATTGAGTCAAAAATTGCAGGCATTTTATCAACCTTGGGGTCAAAAAAGACCCCAGGTGGAGTCGGAGGGTTAAATAATACGCGTTATCTACAAAAACTTTTTCATAAATTATTATTCACTTGTACCACCTCAAAAAACAAGGCGCATGTCTCTCACGAAAGCCGTCGTCCATAAGAATATATACTCTTATCTTTGAAGAATTTTACCGGTCAAGGTGGATTTATATGGAGCGCTTTGCGAGTTAGCCCAACCTGTCTCCCCTTTCAATTTAGATTTCCCTCTTCAATCCACAGTAAGGCCTACTCCCTTTCATTCTATCTATATGTGCTATTCTCTTCCTCCTCCTCTAAATCGCTCTTCAACATCCCCTCTCCGCTCAGCACTCGCTCCATCCACACCCTCTTTCTATCGCCTCCCTATCTCATCTAGAAGCTGTCTCTCCTCACCCACCATGTCCAGCTCTTCGTCGTTCCTCTTCCTCCAATTCACCTTCTAAATTCTTCTTCACACCCACATCTCAAACCTGCCTATTATTCCCTCGTTAAGCGTCTTTGTTTCCGCACTATAAAGCTAACATGCATTAATGAAATAGAGGAACGGTTAGGCCTTTATTTTCTGATAAATATTTTTGACCCAGCATTGTATTTCATATGGAATACATTCTCACTAACGATTAGAGCGATTTCTGTTCATTGAGTTTCACCTACCAACCTTTGAATGACAATTTTCTTTTGTCTTTGAAGTGAACTGTTCAGGGCGCGACGGTCTCCCTTTAAATCTAAAGCGCTAATTCTTCCTTCCCCTAATCTCTCCCAATCTGACTGTGTCTGTCTGTGCTCTAACTGCAGAGGGGGATTGAGGTCTTCTTGGGTGGCCTCCCTCCCCTTCCATTCACTTGTCGCAGTCAGACAGACACCCGCGGTCGCTAATTGATCGTTTTCCCTCCTTCACCCGCTTTCCTCGCGACTGCTGATAGAGGGCGCGTCTCGACAGGGGAGGGATCTCGCCCCCCCCCCCCCGGTGGTCCGCTGCCTCATTAGCGCATGTTCTTTTTTTCGCCGTGTGTGGCGTTCGAGTCTCTCGCGTTCTCCCTCACGCTCGGCTAATGCGGACACGCGTGTCTCCCCTCTGAGCGAACTGGGCATTCAATCAGGGGGGGAACGCCCCCCTCTTCGCCATGTGCCGTGAACATTCGGCGGAAAAGCCACGCATCGCTTCGAAATTTCGTGGACAAGGGGATTAACTACATGATAGAGGAGGCCCCATCGCTTCACTTAGAACCTTGATTACTCCGTCCCTTTTTAATCGAGTTTCTAGAATTAATGCAGCGTCGAAATGTGTTCTGCGCGGTGCATTTATTCCTAATTTTTCACTATCATATCATTGAAATATTAGCAGAATAGTATATGCACTCTCCGGACACTATAACCCTAGTTTCTCCTCATCTTTTTCTGAAACCAAAATATTCGCCCAAATACTTGTTTGCCCTCGCCTCCATTCGTCTGTTTAAAAATCATCAGTAGCACTTTTTCCGCGTGCAATATTATGCTTATTGTCCCATCGTCTCCACATTCTTTACATTTCTGCTTGTTCATCTGTGGAATTAGAACTTTTTTCGCGCAATCCTCTGGCAAATGCCCTTCCCAATAGATTCTGCGTACTATTTCAAAAACTTTTATAAAACTTTCGAGGGCACTCGTCATTTTGAATAAAAACCTTCTCTTACCATGAAGAAAGATCTGAGGTTTTCCCGGCGTGTGATGTTGGTGAAGTTTATTCGGGATTGCCACCGGATAAGGTTCTCCATCTCTGCCGACGTTTCGATGGCCGAGCCCTGATGACGATGGACGACTCGGCCATCGAAACGTCGGCAGAGATGGAGAACCTTATCCGGTGGCAATCCCGAATAAACTTCACCTTCTCTTATCATCCTTATCCCATAATCAATTTAACAACTGCTATCAATGTAACCGTTCAGTTGATTTCTTATCATCCACATTCCAAAATAAATGTAAAAACTGTTATTAATATAACCGTCCACTTGAAGTTTGATTTATACAGCCACTACGCTCGCTTTGTGATCAGTTTTATAAAATGTCCGCAGCGCGGCGTTGAGCACAAAGCGATCCATTTGCTTCGAATTGTGACAAGAATCTCCACTCGCGAGGAACAGCAGTATCAATTTATGATTTTTTTAAAATGACATCATTTAAAATATAAATTTCGGTTTAGAGTCCAGCTTATTTTCTCGTGAAGTTCGGATATTTCTGCTGCCACCGACGCGAATGGCGACTTGTGTGAACCAATTATGGCTGAGACTTCAACTTGTAGTTGCCAATACTCTTTTCCGGCGTCACAAGAGTAGAAGATACGCCTTGGAGGGACTTGAGAAGACAAAATGCTGATTCAGTTTTAGAGAAATCAGGTTTTAGTAACCTAGTGAAATGCTGCAGAAGCTATCCATCCACTATCCATGCATGCCTATCCATGATGTTGGTTGTACGAAATAGACGCAAATGAGGAGCAAGGCAGACATCCTACTCTCGAAGCTTCTCATGTAGCATTCAGGCTATATCCTTGTCCTTCCTGCTGTTCTCGTTCGGCGAAGAATCTCCAGCACCCCTCAGTCCACGAAACATGGCCTGAAATAACACACCCACTTTCCTTCCACTCCCAAATTACGCATTCAGTTATCCCGTCGCTATTCTGTCTCTCCTCCGTTCACTGTCCACGCGAATTTTCCATGGAGTAAATAGAAATTGTGTTGTTAAGTCTAAGCACGATAGAATGAAGAAAGTTTTCCTGATATTGGCCAAAAAAAGGAGATAGTAAAAAAATTTATCTTGAACACTCTTAAGTAAGGAATGAGTCTGGAGGGGATTCTAGTATTTGTCGTTGATATAATTAATCTATTTTTCGTGGTCCATTTCTGGTCCTCAAAGCTGAGGGGCATAGTCCGTGCTTACTGAACTAGAGGTTGCGAGATCTTATTCAGGCTGGTTGGCTTTGTCATTATCACGGATGGGCTATTCGCGATTTCCAAATAAAAATGACCACATTCGGTGAGCTGTGTGATCGTAAAATGAATACTTCA
This sequence comes from Ischnura elegans, assembly GCF_921293095.1. Classification (NCBI taxonomy): domain Eukaryota; kingdom Metazoa; phylum Arthropoda; class Insecta; order Odonata; family Coenagrionidae; genus Ischnura; species Ischnura elegans. Next base: position 145,124,157 of record NC_060247.1, read on the forward strand.
GTGAGTTATTCATCGCCCGAGGCTGTATCGATGACCCAATGTAAACGAGCAACTTGCGTGGAAGCTAGCCTTTTAATTTAACTATTACTCGCGTGCCGTAAGCTGTCACTTATTGAAATTTCAAAAACCCTCGCTCTTTTTTAGCTAATTATATGTAATCATCCAAATTTGTGTACGGATTCGGAAATTCAGAATGACCTCCAATGACTTTGATGCATGTGCACATACACCAATTTAAATATAAGGGAGGACTAGGAAACATATAAGGACAACTTAAATATAATTGTTGCTACTGTTGTTGTTATATTTTTTATTATTATAAATATCATTAGAAATAATACACATCGGTCCATAGTTCCCCTTTCCTTTCCTTCCTGAAGCTAATCATCATATCACATCCATCTCACATCTTTCTGGACCCACCTCGCGCCCCACGTACCACGAGACATGGCCTAAGAAAACATCCCCTCTCCCTCCACTGCACAACCACGCATTCAACTAATCCCTCGCTGTTCCTCCTCGCGTATTTTCCTTGGCTGGGTGAGGCGAGGCAGGAGACTTCGGCTGCTTTGGTGTCGCGACGCTTCGTGTCCCGTGCGCCTTGTACAAACAACCAATGCGCTCATCTCCACGCTCGCTGCAACTTCCACCCCCCTCTCTCTTTGACGTTGCGTTGCGTCATTCGCGTTGCCCCAATCCGCCCTCCTTGCCTTGGCATTCCTCAACGGGCGAAAATAGAGCATCGACTGAAGTTCGGTTGCAGGAATATTTTAATGGAGGATTCTCCAATCGGACTCTGAAGATGTATCCACCCACCACTAATTTAAGTAGGTAGGTACACCTATGTTACCACCCGCGGCGCTGACGGACAAAGCGATCCAAATTCCATGCAGAGTAAGCTATAATTAGGACTTTTAACCGGAATTCATGTTCGTGATGGTGTGATCGATCAAATTCGTAAAATGTTAAATTCTATTTTTCTTGATTTTAATTATTATAGAATATGACTAATAGGATCGTTTTAACATCATCGCCGCGATGCGGACAGGTTTGAAATCCGTTTATATTAAACCCCAAGTGGCAACCTTATTTGGCACATTATGTAGCGTTCTCTATACAGTCGCTTTGTTTGATTGATTGAAATGCTGCGGTTAGAACGCCATACCAGTTTCCATGACGACTAATATCACTTTTGACCATAGGCGTCTATATTAAACTTCGCAAAACCGGCTCATTAGGTGTGCAGCGACAAATGTTACGAAGTCAATTATATAAAAAATTGACCTGAAGGTGAACAATGGGGTGAATTAGTATTGAGTCCCACCTAGCATTTTTTAACCGCTAGTCCTCTTCCGTCCGGAAAAGAACTATTTCGTACACCTATCTGTTTGGCATGATATCTCTCTTAACTCATCGTTTCCTTCGGATCTAGAAACATGTATGTGCACTATGCATCACTCGTAGTCTTCGAGTCATTATTGACTCCCATTTATGTGCAAGTTTGTAAGCTATAGGGTTGTTTCCTTCATCAAAGAAAACGAAAGTCATTGATTACGATGCGTTACCCACCATTAGTGTATTCATGATGTACAAATTATTTGTTTTAGAAATCCCAGTTTAGACGAATGGCAATGGTCAATTTTAACCGCATTTGAAAAATGCTAGATTGGCGCCCAAGCGATGCTACTCCACGTGACGTCACAGGGACCTAGTTTCTACACGAGAGGATAGGAGTTTCACATCGTCTGAGGTTACCAATGCATGTATGAGGCACAGAGCTCAGGGAAACATGTCTTAATAATCACCTGTTAAAACTGGCTAAGGTCGGAAAGTTTTCTTCGCTTGATAAGGTATAAATAATCCTTATTTAAGGCAAGCGCTACCAGCTAGCATGGTACTCTGCTACCTGCTAGCATCCTGCGTCGTAAAAGCACTCAGAGCCTCACCCAAAGGGCTCCTCACATGGCGGCAGCGGGAACCAGAATGATGTCACACGGGGTTCTCAAAGCATTCTTACTTAGCCGTCGTGTTTTCGCGCGATTGAAAATTTTCACTTTTCATTAAATCGCGAATAATAGATGTCGTCATCTAAAAATCTAAAAGCGTGAAATACGTACTCCAGGAGTAAGAGTCTTTCGATTTGGGCAATAAAAATAATAGGAAATGTGTAAAATTCTATTTTCGCTGGAAATTTGAAGTTAACATTAGGACTCTTTAGGGAATAGTTACATAAATTTCCTAATTTTTGCAGGAAACGTTGTTTGGAGAAAAGCGCTGGTCTGTCACCGATGCTGAAGTAGTTCAGTGGCGGCAGTGTTAACCAAATAACCACCCTAGGTCGGGCTAGGACTATCAAACTTCGCATTAGTTTAGCATTATATTCGTTATATTGTTGGTATTTATAGGAGATTGCCCTCTCCGCCAGCTAAATCGGTAAATAATAATTTATAAAGCATTATTCTCAGGGCTTGGGCCTTCAAATGTAATTGCTTTGCCTGATGTGTTGGATAATGGAAACGAAATGAAGAAGCTCTTTCTCTAGCATTGAAAGAGACTCATTTACATCTATTTTTATGACTTAAATGAAATATGCGTTAACCTAGCCATCTTTTTCTCTCTTTTATGGCGATCTTCTGGATGTTTATGAATTTCAGGAAGTATCTACCATTATATTTTCCGGCTTAATTTCCTCTATCTCATATTTGTAGCTCAAGATGTTTGCTTTCACTCTCTGAAATTTGCTCTAACTCGTGGTGTATGATCCTTGGAATCAGTGTTCCCATTATGGCGAGTTCGAAAGGCATCAGTGAGGAGATAAGAAGCTTGCAGAGAAGGGGATCGCAAAAGGAGACAACGGGGAGTGTCTCAAGTGTTGATTAGTTTGAGTGTGTACTCTCACACTCTCCCTCTTAAGTTTGATTGTTGACACAGAGCGACGAGAGAGCAATACATAAACGCTCAGACGCGGATGCGAGGAAGTCAGTTTCGCGTAATTCGAGTAACCTGGAGAAGGGGTCGTGTTGGTGAATGGGGTTTCAGTTCGCCTTGGAGATATGGCGATGCATTGTTAAACATCATTATATTATGATGTATTCCGAATCCGATGTTGACTGTTGGCCTATATGATTATCCGATATTATTCAGTCACGATATTTTTATCGGCCCGATTCGGTAAATTCGCCTCCCGATATAATATCAGTGTGCATCAACTGATTTAAACAGCGCGCCGGATAAAAAATCACCTTCCGACGATGTATCTAGGGTAAAAATCGCCTCCTTATAAAGTATCACAACGTGTCATCCGAAAATATATACGGAGCCCAATAAAAATGTGAGCCGAATTTTAATCGGGTATTATTTTTGCATTGGGTTTAATGTTTTTGTCTGCTCCGGCATAAATGTCCCGATATTTGATATCAATACAGCCTAATATTGGTATTATAATTATAGTAATGTAATATTGAATTTTCAATGCAAACCATTCTAGTTTTCAGAGATAATGATAATGGATCGGTTTCGATCGAATGATTACTCATAAAGGAAATTTTAAGAAAAACACAACTAGTATAGTAATATTTTGCATTCGTCGAGAATTTCCCGGCATACCTGCTCGACATCTACTCTCTAAGTAGCGTGCTTGAACTTTCGACATGAATTTTAATTTTTGCAACAGAATTTAAAAGATACATTTGCTAGGTATTATTACTAATTAACTTAAATGAATACCGTCTTAGAAAAATTGCCAATTTTAAGGTAGGCATCATTCCATGAAATTTATAAGATTGTTATTTCGATACCTTACTCGTCATCATAACCTTGAACAGTTTGGAGTAAAAGTTAAAACCTATCAAAGATTCCTTCCTCAACTCTATTTCTTGAAGCTGCGTAGGATTAACTAACATTAAATTTCCTTAATAGAAAGCTTAACTTCTTCTCAACCGGTCTCTTTTTGTTGATGAATAAAAATGTGTTTCTCTCGGCTTAGCTTAGTCACCGAGTGCGTCCACCGGGTTGCGGATGCCGTGTGTACCCCTAGATATAGAGTTTAGATGCGAGGTAAGCAAGGTCGAACGCCCAATTAACAGCCGTGGAAAAAGCAACGGCGCTGTCAGGGCATATTGGGGTATCCTTGCGTAATGTAGGCTATTTCAATGACGCCGAAACTTTTGAAGATGGCGTGACTGGAGGCCGCCAACCATTATGCCTCACCTGTCCCGGAGTAGATAGCAGCAGCAAGGGGGCGACATACCCATAAGGATAATGCGTATAGGTTTTGATACATCAGTGCCATCGATGCCAGTGGTCCAATGCTGCCGCGAAGTTTGAATGCACATCTCGGCGCGTGTTTCAAACTTTTTTTACGCGTCACGATAGGGCGTGCTATTCAGGCTTAATAATGCTACTGCAATTGCGAGAAACTTAAAAGCAATGAACGTAGGAAAATTTTCCCGATGAACTTCCCCAGGTTACTAAACTAGTAACCATAATACAACATTAATGAACAAAGTCAACTGACGATTTGGTGGTTGGTAAGAATAATGATCTCGGAAACTCACTTCAGTGGACATTTGTGTTTATTGATACAATAACTAGTAAAAGAAATACAACAATAACAATTTAAATATGACATACTAGAGATGAAATCTGTGGAAGTTATCAATTCTACAAGCACATGAGATGCACAAGCAACAAATATCAATGACAGCAGTACATTGCAATGAGAGATGAGCAGCCTTTGCGTAATAGGAGAAAGATTCCATTACTTAAGTAAACACTCCACAGTTATAGACAAAGAGAGTGACCCAATTTTCCTTGACGTTGATGTATCTTGCAATATCTCTGGTACAGGGAAAATAATGCTAATCCTGAAACCATAGACCATAACAACACCTCACTAGAAATAAGCATGCAAGTTTGGATACCATTTCATGGATAATAATTATTTAATTATGAAAAGAGGACATTATTTCGTAGGAAGTTGTTCATGATGAGTACCCATTCAGATATACAACATATCTTGGCAGAGGAGTCTTAAAATGAAAGGTTCTTAGAAGTTAATATCCTTCACTTACACGAAAGAAAGTATCCCAAAAGTAGATAACGAGAAAAGTGAAGAATATTTTTATACCAATGTAGTGGAAATTAAGTTCTTACTTCATAATGAAAGAGATTAAAGTTTTAAGAAATGTAAACATCGTAGAACACTTAATGAATTATGCTCAATTGATGACAACAAAACAGTCGAAAGGACAGAGTTGAAATAGCAAATTACATACACAACCAACAAAATGATTAGCATTAAACAAACCAAAGCATAGCGGTAGCGATTAATGAGTAGTTTGAACACTAGAAAAACTGCAAGTACAATGAAAAACATTTTGAAATATAAGGAATACAAGACACCATGAAAATTTGAAAACATGAGGAAAGGTTAGCTAATCACAGGTTGAAATCAAAATGGAACAATGAAGGAAACAGAATTACTCACAGTTTCATCACCAAATGCATTTCATACCCATGCAATTTAGCTATAACCAAGATCATTGAGACTCGTATACGTTCAATGGTATCAGGCTCAACTTTGTGGAAGTTAAAGTTCACAAATGAAAAAACGACTTCGTTTTCTTCCACTAATTTATTTTCACGGTACGACATGTTTCGGCCTTGAGCGGTCATTTACGAGTACAAAGATTTGTTAAAAGTCGGGTAAATTAATACCAGGAAGGGACTTGGGGAGGTTGGAGGGGGAAGAGGGTGTTAGGAGGGGGAGTAATGGGTGGCGGTTATTGTGAGGGATGGGAATGGGCGGATATTGTGAGGGAGGGTCCTCGCAGTGGTTTTCCCATCCCTCACAATAACCGCCACCCATTACTCCCCCTCCTAACACCCTCTTCCCCCTCTAACCTTCCCAAGTCCCTTCCTGGTATAAATTTACCCGACTTTTAACAAATCTTTGTACTCGTAAATGACCGCTCAAGGTCGAAACATGTCGTACCGTGAAAATAAATTAGTGGAAGAAAACGAAGTCGTTTTTTCATTTGTGAGACTCGTATCCTTCATCGAGCACATTCCAAAATCGTAAGGGACACTGTAAGCAATAAAAAAGTCTGCAGTTAACAATAATAACTACTTATCAATAAGCCTCAATATCACCTTTGTTTACAACGAGATTCAATATGGCAGCCCCCAGTTTATTACTGCCCAGCAGACTGCACAGAAAAACAGGCTACGCCAGCGCCTCTATGTTGAGTAGGCCGTTGGACCACTGGGGCTCCGGAAAAATCAAGACAAAAGAAGTTTTCTATACGATATATCGCAGTTCTGTCGCCCCCTTGGCAGCAGCTCTATTTCTAATATGTGGAGGTGGAAACCATCTAGGTCGGTACGGCGACATATATGACGCTATGTGCGTGGTGACCTTACGGCTGTAGTACTGCGATGTGGAGGTTAAATTCTCTCGAATAAAATATTCGGTAGGTCAAATAGTCCCCTATCAGGACCTGTCACAAATTGCATCTTCCATATTCTTATAGGTAAAAATACGAAAAATTTCTCTATTAACGAATTAATTTCTCACCTAATAAATAACTCCAAGTCCAGGCTGAAGGGCACAGGTAATTAACTACTTACAGACATATGGGACTGCAACTCAAGTATCCCAACTACATACATACTGTCTCACCTAATTAATCGCCTATGAGTCATTCCTCTGTCTCTACCTCCTTCAAATCACAGGTCTATGGATATTTTATCTGCATTTCATTGTTTAAAGGTTAAATTCGCTGCTGCAAATTTGTCACAAAAAAGAATAAAACATACTTAATTGTTAAGAGAAAAACTCTCAAAATTCAAAATGAAAAGCATAATAATAATAAACAATAGTTATCAATAAATAATTGAATTTAAAAGAATAATAATCAATGTTCCCATCTGTTTGTATTCAAAATCCCATGAACCATTTAGTTTTTAAGTTTCATTTTATCGCATACAACACTACAGACAACAGCAGAACATATGCGCGAGTCATTAGTTTTTATAATTTGGCTATCTGACAGGTTAAGGTGATATTGGCTCACCTGTACAGCTTCTACGTCCGCGCCTTCGGCTCTGCCATTGAGTGAAGGCAACTCTTATAGCTTAGACATCCAAGCATGGATTAAATGAAATTTTGCCGAAAAAATGAAATGCGCCTTTTTTGACAGATAATTGAGTATTGAAAACAAGGCATACTTTTGCATTATAGGGGCATTATTTTCTTTCAATTTAATATATTTCTCATAGAAACGCAAAATAGTAAAAAAATCATTTTTGGTCAGATATTTTTACATCATTCTAGAGTGCGTGTAATGTGTAAAGTGCGTCCGGGAAGGTTGGAGGTCGAAGAGCAGGTGGGAGAAGTTAATGTATAAAAAAAATATGTATATATTATGTATGGAAATAATGTAAAGAGATTATTAATTGAAACTATGAATATGTATGTTCTTTTTGGTACTTCAATCCACTTTACTTTCATTATGTAATTAATCATTACACTTGTTTCTGTTGTTCTTCGGTATCGTCTCGCGTGTCCCAAAAGGGGGGAGCATTGAGGCCAGATAGCCACTTACGTTACGTGTGTGATGTGTGTTAATGTGTTTTCTTTGTTTTCTTTTATGTGTTTGTGGAGCATGAATGTTGAGAGGAGAGGGAGATAAATTGGAAGTTTACAGGCATGCCGCAGGACTGCAGCGAAGAGATTGGTCCTCTCTGAGGGCAGTTTTGAAGAAGATCGCCACTTTACTTCCGCGGCTGACCACGGCGGAGTAACTTGGGCGACGGGCGGCCAGCGGTCCAACTGCGATGCCAGTTTAAAGACCCGCGCGTAAAGAGAAGAGCGCGCAAGGGCCGAACAGATGACAAATTGTGTCGTCTGCTACGCGGTGTTGGGAAACACGGCAACACTGTGGGTGCTAGGTAGTCAGCGTGGCGAAGGAAACAGCTCTCTCGCTCTGCAACCTTCCCGCTGGACGCACCTAACTTGAACTCTCCTGACTTGAAGTAATTCTCAGTGATGAAGCATGGACTTCAGAGTATGTGGGTTGTATGATTGTGTGTGTGTTAGCGTAAGGTATGTGGCTGTTGGTTTCATTTTGGTTTAAGGGGAAAGATCAATTTATTGTTGTAATTTTGGGGGAACCCATATTTGGGACTATTCAGTGGACATTTGTCTCCAATTTATTTATTCATGTGTGTGAGGTTCGTCGAGTGCAGGGGTAATTGTGATGTCAGTGGATTGGAGTCGTTAGTGTGGATCAGGGAAAATCTTATTTTGTTTAATGGAACTGTCATTTTGTAGAAAACTCAAAAGGTGCAATTGTTAAATAAATGCCCAAGTTGTGGTACGATTTGTTTTATAGAAGTGATTCTCTTTTCTTTTGGTATATTGATCCCTTGCGTGAGGTGTCCCGGACAAATCCTCGTGGTTCTTTTAGTTTTAATTAAATGATTTCTCCACTGTTAGCTAGTCGCGAGCAAATTTATGTAACGCGGTACTACCCTCGTCTTTTGGGTTCTGAGATTTAGCATTGGTAGTTGTAAGAGGGTTACATTATGGCGTTACATGCGGCGTAAAAAATAACTGCTTTATTCATCCCTTACCCTTTTATTTTCCCGAAAAGAGTCGCTCTCCGTAGCAACACTCCCTCAATATTCACTCGTTCCCACCGCCATATGCCTCCCTTGACGTCGCTTTCTACGGTTCTCTTCATTTTTTTCGGAATGGGATTACTATTGCGTACGGAGAAGCAATTTTGAGATGTGAGTGTGCCCCGAAATAAACATTCATGGAGAGTGTGTTTCCTCCCCTTCCCCCTGAAACAGAGATGCGCTGGCAGGAAATGTAAACGTCACACGAATGAGCATGACGCGTCATTCGTCTCTTGCGGGGGTTGATAATGGGTGTGGGAGGTGGTTGGGGAAATATGGGAAGGTGGGAAGGGACTTGCTTGCTTTGTAAAACACACCCTCCCATCGATGGGTACAAAACATCACCAGTGCAAACACTTCTCCCTTCTCACTGATATGAATAATTGCTTCCATTCGTATCACAATTGACAGGCAACATCTACAATTACTCCCAAACAGCTGAGAACAATGATATACTTACCTCGATCTGCGGCAAACGCAATGCCGCCTCTCTCTGAGGACCCTCGTCCTAAAGACACAAAGAGGATGTTGCTTTCGCCGGAAGCTGTTGTCTACGGCAATAATGCACGCGTTGTAACCCGAGAAATGTTTAGTCTTAAATCCTTTTAAAACTGGAATTATAACAGAGCATCGTTCCAAATTAAGAAGAAAAAAAGGATACAAGAGGAAGGAAAGGAAGGATTTCTTCCTTCATTCAAAATATGTATATATTTCACTTATTGTCCAGCCCGTATTTGATGATAACCAAGGCGACTTTATACGACATCCTGTACGACAACAAGGCTATTTCGTGAACACTGCGTGAGGTAATGAATTTCGTTCATTTTGACTTCTTTGTTGCGCCTACGTTGAAATTATGTCTTCATTGATGATACCGAAGTTGTATGATGGACGGTAATTTATACCCGGCGTTATGAATTCGTTAACATTTTATGAAAATTCCATTCACCATGATTAATGCCTCTCTCTCTATATTTGGTATTTCTTAATAATTTCTCTGTGATTTCTTGTTACTTCATAGCAATTTCCATGCATTTAAAAATTAGTGAAGGGAGTCCTGTTGAGGCAAATTTTTCCCTCGAAGTATTTAAAGCAACTCACATTAATTGTGATGCCTTTTATTGATTTCAAAATTTGTAAGTTAAAATTGAAAACAGAAATTCAAGGTAGAACTAACTTCTAAGCATATATTTTGGGCTATGAAGATGAATATAGATTATTTTCTAAATCGTTCTTTCTTTCTCGTTCCAGGTAAGCCATGTAAGAAGGTGGTACCTTGGCTCTTGGTCCCTTCAGGTGATACAAAATTTCTGTGAGTACGAATTTTATGGACTGTATTATCTCAAGTTGGAATTTCGTTTACAAATTCGTGCTTTTTCATTCCACCTTAAATTTTAGTGAGATTATGGCTCAATGTTTGGTCTGTAGAGAGGCATACACAATAGGGCGGATCGCAAAAATCGATTTTTTTCAAATCCATCTGGCCCAATGAAAAAAAGTTGTGGGACCGATCAAAAATAAGGCCTGAAAAATTTGAGACCTGTGCGTGAACCCCTGACCCTCGCTCAAATGCAATTTAGGGGGGGGGGGGAGGATCAAAATTCGAAAATATAATATTTTATGGTCATTCCCTATAGATTTTGCCGAGTTACTGTCCTTTGGGGCAAGTATTTCGTGCATTTTGACGTATCTGCCACCGTTTAGCCACAAAATGCCTAATTTGAGTCTGCGTCCGCGAAGAAAATATTCCAACGCCCACGCAGCGTCGCGGATACCAGCAGGGCTATTCTACTAAACGGGGCCATACGTATGGCCGGCCGTAAGTTTCTTATGGTCTGACCCGAAATTACGGCCTAAACCGATTCCACTCTCGAGGGGCCATATCGTATGGCCCGGCCAAAAGTCTTAACGCCCTTTCTGCAGGCGAGTATGAGAATTATAATTGGTACTATAAGTTTGGTTCACTTTTTTATACACCAGTCATTTTTTTGAGAAGGAAGTTTGTTCCAACGTGAATAAAAAATGAATTATATGTTCCTTAACCGAAATGGACTCTTATTAAAGGATAAATTTGGATTTTCTTTAAACACTAATCTAGCGGCAGACGCTGAAGATCTTTAAAACAAGTGAAGAACGCAAATCACCGGCGAGAAGAAGCAGAAGAAATTTGTACCGTGCAGTATTATAATATTCGTGAATTCTGCATGTAATGGATAGAGTTAGAACATGACATCCTATTGTAGTTCTAACCCCCTTCCTCTCCTTCCAATGGTGTAACTATTGTCTAATGGCTGCAATCATTTGCCCCCAAAAGCCTTATAAATCCAGCCAATACACGAAATTTAAAGATGAAATTGAAACTTTAAGTTTCATTAATTTTATTATCAGAGGCTTATGTTTCGGTAGCTGTATAAAGTTAAAACATCAATATGAGACTATCAGAGAAAATATCATCATCGTATGCGAACGGATTACCTACACGTATCCCGTATCCTCCTTATGAAAACGACGTCTTTTTAAAATATATCTAGCCAATGCCCGTTGAATCCGTATGTGCTCACCCACAATATTCATATATTTCTTGAAACAATCGCTATGTAATCGATGACACTTCGTAAGTTTCTTTTATAACACCTTAGGCGAGCAATGTTATTTCGTATGGCCCGTGTTATGACCGCCTCCTAGGCAGGCCATAATATTACGGCCTTTAGGCCATAGCTACCGCCCGACTTATGGCCTTTCGCTCAGAGTAGAATCGCTCGAAGCCATACGTATGTCGCGAGGCCGTAGTTATGGTCGATTTCGACTTATGGCCCGGCCATACGATTAGTGGAATAACCCTGCAGAGCCGCAGGCCGATCCCTTCCCCTCCACGCTCGCTTCTCCCCCTCCCACGCCTCTGACACAGCAAAATTCATCCCGCGCATGCTGCTAGGAGGTCGTTTATCTTTGATAATATAAATCAGAAGATGGTAGAAGGTAAAAAACGATGCGTAGTGAGACGACTTGTCCCTTATTTGGCGCCTCGTCGGCGTTAAATAAATCGATGTTACCAACTTTTAGAGAAGTGATGATATATTTTTATACCTGCGCACACAGGAAAGGAGACTACGGTCTATGAAGAAGCCTATCGAGTGAGTATGAAGGTGTGGAACTATGGTGACGCTTCCCTTCCATGATGTGTGTGACTAAATGGATTTAGCGGTACCACAGGAAGTACTAAAACTTACGGAAAATGCGAATAGGCTAAAAAGAGGGTTATTAACATGCTGACACATATATGTAGCTAATGTAAGAAAATTCGATAGTCCTATGGCAGGGATCGGAAGTACAACGAAAATACAAGCGGCAGGCGGTAGATATTAAAAGCGCTAAATTGTTCACAAGTTTGGAGAGTACGATTATAAATGTTTTTCCTTATGCTGGTTTTCATGCCTCAGAAGTATTATAAACTATCAGCTGTATTCATTGTTTACTTTGTCTGTGGCTGCCTCAGAGAATAGACGTATTTTCATGAGCTCGACGATTTTCAGGTCACACTTCATTGCTTGTTTGTGAATTTTTGGTAAAGAAAAATAATGTAAACGATTCATCAGACTCCATGTTCACAACTCCGACTTACCAGACATGGCTCAATGTGACTTTTTCTGCTTCTAAAAGTAAAGAGAACCTTTAAGGGTTGTCATATTATAAGCATAGATGACAAGGAAATTTTACAGAGCTAAAGTGTACATACCTCGAAATTGAGTATGTATGATTGTATAAGCAAGAGGAGCTGGCACAAGTGCATAATATCTAATGGGGAATATTTTGAGGGCGACAGCATTGATGTAGACGAATAAGTAAATGTAGGAAGAAAAAACTAAAACTCCCACAATTTTCTCAACACACCTCGTCCTCACTGGTCGACATGGTATTTTACTTACGAATGAATCAGCCGTCGCCTCTGCTTTGAACGATAAGATGTCGCGATGTCTTTTTTGACGAGGACTAAGCCGCCCTCGTCTTCTTCTAATCTCTGTGTCACGTTGCTGGTTAAATGATGTATTCTTCCCTGTGCGGGGGATTTTCTCGACTTCAGTGTTGTTGACGAGACACGAAGGCAACTCTTTTTCACAGCCGCCATTTTTGCCCACACCTACATTCCCTCCAATGAAATCAACCCCCTCCCCTAATCCTCCCCCCCACCCACCCTCCACGCTCTCCTGGCCTGTCTTGAGCTTAATTAAAAATGGGGATGAAAACTGAGCAACTTCAACTTTTTTATGGCGCTCATTGTTAATAATATTACGTCGGTGGCTTTTTTTCCATCCTGGAATGAGGCCATGATTATTTTTAAACAAGCCTTTTTGTGGTGCAATTATGGCGTTATAATCCCGAGTCGTTTCCAACTCACCCCCTCTGTTTACGTCATGGTTGAAATACCAGGACAGCGCACCCCCTGAGTTGCACCCCCTGCCACCCGCCCTCATCTGTCCTCCGTCGAGTGAAAGGGCTTTTTCCTCTTCACCCTCTCCCTCCGAAGCAATTATCCCACCCTCACCACACCACCCCTCTCTCCATCCCACCACCCTATGAATTCTCCCCATCATCCCATGCCACGTGACATCGGTCAAACAAGTTTTCCAATAAATAAAGCTGCCCCACAATAGGGTAGTTTACTTCATCAAAGAAAACGAAATGCATTGATTGCGATTCCTTACCCACAATTAGTGTATTCATAATAGACAAATTATTTGGTTTTAGAAATCCCAGTTTAGACGAATGGAAATGGTCATTTTTAACCTTATTTGAGAAAGGCCATATTGGCGCACATGCGATTCCACTCCTATTGACGTCACAGGAGCCTAGATTCTGTATGAGTAGATAGGAGTTTTACATAGTCTGACATAACCAATGCATATATGAGGGTCAGAGCTCAGGGAAACATGTCTTAATAATCACCCATTGAAATGACCTAAGTTCGGAAAGTTTCCTTCTTTAAATAGGGGAATAATAATCAGGGTTCCCACTCAACCGTGAAAACCTTAAAACCGTGAAATAGCCGTGAATTTCGTCTACCGTGAAAAAACCTGGAAAAAGCCGTGAATTTCGTCCTAAAACCTTAAAAATCTCTCAATCTTGATAATAATACCTTCCCAGAAATTTTCAACTTCGTTTGTAGCGAGGGCACTTCTATTCATTGTAGCGAGCATCGTCGCATGTGTCAGAAAAGCGTGGGAACGAATGTTGCCTGAAGAAAAAAAATATTTTCCCAGCGCAGGCCTTTTCTCTCCCCCCACCTGAAATATGACACCAATTCTCATCAGCTTGTTTATTTTCCTCGACTGTCTTGGTTTCCCCTCCCTCGGTCACTGCTTGTTAGTCCCCCTTCCACCCAATTAGGCGTCCCAATGGCTGCAGCGACCACTTTCGAAACTAAATCTAGATGGCATTTGTGTCGAAAAATTTGAACGTTTATTCAACACCCTCAAACCTGTGATTGGAAGACCGCTAACCTGGACAACTTGCTATGCGCTGTGGACACTACGCTCATTGCGTTTGAACCGGGCGACAGCGAGCTTTCGGCGCGACGTTACTAATTCTCGCGCGTTGCGGCCTGAAAACGAGAGAAGATTTCCGCTTATGGCAATACTGCATTACACGATTTCCGCATGCGTCGACCTGGGACTTGCCAGTTTTACGTCGCAATCGGAAAGTTTGTGTGGAAATATTTGACGGGTGATAAAGTAAAGTGAATGTGAAAATAACATGTTTCAGCAGGTATTTATTATGTCTTTATATATGTATTTCAAACCATGTGAATTATAATGTACTTATTTGCACCTATCGAAGACAAGGTTTTTTTTTCCTCCTAACTCCTGCAGAAAAGAGGGTTCGTCTTACAATCGAATGCAAAATTCTCGACGTCAATTGGGTTGCATAATTTTCGTCGGAAAAAATTATGGATACCTGAGGTTGTCACCTAATATATATATAGCCATACAACGAAAACTCGACGTCAAAAATACCTGAACAGTAATTTAGCTTATTTAATTTTGTATTAAAGTGAAAAACTATTGCCATTTTAGGCAGCAGGTAAAGCGTGCGTGCCAATCAATCGCCGGGTGCACTTCTGCCGTGTCCGCGAGATCGCCTGCTTTACCCTGGGTTCGGCTCCATTCAAGTTAGAGCTTGATCAACTTACAAAATTTTTGTGTGATTGATTACAATTTACCTAAATTTTAACCAGAGGCGGATCCAGGGTTTCTTTCTGGGGAGTGGGGAGCACAAGCAAAGCCGTATCCAGGATTTTGTTCTGGGGGGGGGGGCACAAGGATACCTCATGATACAAAACGAGCGCAATGATAATGTGACCATATTCAAAATCTTGCATATTTTTTAAGTGTCTGGGGGGTATGTGCCCCCGTGCCCCTCCCTATATCCGCCTAGGATTGTTACGTTAAAGCCTCAATGCCGTCGCGATATAAACTGCTACAAAGTCGTTCCATTTTTCCCAGAGCAACAGTATGAAGGGAACATGATTTGCCTCTGATTAGAGTGATCGATTCAGTTTTGGTTTCAGAGTATTACGATAGCAGAGAAAAGAAGTCCTTACACTGCCGCTTTCAAAAGAAAAGTTATACGGTGGAACCTCAATCTATCGTTCCCGCATTGATCGTTCGCCGTTTCTGGTCCCAAATAAAGTTCCTTATAGACAATGTAATTTTTTCCCTATCTATCGTTCCCCGAAGTATCGTTTCTCGCATTGATCGTTTGAAGATCGCGGTTCCGACGCATAATTTTCCCGCATCCATCGTTAGACGAGAAGGAGACGAAATAAATACAATGTGTCATTTATGACTAATAACGAATAGCCCATAGTTGGAATCTTCCCCAAGAGATGGAACTACCATTGGGAGAAGCTCAGTGCCGTGGGAATGTAACATTAGCGCATTTCCCAAGATTCGTTATCCCCTTCCATTCAGCATTCGCCTCTCCCCTTCTGAAGCTTTCCTCTTCTTCAAAGTAAAATAAGGCCCCAGCTCGCGCAGGGATTGTATTACGAAGACCTTAGCTTCGAAAAAAATATCGAGTTACACGAGAACAATAGAAACGTGTTTCGCGCTCCCCCCTCTTCTCGCCCACTGACCTTTTTCAGCCTATAGAGCGTTCCACATTTAGTTGACAGTACGGGCCTTATGGATAACAGTGTTGCCAAGCTTCCGCTCCGCCGCCAGGCATCCTAACAGCGTATGCAACCACACATAATAGAGCGCCAAAATGGTTTAGTTCAAAAAGGAGTTAGGGATCGCACGAAAGACGACGTAAATTAAGGAATTTTTTACCGTAACTAAAATACCTTTGCTCCAATATAAAAGGAAAAGTCTTTTGTTATTTCATGTACGTACTTATTCAATGCACAAGCTGAATAATGAATAATCTGTAATGTAAAAAATAACAATAAATTGAAGGATAATTAAAATTATTGCCACTCCTGAATGAGACAAAATTTATATTCCTTCCTTATTATGCAATATTTTTTGGCTCTGGCTAGTATTACATGAAAGGCGATGTTGTATAAGACATCATCAATCTTTAATTTTTCAAAATTTTGGTTTATTGTAAATTAAATATCTCTTTTCAAGCTGACATCTTCAAAGCTAATTTCCTTAATATTCTCTTTCCTCCACCTTGTAGTAGGCAAGGATTCCAATTTCCTTGAGTAATAAGAGGCATTATCTACCACTATAATTGATCCTTCGGGTAAGTTTGCAAGAAGTGAGTGCTCAAACCATCTCTGGTAACACTCGCCACCCGCTTCTTCATACTCATCCATTGAGTTCTTTTTGTACAGAAACACATGCGATGCTCCTTTTATGAACCCATTTTCCGTTCCTGCGTGTATAATTGCAAATCATCCTCCTCGGGAAGTGGGGGCCAAGCCCAGTATTTAGTCCAGCAAGGAAAGCTTGACGCGGATTTTCTAATTGTTTGTTTCGCAAACTAATGTTCACTATTTGTCCAACATTATTCCAACTTTCGCATGTGAATACACTCGTCCTGCGTTCGCGACGATATTTTTATAGCTGCCTTAAATAATAATTAATTGTGCCACCAACGAATAATATCATCCCTTTCGATGAGGATGATTCTTTTCCCCCTGCGTTCGTACACGAAGCCGATGTCCAAAAGAAGACGAGATAGTGTTGTCCTTTTGTAATCTGGGAGAATACTATCCATATATACCGAGTTTAAGATGGATTTTAAAGTCGGAGGAATATTTTCACGAAGGATTCATGTACCTTCCTTCTAATTCCCGATCGGACAAAATCGTCGAAAATCACTGCTCTCGAATTTTTGTAAGGCTGTCTAATTTCTTTAGTTTTTGAAGGAGTTACCAATGGACCACGGGAGCTTTCCTTTCTCACTCTGTAAACAGTAGACTCCGAGCATCCAGTAGCCTTCGAAGTTTCTCGGCAGGCCTCACAAATGCTGAGAGATTTCCTGGAGTACGATAAGACTGAGCACCAACTGTCTTTCGCGGCTTATAAGCTTCTCACGTTTTCTCCTCTTCTTTGTATCTGACATATTGATTGGGTGTGTTACAGCAGAGATAAGTGTAAAACACACTTCACAATTCTTAAATTCAGCAGACCACACAACACTTGTTCACTCCAAAAAATGCAACGACAAACTGAACGCCTTCGTAAATTCTTCCCACGACCCCTTCGGCTTGGGTCGATTCTGGTGCAGATTTTATGGTACCCTATGAAAGGAACTCAGAAAAAACCCAAGCCCCCTTTTTTAAAAGGCGTGCACTGGATGTGGTAGTGTATCGCACAGATTATGAGATATTCTCTTTCTTGGTTTCCGCGATGGGACCGAAACACCCAAGGCGAAAGCGTCTTATTTCCAAGTCGCTTGCTTACTTTCGTGTATCAATGTATTCCGATAAAAACACTGCTGTTACGACGTATGAGTATTCTCTGTTTGGGATATCAAACGAATAGAATAATACATTTCATAGTATGCATTGACAAAAAACTCCTTTCCCGCCCGAGAACCTCTGCGCGCAAGGAAAAGCAAGAAGCCCGGCCCAGCGGCGCCGTAATATTTTTTCTTAAGATCAAAACCTTGTAACTCGCTTCAGAATTGATTTAAGTTAATTATTTTTTCACCAAAAATAACTTTGTAATTTTCATCACATTTGGTATGCAGCATATAGGGACCTACGACGTAAGAAACGTAAGTTAGTAAGCGACTACTTTTCACCTTGCAAAAATCAAAATTTTCTTGTCCTAAAGGGTGTTACGTCGGCATAACAACATTTTAACTCAATATTTGTACAATTGATGAAGACCTACAAAGAGAAAATAGTGTGAAGAATTTTCTGTTGAAGATTCAATTCAATACAGACAACGGTTAGGCAGAAATTGCGAGAAGAAGATAAAGTAAAAAATACACGTTTCTGACGGAAATTTAAGGAAATGTTTTTTATAGCTTTAGTCATAATTTTTATCGAAAAACTATTGGCACCAATGTATGCAGCATCTCTTTCTACATAAGAATGCAATTTTTTAATCAGTGCATTACGCAACATTAATTTTCGTGCTGTTATTGACAACACCGCGCTCCTGGCCTTATGGAAATTAACATGGGAAACGATTCCCCATAAGAGCCCATACTGTCAACTAAATGTGGAACGCTCTATAACTCCTTCAAAGTTCCTATTTCCTGGAGGTCAACTGCTGCATGAGTCACGTATTAGCCCAAAAGGTATCTAACAATGATATTCAGTAATTGCTATTATGCTTTTATTAGATTGAAATGTTAGTAATTTGCACGCAATTAAAAAAAAAGTGACCAAACGCGACGTATTTAAGCAAGGAAATAGATGGAAAAATACGATGGTGATTTTTGGCGAAACGCGATATCGTCGTAGCTGAGCTTCTCGGCAGTTAATTTGGCATTTTGTCCCGGAAACATGATATCAGGTTGTTATCAGTTATAAATTTACGAGCTATACTATAAGTCTCACTTGTCAGAGTTACTGACGAAGGAATATCTTCTCAGGGTTTTTGTTTCTCTCTACTAACAATCCGAATACATCTGCTCATCTGGCGCTACGATAGAAAAGAATGGGTATCTTTAGGGTAAAAAATTTGATGGCGCAGTCATATGGTCACGCTTCGCCCTCTGCAGTATGCTCTGCGTACCCCCGTACGCGATAGCATCAGTTCCGAACTTCACCTCGTACGAGTGGTTCCCTACTTTCCAGGGTGGCTGGACTTCGAACCACCGAGTGTTTTCCATGTGGGTTTAATAAAGTCAGGTTTCATTTTCACTAATTTAATTTTACTCGTCTTCGGACCTCGGCCCCTCCGAAGAAACTATTGAGAACTTAAAGAGATGGACTGAAAATAATTGAACACGAAGAAAAGAATCCGGGCTAGATGCGCGTGAATATTGCAGAGCGCCTTGGGTTGTCCGCTAGCATATGACGGTAGGGGTGGGGGTAGAGTTGGAGAAAACAAGTAGAGATATGAAGGCGAAGATCCAGATGAGCGTGCCACTGACGGTTAAGGCAACATTGTTCACGCTTTACACACAACCTCAATTATATTAAAAATATATTCAATAGACAGGAACAATTCAAGTAATAGACTATTTTTGGCGTTCGTCATCCATCTCACAACCAGTCACTGTGCCGGCGAATGCGGTTGTTTTTGGCACAACATGCACATTGCTTTCGTGAATACGTGTACTGGAAATGGTGTTTGATGGATAAGAATTTTTACATCAGACTGAAATCCATAATAGCAGTGTAAATGCCGAGTGGACAGCAAACATTTTTTTAGTGAGGTGGCGTTTTCCTTCAGAATTTTGAAAGGGATATGGGTCGAATCAACAATATGACCTATATGTCTTGATAAAGTACTACTATTCCTGTTATTATCTAAAAATATTGTTTGAAACCTTTAATGAATATCTTAATTACTCGCCAAAATCCTGCGTTTCCTGGGACATAGGCAACCTAGCAAAAAATAAAGCATTGATCGTTTTTCCGCATTCATTTTATAATCGTATCGCTATTAGGAAGAAAAAAATTTCCCCTAGTGGAGTTCCAAAAAAGGAGGGTAGTCTTAGAATCGTGTTCGTCTTAGAATTGTGCTAATACGGTGTATGAAATTATTTTTCGATTTATTATGTTCTTTAGACAATTTTCATAAAATATTTCCCGTTAAATAAGAGAGAATCAATTTATTATATTCTATAAACAATTTAAATAAAATATTTTCCGTTAAATAAGAATGATTGGGGTGGGGAAATTCGGTTACTGTACAGTAATAACAACGTGCGCAAAAAACAATCTCTCGGCGAGGAATTAAAAAAGGACCTCGGGTGTCCGGACGGAAGGAGGTCCGAAAGGTATTTGGCGTCCAGGCAGGAGCGCGGTTGGGCTGGTCCTTTAGCCGGCCCTGAATTTTGCAAACGACAGTTCACGTCATAACAGATATCACTTTTCATTGCGGCGTTAACATTCACAGCGTTTGCCGCGTACGTTAATTTTCTGTTGATATACGGCCAGTGATTTTCTTACTGTTGGCTTATTAACGGACCGTGAATTTAGCGAAATTGTGACCGTGAAAACCTAAAAAAACCATGAAAACGTGAAAAATAACCGTGAAAACCTGGAAAAAGCCGTGAATTTCATTATTCAGGTAGAGTGGGAACCCTGATAATCCTTATTTAAGCCAAGCGCTACCTGCTAGCAGCCGGCATCGCAGTAGCGCACATACCCTCGCCCCAAGCTCACCTCACACGGCGACAGCGGGAACCAGAATGACATCACACAGGGTTTTCCCAGCATTTACACTTAGCCGTCGCATTTTCGCGCGCTTGAAAATTGTCTCTTTCCATTTAGTCGCGAAAAATAGATATCGTCATTTAGAAATCTGAAATCGTGAAATGCGAACTCCAGGAGTAATAATCTTACTATTTATGCAATAAAAAAATAATAGGAAACCACCTTATTGGCTCCAGCATAGAAAATTCACCTGCATCCCTTGCGGAATATTATTCATATGTCTTTTTGCGACGATGGAAATTTAATGCAGTCACTCGCGTGAGCGTTCAAAGATAGGCTTGTGTAGCATCGTTAACTAACTTACCAATAGTAGTGTAAGATGAATGCATCTGTTGAAGTTTATTCGGGATTGCCACCGGATAAGGTTCTCCATCTCTGCCGACGTTTCGATGGCCGAGTCGTCCATCGTCATCGTCATCAAGCCCTGATGACGATGGACGACTCGGCCATCGAAACGTCGGCAGAGATGGAGAACCTTATCCGGTGGCAATCCCGAATAAACTTCAACAGCATCATACGCCGGGAAAACCTCAGATCTTTCTTCATGAATGCATCTATTTGCCACCAAATTACTCTCATGTAAAAGCAAGTGTAAATGGAACAGTGCTACCTTTCCAATGTGAGGGAACGAGAAAATTGACCTACTTTAGAGCGCAAGCAATGCATACTGAATATAAGAACTATGCCTAACCAACAAATGGCATCGGAAGGAGTCAGAATGGATTAAAAAAAACAGTAAATTCAAAGCATTATTTTTATTTTTTCTCGGTTTTTGCGGTTAATACAACTTTTTTGAGTTTTAAAATATTTTCTTGATCAGTTTTGTTATTGTTGTGCCTTCACTTTATTATTTTTGCTTTCATTTTCAAATTTTCTCTGTTTATTGTTTCAACTTTCTTTTTTTTTAGTCATTACCAGCAGAGGATGAGGGCCTACCCACCAAGACAGTAGCTTATCACATTACACAGCATTATAAATGTAAACAGTAGAAATGATAATTTTTTTATGAAAAACTTTATTTGATCATTCTTATCAACTACAATCCGCGTGATGACTTCGCCAATTTTATCCTTCCTTACATCATCCTAAATCTTGAGGACGGGTTGCAGTGTTGACTCAAAAAACATTGTTTTTGGCGTCACCGCACACCTACATACACGTAATTATAATTGCCCACCTGATTTACATGAAGTCTGTACATCTACATGCACACAATACCCTGAAATCCGCCTCAATGAGCGAGTGGCGGGAGGTGTAAGGATATCAGACGGTAAAAAATATGAAGGAAATTCTGTAACGAATTTCCACCTAGCATTTATTGTTTCCAAGTCCTTTATTGTTAGGGGAAAAACGAATTCCCATACCTATCGGCTCGGAAAATTTAATGTATCGCTTATAATGGAATTGAAAATATAGCGGGGTTCTGATATGACATGAATGAAACTGGTTTCCCATTTGAGGCCTTTGTTTGGTGTTTTTCCATTTAAATCATTTCAAAAGTAACATTTCGCAAATATAAAACTAGTATATGGAAATGGAAGCCATTAAGTATATAAGACTACACTTATTTTTGATGTGGAATCACTTTTCATGGCAACGTGCAGGAGAATAAAATAATGGTTCAAATCAGGCATCATTCTCCTTTGATTTCCTCGAGTGAGTCGGCATTGTGATCTCTCTTCTTCAGCGTAAAGTCTACTCCCTTTCACTTATCTAAAAATCTTTTCTTTTTCTTCTTCGTTTACCGAACATTCTTCTCCCTAAAACGTTTTTCGACATCCTTTCACCGCCAAGTATTCGCTTCAGAATTTTTTTCTATCCTTATTTGTAAGTTAATAAACTCATAATCTCTTCTTTATACTTAACCTGCTCTACTTTCGTCCTCTTATCTTATACTAGCCACCATAATGTATCAAAAGGTCTATTCATTCGAGGATGAAGAATGCACCTAACACAAAGTGGCTAGCAAACGAGACTCCGCAGGAATAGAATTAAAGTCTGAGAATCGGCAGGCATGAGGTAGTCGTTAATAGACGATAGACGATACCGTATGAAGTTAACACACGGTGGACAGAATCCCCAGCAATGCGTCTCAACGTAAATATGGCTCCCCCATCCTCACCCTCGTTTACCCTTGTAACACTGTTTTCATCACTCCCTCCCCAATCAACACTCGTTCAATCCATCCAAGCCTACCGACTCCTGCGTATCTCATCTGCTAATTTCCTCTCCTCTCTCCCCATGTCCTGCACTTCTTCGCGCATTTTTCTCTCTCTCCACTTCTCTTTCCCAAATCTTGAGCAAACCCTCATCAATCGCCTTCAGGCAGTTCTCTTCATTAGTGCCCCGAAACTTACCATGTACTAAAAAATCAGGAAGCGTTGTGCGAGCGTAAACATGAATGAAACTACAGTTGTCGAACGAATTCGCAGAAATTGTAAATAAATTAAATTAATTTTGATGCTTTGTTATTAATAAAATTATCTGTAAAATTTTATATGATTTTTCTCCTCTCCCTTCTTAATGCTGTATGCTCCCATTTTTTAATTTTATAGTTATACTTCGATGTTATATTTTTAATTTTAATTGCCTAGAGAATTGTGCCAGAAAAGGTTTTTATTATTTGGTCATAAATTGATTTATCTATGGATTTTTATTTGATCTTTTAGAGAAAAAAAGATTAGCCTATCACGATTACTTTTCCTAAACAAGAAAAATATTAAATTATGGGGATCACAAGATATATGGTGAAATATATTCTTCATTAAGTATAGCTTACACATACCATATTTTCGCTCAGATATTGCACAAAAACGTAAATAGGGCTAAGAAAACATAAAAGTAATTCTAATTATTATTAATGTATTCTACCGATTAAGGTAGGTTTGCTTGGAGTAATAAAGAAGTGATCTGGGAGCCTTCCTTTCCTTCCATTACCGCCTTCTTCAATTCACTATAAGGCCTACTCCCCTTCAATCTATCCAAAAATCCTACTCTTTTCCTTCCCCTCCCTCGTTTCCCTAACATTCTACCCTCTAACACCATTTTCAACATCCCCTCCCCGCTAAGTACTCGCTCCATCCATACCTTCTGTCTCCTCCGTATCTCATCCAAAAGCTGCCTCTCCTCACCCACCATATCCAGCACTTCGTCGTTCCTTATCCTCTCCGTCCATTTCACCCTCTCCATTCTTCTCCATACCCACATCTCGAATGCCTCCAATCTTCTCTCGTCTTCTTTCCTCAGTGTCCATGTTTCGGCACCATAGAGAGCTACACTCCAAATCAAACTCTTCACTAACCTTTTCTTTAAACTCTTACATAACGATCCTCTAAGAAGCTCCTTCCTGTTCATGAAAGCCTCCTTTGCTAGTGCAATTCGCTTATATATTGAATAAAAATAATGCCTTAAATCCTTCTCATTTGCTCTATGATTAATTGTAGTGAAATAATAGGAATTTCGCGACCAAACATAATTATGTTAACTAGATGGCAATGAGAAGCAATGCAAAAATTTTGTACCTGTAGTCATTATAAAAAATTAAAAATGGAAATATGATTAAGCATTTATAAAATGTAGGATTATAAACAGCAATAAAGAGTAAAATTATCATTACACAAAACTTATATAAGTAAGCAATAAAATATAACGTGCTACGGTATGCTACGGTACTCTATGCCATACTCCTTTGTCAACTGATTTCACCGCTTTGATCAATTTATTTCCTATTGAGTAGAGTGACAACAATTTCTTTCAGAGTCTGTTCTGCGATATCGGTTCATTGTGAACTATCTTAGAGTCATCAAAATGAAGCAGCGCTTCCTACCCTATTCTAAATTATTATGAATTAACAATGGTTTATGATGCTGAAGAATGATCGCTGGCTTTCCCGGAGTGTAGAATCGAGGAAGGTTACTCGGGCATTCTACCGGGTCAGGCTCTCCATCTCAGCCGACGTTGTACGAGTTGTTCATCTTGATCAGGGCATGTCAGGGAATCTTGGGAAATGACTTCCTTGCATACAGATGACGGCGGTATCACGTAACTCTTGCCCCGTTTGTCGCCGCCGTCATCCGTGTATATAAGGCGGACCATTTCCAAGATTCGACACGCATTGGAGAATCTGACCCGGTGGAATTCCCGAGTAATCATCCACGAATTTATAATGCTATTTGTTGCGTAATTCACGAATAACCTTTGTGTTAATGCATTATTTCTATACAAATCTGAAGAATCTGGTTCACCACTTTAGGGAGAATGAATGACGTAATTCGAAAGAAGGTTATTCAAAGATTGTCGCGGAAATTTGAAAACACACTAAATCTAATTTTTTGTTCAAAAACCTTTGAAAAGCCTGTCTTTTCCTTTTCATTGTCGAGTTATTATGTTGCTATTACGTGACCGAATAATTTCACATTTGACCATGCTTAATTTTCAACGCTATTACTAATTACCTCACCCGAATCGAGAGGAAATTCTTTGAAGAAACTTTTAGAGTAGCACTGCGTAATTGTTTCATTATCGTGGAAAGCCTTTGAAAGCACTTCTATTAGCCACACCAAGGTCTGCTCTGTCAAGTCTGGCGGCTCCGAGCACTAATTTCCCCTGGGCACATCCTCTGTTCCCGTACCTCCGATCATATCCACCACCACTCCATAGGTCACTCAAACAACGACGACTCGAGTGAGCATTCCCTCTATGATTTTATCTCTTGTTTCTCCCTCTCTCCCCGTCTGCCCGTTCTTTCACATAGCGTCGGATCGTCGTTTCGAATTTCTTCACGAGTGGATTTCTTCCGGACATGAGAAGAGCTGTCTCTCCCTTGGGTTCCACCGCTTCCCCTCCTCCGGTCCATATTCCCACGAGAAGATGTTTTTGAGTCGGACAGTCCTTCCTCTCCTACCCGTCTCTGTCCTTTGACTCCGAAGCGAGTGGTTCTTTCTTATGATATTCGCACAATATGTTTGCTTTCATTTACCTTCAATGTATTTTTCCTTTCTCTTTCAAAGTATTTCTCCGTCTTGATTTGTTTTAAAGAATTCCTCTAGTTTCTTAAAAGAGATTTTATGGGTAATAATTGGTAACGACGTGGATAGAAGAATTAACCCTTTCTAACCCATTGTTGCTTCTGAGAGATATTAAATTTCAATGCTTTTCATTATAAAAATGTGAACATTTTCTACTCAATCACAATTATCCCTTTCGCGCCGAATCCCGCACCTGTGCGGCGAGGATTTTTTTTTCCTCAACTACGAATGCCACACCAGTGCGTCCTGAATGTTCTTACCCTAACCAACGAATGCCTGTGCGGCACAAGTCGAAAAAAGTGACCGTGGCGGACACAATAGACCCACGGACGCGGTCGCCCCTCGTGATCCGACTTAGCGCGAGCCCAGTCCCTTCTTCGGCCGCTCAGGTCGACCCTTTCCTATCCTCTCCACGCGGTCAACTACTGTTATTTGCAGTGTGTTTTCCAAAACTATATTTGTTGCTTACTTTTGAAATCGAATGCTAGAAATGAATTCATCATTTTTTGCTGACCACATGGAAATTTCAAATGAAATTCTAACGTTAATATCAACAGAGTTATAGAACAACTAGTAAATATACTAGATCCGTCTATATAAACGTTAGAACTTCGTTTAAAATTTCTGCACGCTCAGAAAAAAACACGAAATTCATTTTTAATAAAAAAAATCGATACGAACAACAAGTATTTGCATATATTCTGCGTTAATATTTTAGCTAGTTGACCGCGGACTCTTCCCAGGAAGGGGCTTTTAATCCCTCTAGGGTCTGGGACAGAGGCCGAGGAAAAGGATCGGCGCCCCACCGAGTTGGGTCCAAAAATGTTTCGGGAGGGACCCACTGCCTTTAGTCGACGCGGAAAGGCTTCGTACAGAGGAGTAAAGAAAACTTTCAAGAGACTCGTATTGAGGAAGAATTTCCCTCAACGAAGGTCCGGCGCGAAAGGGTTATTGTGGCAGTTACATATTTCGCCATTGATTTTTACAGCACAAAGTAACTCGCAGTTGAAATCTTTCCTGAATAGAGCTGATAATATGTATATTTTTGATGTTACTTAGAAGCAACGTTGGCTTATAATGGGTGAACAAATAAAATTCATTTTGTCACAATCCTTTTGGGGGTTTGTTGAACTAAAAGTTAGTTTCCTCTGTTTTTTTTTTAATTTGTCATTTCAGTTGTGCATCAGGACTATTACAGAGCTAGCATAATACAGCTCGATAAAACTGTTTTTTCGCAAAATAGCTATTTAACTTCTATTTTTTTTTAGGATTTTCGGAGCTGGAATTAGAGGCAAATGGAACACTTTTCCCTCATTAACATGTGTTATGGATACGAGATCGATAAAGCTAGTAAATGTTCATCAATATTACAACGGATATTTAAGATGCAAAAAATGTTTTCAAAGACGTACAAATAATAAATTTGTACTTAATAAGAACTTTGTGTATAGTACAATAAGAGGTGTTGATAATAAAAGGAGCAAATCATCCGAAAACATGTGTCGATTTTTAGGGCGTTTGCTATATTTTAATAGTGAAGTCCATTCCACCCTCAAACTCTTAGCTGAATCTGTCTGGACTAGGTTGAAGGTAAAAAATTTTCGGAGGATTTTTCAGAGGCCCGTACTCCGAAGAATAAATTAGATTGCACTTCTTCGTCGGTCGAATTGGACTTGGAACCATGCCCCTGTGGCGTCCTTCTTTGAGGGGAAGGTATGCGGGATTCTCTGCGATTTTTCAAAATGAGAAGGGAGAGATAAAGTCACAATTCATATCCGCTTTACGCCTTCTGCCTATGAGACCAATCGAAGGATAACCCACTAACTTTAAATGCAATAAATGGTCGCCATAAGCAATAACGAGTTTTGACTTGACAAGAATACGGAAGGTTTTGCTGTTGTTAACACCTTCTAACTAAGCGTAATATCTGGGAAAAATAAGACTTAAATACTTGTTGTTTAAAAGATAACTATTTCTTATTCCTAATCATAACTAAAGTGGCAGCATTATGAAGAAAATTTCATTTTGCAGCTTAAAATGGCAATTAGTTCAGATTGTCTGTATGAAAGAGGAAAATGCACATTTTTTGACGGATCATTTGGTTTGATGTTACTACCTTTAAGAATGACTGGATTATTAATTATCCATCTGAGCTGTAGCTAATGGCTAGAATTGAGAACCCTGATGACGATGAGCGAGTCGTAAATTGAAACGTTGGTAATACAAAACGAATTAAAACGGTCGAAATCTCGAGAAGAATTAACGTAATTGATTCGCCAGAGAAGAATTATTTCATATTTTACTCATCAGTCACTATCACAGTTGTCAATTCAGAAATGTTGCTGATTTTGCAAATTGGAAGGGATATGTGAGGGTAAATGCCATCCAACAATAAGCTGCACGCGTGCGAAGTTGAATTATTAAGGATAGGGGGTCAAGTTTCTTTTTCCTGAGCCATCTCGCTCTCGGAATAATTTATTTGTTGTTGTCCAAATGTTTCGTACGGAATGGGTGCCTCAGCCCATTCGGTCAGTAGCACAAAGCTTTATCCGCAGGGTCATCGCGTTATTAGCCGCGGACGCTTTTGCACGCAGATCGAATCAGGCGATGGGTTAAGCCCTGGTACTAATTTCACGCATGGCAGCAAAACCTGTTGGGGCCATTAATTGCGAAAGCCCTTCCCTTTCATCCCTTCCCTTATTACATTGCAACTATGGATGCTGAAATTGGCAGGAACATTTGCTACTTTCCGTTTGTCCCAGAATTGAATTCGTAAATTTTGATAATCGCATTGAGTAAAAAGCAATGACCCTCCAATTGCATGTCAATTTATTCAGAGGATCTCGAATTTGAAGTAGTAAGCTTTTATCAATTACACGTATTCCGATAAGACGCACTGGTATACTTTGTTTCTTATTGTGATGGAATTCCTCTTCGTAACCCAGGTAATTTGAGTAATTTTGCCGGCCTCGATGGCGGCGGGGTGCGGTCTTCGCCTGCCACACTGAAGGTCGCGGGTTCGAGGCCCGCCTGGAGAGGTTACTCCTAACTAGGGCGTGGTTGTTTGTGATTGTCCTATTTTAATTGTTGAAAACCCTCCGATTTTAAGGAAAAACAGTGCTGTTTTCGGGGCGATGGAAGCAAATGAATCTATAAATAAATGCATGTGGAATCACAAAGTTACCGCATCTTCTTTTATTTCGTCAGAGGGGCAAAAATTTTAGTCTTCGACACACTGTGACGGGTCACGTGCATCCGCTGAATAGGTTTTTTTTAAGGCCTTCGATTAATTTTCCGAATACCGTGCTTCTATTAGCTATGTATTTTTTTCCTATTGTTCTCTTTTAAATGGAAGGTGATGAAATGATATTTTGTAACTTTTAATCAACGTACAACCGTGAAATAAAATGTGATTACTAAGCGTGGAGAACACAGCTATCGCTACTCGAATAAAATCATTTTAATCCTTTCAATGCATTATGTTTCATGGAATATGAATTATTTATGTTTACTAAGCATGTTTTATCATTTTTAAGCTTTCAAAATAAGTGTATTGTTCCTCTAAATAGTGCTAAAATTATGAAAATCCGACGACGAGATACACTCGTCGTCGCGCGATTTGGCGTCGAAAGTTCATGACGAGCTAGTCTCGCCATTACGGCGCAAGGGGTTAATTAGCTGGGCGACAGGGGAGGTCGCCGCTGTCGCAGACTTGTGCGGGCGATGAGTCGTCCTGCCAAGGGGACGCGTCGGACGAGGGGTCGTTCCAGGCGGAGTGATCATCGTGAGAGGTCGTCTAGCAACTTGGCCGGAAGTATTTGCCTCTCCAAATCGGTGGTATGTAAGTTAGTCGTTCCGTTATTTTCGTTTATTTTCCTCTCTTTGCACTTCCTGAAGTCATACTGGCTTCACCTCCTTCCTTCACAGCCCTTCTCAATAAATTCCTTCACTACTATATTCCGACTCTCGGTGATGAAAGGGTGACACTTACAACGAATGAATTATCGACACTAGCAACAAGTGTTCTAAGGGAATCCCTCCCCTTTTCTCATTTCCGTGTGTCTCATGTCCGTGCAAGTGGAAGGATTCCTCCCTCACCCCTCCTTTGCACTGGCGCACAATTCTCCTTTTTTATGATTTTTCTCTGCTTCCGTCTACCCGCGGCTGTGGGTAGCCTTCGAAGGCGATACCATCTCAACACACTGTAATGTAACGCTGGCCTCGCCATTTTTTCTCTTACCACCTAATGGTTTAAAATAACAATGAGAGATCCACCATAAAGTGAAATTAGAGAATAAACAATAGACCTAAGGAGTGGAGGCGTTGGCAACAAAGGGAATTGTAGATCAAACTGTCGGAGTGCAAAGAGAGAGCACGCGAGTTTTTTTTTGGTAGAGGGAAGTTCCATTGTGTGGTATCGTGCGAGACATGGCCCACGTAGAAAAGGAGAATTAATAAAGGAGCTGGAATTAAGGAGGGGAACGGGAGATTTTACAACAGGACGGGACCAAGCTGAGGGCTCGCCAAGGACGAACACCACGCAGGCTTATAGGATTTTCCAGACCACAGAGGGACAAACCAACCTGTGTCGTCGAACAACTGTGTTGTTACTATAAACTTTTATTTTCATATACGATGCGAAAAGCCATGAGGCAAGAGGTTTTAATTGGCAAAGAATTAAGTTTTTGACTGGTATCCTTTTGTATCAAGTAATGGGATATTGTGGAAAGTATAAGTGGTGAAGTGTGGCAAATAATTAGACGATATAGTTAAAAGAAGGAATAATCATTCATATACCAAATTGCTGTCTAAATTAGTATATACAGTTGGTCATGACCTAAGGGTATATGAATTATTTTGAATATTTTAATTGTCTGTAAATTGGAATATTTCATTTTGTCAAGTAAATTGCAATCTTTTCCGACGAGCAAGCCGGGGCGAAGGAATAAAAATATAAGTTAAGAAAAGATATCGCAATCGTAGTTTCTTCTCAGGTAAAATAATCAATAGTTTTTCGTGTTAATGTTTATCCACGACGTGGGGCATGATAACACGAAGTAGAAAAACACAACATAAAAACTCTTGTTACAGTACGTTAGAAGATAGTTGCCCTCTAATCAGAGAATTCCCCTCACTCACCTCCGACCCACCACCCATACTTCTCGCGCCCACCCCCTTTCCTAACCCTCTTCCACCCCCTCCTCCTCTCAGACTCCCTTTAATTCTCGAACGAGCCTCGAGATAATCCATTGCATTTCATGATTATTGTAAGAATTTTCATTTCATCTCACGAAGCCTTGGGGTGTTTTAGGATGGGGTCAATTTTCTTTGATATTCTTTTCTTTCATCCCTCAATTTAATAATTCGTAAAAATGGCGAGCCGAGTCTCAAGAACAACCCACTTAAGTGCCTCACTCATAGGGGGTGAGGGCGGGGTGAGTTTCTCCCTCTATGTGCGACTTTATTTTACGTTTTTCGTGAATTACGCAAGCGTTTACGCTAATTCATAGATGGGATCGAAAATAAAATTGAAACATGATTCCTTATTTGTTTAACTGTGCGCCATTTCGTCGGTTAATGTCGAGTTTGTTGGTGATCTCGTTCCTGAGGCGTGATAATATAGTATTGTTCCAATAAAGGTCCGTCGCCATCTTGTGTTTGAATACGAGGAGCTCGTAATGAGGAGCGCGTGTTTGCTATTGAGGCCTATTTTTCGACGGGATATTTGTAATCGCTTCAATTTAGTCCCTTTAGTCAGACCCTGTCCCGGACCGAAAATCACTGGATGCAAGGGTCAATACGCTCAGAAAACTGCGAGTGCGACAAGACGAAAAACTGGTGTCAATCGCCTGAGAACATTATGATGGTGAGTACTTCAATTTTGTAATCACCGTGTTCGGCATGCTAGTATGCGTCTGCCCTTAAACTTACTGATCGCTCTTTGAGGATAAATATGAAATGAACTGGTTTCCGACCTTTCAGGATTCAGAATGGGTTTAAAACGAGAAAAAATACGATGAAAAATTGTCTCCCCAATGTGCTTTCACACGGTTGATTGTTGCCATTGCATTTTCAGATGAACTTAGTTTTGACATGGAATGGACGACAGAGCCATCTATTTGTCACACTCTGCTCTACACCCGTTCCACTAATAAAAAAAACATTCTCCCACTCCACTGTCCAATGCGTAACATTCGGACCACCAGCCAGTGCACGTGCGATTCCCAGCGAATAAATAGCATATACCGAAGTGAGGTAAAGAACAAACAACACGCTACTCACACCGATTTGGAACTACGAAGAAAACCCACACTTTAAATACAACAGACCCAAAAGAGCCATTACACACCCAAACCGCTGAACAAAATTGAATAATTAACCACCAAACACAAAAAAGCCATAATACAATAACAACCAACACGCCGATTACCAGCTGATGCTGAATATCGAGAAATTAACTATTAGTTGACCAAAAATGCGATGCGATGCGAGGTTTTATCCGACTTTTTGGCTGCAAATGTATTTCGCGCGGGAATCATAAACTTGAAAAAGGGTCGAGAAGGAGCGTTGAAATTGTCTCCCTGACGGGGTGACTTCGGAAAGCGAGTTATCGCGTTCGCCGGCGTGAATAAAAAATGAAACGACGTGCCCGCGATGTCCCTCCCCTCCATTACCCCTCCCTCCCCCCCTCCGCCATCCCCTCTCCTTCTCTGGAGCGTCCGTGTGGAGCACGAGGGTCAGAAAACAACGCAAAAAGCAAATGGACTCCTATGTCAATTTTATTTCACTGTTTTGTGTTCCAGAATTAAATTGTTGGCTACGCTCTCCCAAAAAACAAATGTCCATCGATATTTACTCTTCAATCTCTAGTCCAAGCTGAAATTCCGTACTTATTTAATCGACCATGCTGGTACACTCCAGTTCAAGAAAATCCAATATCCTGGAGGTAATATCCCCACGGTCCTGTCGACCTCAACGTCATCATGCGTACACAAAACGCTTCCTGAACTTCTGTACCTATCTAAAACTCTTTCTCCGTCAGACGTTACATTTTAAATTAAAACTAATTAGCATGTAATCAGGAAAAATGAAAATACAGTAAAGCACTATTTTACTCAGACTACTGATTGAATACCATGAAAAAATATTAAATGAGAGCATGTCCAAAAGGTGAAACCATTTAAATATCATCCGGTCTCTAAGATGGGATAAAATTAAATGTCCATCGCGCTTGAGAGGTTGAGATCTGACAGCCTGTCAACGCCTGTCCCGTGGAAAATTCTCAAATGTAATGGCGACGAAGAGTAACACAACTCAGGATCTAATCTTTTGAATTTATCGATTAACCCTTCGCAATATACTCGGTTGCATGGACGGCCAGCTCCAAATCGCCGTACAGATACAGGGCCCGGGCCCTCGCTGGGCCCAAGATTCCACTTGGGACTCTCGCCCACTCGCCCTGATCATACTGCATAGATTGCTTCCGTAAGTCATTGTATAAACCCTAGATTTGCCTCACGCTGAAGAGAGGTGACTAGTGCTGATTAAACGTGAAGAAATGCAAGCAAGCCGTATTTTCATTTAATTTTTAACTTATACTTTCTGTATTCTTGATAATATTTATTTTTCGTACTGCGTACAGTAAACCTTATTTTGCTTCACAGTAGTGAATGAGTAATATTCATTTACTTACTCATAGTGAGTGTGAATTGACAATGGTCAGATGACACAGTAAGGTTACTCAAGTGCGCTTAGTTGTTTATATTTTATGAAACGAAGAACGTAGGAAGCAAAATTATGCATCATTATACATAAACATGGGACCAAGCATGAAACAATAGCGTACAAAATGTTTAATACATCCGATATTAATTGATAAATGGTGCTCATAAATGGCCCTGAATGAATTAGTCTT
The DNA here is from genome assembly GCF_921293095.1 of Ischnura elegans. Taxonomy (NCBI): domain Eukaryota; kingdom Metazoa; phylum Arthropoda; class Insecta; order Odonata; family Coenagrionidae; genus Ischnura; species Ischnura elegans. The sequence goes on from NC_060247.1 coordinate 145,157,635, forward strand.
GTTTTTTTAAATGAATGAGTAATGCGAGGTTATGGTTTTGGCAAATCTCCAAGTGAGTGATTCCATTCAATAATTAACCTGTTGAGGAATGGAAATTTAAAAAAAATTAATTCTAGAGCATCTGCGTTTTACTTTGAATGTACGTTCGGTAATTTTTTCCCGATGGAGGGCGGCACTTCCGGTTCTTTTCGAAGCCTCCCCATACTCTATCATTCTTAATTGTTCCTCCATAAGACCCCCCAATTATACTTCTTTTCCACCCGCTCTGTAGACTCTCCAATCCTAAAACTGCCATAATCTCCGTTATGCTTTCGTTCCTCTCTTTGTGTTTATTCAGAACGTAACTCGCCGCTTTCTTTTAACATATTTCTTAGTTATATATGATTTTACACTTTCCCGGCGAACAACTTTTGAAAAATCTTCTCGGGATACCGCGCGGGTAAGATTATTTCTTAGTTGTTTTCCTTCACGGTGAATATTTGTGTGAAAATTGTCGTTTTATCCAATTACTCCATTCCTTTGATGGATATAATGGATGAGAGTACGTTTATTTAGCATGAAATGCGTCCTTTTGTATTGCTATTGCCTGAAAGAGGCCATTTATATCAAAGAAAGTCATATGCATGATTGTTGAGAGAAGTCTACCATTCTGTATGTTAATTAATGTTTCCTTTTTTTATTTCCATATACCCCGAAAATAGCTCGTGGTGGTCTTTACTTAGAGGGTCCCAAAGTTTCAACTCTATGAGTACAAATTCGCATGCCCTGGGTAGAGGCAACTTATCTTAGGCGGGTCACGAATCCGCGACCTTCGGGTTTGCAATCGAGGACCTCATACCGCCGCCACAGGGGCCGGCAAAGTTAAATATTAAGTGCATTTCCCGTGAAGTTGTTATTTTTCCCAACTTCTCACCCATGTGAGTATTCACTCCCATGGAGGCACGGCAAACGTGCCTGTTCATGCGTTTTGTCCTTGAGTAGATTTATGCAGATGAGATTGCGTATTCGACTGGAATGTTAGTGCATGCGAGTGTTACACTCCTAGTGTTGCAAGGAGATTCCTTCCATGCTTCCTAGAATGATTACGGCACCAGTTGATTGAATGCTGCGATGCTCATCAATACAGATGCAGAGGCAATATCCTTCTCTCCTATCCTTTTATGTAAATACCGGACTCAGTTATGGCAAATAGTTTCTCTCTCTGCGCTCCAAGTATCATGCGTAAGTCTTAAAGGTTTTATTTAGGCGACCATAGAAGTGCGCCGGCCATTTTTTTGACATCCCCGCGACGATTGACGAGAGACTGCGTTCTCTTGGTTCTTTTGCTATTCGGTGCTTGGCTGAAATATTTTCATCGAAGTAATAAACCCTCACCTGGGAAGCCCCCTTCTTGTGTGGGCGTTTTCCTGCCGTGGGTTTTTTTTTCTAATAAGGACGACAGTCAATATCCTCAGGTTTTTCCCACGTTCACTAACATCTTTTTACACTTGGTCAATAGTAACTTTGTTAACTTATAATTTTATTTGTTGATTGGAAATGGAACTTCTATTTATTTTTATGTAATTTCTCTGCATGTAATTTCATGAGCAACTTGACGATGTATTTAACTGCATATATTTCATGTTTGACGAGGGGTTAGGTGGATGATGGCACTTCCTAGTCCCAATCTCGCCAAAGAAAGACGTATTATTATTATTATTACTAACGATAAAAATAAATATGTAGTAGAATAGCATAGGCCAAGAGGGCTTTCTGCGAAAAGAAGAATCCTCTTACAGCTGACTGTACCCGCATATAAGTAAGGAAACAATTCATCAGGTGCTAGATATGGAGTATGTTTCTCTATGGAAGCGAGGCTTGACAGCAGCAGAGAAGTCAAAGAGTGGAAGCATTCGAAATGTGGTACTACCGAAGAATGATGAAGATAAAATGGATTGACCGTGTAGGTAACGAAGAAGTGCTAAGAAGAGCGAGAGAAACCTCCTAAAAACCTTAGGCAGAGGACGGGACAGCTTAGTGGGCCACATTTTGAGGCATGATGGTGTGATGAAGACAATCTTTGAAGGACAAGTGGAAGGGAAGAAGGGCAAGGGACGGCCCCGAATGAGTTACATAGAATAGGTTATAAAGAATGTTGAAGAGCAGAAATACGTCGCTATGATACGGCTAGCGGATAGGAGAGAGGAATGGAGAGCTGCGTCAAAGCAATCTTGGGATTGCTGACTAATTATGATGATGAATACACCATTTTGTTATGTTTTAGTTCCTTTAAATTCTCGAATATATATGCGAAGAAACTATTTATTTTTTCTTACACTGAACTTCTCGTCCTGAGCCAAAAATTTTCTTGGTTAATTTCTGAATCATTTTGTTTATCATGTGTTACCACAAGTTAACCAGTGTAGCCGGTGTAGTCACATGTGAAGCCAAACGCTGGTGCTACCGTGTTAGCCATATATAATGTTGCGCTGCGCCATGATCACATAGCAGTCATTATGTCGTTGGTGTGCTCGTCGAGGCACGCTGCAATGATATTAGAGAGTCAAGAGCGTTATCTCGCCGTTATTCTGTGAACAGAAGTGTTCTTGAGTGTCTCTTCGCTTTTTGATGGCGGGAGGAGAAAAATAAATAAATGGCTATGGCTTATGTTCATATCCATGCTGAGAAAATAAGTTAAATTTTTACTTGCCATTGATACGTAATAATTTATATGTTGAAAAATGCGAGCGGTTGCTATACTCTGTGCTTTTTTTATGAAATCAACTTGTCCCGCTCGCGATGCAGAGCCTTCGATTCTTCCAACTTCGCCAAAATCGGATCAGGATCGAGAACGTTACCTATCGATTCTTGATCTCTTCATAGTAGATGTTTACTTGTGTTTGTCTAGCGCAGCGGTTCCCAAACTGGGGGTCGCGGGCCGTTCGGAAAGGGGTCGCGAGATGTGCGAATAATAAAGTGAACTATGTACTTAAACTTAGACAACCATTTTTAGGGGGTCGCGGCTAAAATGTATGGGCTAAAATGGGTCGCAGAAAGAAAAAGTTTGGGAACCGCTGGTCTAGCGTAATAGTTGACTACAGTCAGGCAGTGACATTTTTCTGACGGAAGCAATGAGATCGGTATCACTTGTTGCTTTTGGTTATCATAGTGTGCTTGTAAAAGTTGCATGTTGCAAGTTGCAGTTTTTGCGTGATGAGTTTATTGCTTCAACACGTCCAATATTTTTTTTAACCCACGCGAATTGTGAGTACCTCTAAATTTGTGAGCAACATTACCTCCGTGAGGAACCTCTCTACCGATCTCCGTGCGCAGCCTAACATACTGGTTCTCAAGACGCGCGTGCTCCAAGGCCGTGCCTGGTCGCTCCCTGGCGTGCCTTTTGTTGTAAAATGCGGGGCGCGTGCTCTGAATGTTATGGGAAGCTCTGGTGGTGTTTACGAGCCAGGAATTGTGGGAAGGGAAGATGCTCGATTGCCCGAGAAAGAGTTCAGGGGTCGTGGAGGGAAATTGGAGCGATAAATTGCTTATCCTTTTATAGCAGGCAGGCAATCGAGGCCGGAATTTTAAAAAGATTGCTCCATTTATGAACTTGGGTCATATAATCTTATTTATATAATGTGGCCGTATGAGTTCATCCCTCTTTTTACCCATCCCTCCCCTTCAACCGCTAATCTACGTTTACCACAGCCACAGGCCGTTGTTTCGTCAGGAATGTCCAAGTGATAGTGTCCTGACGGAAGCTATGAGATAGTCCCCGCTAGTATTTTTTTTTGTAACCATAGCACTCGAATGAATGTTCAAGTCGTTTTGCTTGATATTTTTTTCCATTAACTGGTCTAATGATTTGTTCTGGTCGCGAGCCCTTCCTTCTACTAGATGTTGTAGCGAATATTAATATGGCTCACCCATTCCTGGGGCCATTCTTTCGTGGGAGCCATAAAATTATGGCAGTATTCTAGTAGAAGTGGCGGGGATGTTCACGCATGTACGCATATAGCTAGGGGAGAGGAGGGTTTTCAGCAGGGGGACTCCCGTCTTGTTTCTCCATCCCAAAGATGACTTTAACTCCCAGAGCCCATTTTGCCATTTTAGGATGCCATTATAACAGCGTCATAAATATTAATAAAATCTACTGTAATATTCCTTTTTTCCCTTTCTCACGTACTATTTTCCCCCGCCACACGATATCCTCACCTTCAGCCATTTCTGTTACATTCGCATCTTGCAATATAGGGGGAAAATTGAATCTATCCTTTCATATTAAATTCATTTCAATTTCGTAAATGTCATAATCACAGTCTTCCTTCTCAGTGTGAATATCTAAAGCGAGATACTTCCTCAGCATAGTACGGCTATAATGTCAAAACAGAGTGTGCTTTAGTAGTATACGTGATATTTGAGAAATTAATTTTTGAAATCTGTTTGATTAAGGAGGTGGGCTGGAATAAATATTCTCCCTCTTGTTCTATTATGGAGGTGGGCGCGCCCACGGAATATGGTGCATATTTTTATTTCTGAGCCCTCCATTCTGAGGTTTTGTACTAAATGCCTGTGTCCCTGGATATTCAATTTTCAAAAATAGTGTCAGTATTTCCGATTTCATGATCAATTACCTACCGGACGTCTTAAAAGCTGTGTTCAATCAAAGCAGGGAAAATCTTGTATTTTAGAAATTCACTTCCGTCCAGATAACTTGTTCTAGTGTAATTATGGTGGAGTTCAGTTAAAAATTTTAATTTTTTTTAGAGTTCAGCAACATTTTAAATAATATGAAATAACCTAATCTATTGTCACTCATGGCATCCCGCTGATCAATAACTCACATTAATGGAGCACAATATCACTCGTGAAATTGTTTTACGAGAGATATTTCATTTTAAAAACTTAAGGCGACGGCGGCGGACATCTTGGAAATTGGCCACTCAACAGCTTAGACTCAACTTCTCCGCTGTAGAGAAGTCGGAATGAACTTCAGGGCTCAATTGAGATCTCTTTATACTAAAGTTAGTCAAGTCGATTTTGAGTCAGGATCAAGACTTCTGAAGTTCTAAGACACATAGACTCTTGGTGTCTACCCTGGTGACGAAGGGAGAAATTTTACAAATATAATTCTTCAGGAAAGCCTACGTATTTTGTAATAAAGTTAATTTCTTATAGTTATAGCGGCATTTTATTTTATAGTCTTTAATAAATGGTACGTTTTGAGAGGTGATTTAGTGAACTTTTTGGATGGTTGATATAAATAAAATCTTCTAATTTCACCAAATGATTTTCATTGAATCACTTGGGTCATTTTATAATTCAAACTCATTTCAAGCAGTAGAATCTATTGTAATTTTGAATATAATACTTTATTTAAATAACCAGCGATGATTTTTCTGAATGTGAACTCAAGAATTTATGATAATTTAAAGCCACTAATTTTGTCCCGAAATATGGCCGATAATTTTCAGGTTTGGGTATAGAATGTAATTTCCTGTTTTCTTTATTATAAAATATTTTCTATTTCTTTGCAGGTTCGTAGTAACGCCAACTCGTGGAGTACGAAATGGTGTTGTGGCGTGTCTGTAAGGTTATCTCATTTCTTTTCCTTGTAAAATTATTTTTCGAGAGCTGAGGGGTTATAGGTAATCATGAGGAAATATATATGAAAAATTAACTGCAAAGAATACTTCAACCTGAATTTTAGACTAGTCTTTGATTTAAGATCTATTTGGATCTTTTTTCGCCCGGTGATACTATTTTTATCCCAGATAATTTTCATGTAATCCGAATATATAAAAATTTCCCTCCATTTTAACTATACAATCGTTAGTTCAACCTAAAATCTTAGGTTGAATTAACGATGTCTTGTACCAGATGATGGATCAGTGAGCCGAAACGCGTTAACCGCAGTAAAAAAGTTTCTTAACATCATTCTTCTAAATAGGGTAATACGGAAATAACATTTCTTATATTTAATGAATAAAAACGTCGTTTTTCTCTTCGATTACGTCTATATTTTGTTTAATTTACAATTATTAAACATTATTAAAGATTTGAACGCTTAAGTTTGGGGCTAGACTCCAAATTATAAGTCAAGGAGCAAGCCCCATAAACTAGTCCATGAATGTCACAGTCCACATTCTTCCCTAGTATCGATATTTAAAATATAGTGATTTCTCTGTGGTGAATAATTGAGGTACTTACTCATATAGCCTTTAATTGTAATTTCGCGCAATTGCAATTTCGCAAATTTCGCACAAGATATCTTGAGAGCATTCGTAGTTTTACGGTAATGGGGGAGTAGCAAAGAATGAGATAACACAGAGCCAACTTCATAGTAGAAAGTATGAGGATGCTGAAGCGCACTCCTTGGAAAATAGAGCAGGTCCCTTCATTTTTTCATCTTCCCGTTACCTTTCTTCTCTCGCGCAGAGATGACCTTTGCTCGACTGCATTGTGAAGGCTGTGTACCCGAAGGGACCCCAAACATAAAAACTCCTTGTCGACCGGCCTTCACCCTAGTGGAGCTTTTGCTTTAAGCTTACTGTGTATTTTTTATTAGAGCTGGGCGCTCCGGCGTCAAAACGGGACTCGTCTCCATAAGGTAGGATTTTTCTGAGCGAGAAACAACGTGCAGTTTTGCCCACAATTATTTTTTCACGTATTTAATAATTTACTGAATTGGAAGGGAAAAGACCTCGGGTAGCCATTTGAAGCGTAAGTTTCCTCATGATCATGTTCAAGAGTGTACTATCTTGAAGCATATCATCGTTGCTCTGCGGCGAAAACAACTTATTATGTACTTCGTTACGGTATCACAAAACGCACGATTTAGGACGCATTCCGAAATTCACTGGCAGTACTGACAGTGCTGCCAAACCGTTCCAAAATCAACTGGCAGTACGGTACAGTAACCGATGACGTCAGTCATTTGATGACGTTCCCTACTGTGAACTCTACTGTGGCTGCTGCAAGCCGAGAGCAGCAGTTGCGGCAGTAAGCAGACGAAAGGCGATGTTCACCTGTATTTGGAACACAGCAACCGCTTTGCTTAATAACATATGGTACGCAAGTAAATGAAGTATGGCGTACATAATTCATAATATATTCACGTAAACTGAGAATAAGAACTCCAATTTTAAATTATAAATATATATTGTTGATATTGATAATGGCAAGTTGTGCGCGAATGAGTGATTTGATTACTTACCTATATGAAATATTTGTTTTGCTAACTTCGTGTGATTTACCGATAGTGTCTCGTAAATTCCAGTGGTACAAGAAATTCCTGAAAACTTCAATGCAAGAAAGTATCATTATTAAAATTACGTTCTCAATGTATGTATCGGTATCGTGTGTTACATAAATGCATGCATAAACTTTGTTGATTTCTTTTATCAATGCAATGCAATATCTACGTATACTTTCTTGTTCCACCGTACCGTTTAATGTGTGAGCGTAATAATAACATAAGTAATGGCAAAAGCAATTTTAATTACACGTTGGAAATTCGTCTCTCTATACTACATTATTCTACCATATTAACTGTACGTATGTTATCGTCTGCTTAAGCTTCAGGATACTGACCTAATTGTTTTGTGCCATTGCTTGAAGTACGAATATGTGAAGTGTATAGCGTGTATTACGTTTAAATTTTCTTCAAACATGAATATAGAGGTACACCTAATTAATTCCTGTATTGGTGCCTTGTAAATTGTTCTTGATTATGTTTACGCACTGTTTGAAGGCATTTGTCAACCTGAGATTGAAGTACTTTTAATTTTGAAAGTTTTACATGTCTATCCTCAATTGCAATGGATGTTTTTAAAAATATTTATTTAGGCTGCAATCGATCAATTTCGAACTTTCATGCTTACTACGTATATATATTCAATTTATTTTGAAAATGGTATTTGCACGATTCATTCCCTACAAACACAGAAAGTATTAAATCTGTATTAAACCCGTATTTTGAAATCCATAAAATCCCAATTATATCTAGAATTAAGCTCTTTCAAAGGGGTTGCTATGTCCACTATTTCCCGCGAAATTATCAACAGCAGCTACTGTTGACCGTTCCAAAATCACTAATTTGCTTACAGTGGCAATACTGTTTTCCGTTCCGTTTTGCAGCAGCAGTAGCAGTACTGCCAGTGAATTACGAAACGCGCCCTTAATAAAGTGGTTTTCCGCTATCAATGTCTACCGTTATAATTCCTCTCATTACTTAGAACGTCATACACCACGGAAAGTAAAAGCAATACAAAATTATATTGAAGCGCACATGTAAACAAAGCATTCCGTCGTCTGCAACTTCCAAAACAAATTTGGTCGTTGTCAGAAACGGTCGGAATTATCATTAGAATCGAGATACACTATCGATAGTCGCACCAGTGCGCATCATTTCTGCGCAGAAAATTCGCTGAAATCATTCACCGTGTATAGCGGTACCGGCGTATGAATTTCTGGCGAATGATCATTCGAATGATCTTTCGAATGATCATTCACCGTGTAGGGATGATCTTTCGAATCATCATTCGCGTCAGCCCTCGCTTGCTTTTCAAGTTTTTTTTATTCTTTGGAGGAACCTCGGCCGTCCATCATCCCTCCCTGCCTTCTCTCCGCTGATACCGTGTCCCCCTCCCCTCCTCCGCCTTCCCCCCCTCCCCCCTACTCACTCCCCTCCCTCGCTCACTTTCCCTGTTGTGGCGACGCACCACGACGCACCGCGACCGACCCAAAAGCCCAAATCCATTGCTCCCCACAATCTCAAAGCAAGGAGTCTAGTCGGCTCTTCCCAAAGCCTCCATTTCCGTAGCGAAACCAGATATCCCCGCAGGTGTTCCTGAGTAGTCGAGAACCCAATTCGTTCGTCGGGAAAAAATATCATATTACAATGTCGGAGTATAATTACGCACCTCTCTTGTTTGTTTTTTTCACATAGGGTACCGTGGGAATCAGTGCCAAGTAGTTCTCTCAGGACTGGAAGTTGGGAAGGAAGCGTTGTTGGAGGGGGAAGCTGCGCGCGCACACAAATTTTCTCTATTTTCGTCATATAGATTGTGTTATCCGTTGTGCACCTTAGACAGCCTTTAGGAAGGCTGGGGCTTCCGGGTAGCTTGGACACTCACGCCATCTGGGAGTATTACTACAAGCGGTAGGGGAGGTGACGGCGAGGGAGGAGGAAGTAGGCGAGGGTTTTCGTGGAACTCATGTGGTCCTACCTGCCCACGCCGGTGACTGCACACATTTCGACTGTTATAGCAGCAAGTCAGACGTCATTGTAATCCGCGTGTGTGTGATTTTGAACATGAGGTACTAATGCTGTGTTTCCGGGTGTGATACCCATATTTCGGATTGGAGGTTGTTTCGCTTTCCGAAAGCTGTGGAAAGGTAAGGAAAATACTTGTTTTATGTGAATATTTACGGAATTTTCATGCCCATTTTTGCAAACGATATCCTCGCATGAACTTAGTGTTTGTTTGTGCTTCCTCAAGCGTTTGTCTTATGATTGATATTTTATTCTGCATATATTATCGTTCTTTCGATACATTGTTATGAATCATTTATCTTCCTAGGCGTGTTCAATGTCTCTGTTCTGTGGCTCACAGTAATATACGATCCTTGATCGATAAATAAAAATTATTATTGTTCCCATTACATGCTGATATTTCACCCTTTCATATCACTAATTTGCATTTTCTTACTTTCATCCAGAGATTAGGGAGTTTAGTTTCAATCGCTTATTTTATTCCGTCCTCTTAAAAAAATATGCTTAAATATAAAGTAGCAACCGTTGACGAACGTGAATGTAATGCAGTCGTAGCAACACGTGATATTTTCAGAATGTTTAACCTGCTGAAATGCTGCGTATTGTCCGCGACCCCTCTGAATACTTATTGCTGTTAGTTTCATTCAGGGACGCCGACTTGCAAAAAATATTGGGGGGCCCAAACCGGGGATCTTCCCCGGCAAATATTATAAGTAGTGACTTAAGTTTATTAAGCATTTTAGAAGGGCCATAGGATCAACATTAGAACCCTGACAACTCGAATCTTGATATTTAGACACTCCGGGGAAAATCGACAAGCCTGACACATTTTTTCTTCACAAGCAATACGAATTTTTGAGGGAGTTCGGCCCCCCTCAAGCCCCGTGGAATTGGCGCCACACGTTTCATTCTCCAATCGGTTCAAATTCCATTGAAGTGCACCGAAATTCTGATGCTCTGTTATGAAATTGTGAATATTTTGCGTTAGCAATCAAAGTTATCAGCTTGTGTTCAATTAAAGGATAGTGGTGGTAGCTGCTCATAATGGGTATGTTGTTTAATACCTGTTAAATTCCTTATTGAAAGGTTTTATCATAAATTTTAGAATGCATACCTAGCTTGTGATTTTGAAACTAGCGAAATACGTAGGTCATCTCTCCTAAAAACCTTACTAGTTCAGTGAATGCTGGTTTGGTTAGTGAGTGAGTTTCATCCTCCATGAAGTGTTAATAGTAAACGTGTATGCAGAAGCGGTGCGCAGAAAATAAATGAGAAGAAGAAAAAACTCTTTTATCTTAATAATGTCTCAAAAACTTCAGTGCTTGGCTGAACAAGAACAGTGGTTCCTGTATCGGTTTACTACACAATGAGAGTATATAGATTCAGGTACGTTTGAATATTCGTCCTCTCAGAGTTTTAGGGGTCTCTGATTTTCTTTTTGTGTATAGAAGCTTGTTTAGAATGTTATGATTTTTGTGTGCAATTTAATAATTTTTTATATTGAATGACTTCGTAATTTGTTTAGATAGAATGAAAAAATAATGTTTATGAAAATAGTTGTAAAAACACACGAACGTCCTCATCTAGCATATTCTCCCCTTCCGTCTGTCTAATTTATTTGAGAACGCCACAAAATAGAATAACAACAACGAACCTCCGGAGGTCTGTGCTCAAGGCCGTGGGTTTGTGAAGTGGCGACCATCTCGCTTTCAGAGTTCATCGCGTTGCAAACTTATTTTGGAAGGGTTTTAGGCATCGAATTTTCGTGGCGAATATCTCGAAAACTAATCGAAGAATAGGGAAACGAAAAATCCAGGTTCACGTATTTTCGAACTCTATAATTCTAATTGGCAATGAAATGAAATAGCCGATGGAGCCCATATTGAAAGAAGCGCGCTGCGGTGTGAAAAACTAAAATAAAGCATGACACCCCGTTCACATAAGCTCACTCGCGACCTTGGTCCGTACCGCGCGTCGTCCGTCTTGAACACGTGCGTTGGTTATCTTAAGCTCTTACCTGCGGTCGCGTTGCTCGCCAAAACTGGAAATGAAGTATGCGGATGAGAACAATGTGATCATTTTGAGACGTTGAGAGCGAATATGAATCGGGAATAAGCTTCAGCGTAGTGAAGATGATTTTCAAAACGGGTGAGTGGAGTTATTGGTCGAGGTCCGTGAAAGTGGTTTTATTTTTTGCTAAAATTCGTTTTAAAACCATATGATTTCGGTGTTATAGAAAATTTTGGCGGTGTTATTATAATGTTACATTTTTCCCGGTATATAGGCGTTTTATTATTTTATGGTACACGTTTCATTAATACCTATACTTTTATTAAGCATTTTACTTAACATTTAACACAATTTCGATAGCACAAAATTTCTGATAAAACAACATGAAAGAAGTGGTTCAATTTATATTGGTTCAAGGTATATGAATGGTTCAAGTATGTAGTCTTGGCTAATACGATCAGCAAACGGCAAAATCCCCACTACCTTATATGTGTATACTTCGAGAGCCATTCCGGGATTTTTGCATTGTCAAGTTTCTCTACACTAAATAAAGCCTTTAAAAATGCTTTTGTAGTAGCAACAACAAGCTCCTCCTTTCCTTTCTTTGACTGAGTGACTGTATGTTCAAATGATAGCTGTCGTTTTGTGGGTCCCCTTTCTTTCGCACGTTTATGTGTATCGCTACTGATGTGGTTTAACAAAGTGTCACATCTTTTGAATTAAAATCGTTTTATCGCAAACTTTGCGCAGTAATACTCTTGTCTTTCACATAAAATCCTTCTCAACCCTGCAGGGTCAGTGAATTTAGTCGAGAAGGTGTGAAGAGTATCACTAGCTTTTGGAATTTTAAAATTCCTATCCTTCGTTCAATATTTAAAGCTAGAACTACGATAAAAAAACAGTCTAACCCCAAAACACAACCTGTCACGGTGGTGTTTTCAAACTGAGTGCTGGGTAGCTGCAGTACCGTATAACTTACAAATTGTCTGAAATGTTTCATGTCGTGGGTTCCCTTTCGATACCCCTCACCCAGGTGCTGAGGGAAGGTGGGACAGCAGCTAGATACAACAAAGTCGCTTAGTTTTGATTACAGATGTTGCCAATCGGTCAGGAAAGGCAGGGAAAGAAGCGCACATAACAAAACATAATCGGATTCAAAGAAACTTGAGAAATTATTTCCCATTTATCAATCCTGAAGCATCTAGAATGAGATGCTTTCTCACCTGAAGAATTAGGTATTAGATTTGGCCAATGTCCAAATGATTTTTTTGCATTGTAGCTCAGTGGAGAGCTGAATATTCGACGATCCGTCTGCAAATAAGGAGAATCCTCTATCCTCTTATCCTTTCTGTTCCTTCCTTACCTTCTCCCAACTGCTAGCGCTTCGTGCTTTCAAATAACCTTACGTGTCTATGGATGTCTTAAAACGAATCAAATCGCGCAGTTGACGCACGGTGCCGTTGACGGTCGCCGTGGTCACCACGGCGCCCATTTCAATCCGGCCCGGCGCACAGTGGGCTAGAATCGAAAAAAGCTGGCCAAAACCTCAAAATCGATTTTTTTGAGCTAGGAAGTTGAAACTTCGCACACACATTTTCAAATAAATTGTGCATAACTACCCAGATTATTTTGGTCCTGTGTTTTCACTTTAAGAATATATGTGAGGTCAAAGTTGAGCAAATGTAGCGAAAAACGACCACCCTCGATTTTTTCTGAAAATTGCCGACTTTATCCTCGTGCAGTGGTTTTATATATAGTTATATCGACAAAACTGTTATACCATCTTAATTGACACTTCTTATTCTTTCATTTGAAAGGTTTTTAACACTTTCAATGCTGACCATGTAAAACTCAAAATCGACCCCCGGTGCGGCTTTCGCTTTTTAATGCAAAACGCATGCATGGGTGCCAAAAGAGCTGGGAAAAATAATGAAAAAATTTTCTTGGCCCTAATTTGTTAGCTATGAATTTTTTTATTTATGACGTGATATCACGTCACCCGCACAGCGGGATATAAACGTGATGCGGGTTGCATACTGTCAGCTTTTTCCCCGCGCCACCGTTTTCTTTCAATTTTTTTGTGCGCTATGTATCCAAAAAAATACGATGAAAATTAATTTGTAATGTTCTACTGGTATCGCCATTGGTATTTAGCCACTGTCATAGGGAAATTTTTGGCTTAGATGGATGTAATGCAAGTTATAAGTACAAGGAGTCGCCGTGAACAGCTGTTTGATTGTGATGGTAATTCTGCGCAAGATATTTCGGCGTATTCCTTGTACTAGTAATCGTAAGTATCGGGGTAGGGTTCTATAATATTGAATAATTTCTACATATTCTTCTGAAGTCACTATTCTCGTCACAAATACCTTTACTCGTATCATGTTTTCAGCTCCAATTCATTTGTTCCCATACAACCATCATCAGCTCAGCAAGCAAGTAAGCATCAGATATTTAACAAAAATGGTTTTCACATACCATTATGTATTCCCTTCACTGCATGTGCTTGAGATGGGTGGCAGCTTACGAGATTATTTTCCGACGGTGTATTAGGGTGTCTCTTGTCGTGCACCACTCCTGCCAGCTGTTCTAATGTTGGAGGGGGTACGGAGATGAAGCGAGGGGTGATAGTAAAATTTATTCGGTTCTCTTGTAAGAACTAGGAATAACTTTTTTGGAAGTGCCATCGGCACATCAAAAAGATGGGGAAGGTATGGGGAAAGATTTTGCTGGTACGTGTCCTTTTTGGGTCATTGGGTTATAGACTCCGTTGCCGAAATAAAAATGGATGTGGAAACAGACATAATCAACCCATAACTTCCTCATTACTCTTTTATGAACTCAAGCCAATAACATATTTTTGCAATATGATGTCACCGAGTTAGAAATTAATCCATAAAAACTGGAACTATTGGCATTTGCTAGCAAACATCTTACAAGTAATCTTCATTTAGGCCACGTATCGCGGTTCTTACTACGAATACTCTGCGAAAATCTGAAAATGATGTAAATTTTTACCGCAATAATATTTTTTCATTTGGTGCATAATAATATCCATTCGAGTAAACCATTCAATAATACGTATTCTTAAGAATAGATTTGCAGCATCTATGCCCATTATTACTTACTTACCCGATTACCGAAAGCAACGATGGCGTTTTCTTTCTAATTACACGAGGGAAAGACCGATTCCATCGTGCTTGGAAATCTCTAGTTACTTCTTATTTATGTAAGAGCCCTAGTCTATTGAAAAAAGGAATCACATGATATGAACAAAATATTGTATTTACCCAAAATAAATTCAATACAATCGAAAAGATGAGCATTCTCAAATTATATATTATATACAACTACGTACAGTCAAGTATGTTTTACCAATGCAGGAAATACCTCTCTCACAAATTTTATAACAATGTATTTAACCTATAATACTATTGCAATGATCCATTAGTCGGATATATTGGTTATAGGAATATCTACCTTGTGAAATATTAGGCCAATGAAGGTAAAACTCTTCATAGGTCAATTGTTTCCAATTCCTAACCTATTCTTTCGGAGATTATAAGAAAGTATGTCTGAATACGAAATAGGGTGTCTGGGAAAAGGAGACGCAAAAAACACTTGGATCGTTGGAAGGGTGTGAAGTGGTGAGAGCTGGGTTTTCTATGAAAGTGATATTTTGAGGGGTCACTGAACTACGGGTCCACCGCAAAGGGCGTTCGGATGGAGAAGGACTGACGGTATTGTTAGAGGGTTCAGGGAAAGAATAGGACAAAGGGGATGGGCCAGGGATTGACATAAAGGGATGGGGCGTTGAAGGAGGCAACGGAGTACCTGACTGGGAGGGTTCAACCTCCTCCCCACCCTCTTCCTCTCTAATTTCTAGCTCGGAGTCTTCAGAGAATGCCTGATCCCGCTCTCTTCCAGGAGCCCCCGCTATTCCTTCTTCGTGTACATTATGCTGGAGAAGGCAGAGAGCTAAGAAGGAAATGTTTGTGTCCTTGCGGAGGTTTCCTCCCTCGACGTCGATGGCTGCAAGTCTTGAAGGAAGGTCGAAGACTGCTGATCATCGGCAAAAGCTGATAAATAGAGAATTTCACCTCTTTCAAGCAGCATCGACTACCGGCCAGCATGAAAAATTTTCCGTCTTACTCCTCGCTTCCGTACCATCTGCAATAAATACATTGCAGTTTTTATTTTGAAAAATTCCGATAAATAACAGGATCAAAATAAACACTCTCGGTGAAATAGGCCAAAGGTGAAATGCTACTAGCAGCTCAACTAATGTAAAACTATGTTTAGGAGCTAAATATTCACAATGGCGAGACAAAGAATTGAGAGCATCCGTAAGCCATTGATTTCACAGTTATCGAGAAAATAAAAGCATTTTTTTAAAGCAACTCCTTAGCACTTCTTCGCCAATCCATGGGATAATGTTCAAACAGTTATTTGCAATTATAATAAGAATGTTTATAGGTGCATAATATGCATGTATCAACAATAAATATTTAAAATAGCTTACACTTTTTCCGTAAATAACTTCCTTCACTCTCGTAAGATTGCCGCTTGTCGATCCCTTCCCTGCTTAGGAGTTCCACTGACAAACAAAGGAAGGGTGCAAAAGTTAGAGATATGTTACGTTGCATAAATTAAATGTAATGGCATTTTTAAATTTACATTAAAGTTTAACTAATCACAGTACTTCATGTATTAATTGAATAAAACTTATTAACATCAGACAATAAAGGTTCGAAAAATACTAGGCTCGCAAGAAGAAAAAAAGGAAGGATGGAAAAAATATCTTTATTCTCGCTAAACACTATTAAAACAGAATAAAAATTATTAAACACACATAATTAAGTTCCAGATAGTAAATACCTATGATTTTTAAAATAAAACTCAAATAAAATTTGTCATTCTCACGCATTAATAGAAATAAATAAAAATAATAGCATAAAATACAGGGGGGAAAATGAATGGAAATTGGCTTACCTTAAGATAAAAGAAAAAATTTCTCCCGATCCTCCCAGGAAAGGTTGCTTGAAACGGCGTTCACAAATGCGCGGCTAGATCCCTGCTGAGCAACTTAGGGGGGCAAAATGTCATAATAGCACTGAACCGAGCTCTTACGGAGGGCCGGAACCCTCGGGGTACGCATGACGTGATATCACGTCATCAGCACCAGGGGATAGCGCACCATGACGTGATATCACGTCATGCCGCACTCAAGGTGTTAAAGATTTTGTTTCATCAATAACCATAGATACATAACAAAATGGCGGAGCCTGTTTTCAACCCATTTTTTTTTACATAAACGTAGAAAAAAAGTAGACATTGTCACCGGCTTACACTAAGTAACTTATATCATGTCGTTCTTTGAAGCTTCTACATTGTGAATCTAAAGTCAAACCTTGCACCAATTTGCAACCCCGAATTTTAAATCGTTTTTTCGAACGCACGGACGACTCCGGTTCTGGCCGGCCGCGGCGGAGAGTACGGCGACGCGGCAAGCGGGTGGATGCAATATGGTCTCATTCACTTTTATTTGTGGATAACAGATATATTAGTGACAGAAAATAATCACCAGAAAGTAAATTTTATAAATATTGCTACGAATGACTCTCATTATGCAATCGCTGGGCACTGCAAGAGGTGCACTGAAAGGTTTCTTTCTTTGAGTGCATTCCATGGAGAATGGACTTATATCGCGTGCTTAAACTGGGGAAACGGACTCTTTTATTAACTAACAAGCTCTATTTCTAGGCAAGAGCCCTCGATGATCCATGGCCACCACTTCCTAACCTGCCATACATATTTAAAGGCCTTCGGACAACGGTCGTTTTATAGTATTGTTGTAGTGCCGAGTCCTTCGAACTTGTTTTTGATTTGAACTCCTTTTAGCTTTAAAAGCTTCGGAAGGCATATTACTCACATCGTATAATGTATTCTTTCTAAGAATAACAGTTCATTTTAATCTATGTCTTATGCTCAATATAAAGTATTGATTTAAATCTCTTACCTATATATCAACGTCATTATTCTTAATGAACTGCGCTGCTGACAAAATGGTTATTTTTCAGGAATATTTTACCATACAAACATAACATAAACAAAAGCAACACAATATACGCTTTTCCCAACTAACATACTGCAATTAGCACTGTCAGCAAAAAAAGGTTACTGTTTTTCATTCACTATCTGACGAGTTTTTATCACTTTCACTGTCTGAGCTAAAGCATTGTTTTCCTTTTTCAAAAACAGATCCATTACATTGTTCGGTAAGCTGTGTGTTACCTCCAGTTTAATTGGCATAATTTTTGTCATTATCAGTCATGACATTTGGAGTTGTCTTCGAAATAAATCCCTATTTGTGGCCACTCGTGCCATTTTTCTAGTCAACCGTTCACGGAACTTTCTCACGTCCTTATATCGTGCCTATATTGCTTCCCCTGTCAGTTGTCGCAATTAAGAATGGACTCTGTTGCAATGTCAGCTCCTTGAATGAAGACCTTATGCACGGTTGGTGGCATACCATAATTGTATTTAAAGCGTCAGTGTGAGAGAGAGAAAATTAAATTATTTGGAGAGGAAATCTAGAATAATTGTGATGACTTTTGAATACTCGTGCCTGTTTCATGCTTCGCCTAACGAACAGCATTTTTTACCTAAACAAGAAGGCACAAAGGTGCTCACGAGCAATAATTCATGAGACATAGGCCCTCGTTCCCACGTGCAATTATATTTCACATGTCCTCACTGTTATCAAAGCCGTGTTTGCAAATTAAAGTGCACTTTATATGCGACGCGAAACTAGGATCTGTGGAAATGCACGTTAAGATTCGAGTCGCAGTAACAGAACAGAACCATTTTTGGAAACTTCTTATATAATCTCTGCTATAATAATTTCACTCGGGTAACTGAAATCATATGCTCGCGTCACTCTCTCATCGCTGGGGTTAATATTATATCCCTGGCATTTCAGATTTTCGAAGATTCTTGCACCGAAATTTGGTGAGCTGCATGGACACAATTACTTATTGAGAGGGCCTCTTAATCTGACATAACATAATATTCGGGGTTGCATTTTATCCACTTGGCAAGAGTTCTTCTTGCCTCCGAGGATGGTCACTGTATCTTCCTTTTGCATTCGTTTTCCTCCTATTCGTTCTTTCGATACAACCCTGAAAACATGAATTGACGTCCATCTGCACTGGCTAAACTAGAGCAACATGTAAATTGTGCTGCATAAGGAATAGTTATTAATTGCTTTAAATCAAGAATATAAACTAAATAAGAATAATGAACTCTTCAAGCACCAAGACAGTACTTGATTTGGCAAAATTCGGCAAAATCAAGTACTGTATTGCGCCATTTTCCATCACGTTTAAGGAATATATTAACTGTTATTTTTAAAAAGTTTATTAGTTAGTAAAAGAGTCCGTTTCCCCACTTTAAGAACGCGATTTAAGTCCATTCTCCATGGAATGCACTCAAAGAAAGAAACCTTTCAGTGCAATTATTAGTCGGGGCAGTCCGGTCCAACTTCCCCTCCCCTCTCTCCCCCCTCCCCTTTCCCTCGGGTCATTGACCTTGCGACAGTTTGGGTCCCCTCCCCCTCCCCAGATGAATGATCGACGGCATTGGGGCAGTTGGGTCCAATAGTTCACTTGGACATCCTTTCACTTATTTTTGGCGGTCCTTACGTCATCATTGCCATCCCCTACGTCACACTGATGGTGTTAATTAGGTAAATGCCACACGCAGCTCAGTTTCCCTTTATGCCCCGCGACGTCACCGCCTTCCCATGTTGTCGCATGCAATATTAGAATTAATTAAGAGGCTGAAAAAACTTTTGGCTCGTAGAGGTCTCGAACGTGGGCCTCTTAATTCATTAATCAGAGCCTGTGGAACACACAGCGACATAATCAGAGAGGAAATCATTTCCTTCGCGAGTCGCTAAGACGGCACGAATTTCCCATGAAAGGGCTTCAGCGTTTAAGGAATTTGGTGGATTTCCAATCTCTGACACGTTGATTTTCACACAGTCAACGTATTCACAAAAAGCTCTCTCGTGCTTGCTATCGCTCTCACTGTGATATGCATTGAAAACAGCATCAACGTATGCACTTAGAAGTCTTAGAGTGTAGGAAGACCATGCGTTCCGCTCTTCCCATCGTATTTTAATACAATCAGCATAGGCGATCAATCCATCCCATGAGGACTTTGCTAGGTAAACACTGGTTTGTTCATTATTGTCTTTCTTGTCCTCCAAGATGAGGGATTTTGTGTCGTATATGCGTTTAAATTTTAAAACACAATTCCCTATAGGGACACTATGCGGTACCACATCGCTATGAAAATATGAATTTATCAGTTTCTCAGTTTTCATTAACTCACACCAGCCCAAATAGTCCAACACGACAGAGCAGCGTCCGACTTTGCTCAGCGCTATGAAGGGGTTGCACTTGTTTTTCAAATCAAGGCCGATTGTCACTCGCTTTGTATCGCTGTAATTCACTTTATAACCACATTCAAGTATCCCGAGGTGTTGATGTTTTCGAGTCAGCGGCAGCATGGGCTCACACGCGGGTTGTTCCACCTCTTCAATCTCCGGCATGTTGGGCGGCTCGTAAGATGGACGGGTGTAACGTCGGCTGTGGGGTGGCCGGAGCGAATATGGTCGTGAACGCCGACGACGGGGTGATCCTTGCACTTCACCTCTCCCAGGCATCCGGAAGGAACCTCTAGGTGTTTCCATGGCTATGGGATTACTGCTGAAGGTTTTTTCAGTACTGGGCTCTTCCTGTTTTCCCCAGGAAGGGGTAAAGAGGGAGAGAAAGAGAAGAAGCGGGGAGGGGATGAAAAGATGCCTCTTCGCACTCGTATAAGGTGAAGTTACTGTCGCGGCCCTCCCGGATTCTCGCTATAGAATGACTCCTAATGCTATCAAAAGAGATTGGGGACATCTCGTACTTGGTTAACACAGCACGCCCTCACCCACGGCTTCGCGCCAGCCATCGTCGCCGCCAGCCCGCGGCAACAGCCTGCGGCAAAGCCGCCACCGCAACTCTGCGACATCACCGCCGGCAGTCGAGGACACCCACGGCGTTCTCCTGCCACACCCTCCGCCATCGTAGGACCTCCTGCGCCTACCTGAAGAGCCACCTAGGCCCTTAAGAGGACCTTTTTGGGGACTCCAACTTTTTATCTGCAAACCAGCTAAACGGCTTCCGGACGTCATTAGAAGAGCAGCGCCCTCAAGGATTTCGGCCGCCGAGGCCCTTAAGAGGACCTTTTCGGCGGATTCCAAGATTTCGCCAGAAGTCATCGGAAAGGCTCCAGCACACCCAGAGGCATCAAGCGCCCTCACGGGTTCAGTCGGCAGACTGCCCGGTAACGTATAAAAACAGAATTTCTGACCAAATTGGCCCTCTTAAGGGCCTTACACGAATTTTACACGTAATTCGCCACACCACTTGCCCATAAACAACATTACCCGACACAACACTACACTAGGTACATTCACCCGGCAAAGGCGCCTGGGGGGAGGCGGGTGCAATCCCCAGGTGGCGTTTTGACCGGTCCTACATTCGGTTGTTCTCGGTCGGCAACCCCAAGGCAGAGGGCAACCTCACTGCACGCCTTGGGGGACCCGCCGGGTCCCCTCGCTAGGCTACAGACACACCAACATGGCTCACGCACTAGACACTGACTCACCTCTCTCTCCGGAGACAGTCCCAATGGCTCCACTCGCCGAAGATCCGCGTTTCCTCGCCCTCTTGAGTGAACGCGGCGCCGAGCTAAAATCATTTTTCGCCGAACAGGCTGCAGCCACTACTGCCTTCACTGCACCGCCCGCCTTTACCGTCGTCGACAGCAGTTCCAAAAAACGCAAGGCGAACACCCCGCCTCCATCGACCTCTGCTTCCCGCCCGACTTCGCCCATACTGAATACCAACCGCTATGAGGTACTTAGCCAGGACGGTGACGATATGGAAGAGGAAGCACCGGAACCCGAGCCAACTTCAAAAATCCCGCCCATATTCATTAGGGTCACTACGAACTGGATTGCAAAGAGGAAATTAATTTACTCGGTTTGCGCATTCCCGCCCGTTGCATCATTGCGCAGCAAGGACATTCTAATCCAATGTCAAAAAGTCGACGACTTTCGGGCGACTACCAGAATCCTAGCCGACAACAATATTCCGCACTTCACTTATCAGTTAAAAACTGACAAAAAGCCCCATTTTGTCATTAAAGGTGTGCCCGCGGATTCCACTCCGGACACGGTCAAAGCCGAGTTAGCTGCAAAAGGCATCACAACGGAGCATATCGTCCAGCTCCGATCCTCCCGACCGTCAGCAGCGGAAAACAGAAAGCGAACTCAGCTTCGTCAAGCCGACCCTGCCGCGCCTCTACCATCCTTGCCCTTGCGCCCGCTGCCGATGTTTCAAGTACGGCTAGACTGCCCGGACGAAAGGGCCAGGCTGACACAAATGAAGGACATCTTCGGCCTCAGCGCTAAAGTCGTTCCTTTCAAGCAATCCCCGGGGCCAATTCAGTGTCGCCGCTGTTTGAACTTCGGCCACACCCACAAGACCTGCGGCCTAGAACCAAAATGTTTTAAATGCGCTGGCCCTCACTTCTATACTACATGCACAAAGGCAAAAGACGCACCCGGAAAATGCGCCAACTGCAACGGCGCGCACATTGCAGTATATAAAGGCTGCCCCAAATACAAGGAAGTAGCTCGCCTCTTACGTCTTAGAACAACCAACGAAACTCCGGCCGCAGCTCCACCTACTCTAGATGAAGTAAACTTTCCAGCACCGCCTCCGACAGCAAATGCATGGAACGCACGAAAACAAACTGTTCGCCCTACAGCAATTGTAACAACCTCCGAACCATCCCAACCTTCCACCTCACAATCTATCCCTTGCCACTCCAATCCCCAACCGACAGCTCAGACCGCACCGAGCACCACTCCACCTGTCAGAAACCTTTCCCAACCATCAACCTCAACACAAAGCCAACCTACTCCGGCTCCGCAAAACCCCACTGCCACCACGGACTCGTGGAAAACCCATTTAAAAGCCTGGTTATCAGGGCTTATCCGGAAAATAATAAACCCAGCCGAAGGCAAATCCAGAATGGATATCCTCTTAGAGGAGATCATCACAGGCGCCATGCTGCTCGTCAATGGCCTGTAAAACATACAAGACTCTCAACCACCTTAAGCTGCTATCGTGGAATGCGGGCAGCATCAAAACAAAAAAGGGCGAACTTTTAAATATATTACATTCCCATCAACCAGACATAGCCCTCATTCAAGAAACCTGGCTAAGACCGAAAGACGTCTTCAACATCCCGAATTACTCCACTCGGCGAAGTGACAGGAAGGAAGGAACCGGCGGCGGAGTGATGCTCCTCTACAAAAAACACCTTCTAGAAACCCCCCTTAAAGCTCCACCCACTGCAGCCCTAGAACTTGTCGGATCCAAATTTGTCACCGCAAAAGGTGACCTCAATGTCTGGAGCGCTTACCTGCCCCCGAAAGGACACGGTATCCAGCAAAAAGACCTGGACGCTATCAACTCCATCCTCTCCTCCACCACGGTTCTGGGCGGAGACTTAAACGCCAAGCACAGCGCTTGGGGCTGCAAAAACACCAACCAAAAAGGACGGAATCTACATCACGCCGAACTTACCTTTCCCTTCACAGTCTTACCCCCACCATCCCCCACCCACTTTACTGCAAACCCAAATCACCCGGCCGACATCCTTGATCTTTTTCTTACCAAAAACCTCTCTCCATTCCTCCTACCGTCCACTTTGCCACTTACAGCATCCGATCATGCCCCTATAATTCTAAACCTCCCGCTCTCTTACCCAACCATTCCTCCTCCCCCGCAAGTAAATAGGAAGAAATTCAAGGATTCAGCAACCATGATCAGTTTTCCGGATCCGCGCTCCAGTTCCACAACGGAGGACGTGGAAAAACACGTTTCCCTGCTCAACGCCAGTCTCAATCACTGCCTAGAAGAAGCATCATTCACCCCCAAACCTACGCCACTGATCGACACATCACTTCCGACGTCAATTCTCCCACTTATCCAAAAGCGAAACAGCGCGCTGAAACAATGGCGACGCACCCAAGACCCCATCGTGCGGAACCTATACAAGGCCCTTAGGAACCGAGTAACGTCAGCCATAAGAACCCACCGACAGAAGCTGTGGGACGAAAAAATTGCATCACTGTCCCACAAGGATCATTCCGTATGGCAGCTTGCCAGATCCCTCCGAAATCGAAAAACCCCTCCCCCCCCGGTGAACTTCAACGGCACACAAGCCACCACGGACGAAGATAAGGCAAATCTATTCGCCAAACAACTGGCGGAAACGTTCCGTGACGCTGAACACTCTGACGCTAATGAAGAATGCGAAGAGTCCAACTCGTCCATTTCTCTTTGCCCTAGCCCAACATTCCCTCCAGTTTCTCCAACCGAACTCCAGTCACTTATTCAACAACTACCAAAGAAGAAAGCCCCAGGACCGGATAACTTTACCAACCATCTGACCAAACAGCTCCCCCCGAACTTTCTCCTCTACCTTCGCCACCTCTTCAATACCTGTTACAAGATGTCATACTTTCCAAAAGACTGGAAATCCGCCAAGGTTATCCATATTCCGAAACCGGGGAAACCTCCAAATGACCCGAACAACTATAGGCCCATCAGCTTACTATCGGTTTTCGGCAAACTACTGGAAAAATCCATCCTACTCCGATTACTCCCAGAACTTCAAGAACATCACCTCATCCGGGACGAGCAGGCAGGATTTCGCTCCAGCCACTCCACCGCTCACCAAATTACCAGGCTCGTCGAAGCAATCCAATTCAGCTTTAACATAAAAAAGTACGTCGTAGGTGTCTTCCTGGACCAGTCCAAGGCCTTCGACCGTGTATGGCACAAAGGTCTCCTCCACAAACTCCACTCCACCCCCATTTCCATGTACCTAACAAAAATTATTCAATCCTATCTATCCGACCGTACCTTCTTCTCCTCCGTTAACCTCGCACAATCCCACTACAACCAATCTCCTCCGGAGTCCCACAAGGCTCCATCCTTTCCCCATTCCTCTTTAACATCTACATCAACGACATTCCCTCCCATCCGAATACAGAAACCTTCCTCTATGCTGACGACCTTGCCATAATATCCAAATCGTTCGACCCAGACACGGCCGCGGACCGGATCCAGGAACACCTCGACGACATCGAAGACTGGATGTCAACCTGGAAACTGAAGCTAAACCCGGCAAAAAGCCAAGTGATGCAGTTCGCCAAAAAGACCAAACGATCACTATCAACCCCGATTTATTACGGCAACAGCCGTATTCCACGCAGCAACACAACCAAATTTCTGGGCGTTATTCTGGATGAAAAGCTGACATGGAGCGCAAACACCAAAGCAGCAGTGCAAAAGGCAAAGAGTGCGTCTGCAGCCCATATTCCCACTCCTCAAAAGTCCCCACCTGGGTCTACACACCAAGAAAATACTCTACACGGCCATGATCAGGCCGATACTCACATATGGCTATCCAGCGTGGGGATCCATAGCCAAAACACATTCACATAAACTCACAGTAACACAAAACAAAACACTAAGAACAATCACGGGAGCTCCCTGGTTCGTTCGAAATTCCTACATACACGATAACCTAAAAATTAAAACAATGACACAATACCTAAACGACATAGCAAAATCATTCGAACAATCACTCCATAAAATCAAAACAACCTACTGACTCCTCTATGGAACTACACAGACAATCCACACTTCAAACACCAAAGATCTAAAACAGCACTTACACACCCGATGCAATAATCTCATAAAAGCCACTTAACACAAAACCGCCAACTTCAAAAATAACGCCAAAACGACGATTACCAGCAACGGCTGAACATCGGAAACATAACTGCAATGCAGTTACCAATACAGCGTCAGCGTCAGCGGCCCTCCCGATCTGCCCGTAGAATAGAGGATTGCCATTTCATATCGTCATTTATTGGTACCAAATTCCAGACGGAGACCAGATTTACAGGAATTATTGCATAGGAGAACTTAGTTAAGGGATTACTTGCTTCTTTCTATGAAAATAATTCTGTAATTCAAAATTATTTTTCGTAATATTGGGCTCAGGAATTTATCACATGTTACGCACACATCTACATTCAGGGTAATCCAGGAGTCTGGTTTTATCGCACTCAAACGTATCCGAGAAATTTTGATTTATTTCGGCATTGTCACCGAGAGCATCACGCGTAATATTCCTAGCACAATTATTACAGAGACTACACTCACACAGTTATTACTGGGAAATGATTCTGAAAGCTCAGAGGGTAGAAGACTAGCTAGGCTGCCGGCACTCATTCCGAGAAAAATGCCTCATCTCATGGAGCAGTGCTGAGAATTTCTGTTTCCGCCGCACAGTTGATATCCTCCGTAATAGTTGGAATCGTAAGCCCTTCGTGATCCTGTGACCAGAAGCCAAATGGAAATTCCCTGCCTGCCATACCGGGCGTTAACCAATGTACCTCATTTTTAGCTGGGGCTATTAAATCGCCATATCCAAGTTGTCATTATCCCTGCGATAACGGTCGACTATCAGAATCTGAAATGAAGGCACATAAATTTTAAACTCAGGACTTGCGGGAGTGAATGAACATCAGAAACGAAGATTTATGAGAAACACTGATTGGAAGAAAAGAAACGACAGAATGCTAACCTCACGTTACTTCTCCGCAAAGGGGTAAGTCTCTGATTGGCTTCTATTCTTTGCAGTAAATGGTGATCTTTGTGTGTCATAGATGGATATTTTCCGACCAGCGAGCGAGCGTCAAGTGAGACGTGTCCCATTGTCCATTTTCCAGAGGAAGGGGGAGGGCGTACCAAAACACGATAGTGGGGGAAATAAAACTGAGGGGCATCGCCGTATGACGAGTGATCATTCATTAGTGACCAAGACCTACCAGCCTTGCAAATGATTTGCAAACACGGGAGGGGTAGGGTAAGGTTTCGTCTCGTCGCAGTAGTGAGAAAAGATTATTGTTTCGCTCTACCGCTCGGAATTCGCATGTCTCTCCCAAGCAGCGTAAAACAACTGAGGATAATACGTAGTGCACTTCGCCATGGAAAATCGTACGCAATGGATTGAAACGCTAGGAATGCGAACGAGTAAATATCGCACCACTATGGAGATGTTTGATTTCGCACCACCACGATTTGAATTCATAAGGGGGGAATGTATGAAATCCACGATTAGTGGCGGTAGTATAATTCTTCTTAGCGAGAAGCTACTATAATTTCTGCATTGCTATTTTCTGTTAGAGATTTACGAGTATCTTTGAGACGGTAATGGCTAACGTAAATAATTTTGTGTTACATTAGTGTGTCATAATATTGAAAAATGGGAAAATATCGATTACAAGTATAACAATGTATTAAAATGGCTCATTCGAGGAATTTTTTATCATCTTTAAAGTCACTACTACCTGACGTAATATTACTGACTACTAATACCCCCCTCCATCTCACCCTCGGTTCTCTGGATTTAAATAGGCGGAGCCATTATTTCCGCTAAATATTAGGTGCATTGACATTACAATTTTGTCAAGTTCCGGCCTTTTAGCACTATTCCATCAAAACTTATTCCTCAATATTTATTTACGTGTTTATCAATTCAAAACTCTTCCCTTTCTCCTCGTCTCTCCGTTCAAAATTCGCGATTATCGGTTGGTGAGGTAATTTTGTCTCCTCAACTTCGCTTCTCTGCGCCTCCCCCTTCATGGGACTGCAGTCAAGCTATTATAAGACGTCGGTCCTCCGCTAATTAGGCAACGGTAGACCCTCTTCAAGTCTCTTTCATACCCGATGGTCAAACTCGGGTGGTTTCACCATGTGCTGGTTCTCTGCTGCCAATACGTGTTGTCAACCTTAGCGTCTCAAGGTGTATTCGCAATAATCCTGTAACTCATGTTTTCGGCGCCCTCATCCTACTCTTGGTCAATGCGACAAGTTCGCTTACACGCTACACTTTTTTTCCCGTAAACACTTTTCGTTTTCTGCTAGAAACTTTCGTGGCATCGTAACAGTGCGATGTGTATACGTCGCCGTTAACTGTATGCAGTGTTTCCTCGGGAGCAGAAATAAGCATGTTAATCGGAAAAATTCCTCACTTGTGTGGCTTGGTTCCACTTAACGCGAAAATAGCGCGCGTTTTTCGCCAACCGAAACGAAGTTTAACGCTTATTCGCAAATTTTAAATTCGATAACCTTAATATGATCCCAAAATTCTGCCTCGCGGTAGCGGGTAAGAAGATTTTTTTTATTTGCGTCACTTCACCGACGACTTTTGGTTTCAATGGCGTTCAGCAATTTGTTACTGAAAGGATTCATAAGTAAAGTATAAAGTAAGCACCACTTCCTAAATCCAAAGTTTTCATTGGAGGAATACATGATAGATTCATCGAATCACTTGAGCATACATTTCTGCCTTGTGTTTCCAGAATTTAGCAAATGATGACGTAGATTCAGTTGAGTTCAAAAGGCATCAAATCGTTCTATCAGCATCAACAAATTTCATTGAGGATATGGCCCGGCGCCATCGAAGTTATTATTAATGCATATTTTATGCGACGTATCACAGTCTCTATTAAACACTGAGTATCCATCTAATTTTAAAATAGTGATGCGCTTTTTCTTTTCTCCTTTTGAACACGGATTTATTTTACGAGACGTGTATGATTATTGCTACTCACCATGCCAATGATTTCTTTTACTAGCTAATAGTTTTATTCACATGGTAGCACGTTCGTGTCCTTAGCATTCTCATAGTTTCTGGTCTGACCGTGTGCCGTTGTCCTATGTGCATGGCCTGTGCTCGGCAAGCGAACGCGTTTCTGATTAAGGCTAGATGGAGTGCTGCGTGCCTGGTGTGGAATCACCCGTTCTACGCACCCTGATGGCGACTTGCAGACACCTCGTATAGATAGACGTTTGAATAACTTCTGATATATTAATACGCAGTCACCATCATTTACTCGGTTCGTAATTGTGATTTAGAGAGGTCTTATATAGTGAAAATTTCGTGTTTTCGTGCCAAGTTTCTATGTCGAGTGAAATTTTTGAAGTGTGAGATACCGAAAATTCTTGATGTCAAAGGGAAGTATGTATAATGACTTCTAATTTTTTGTGCTCATCAATGGAATTTCGTTTTTAACTAAACTCGAGAAGGATCTTATTTTTAGTGGAAATATCGTGCTTTTCAATGCGACGGTTCTATGCTGAATGAACTTTTTGAGCCGTACATCATTGAAATTCTCTGAAACTCTCACGGGAAGAAAGTTCAAGTAACTTCAAATATATTACGTGCTCGTAATTGAAAGCTGGTGAGCTGGTATATTTTAGAGAGTTCTAACTTCGGTGGAAATTTCTTGTGTTTGTTGTGCGTTGGTTGAGTATTAGCGAAAGTTGTGAAGAATGAGATTATGAAAACTTTGAAAACTAAAAAAAATTCTTTTAACAAAACCCATTTTACGATTAGCTTGACCTGTTATTTCTCGAATATGTTTATTCCACGATAGATCATTATTGAGTCTAACCCCTAGATATTTCACAGATTCAACTGCCTTTAACTGCGCGCCCCGAAGAAATCGCCCTCGCTAATACTCAACCAACGCACAACAAACACAAGAAATTTCCACCGAAGTTAGAACTCTCTAAAATATACCAGCTCACCAGCTTTCAATTACGAGCACGTAATATATTTGAAGTTACTTGAACTTTCTTCCCGTGAGAGTTTCAGAGAATTTCAATGATGTACGGCTCAAAAAGTTCATTCAGCATAGAACCGTCGCATTGAAAAGCACGATATTTCCACTAAAAATAAGATCCTTCTCGAGTTTAGTTAAAAACGAAATTCCATTGATGAGCACAAAAAATTAGAAGTCATTATACATACTTCCCTTTGACATCAAGAATTTTCGGTATCTCACACTTCAAAAATTTCACTCGACATAGAAACTTGGCACGAAAACACGAAATTTTCACTATATAAGACCTCTCTAAATCACAATTACGAACCGAGTAAATGATGGTGACTGCGTATTAATATATCAGAAGTTATTCAAACGTCTATCTATACGAGGTGTCTGCAAGTCGCCATCAGGGTGCGTAGAACGGGTGATTCCACACCAGGCACGCAGCACTCCATCTAGCCTTAATCAGAAACGCGTTCGCTTGCCGAGCACAGGCCATGCACATAGGACAACGGCACACGGTCAGACCAGAAACTATGAGAATGCTAAGGACACGAACGTGCTACCATGTGAATAAAACTATTAGCTAGTAAAAGAAATCATTGGCATGGTGAGTAGCAATAATCATACACGTCTCGTAAAATAAATCCGTGTTCAAAAGGAGAAAAGAAAAAGCGCATCACTATTTTAAAATTAGATGGATACTCAGTGTTTAATAGAGACTGTGATACGTCGCATAAAATATGCATTAATAATAACTTCGATGGCGCCGGGCCATATCCTCAATGAAATTTGTTGATGCTGATAGAACGATTTGATGCCTTTTGAACTCAACTGAATCTACGTCATCATTTGCTAAATTCTGGAAACACAAGGCAGAAATGTATGCTCAAGTGATTCGATGAATCTATCATGTATTCCTCCAATGAAAACTTTGGATTTAGGAAGTGGTGCTTACTTTATACTTTACTTATGAATCCTTTCAGTAACAAATTGCTGAACGCCATTGAAACCAAAAGTCGTCGGTGAAGTGACGCAAATAAAAAAAATCTTCTTACCCGCTACCGCGAGGCAGAATTTTGGGATCATATTAAGGTTATCGAATTTAAAATTTGCGAATAAGCGTTAAACTTCGTTTCGGTTGGCGAAAAACGCGCGCTATTTTCGCGTTAAGTGGAACCAAGCCACACAAGTGAGGAATTTTTCCGATTAACATGCTTATTTCTGCTCCCGAGGAAACACTGCATACAGTTAACGGCGACGTATACACATCGCACTGTTACGATGCCACGAAAGTTTCTAGCAGAAAACGAAAAGTGTTTACGGGAAAAAAAGTGTAGCGTGTAAGCGAACTTGTCGCATTGACCAAGAGTAGGATGAGGGCGCCGAAAACATGAGTTACAGGATTATTGCGAATACACCTTGAGACGCTAAGGTTGACAACACGTATTGGCAGCAGAGAACCAGCACATGGTGAAACCACCCGAGTTTGACCATCGGGTATGAAAGAGACTTGAAGAGGGTCTACCGTTGCCTAATTAGCGGAGGACCGACGTCTTATAATAGCTTGACTGCAGTCCCATGAAGGGGGAGGCGCAGAGAAGCGAAGTTGAGGAGACAAAATTACCTCACCAACCGATAATCGCGAATTTTGAACGGAGAGACGAGGAGAAAGGGAAGAGTTTTGAATTGATAAACACGTAAATAAATATTGAGGAATAAGTTTTGATGGAATAGTGCTAAAAGGCCGGAGCTTGACAAAATTGTAATGTCAATGCACCTAATATTTAGCGGAAATAATGGCTCCGCCTATTTAAATCCAGAGAACCGAGGGTGAGATGGAGGGGGGTATTAGTAGTCAGTAATATTACGTCAGGTAGTAGTGACTTTAAAGATGATAAAAAATTCCTCGAATGAGCCATTTTAATACATTGTTATACTTGTAATCGATATTTTCCCATTTTTCAATATTATGACACACTAATGTAACACAAAATTATTTACGTTAGCCATTACCGTCTCAAAGATACTCGTAAATCTCTAACAGAAAATAGCAATGCAGAAATTATAGTAGCTTCTCGCTAAGAAGAATTATACTACCGCCACTAATCGTGGATTTCATACATTCCCCCCTTATGAATTCAAATCGTGGTGGTGCGAAATCAAACATCTCCATAGTGGTGCGATATTTACTCGTTCGCATTCCTAGCGTTTCAATCCATTGCGTACGATTTTCCATGGCGAAGTGCACTACGTATTATCCTCAGTTGTTTTACGCTGCTTGGGAGAGACATGCGAATTCCGAGCGGTAGAGCGAAACAATAATCTTTTCTCACTACTGCGACGAGACGAAACCTTACCCTACCCCTCCCGTGTTTGCAAATCATTTGCAAGGCTGGTAGGTCTTGGTCACTAATGAATGATCACTCGTCATACGGCGATGCCCCTCAGTTTTATTTCCCCCACTATCGTGTTTTGGTACGCCCTCCCCCTTCCTCTGGAGAATGGACAATGGGACACGTCTCACTTGACGCTCGCTCGCTGGTCGGAAAATATCCATCTATGACACACAAAGATCACCATTTACTGCAAAGAATAGAAGCCAATCAGAGACTTACCCCTTTGCGGAGAAGTAACGTGAGGTTAGCATTCTGTCGTTTCTTTTCTTCCAATCAGTGTTTCTCATAAATCTTCGTTTCTGATGTTCATTCACTCCCGCAAGTCCTGAGTTTAAAATTTATGTGCCTTCATTTCAGATTCTGATAGTCGACCGTTATCGCAGGGATAATGACAACTTGGATATGGCGATTTAATAGCCCCAGCTAAAAATGAGGTACATTGGTTAACGCCCGGTATGGCAGGCAGGGAATTTCCATTTGGCTTCTGGTCACAGGATCACGAAGGGCTTACGATTCCAACTATTACGGAGGATATCAACTGTGCGGCGGAAACAGAAATTCTCAGCACTGCTCCATGAGATGAGGCATTTTTCTCGGAATGAGTGCCGGCAGCCTAGCTAGTCTTCTACCCTCTGAGCTTTCAGAATCATTTCCCAGTAATAACTGTGTGAGTGTAGTCTCTGTAATAATTGTGCTAGGAATATTACGCGTGATGCTCTCGGTGACAATGCCGAAATAAATCAAAATTTCTCGGATACGTTTGAGTGCGATAAAACCAGACTCCTGGATTACCCTGAATGTAGATGTGTGCGTAACATGTGATAAATTCCTGAGCCCAATATTACGAAAAATAATTTTGAATTACAGAATTATTTTCATAGAAAGAAGCAAGTAATCCCTTAACTAAGTTCTCCTATGCAATAATTCCTGTAAATCTGGTCTCCGTCTGGAATTTGGTACCAATAAATGACGATATGAAATGGCAATCCTCTATTCTACGGGCAGATCGGGAGGGCCGCTGACGCTGACGCTGTATTGGTAACTGCATTGCAGTTATGTTTCCGATGTTCAGCCGTTGCTGGTAATCGTCGTTTTGGCGTTATTTTTGAAGTTGGCGGTTTTGTGTTAAGTGGCTTTTATGAGATTATTGCATCGGGTGTGTAAGTGCTGTTTTAGATCTTTGGTGTTTGAAGTGTGGATTGTCTGTGTAGTTCCATAGAGGAGTCAGTAGGTTGTTTTGATTTTATGGAGTGATTGTTCGAATGATTTTGCTATGTCGTTTAGGTATTGTGTCATTGTTTTAATTTTTAGGTTATCGTGTATGTAGGAATTTCGAACGAACCAGGGAGCTCCCGTGATTGTTCTTAGTGTTTTGTTTTGTGTTACTGTGAGTTTATGTGAATGTGTTTTGGCTATGGATCCCCACGCTGGATAGCCATATGTGAGTATCGGCCTGATCATGGCCGTGTAGAGTATTTTCTTGGTGTGTAGACCCAGGTGGGGACTTTTGAGGAGTGGGAATATGGCTGCAGACGCACTCTTTGCCTTTTGCACTGCTGCTTTGGTGTTTGCGCTCCATGTCAGCTTTTCATCCAGAATAACGCCCAGAAATTTGGTTGTGTTGCTGCGTGGAATACGGCTGTTGCCGTAATAAATCGGGGTTGATAGTGATCGTTTGGTCTTTTTGGCGAACTGCATCACTTGGCTTTTTGCCGGGTTTAGCTTCAGTTTCCAGGTTGACATCCAGTCTTCGATGTCGTCGAGGTGTTCCTGGATCCGGTCCGCGGCCGTGTCTGGGTCGAACGATTTGGATATTATGGCAAGGTCGTCAGCATAGAGGAAGGTTTCTGTATTCGGATGGGAGGGAATGTCGTTGATGTAGATGTTAAAGAGGAATGGGGAAAGGATGGAGCCTTGTGGGACTCCGGAGGAGATTGGTTGTAGTGGGGATTGTGCGAGGTTAACGGAGGAGAAGAAGGTACGGTCGGATAGATAGGATTGAATAATTTTTGTTAGGTACATGGAAATGGGGGTGGAGTGGAGTTTGTGGAGGAGACCTTTGTGCCATACACGGTCGAAGGCCTTGGACTGGTCCAGGAAGACACCTACGACGTACTTTTTTATGTTAAAGCTGAATTGGATTGCTTCGACGAGCCTGGTAATTTGGTGAGCGGTGGAGTGGCTGGAGCGAAATCCTGCCTGCTCGTCCCGGATGAGGTGATGTTCTTGAAGTTCTGGGAGTAATCGGAGTAGGATGGATTTTTCCAGTAGTTTGCCGAAAACCGATAGTAAGCTGATGGGCCTATAGTTGTTCGGGTCATTTGGAGGTTTCCCCGGTTTCGGAATATGGATAACCTTGGCGGATTTCCAGTCTTTTGGAAAGTATGACATCTTGTAACAGGTATTGAAGAGGTGGCGAAGGTAGAGGAGAAAGTTCGGGGGGAGCTGTTTGGTCAGATGGTTGGTAAAGTTATCCGGTCCTGGGGCTTTCTTCTTTGGTAGTTGTTGAATAAGTGACTGGAGTTCGGTTGGAGAAACTGGAGGGAATGTTGGGCTAGGGCAAAGAGAAATGGACGAGTTGGACTCTTCGCATTCTTCATTAGCGTCAGAGTGTTCAGCGTCACGGAACGTTTCCGCCAGTTGTTTGGCGAATAGATTTGCCTTATCTTCGTCCGTGGTGGCTTGTGTGCCGTTGAAGTTCACCGGGGGGGGAGGGGTTTTTCGATTTCGGAGGGATCTGGCAAGCTGCCATACGGAATGATCCTTGTGGGACAGTGATGCAATTTTTTCGTCCCACAGCTTCTGTCGGTGGGTTCTTATGGCTGACGTTACTCGGTTCCTAAGGGCCTTGTATAGGTTCCGCACGATGGGGTCTTGGGTGCGTCGCCATTGTTTCAGCGCGCTGTTTCGCTTTTGGATAAGTGGGAGAATTGACGTCGGAAGTGATGTGTCGATCAGTGGCGTAGGTTTGGGGGTGAATGATGCTTCTTCTAGGCAGTGATTGAGACTGGCGTTGAGCAGGGAAACGTGTTTTTCCACGTCCTCCGTTGTGGAACTGGAGCGCGGATCCGGAAAACTGATCATGGTTGCTGAATCCTTGAATTTCTTCCTATTTACTTGCGGGGGAGGAGGAATGGTTGGGTAAGAGAGCGGGAGGTTTAGAATTATAGGGGCATGATCGGATGCTGTAAGTGGCAAAGTGGACGGTAGGAGGAATGGAGAGAGGTTTTTGGTAAGAAAAAGATCAAGGATGTCGGCCGGGTGATTTGGGTTTGCAGTAAAGTGGGTGGGGGATGGTGGGGGTAAGACTGTGAAGGGAAAGGTAAGTTCGGCGTGATGTAGATTCCGTCCTTTTTGGTTGGTGTTTTTGCAGCCCCAAGCGCTGTGCTTGGCGTTTAAGTCTCCGCCCAGAACCGTGGTGGAGGAGAGGATGGAGTTGATAGCGTCCAGGTCTTTTTGCTGGATACCGTGTCCTTTCGGGGGCAGGTAAGCGCTCCAGACATTGAGGTCACCTTTTGCGGTGACAAATTTGGATCCGACAAGTTCTAGGGCTGCAGTGGGTGGAGCTTTAAGGGGGGTTTCTAGAAGGTGTTTTTTGTAGAGGAGCATCACTCCGCCGCCGGTTCCTTCCTTCCTGTCACTTCGCCGAGTGGAGTAATTCGGGATGTTGAAGACGTCTTTCGGTCTTAGCCAGGTTTCTTGAATGAGGGCTATGTCTGGTTGATGGGAATGTAATATATTTAAAAGTTCGCCCTTTTTTGTTTTGATGCTGCCCGCATTCCACGATAGCAGCTTAAGGTGGTTGAGAGTCTTGTATGTTTTACAGGCCATTGACGAGCAGCATGGCGCCTGTGATGATCTCCTCTAAGAGGATATCCATTCTGGATTTGCCTTCGGCTGGGTTTATTATTTTCCGGATAAGCCCTGATAACCAGGCTTTTAAATGGGTTTTCCACGAGTCCGTGGTGGCAGTGGGGTTTTGCGGAGCCGGAGTAGGTTGGCTTTGTGTTGAGGTTGATGGTTGGGAAAGGTTTCTGACAGGTGGAGTGGTGCTCGGTGCGGTCTGAGCTGTCGGTTGGGGATTGGAGTGGCAAGGGATAGATTGTGAGGTGGAAGGTTGGGATGGTTCGGAGGTTGTTACAATTGCTGTAGGGCGAACAGTTTGTTTTCGTGCGTTCCATGCATTTGCTGTCGGAGGCGGTGCTGGAAAGTTTACTTCATCTAGAGTAGGTGGAGCTGCGGCCGGAGTTTCGTTGGTTGTTCTAAGACGTAAGAGGCGAGCTACTTCCTTGTATTTGGGGCAGCCTTTATATACTGCAATGTGCGCGCCGTTGCAGTTGGCGCATTTTCCGGGTGCGTCTTTTGCCTTTGTGCATGTAGTATAGAAGTGAGGGCCAGCGCATTTAAAACATTTTGGTTCTAGGCCGCAGGTCTTGTGGGTGTGGCCGAAGTTCAAACAGCGGCGACACTGAATTGGCCCCGGGGATTGCTTGAAAGGAACGACTTTAGCGCTGAGGCCGAAGATGTCCTTCATTTGTGTCAGCCTGGCCCTTTCGTCCGGGCAGTCTAGCCGTACTTGAAACATCGGCAGCGGGCGCAAGGGCAAGGATGGTAGAGGCGCGGCAGGGTCGGCTTGACGAAGCTGAGTTCGCTTTCTGTTTTCCGCTGCTGACGGTCGGGAGGATCGGAGCTGGACGATATGCTCCGTTGTGATGCCTTTTGCAGCTAACTCGGCTTTGACCGTGTCCGGAGTGGAATCCGCGGGCACACCTTTAATGACAAAATGGGGCTTTTTGTCAGTTTTTAACTGATAAGTGAAGTGCGGAATATTGTTGTCGGCTAGGATTCTGGTAGTCGCCCGAAAGTCGTCGACTTTTTGACATTGGATTAGAATGTCCTTGCTGCGCAATGATGCAACGGGCGGGAATGCGCAAACCGAGTAAATTAATTTCCTCTTTGCAATCCAGTTCGTAGTGACCCTAATGAATATGGGCGGGATTTTTGAAGTTGGCTCGGGTTCCGGTGCTTCCTCTTCCATATCGTCACCGTCCTGGCTAAGTACCTCATAGCGGTTGGTATTCAGTATGGGCGAAGTCGGGCGGGAAGCAGAGGTCGATGGAGGCGGGGTGTTCGCCTTGCGTTTTTTGGAACTGCTGTCGACGACGGTAAAGGCGGGCGGTGCAGTGAAGGCAGTAGTGGCTGCAGCCTGTTCGGCGAAAAATGATTTTAGCTCGGCGCCGCGTTCACTCAAGAGGGCGAGGAAACGCGGATCTTCGGCGAGTGGAGCCATTGGGACTGTCTCCGGAGAGAGAGGTGAGTCAGTGTCTAGTGCGTGAGCCATGTTGGTGTGTCTGTAGCCTAGCGAGGGGACCCGGCGGGTCCCCCAAGGCGTGCAGTGAGGTTGCCCTCTGCCTTGGGGTTGCCGACCGAGAACAACCGAATGTAGGACCGGTCAAAACGCCACCTGGGGATTGCACCCGCCTCCCCCCAGGCGCCTTTGCCGGGTGAATGTACCTAGTGTAGTGTTGTGTCGGGTAATGTTGTTTATGGGCAAGTGGTGTGGCGAATTACGTGTAAAATTCGTGTAAGGCCCTTAAGAGGGCCAATTTGGTCAGAAATTCTGTTTTTATACGTTACCGGGCAGTCTGCCGACTGAACCCGTGAGGGCGCTTGATGCCTCTGGGTGTGCTGGAGCCTTTCCGATGACTTCTGGCGAAATCTTGGAATCCGCCGAAAAGGTCCTCTTAAGGGCCTCGGCGGCCGAAATCCTTGAGGGCGCTGCTCTTCTAATGACGTCCGGAAGCCGTTTAGCTGGTTTGCAGATAAAAAGTTGGAGTCCCCAAAAAGGTCCTCTTAAGGGCCTAGGTGGCTCTTCAGGTAGGCGCAGGAGGTCCTACGATGGCGGAGAGTGTGGCAGGAGAACGCCGTGGGTGTCCTCGACTGCCGGCGGTGATGTCGCAGAGTTGCGGTGGCGGCTTTGCCGCAGGCTGTTGCCGCGGGCTGGCGGCGACGATGGCTGGCGCGAAGCCGTGGGTGAGGGCGTGCTGTGTTAACCAAGTACGAGATGTCCCCAATCTCTTTTGATAGCATTAGGAGTCATTCTATAGCGAGAATCCGGGAGGGCCTCGCCTCGCCTCGCCGGAATTTCTGTTTATTTATGAGTCACTAGCCCCAGCCTTTTGGCTGTCTCCAGTGGGTTTCTACAGGGTTCACGTCTACTGTTTATATTTTCATTGATATTTCAGTGTTTCTACTTATTTTTGTTCATGGGGAGGGGATGTGGTCAGGGATTAGGGCAGAGAGAGGCGTGCGATGTCTAAAGTGAAGGTCTGGGGTATATTCCCAGAGATCAATTATTTTTTCGTTTCCTGTGCGTATGAGAGACCTTTTGAATATGGGAAGGTTTGCTTTCAATTCAGTTAATAGCGGAGTTATTTTGAGGTCTTTCCTCAGATCTTTGTTTCGTATGTACCATGGGGCACCCACGATCTTCCGTAGTAGTACATTTTCTGTTTTTTGTAGTCTTGATAGGTGGGTTTTTGAAGCCATTAGCCAGACTGGGGAAGCATAAGATAGGAGTGGTTTTAGCATGGTTTTGTACAGATAGTTTTTGAACATTTAGTTTTTAGCGATAATTTCGACCTTTTTTGGAGCAGTGGCCCAAGCGCTGCTGCAGCGGCTTTGGTTTTTCCGATGGTGTTGTTGATATGGTGGTTCCAGATCAGCTTTCTGTCGAGGGTTACACCTAGGAATTTAGATGTTTCTTGCCTTCTGATTTCTTTGGTCCCGTAATATATGGGATTTCCGGTGCCCGCTTTTGGGCGCCTGCTAAAGGTCATATGAATACATTTGGTAGGATTTGCCGTCAGCTTCCACGAGTCTGCCCAGTCTTCGTATGCGTCTATTTGTCGTTGAAGCAAGTCAGATGTTGTTCGCGGGTTTGAACCTTGAGCTATGAAGGTGGTGTCGTCTGCGTAAAGAAAAGCCTCGTTGCCGGGAATTAAGGGAAGGTCATTTACATACATGTTGAATAGGGTGGGGGATAGGATGGCGCCTTGCGGGACGCCGGAGGTAATAGGAAGGGTAATAGAAGAGGCTGTATTGAATTTAACGTAGAAGGTTCTGTCTGTGGTGAAGGATTTGATTGTTTTTTGCAAGTACATTGGGATGGGGAAGGATGAGATTTTTAAGATGAGGCCCAAGGTCCAAACCCGGTCGAACGCAGCTTCTAGATCAAGAAAGACTGCCTGAGTGATGAGTCGGGCGTTGAAACCATTTGCAATTTTCTCAGTTAGTCGCAGGATCTGGTGTGTTGTGGATGTTTTTGGTTGGAAGCCTGTTTGCTCTGGCCTGATGCTATGTTCTAGGGATAGGTGGTGTTTGAGGCGGTTGTGGATTAGAGTTTCAAACAGTTTGGAAAGAGTGCAGAGGAGAGAAATAGGTCTGTAGGAGGAAGGATTCGTTGCAGGTTTTTGAGGTTTAGGCAGCATGATAACTTTAGCGCGCTTCCATGCTGTTGGGAAATAGGAGATGTGAAAAAGGAAGTTGTAGAATGTGGCAAGAAAGGAAAAGGCAGAGGCTGGAAGGTTTTTTAGTAGCTTATTCGATATAGCATCAGGGCCAGGCGCAGATTTCCTTTTGAGTCCTTTGACTACTTCGATGATCTCGTGGTCGCAGGTGAGAGCTGGCTGGTCGTTTGGACAGTAGCTTAGGCTCATCCAATGTGCTTCTGCTTCTTCTTCAAGCTCGGATTCTAGGGTGTTTGTGAATCGCGCCTCGAGCATGTCCGAGAAGAGATTTGCTTTTTCGTAGTCTGTTGAGGCAGTTGTGTCTCCGGATTTAAGAGGTGGAGTCTGGTTGAGGGGGTTTTTTAAGGCTCTGGCCATCTTCCAGATTGAGTTGTCCTCCGTGGAAAGGGAGGCGACTTTTTTATCCCAACGGTTTTGGCGGTGGTTTTTCAGGAGGCGATTGACTTTGTTTCGCTGTATCTTGAAGTGGTCGTGGTTTTCCTTTGTTCTGATTGCTTGCCACAGTTTCCTGGCTTTGTTTCTGTTTTTAATGGCTTGGAGGATTTCTAGTGGAAGAGCATCCGGATTTTTGTCTTCTGGGATGGAAAATTTGGAAGCGTCGGCGCAGTCGCGGATTGTTGCCGTGAGCTGTTCAACGCAGGCGTCGGCATCAGTGCGGGTGGAGAGCGGAAGTTTTTCGAGCTTGTAGATATTATCAGCAACCAGACGGTTGAATTTATTAAGGTTGATGCCAGTTCTCGGGATTGGAATACGGGCGGATGCGGAGCAGTTTATACAGTAGAGGAGTGGAAGGTGATCGGAGGCAGATGAGTCCAGAGTGATGGGGTTTTCTATTGCAGGGAGGTTGGTTGTGAGAGCTAGGTCGAGGATGTCAGCGGAGCCATGGACGGAATAGTGGGTGAAGGTAGATGGGGTGAGAACTTTGGCATTTCTTTCTTCGGCAATGAAATGAATTTTTCTACCAGCGGCGTTGGTGGTTGAAGCTCCCCAGCTGGTATGCTTCGCGTTTAAGTCGCCACCGGCGAAGGTTCTTCCTGTTAATGTTTCTGTTATAAATTTGAGGTCATTCATATTGATCTTTTTGGGGGGATAGTAGAAGCTCCAAAAGTTTATGCTACCAATGTTGGTTCCGACGGTTACGCCGATTGCTTCCAAGGATTCCAATTCTGGGAATGGAATTTGGCTGAAGATAAGGCAGGTTTTGATTAAAATTAATACGCCACCGCCTTGTTTTTCTTCGCGGTCGCGACGAAGTTGGTGATACCCGGGGGTGTAGATTCTTTTCTTGTTATTTAGCCATGTTTCTTGGATGATTGCAATATCAATTACATGTTCATGTAGAATGTTCATAAGTTCCTCTGTTTTTGATCCAATTCCATTCATATTCCATTGCAGTGCTCTTAGTTGAATGGCCTTGCGTTTATCCATCATTGATGAATAACAGCGCTGCCTGGATGATTTCTTCAAGTAGTATGTCTGTCTTGGATTTTTCCGATGGAGTTATTAATTTTTTGACAAGGTTAGTTAGCCAGGAGAACAGTTTCGATTTGATAGAAGGAGTGAAGAAGGAGGCAATTGTTTCTTGAAGAGAAGGTTGAGAGGTCGGTTGTGGTGGAGCAGGGGGTTGTGGTTGTGGCTGAATGGGAGCAGGAGCAGGAGACGGAAGAGAAGGGAAGGTTGTTGTGGAGTTGACGTCAGGCGTTTCTGGGGTAGAGGATTGCTTTTTGGCTGATTGCAGTCTTTCGGCATACGACTTGTACGCTGGACATTGCCGGTAATTTGCAGGATGCTCCCCTCCGCAGTTGGCACATTTAGCCGGTTCCGGTTTTGCGACTGTACATTCTCTGTGGGAATGTGGGCCGCCACAGCGTACGCATCTAGTTTGAAGGCCGCAGGAATTAGCTGTGTGCCCAATTCGCTGGCATTTCTTGCACTGGGGCGGTCCTGGTGATGATTTGTAATCTTCTATAGTTACCGAAAGGCCACAGAGATAAGAGACGTTTTTTATGCGTTCTACGTCGTTTGGGTGGATTAGTTTAATCTGAAACAGCGGAAGGTTCCGTGGTGGGTATTGTTGCTGTCGGTAAGCAGGATCGTCGGTTGGAGTGGCTTCCAGTTCTTTCTGTTGTT
Source organism: Ischnura elegans (assembly GCF_921293095.1). Taxonomy (NCBI): domain Eukaryota; kingdom Metazoa; phylum Arthropoda; class Insecta; order Odonata; family Coenagrionidae; genus Ischnura; species Ischnura elegans. The sequence goes on from NC_060247.1 coordinate 145,198,777, forward strand.
TTTGAGTGGGCCGGGTGGTTTTTAGCTGGCGGATTTCCTGAACTTGGATGTTCCTTTCTGATAGGGAATCTTTGATTTCGCTGATTTGCGTGTCTATGCGGAGTCCGCGAATGACCAGGAATGTTTTTTTGTCTTCCGGTAGTTGGTAGGTAAAATACGCCCATTGTTTATCAGTAAAAAGGCGCACGAGAGCGCGGAAGTCTGTTGATGAAGATGTTTGTATCTTTACCGAGGAGCCGGTGGAGTGGCACACTGGTGGGTATGCGCAGGCGGCTTTAATGGCTCGGTATTTGTCGGACCAGCCCGTGGGCTCCTTCAAAAAGATGGGCGGGACTGATGATTTCTTTTGTGGGATTGTTTTCTGAAGTCTTGGTTGCGCGGGTGGCGTTGTTTCTTTTGCTGGGGCTGCAGTATCGTCTGCTGACAGAGGTGCGAACTGGTTCTGTAGCAAAATGGGAGCCGGAGACGGTGGCGAAGGCGTGTTTCTAACCCGCCTACGCTTAGACGGAGTTGTAAAAGGCCCTAAAGGGGGCCGTTCAGGATCTGAGGTAATTTCAGGCATTGCCTCTGCAGGTAGGTTGAGAAAATTGCGAAAACGGGGATCGTGGGTGAGTTTTTCAGGAACTGTAATGGTTATAAGCTTTCTATGTGGTGCAGAAGTGGCTGAAGATGGTGGTGCGGGGGTTGAAATGTTAGTTGAGGTTTGTGGAGTAGGGCTTGATTGGCGGCTTTTTCCGTTTTCTAGTTGGTTCGTATGAGGCTTTTGCGCAGCTTCTGAGAATAAGTAGTCAACCTCTTCATCAGTATACGTCATGTCTTCATCTTCTCTGCTGACGGATTCTTCATTTCCATCGTTGGCGGCAGAGGCCGCCATGGAGTCCATGGCGGCCAATTTCAAGTGGTGGAGGGCAGGGAGGGCAGTTTGGGGTCCCTAAGAAGTGGACCCGGCCGCTTTCTCCGGGGGTGCTATGGGCGATGCTAACGGCCCAGAAGCCCGGGTACTAACGGCCGAGAAGACCAAGGGAAATGTCGCTTGTAAAGTATGGCGCCACCCGAAGGTGAGAACCGCAGTGACTACGCCTGATGGTAGGTACAGACGCAGCCAACCGCAGCCCCTCGGGCGCCCTCTTTGCGACTAGGGAATGGCGTTTTCTTCTTGTTTGTTGAAAAAGGTCCTCTTAATGGCCTCGGAGGCCTGCGTCCGTGAGGGCGCTCGACTTCCCTTGGTGTCTGGAAGGTTTTGGCGTAGAATGTGGAAAATTTTTGACGTCTTCAAAAATGGTCCTTTTAAGGACCTACTGCCGATGGCAGTATGGGAATAGCGCTTTCTTCTTGCCGCAATCGGCGTTCTCTTGCTGCGGAGCGATGGCAGGAGATGATGGCGTGTCAAGGCTCGATGAAAGGCGTGTGACCAGTACTACCAGCGTAAATCAGTTTGGACAGACCCAACCGATGAGATGAGAATCCGGGAGGGCCGCGACAGTAACTTCACCTTATACGAGTGCGAAGAGGCATCTTTTCATCCCCTCCCCGCTTCTTCTCTTTCTCTCCCTCTTTACCCCTTCCTGGGGAAAACAGGAAGAGCCCAGTACTGAAAAAACCTTCAGCAGTAATCCCATAGCCATGGAAACACCTAGAGGTTCCTTCCGGATGCCTGGGAGAGGTGAAGTGCAAGGATCACCCCGTCGTCGGCGTTCACGACCATATTCGCTCCGGCCACCCCACAGCCGACGTTACACCCGTCCATCTTACGAGCCGCCCAACATGCCGGAGATTGAAGAGGTGGAACAACCCGCGTGTGAGCCCATGCTGCCGCTGACTCGAAAACATCAACACCTCGGGATACTTGAATGTGGTTATAAAGTGAATTACAGCGATACAAAGCGAGTGACAATCGGCCTTGATTTGAAAAACAAGTGCAACCCCTTCATAGCGCTGAGCAAAGTCGGACGCTGCTCTGTCGTGTTGGACTATTTGGGCTGGTGTGAGTTAATGAAAACTGAGAAACTGATAAATTCATATTTTCATAGCGATGTGGTACCGCATAGTGTCCCTATAGGGAATTGTGTTTTAAAATTTAAACGCATATACGACACAAAATCCCTCATCTTGGAGGACAAGAAAGACAATAATGAACAAACCAGTGTTTACCTAGCAAAGTCCTCATGGGATGGATTGATCGCCTATGCTGATTGTATTAAAATACGATGGGAAGAGCGGAACGCATGGTCTTCCTACACTCTAAGACTTCTAAGTGCATACGTTGATGCTGTTTTCAATGCATATCACAGTGAGAGCGATAGCAAGCACGAGAGAGCTTTTTGTGAATACGTTGACTGTGTGAAAATCAACGTGTCAGAGATTGGAAATCCACCAAATTCATTAAACGCTGAAGCCCTTTCATGGGAAATTCGTGCCGTCTTAGCGACTCGCGAAGGAAATGATTTCCTCTCTGATTATGTCGCTGTGTGTTCCACAGGCTCTGATTAATGAATTAAGAGGCCCACGTTCGAGACCTCTACGAGCCAAAAGTTTTTTCAGCCTCTTAATTAATTCTAATATTGCATGCGACAACATGGGAAGGCGGTGACGTCGCGGGGCATAAAGGGAAACTGAGCTGCGTGTGGCATTTACCTAATTAACACCATCAGTGTGACGTAGGGGATGGCAATGATGACGTAAGGACCGCCAAAAATAAGTGAAAGGATGTCCAAGTGAACTATTGGACCCAACTGCCCCAATGCCGTCGATCATTCATCTGGGGAGGGGGAGGGGACCCAAACTGTCGCAAGGTCAATGACCCGAGGGAAAGGGGAGGGGGGAGAGAGGGGAGGGGAAGTTGGACCGGACTGCCCCGACTAATAATTGCACTGAAAGGTTTCTTTCTTTGAGTGCATTCCATGGAGAATGGACTTAAATCGCGTTCTTAAAGTGGGGAAACGGACTCTTTTACTAACTAATAAACTTTTTAAAAATAACAGTTAATATATTCCTTAAACGTGATGGAAAATGGCGCAATACAGTACTTGATTTTGCCGAATTTTGCCAAATCAAGTACTGTCTTGGTGCTTGAAGAGTTCATTATTCTTATTTAGTTTATATTCTTGATTTAAAGCAATTAATAACTATTCCTTATGCAGCACAATTTACATGTTGCTCTAGTTTAGCCAGTGCAGATGGACGTCAATTCATGTTTTCAGGGTTGTATCGAAAGAACGAATAGGAGGAAAACGAATGCAAAAGGAAGATACAGTGACCATCCTCGGAGGCAAGAAGAACTCTTGCCAAGTGGATAAAATGCAACCCCGAATATTATGTTATGTCAGATTAAGAGGCCCTCTCAATAAGTAATTGTGTCCATGCAGCTCACCAAATTTCGGTGCAAGAATCTTCGAAAATCTGAAATGCCAGGGATATAATATTAACCCCAGCGATGAGAGAGTGACGCGAGCATATGATTTCAGTTACCCGAGTGAAATTATTATAGCAGAGATTATATAAGAAGTTTCCAAAAATGGTTCTGTTCTGTTACTGCGACTCGAATCTTAACGTGCATTTCCACAGATCCTAGTTTCGCGTCGCATATAAAGTGCACTTTAATTTGCAAACACGGCTTTGATAACAGTGAGGACATGTGAAATATAATTGCACGTGGGAACGAGGGCCTATGTCTCATGAATTATTGCTCGTGAGCACCTTTGTGCCTTCTTGTTTAGGTAAAAAATGCTGTTCGTTAGGCGAAGCATGAAACAGGCACGAGTATTCAAAAGTCATCACAATTATTCTAGATTTCCTCTCCAAATAATTTAATTTTCTCTCTCTCACACTGACGCTTTAAATACAATTATGGTATGCCACCAACCGTGCATAAGGTCTTCATTCAAGGAGCTGACATTGCAACAGAGTCCATTCTTAATTGCGACAACTGACAGGGGAAGCAATATAGGCACGATATAAGGACGTGAGAAAGTTCCGTGAACGGTTGACTAGAAAAATGGCACGAGTGGCCACAAATAGGGATTTATTTCGAAGACAACTCCAAATGTCATGACTGATAATGACAAAAATTATGCCAATTAAACTGGAGGTAACACACAGCTTACCGAACAATGTAATGGATCTGTTTTTGAAAAAGGAAAACAATGCTTTAGCTCAGACAGTGAAAGTGATAAAAACTCGTCAGATAGTGAATGAAAAACAGTAACCTTTTTTTGCTGACAGTGCTAATTGCAGTATGTTAGTTGGGAAAAGCGTATATTGTGTTGCTTTTGTTTATGTTATGTTTGTATGGTAAAATATTCCTGAAAAATAACCATTTTGTCAGCAGCGCAGTTCATTAAGAATAATGACGTTGATATATAGGTAAGAGATTTAAATCAATACTTTATATTGAGCATAAGACATAGATTAAAATGAACTGTTATTCTTAGAAAGAATACATTATACGATGTGAGTAATATGCCTTCCGAAGCTTTTAAAGCTAAAAGGAGTTCAAATCAAAAACAAGTTCGAAGGACTCGGCACTACAACAATACTATAAAACGACCGTTGTCCGAAGGCCTTTAAATATGTATGGCAGGTTAGGAAGTGGAGGCCATGGATCATCGAGAGCTCTTGCCTAGAAATACAGCTTGTTAGTTAATAAAAGAGTCCGTTTCCCCAGTTTAAGCACGCGATATAAGCCCATTCTCCATGGAATGCACTCAAAGAAAGAAACCTTTCAGTGCACCTCTTGCAGTGCCCAGCGATTGCATAATGAGAGTCATTCGTAGCAATATTTATAAAATTTACTTTCTGGTGATTATTTTCTGTCACTAATATATCTGTTATCCACAAATAAAAGTGAATGAGACCATATTGCATCCACCCGCTTGCCGCGTCGCCGTACTCTCCGCCGCGGCCGGCCAGAACCGGAGTCGTCCGTGCGTTCGAAAAAACGATTTAAAATTCGGGGTTGCAAATTGGTGCAAGGTTTGACTTTAGATTCACAATGTAGAAGCTTCAAAGAACGACATGATATAAGTTACTTAGTGTAAGCCGGTGACAATGTCTACTTTTTTTCTACGTTTATGTAAAAAAATGGGTTGAAAACAGGCTCCGCCATTTTGTTATGTATCTATGGTTATTGATGAAACAAAATCTTTAAAAACCTTTCAAATGAAAGAATAAGAAGTGTCAATTAAGATGGTATAACAGTTTTGTCGATATAACTATATATAAAACCACTGCACGAGGATAAATTCGGCAATTTTCAGAAAAAATCGAGGGTGGTCGTTTTTCGCTAAATTTGCTCAACTTTGACCTCACATATATTCTTAAAGTGAAAACACAGGACCAAAATAATCTGGGTAGTTATGCACAATTTATTTGAAAATTTGTGTGCGAAGTTTCAACTTCCTAGCTCAAAAAAATCGATTTTGAGGTTTTGGCCAGCTTTTTTCGATTCTAGCCCACTGTGCGGCGGTGCGCCGTGAAATAAGGCAGTGCTACAATGAGGCCGCTTTCTGACGAAACGACTTTTTGCCGGCCGCCGCTCACGTCACGACGCCGTGAAATTCAGGCCGCTTTCAGACGAGACGACTCTCTGCCACGCTGTGGGCCGTGTTTTAGTCAACGAAATTGTTACATTAGACCCATACTCAAGGTATTCCTGCAACAAGTTATCCAACAACGCAGTCTAATGCACCGCGGTGAGTCGCCGGAATTACTGCTCGGCATTGACGCGTATCGGGCGCGTGAGCTTGTATTTCCGCTCCTCCGCGGCCGCGCTAAATTTCTTTCCGCGCATTTTTAATTCATAATATCTAATTCTTCAGATAAGAAAGAGGCAGTGATAAATTTAACGGCAAATTCTGGCGGATAAAGCACCACAGTGCGTGATATTACGCGGAGGCGTTATGCGCGAGACTAAACTAGCCTATTGACCTGGGAATCGTAATGAGATAGAGTAAATAAACGTCGGCAGCGTTAAACAATGAAGGCTTATGTTTTAATAGATTACGACTCATTAGATATGATTTTTTCGCTAATCCACCTAAAATCGCAAGTAACGCGAAATTTCGTTTTAACTGACCGATTTCGCGTTATTTCGTGTTATTTCGCGTTATTTCGCGATATCGCGTCTCGCGAAATTCACGGACCTCTAGTTATTGGTAGTAGAATAATTTTTCCAGTGGACATTTATATTCAGACGAGTTTTAAAACTTGGGCGCTCGAAGGCAGCACTGAGTCACCGCGGTGGTGTGAATGCTGGTTGGTCGTTACCGACCGAGATCATGCGAACGGGGCAGGGGGTGATTGGGAAACTTCTGCCGTGCTGGTGCACCTTATCTCTTCTCCCGAATTGAGCAATTAATGACAATATGGCGAGGTGTGGGAGAGAAAAAAGGAAGCGCTTTAAAAAGCAATTTCATCCTTATCGCTCATGTTTTATTCACCTCTCGCGGCATTTATTAACAAGCGTGTCAGGGAAGAGGGCCGCGTCGTCGTCATCCACGCTCGTCGCTTCGCGCACATGACACCCCCTCCCTTCACCCCCCCTCACCTTCCTCGCACAGCTTCCCGTCGTGGAAACTTTTTTCCTCTCCTGATTAATTAACCCAAGAAAACAAATCTCTTTTATGCATAGAGTTGTCAACTGCAAAATTATGCCCTCGTCCATTGTTTATTTTTCTGAGGTTTTAGAAAACGTTCATTTTGTCCGAGATCGAGTTACTTCCTCTTAATTTTTTATGGAGGTAGCGACGCACAAACATCTGATAATTTATAATGAAACACTGACTTGCAATTTTCCACAAAAATAAAATTTAATTTTCGTGGAAAATTGCAAGTCGGTGTTTCATTATGAATCAATTTCACTCCATCTCGCTGAATTCCTCGAATTTTATCTGATAATTTGTATGCATTAAGCATATTTGATGTTCTATTTGTATACTGAGATGTCGCACAGAGGTTTTTAGCTAATTAGTTGATGGTAATGTAATTTTGCTGTAACGTCTTCGGTTCAAACCAAGGAAAGTCATTATAATATCTATAGATATTAACTTTAATGGAAAAAGCCCAAGTGTGAGACAGCGCTGAAGCATCGCGGAGTCATTCGCAAGCGCAGAAACTTCATGGAGCAAAAATCATCTCCTCTGTCCTCATGTCACTACGCTCCACAATTTGCTCTGAGTACTCTTCTCCAGGAAAGAAATTTAATCCTGTGAAATGTTTGAAAAAACTTGCAAGTTTAATTAGACGGAACTATAATGGCACGGAGGATAACAGAAGTAGAGTGCGCTGAAGCAAACCAGCATGCGAAAAATCCCAAGGGTTACTAACGGATTTTTAATCCCATTTGAGTTGAGGATAAGATTGGCTAAATTTTGTGCAGAATGAGGTAAACATTGGGGCCAATCCATTAAGTATGAGGAGGAACAAAAAAATGCTACGGATAACAATGGGAAAGAGAAACTTGAATGGCCCAGTCGAAAAGTGGGATATTTATAAATATTGGGAAAATTCAGAAAATAGAATGGCCATTGTAGTGATGGAATTGTTTGGTGCAAATGACAAGTAGTTCTTATCGATCCTCAAGAAACAGAAGTAAGTAAGTTAAGTCCAATTTTACAAAAATGATCGTAATTGAGGGAACTTATGATCATTATAGAACTATTACTTACTATTATTATATTATCATTGTCATTATTATTATTATTATTATTCATTGATTTCATTCACAGACCCTACGACGCATCATGCAAAATGAGGGCCTCACGTATACCGAGCCTCCGAGTCGGAAGACATTTTCATAAGAATGTTTCTCATCTGTGTAGATGGTTCTCTCTCCTTTAGCCCATGTTTTCCTCCTTACCAGGCAGTATTTAAGTCGCGATTATGTTCAAACAAAAAACTGGAATCTTAGTGTCCTTTCTGTTGATGAGGTCGATGAATATTGTACAACGCTGTTTTAGCCAAACTCAACTTTTACTGTAACACCACCAAAAAAAGGTCTGACTTATTAACCCCTGAATTGATTCCATTCAAAGGGAAATCTCCAGAAGTTCCGGGAGAGTCAAAATTGTATCTCTTTTTTCGCTTGAAAATAAAGCGAATCTGTGATAACTATGAGGAACTAATGCGAATATGTGATAACTAGGAAATGGAACGGTTCCTTGCTGTGGAAAATTTCAATGACGGAGCGACGAGAACTCGTTGAGAGCATGGTCATTGGGATAGTAAAAGTAGTGTAAAGTGTCTTTCTTTCTAGTTTAACTGTGAGCTCACAAAGTAAAAATGCACTTCCTACCTTCAATTGCTAATTCAAGTCGTGGATTTATTCCCTCAGGGAGTCTGAATAATTTCACGGTGACCCGAAACTGCCCCGCAAAAGAGGGAGAGGGAAACACGATGATAATTTGGTGCGATGCGAATTCCTCTCTCCTCTCCCCTTCGCCTTCTTTCCTTCCCTCCCTCCCTCTCTCTCTCTCTCTCCTCCCACTCTTTTCTCTCCATCCATTATTGATTGGGCGGATGGCGTCATTGGGCTTCTACACGCAATTGGCGGCGGGACAGGAGGTGGGGAGGGTGGGAGGAGACTCAAAAGGACCCCGTGCTTGCCTGGATGTGTAAATGCACGCATGTATGCATGGATTGATGGTTGGTGGGATAAAGAGGCGAGTGCAGTCAGTCTGTCCCGAGTGATGTGATGCCCGCCCCCCCCCCCCCCCTAACGCCACTCCGATGAACTGCTAAGCCAACCCTGTGAGTCCAACGCTATGCCTCCCCTCCCCCTGTCCCCCTCCCTCTCCCTCCCCCCTCTGAACGGAGAGCTCCACCGCACGCACTACTCCCCGCTGTATCAAGACTGCCGTATCATCGCCCCCCGCCCCCCCCCCCTCGCGCCTCCCGGATGCTCTCCGCGTCCTCACAATTACTCACTCACTCCCCTTCTCATCGTCAACTGCTCTCCGTCGAGCGCGTCTCAATATGCACGCCTCCCGTGCTCGCCGTCTTCGCTTCAGTGGCTGGCTGAACATCGCGGCAGACAGCCATGATAGAGATAAGTTACAGGGGATCGTGGCCCAAACTATAGGTACCTTGATCCAGCATTATGCGTTTAATTCATCTAATTTTCGTTTTCTTTTGAGTGTTATGCTTCGAGAAAGGAAGTGTAGTCATTATCGTCTAAATTTACAAATATGGTATTTCTAAATGTGGCTTTTAGCGTACCCAACCGAGCGTGGATAGAAATTTTACTTTATTTTCTGGAAGTAATATGAAAATATAATAAAATTCTGTAGGTCTTTATGGTGATACGTATATATGTACTGGTTATGTGGGGCTAGATGAAATAAGTATTTAATGAATTTCTGGAAGAAGAATAACTCCCTACAGCGTAACTATGTCATTCGGGGCACGCAGTTAAAGGCAGTTGAATCTGTGAAATATCTAGGGGTTAGACTCAATAATGATCTAACGTGGAATAAACATATTCGAGAAATAACCGGTCAAGCTAATCGTAAAATGGGTTTTGTTAAAAGAATATTAGGAAAGTGCGACGACAAAGTGAGAGAAATTAGCTACTTTTCCCTCGTTAGACCACATTTGGAATACGCTGCCAGTGTTTGGGACCCTCATGAAAAAGGCTTAATAACAGAGTTAGAACGCGTGCAAAGAAGAGCTGCCAGGTATGTGAAAGGTCGTTACGATAGTCTTGTAAGTGTAACTGACCTCTTACATAAACTCGGATGGGAATCTCTGTCGGACCGTAGATTGAAAAATAGACTAAACCTTTTAGATAAATTCAAGAGCAGTGTCTTTTCTGACGAAGTTAACCATATCTTGCGGACGCCAACGTACTACGGAAGATCAGATCATATAAATAAAATAAGAGAGATAGATTGCAGAAAAGACAGATTCCGAATGTCATTTTTTCCACGATCAATAAGAGATTATAACGGCAGCAATAGAACGCGTAAATAGATTGCATGACTTGTAGTGTAGCCTACTTATTATTATAGTATTCTACCGATTAAGGTAGGTTTCCATGGAGTACGCAAGAAGTGATCTGGGAGCCTCCCTTTCCTTCCAGCACTGCCTTCTTTAACTCACAGTAAGGCCTACTCTCTTTCAATATATCTAAAAATCCTATTCTTCTCCTTCCCCTCCCTCGTTTCCCTAACATTCTACCCTCTAGCACCATTTTCAACATCCCCTCACCACTAAGCACTAACTCCATCCTTACCTTCTGTCTCCTCCGTATCTCATCTAAAAGTTGCCTCTCCTCACCAACCATATCCAGCACTTCGTCGTTCCTTTTCCTCTCCGTCCATTTCACCCTCTCCATTCTTCTCCATACCCACATCTCGAATGCCTCCAATCTTCTCTCGTCTTCTTTCCTTAGTGTCCACGTTTCCGCACCGTAGAGAGCTACACTCCAGATCAAACTCTTCACTAACCTTTTCTTTAAACTCTTACATAACGATCCTCTTAGAAGCTCCTTCCGGTTCATGAACGCCTCCTTCGCTAATGCAATTCTCTTCCTAATGTCCTTACTACTGTATCCGTTTTCCTCTAACGTACTGCCTAAATAGTTGAATTGCTTAACCTGCTCAAGTTTTTCACCACCCACCTTTATCTTAAGTCTCACATTCCTCGCTCGTGACGCTTTACAAAACCGCATTACCTTAGTTTTCTTGTGATTAATCCTCATCCCATATTCCTCGCAACGCTCGTAAAACGCATCCACTAGAGCCTGAAGCCCCCTTGCTGACTGGCTAATCAGCGCCTGATCATTCGCGAATCTCACTGATTTGAACATCATTCCTCCCACTTTTATTCCAGCTTCTAACTCATCCCATGCTTCCCTTACCATCTCTTCAGCGTACACGTTAAAGAGCAGCGGCGACAGAGGACAGCCTTGCCTCACACCTCGGCCAATGCTTGCCCACCCGGATTCTCCGTCCGCTACCCTCACTTGCGCAGTCTGGGCCATATACAGATTACGAATCAGTCGTCTATCCCTCCAATCTACACCTATTCTCTTCAGAATATCCATTAACTTTACCCAGTCCACTCTATCAAACGCTTTTTCAAAATCCACGAAACACGCATATACGTCCTGGTCGTATTCTAGGTTCCTCTCCACGAGGGACCTCATTATTGCTATTGCATCACGAGTTGACTTCCCCTTTCTGAAACCAAATTGATCTTCGCCCAAATACTCGTTTGCCCTCGCCTCCATTCGTCTGTTCAATATCCTCAGCACCACTTTCGCCGCATGCGATATTAAGCTGATAGTCCTATAATCTCCGCATTCCACAGATTTCTTCTTTTTCGGAAGCGGAATTAAAACCGTCTTCACGAAATCTTCCGGCCAGCATCCCTCCTCATAGATCCTGCGCACTAGTTCGAAAAACCTATTCTTACCTTCCTTCCCTAGATTCTTCAGAAGCTCACACGGGATATTGTCCACGCCTACTGCTTTCCTAGCCTTCATATCACGAAGTGCTCTCTCTATTTCCGAATCTAATATCCCCGGCCCAAGATTATCCTCATGCACTGCACTTTCCTCCTCTAGAGTCAATCTCTCTGGTCTGTTCATTCTGTCGTCGCGGGTGTGGTCGAGAATCGGGGAAAATGAATAAAATTCCCGCTGGATACTAGTGAGGGTATTTATTGAGAGTAAAATACAAGTCCTAGTCCAGCTCGTCGAGACGCCGGAGAGATCCAGCCCAGCCGCTTCCTCTCTCTGGAGAGGACTGCCGACACATCCTCCTCTTGCGTAGATAAAAGGCCAAAGGGCTCTGCTCTTCATCATGATGTTGATAACAGCCCACCGCCCCCCAAAGGCAGGCATGACCAGAAGCAGGGCCATGTGGGGGTGCATGCAACACCTCCCCCTTTTACCAGAGAGAATCTTCCACACGATTCTCTCGACAAACTGCACACATGCCAAGCAGATATACATACATGTTACACACAAAAAAAAAACATGAATGCTGGAGTCACTGATACAAAAGTGAAAAAAAAATACACACAGTTAAAGCACTAACGTTTTCCCGATTGTGGCGTATTGCTACCACCCGTTCTCGATACTAATTGCTGGCTTGAACCCGGAAGGGGTACCAGCGGTAGATTTACCGTATCAGATGGTGGACTTTGATGCATTTGTTCCGTAGATGTATGCACCTTACTAACAATTTTTGGCTTAAAGATTATACATAAATCTTTACATTCACGGCGTCCCCTGTCATCTGAATACGGGATCAACCCTTTTAAACAACATTTACAACAACAACAATAAATCATTACAAGTAATATGAGAATCAAAGATACATAAGTAAATGTAGAAATTTTCTTGTGCTCATAGATGTGAGCTTGGTCCCAACTCTCCTTTTCAATTAATTGCTCCACCTCCGAGACCTTTACACTAGCATATTTTAAGTCATCCAAATGCCGAATCAAAGGCGAAAACGGCAAGTTTAATTTTAATCTCGCAAAAGATACTAAATCCATCTCCGATAAATAGCAATCAAAGGTCAATGAAAGAGGAGGTATTACATCATCCTTGGAATTATTATATTTAAGGTTTATATCACCCTGGAGAATAGCACCAGTGCTATAACCTTTGCAATAGTCATTAAACATTAATTTTCCTGTGCCACTTATGGTAACGTCGTAAGGGTCATCACTCTTACATAGCACGGTGACCTTTTCAGGTCCTGGAGAAACAAATAACCACTCCCTCGATCCTAAACGAGTCCAGAATGTTTTTTCTAACGACACAATTCTTCGATCACAATTTAATGGTATTGAGGAAGCTGATAGAAGCAACTGAGTTTCACAATCATCAAGCACGTGCACAAGTCTTAGTGGGCATGTTTGCTTACACAATCGTGCATTTGCACTCACCAATTTACAATCAGCAAAATCTTCTCTGGAAAGTTTTGTTACATATCTCCCACTTTTATCTAGCAGCAGATACTCTCTCTCCGGCTGGATAAAAATAAACTTCATTGACGTGCCGTTAATCTTAATAGGTAAAGGTATTACATGGTACACATTAAATCTTACTAAGTTACTCAAAGGAATTGAAATAACATATCCCAATACGTGATTAGATAGAAATACATCCAGCTCTAGCATTTTGAGAAGTTTATTTCGGTAAGCCACGCTTTGAGGGAAAGGTAGGGTTAGGTCTTTAGGAATGTCTGCCTTGTGCTTGTCAAACGTAGTCATTATTTCTTCTGGGCTAATAATTTGTGGCTGCAGCACTCCCTTTTGCGCGTTTATTAGTGAGTCTATCACAGCATTATACTGATAGGAGAGTTCTCCGATGGCTTGACTTAACTGTTGGACATGTTCGTTCCCTGATAAGACCAAAATAATATACTTTGTATGATCAATCAGCTCTCCCGTTGTTTTATCAATATAATTTTCTAACCTTCTCAATCCTTCAGAAAGTATTTTCTCATTTCCCTCGACGTCTATTAATGACTGATTGACAGCTGAAATAGTGGATTTCATGAGAATTACTTGTTTCTTCACAATAGTTAGAAGGTCCTTATTTTCAGCTTCCAGGTTACCTATTTGCCCTGTAGAGTACAATGCATCTGCGTCATCCAGGGTCCCAAAAAGAACTTTATTTACTTCCCCTATAAAATTAAAAAGTCCTCTTCTTCGCCTATCAGGAGATCTCGAACGGGAAGTTAACTGCTCCATTATGTCCTTTAGTTTATAAATTCTATTCAAATCATTTCTCAGTCCATGAAACGTAGTTCGGCACCCAGTCAGATGAATCCACGAAGCATTCTGATATTTCCTGCAGAAGTCTTCAGTTAACGAAGCATAAGTATTTACTACGGCCAAGTTTCCTTCCAGTTGAGTGACATTTACGTAGGTGACTAATTTCCATTCACTACTATACATTTCCGCCTCTCCTTGTGAATCGTAATACAGCCCAGGTGATTGTTTGTACTCTTCTATTCTGTGGTCTTCCCCCTTTCCGATGGTCGCGAGACTCAAACAGAGGAAGATGCAGGCTCCCATCTCCATTTTTAGGATCCTGCGGAAGATTAGAAGAATATCTTTAGCCGGTTGGCATGGACTTTCACCTCCGACCTCTTCCCCCTTCTTATCGTAACATTCACTCCGTCCACCCCTGTGACATCATACGGACCGATCCACTGAGAAGATAATTTCTTTGAACGCCCCCTTCTAACGGCTTCGTCATGCAACAGGACCCTATCGCCCACTTTAAATACCTCCAAGTGAGTAGTCCTGTCGTAAATTTCCTTACTTCTTTGTTTTGCTTTTAGTAAGACTTCTCGGGCCCTCATGTGACTACTTTGCATCCTATCCCGCAATTCCTTCACGTAGTCGTCATACGTGTACGAGGGAACTGAGGGGTCCTTTTGCAATATTCCTGGGAGGTTAGCCTTTCTCCCGAACATCAACTCATGCGGAGAGAATCCCGTTGCGCAATGCGGTGTAGTGTTATACACAAAAATGGCGTACTTCACCCACTCTGTCCAATTTGTCTGGTCATCCGAGATGAAATGACGTAAAAACTCTATCAGAGTTCTGTGACTTCGCTCTAGGGCTCCGTTCGATTCTGGATGATACGCTGAGGTCTTCAACTTTTTTATTCCTAGTAATCGGCATGTATTACTGAATATTTCACTTAGAAAATTAGTGCCTTGGTCAGTTAAAATTGTTTGAGGAACACCGTACTTCAAGATGATATTATCCACAAACGCTCTTGCCACTGTGGTTGCATCCTGTTCTTTTACTGGGATTGCTTCCATAAACTTTGACAGCTCGTCTTGAAAAGTGAGCAAATACCTACTTCCGTCATCTGTAACGGGTAGGGGTCCCACGATGTCGAGGCTACATTTTTCAAACACGCATTCAGGCGTAGTGGTTATCTCCAACGGCATCTTAGTTTTCCTCCTGGTGATTTTATTTTTTTGGCAACTCTCGCATCTTTGAATGTATTCTTCTATGTCCTTTTTCATTCCTTTCCAAGCATGATACTGCTTGATTCGTTTGTACGTCTTATTCATTCCTGTGTGTCCCCCAAGAGGTGAGTCATGATATTGCTTCAATATTTCTCTTTTTCTTTCCTCGCATGGATTGGCAACACCATCCGTCTTCTCTTCAGCATCCAAAGAGTAAATTCTACTTAACGCGTCAGCATTAGCATTCTCCGATCCCTTCTTGTATACCACATCGAAATCGTATTCCGCCAATTTGATTCTCCATTTCATCAACCGAGAGCTCGGGTCCTTTACATTGAATACCCAAGTCAGCGGCTTATGATCTGTGACTACGGTGAATCTTTTGCCGTAAAGATAAGGACGGAAGTACTTAACTCCCCATACGATGGCTAGCATTTCCTTCTCCGTCGCGGAGTAATTTACCTCAGCTTTACCGAGCGTACGGCTTGCATAAGCCACGGGCGGATCCTGCCCAATGATGCCTTGAGATAATATAGCCCCCAACGCGTAATTGCTCGCGTCGGTCGTGAGAATGAATGGGCGTGAAAAATCTGGGTATTGAAGAACTGGCTCCGTAATCAAAAGATTTTTCAGTTTTTTAAAAGCATCTTCTTGCTCGTCCTTCCATTCATACTCTGCATCCTTTTTCAATAAATCATGTAGAGGTTTAGCTATCAGTCCAAACCCCGGTATGAAGCGGCGATAATACCCCGCCAATCCAAGAAATTCCTTCAGCCTTTTTACTTTATCCGGCCTGGGGAAATTTTTCACCTTCTCCACAGTCGAGGGATTTGGTTTGACCCCCGTCTCTGAAATCACATGCCCCAAGTAGTTCACTTCCTTGCGAAGAAACTCACATTTTTCCGGCTGCAATTTCAAGTTGTGTTCCCTTAGCCTTTGGAACACTTCTCTCAAGCGCTGATTGTGCGTAACTAGGCTATCTCCATGCACAACTATATCATCAAGGTAAACATAACAGTGTAACCCTTGTAAACCACTCAATACCGTATTCATAAGACGCTGAAAAGTAGAAGGAGCTCCTTTAAGACCCATCGGCACTCTTTGAAACTCATAGTGAGCTCCTAAGGCACTAAACGCCGTTTTAAATTGGTCCTTCCGATCCAACGGGATTTGGTAGAACCCACTTGCCAAATCTAATGTGCTAAAATATCGTGCCTTTCCCAATTGATCCAAAATGTCTGTAATATTTGGCAATGGATAGGCATCGCCCACCGATTCTTCATTTAATTTTCTGAAATCCACCACTATTCTCCACTTTTTATCTCCCGTAACGTCAGCTTTCTTCGGTATAACGAGTATTGGGGAGTTCCATGCACTTTTACTGGGGGCAATTATCCCCTCTTCTAGCATTTTCTCCATCTGCCTTTTTACCTCTTCCTTTTGAGATTCAGGGAGTCGGTAGGGTCGAGTATTAATGGCTCCTCTTAAATTGGGAGTGGGAATCTCGTGACTCAACGTCTTAGTGTGCGATAACTTGTCTCCAGGCAAATAAAACAAATCTGCGAATTCTTCGCACAATTCAGTGATCACTCTCTTTTCTAGATCACACAGATGCTCTTGCCTTAAGCAACTCCGTAAAACTTCTTTCCTTGACAAATTATTTTCAACATTGCATTGAATTTCTTTCATATCAGTATCCACAGATTCCAACTCATCAGGAACATTGCATTGAATTTCTTTCATATCAGTATCCACAGATTCCAACTCAACAGGGGAAATCTCTACCTCTTGTTCCTCATCGCTGATATTCAAAATGCTTCCAATGCACTCTCCCATCTTCCCCTCCGTCAAAGCTGATGCTAAGAAGACACCCTCTTTTATCTCTTTCTTGTTTATCACTCCCACCCCCGTGGATGCAGTAGGAATTTTTACTCGCACTTCACTTCGGGAGGGTATAGATATTTTTCTAATCTCCTTAGTTACGTCTTCCATGGATTCTTTTGAGTCAAAGTCCATGAGTAGGCCTCTCATGTAGACCTTTTTTTGTGTACAATAAATCACTGCGCCAAGATCATTCAGGAAGTCCCTACCGAGAATTCCATCTACTTCAAGACGAACATCGGCTCCCTCTATCAAATGAAAACCATGTTGCATCTCCTTCCCTTTCGCCTCCAATAATATAGCCGCTTTCCCTTTTGTCTTTATGGGCTTATCAGTAATGCCTCTTAATAGCAAGTACTCCTCCGGCCAACACCTGGTTTCCCCCTTCAAGGACTCCATTTTAATAATACTCACATCTGCACCGGTATCAATTAGAAGACGCAAGATGCCTCGTTTGCTCTCTCGACTCTGGAAGGTTATCGTATCGGCTACGTCACAGCGACTCGGCCCTTTCGACAATTTTCTTACTTCCGACAGACGAAAGCTCTTATCTTCTTTCCCATTCAGCGACCGCGAGTTATCATCCATAATTTGACGCGGCTGTGGCGATCCATTTTCGGAGGATTTGGCTCTTGGTCTGCGACAGTCTCTTGAAAAATGGCCTAATCGCCCGCAGTTAAAACATTTCACACTTTCTACCTTTTTTATCTCCTTCTCTTTCATGTTTACCTTCCCTTTAAGGTAGCATTTTTGCGCTGAATGCCCAGGCTTGCCGCAATTTTCACATTTAAAATATCCTTTCATATTCCCTCTTTCTTTCAGTGACAATATGGCACTCTCCTCTTCTAGGGCGACTTCTACCGCAGCAGGCAATAGTATAACTTCTCCCTTACTCCTCACAATTGTTTGTGTGCGCTCATTAGCCAGCCCTTGAACAAAGCAAGCTTTCGCGAGATGGTTAACTAAGGCTAAAGCGCCGGCGATCTCTTCCTCTTGAGATACTCGTCTGGCCGCTTCCCTCAATTCCGTTTGCATAGAATCTATGCGATTACCCCAACTTGCAATGCTCTCCGTCGGACCTTGCTTGGAGTTAAACATTGCGCATGCGTAATAGTCTAGGGTACGTCTTGTAGCATAGTTTTCTTCTAAAATAGCTCTCACTTGGGGCCACGTGTGAGCGTGATCTCTGACGAGAATTTTTGAACGAGCATCCCCCGTTATCCGAGCCTTCACGAACTTTAATAATTTGTCATGATCGATCGGATTTACTAACTCGAACACAACGTCCACGTTTTCTAAAAACTCCCGGAGTTCTTTCTTGTTCCCGTCGAATGGCTTATTAACAATCTTTATGGCTTCCGAAATACTGCAGAACGTTCCGCGACTATCAAGGCCTTCTGAGCTAGTCATCGTTGTGACGGACATTATGACAATTAGCAGACAAACTTAGTAAGGGCGATACAAAGGGCAGAGGAAAGGAATCAGGGTGGCTTACTTACAGTAAAGCCGACTTCTCCTTTGCACTCTCTCTCAGCGCAGCTTCCTCTCTAGACGAACCGCTGCGATGAGGTGATGCCGAAATCTCAGGGGTGGCGGCGACTAGTCGGTAGAGCCTCCCCTCTCAGCGCCTGATGTCCTCTGCTTCTCAGTGAGGCTCTTCGGTGGCCTTCTCAGGTCTCCCTCAGCGCCTGATGTCCTCTGCTTCTCAGTGAGGCTCTTCGGTGGCCTACTCAGGTCTCCACACTGCGGCCACGACGACGATTCTCGAAATACCCCACACCTGACACCAGTTTTAATGTCGCATCCCGACGCCTTCGCCGGGACGTAACGACAATCGCGAGTCGCAGGAGTCGAGTGGCTGCCTCCTGACTCGCGGGTGTGGTCGAGAATCGGGGAAAATGAATAAAATTCCCGCTGGATACTAGTGAGGGTATTTATTGAGAGTAAAATACAAGTCCTAGTCCAGCTCGTCGAGACGCCGGAGAGATCCAGCCCAGCCGCTTCCTCTCTCTGGAGAGGACTGCCGACACATCCTCCTCTTGCGTAGATAAAAGGCCAAAGGGCTCTGCTCTTCATCATGATGTTGATAACAGCCCACCGCCCCCCAAAGGCAGGCATGACCAGAAGCAGGGCCATGTGGGGGTGCATGTAACAATTCCGTCATACAGGTCCTCCACGTATTCCTTCCATCTACTCTGTACCTCTTCTCGCTCGGTTAGCATCCTCCCATCTTTACCCTTAATTTTAGATATGGCTTGTCCTCTTTTGCCGCCCGATAGCGACTTAACTTTGGCGTACAACGCGCCTATTTCTCCATCCTTCTGGAACTTTTCCATTTCCACACACTGTCTTTTCCACCAAGCCTCCCTTGCCCTCTTAGTTTCACGTCGTAATCGATTATTCAGTTCCCTATACATTCTTTTTCCCTGTTCCGTGTCCACGTTCTTCCACTTCCTCCTCTCCTCCATTTCCCTTATCATGTTCTCCGTTACCCACGGCTTCTTTATCCTTCTACTGTCAACGTAACCAATTGACTTCTCCGCCGCTTTGACTATTCCCGTTTTAATATTATCCCATCTTTCCTCAGCAGTCTTAGTACTTTCAATCTCCCGTATACTAATGTCCACTAGTTCCTGATATTCTCTCCTCATACTCCCCTTCAGGGCTCCTACGTTCCATTTCTTCGCCTTCCTAACTTTCATAAGTCTTTTGAATCTTACATTGCATTTCATGAGTACTAGATTGTGGTCCGAATCCGCATCCGCTGCGGGGAAGCTGCGCGAGTTTTTCACACTATTCCTAAACCTCTGTCTTACCATAATGTAGTCTATTTGATATCTCCCCACATCCCCTGGACTTTTCCACGTGTACCTTCGCCCTTTATGATGATTGAACCACGTGTTAGTGATGAATAATTTGTTTCTCCTACAAAATTCTGCTGCTTTCTCTCCCCTGTCGTTTCGTATTCCTAGACCAAAATCTCCTATTTCGTTTCCATCCCTCCCTTCCCCCACTGAGGCATTCCAGTCCCCCATCACTACCAGATTTTTCTTACCCGGTGTGTCTCTAATTATTTCCTCGAGCTGTTCATACACCTCATCTACTTCTTCTTCCCTATGATTGCTAGTGGGCATGTAAACTTGGACCACCACCAGGTTGGTGGGCCGCGCCTCAATTTCTACCACCAGAATCCTATCGCTTACCTGGTCTATACCTACCACACGCTTACCCATCTTCCCGTTTAATACTAAAGCTACCCCTCGCTGGCTCTCTTCCCCTCCACTATATATAACCCTATACCCATCACTCCAATAGTCCCCGCCATCCCTCCACCTCACCTCGCATAATCCTAATATATCTATCCTCCCTTTATCCATTTCCCTTTTGATATTTTCTAACTTTCCCGCCCTCATCATAGTCCTCACATTCCACGTCCCCACATTTATAGCCGACTTCTTCTTCTCCATCTTCTTGGTCTTCTTTTCTTCCTTCTCCATTGCTGCTGCAGCTGATGATGATGATGATAAGTCTCTGCAAGGATTTCGCATGTTGGCGACCCCGAGGACCTTGCCGACCTCGCTGCCGTGCCCGACACCCGCCCTTTGCGGACGGGTCCCGGGCGATGAGATTCCGAGGCTCATTTGGTTGTACTCCATGTGTTCAGGGAAGAGATAGTTGGTAGGGTTTCCCACTTCCATTCCAACAGTGTTTTTTACGTGACACCATCACGTGGACTACCTTTCGTCTGGCTCCTACCCTTCGACCTATCTGGCATGGGTGGCCCTACCGGGAATAATTTAGAATTAATCCCGCCAGTGCAGCTCTAGGGGTCATAGGAACGCGCAAGCCTTTCCACCGCGACAAGGTTGTAGCCCAAAGGAAAGGAGTGTAGCCTACTAACCTATGTAAAACTTACTGCATGTGTCTGAATTTCTATTCTATATTCTATTTCTAACAGCATATAGTAGTATAGTTTGTTATTATACGGGACGTTTCTTGGACGGTGTGGTGTGCATGTGGGAGTCCAAATGCATGCTGCATGCTGGTGATTGATCACCCCCTGCCAAACACCCTAGAGGTGGCTCGCAGGGTAATTTGTAGATGTAGATGAAATAAGTATAGATACCGCTGAAGAGTAAAGTGATCTATGCTACCACCCGCCTTTTAGGCTGCTTGCGGGGTAGAATGTACAGTCACTTTCAAAAGTGGGTCCACATACCTGGCGCAGCCGTCTCTGTTATTCTCCGAAGTCGACCTTCGCGTATTGCTTACGCGTTCCTTGTCCCCTTGGGACCGATTTGATTTGATCGGGTTGTGCAAATGGTGCAAGTTCACTACTTTAACCCTCGCCAAGCACGATTTCAAAGGTAGGAAGGTCCCGGTGGACCCTACCCCCTACATACCCTCCCCCCCACAGTCAAACAATTCCACCATCGAAGAAAGTGGAGAAGAATTTAAGGATTTTTCTGGCGATTAACACATCGTGAGAGGAAGTGAGAAGGACATCCGTATCGTTTGGTGAATTTATGCAGCACATATAGTAGAAATAAAATTTTCACAACATTTCGAGCATAATAGTCCAATATATTTTTCTCAACATGGTCTTGATAAAATACGAAAATATGTTACGCCAATTTAATATTGTCGTTTGCGTCACGGCTACTAACATGCTCGCGTTCACCCGTGTCGAAGGCGAAGGATTTTCAGACATTTTTCAATGTTTACTAGTGAAATATCAGTTACTCCCCAAGTTTAAGTTTATTCGGAGTACAAGTGGTGCCTACATTTTAAATACCGTAACTTATTCCCATCCTGTTAATATAAAAGAAGAAGTATTGTAATTTTTTACCTAGAAAACCCACCGGCAAAAGAATTGTTTTATGAAAGAAGATAATTATTGAATTATATTTTTCAGATGAGCAATCGGATTGCCTTAAAATCGCTTTGAAGATAAATATAATGTTTCAGTGAAAGAAGTAGCGAGATATTTATGGACATTGAGAAAAATGGCAAGCTTTCAGGCCGCAATGCGTCGCAGGAAATGTTGTCCTTTTCTTTCTGTGGAATACTCGTGCATTAGTATTGTTCGGTGTTTTTTAAGAAAATAGTGCGAGCAATATCAGCGTGGCATTATGATTGTGAGTCAACCATTTACGGTGGTCATGAAAAAACAAAATTTACCTGCCCTTCTGAAATGAAAAAGGGAGTATATTTGGTATCTTGATAATGCTGGAATACATGAAAGAATTCACGAATCACTCCGCCTGCGCTTGAACTTGAACTTACCACTTAAATTAACAGTAACGCCCATTCGCATTAGAGCCCTTTCATTCTATCCATATCCTTACCTTTATCCTTCTCCTCCCCCCGTTCCTCAAATATCTCCTCTATGGATAGCACTTCTTCATTTCTTTTCCTCTCCGTGGATCTCACCTTTTCCGTTGTTTTTTATACTCACATCTCGGTTGCCTTCATTCTTTCCTTATCCATCTTTCGTCTTCGTCTAAGTTTCCGCACCGTAAATCGCTAAATCACAAGCTTTATATTTGGTAGCTAATACATATTGTTTTTATTAATTACGCAGAAATAGTCATCAGGTACCCGACACGGTATATTTTTATCGGATGAAAACTATGCATGCGTAGTTTTTTGTTTGTAGGATAATGATCAGTATTTGTTCACCCGTAAGACTGCCACAAGGTATTCATTATGTGAATGTAAGTTCTATTATTGTTGCGAAAACACTTATACATGATAATGTAGAGGACATTGACATGCATGATATCACCAGGCGCCAATTACGACTGATTCTAGCTGAAAAAAGAAACAAAAAGTGGGAAAGACTTAGTTTGACCTCTCAGTGAAAGGGTAAAAGATAAAACATGTACTAAATGTGCCTTAAAATGGTAAGAAAGAGGCAAACAAGTTATGTAATAATTGTTTCCGAAGGTTTTTTATCTATCCAAAATATATTTATGACAACTATTTAGACATTCCAACTTTCGATGAACACGAAGAAATGTGTTAATTACTTACTGATACCTCGAATACACGAAGCATTATTTAAATATTTTCTTAGGGAAATGTTAGTAACGACTGGAATAAATATCATAACGAATTCAACGTAATAATTTGGCGCACATAAGTATTTTTATTTCTCGTATGATGAGACGTGTATAAATCTGTAGGATAATATATATCCCAAGAAAATGTTTAGGAATGATGAATGCGCCTATCAGTGTGTCTAAAATACTAATATGTAGAACAATATGCATTGATCGTGTTTGGTAATTATGTGTTAAAGGTGAAATGTTATTTTGAAAGAATGTTATTTTGGAGGCAACTGTTATAATACTCTTTCAGACGTAAATTCCGATTTTCGTTTCTTCCTTGCTTCGACTGTGTTCTGGCACCGGGAGTTGGGGAGGGCGGATAGGTAGAATCTAGGAACAAAGAAGAATGTCTCGGTAAGATTTTGCGGATGGTAAGAGTAAGTCAAACTGGCCCATTCAAGGCACTGAAGGCATAAGCAACACCCGAAGTTCGAGCGTCCCGAGGGGTCGTCTATCCGTCTTCCGCCCGCACGGTCACGACAATCGAGGGGCAAGCAGCCCTGTCCCTCCCGGGGGCAGCGGCGACAGCGTCGGCGGAATTCCGGTCGCAGCCACCGATGATGGGCTCTGTGCAGAAGGCGTGTCTCCTAGGAGAAGAGGGTGGAAGGGAAGGGAGGGAATGGGAGATCCGTAGAGGAGGACAGTTTTTAGGCTCAAAAGATAAGGCTGCCGGACTGACCGGTATGTTGAATTTGCCCCACCTGGAGAACTTCCATTATTCATACGAACGAATTATATTGATTGTAAGAGTTTTAGGGTTATTGAAATGCTGTACACTTGGTAAAATAGGACCTGATAACACTGGAATATAGCATTCGGGGGTTACTCAATGTAAAATTGAGTTGTAATGATGCTTCATTTTACTCACTGATGAAACTGCTCAAATCATGGTTCTTATTCGAATCTTTGCGAAGTCTTCATACTGTAAATGTTCTGTACCGCGGGGTGGAATATGGTTTCTGGCCTTTAGCATTACCCTTGTATGAGTGGTACATATGAAGGAAGGGTGGCAGTTGAGATGGCAAGAAGAACGCCTATGGGTATGTGGATATGGAGTGCGGAGAAATCATCGAAAAATGAAGGTGGAAATTCCGTTCGGCAGCTCTCCAATTGAGGATGTTGCGTGGAGGCGGCGGTGAGACTCTTGTCAGATGTGCCCACGATCAATTGTTCTCTCTGTCTTCCTTTATTTTTTTCTCTTCTTATCGCGTCTTAGCGATACGCATGTCAAAAATGTTCTTGGACATCAGAAAAAGTTTACATGGCATCTGCTGTCGGTACCTATTCAATTTCTTGGATATAGCAAATGCTTACTACATATTTTTAAACTATCTTAAGCATAACCAAGTATTCTTTTAACCAATGATTAATTTTGGCTGTTTCAAATAATTATATCCAACCAATTTCTGCGCAGAGAGAAGACTCCGAGATTGAACGAAAGCAATTGACTCCGCACTAATTTGGGTCAAAGTTCAGCTGGGCTGTCGTTTGAGCTGCAAACATTGCATTGCAACAGAGTATTCACGGAGAAACTCGTATGCTTTGTTCGAGTCTTCTCCCAATTTAAAGTGCTAAAAGTTCAAGAGTACGATTTTGACGGCGCACCGTGACCGTGCTCCATAAAAATGTTCATTCCCTCACGAGAGAGAAATGAAGCCGTGCATTGTATGCATTCTCCTGCGGGACGCGGCGAACGTGTTTTCAAGGGTGGGCAAGCGTAATGAGTGTGAGGGGCGGGGGTGGAAATCGAGAGGTGGAAACGACGTAGGGTGGAGAGGGAGGGGGAGCCCCGGAAACTCATGCGTGAGGTCGGAAGAGGATTTGGGTCGTTCCTATATATATAGCGAGCGAGCGGTTGTATTATTCGAGCCGCGAGAGATTCCTGGTCCCAAGCCGTCCGTCGTCCCATTGAGCGCGCAAATATGGAGATGAAAAGAGGTGGGTGGGTGTGGAGGGCGGAGCGTGAAGGGGAGCGGGAGCCGCACCCGGCCAGGGAGTGGACGAGGTGCAGAGGGAAGGAGCGTGGTCCGGAGTGGCCGGGACGTGGCTCGAATTCGTTGACCGACTCTCCGCTCTCTTCAATACTTTCATAACTTTCTGGGTTTTCTAAGCCAAAATGAACCCATTCCGGGTGGTCATTCACTCAATGACATGCTAAGTACATCAAAATGAAGGTTGTTTGAATGGGTGAAGGTAGAGTTTGCCTCGGATTTAGCCACTAGGGTGAGTGTGAATAACACAGATTTTGGGTAGCGAAGGATTGCAGGGATCGCATGTATCTAAGCGCATCGGCTAGAAGTTTAAGTATTTAAACCGATATATAAGAGCCAACTGAATAGACCCAGTCATGCAGGCAATCACAATCGCACGAGGACACTCGTTCTAATCACGCGCCGTTGTGGGCTAGATACCACCATTTCGGCGGCCACAAAGCGCACATTGTGCTTCCCGGAACTGCAGTGGCAAAGGCAGTGGTGAGCCTCCCTCCCCAACCACTCCTCCGTCTTTCCACTCGGCCCTCCTGCCGGAGCCCTGCCTCTTCATCCCTTTAGACCCTTGGCCCGCCCCCGGGGCATTCAGCGGGGCGAAATCGGGTTCGAAATGCAATTTGAGAGAGCAGCAGCTCAGAGGCGCGCACTTCCGAGGCCTCAGGGGCGCGAACCTGCTCCTCACGCCCCCGTGGGCACTTTGTCTCACTCACTTCTCGCGAGGGAGACGCCGCGACCACAGGCTCGCTCTCTCTCTCGCTTCCACCGCTCGATGCACCGCCATGCACGCGCGCGCCGTCCTTCTCTTTATTTCCTCTTCGACCGCCAAAGCGGCCTCGCACCCCGACTCCCCTTGTGTGCACTGTCGAGTTAAGGCGGTCAAAGAGCGAACAAGGGATTCCTCCATCAGATGGGGTTCGATGATTTCTTTGGTGTGATTCCCGAGGGAAATGAAAATATTTACCTACGTGGTGGGGTCGGATCGTGGAAGAGGGATTCATTTCATTATTTCAGTGGGCCATTCGGGGAAATGCCACATCTGGAGCCGCGGCAAGAAGATTTCCACGTTTTTTTGGCATCAAAATTCGAATGCTAGCTGCAAATACTGAAATTGGTACAATTTTTCCCATCATTTTAATTCTTTCATTATTCTTGTTTTTCGAAGGATCATATTATCCGTTGACCTATCACTACTAATATGGACCCTTTGGGGCACCTTTACCCAGATGACGTAACCCCACCCCCTAGCCATGGGTGTGACCCAACCCAACCCTCGTGGGACTCTTTGGGGCACCCACCCCCACCCCTACCGCCCCCACCCCTCCATATCACCCCCTCCCGCCCTAAACCATCCCCCTCCCATCTTAAACCATCCCCACCCGCCTTAAACCACCCTCACCCGTTGGTATGTCATCAACCCAACCTCTTGGGACGGTTCAGGGCAGCAGTATGTAGTTTTTAACGCACTGATTACCACGGCTATCAGAACTATCACGGCTATTATCTCGTTACGGCCGTACCTATGTGCTTTTCGTGGAAAATTTCCTTTTCTTAAAATAGAAGAGGAGGAGGAGTTGTTATTTTTATAAAAGATTCATTAGGTTTTTCTCAAATGAATCATAACTTTGTATTTTTTGAGTTTTAATGGGTGTATTACATGTGTCTAACATTGATATGTAGTATTCCATGGAGTACGCAAGAATTGATCTGGGAGCCTCCCTTACCTTCCAGCACTGCCTTCTTTAACTCACAGTAAGGCCTACTCTCTTTCAATATATCTAAAAATCCTATTCTTTTCCTTCCCCTCCCTCGTTTACCTAACATTCTACCCTCTAACACCATTTTCAACATCCCCTCCCCGCTAAGCACTAACTCCATCCATACCTTCTCTCTCCTGCGTATCTCATCTGAAAGCTGCCTCTCCTCGCCAACCATATCCAGCACTTCGTCGTTCCTTTTCCTCTCCGTCCATTTCACCCTCTCCATTCTTCTCCATACCCACATCTCGAATGCCTCCAATCTTCTCTCGTCTTCTTTCCTTAGTGTCCACGTTTCCGCACCGTAGAGAGCTACACTCCAGATCAAACTCTTCACTAACCTTTTCTTTAAACTCTTACATAACGATCCTCTTAGAAGCTCCTTCCTGCTCATGAACGCCTCCTTCGCTAATGCTAATCTCTTCCTGATGTCCTTACTACTGTATCCGTTTTCCTCTAACGTACTGCCTAAATAGTTGAATTGCTCAACCTGCTCAAGTTTTTCACCACCCACCTTCATATTAAGTCTCACATTCCTCGCTCGTGATGCTTTACAAAACCGCATTACCTTAGTTTTCTTGTGATTAATCCTCATCCCATAATCCTCGCAACGCTCGTATAACGCATCCACTAGAGCCTGAAGCCCCCTTGCTGACTGGCTAATCAGCGCCTGATCATCCGCGAATCTCACTGATTTGAACATCATTCCTCCCACTTTTATCCCAGCTTCTAACTCATCCCACGCTTCCCTTACCATCTCTTCAGCGTACACGTTAAAGAGCAGCGGCGATAGAGGACAGCCTTGCCTCACACCTCGGCCAATGTCATGGGCATTTACCAACCTCCGAATTTAAAGGCAACAGACTTTATACATGAATTAGAAGAAGCCCTTCATTTCTCTTTTATGACCGCTCATAACAAAGTTGTTATATTAGGTGACATAAATATTGATTATGAAGGGAAAAGTAATATCGTCTCTGAACATAAAGATACTCTGAGTTCTCTGGGTTTCATTAATGTGATTTAAGGAAAAATCAGAGAAGAGCTTGAGGGAGAATTACTAACAAAATCTTCAATAGACCATATACTTTTCAGAGGTAACACAAAGTTAGTGAATGGTTTCATTGTCCAATCAAGGTTGGCTGACCATTATGTCACAGGTGTGTCTATAAACCTTAAACATGACAATTATCCTGACCCCCTCTTAGATCTTCAGTTTGGGTATCCCCATAGAACAATTATTGATGGTAATATAAAAAATTCTTTGTTATTATAGAAAAATATTGACACTATTCTAGCTGAGAGGGAGCCTATTAAGCAAGCAGCTTGTTTTGATAAATGGTTATTTTAATAATTCATATTTATAGGCTACTTCTGTTTCAGCTAAACCGAATGTTAGATTTAAAAAATTGTGGATGTCGAACAGGCTTTATAATATGATTAGAGTTAGAGATAAATTATATGACGCTTTCAAAAGCTGTCTCAAATATTTCGCATAGGAAAAAAGTATACCCAATATAGAAATCTCACTTATAATGAAATTAGAAAAGCCAAGTCATCATACTACTTTAAGAAATTCAGAGACATCAAAAATAACCCCAAAAAGTTATGGGAGGAAATAAAATATTTAACAGGAGGAAAACAGCCGGTCAAAAATCCTTGATAAAACATTTTATTAACACGCATACTTTTGAATATACACTTGAAAATTCTTTTTTGGAACACTTTACTTTAAAAATTGATAAAATGAGATATAATGATAATGATACATTTCCATTATATGTTATGGGGGCATAAAATCGTTTGGTCAACCCAATGGATGAATCAAAAGCCATGAAACCTCGTTCATCAAAACTACAAAGCCCCAAAAATAATGAGTTACATGTGAAATTTCTGTTTCATGATTATTTTGAAAGTACCGCTTATTTTATTTTACGAAAGTACCATTTATTTTACGAATCTGTAAATGCAAACCATTAAAAACGTATTTTATTTCAATTTTCAAATCTGTTGTGCTGAATTTTGTGTAACCCGTAAAAAATTTCATGATTCTTCGATTTCACCGAAGCAGCATATTTTCTTGACCAAACACATCACCAGTTTCTTCCAATTTTTTGCGGTAGATATTTTCAATAGGTTCTTTGAGTTGGCATGTGAGAGGAGTTTTAACTTTTACTGTGGAATTTTAGGGTTTAAGGATTTAGAACACCATAAAAGAGGTTAAGGGGATGACAAAAACTCTGGGATATATATGTTTCAAAATCAAATTTTGGTATATGAAATCATGTGTAATTTCACCCTATGGTATCGACACTCACGAATAATCGATGTTTACACATTAAAGAACGAAATATATTATGACTGAGGAATGTATTAATCTATGTATCATAAAGAAATAAAAAAATTCACTCGTTATTGATGAGTTTTGGGGCTCTCATTTTACAGTTGTGGTGTACTAGAATTCGTGGCTTCTGATGTATCTATTTTCATTGTATGTTACCTGAGCACAAAATAGTTTTAAGTTCTGTATCATAATTATTTTTTTAAGTACCGCTCTTCGGCGTATGTCATTGCCTATTTTTTACGAATATGTCAAGATAAACCATTGAAAATGTAATTTCTTTCAAATTTCATATCCATTGTGGTCGATTGTGTATAACCCGTAAAAAAAGTTCACGTTTAGTCGATTTCACTGAAGCAGCCATTTTCGTTTGACCTGCTCTCTTTCGGTCGGTCGCTTCCCTTTTGCGAACTGCCGAACTCTGCAGCCGCTACTTCTAATGGAGTGTGCTAGTGCATGCAGGGGGCGGGGGGAGGAATGGAAGGGGGTCTACGCTAGAGGGTCTACGTTAGTCGGGCTGGGGTATGTGTGGGTCGGATTGTCCAGCATATTTCAGTCCTATCCAAAATAAGATCCAAGGGGAGCGATAAAGATTTTCCACGGCCAGATAAAGCTACCACGTTCGCGTTTTGGAACGATTGGCGCCAGGTTGATGACGTTTCCTCTGCCCCCACCCCTTCCCAAACCAACCCTATCGCCTCTTTCCTGTCCCCCAATTTCGCCACTCTCGATCTAGCCGGGCAGAGGATAAGAAAGAGCGATCATTGGCCTTTGCGCTTGTGGACAAGACTGGGAACCCCGTAGTCACGTGACATAACCCCACCATGACTGAGGAGACGGTGGGTTCATTGTCTCCGTCTGTGGCTTATGATAATTTTTGTGAGCGAGTTTGGCGATGTGGAGTGAATTTTTTTTTTCCAGAAAATTTGTCTGAAGTAGAGGTTCGTATTTTATTTCATGTGTACATAATCAGACAATCAGTATGAATCAATTTTCTCAATAGGAGTGTGCTAAAGCAAAACTGTCGCAGTAGCTTGTGATTTCAGAAAAGGATATCCGTCAGCAAAAGAGGTGTTTACTGGCAGGAAGGAGTTGATGAGATAATATTTTTGTTTGTGTAGCGAAAATACTGACTCGGATTCTGAAGCTAAGCCGAAAACCTGAGCAATAAGGGTTGGAAATAGAAATAGGTTGGTGGCCTTTGCAATATGAGTGTACAGGAGAATGGTGACGCTGAGATGAATGAACAGTGACGTCATGGAAAAAATAGCAGTGACGGAACGCACTTCTCTTAATTTTTTTTGAGAGAAATTTTACTCTTGTGTGTTCTTTTATTACAAGTAATTATTTACATTTTATTACAAACATTTTCGTTTTGGCTGCAAATGTGAACATGAGAAATTTTAGGGTAAAGAAATTAATGATAAAGTGTTCATCATCCGCTTTAGTCAACAATCCTAAGATTGGTTTAACGCAGCTCTCCATTTATTTGACTAATATGTCTTTTGTTAAGCTGTGCCGGAACGGCGCATAGTGGTCTGAAATCGGAAAAAGCCGGACTTGAGTCCAAAATGGCTTGTTGTGAGACAGAGACTTAAAACGTAGCATAAATACTCATAAATGATGGCTAACTATGGATTTGTATGCTATTTTACATACATTTAATCCGTTGCTGAGATGCAGCAGCTCAAACATGACCAATTTTTGAAAAACGCGCGAGGTCTCATTTGTCTCCGAAAATCTTTGAACATAAGCAGGTGGTGTTGCAGTTGTAAGATTTTTATGGCATAAAAAACACAAAATTCCTTTGACCAGATGCTTTGCCAGACGCCGCGGCGGTCCGGCTCCATGACACCCCTGGCAGTGAATGATACGGAAAATGAATTAGCACAGCAATAGAGGATAAGCAAGTTCATGATAGTAGAAGGAGTATGGATAGAATGGGTGGTGGGGGAATGATAATACTTTATATAATGTATTATGAACATGTCCATCGATAGATCGATCAACAACAATCAATAGCCCTTTGCAATCTTCCCCTGGTCTCCGCCAGATCCCATCCATTTTAAAATCTCTAGTGGTATTGTATAGGCTGTCCACCGATTGAAGTGTTTTTTGTTTGTACTTTAGCTGTCCGTAGTTTTTAACGACGTAAAATTTAACCCTCCAGCAGGCGCGCCATATTCTCTGACACTAGCGGGCACGCGTGGCACTCAGTGCAACACTTGGTTTTCCGCTGATATTAATAAGAAAAACTCGAATTAAGAAGCGTACATTCATGACCTTGTTGGAATAATAGGTGCGTAATACATTTTATCGGACGTGAGGTATAAGCGGAGATCTTTCATTTATTTAATGCCTTTGTTTTGGGTAAAAGAGGTTTGATATCTGCAAAGAAAATAATTTTTTCATCACTCAATCGTCATTAATAATGGGTATTTTCAGGAGCACGATGTTGGCAAGATGTATGTGCATGAAGTTGGATTTATTGGCAAGATGTATGTGGGTTGATTTCAGGAGCTTTCTCCAGGCTCCGTGTGACTTGTTTGGCGATAAAAAATGGAAATCAAAGGGTAGGGTGAACTGTCCGTGGGGAAAGGGACAGAAGAGGAAAAAAGTACCATCGGAGAGGAACGAGAAAAGAGGACAGCTGTGGCAGGAAAAGTTATAGAGGGCAAAGGGGATTAAAGGGGGGGAAAAAAGGGGTTGGGTGATGAAAAAATTATTTTCTTTGCAGATATCAATCCTCTTTTCCCCAAAACAAAGGCATTAAATAAATGAAAGATCTCCGCTTATACCTCACGTCCGATAAAATGTATTACGCACCTACAGTTAAAGAGGGCTTTCCCACTTCGAAAGTGTATACGCTACTGACGATTCTCAATTTCATTTAGACATCCCATGCACTGAGGAATCGATGGAAGAAATATCTATCCAACGTGATGGGATAACTAAACAACTGCAATCGATTAAGTATAGTAAATCCCCGGGTCCGGATGGAATACCCGCGCGTGACCTCAAGGAGTTAGCTCCACAGATCGCACCTTACTTAGAGATCATATTCAAGAAGACACTCTCCGAAGGGAAGTTACCGCCAGACTGGAAAATTGCAAGCGTTACACCCATATTCAAAAAGGGAAACAGACATGACCCAGGCAACTACCGTCCGATTTCATTAACTTCGATTATTGGCAAGATACTTGAGCATATCATCGTTAGCAATATCATGACTTTCTTGGACAGACGTAACTTCCTCCATGACTGTCAGCACGGATTCCGAAAAAATAGATCCTGCGAAACACAGCTCGCGCTCTTTCTTCACGACGTTATAAAATCTAGTGAATCGAAAAGACAAGTTGACGCACTATTTCCAGATTTTAAGATAGCGTTCGACACTGTACCTCACAAAAAACTTTTATACAAATTACAGTCATGCGGATTAAACGAGACAGTTGTAAACTGGATGCGCGGCTTTCTCAGAGATCGTAAACAAAAAGTAGTTCTCGACGGTATTAGCTCTGATGTTGTAAAAGTTACATCAGGTGTTCCACAAGGAAGCGTAATCGGCCCCCTGTTGTTCATTATATACATTAATGATCTCTGCTCCCGCATTAGCAGTAAAATACGTTTATTTGCTGACGACGGTGTCATCTATCGCGAAATTAGTGATCATTCTGACTATGAAATTCTATCATCTGACTTAAACAACGTTCATTTGTGGAGCCAAGAGTGGGGACTCGAACTTAATCTGAGCAAATGCATGGCGGTACATTTCTTGCAAAATTCGTCCAACTCTAATCATGTTTATGCAGTGGATGGTATTAACATAAAGGCAACAGACGAAGTGAAGTACCTGGGAGTTACGATAACCTCGAACCTCACGTGGGGAACACATATAAAGAATATTTGCGGTATAGCCCTGAAGAAATTAGGATTCGTCGAGCGTATTGTGGGAAGATTTTCGGATGAGAATGTGAAAGGTGCTATTTCGCTCTCGTCCGACCGCACCTTGAATATGCAGCGAGCGTATGGGATCCCGCGCGGAAAGACTTAATCCGCGAACTAAATAAAATACAAAGGAAGGCTGCGTGTTTCGTCAAAAACTGCTACGGGCGTACAGACAGTGTTACCCAGATGTTAAGCGAATTAGGTTGGGAGCCATTGGAGACTCGGAGGCTGCGCGCTAGGCTTAGATTGCTTGAACAATTGAGAATGTATATCTTTGAAAGCGACACAGCGAACATAATATTAGAGCCACACTATATTTCCAGGTCCGATAGAAGCGATAAATTAAGAGAGATTTTTTGCCGAACGGATAGATATGCGAATTCGTTTTTCCCCCGGACCATAAAGGACTTTAATAAACGCTTGTTCCAACCTCGTTAGAGCACTTCGTTTATTTATTTATTTTCTTTAAGCTGTAAACGGCTGGTGTCCTAACTCCCCCTTCCACACGCCTTTTAGGCGGTTTACGGGGTATTATGTAGATGTAGATGAAGGGGAACATACGAAGGCAGCTAGAACTTCAGTAGAGATATCCTTTCTATGTTGGTTCTTGGAAATCTGTTACACGTTTGTTGATGACAATGTTACGTTGTTGCTCGCGTAGTGTAAAAATAAATCTATTCAAGTTTTAATGATTTATTCTTTTATCGTAGTATGATACGGTCTATTCAGTAAAATAAGCGCGAAATCTTGTAAAGTTTTGTATTCATGATGAGGCATGAACAACCGTATTTAGTTCCTGATACACATATAATTACCACCAGGAATTGAGAAAATATACTAAATGGGTCATAGCTTTGGAGATTAATGATAGGAACATTTACTCCTTTAAATCGTGAGGAAAGGGAGATGGAAGGCTAGTTGTTTCTTTTAGCGTATTTTAAAAATTTGTGTAAATTTAGCTCGATCACATTATGCCCACTGCAGGACTGGGGGTCAGTGATTTGATCATGTTCTAAGTAACGCCCATATACCAGCCTGTCAATTGTGAAAGGCTTAAATGTACAGGCTGGAATTTTAGGCCCTGCATTGCATGCCCTTGTACAGGTGGTCCTAACTATTTATCAGTCAACATTTTAACGAACTTCCAAATGTAATGAATTAGGAATCATTTATAATTCTTTATGTTTCATTAATTTCTGGATTTCTTATAATAATTATTTTATTACAATGAGTGTCTACATGCATGCATGAATTCTTCGGTTTTGGGAGGATTGTTTTGGAGATAATAGGTCTCCTCTTCTTTTCTTGAGGCGTCTAACCATTTTAAGACCAAATGCACACACTGAATTTTTTAATTATTCTATAATTTATAGACTTTCATTCAGTTCTTACCGCGGTTTCAATATGTTGGTGGAAGTTCTTAATACGCGTCTGATATTGAATAAGCATCTGCCGAATACTCATCGTATTATCCAATTCAATTAGAATTTTTTTTCCATTAAGCGACGCCTGAGGGATTGTCTTTCATCAAATTTTCTCTTTCTTAAATTTTGCATTCATGGCATTTGAAGCTTTCATATCTGGATTTGTTGATTTATTATGGATTCGTTTGAGGGATGAAAATGCCAAATTGGGCTGTGAATCCAATTGACGATCCTCATCGATATCGGTTCCTAATGCAATAGGTCATCTCTGCCTTCTCAGCATTCAAGGGAAGGGGGGACCCTTGTTCCATGCAGGATCGGGTGTTTGGGAGAGAGAGAAGGAAAACATATCAATGACAGGGTTCGCGTAGAGAGGGGGAGAGAGCGGCCCATGTCGGCTCGCAGGAAGAGGAGAGATGCATAAGGAAGGAATGAGGGAAGGTTCGGGCGAATGAAGGACGTTGGGTTTTTATCCGAACGTTCGGGATTTCTTTGCCGTTCGGTCGTTTTTTACGCGTCCTTTTCTTATCCCCTCCCTCCTTCCAACGGAACAATAACGGCCCGCTTCGGCGTCCCTTGTCCGACACCACGATTGAAATGCGCCTCTGAAATATGTACGTACCTACCTACCCTCTTCTTGCGTGTGTGTGCCCCCTGCGCGAAAAAAAACAAACGACGGTAGCACGGCCGCAGCAGCAGTGGTGGTGGGGATGGGGTTTTGGTCTTCTTTTCCATTTTTCGTTCCTTTGTTTTTATTTTCGCCTTTCGCCGCTCTCATTTGCTTCGGCCAATTTTTTTTCCTTTCCTTGTCCCAACCTTTCCGTTTATCCCGCGAGGTTGGCTTGATCAAAGTTCCTATATCTGCCGTGGCATTACGGAAGGCGCTCCATGGATCGAAAGAAATATCATCTGTGCAACACCGTGTTGCTCGTTTTCTTTCCTCAATTCATCCACGAGGACTTTTGAGATTGATTCCTTTGAAGGTCCATACTGCAGTGTAGATCACGAGAGAGGACTTAGCTAATCATCTGCTGCGACAGAGCGTAGTGTACGGGCTCAAAAGGGTTTTAATGAGCACTTTTAAGAGAAAAAATATGCTGCAGTAGATATTCTGATGTTGGGGCATGTAATATTATTCCGATTGGTAATCTTCAGGTTATACGTTACGGTTTGAAATAATGTTTTGGAAACCTTTTATTCTCACGTGCCGAATAATAAAATCGGCGCTGCTACGTCAGGCTGTACCACCCGTATTTCTCTGGTCTTTATGATATTACATTATGAAAACTTAGTTAATTTGTACTTTTCATTAATATCTATTGTTACATCTTATGTCTGTTTGTGGTTTGATGACTTATAATTGATTATTTTGATATAAAACGTTTGCACTCAAAATTATTTATAGCAATAAGCATAAGGTGGAATTTATATAAGCAATATTCCTCATGCAATCATGAATGCATTCTTGCTAAATAATTCTTCAACGTATGCATTATTCATTTATAACTACTCGAAGTTTTCATTTGCTAATATTGAGTAACACTTTTGTAAATGCTGAATTAGATTGGAATGAATAGTATTTGGAAGTGGTATATTTCAATTTTATGTAGCAATAATTATACGTTTATTCTTTTTCCAGGTAAGTGAGCCATTGCCAGTGTAAGCCTTCCTCCGTGGTTGAGAATTCTCTCAGCTATGAGGTGCGTAAAATCTGTGAGTAAAAACTGACATTCAGCAATAGAGATTCAATAGTTAAAATTGTGCTTAAAAATATTTGAAAGTTACACGTCGGTATCTAAAAAAATTTTCATTCACTGTTAGAAGGTACATGATTGTAATCACATAGTCATCACTTATAATAACATCATCAATAATTTTAGCAACTTGATGATTTGTTTATGCTTGTCGAGAACTATAAGAAATATTGTGTGATTTCGACTAAATTCTGTTGCAACTGGATACCACATTCTGAAATATATATATTTTTTAATTTGCATAAATCCTTCTTTATATTTTTTGTGTGATCATCAGGTTTGGGAATATCAAATTATTCGATTGAATGATTCAGAAGACATCGAAAATGTACAATTCTCTCTCATTTCACGAATTTTACCAGTTTTATTTCCAACATTTACTGCTAATTTGCGTCAATATAGGCCAGGGTATATTTTATTAGCATGCTCACCTTAATGTTTAAAATGATTTATTAATTAATGGCTACTCTCCGTTGGAGCATTCTTGTGGTTTTTTAGCAGTAATACGTGGGTATCCCCAGAACACGCAAAAAAGTACGGAGTACTTTCATGGTTTGGCATTTCCCCCTTACTCAGAGATATTCCAATCCGAAGAAGTCTGATATTGGCACTGGTTAGTTTCCATGGCAAATCCCTTGTTTTGTGCTGGTGATGTTCCATCAACTATTTGTCTTTCGGAGAATATAAACGATTACGTTTGATAAATATGTAACGACTGGAATCACATACCCTAGAGTTCAATACAAATTGCAACAGCTTTGCGATCGGCATCTGTCTATCCTTTATGGTCCTCATTGACGACGAGCGTGGGCAGCGGGATGAAAGGCATAAGTGGAGGCCACGGGCTTAGATGAAGGCCCATTGCATTCCCGCTGTGAAGAGCATAAATTGAGAAGTCAATTTTCTGTGTTCACTTTTGGCTTTGGTGACGTCCTGGGCTAGACCTGATGTCATTTTCCACTCTTTCCCGTTCATGCTTTTTTTAATATGCTAATGATTGTTCTCCAAATTTGGCTCTCGAGTGCAGAGAATGGAGCTTTGGTCCAAGCACTGCCTAGATTCAGGCATTCGGTTGTTGCTATGGGGTGTGTTTTCTTGTAACAGACTATATCACTCCAAATCTCGATCGGTCAATTTTCGCGGCTTCACATTTTTTTAAAAGTTATGCCTGTTTGCGCAGCAGGCACCAGATCATTATCAAAAGATGACAGAACACAAAGTTATCTCTTCATGATGACCGTAATACGTCGAAACCGGAAGAGTTTTCAATAAATACTCTGCGAAATATGACAATGTTTTTTTTGAATCTCTCATGTCGCGATTTTGCGAACTCGCGAACCATCAATTTTATACGAAGCATAGTTATTATTAATTTTTGCCAAATTGGCCGGAGGTATTTTGGTTTGGTCTCCAAAGGGGTTAATTTTTTAAATCCCCTTCATTTAAAAAGAAAATCTACAAGGATATTTGCATTGTTAGTGATTATTATCCTTTTTGATAAACTTCTGGACTTGAGACCCTGATCTCAGTCCATAATTTTATATAGTGAAAACAAAACCGGGATAAGGATAAATAACCCAGGACTAGATGTCTCCGAGCTGTATGTACGGCGAGCAGTCACTACAAGAGAAAAAATTAGCGGGGGCTGAATACCCCCAAGTCCTATCACATTATGCTTTTATGCATGTTAATTGAAGATTTCGAACTACCAAATGTCATAGCTTCAAAGTTATAATAGCAATTTTTTATCAGGAGGAAAAATTTAAGGAGGCAATTGTGCTTACTTATCACTAACTAGGCGTTTTAGAAGGAATATAGCTAAAGCAGAATTTTACTTCGAAAAAGATTTTTTTTTTTTCATATATATTTTTCTTTATATTAAGTGTCTAATTCTGAACCAGAACACTTAACAAAAATTCCAGTTCCTTGAGGAGATCCACCGCAATGCGGATGGATGTTCAGCTATCATCAGGTTTTGCTGGTGTGGTATGAGTGTGTTTTTTTACTTTTTCTATGAAAAGATTTTTGTCCAAGCGTACGGATTTGGGCATTTCAAGCTATTTTTCCGAATGTATTAGCTACCAAATTCTTATTTCACGTGAGAGACAATAATTTTTAAGTCACTGTGGAAGCATTATTATACACCCCCTTCTTGACTACACTTTATGTACATACTTCTCCTCAAGCTGGCTAAATAGGCGTGTTAGGACACCAGCCGTTCACAGATAAAATCAAAAATACTCCAAAGGAAAAGTTGTGCTTTGAATTTATTAAAGTCTTTTATGTTAAGGAGAAGAATATGAAATCCCATATCTATCCTTGTTGTTCGAGAACATATCTCTCTTAAGTTATTATTTCTGTCGGACCTGGAAACAGTGGAGTCCTATCACGATGTTTTTGGTGTCATTCTTAAAGATATCTATCCATTTTCTCAAGTAAACTAAGCCTAGCGCGCAGCCTCCGAGTCCCTAACATGCCCCAGCCAAATTCTCTAAACCTTTTTTTAGGCTTTCTGTTCGTCCGTAGAAGTTTTTGATGAATCGCTCAGCGTTCCTTTGTATTTTAATTATTAGCTATTTAATTCGTTTAACACCTTCTCTCATCTACGTGCCCGGCCATGTTGTAGTCGATTAATCGCAATAAATGCAGTAATGCCGTACAAACGAAACGTCGATGCCTGAATATGTATCGCACGTAGAACCTCTCTGACTCCCGGTTGGGGGGTGGCGCTTCCGCCGGCGCAAGCAGCGCCACCTCGGCAACGTCCTCTCTCCCTTTTCCCACGAACCGTTCCATTTTCTTGCCGTCACCCGTCATGATGGATTCAAGAGATCTGGTCTCCTCCACGGATGGCAGCAGCCGGTGGGCGGGAGAGCGACGCGAAGGACCGTGAACAAAGGAATAAATTGGCGAGCGGAATGGGAGCGGTGGAACAAGGGTGGAAGGGGTCGGAGGATTGGGGACGTAACACACGCGAAAAAAAAACAAAGTAGCAAAGTAGCTCACTTTTGGGCGATTTATTGCGAAACGCGAAAAATGCGAAATTCCACAGGTTGAAGCGGTTATTTACCTGCGTATTTCGGCGTCAAAATACGCACGCTGGTTGATTCAAATGCTGGGGCGATGTTTGTTTCAATGACTTGCAATGGGACCGTCGCGAGGTTTTGCCGGAAATGAAGGAGGGGTGAAAATTAACTATCGACGTGGGACAGGGCGACAGCTATGATAATTGAACTCCTAAGGTATCCTCGCAAGCTATTGAAATCCTCTCTATCGACATTTTTACTACGGAGGCTGCTGTATTCATAATTTGAAAATTGTCTAATTTGAAAATTAAATCACCGTCTAAAGTCTAAACTCGCATATCACCCCATTAATGTTTGTCAATATTAAATTAAAACGAATGTCTTAGCACATTAGATACTCATAGAAGGAGAATTCAATTGAGTTCTCTGTAACAAAGAATGTTTGAATCGAATTCCTGGTTTATTGATTGGACTTTAAGTCCCACAAAACGTATTAGCGAACCAACTCAGTTTTTATAAATTCATTTCATGAAGTTAAAATTTAATCCAATTTTTTCATGCGTAATTTGGGTGAGATAAACGGCTAAAATTTTTTAAATCTACAAAATTCTATAACAGGTGGCTTCTAGACTATTTTGACTGGGTTTTATACAATCTCAAGGTCTGCATTACACTCTCTAGGTAAGAGGATTTACAGGCTTCACCGTAGCATGAGAATACTTCACCCTGATAATCACGTGGGCGGATCCTTGCCGGAGTGATTTAAAGCGCATTCTTTTCCATGATAAATGGATGGTCGAATGAATATGGCATGAAATTTGTATTGGTTGGAAGTAAGCATCGCATTATATGACAGCGCTGACGTCGGCCCAGTTGGTGAGCGAAAAAATATCTGGTGTGGCCGTAATCAACAAAAGCAAAAGACGTGAAAGCAATTAAAAGGGATTGATAATTTTGGTGATATGTGATAGTTTTATGAGTAAAGCATGTGCTCGTCGTGGCTCGTGGAAAATTAGTGCGTGAGGAAGGATATCGAAAGTGGACCTTATGAGGTGTATTTTAGGAGGTGAGCGGTGGACGCTGGGCTTGTTTCCCGTGGAGTATTGCCGACATTATCTCAGTTGAATTTGAATTTATCGCGGTCGTCCGTCTCGTGTGCCTATCTCCTAAACATCCTGCTCCTCTCCAAAAACCCTTCCCTCCGCGCCACGCGTCAACTGGTCGAGAGAGATCCGTTGTATGTCTTTTATTATCGCTCGGTTTTTTTACACACTCGCCCGTTTATCCCCAATCTCTTTCTTTCCGTTTGCGCCACACTGTCCACCTGGCCCTTTTCTCTCATAACAGTTCGTCAAGTATCCACGGGCGAAATAGATGCGCTCTACCGAGTGTTTCGAGAGAAATTTCGGAGATAATAAGAGTGAGGAGCTTGATAGGATGGTACGTGGCTGCTGATGCATGAGTCCCGGGTTCAAGACCCGGTGATGCCTTCGTACACCCTATTTCAAAATCCTCGATGTGCAAGGTGACCTAGGGAAAAGAACTTTACTTCTTCAGCCCAAGCACAGTTATCCGAGAGATTAATTGCACTTTCCTCCTCGTGCGTCAAAAACTTAATGGTACCGCTCCTTGCAATGTCAAACAAATCATCAAGTTTTGTTACGAAAGATTCTCTTCTCTTCATATCCACTGTATTTCGCGCTTTCTTTTTATTTCGTCGCACGTTCATCCATTCTTTGCGTAATTTTTCTAGCTTTTCAATCGCTTTATTTTCCGTAATAATAGAAATTCTCGTTTTGTACCATGGATGAGACGCATTTCTTAAGGCCGTTTTACACGGCACACGGAATAGCGCAGGTTAGAGCTGCATTAATTTCTAAAATGGCGTGGAATTGCGTGAATGCATGAACGAAATTAGAACAGGGGCTATTTTATTATTTGAGGTAATATTTTAGTCTGAAATAAATGTTTCATTATGCAGCTCTTCCTTTGTTAAGATATGATTTAAAAATATTTAAGCATCCCAGAACTCGCCGTGGGGAGGTGGCCTTACTTCGGGTTCCACCCACACCCTACCCTCAATCCAACCAATGAGGGTTAGTGCCAATTACAATATTTACATTTTTGTCCTACTTTTAACTTTTTGTTTTTGAATGCTACTTTGTTCTACGATTTGGTGGTGAAGTCTGACATAATGGACCTTGATTTGAATATAGCCCTAATAAATCCATCTCTGGATCGATAACCACAAAGCTTAAGGGATGCCTCTGTAACCAATTTCACTCACGGCTCCACTGCTTGCGTGTGACATGGGATGTCTTCTCCCTCCCTCTTAATGCTTCCTAAGCGTGGAAAATTCGGAGGCTAGCGATTGACATGGCAGATTATGGCTAATGTGAGCACGATTTTTTAAAAATGGTATCATTCTGATAACTTCTGAAATCAAGGGATAACAAGGCAGGACGGAAGTTTTGAATCCATTTGGGTAGTTAAATCTAACAAATCGTTATGGAATATTAAAACTTTTATTTTTTGTTTAGGTACACTTTCACAAAGTGCTGGCCGGAGTTCTCTTCATAATTTCATGACAATGCTGAATAACTTCAAGGTTAGTCTCGGTATTTAGTTACCGCGCACCTTGAGCGCTCTTGCATATTTTTGCTCACATTCATGGCAGGTGTTGGCTCTTCACCTACATGCAGCATGCATTAAGCAATTATCGTGGTGTTCCTCTACCCAACCTATTCTAATCCACACCGGACCATCATTGGGAGGCGAAGGAAGGGAGGCGCGAGGTAACGCTTTCAAAATAATTAGGTGCGTTTTTCTGGAGGAACTAGGACGGAAGTGATGAAATCATTTAGGTAGTGGAATCACTATGGAATGGTATAAAGTTTATTTTTTCTTGAGCACTTTCACGTCCGAATTTCTCCTAATTATTCCATATCAATACTAAACGAGGGGTTTCAATCTTGGTCACAGCATTTTGACTCGATGAACCTGGACATTTCTTGCATATTGTTGCTCTGAGGTATGGCAGGTGTTGGCTTTTCTTCTAAATACAGCATGCAATACTCAAAAATCTACATATCTACATCTACATAATACCCTGCGAGCCACCTCTAGAGTGTTTGGCAGGGGTGATCAATCACCAGCATGCAGCATGCATTTGGACTCGATGCGATGCTCTTCTAACGAGAATGCGGCAGGGATTACCACGAAGTCGACTGCTACTCCAATGTAAAACTCGTCAAGCTGGCGATTTCGGCTTGCACCACAGCATAACATTCCTTGATTCAGGCAGAGTGATTGAGTAGTGTTTGCAGCATACTTTTGGAATATTAAGAGGACGCAACTCCGATACAATGTCGCAACACACGCTCGACCGAGCTCTCAATGAGTTAAAAATGTAGTAAATTTGTAATGTAGTCTATGCACCGGCCCTTTATCGGCAGGATGTTACTTTCATGTAGTATCCCTCATTGTTATATTTCAACCTTGGATTCATCCCGTTACTCTCTCGCGGACTCGGATTCATGGGATAGCTTTACAAATTCAGGAATTTTTGATAACCTTTATCATAAAAGTCTCATTCAAACTCGAGAAAATACGACGACATCATGGACTAGATTCTACTTTTGAAATATTATGCATCTGTACAGCTCAATTATGCATGCAAGTGAACTATTCGAGGGACTCCAACGTAAAAATATCCAATTAAGGACCAGATTATGAATGAAATTTTGGCGTCCTAACGAATAATTGTTAATTTTAGATAAAGATGAAAATTTTACCTTTGATAAATGATGCATTCTTTGCAATCTACATACTTTGAATATTGATTAACCTATTGCTTCTATTGGCTTATAATAATACAATAACGAACAATATAATGGAGATGATGATTAAATTTAGTTCTGAGTTGATATTCCTAGATTTTGTGGGTTACACTTCTGTTATTGTTGCATTCATTGAATCCTTCGCATGAAATTATTTATTATTAACTCCATTCCATAAAGGGGCAAGGGATATAATGGGACATTTAAACCAGTATGAAGAAATGAAGTAGTTTATACTCGTTCGTCCCAAGTAAAACAGTAAGAAGTGTCAAAAATATATATGGCAAAAATATAAATGCGAAGATCCACTAGCACAAATCTCCTGGACTATCACGTCCGGAGGATGAAGGAGAGTACTTATCTACACATTTTTAAAGCAATTCATCTACATCTACATAATACCCTGCGAGCCACCTCTAGGGTGTTTGGCAGGGGGTGATCTATCACCAGCATGCAGCATGCATTTGGACTCCCACATGCACACCACACCGTCCAAAAAACGTACCGTATACTAACAAACTATACAACTATATGCTGTTAGAAATGATAATTGAATTAAGAAGCATGCATAAATTTTGCATAGGTTAGTAGGCTACACTACAAGTCATGCAATCTATTTACGAGTTCTATTGCTGCCGTTATAATCTCTTATTGATCGTGGAAAAAACGATGTTCGGAATCTGTCTGTTCTACTATCTATCTCTCTTATTTTATTTATATGATCTGATCTTCCGTAGTATGTTGGCGTTCGTAAGATACGGTTAACTTCGTCAGACAAGACACTGCTCTTGAATTTATCTAAAATTTTAGTCTATTTTTCAATCTACGGTCCAACAGAGATTCCCATCCGAGTTTATTTAAGAGGTCAATTACACTAACAAGACTATCGTAACCACCTTTCACATACCTGGCAGCTCTTCTTTGCACGTGTTCTAGCTCTGTTATTAAGCCTTTTTCATGAGGGTCCAAAACACTGGCAGCGTATTCCAAATGTGGTCTAACGAGGGAAAAGTAGCTAATTTCTCTCACTTTGTCGTCGCACTTTCCTAATATTCTTTTAACAAAACCCAATTTACGATTAACTTGACCGGTTATTTCTCGAATATATTTATTCCACGATAGATCATTATTGAGTCTAACCCCTAGATATTTCACGGATTCAACTACCTTTAACTGGGTGCCCCGAATGATATAGTTACGCTGTAGGGAGTTATTCTTCTTCCAGAAATTCATTACGACGCATTTTTCCAAATTTAATTCTAACTGCCAAGCATCGCACCAAGCTTGGATAGCAGCAAGGTCATTCGTTAGTTCATCTATATCTTTGCTGGAACGGATTTCTCTGTAAACTACAGCGTCGTCTGCAAATAATCGTAACTTACTGTGTACTAATTCGCCAATGTCGTATATATAAAGAAGGAATAGGAGTGGGCCTATGACACTACCCCGACGAACGCCAGAAGTGACTCTAACCTCGTGGAGACTGCACCGTCTAATGCTACTCTTTGGACGCGGTCGCTCAAAAATTCTCTTATCCAGGAAATGACATCTTCGTCTAGACTAGGGGTCTCCAAACTACGGCCCTCGGGCCGGATCCGGCCCGCGGAGGGCTTTCATCCGGCCCGCGCACTCGTTTCAAGTAGCGCGCAATTCTCGCTCGTTTAACTCTGTGAGACGCCGCTAGAAGCATGCAGCGCTGTACTGCACGTCGAAGTTGCCTTCAACTGTTCGTTAATAAGAAATACTCCACCTGATTCTTCAGTAGACATTGGTATCGAATACTTCAATCATCGGCAAATTTCCTATCCGGCCCAGGGGACGACTCGGAACTTGGAATTTTGCCCTCGTGGCCTAGTTAATTGGAGACCCCTGGTC
Source organism: Ischnura elegans (assembly GCF_921293095.1). Lineage (NCBI taxonomy): Eukaryota > Metazoa > Arthropoda > Insecta > Odonata > Coenagrionidae > Ischnura > Ischnura elegans. Next base: position 145,243,668 of record NC_060247.1, read on the forward strand.
TAGACCGTAAGATTTCAGTTTTATTATTAACTTTCCGTGGGGTACTTTATCAAATGCCTTTTTGAAATCAAGAAAAATCGCGTCTACTTGAATGTTGTCTTCCCCGGAGACTAAAATATCGTGGGCGAAAAGCGCTAACTGAGTTTCGCACGATCTGCTTTTCCTGAATCCATGTTGAGTTACCATTAATAAGTTTTTCGCGTGTAGGTGTTTCATTACCTAGCTGACTATGATGTGTTCAAGGACTTTGCATGAGATGGACGTTAAAGATATCGGCTTGTAATTAGATGGCTCTTCCTTGTCTCCAATTTTAAATATTGGCGTTACATTAGCGATTTTCTAGTCATTAGGTACTTCGTGTTATTTGATGGATTTACTGAATATTAACTGCAAGTAGGGTTAAATTTCTGAGGCTAGTTCTCTATATACGCGAGAAGGGATTTCGTCTGGACCAGGTGATTTATTTGGACTGAGCGATTTTAATATATTTCTATTATTCTCTACATTTAACTTTAATACTGATCCTTGAAACTCGGGGAAAGCATTTTTCAGATGACTCTTAAACCCATCAAAATCAGCTCTTTTAAAAACGAAAACTTTGCGCTCTTTTTTAAGTTTACAGCTGTATTTAGAGAAAACTTTGCAGTTACTACCCTATGGTCACTTGTTCCTTCGACAGTGCCAACGTTTATTACCTGATGTGGTATATTTGTCGCTAATAATTCCAGAATGCTTTCTCCTCTGTTTGGCGCGGATGCTATTTGAAACAAGGAATTAGATGTGAAAGTGTGTAATAAAGCCTCGCAGATCACTTTATCCCTCCCACCAGGGATGAAGCTAAAAGTCTCCCAATCTATAGAATGTACGTTGAAATCTCCACCTACATTATCCTCTCCATCTACTATCTCCACCTAGTTTCTTTCAGGATACTTGGATGCTACGCTGTTTATTTGATTTTGAAAATCCAACATTGACGTTATATCTGAGTTAGGTGGTCTGTAATACGAACATAATAAAATAGTTTTGAATTTTGGACATTTAATTAAACACCACACAGATTCAACGCTGGTCTCAGTTACGGTTATCGCTCCGCTGTCGATTTAATTCTTTACAGCTATAAAAACTCCGCCCCCAACTCGATTGATTCTATCTTTCCGAATAACAGTGTACGATTTTGGGAAGATCTCATTGTCTGAATCATCATCTGTTAGCCAACTTTCTGTTCCAAAAATGACGTTACACTTCGTACTATGAATTAAATGGTGGTATTCGGGAATCTTATTTCTTAAACTACGGCAATTAACCACAGCCACGATTAAAACTTCGGAAGTAGTATTATTGCGATTCGGGAATAATTCTGATTTGCTTTTGTCGAATAGACTATTCACAGGCTCTATGCCGCTGATAAATGGAAATGGATGAGTTATTGTCTCACTATCAAAATGACTGGAGCCTTGACTGCCTTTGAAAGTATTGCTCGACTGACGCTTCTCGTGCTTAAATGTAATACTTGTATTAATGTAAATCGGTAATGCTGATTCTGAAACGCTGATTTTCCTTTCTACTACTCTGTTCTCATTTCTGGAAGAAGTTTTGTCTGTGAAAAGTTTTGAATTTACCCTTTTATTTTTCAACCCACTATTATATCTACAATCTGCCCTACTCTCTACTCTAAAAAAGACCTACAGTGCTCAAATATGCTACTCGCTACACGACTAGCCGACTCGGCCGTGTAATGGACTCCCGAACGGTTCAGAGGGATCCGACACGATCGGATTGCCGGCCTAAGGTCCACGAAGGAGGCTCAAATGTCCGTGCAGAAATGACGAAGCCTCTGGTTTATGTCTTCCACTCGGCTCCAAACCAGATAAACATCCAAGTGTTTCGGAAGCACCATTTTAATTCTCCAACTTGAATTGGAAAAAAATTATAAAATGCGTACCTATTGGTATTGCTACAATTTGGCTCTCAGCCTTTTTTGAAGTACTTATGTGCAATAAGCATCCAACCAACGATTTAGTTTTTAATTCTTCCAGGAGATTCTGCCGCGTCATTATCAGTCCCTTTCAATACATATTAAAATTTCACAACACTGTTTTAGCCCTTGTAATCGGTTTCGAGATTTTCCTCGATTTCAGTTGTTCCATTCCATCTTCACGGATTTTTAAGCTGGAGAGGTAGAGAGAGAGGGAGGGAGTTTCTTGAAAGAAGATGACAAGAATATGGATGAGAGCGGGAAACCTTCCGTAATTCATTTTCTGTCGTGATGGCAAAGAAAAATGTAATATTACACTTACAGATATGATACAGATATGATCATTAATTTTTACACTTTAAATCACCCGGCTTTGCTTTTTTTTAAGAATCCGAGCACGTAAATAACCGGTGTTCACGACATGGGTACGTGCACGACAAGAATCAAATGTGACGTACTCGAACCAAAATTTGGGAAGAGGATACGTACTTAACAAATGGGAAAATAATTGGCGCATTTACTCGGGATATTATAATTTTTCAAAGAACTTCGAATAATTTAAGTATACCAGAACTAGCCACGGTGATAACCTAAAGGGCTTACCCGCAATTCAAAAATAGTGCAAATAATCCACAGAAAATATCATTCGCCTTGACCAGAATTCGAACCTGGATCCCGCCGATTTCCGGTAGATTGCCTTAGCATGTTAAGCTACTAAGGCGTCAAGTTTGCTCAGGGAACTTCCACAGGCATTCGCATGGATATTGGGGGATCTGGGTTCGAATTCTGGTCAAGGCAAATGCTTTTTTTCTTTGCGGATTTTTCGCACAATTTCGATAAATTAGATAGATTGAGCCACGTGAACGATAATGAGAAATAGGCTAAACTCTGATGCATAGTTTCATCAAATAAATCATTAATTTTTCAAAAAAATTTGTATAGGAATATCATATCAGACCGATTTGTCAATTTATGATTCTTCGAATTTTCCGATTGCAATGTCGTGCTACTGTCGCTGACGACTTTCATTTTTTAATTTGATACCGATATGCATATTTTTAAGTATTTTTTCGTCTCTTTCAGTTGGATCTCAATTTCATTTTAGCTGATAATCATGTTTTCCTCGCGCAATGCCTGTATTTATTGCTTTATCTTATCTGCAGTGCAATACATTTAAATCAAGCTATAAAACTTCAACCAAAATGAAATGTGATGGTTATGAATTTTATTTTTTCTATGAAGGCTAGTTTTATGCAAAATTTCAAACATATATGGACATTTTTTCATTATTCGTAATTTTGATAGAGTGGCATCGTCCATATTTTAGATTAGACTTGTCATTAAGTACCAACTCGGCATATTTTTTAGTTATAAAGCTAGGTGATCTGAAAACCCTTTGGCATGGCATTATGCCTAAAATGCGTACCTTAATCGAGACATTGAGTGACTGGAAATGGTATCTGCTTTTAGTATATGCTTGTCATGCTGTTAAGCTTTGAATGTATCTCGGATAAACATCAATGGGTCAAATCCAAGAAATAAATAAAATAAACTCTGAAAAACTCACTGCACGGAATTGCACACTGTATGTATAATAACATCATTAATCGTGGTTTTTACCCTCTCTAAACTATTATAATTTTAGGATAGACTACTCGTTGGGTACTAAGTACATTCTTTATGTAATAAGAAAGGCCCCTTAGAGGATGGATTAATTGTTCCTAAAATGTGCGACTTTAATATCTGTCATGATTTTGGCGGAATTGAAACTGTCAAGCTTCTAAGCTAGACTTTTAACGGAGCATTTTTGCTTTCAGATCAGGGTAAGGTAAAGCACATTTCGATCGGCCCTGCAAAATAATGTTACGCAGAAGAAATACTCTTAAATCATGATTTTGGCGGACTGGAATCTGCCCAGATTTTCCGCCAGACTCGTCATGCGGTAGTACTAATTGTAAGCACATTTTTCGGATTAAAAATCATCGGGGTACGGACGTAAACCCCCTGTCGCGGCATTATGTATAGTAATATGATTTTTTTCCTAGAATAAATTAATACAACACATTCATGTTCGCATAGGGGAACGATTTAGTGGAGCAACAGCAGCCGCGTTCATTTGAATCTTCTCCACCCGAAATTCGCCCTCATCCCATCTACCGCGACCCATGAGATACTGATGGCGTCATAAGGCGTTGTCATGCGACAGAACTGCGCCTGGAGACCGCGGCGGCGGCAGGGCTGGTCCTACCAGGCCAATGCATCACACCACACCACCCCCTTCCTTCACTTGCCCGCACAACCCATCCGCCGCCAGCGGGCAGCACCGCGCGGACGCTGCGTCGGCAATAAGAGGAACCGAGAGAAACCTGCGATGCGACTCTCCGTCTCTCTCTCCCTCTCTGACCATTCTTTTGCTATTCCCCTTTCCACGCATGAAGGTCCCCTCTTCCCTCTAAACCTTTCCTAAGGAAATAGAATGCTCTCTTCTCATCTGGCATCTTACCCTTTTTCCTTGTTACGTGAACTTGGCCAATACAGAGGCATGCATAGTCAACTTTAAACTTAATACTCTACGATATTTAGTGAACTATAGAGAAAACGATAAGGAATCACTACAAAATATTGGAATTCTCAAAATTCCAATCGTATCTTTGCTCAAATTATGGGCATTTCCTAACTGAATGTTTCCCTAAAGCTCGCCAGCATGACCATTTATGATATTTTAAATGGCTGTAATGTAATGAAAATTGAACCTAGAGATTAGAAATTGGCTTTTTTAATCAATCACATAGGTCTAAAACGCATTTTCAGAAGAGCAATCCAGATGGCGACCCGGTAACTCCCGCATGAATTTGAATGTAATATTTTCTAATTAGTTTGAAGACGAAGATGAAAAGGAATTTAATAAATATTAAATAATCCTTGCAGAGGTTTTTAATGACATTCGTTATAGTAAACGTTGGTTAAGTTCTGGAGGCATGGAAATTACAAGCGAAACATAAAAATACATTTATGAGAGGATAAAAGAAACATACAACTTACACATTTATTTGTCAGAGAAACTATTGGCAGAAAATCATGCTAAAATCATTTTTTAGAATCAAGAGGAACTAACATTGATAGAGTAATGTTTATGAAAATGACTAATTGGTTCAAATATATCAACGCCGCTAATATTAAACACTTTTCCTTTGCACCACAAATTACATGTGCAAAGCTCGAGCCTTATTCGTAATGAAATATATTTCCACAAAGTAACATCGCCAATTTTTTGCTTGCAACCAAAGTAACAATAGCTTTTCCCGTAAATTTAATCCCCATTCTAATTCATAGTTCATCGCATGAAGCCAATACGTTTCCAGATTTTTTTTAAAATCTTCGTTTATTGATATTAATTAATAATATCTGCGATACATTTGTTCTAAATTAGGTAACCATGATTCGGATCATAAAACCGTGTGTGCCGATGGTACCACTTTGCTTATATTAGTTTTGTTATTGCTGCTGCACTATTTAAGTATATGCGAGCGTGATGCGCCCGCTCACAGCGGCCTTCCCCCGCTCTTTTCAATGCAGGTCCACTGAGGGATAGGCACGTTTCTAATTTTAAAATGTAGAAATAAAGGCAAAGTCTTAGGTACAAATTTAATTGGAATGTTCATGTACAAATTGAGGCCAGTGGACTTCTTAAAACAAAACATTTGAAGTAATTACACTATCTTCTGTTAATACTTCTTTAGCGTTTTTCTTTATATTTACAAAAATATTTAGAAAAGATCTTACCCTAGAAAATGCTACATAAAGTTGGCCATGATTGAATACAGGGCCAGGCAGGAATAAGCCAGCTCTTTGCAAAGTCTGACCCTGAGCCTTGCTAATAGTCATCGCATAGGAAACCTTAATGGGAAATTGTCTGCGAGTCAAATTAAAAGGCATGGTGGGATCCGACGGCGTTAACTGTATTCTTGGGATGAGGACAATCTTGCCGGAATCGATTTTTTATCTCTATAAACCAATTTTAGGAAAGAATAGCAGCATTTAGGAAGTAAATCATGCCGTCACATGTTCTCTGATAAATTCTGTGCTTTTTGGCACCTCATTTGCAGTTTGGTGGCGTATAAGTTGGGAAAAAGGTATCTATACTGTAGAAATAATATAGAGGATCTGTGTGTCATTTATTACCGCTCCTTTGACTAGTTAGGAGACACTCCCGCCAGTTGGTTCCCCGTAAGTGCAATGGATTCTTTACCTCTCCTCACGGCCACGCTCTTCCCCGGTTAGGACTCCCATCTGCGCAATAGACTCGTAATTTACGCTCCCGAGGAACGGTTCACTCTCCTCGCGCAGAGCGAAGCTTCAAATCCCGATGGACGGAACTGGTGAGCGGAATTAAACTCCGCCACCTCGAAGTGGAACAATGGGAGTAAGGGACTGCGGAAACAATTTTCGCCCGCGCCTCTTGCACTGACCGTTTGGGGTTCCTCAGTAGTATACCTGGCACTTGGGAACATGAGTGGGATGGGAAGTTCATTGACCTCTACGTCATTGGGTCTTTGGAACATGAGGAGGTGGGGGTGAGGTCATTGACCGCTCCGTCGGGGGGGTGGGGGGGAAGGAGTGGGGGGGAGACAAGGAGGTCCTTACGTCGTTTGAAAACGAGGGGGGTGAGGAGAAGGGGGAGGGGTTGAGACTGTTTGTCGCCATAGCCTATACCTCACCTGTGCTAAGTGGCCAGAGTGGGATGCGCTAGGCCCCCACCTCCACAGTTGTTCTATGGAACCGAGAGGGTACATTAAGTGGTTTTGGAGCCGGGGGGTGGTTGGGAGGAATTTGTTGTCCTCCCTGTAACTTACCGCGTTTTTCAGGCACCACCCGGGCCTTACCCATACGTTGGCATGTCACCTCTCAGGGTCCAGACTCCTTGGCGTCATAATTTTGTGGGACGGGAAGCCCCTCACGCGCTTGCAGGTGCTATTAGGCAGACGGTCGTTATTTTCCCGTTGGAGGAGTATGGGAAAAGTGGCGAAGGGCGGATGGGGGTTGGGTGTGATGGAAGGTAAACAAAACACGGAAAAGCAGAGAGTTATGTCAACAGAGCTTTTAAATATTTATTACCAGAGGTTGCATGCGGGGTTTTTCTAAATAGTATAGTGGAAAGAAAGCCATGGTACATTTGATCATTTTATTTAAAAGGTTCACGAATATGATGAAATAAAAATAAAATAAATGTATGTATCACATTTCCCATTCATTAATGAGAGCATGAGGAGCACACAGCGACATAATCAGTGATGAAATAATTTCCTTCGATAGTTGAAAAGATTGCACGAATTTCCCTCGAAAGGGCTTCCGCGTTTAAGGAATTTGGTGGATTTCCAATCTCTGACACGTTGATTTTCACAATGTCAGCGTATTCACAAAAAGATCTCTCGTGCTTGCTATCGCTCTCACTGTGATATGAACTGAAAACAGCATCAACGTATTCGCTTACAAGTCCTAGAGTGAACGAAGACCAAGCGTTCCGTTCCTCCCATCGTATTCTAACGCAATCAGCATAGCCCAACAGTCCATCCCAAGAGGATTTCGCCAAGTAAACACTAGTTAGTTCATTAATGTCTTTCTGGTCCTCCAAGATGTTGGATTTTGTGCCGTATATGCATTTAAATTTTAAAACACAATTCCCTATTGGAATACTATGCGGCACCGTATCACTATGAAAATATGAATTTATCAGTTTCTCACTTTTCATTAACTCACACCTGCCCAAATAGTCCAACACGACAGAGCAGCGTCTAACTTTGCTCAGCGCTATGAAGGGGGATGCACTTGTTTTTCAAGTCAATGCCGATTGTCACTCGCTTTGTATCACTGTAATTCACTTTATAACCACATTCAAGTATCCCAAGGTGTTGAGGTTTTCGAGTCAGCGGCAGCGAGGGCTCACACGTGGTTTGTTCCTCCTCTTCAATCTCCGGCAGGATGGAAGGTTCGTAGGACGGACGTGTGTACCGACGGCTATGGGGTGGCTGAGGCGAGTACGATCGCGAACCCCTACGATGGGGCGATCCTCTCACCCCACCTCTCTCCAGGGCATCCGGAAGAAACCTCTAGGCGTGTCCAGGGCCGTGGGATGACTGGTGACTGTCCTTTCGATGCCGGGCTCTTTCTGCTCTCCCTTGGTAGGGGCATAGACGGAGGGAAAGAGGAGAGCGGTGTGGGGTGAGCCGAGGAGGGGCTGACGGGATAACGGGATAGAGGCTAGATGGTGGAAAACCAACACGGCGACTGCGCGAATTTGTCATGGAGCACGTTTTGTACGGTCGAGTTTGAGCCGTACCTAAAAGATGTTTGATTCCGCACCGCCAATGTTTTAATTCATAATGGGGGAAAGGTGTGTATTCAATGCTCAGTAGCGACAATCTAATTCTTCCTATCGAGAAGCGATTATAATTAATGCATTGTTATTTTCTGCTATATTTTTACGAAAATCTTCGAGACGATAATGGTTATCGTAAAAAATCTGTATTACTCTAGTGCGTCAGAAAATTGTGAAATGGGGAAATATAGATTACAAGAATAGTGAATTATTAAAATGAATCAATCAGGGCATAATTCACCGTCGTTAAACACGCGCACACACACACACACACACACACACACACACACACACACACACACACGCAAGGAAGCTCCTTATTCCACGGGTCCCACGTGAAACATAGATCAGCGATTAAAAAAGAATTTACTGGGGGTAGGACGTGCCAACACTTCGGAAACTGTCCACGCCGGAAGTAGTTAAAAGGTGGGCTGTATCCGCTGGGGGTCCAGCGCTTCAAACTGGACTCCGAACACCTTCCTTCTGACTTCCCCTTCTCCGCAGGGCCGTAGGTGAAGGTTAGGTGACGACGTATCCCTCAACGTATTAAATAATAGGGCAGCGTTGGCGGCCTCCGCAGCCACGAAGCGAATATAACCCCACACCTCTTCTACGTCGGGGGTTTGGTGTAGATGGACCTCCATCAGCTCGCCGGCCACTTGGAGGTCCCAGAGCCAGGAGCTTATCCCGATTGCGGGATGGAGTCCGTCCACACGTATCCAGCTACTTCGCAGCATGGTGGGTAAGGCGTAAGCTGCACAGGCACCACTTCACACAGGCCAAATGAACACCTCTCTTAAAACCGAGTCCTCATATATGGAACCCTTTTGGATATTCCAGAACTTCCGAGAGAGCAGGTACACTTAAAAGGGGAATGGAGTTGTGTTGTCACCTAATTTCGTCGTTATTTCCACAGCATTTAAGGGTATAACCCTAAGTTCCCGACTCTTGACGTATTGACTACTCAGGCACTTAAAGCATCAGTGATGTCGGAGACTTGGCATGTCATAGATAATTACAGAGGCGCCAGGACGCCGCTTCCATAACAACGTTCTCGTCTACTCCCTCAGCGACCGGTATGTGGACCTTCCCAATATGTTTTTTCGGGACAACACGTCCCAAAACCTCTCGCCCCTCCCCAACCATCCCCATCCCTAGACTATTTTACTTGGGCTCTACAATACTATCCCGCCGCAATAGCTCCAGTATGGCTATGAGTGCGATGTGTAACGTGTATTCACAAATTAGGAATACGATAAACTTATTATGACCCCCAGAAATTCTGTTTATGAAGCGGTAACGGGCAAGGACGTATATGACTAATGTTACTCAGCACGCCAATGATTCCTATTAATAGCTAGTAGTTTAATCTGATTGGTAGCATGTTCGAGCCACTATTTCTCGATTATTTTCTAGTATGACCCTATGTCGATGTCCAAAGTGCGGGGTCTGTCCGACAAGCGAGCGCGATTCTGAATAAGGCTAGTATGAGCGCAACATGCAAGGTGTGAAAGCACCCCGTGCTACATACCAAGGTGGCGTTTGCACGATACCTCGTATATGTAGCCGTTTGAATAACTTCTGACATATATTACGCGGTTATCGTCAATCACCAGTTTAGTAACTATAATTTAGAGAGCTTTGCCTTCGTGAAAATTTTGTGTTCTCGTGCCATGGCTCGGAGTTAATAGAAATTTATGAAGTTCGAGATAATGAAAATTCTTGATTTTAAGAGGGAAGTCATGCTTAAAGGACTTCGAACATTTTCGTGCTCATCAATGAAATTTGTTTTTAACTACATTTGAGAAATATCTCAATTTTAGCGGAAATGTCGCGCTTTTCCAGACGACGCTTCCGTTCCGAGCGAAATATTCCAGCCGTGCATTATTAAAATTCACGATTTATTACACGAAGAACGTTCAAGTAACTTCAAACATATTACGCACTCGTAATTGAAAATCTGGTGAGTAGATATGTTTTAGAGAGTTCTACCTGCGGTATAAATTTCCTGTGTTGCTGCTGTGCAGTGGCTGAGCGTTAGAGAAAGGTTTGAAGAATGAGATTCCGAAAACTAGCTGAAGGATGCTTCAATATCTTGTCATATATTACGCTGTCATCAAGAGAATTTACGTGCACTTAAATGTAGAGATATAACTCCGGTGGGAATAGTGTTTTCCCCCGCGGGGGAAGTAAACCAGGTGAAATTCTTGAAGAGCGAAATTATCGAAATAATTGATTTCGGCGGAAACGACGTTTTAATACCTTATTTCATATTAAGAGGTCATCAATGAAATTTATCGTTTAAAATCAACTTAGCGAGTTTTTACTTCGGTGGAATTATACGTGCTTGTCCGTGCGAAGGATAATTGCTAAGCGTTATTTTTCGAACGGTAGTTTATTGAAATCACTATCGGTCTCCTCGGGAGTAGTTCTCTTACATATTCAAACGCAGTATGTGCTCAACAATGAAAACTAATGCGTCATTATAGCTTACAGAGATCTTGCTACGGTGAAAATTCCGTATTTCCATACATAGGTTCCATGAATGGAAAAAATCTAGAATTTCGAGATTATTTAAACGTACGTTTTCCAGAGGGAAGGATGCTTGAACGCCTTATAATGTGTATAAATAGTCCCTTTCTTAATTTGGTGTGTAACTCTAATTTAGAGAGTTCTGACATCAGTGTTGCTCTAGTGGGTTTCAGCGTAAAGGTTCGACGTTCGGTGTCATCATTCGTCTTAAGCTTCATAATAATTCTCTTTATATAATGAATAACTTCTAACGTATACATGGACTCACTCGTAAAATCTGGCGCGTAATAAAAATTCAGAGTTCTTATTTCGGTGAAAAATCTTGCATGCCAGCGGGGTGGTTCTGTACAAAATATGTTCGAAGTGTGGGATAATTAAATGTCTTCATTACACAGGAAGAATGTTAGATTAGATTAGCTTTTAGCATATACCGTCGCCATAAATGATTTTTTTTTTTTCGCGCAGTCATAATCTAGCCATTTTAACCTCGGTAGAAATTTCGTGTTCATCGCGCAAACGCTTTATGCCAGGTAAAAATTGTGAGGAGGGAGATCGTAAAAATTCGTGAATTCTACGAACGAAGCGTTTGAAAAAAACACTTCTAACGTGTTTTGTGCACATCAATGAACACTAAAGCGTAATAATATTTTAGATGAAGCTATATATAGCGTTGGTGTACTTTCATTGTCATCTCCGACGATTTTTTATTATTTAATATGTTAGTTAGATTTTTCGATTGTCCCTCCAAATTACAAGGATTTTTCGCTTTCAAAGGGAAAGAATGTTAGATTAACTTCTAGCATATAAAGTTTTCATAAACGATATTTTTCGTGCAATCGTGATACAGAATGTTTTAAATTAGGTAGAAAAATTTCGCGTTTATCGCGCAAGCGTTTTATGCCAAACAAAATTTGTGGTGAGTGTTGGGAGGAGAACTGTTACAACTCACGAATTGTATGATTGAAGCGTTTGAAAAATTTCTTGCATATTTCGTGCACATTGGTGAATAATTACTGTGTAATAATATTTTGGAGGGAATTGTAATTTAATATTGGTGTAATTTTCTTGCCAATGTGTGTGTGTGTGTGTGTGTGTGTGTTAGATAGCTTTTTTTTTCTACGTTGCGCGGGATTACAATAGATTTTCCACTTTCAGAGGGAAGAATATTAGATTAACTTTTAACATATTAAGTGGCAATATACGCTATTTTCCGTGCAATTGTAATCTAGACTGTTGTAACTTTAGGTAGAAAATTTTTGTGTTAGTCGAGCAAACACTTAGTGCCAAACAAAATTTGTGAGGGGTTAGATTGCTACAGTTCTTGAATTTTATGAGTGAAGCGTTTGAAAAATTTCTAACATGTTTCATGCACAGCCGTAAAAACTGCTGTGTAGTAATAATCTTGAGTGAATTATATTTTATCGATGGTGTAATTTGATTGCCATCTCTTACGACTTTTATGTGTTAGCTAGATTTTTTTTATTTGTTGAGTGTGTGTGATTACAAGATTTTTTTTTTTTTACTTTCAGGGGGAGGAATATTAGATAAACTGCTAGCTTATTACATGGCCCTGAATGCTTTTTGTACAAATGTAATCTAGACCGTTTTTAATTAACTGGGGTAAAAATTTCGTATCTATCGAGCAATAATTTCAAAGTCGTGAAGAGGTTTTTTCTTTTCTATTTGTAATAGGGCTTTATTTTACGAGTCGTATATGACTAATGTTACTCAACACGTCAATGATTCCTATTACTAGCTAGTAGTTAAATCTGATTCGTAGCATGTTCGGGCCACTATTTCTCTAATATTTAATATACGATATTTTTCGTGCAGTCGTAATCTAAACTGTTGTAACCCTAGGTAGAAAATTTTTGTGTTAGTCGAGCAAACACCTAGTGCCAACCAAAATTTGTGAGGAGTTAGATTGCTACAGTTCTTGAATTTTATGAGTGAAGCGTTTGAAAACTTTCTAGCATGTTTCATGCATAACCGTAAAAACTGCTGTGTAGTACTAATCTAGAGTGAATTATACTTTATCGATGGTGTAATTTGATTGCCATCTCTTGCGATTTTTATGTGCCAGTTAGATTTTTTTTTAAATTTGTTGTGTGTGATTACAAGATTTTTCATTTTTACTTTCAAGGGGAGGAATATTAGATAAACTGCTAGCACAGTATGACTGTTTTTAATTAACTGGGGTAAAAATTCCGTGTCTATCGAGCAAAGGTGTATGCCAAGCAAACTTTGTGAGGAGTGATAGCGTAAAAATTCTCGAATTCTAATTTTAAAGCGTTTAAAAATTTTCAACACGCTGTGCTCGCCTCATTGATGAATACCGAGCTATAATATTTTATAGGGTATTGTGTATTATATTCTAACGGTGGTGGAAATTTCTAACGATCTATAACGCTTTTTGCTCTTTTTTCGTGGAGTTTTTTTTTTTCATTGAACGCTAAGATTATTAAAAAAAATCCGAAAGTTTTACTGGAAGAAAGCTGGAAATTATCCTAACACATCATAGGTTACAGACGCGCGAATAAGATATAGACGATTAAATACCGTGGGCTCGGTATCTCCACCTCTGAACCAAGGGGAACATTCAGAAACGCGGATATTGAAGGGGGAAGATCTAAATCTCCATGTGAAATTTGAACGTAGGACCGTGCCTCCAACAGCCAGGCGCTCTTCCTAGAATAATACAATAGTGGGAAGAGCTGTTGGCTGATGAAGGCCGGTCCTATGGTCAAATTTCACATGGAGATTTAGATCTTCCCCCTTCAATATCCGCGTTTCTGAATGTTCCCCTTGGTTCAGAGGTGGAGATACCGAGCCCACGGTATTTAATCGTCTATATCTTATTCGCGCGTCTGTAACCTATGATGTGTTAGGATAATTTCCAGCTTTCTTCCAGTAAAACTTTCGGATTTTTTTTAATAATCTTAGCGTTCAATGAAAAAAAAAAACTCCACGAAAAAAGAGCAAAAAGCGTTATAGATCGTTAGAAATTTCCACCACCGTTAGAATATAATACACAATACCCTATAAAATATTATAGCTCGGTATTCATCAATGAGGCGAGCACAGCGTGTTGAAAATTTTTAAACGCTTTAAAATTAGAATTCGAGAATTTTTACGCTATCACTCCTCACAAAGTTTGCTTGGCATACACCTTTGCTCGATAGACACGGAATTTTTACCCCAGTTAATTAAAAACAGTCATACTGTGCTAGCAGTTTATCTAATATTCCTCCCCTTGAAAGTAAAAATGAAAAATCTTGTAATCACACACAACAAATTTAAAAAAAAATCTAACTGGCACATAAAAATCGCAAGAGATGGCAATCAAATTACACCATCGATAAAGTATAATTCACTCTAGATTAGTACTACACAGCAGTTTTTACGGTTATGCATGAAACATGCTAGAAAGTTTTCAAACGCTTCACTCATAAAATTCAAGAACTGTAGCAATCTAACTCCTCACAAATTTTGGTTGGCACTAGGTGTTTGCTCGACTAACACAAAAATTTTCTACCTAGGGTTACAACAGTTTAGATTACGACTGCACGAAAAATATCGTATATTAAATATTAGAGAAATAGTGGCCCGAACATGCTACGAATCAGATTTAACTACTAGCTAGTAATAGGAATCATTGACGTGTTGAGTAACATTAGTCATATACGACTCGTAAAATAAAGCCCTATTACAAATAGAAAAGAAAAAACCTCTTCACGACTTTGAAATTATTGCTCGATAGATACGAAATTTTTACCCCAGTTAATTAAAAACGGTCTAGATTACATTTGTACAAAAAGCATTCAGGGCCATGTAATAAGCTAGCAGTTTATCTAATATTCCTCCCCCTGAAAGTAAAAAAAAAAAAATCTTGTAATCACACACACTCAACAAATAAAAAAAATCTAGCTAACACATAAAAGTCGTAAGAGATGGCAATCAAATTACACCATCGATAAAATATAATTCACTCAAGATTATTACTACACAGCAGTTTTTACGGCTGTGCATGAAACATGTTAGAAATTTTTCAAACGCTTCACTCATAAAATTCAAGAACTGTAGCAATCTAACCCCTCACAAATTTTGTTTGGCACTAAGTGTTTGCTCGACTAACACAAAAATTTTCTACCTAAAGTTACAACAGTCTAGATTACAATTGCACGGAAAATAGCGTATATTGCCACTTAATATGTTAAAAGTTAATCTAATATTCTTCCCTCTGAAAGTGGAAAATCTATTGTAATCCCGCGCAACGTAGAAAAAAAAAGCTATCTAACACACACACACACACACACACACACATTGGCAAGAAAATTACACCAATATTAAATTACAATTCCCTCCAAAATATTATTACACAGTAATTATTCACCAATGTGCACGAAATATGCAAGAAATTTTTCAAACGCTTCAATCATACAATTCGTGAGTTGTAACAGTTCTCCTCCCAACACTCACCACAAATTTTGTTTGGCATAAAACGCTTGCGCGATAAACGCGAAATTTTTCTACCTAATTTAAAACATTCTGTATCACGATTGCACGAAAAATATCGTTTATGAAAACTTTATATGCTAGAAGTTAATCTAACATTCTTTCCCTTTGAAAGCGAAAAATCCTTGTAATTTGGAGGGACAATCGAAAAATCTAACTAACATATTAAATAATAAAAAATCGTCGGAGATGACAATGAAAGTACACCAACGCTATATATAGCTTCATCTAAAATATTATTACGCTTTAGTGTTCATTGATGTGCACAAAACACGTTAGAAGTGTTTTTTTCAAACGCTTCGTTCGTAGAATTCACGAATTTTTACGATCTCCCTCCTCACAATTTTTACCTGGCATAAAGCGTTTGCGCGATGAACACGAAATTTCTACCGAGGTTAAAATGGCTAGATTATGACTGCGCGAAAAAAAAAAAAAATCATTTATGGCGACGGTATATGCTAAAAGCTAATCTAATCTAACATTCTTCCTGTGTAATGAAGACATTTAATTATCCCACACTTCGAACATATTTTGTACAGAACCACCCCGCTGGCATGCAAGATTTTTCACCGAAATAAGAACTCTGAATTTTTATTACGCGCCAGATTTTACGAGTGAGTCCATGTATACGTTAGAAGTTATTCATTATATAAAGAGAATTATTATGAAGCTTAAGACGAATGATGACACCGAACGTCGAACCTTTACGCTGAAACCCACTAGAGCAACACTGATGTCAGAACTCTCTAAATTAGAGTTACACACCAAATTAAGAAAGGGACTATTTATACACATTATAAGGCGTTCAAGCATCCTTCCCTCTGGAAAACGTACGTTTAAATAATCTCGAAATTCTAGATTTTTTCCATTCATGGAACCTATGTATGGAAATACGGAATTTTCACCGTAGCAAGATCTCTGTAAGCTATAATGACGCATTAGTTTTCATTGTTGAGCACATACTGCGTTTGAATATGTAAGAGAACTACTCCCGAGGAGACCGATAGTGATTTCAATAAACTACCGTTCGAAAAATAACGCTTAGCAATTATCCTTCGCACGGACAAGCACGTATAATTCCACCGAAGTAAAAACTCGCTAAGTTGATTTTAAACGATAAATTTCATTGATGACCTCTTAATATGAAATAAGGTATTAAAACGTCGTTTCCGCCGAAATCAATTATTTCGATAATTTCGCTCTTCAAGAATTTCACCTGGTTTACTTCCCCCGCGGGGGAAAACACTATTCCCACCGGAGTTATATCTCTACATTTAAGTGCACGTAAATTCTCTTGATGACAGCGTAATATATGACAAGATATTGAAGCATCCTTCAGCTAGTTTTCGGAATCTCATTCTTCAAACCTTTCTCTAACGCTCAGCCACTGCACAGCAGCAACACAGGAAATTTATACCGCAGGTAGAACTCTCTAAAACATATCTACTCACCAGATTTTCAATTACGAGTGCGTAATATGTTTGAAGTTACTTGAACGTTCTTCGTGTAATAAATCGTGAATTTTAATAATGCACGGCTGGAATATTTCGCTCGGAACGGAAGCGTCGTCTGGAAAAGCGCGACATTTCCGCTAAAATTGAGATATTTCTCAAATGTAGTTAAAAACAAATTTCATTGATGAGCACGAAAATGTTCGAAGTCCTTTAAGCATGACTTCCCTCTTAAAATCAAGAATTTTCATTATCTCGAACTTCATAAATTTCTATTAACTCCGAGCCATGGCACGAGAACACAAAATTTTCACGAAGGCAAAGCTCTCTAAATTATAGTTACTAAACTGGTGATTGACGATAACCGCGTAATATATGTCAGAAGTTATTCAAACGGCTACATATACGAGGTATCGTGCAAACGCCACCTTGGTATGTAGCACGGGGTGCTTTCACACCTTGCATGTTGCGCTCATCCTAGCCTTATTCAGAATCGCGCTCGCTTGTCGGACAGACCCCGCACTTTGGACATCGACATAGGGTCATACTAGAAAATAATCGAGAAATAGTGGCTCGAACATGCTACCAATCAGATTAAACTACTAGCTATTAATAGGAATCATTGGCGTGCTGAGTAACATTAGTCATATACGTCCTTGCCCGTTACCGCTTCATAAACAGAATTTCTGGGGGTCATAATAAGTTTATCGTATTCCTAATTTGTGAATACACGTTACACATCGCACTCATAGCCATACTGGAGCTATTGCGGCGGGATAGTATTGTAGAGCCCAAGTAAAATAGTCTAGGGATGGGGATGGTTGGGGAGGGGCGAGAGGTTTTGGGACGTGTTGTCCCGAAAAAACATATTGGGAAGGTCCACATACCGGTCGCTGAGGGAGTAGACGAGAACGTTGTTATGGAAGCGGCGTCCTGGCGCCTCTGTAATTATCTATGACATGCCAAGTCTCCGACATCACTGATGCTTTAAGTGCCTGAGTAGTCAATACGTCAAGAGTCGGGAACTTAGGGTTATACCCTTAAATGCTGTGGAAATAACGACGAAATTAGGTGACAACACAACTCCATTCCCCTTTTAAGTGTACCTGCTCTCTCGGAAGTTCTGGAATATCCAAAAGGGTTCCATATATGAGGACTCGGTTTTAAGAGAGGTGTTCATTTGGCCTGTGTGAAGTGGTGCCTGTGCAGCTTACGCCTTACCCACCATGCTGCGAAGTAGCTGGATACGTGTGGACGGACTCCATCCCGCAATCGGGATAAGCTCCTGGCTCTGGGACCTCCAAGTGGCCGGCGAGCTGATGGAGGTCCATCTACACCAAACCCCCGACGTAGAAGAGGTGTGGGGTTATATTCGCTTCGTGGCTGCGGAGGCCGCCAACGCTGCCCTATTATTTAATACGTTGAGGGATACGTCGTCACCTAACCTTCACCTACGGCCCTGCGGAGAAGGGGAAGTCAGAAGGAAGGTGTTCGGAGTCCAGTTTGAAGCGCTGGACCCCCAGCGGATACAGCCCACCTTTTAACTACTTCCGGCGTGGACAGTTTCCGAAGTGTTGGCACGTCCTACCCCCAGTAAATTCTTTTTTAATCGCTGATCTATGTTTCACGTGGGACCCGTGGAATAAGGAGCTTCCTTGCGTGTGTGTGTGTGTGTGTGTGTGTGTGTGTGTGTGCGCGTGTTTAACGACGGTGAATTATGCCCTGATTGATTCATTTTAATAATTCACTATTCTTGTAATCTATATTTCCCCATTTCACAATTTTCTGACGCACTAGAGTAATACAGATTTTTTACGATAACCATTATCGTCTCGAAGATTTTCGTAAAAATATAGCAGAAAATAACAATGCATTAATTATAATCGCTTCTCGATAGGAAGAATTAGATTGTCGCTACTGAGCATTGAATACACACCTTTCCCCCATTATGAATTAAAACATTGGCGGTGCGGAATCAAACATCTTTTAGGTACGGCTCAAACTCGACCGTACAAAACGTGCTCCATGACAAATTCGCGCAGTCGCCGTGTTGGTTTTCCACCATCTAGCCTCTATCCCGTTATCCCGTCAGCCCCTCCTCGGCTCACCCCACACCGCTCTCCTCTTTCCCTCCGTCTATGCCCCTACCAAGGGAGAGCAGAAAGAGCCCGGCATCGAAAGGACAGTCACCAGTCATCCCACGGCCCTGGACACGCCTAGAGGTTTCTTCCGGATGCCCTGGAGAGAGGTGGGGTGAGAGGATCGCCCCATCGTAGGGGTTCGCGATCGTACTCGCCTCAGCCACCCCATAGCCGTCGGTACACACGTCCGTCCTACGAACCTTCCATCCTGCCGGAGATTGAAGAGGAGGAACAAACCACGTGTGAGCCCTCGCTGCCGCTGACTCGAAAACCTCAACACCTTGGGATACTTGAATGTGGTTATAAAGTGAATTACAGTGATACAAAGCGAGTGACAATCGGCATTGACTTGAAAAACAAGTGCATCCCCCTTCATAGCGCTGAGCAAAGTTAGACGCTGCTCTGTCGTGTTGGACTATTTGGGCAGGTGTGAGTTAATGAAAAGTGAGAAACTGATAAATTCATATTTTCATAGTGATACGGTGCCGCATAGTATTCCAATAGGGAATTGTGTTTTAAAATTTAAATGCATATACGGCACAAAATCCAACATCTTGGAGGACCAGAAAGACATTAATGAACTAACTAGTGTTTACTTGGCGAAATCCTCTTGGGATGGACTGTTGGGCTATGCTGATTGCGTTAGAATACGATGGGAGGAACGGAACGCTTGGTCTTCGTTCACTCTAGGACTTGTAAGCGAATACGTTGATGCTGTTTTCAGTTCATATCACAGTGAGAGCGATAGCAAGCACGAGAGATCTTTTTGTGAATACGCTGACATTGTGAAAATCAACGTGTCAGAGATTGGAAATCCACCAAATTCCTTAAACGCGGAAGCCCTTTCGAGGGAAATTCGTGCAATCTTTTCAACTATCGAAGGAAATTATTTCATCACTGATTATGTCGCTGTGTGCTCCTCATGCTCTCATTAATGAATGGGAAATGTGATACATACATTTATTTTATTTTTATTTCATCATATTCGTGAACCTTTTAAATAAAATGATCAAATGTACCATGGCTTTCTTTCCACTATACTATTTAGAAAAACCCCGCATGCAACCTCTGGTAATAAATATTTAAAAGCTCTGTTGACAGAACTCTCTGCTTTTCCGTGTTTTGTTTACCTTCCATCACACCCAACCCCCATCCGCCCTTCGCCACTTTTCCCATACTCCTCCAACGGGAAAATAACGACCGTCTGCCTAATAGCACCTGCAAGCGCGTGAGGGGCTTCCCGTCCCACAAAATTATGACGCCAAGGAGTCTGGACCCTGAGAGGTGACATGCCAACGTATGGGTAAGGCCCGGGTGGTGCCTGAAAAACGCGGTAAGTTACAGGGAGGACAACAAATTCCTCCCAACCACCCCCCGGCTCCAAAACCACTTAATGTACCCTCTCGGTTCCATAGAACAACTGTGGAGGTGGGGGCCTAGCGCATCCCACTCTGGCCACTTAGCACAGGTGAGGTATAGGCTATGGCGACAAACAGTCTCAACCCCTCCCCCTTCTCCTCACCCCCCTCGTTTTCAAACGACGTAAGGACCTCCTTGTCTCCCCCCCACTCCTTCCCCCCCCACCCCCCCGACGGAGCGGTCAATGACCTCACCCCCACCTCCTCATGTTCCAAAGACCCAATGACGTAGAGGTCAATGAACTTCCCATCCCACTCATGTTCCCAAGTGCCAGGTATACTACTTTCCTCTATTCTTACATATATATTCCCTCTTTCAGTGTTAAACATATCTTAAAAAGCAAATAACTGGATGCATTCGCGCCGTGGTACAAGATGTGGGTTCCTGGCTTAATTGAGTAGTTGCATGGAGGCGAGCCAAAATGTGTTTCTCATTGTTAATTGGTGTTAGGACAGGGTGTTAGCTAAGGGTTAGATATTGGCTGCTGACCGAATATTTCGTGGTTCAAATCTCGGGCGACGGCTTTGGCCATGTCTTACTATGATTTTCTTGGTGTAGGGTAACTTCGGGAAATATTTGGCGGCCTCTGACGTGAATGTGTGAAATTCTGTTGCTAGTCAGGGATGAGCTCCACTATTACCTTTCCCTATCAGCCTTCGGGTCGAAAAACAGAGTAGTCAGTGGCGGCGATGAAGGCCCCACAGACTTCGCGACGCTGCACAGTGGGCTGAAATCGAAAAAAGCTGGACAAAAGTCCAAAATGACGTTTTTTGAGATACTTGGCTTAAATACGTATAAATGATTACCAACTATAGATGCATGTGCCATTTTTACATCAATAGGATCCGTTACTGAGATACAGTGGCCCAAACATGACCAACTTTTTAAAAACACGCGCGGTCTCGTTTTTCTTCAGAAACCTTTGAATTTAAGCAGGTGGTGTTGCATTGGCTTGATTTTTATGGAATAAAAAACGCAATATTCCTATGAATTGATGTTTTGCCTATACTTTGCATGAATTTTGAAGATTTTGGTTTTGATTTGGATTTTGGAAAGAAGAACTGTCTTTGGAAAGTGAGAGGAGTAAGCAGCGACGCCGGCAAAGAGGCGGGGGTTGTTGTTGCCCCTTTGGGTTGGCAGAGACGGAGTGAAAGTTGGCGGGGGTACAAGCGGTTCAAGGGAGGAAATTGCCAGCAAAAGAAAGGAGGAGTGTTTTTTCAGTCGCATACATCGAAATGCCCCGTTCACATTACCATCTTTCTTAACCAGCGTAAGATGACGTCAGAACCAATGCGCGTTCACACTTACCATGGTTAGACCCTGGCGACATCTGATGAGTGGTAAAGTAATTCCAAGTGAAAAATGAATTGACAAGAGCGAATAACTTGTTGGAAGGAAATAAAGAATGTGCAGGGAAAAGTTCTTGTGTTAATTGCAATGATTTAAACATATGTGCATATTATGAGCTGCTTATGAATAAAAAATTGCATTCCAGCGTCGACAATCATTGTTCCTTGCTACGTAGAAGGTAATTCAAATGTGTTCGTCTAACTAATCATTTCATCGATAGTGTGGCTTGCATTCTTCTACTGCTCTATTTAATACGAATAAAAGCGAATACTTGTGATAATTAGGTTGATATCAACAACATATACTACTACTTGCCCTTGATTCGGATGTGTCGACAAATCATTGATGTAGGTGAAGAAAATCGAGGACCTAATCTTGAGACTTGAGCCTCAATTTGAGACACTTGTGATTTGGGATGGAGATACACTTTTCGCTGCATTATATTCTTAGCAATTATTGTTTTCTGATTTTGACAAAGGACATGATCCAATCTGATGCTATACCGTAAATTAAAACTTTTTTACCTCTTCTTCAAATGTGGACGAATAACTTGCAGAAATGTGACGATTATTGAAATTTAACATACGAAATAAGAGAGAGAAAGTGGTATTTTTTGCGATATGTAGTATCACCCGACGCGTCTAACTTTATTTTCTATAGTTATATCTGACTAGCCGTTAGTCTGATATTTTATATTGATATGGAAAGAACTTTTGTTCAAGGATGAACATAAGTGATCTTTTTCAAACTGGGACAAAGCACTCTTACCAAAACATTAAAATCATTATGACCATCGGATGTTTATTATGGTAGTTTCGCACATTTTACTTAATTCTAGCAAAATATTTATATAGATTATTCAATCTGTCCGTAACAATACAATACCACAATACGAGCTAATAGCTAATTCACTACGAACTGTATATAGTATATCGCATAACTTTAATCAGGTTTATAATCTCATTATATACAACAAATTACGGAATGAATCAATAACACTTTCCTTAGAATTAATTCTGACGAATATAATTCAACAATAACGGCCGTCTCCTCTTCGAATGCTTTATTTTCTGTTTTCTTTCCTCCTATCCCATTTCGTTGCTGCTTCGCCTTCTTCTTTTTCTAACCAGCTTTTAACCAACTTGCGTTCACACCAGTGGCGGTTTGCCCATAAGGACTCTCGGACGCCGCCCCTCCCAAATATTTGAAAAAGTAAAAATAATAAAAATCTATTAATTTATAATTATACATCTGATTAATCAAAGTGTTTTTTCAGTCCCATACATCGAAAGTGTTGGAAAAACACGAAAAGAAATAGCGCGAGAAGTTCGTATTTGTAGCCGTGGGGCGCTGGCCAGAACGTCCCAATCCATCCCCATGCAGTCATATGGAGAGTGGTAGTGGTGGGGGCCGCTGGTGCTATGACGCGTCTAACGTTGTGTCTTATGGAAGTCTTGGGACGTCGTCCGAAAATGCGCAGAGCGACGTGTGAGTTGACATCGCTGCGCAGGCCGGCGGGCGTATAATCTGGCGTCTACTTGGTGCTGCCACAGAAAAGGGACGTACGGAATCAGAATGATCACTGTACTGGGTGTAGTTATACGATTTTAATTTTTAATTACTGGTAGGTATTGCTACAGAAAATAAATTATCCCATTATGCTTGCGTTTTTTGGTGTTTGAATTCCGGAACACATAAAATCCAACCAGTTAAAGGCCGTATTGATGTAGGAAAACCATTCTCGAGTATTTGCCACAGTTCTATTATGATTACGGATTTCAAGAACCTTGGGGAAACTAATACACCCATGTCTCGTATAGCGCAAGGGATGCGTTCCTTGGGGTCTTTGCGCGATACGAATTTGCGTTATACGAGAGCGTTTTAACATAGGGGAGATAGGGATGCGTTCCTGGTAGCATAGGTCTTGGGTATTGAATTTCCTCTAAAACATCTATATTCCCATAAAAAGCCTTTGAAAACATTATTTCTAGAAATATTTATAGTTTAAAACATATTTAAAGATAGTATTCACACATTCAAAGACTTTTATTCACGTTAAAAAAAAATTCTTACGTGCTTTCGAAATACCATCCTGTCGTGCGGGTGGGCTAACATCTGCTTTCTCAGGGGATCGTAATGCGTTGCCGGGCAGTTGACGATTTTTCAAACTAGTCTACAAACAACTATTGTGTCACCCAGGCCCTTTTGTCGCTCATCGAAATGACAGGAAAATGCTACTTTAAATGCCATTTCATAGCTAGCGGAGTTTCTGAATGATAAATCATTTTAATTTGAAGTCCTCCGAGTCATTAGCAGCTACGTGAAACAGTCTTTAAATGCCTTGAAACCTGACCCAGGTTTTCCTTCCCTGAAAATGAATGAACGAGAATGCATTCTTTTCCAAAAGAATATCGTCTCGTCATCACTAAAAACTAGTTGAGGGGGAAAGGAGCCACTTTCAATAACAGCTTGGAGTTCATCAGAAAATTTAGTGGTGGCTGCGCTATCAACACTTGCAGATTCACCTGATATCGCCACACTGAAAATACCTGCTTGCCGTTTAAATTCTGGAACCAACCGGAGCTTTCACTAAATGTCTCGGAGCGATTACCACTCTCGTCTTTTTGCACTGATTCACCATGAACTTTCTGTATGTGTAGACCGCTTGGTTGAAGTTGGTGCAGCTGAGGTCACTGATATTTTAGCTTCGTCTTTATTCAGAATAAGGCATCGTGAGTTTAAACTTCCGCGCAATATCGCTTTGACGCTCTCCATTTTCAATGCCATTGACCTCTCTCAAGTCCTCTTCTAGGTTTATGGTTTTTCTTGATAAATTCTTGATTTTTCTACACTCATTCCTATTTTTCGCCATATTCTCTTGGTTTTTACTCTGTATGGCTCTATCTAAATCACCTTCTTCTGCTGAACTGTATTCCTGAGACGCAGAAGGCCTAGACTGCGGGGAGGGAACGAATCCATTGTGCTTGAGACTCTATAGCGGACCCTTTTAAGTGTTGATGCTATTCATGCGCAACTCGGCCACCGCTCCATTTCTCGCCCGTGAATACCGATGACCTTGAAGGCTTTAGCGTAGACCCTCTACCTGGAAGTCAATCGCCCGGTAACCTACGACGGCAAAAATACGTCTCAAACCGTATGGCTGAAAAAAAATTCATTTCCACTAGCGCCACGCTTAATTAACGATCTAAATTATTTATTATCATTCTGTTAAGGAGACAAGATAAATCTTCGGTAGGCCGGCTATCTGGACCCAATGACGAGTAATACTTTCGGCACTTGCACAGCAATGGATTTCGATTAATATATAAACAAAAAAGACGATTTGAGGCAAGAAATAATATTAATATGCGTAAATTGATAGAAATTTCGTGTGCACTTAGCGTAAGTTCACGTTTTATCACGAGAGCGTTTAAGATTTTTGATTAGGCTACACTGCGTTGCAATTTTTCCCCGAGGAACGAATTTGCGCTATATCGAAATTGCGCTAATCGAAATTGCGCTATACGAGACATGGGTGTATTATAATGTTTAGGCCTGAACAATGTATTCATATCTTCCCGATGTTTAGAAATGCGGTACCTATTTTTCAGATAAATTTATCAAAAGACCTGCAGTATTAGAAAAAATCAGTTAACATTCCCCACTGATTTATAATTTAAGAAATAGGCGCGTGCGTGATAGGGTGAAGGATTAAACATGATTTAACCCGTAAAACGTGACTTTAAATAGAGTCATTCAATGACTGTCAAGAAGTGCCGCGTACAACGGACCCTTTGTGTGTAGGTTCATCATTTTTCTAGCCGTCCTTGTTTTTTTAGTTCATGTTCACCTAATTCCTCAGCGGCAGAGCGGTAGCTGTCTGACGGAAAATGTCCACTTCGGTCTGATTTAAATGGCTTCGAAGAGTTCATATCAGTGCGGAGATCCTTACAACTCCTATCTGTGGCTCAGAGTCGTCGTCTCTTACGATCTAGAATTTATATTCTATTATATCATGGCAATGATTTCGAAGACATGGTTATTCCAAATGCGACCCGTTGGCGTCTCGTGTGTTTGCCACATATGAATCTTAGACTCAAGGAGATGGTCCGTGACGTCCTTGTTTGTTTAAATGCCTTTGCTGACCTTAAATTCGTCCGTCAGCTGAATCAGCATTAGTTGACCACGACTTCTATCTCCCTTGAGTCGTCCTTATAGTAACGGCAAGACTCTCGGAAGGAACGGAGTGAAATGAGTTCAGACATCATTTTCGAGGAGTTAACTGTGCGTAATTGCCGATTAAGAAGTTTCTTAGCGCTGTGTGTACATTCAAGAAGACAATTTTGAATTAATCAACAGTGCTCGTTTTTTTTAGGGAAATATAGGGAAAAATTGTCACAATTCTGTGTCCAGGCACCTTGTTCTTTTTGGTCGTATTTTTCGTCGGCCTATTTTGTGTCGTCCCTTGTTTATTTATAGACTAGTGCCCTTGCCATGCGTTCAATGGGAAAGAAATTGTTGTCCGGCGCTGATTTCAACGAACTTGTAATTGATCACTTTGCTGGACAAAAGGAAAGAAGGATGGACTTCTGCAATATAACTAAAGGCATGTGAGTATTTCAGATTATGTTAAAAATGTGTGAGAAATGTTTAATTGTTGATTTTAAATCATACTGTATTCAAGAAACAACGCGAACACCGCCATCAAAGTGTACATCTGCAATTGCAAAGCGCGCGCATTTTAGTAGTGTTTTTTGCCTAGTGGAAGTCTGTGACACTCCCCTCCCTCCTCAGGTGTTATAAGTGTCATTGTTACCTAAATCATTGCAAATGTTGTATAGATTTGACAAATAACGCATTATGATTGCAAAGCGAACAACAGAAGTGTATTGCGGGCATATCCGCACGAAGAATGTAGGCGCTAAAACGTATTTTCGTTTGTATTTGCATAATATCGCAGCAAATATATTTTTATTCTTCAAGATCATTGATCAGTATAATCGAGAGTCCGGACTAAGCCGATCCGTATGACCGAGAGTCTTCTGCATTTAGTATTTATTAATCAAGCCTTATTAGGAGAACTAGGTATTTTTGTTGAAAAAAACGGAACATATGGCATCACAAAATTTAATTCCTAGATTGCCGTAAAAACTTAATAAAATACACGAAATATTAAAAAATTATGACCCCCCGGTGGAGTGCGCCCCCCCTAGCATTTGACTCACGAGCCGCCACTGGTTCACACACGCATGAACTACCGCCAACCATGGTTGGAAAACGGTGGTCAGAATCCCAACCACGTTTAACGGGAACTTGCGTTCACACCTCGTTTTGTAACCATGGTCGGCGCTAACCGGCGTAAAAAGAACGTAATGTGAACGGGGCAAAAGTGTAGGAAAAACACGAAAAAAATAGCTAGTGAAGTTCGTATTTGTAGCCGAGGGGCGCTGGCCAGGACGTCCCTATCCATCGCCATGCAGTTATTTGGAGAGTGGTAGTGGTGGGGGCTGCTGGTGCGATGACGCGTCTAAGCTTGCCATAATGTCGACGGTTGAATGCAAACAGCATATTCATGGTTTTATAGGTTTTTTTTTCGTGTTACTGACTGCAGTATACAAACTTGCTCACACTGAAACGAGGATAAAAAAATATCGGCATTTTGGAAAAAAAACTGCCGAAACTCAAGAATTTATATTGCATAGAAATATCGACCATTTAAATTTATTCCTTTTCGCCTCCCGTTCATTCTATGACAGTAAAGAGTCTTAGAACAGCAGAAGGAAGGACTTAAAATCCTGTTTTCAGCATTATAAAACCCACGCAGTTTCTCATTGCTTCAAATAACGTAGAAACGTATTGCTCCATGCGAAAGATGTTACGTTCAGCTCTAAATTTCGGATGGCAGACGCTATGAAAATTTCTACGTATAAAACGATAGCACTCGACGAACATTGATGATTGAACCTCCTTGATATGATCCTCTGATGACCAATCAATATTAGCTCAATAACTACGTTGGACGGAAAATTTGGGGATAGTTTTGATTTCCTTCTCTCATCATTTCGCAAAATGGTGATGTGCTTACTATCCTCTCTCTCCGACTGATTGATGTCTTTGAATAAAAAATCGCTATTAACATACTAATGCTACGAATAGAACCGATTCACCGGCCGCGTCAACATAGCCTGCAAAAGCCTCTTTTTACGGGGGTACAGAAAAGCCTTAATTGAACTCAATATAGTGAGTCGCCACATAACTATATGTTGATGAAATCTTCACAGGAAATCAGCCGGGTAAGGATGGTCATTGCTGCCAACGTTTCAATTCACTGCATTCGCCCTGAAGACGATGGCAGAGAAGGCCATTGAAACGTTGGCAGCAAAGACCGTCCTTACCCGGCTGATTTCCCGTGAAGATTTCATCAACAGCATTCGCCGGGAAAGCACCAAATCCTTCTACATAAAGTCATAAATGAAATATTTTCTTAATTCCATGAAATCCTGCTTGCTGGTCGAATGAAATGATATTTTATATTTTAATAATATTTTTTATTTATTAATATTTCTGTATTCGAATGTTTGTTGCTAGGCATTTAAAAGAGAGCTTTGTAACCCAGTGGGGATAGTGCTTTATCGCTTATCGAAGGGTCTTATGCTCAAATGTGAAGCGGCATTGTGACACCCGGTATTAGAACCCAAGGCCCATTGGTAAGCAATCAAACACACCTACCGCCCCTCTTCCCGGTACATTTAGTGAAAGTATGCGAAGACGGAAGAAATTCGAATACCTATTAATGTTGGAAAATGTAAATATCGCCGAAACCAATTATTGAATTGACTGAACAACTTTACAGTGTTCTATAAACTCTTAAGGCCTGTTCACACGGTACATTAAAACGTGCGAGTAAATGTCTGTTTTCGTGAGTGATTTTTGTGGACCGGAACGGAACATGTACGAATGCATGAACCAAGTTAGAACAGGTTCTATTTTCTATGCAAGCAATTGCACAAGTTGGGCGGTTACACGTTACATTTTGGCGGTCATTCTCACAATCATACATTTAGACATTAACCCGTACGTGTTAATGTACCGTGTAAACAGGCCTTAAGAAGAAAACCAGACAACTAAATCAGCCACACCATGGGGAATGATGGCCTTATGACGACAATCGTAGAAGGAAAAGTGGATGAGGAAATAGACAAAGGAAAGTTCCGAATGAGTCACATTGGAAAAGTGAATAGGATTTTAAAAGTTGGAGAAAAACGTAATTATTGAAACGCTTGCTGATAAATGAGAGGAGTGGAGGGCCGCTACAAATTAATCATCGGATTATTGCATAATGATGACTGGCAATTATCGACGGGGAGTTGATAAGATTTTAACTCGCTAAAAGGCATGCTTATTATTAGTCTCAAAATTGGCTAAACCCGCTGATGGTTGACATCAATTTCTATCGCTATTGATTGCCTCGTTAATGGAAAAACCGATATGAAAGATTTTTATTAGTTCCAATTTTTTTTTGCAATAGAATTTTCCCCTTTGGAAATTTTCTCTGAATTAGGAAGCTTCCAAATTATTTGAACTCGCAACAAATTTGAGAAGTACATATAAAACGTAAAAATTAGGTAATAAATACCGGTCCTAATTTTTCTTTTTCGTGGAATTTTACTGATTGATGATTTGCGTTGCCATCTTAAAATTTTCAGTGTACCTACGTATATCTGTCAACAATTGCACGTGTCTAATATTGTAAGGTTTAATGTCAAATAAAATACCGTGTTTACAATATTAAATCGGAGGTAAGAACAAATTTTGACATGTATGAAATTTCAATGCCATCAAGATTTCAAAATAATAGCGTGAGCTGGAAAAGTACTTCACAAAAAAGACGCCGGTGACTGGGGATATTATTTAGTTCGCATTGATTGCGTATCGATCTCGATAATTTCACCTTGTGACACGGCGTGGAATGCTTTAGCATCATCCTCGTCAACAGTGGCATCGAAAACTGTTTCAATATTCATGACTAACCCATCCTATACGTAGCAGGACCTTATCTTTCTTTGAATTGTCTCCCCTGCTACATCCCAGTTTAGCGACCTCACCATCAGATGTGTCTGCCGTGCTCTTGAACACTCTTGAACTCCTTGAGCTGTAGTCGGGGAGGCAGGAGGCCGCGCGCCTCTAGCGGTGAGTTGGCGAAGCGTATCCCACCCTTCCTCCCCTCCCTCGCTCTCCTCCACCAATTTCACACACCCACAAACAAAAACACATGGCCCTTGCACCTCCGGATTCCCACGCTGCCGTGCCGGCCGTCACACCGCCCGCTAACAGGGCACAGTCGCCACCCCCTCTGTCCTCTGACCACGTGGGCATTGAAGTGAGCCATTTGGATCATTATTCATCATTTTCGTAGCGTGTTATTCGCACTGGAACCACAGTCGTCGCTTCATGACATTTGACCAGGAGGTGCGAATAAAGTCTTGTATTTGATCGCACATTTCTTGAATCTGTCATTTAACCACGACCCTCTTCTTGCCAGGGAGTGAAGAAGGTAACTGGGTGATGAGCGTCAGTATTTCCCGTAGAGCTCGTGGAGTTTATAACTCGCACGCTAGCCGTCAGCGTGTGGTCCTCCGCAAGGATTGTGTTTCGCGATTGTCAACCACTTTTCCGTGTAGCGTATCATATTCAAGTTGGTGCGTCTTCGTGTATTTCTCCTAATCCTTCAAGATCCGTGTGTTTTGTGATCTATCTGATTGTGCTTGCGTGTAAGCTGCTCCGGCCGCCAACCCCTACGCTCCGTCATCGGTCATCGCCAGAAGCTCGAGGATGGATGAGCTAAGTCGTATTTTTTGCTGCCTTGACCTTTCATAAACTTCACCCTAATACGGTTTTTCTCTCGGAAATTCTCTATCGTGTCTAGACTTAAGGTTGAAACATACGATCAATTTCTCCGTCCCTCAGAGTCATAGGGATAGCTCCAGGGATAGCTTTCGGAGACCGAAGGAGTGATAACTTGAATCGCCATTTTCAGAATCACACGTACATTCCCACCGTCCATTTTTCCTTCGCTTACTCCGTCGCTTTCCGTCTTTACAACCGTCATTCAAGTACGCTGATCAACTTTTATCGAGTGTCACTCAGTTCTTTGTTGATGAGTAGAGTGATATGAACTAGTTTTTAGCGGTTTTTTCTACACTTAAAAACAGTTATAGCCAACCAGTATGGATAAAAGCTACGTGACTACATCAATATGCTATGCAAAAATGAATTATACATAATTAATGCATAACAATCAAAAGTCTTTATGTGGCCCCAAAATGTCCTTTGTTTTTTTACAAGTAATTTTACATTTTTACTTCTGTTGTTTAAATGGATTATTCGATTAGGCTCGACAATGTTCTACAGGAGATAATACTGTAACATTGAGACGCCAAAACCTGCTGACTATGTAGAACAATTAGTTTTTCTGCATGAGAATTTCAAAGGATCAATTGTAACATATTTCGTTTGCGTGCATTATATTTATTGAAATTGTACAACTGCCATCACTGAGGGCTATTCTGAGCAGTTTAGATACACACATTGATTAAATTGACGATGCATCACTAGAGGTAAATTCATTTAAATTGTGCTTATTGAACTATTGAAGACACATTAATTTTCATTCATCTCCAAATTTTGATATGGTTGCCATCAAAATTCCTCATTATCTTTGCCGATTAAATAAAGCTAAGCAGTCGGAATAGAAGATTCACGGGGGAATTGGAAAAATGAGAACATTCTGGAACATGCATTGATGTAATGCATTATTCAGGAATTGCCATGACTACTCTACTCGACTCGAGATCAAAAAGTACTTGTCGCACATTCCTTAAACATACCATTATTACTCTGCAGAAGCCGAAATGACGTGAGTGGATACTTAATTGTTCGTGGAGCGGACCATGTGTCGATATTTGTGTGTGCGAATTGTGCGATTTCCTCGGAGGGAGAAGCGCTACCGTCGCCCACTCTTTCCACCGTCGCAATCATCTGTTATGGTGTCCATTCTCTTTCACCTTCTTTCTCTTCCTCATTCTGGCCTAGTTTCTCCGCCATCTCCTTTTATGCGTGTACTGCGTGAGTGGGCGAAGTCACCGACGCGTCGTGAGGTTCTGGAGAGGGAGTCTATCATCTTCACTCTTTTCCCCTCGTGCGTCGTGTCCTATTGACTCGGAAAGTGCGACAGAGGGACGGACAATGGAGGCTGGAGGAGGATAGTGACTTCAAAGAGTTAAGGCGACTTCCTGTTTCCCTGGAAACGTTGGCGGGAAGGATGATATTGTAAAGCCTTCCCCCCTTGTCGTCATTTTCAAGGAGGGCTGTTCTGTGAAACTCTCTCTCTCTCTCTGGCCCCTGCCTTTCTCTCTCTCTCCTTACGGCGACTTTCTCCTCTTTCGTGTACCATAGATCATTGATAGCGTTCCACTCATCTCAAAATCCTTTTTATTTGCTTTCTTAAAATGTCTTAAATGTCATCTTAAATTATCTATTGATTTCCGTTAGGTTTGTTTTACTTACTATGATAATCTGGATCCGTTGATAAATGTCCGGACAGGCATCATAAGTTATCAAATATTTTTCTAGTTTATAAAGTGGTAAAATTAGTTCCTTCTTAATCATGATCTTATTCCGTGCACATGCACAACCAATTCTGTTAAAATCGTGGCGTTTAACTTTTAAATTAATGTCTCACTTTTATTCATTATTTAAACATGTATATCACTGACTAATTAAGAGTGCTATAAAATAGCTTTATATATTCGCCTTTCCTGTTTGCTGAGATCTGACCTTGACCTTTTTTTGGTTGCCTTGGATGGCATTTTCCTCGATATAGCACCCCGTTATTTGACTGCCACTGATTTTATGCACTAAGAATAAAAAATGCATCCTCCAAATCCATATCTCCCTTTTTCTATCCAAGGAAATATTTGCTTAGTATAGGGTTTATTCACTCCCATCATCTAAATAAATCAATAATTTTTGTAGCCTCATCTAATGTATCGCTTTCTCGTGAAATATTCCTACTAGGTGAAGCTTAGACCTTCCACTTACGTAGCTAAATTCTACTTAGATTTTTATCTGCTTGCCCCTTCTTCCTATTATCCATGTATTTATTCAACAACTCAAGCGAATACAGCATAACATCCATACAATTCTTATATTTGTTCATCATTCCACTTTGGGCCGATGAAAATATTTTTCCTTCATACTATTTCTTATTCCATGGCCGCGCCATCCAAAGTCTCGGGAGCAAATGTTGTTTGAGAATGCAACCTTTGTTCGGCTTCCGCGTACCTTGACAACTTCCGGTTGAAAGCGCTGCAATTGCCTCCAAAGCTTTTGCTATTTATGGGTCGAGCTTATGAAGATCGCCTATTGAAAAGTGGAATAAAAATGTAATGTATCAATAATACTCGGCATCTCTTATGTGTGAATTAGAATTTTAAATAATGGCCTGTAGAGGAGTTTAAAGCTTGTGAGGATTCACTCTTGAAGTCTACTTTAATGCTAAATTATGTGGAATGTGGTGCAGTTCAATTACGGTTCAATATCAGCGTGTGGCCTTCGGTGATTGCCTTTGAGCTCGAAATTGAATTGACTCTGTGCCTTCGTGTGCCACCTATCGCTCTCCGCGTGCCACGGAAACTGTCCCGCAATCCAATTACTCCCCACCCCACGTCCTAGCATCATCACATGTGAACCTGCAAGTATTTCTCGCGGACGCCAGTGCTTTTTACCACGCCCTCCACCCCACCGCACTCGTTGACCCCCATCCTGTCTCTTTAACAGACGAACGAAGTGTTGAGGGTGGTCGGGGTAGGAAATGGAATGGGATGGCCAGTGGTTCATTGGATGATGGCGAAAATTGGAAAATTTCCACGACCGCCAGAGCCCTTGTTAGGGGGAAAAAGGCGGTAAATCGAGTCATTGATGTCGAGGATTAAAGTCCAAAGAAAAAAAACATCAGCCATTAAAACGCCAGTTTCAATAGATAAAGCATAATAGAACCATTGTCACGAATTAGGTGTCAAAGGTCAACCCCAGTATTTCCCCATGGATTGGCGATGAAATCAATGAAAGTTTGAATCGAACATGCGGTCGAAGGATTTTCAATCAAATTTCAGCTTTCTGTATGTACGATTTATATCACCTTTTAATGAAATAAAATTAATATAGTCGTTCAGGGTACCTCACATTGAGTTTACTTTATGAGGTTTGCTTTTGTAAAATCCGCTTTAACTGACTAAAATATCTTATTTGGAATAATATGTGGTAAAATATATTTCTATCAATGTAAAGATTGTTCAATAGTAATAAATATAGGCTCACTTACGTTCTTAGCCAATGTGAAGTAGACATTGTTAGGGTCGCACGGGCTTTCATTTCTCTACGTTAATTTCCAAAACTCCCTCTGTTCGCGCAATCCGGCCCGAAGGTGGCTCAGAAGAAGTGCGCGCGGGGACGTGTGCCCCGGGTTATGATAAAATGAAAGCTGAGGACACCTTCAATCGAATTCGGTTTATTTCGCACGCAACTTGCGGTTTATTCCGCACGCCGAAACTCCACCCGCTCTACACTGACTAGAAATCCACGCCGTCGGCGAGGGCATTGGATGCTAGGGTCTAAGGGTTACTGACCCTCGAGTAACGGCACTCCCTCACTCCAAAAGGGTGTGAGTCGAGTCCTCTTGGCGGAGACCATGAGAAAGGGGCTCGGCTGGTCCTTGGAAAGCCCCGGGGGCGACGACACTCGCCGAAGGGGAGGGGGAAATACCCAACACCCTCTTTTGGGGGAGAGCAATAGAAAAAAGAAGTAGAAGCCTTCTTCTTGCCAGTAAATGGGTAATCAGAGGTAAATTCATTTAAGGTTGCGCGTGTTCTAGCATACATGAAGATGCAAGTGTAAAATCTGGAAATGCTTAGGCGATATGGTGGTAATGTAACGCTAATGGTGGGTTCGCCCGATTGCAAATAGCGGCTGGTCGATCGAGAGCCTTCCTCGAGGTCCATCTCTCGATGACGGGGTCACGTCACCCCGTAAATCTGAGTTTTGGAGGGTCGTGTCTCGGAGGGACGGTGGTAGTGTCACTCTAAGACGGGGTTTGGGGGATGCTGAGGCAAATCCCGTCCCCGTCTCGAACAGGTACCAGTTGCTGTCGGATGGAAACTCCGAGGTGCCTGACGTGCCTACTCCTACCCCGAAACCGGCACCTAGGAAGGGGCGTCAGAGTGGGAAGGGGGGGATCATAGTGTTAGGGAGTAGCAATGTCCGTCGTGTGATGGTCCCGTTACGGGAGAGGGCAGACCGCGAGGGTGTAAGCGACCGTGTAACGTCATGGTGCATCCCTGGTGGCGGTGTTCCTCAGGTGACGCAGGCGGTTGGTGCGGCGGTACGGGGCACGAAGTGCTCCAGACTGCGGGTCGTGGCTCATGTCGGCGTCAATGATGCCACCTTCCGTGGATCTGAGGAAATTTTAGATTCCCTCCGGGATCTGAATTCCGAAGTGAAGCGGGTGGGTGGGACCA
Source organism: Ischnura elegans (assembly GCF_921293095.1). Lineage (NCBI taxonomy): Eukaryota > Metazoa > Arthropoda > Insecta > Odonata > Coenagrionidae > Ischnura > Ischnura elegans. The sequence continues at coordinate 145,279,001 of NC_060247.1, forward strand.
TTGGAGTCGGCATTGAGCTTTCGATTTGTAGTCTTGTCCCGAGGATCGATCGTGGTTCTCTGGTTTGGAGCCGAGTGGAAGGCATAAACCAGAGGCTGCGTCGTTTCTGCACGGACATCGGAGCCTCCTTCGTGGACCTTAGGCCGGCAATCCGATCGTGTCGGATCCCTCTGAACCGTTCGGGAGTCCATTACACGGCCGAGTCGGCTAGTCGTGTAGCGAGTAGCATATTTGAGCACTGTAGGTCTTTTTTAGAGTAGAGAGTAGGGCAGAGTGTAGATATATTAGTGGGTTGAAAAATAAAGGGGTAAGTTCAAAACTTTTCACAGACAAAGATTCTTCCAGAAATGAGAATAGAGAAGTAGAGAGAAAAATCAGCGTTTCAGGTATTACATTTAAGCACGAGAAGCGTCAGTCGAGCAACACGTTCAAAGGCAGTCAAGGCTCAAGTCATTTTGATAGTGTGTCAATAAGACATACATTTCCATTTATCAGCGGTATAGAGCCTGTGAATAGTCTATTCGACAAAAGCAAATCAGAATTATTCCCGAATCGCAATATTACTACTTCCGAAGTTTTAATCGTGGCTGTGGTTAATTGCCGTAGTTTAAGAAATAAGATTCCCGAATTCCACCATTTAATTCATAGTACGAAGTGTAACGTCATTTTTGGAACAGAAAGTTGGCTAACAGATGATGATTCAGACAATGAGATCTTCCCAAAATCGTTCACTGTTTATCGGAAAGATAGAATTAATCGAGTTGGGGGCGGAGTTTTTATAGCTGTAAAGAATTCAATCGTCAGCCAAGCGATAACCGTAACTGAGACCAGCGTTGAATCTGTGTGGTGTTTAATTAAATGTCCAAAATTCAAAACTATTTTATTATGTTCGTATTACAGACCACCTAACTCAGATATAACGTCAATGTTGGATTTTCAAAATCAAATAAACAGCGTAGCATCCAAGTATCCTGAAAGAAACTTGATTGTGGGTGGAGATTGCAACGTACCTTCTATAGATTGGGAGACTTATAGCTTCATTCCTGGTGGGAGTGATAAAGTGATCTGCGAGGCTTTATTACACACTTTCACATCTAATTCATTGTTTCAAATAGCATCCGCACCAAACAGAGGAGAAAATATTCTTGATTTATTAGCGACAAATATACCACATCAGGTAATAAACGTTGGCACTGTCGAAGGAATAAGTGACCATAGGGTAGTAACTGCAAAGTTTTCTCTAAATACCGCTGTAAACTTTAAAAAAGAGCGTAAAGTTTTAATTTTTAAAAGAGCTGATTTTGATGGGTTTAAGAGTCATCTGAAAAATGCATTCCCCAAGTTTCAAGAATCAGTATTAAAGTTAAATGTAGAGAATACTTGGAAAGCTTTTCTTTCGCTCGTAACTTCGGGAATAAATAGCTACATCCCTAGTAAAATAGTAAAAGAAGGCAGCGAACCGAGATGGTACGACGCGGAAGTGAGAAAATCATTGAGGCGACAGAGAGCGTGTCATGCTAAAATGAAAAAAGTCAGCACGGATTTATCCGCTAATGAACGCGAGCGAATAATTAAAAAATATAGGATGACTAAAGCCGCCACGAAGGAAGCGTTCAGGAATGCGTTCACGAATTTTAAAAGAAAAACACTAGTAGAGCAGTTACAGGATAACCCAAAAGCATTTTGGTCATATGTTAGGGAAGTTCAAGGTAAACAATCTACCGTATGTTCGCTGAGAAACGACAATGGAGATGTGTTGACAAGCAGTTACGATAAAGCCAATTTATTAAATTCCTACTTTAAGAGCGTGTTCACGGAGCCTTCCGAAAACTCACCCGAGACCGATGACAATCCCTGTCTACATAAGATGCCAGCTATTGACATTAGTACGCTCGGAATAGAAAATATATTGAAATCGCTTAGTCCAAATAAATCACCTGGTCCAGACGAAATCCCTTCTCGCGTATATAAAGAACTAGCCTCAGAACTTGCCCCCTACTTGCAGTTAATATTCAGTAAATCCATCAAGCAACACGAAGTACCTAATGACTGGAAAATCGCTAATGTAACGCCTATATTTAAAAGTGGAGACAAGGAACAGCCATCTAATTACATCTTTAACGTCCATCTCTTGCAAAGTCCTTGAACACATCGTAGTCAGCTCGGTAATGAAACACCTAGACGCGCAAAACTTATTAATGGGAAATCAACATGGATTCAGGAAAAGCAGATCGTGCGAAACTCAGTTAGCGCTTTTCGCCCACGATATTTTAGTCTCCGGGGAAGACAACATTCCAGTAGACGCGATTTTTCTTGATTTCAAAAAGGCATTTGATAAAGTACCCCACGGAAAGTTAATAATAAAACTGAAATCTTATGGTCTAGACGAAGATGTCATTTCCTGGATTAGAGAATTTTTGAGCGACCGCGTCCAAAGAGTAGTATTAGACGGTGCAGTCTCCAATGAGGTTAGAGTCACTTCTGGCGTTCCTCAGGGTAGTGTCATTGGCCCACTCCTATTCCTACTTTATATAAACGACATTGGCGAAGTAGTGCAGAGTAAGTTACGATTATTTGCAGACGACGCTGTAGTTTACAGAGAAATTCGTTCCAGCAAAGATATAGATGAACTAACGAATGACCTTGCTGCTATCCAAGCTTGGTGCGATGCTTGGCAGTTAGAATTAAATTTGGAAAAATGCGTCGTAATGAATTTCTGGAAGAAGAATAACTCCCTACAGCGTAACTATGTCATTCGGGACACGCAGTTAAAGGCAGTTGAATCTGTGAAATATCTAGGGGTTAGACTCAATAATGATCTATCGTGGAATAAACATATTCGAGAAATAACCGGTCAAGCTTATCGTAAAATGGGTTTTGTTAAAAGAATATTAGGAAAGTGCGACGACAAAGTGAGAGAAATTAGCTACTTTTCCCTCGTTAGACCACATTTGGAATACGCTGCCAGTGTTTGGGACCCTCATGAAAAAGGCTTAATAACAGAGTCAGAACGCGTGCAAAGAAGAGCTGCCAGGTATGTGAAAGGTCGTTACGATAGTCTTGTTAGTGTAACTGACCTCTTACATAAACTCGGATGGGAATCTCTGTCGGACCGTAGATTGAAAAATAGACTAAACCTTTTAGATAAATTCAAGAGCAGTGTCTTTTCTGACGAAGTTAACCATATCTTGCGGACGCCAACGTACTACGGAAGATCAGATCATATAAATAAAATAAGAGAGATAGATTGCAGAACAGACAGATTCCGAATGTCATTTTTTCCACGATCAATAAGAGATTATAACGGCAGCAATAGAACGCGTAAATAGATTGCATGACTTGTAGTGTAGCCTACTAACCTATGTAAAACTTACTGCATGTTTCTGAATTTGTATTCTATATTCTATTTCTAACAGCATATAGTAGTATAGTTTGTTATTATACGGGACGTTTCTTGGACGGTGTGGTGTGCATGTGGGAGTCCAAATGCATGCTGCATGCTGGTGATTGATCACCCCCTGCCAAACACCCTAGAGGTGGCTCGCAGGGTAATTTGTAGATGTAGATGTAGATGTAAAAACGCGACCTCAGCCTAATTATTCAGATTTTATTTTTTGTCGTATCTTCAATTTCAATGTAGTCTTTTAAAACTCCTTCACGACAGCATTATGAAACATCTTTTACTTTATCAAAATTAATAGTTCCAACTTTGAATTCCCCTAAGACATAAGCTCAATTCTTAAGTAATGCCGAAGTTGTAGTATTTACGACTGTAACAAAGAATTCACGCCCAAGTCTCCCGGCCGTTTGACTCATCTCGCACCTTTCTCTGTGGAAGAACGTATTGTTAGCGTCACAGGGCCGTATACAACGTCCTTCATCTCTCTACGTGAATGCCTGTAGCTCTCTATGGGGAAAAGGATAAATGTAATGTGTGAAAACCGCCTGCTCACCCGAGGTGATTGCGTAGAAAGGGTTTGCCTTGGGTCCCTAAAGTTGGTTTTGCGCGTATATTTACGTTCAGCAATATTTTCGGACGTCATGAAGTAGTAAGTGGATGAAGACAGAAGGATAGGGCGTCCATAGGTCATTTTATGCCTATCTATCTCTGCGCGGTGGTCATCTGGGAAATCGTTTGCGTCCTTCGTGAGTCAAGAGGAGATCTTTTCATTGTATTACTTCCAAATGCCTTTTCCTGCTCTATTGCAGAACGCGGACTAAGAGCATTGCTTCTTTCTCTTTCGTATTGTTTCCTCTTACCTTGTTTATGTGTATGATTTCGCAGTAAAACGAACGAGAGCGCCACCTTCAATCGAGAGGTGCCTTAAATTCTCTCCCCGTGAATGGATTTTGGGGAAGAGCCTGGCGAAAGAAATTTAAACCCCAATAGAGTTATCCACCATTGATTATTATAAATTTTATTGCGTTATTTTCTTTATTTTTATTTTGCTGAGTAAATGTTTCATTACTTTCGTAAAAGAGTTTTTGGACGCCCTGTTTGTATCGCTGTTGAAATTAATTCCTCCTCTTTAAAAACATTTCCCATTCTGAATGTTTGACACTTCATGTTCTGGGGAAAGGATAAGAACCTAGTGAAATAACACACTTGCTTGGATTAAAATATCGCAGCAATAAACACCGCAAATCAAATAATGCCATATAAATGGGCAATTTTCAGGGGAAAAATAGTTATCTAATTGTCGCAGAGTTTTTGAGAAACCGCTAGATGATAATTTAAACCGTATGGTAAAACATAAAAAGCAAGTGTGAATGACGGACGATAATGTGGTAGTTTTGTACAGCAACATGATTTGTCACTTGATATAAGAGGGTAGGAAATAGATGTATTAATGGTCGAAACAATGAAAGTGTTGCATGTCACTCTCAAATCTCCCTGCCGAAAGAACCGACTTTTAGTATCCTGGCGTCGGATCTCGTGCTTGGAATATTTTAAAAAAGCAAATGAAAGTCTGTTTAATTGGTTACTAGCTGACCCGGCGAACTTCGTACCGCCTAACATTCAATGAACTTATAGTTGAATTGCACCATTTATGAATAAAGAGCGGCTGTATCGTTTTACTCATATGCGATTTATTATAAATTAAATGAGGAAATATTGATGAAATAAAAATTATACGCATTCAGTTGTTGGGTATTTGTGTTATTAACTGTAAAAAAATGTTTTTAGGTCTTTTGTTCCTCCGGAAGTCCGTAGAGTAAACTTGGATTGTTCACGGGTTAGCGCAACGCTAGACCGACGCTTGACTGATGCTCAAAATAGTGTAAGAAAAGCCCCTATGAAGCTGCTTTTGTATCAAATGACTTTAAGCGCGCCAGTTATAGTATCTCTGTTTGGAAAAAATGCACTGCGTAAACGTGCTGCGTGCGTAAACGCACCACCATTCGGGTTTAATGTCTTGCGTCAAGCGCCTTCTTATAAACAACAGTTTTTGTTTTGTTATCAGGCGCAAGATAAAGCGAATGAAGCTAAATAAAAATAGCGAAGCGAAGCAGGTACGCAGCGAGGGGGGTTTTTGGGGGTTAAAACCCACCCAAAATCTCAGAGAAACTTTTCATAAAACATTTGGTTATTAATATTAGGGGGACGGATGAGTCACAAAATATTTAACTGTTCACACAGCCGCAAAACCTACCATTTTGAACCTTTTATCCTAAAATATGTCTGGGGAGGGCCCCCAGACATTTTTTAGGACCTCTCGCTTACCTTGGCGAGTTTTCTATACCCTACAGACCCGCCAGTATTAGCTGCGCCAATCCTTAATTCCTAGCTGCGCCCTTGAAGCGAAGGAAGAAATACAGCGGATGGTTTACCGACTCGTAAACATACCGCATATTATTTACCATGAGAAAATCATGGGTTTTCACTGACACATGAGAACAAACATCACAAAAACTGAAAGACTGACCATGCGATTTGTTAATCGTTATCACGAATGATACACGAATTTGAAATTTAATACGTTTAAGCTCAAAAGGGCATATAAGTTGGGATCATGGAGTCTTCGGATTGAGAACTTCCTCATCTTTGAATTTTCCTTTGAGTATAGTGGCGTGAATCACTTTCATTATCAGTTTTTTAAATAACCAAACACGTTCCGTTGGATAGTTTTAGTTGGTTTAGGTTTCGAAAGATCATGAACACAGAGCCTACCTTTAGCTGTAAATCGTGCCGTGGTAAGCCAGGTGCCTCCAAGGATTTTAAATATTCAGATAGATAGTTGGTGACTTCGTCTTCGTTTATAACAAAGTTAAAAGATTTGAATTCATGCAGAGTACATGAACATTACTGATAATCAACAATTGCTTGGAGATTTGTTTACACACACGGTAGTTATGTGTTTGTTGACAACTCAATTCGAGCTGAGCTTATATTTAATTCAATTATTTTAATACTATTTTACTATTACTTTAATATTTTTAACATGTTTGAACATTTTTTTTTTTAATATTGCTAAAAAGATCAGTCAATACATTAGTAAACTCGAAAACAAATCTTATTTTTTTGACCGTCTCAACAATCAACTCCTAAAAACATATCTCTAAGATAAAGTTGAATTTTTTTAATGAACTTTTCCTATTTTCCTATTGTCCTATATGTTATCCGCGGCTGAGACGAATCCAAAGAGCCTAATGTCACTAAAATCGGTGCAGCCGTTCTCGAGTTATAAGTGTTCTAACTAACACGATTTTCGACTTTCTTTTATATATATAGATGAGACGGTTCTTTAGCGTTTTTCACCAGACTGGACCAAAATAAAGTCTATTACTTGGTCATTTTAAAGGCTATAAGAGATGAGAACAGTTCATTGTTACATTTCCAAGAACAGCATTATCCTGAATTCGGGTCTTGATTTCTTCAATGAAACCAAACGTCAAGTGCCTGTATTTCACTGACGTGTTGCTTATTTAGGACTTATTCACAATTGAAGGAATGGAATTGGAGATAATTTTATGCTACCTCAAGCCTATGTTTGGTGACCAGCTACACAGAAAACACGGTGGCTAAAGAAACAGCTCAAGGAAAAAATAGTATGGTCACTGCGCGAGTGTTCCTTGAAAAACATGTGTATGTACTATTGTTTCCAATAATATGTAGACACCCACGAGCCCCACTTAACTGATGTGGTCGGGTCGGTAAAAACTTGGAAGGTTGGTACCGTATGCTTTTAGAGACTGTTATTCGAAAAATTTAATCTAAAGTGTTTTTAGATTTCAGCGCGGTATTAAGGAACAAATACACAAAATAGATAATAGAACCATCATACCTTACTGAAATTTAAAATCTGTGAAATTTCATTTTTCGAAGTATCTGTATTTACGAAATCTTTTATTAGCCTTTTTCTTGATTTTAAGAGCCAGAATAATCAAATCAAACTCCATTTCTGGGCATGCGATTTCCCAAAATTTTCCGGGGTAGGACTCCCAAATTCCCCAGTAAGGAGGGCCCCATCATGAGCCCCAGCCGAGGTCCCACAATCACCTATGGCCGCCCCTTCATCCGATTATTTAGCGTGAAAGATTTCATGTACCAATTTGCTTCCTCTTAATCCTTAGAGATAATCGGATGCTGAGAAGCGCTCTGTAGAGAAGAATCTTTGGCAGATGGAGATAGGACGGTAATAAAAGAGAATTCTAAGTTAGAATAATAATAATATCGTTTATTTTCGTAGGCACTGGGGTCCATGAGAAACTTTAAGTACAGCTTTCTACATTTCACATTGAGATAGATAAATAAAAGAAAAAAGTAAATAAATATATATACATATACAGACGAATGTGAACAGTGCATATCGCCTAGTGCATGAAAAAAAACAATACAATATTTTCGACAAAAAAATAAATAATCGCACTTAGATATAACACACAAATTACAAAATTTAAGGTGACAAACAAAAGAAATATGAGCAAGAGATATGAACATAAGAAAGTGAATATAAACAAGAAATATGAACATAAGAAAGTGAATATAAACAAGAAATATGAACATAAGACAGTGAATATAAACAATAAATATGAACATAAGAAAGTGAACATAAACAAAAGAAATTTAACTTGGGGATAAGGAGGCATTCTTCAGAAACCCATATGTGCTGTGTTTAAACCTATTGATGTTTGTACTGCTTCTTATTTGGGCTGGGAGAGAGTTCTTTATTCGTGAGGTGCTTACTATGAATGATTTGTTCATATGAGGCGTGTGATGTTTTGGAATATGGAGGTCAATGTTATGATTACGGGTAGGTATATTATGAACCTCAGATTTTCTAACGAATTTCTCGTAGAAGTATGGCGGGTAACCGGTCGTTAAGACACTAAAGGCTAGAGTTATTATGTGAAGGGTGCGACGCTCTTTATACTTAAGCCAGTTAAGGCGGTTGTAATAGTTACTAATATGGTCCCATTTTTTTAAATCGTAAATAAATCTTACTGCCGAATTCATGGCCAATTGGAGTCTGTTATTGTTTGCGTCGTTTTGGTTAGTGAATAAGGCTGTACAATAATCCAAGTGAGGGAAGACTAGTGTTTTAACTAATGAAATTCGTATGTCGGGTGTATTTCTCTGGCTCTGACAAGTTGATGCGGTGGTCCCAAAAATGTACGCCTCGCATAATTTGTTTGAGGCTTCCAGCTAAGGGTTCGATCGAATATGACTCCAAGGTTTTTTTACCGTTTCCTCATAAGGTATATTGTGGCTACCAAGTCTTATTTTTGGTAGATTTTCATGGTCTAATTGGGAAAAGAAATAATTGCTCCCTATAATTATTGCTGTTGTTTTCTTGTCATTGAGAACCAAATGATTGGCCTGCGCCCAACTGTTAATTCTCTCGATGTCCTCATTGATAAGTGCTATTGAATTAATAATATTGGACGGCGATGAATGACGATAAATTTGAAAATCGTCGGCGTAAAGGTGGTAGTCACAATGCATGAGGACATCAGGGAGGTCGTTTATAAAGAGAGAAAAAAGAAGTGGGCTAAGAACTGAGCCTTGTACCATCCCCACGGGATTAGGGATCCAATTTGACTGTAGGTTACTACTGACCACCACTGCTTGAGTGCGACCGCTGAGATAAGATCTAAGCCAGTAAACAGCACTCTTTGAGAAATTTAGGGTACTCAGCTTGCGGAGGAGCAATGCATGGCAAACGGAGTCGAAAGCCTTGGTGAAATCGAATAATACTAAGATCGTCACCTGGCGTTTGTCATTGCCAATTTTTAAGAGTGCAGTTTGAGTGCTATGTCGACCACGGAAGCCAGACTGCAAGGGATTTAGTAAGTTAGCAGTGGATGTATATGAGCTTATTTGCTGAAATACAATCCGCTCAAATATCTTGGCAAAAGCACATAAAATTCCTATCGGTCTGAAGTCATCAGGTGTAGAGGGCTGGGGGCATTTAGCAATTGGGTGTATAAGGGAGTGCTTCCAGGTCGTAGGATAGGGTGCCGTTTGAAGTGAGGCATCTATTATGTTTAGGATCGAGGGAAAAATGACAGGTAGAGCCTTCTTAATGCAAGAAATGGGAATTTTATCATGTCCTTTGGCATTGGAGGTGATTTTTTTGCTTGCGCTAAAAACTGAGGACGATGAGACATGTGAGAAGAAGAACTGATTATGATTCGCTGGAGGTGGGATATGAGGTTCGAGGGAGATTTGCGGTTCACTTTTGACAAATTGATTATTGAGGACTTGAGGATTATTGAATAGTAATCGGAATATCTGAAATAAACAATAACATTCGGTGTTGATGGGAACGGCTGGCGTGTCCATTTTCATGTCTTAAGTCTTATGTTCTCATTTTACTCATCTTCCACTCCCTGGGTTTGAGGTTTTTAAAGGTAAAATCTAATAAGTCCAACAGATTCAGGCTTCAATTGGTGGAAGTTAGACATATTTAAATAAATAAAAGATCGTAGCACTTTTCCACAAGAATTTTTAACTTGACTAGATCTCCCCTTTCTTGATTTAACTTTCTTGATCTCTCCATATCCATAGTTGGTGACAAACATGAATTTGGTGCATAAAGAAATCCTTGCTATAGCGATATAGTCATTCCAAGTGACTCATGTCATTCAACCTCACAGAAATTATCGTCATTTCATTCCATGTTGCATGGATTGGTTAATCTACCGTTATTTGTTGTGAATTTCAACTGTGAACTTTCCATTATTAAATCAATTGCAGTTTCAAATGGCTATAGTGTAAAAATTATTACCAAAATGCTTCAGAGAAAGTGGAAAACGCGAGCCATCTCACAGCTTTGCACCCTTCCCCTCATCACAGAGAAATCTAAAAAATGGTGCCGGCTTTGTTTGTGGGGGATCTTTCAAAAAGGCTTGCTCGCAAATTCCCCAAAAATAAATTCAATGTTTCTTTCTATAACCCCTACACTCTCGGTGAAGTTTTGTGTCGTAACAAAGACAAAATAGATTCCATTCATCAATCTGGCATTTACAAAGTTAATTTTGAATCATGCAACATGTGTTACATCGGTCAAACAGGCAGAAGTTTCATTACCAGAATAAATGAACATAGAAGGTGGTGGAAAAATGGGGATGAAACGTCACTTCTCGCCAAACACCTACTACAGACTTTGCATTGTTATAATTTTAAACCCGAAATTCTACATTTCGAAAGTAAGGGCAAAAGACTTGACGTTTTAGAGCAATTCGAAATTGTACTGAGTGATATGAATATGCTCATGAATGAAGAAGTGTTTTTTACCCACTCTCATCTCCTTGAGATACCCTACCCGAAAACGAATGGTGAAATTCTTTCTTCACCCACGCCGTAACCGACCTCAACATCCATGGGGTGTTTCCCGTCCGCCCATTCTCTCCTCATATTGTTTGACCATTTTCTTTTGCTGGCAATTACCTCCCTTGCACACCTGCTAACTTTCACTCCTTCTCAACTAACCATAAGGGACTCCTCTCCCTTTCTGAAGACACGCGGCCTCTCGTTTTACCCTAACCCCCTTTTCACTCTTTTCAACCCCCTTCACGTTTTTTCTGTGTATCTTCCCCACGTGTCGCCATTTTGCAGTTATGACAGGAACATTCCTTCCAACGTGGGTTCCCCACATCCCGTAGTTGTATCTTTTTCCACGGTCTCTACTCTGTACCCGTTCATACCCCCTTCCTCAAACATGTGAAATCCTCCCCAACCTAACTCAAGGGTATAAAAGGGATTTTCAAATGTTTTGAAGTGTCTTGTACCAGATGATGGCTCAGTGATCCGAAACGCCTTGTACGCGTTAAAAATTCTTGTGGTAAAAACTCTATGTAAATCTTGTACGATGATACTTTCCCAAAACGCCGTGTTAATAAGTAACTATCCTTGAAAATTTACATTTCTTTTGTTTTTGTCTTCTGTCACAGATTAAATCTAACCAACTCAAAATTTATGGCAACGCATAGTATAAGGCTAAAATCATGTTTTTAAATTATAAACTGATAGAGATTTGTTGGTTTGCTTAATTATTGAGATCCTGTGACGTGAAAATTGAATGAAATGAGTTGAGTGAACGAGAGAGAGGAAGGAGGAGAAGAGAATTTTTAGGCAAAATAGAAGGGAGTAGGCCGTGTTGTGAATTGAAGATTACGGGAAGGGGTCCATGAAGGGAGGAAGACCGCGAGAATACGTCGTAAGTACTCCATGGAAAACTAGCAGAATTCTGAAATAAAAACAAAAAAGTGTATCTGCATTTGAAAAGTAAGCATGGACGTGAACTCTCTTTACATGCGGATGAATACCGGAGAGGTGGATACCTCAAAACGGTGGAATACGTGAAACTGCTGCGTATGATTCCATTTAAACTTTAGATTTATTATCGTAGTACCAATATTGATGCGAGTAATAATTAATGATCGTAATAATGTGACATGGCTGGAATAGTGGTCCCAGCTTTCGCTTAGCTCCCAGCTAGATCCATCTCTTCATCTATAGACCCTCTCTACATCTCTTCATCTATAGACTGTCCCCTGTTCCCTCTCCTAATACAAAAGTGGAGGAGTCTGGTGGATGGGGAGCGCTTCCCATAAGGGTGGGAGGGTCCCGCCGTCAATATCTCCAGGAGCGAAGCTGTGCACTGCGAGGAGGAAGTTCCGAAAAGTTTGATCGAATCAAACGCTCTTTAGGTGGCGACACTCTGCGAGGGGGGGTGGGTTGCGGGGAAGAATGAGCCGAAGCAAGGGGGAAAATGCGGAAAAACGCGGAGCGCTGCATAAAATATTTGGTGGGGGTTCCATCCCTTCGTTGCAGCGTCGGACGAGATCGCAAATTGCTGCTCCACACCTTCCTGCCTCGTCTCTCGTCACCGTCTTCGCCTTCCCTAACCAGCCATCCCCACAGCAGCGTCGCCATCGGGTCATTAAACCTTCCGGGTGCGGGCAGTTTTAATCTCACTAAATGCTCGCGGGTGCCACGATTCACCTCCAAGGCGGGGAGGATCTTATGCGTGGCGCGGAACGCGCAGGTCTCGGCAATCAGGAAAGCTCACTGAACTCTTTATAGCTCAATTTAAGGCTTTCCTTGCCCTGAAAAAATGGTTACAATGACATTATTAGTTTTATAGTGCTTCATCTCATTGCTCTCTCGTATTACTTGCATGATTCGTCCCAGACAAATAAACCTATCATCTCTATCAACTAAATTTCCTGAGAGGAGTATCAAAAATCTCGTCACCAGTTATTTTTGCACTTTTTCATTTATGATGCAAATACGTGTATAAGATATTATTGAGACATTTTTGATGGTCTCTGTTTTTGCTGCCAATTATTTCCTCTCAGTTGTAAACGTATCTTTTATCTTATTGAGTATCAATGAATCAACTTTTCTTGTTCATCTTTTTTTTTACCTTGAATGGGTTCCTTAGTGTTACAAACATTTTTTATGGAAATACTGGGAATGTTGCTAATTAAAACCTATTTTTAAAATTATCAACGTAAATGCTAGGATTCTTCAACAGATGTATTGTTAATTAAACCCTTTTTTCGGTAGTTTTTCCGTCCATTTCGAATTTCTCCGAGAAGATTTCTGGAAAGGTCATTGAACTCTTAATATTGCCCAATATATAAGACTTAGAATGCCCTCCTAAAAAGTGATTTTATGATTTTTTTAGTTTTATATTACCTACTTCTGCTCCTTTCTCCCTTGCGTCATCACTTTTACAATTCGCCCCCAAAACTTAAAACCCACCATCCCCTGTCTTTCCGCCAACTGCATGTTCCGAAAGGAGTTTCTATGAAAATTTTACGTCACAAATCTTTCTAATACTTGTTAATTTATGCATCAAATATACCTATGGGGATTTTATGAAGCATTTTTCATGGTTTTATGGCTCAATAACTCTTTATAACCCAATTTTTATCCTAAGCAACATCAAAAATGTTAAGCATTTCAGCTCTATTTAGGAGATATCTAAACTAAACATTATTTTGGAGTGTAAATTTTAATGACGAAATATTAAGCTGCCAGGATATTTATCATTGAGTGTAAAATTTTTAAGTTTTCAACATGAAAATTCTTGAAATTTGATTTCTCCCAGAAACAGCTCTGAGTTATTAAAGGTTAATCATAGTTGTACGTGTTTATGCCCCAAGTGTATCGCAATATCAAATATTTTTTCAGCTGGTTTTCCGTCCATTTCGTATTTTCCGCAGTGGCATTCAGGAGAGATGCTTAAACTTATTATTGCACAATGTGAGGTTTTTACTAAGGATGAGTCGATTCCACTTTTTTTCGATTCCGATTCCAATTCCGATTCCTTCAAATCGATTCCCGATTCTCGATTCCGATTCCATCGATTCTTGTTCCTTCTAACAGGTGGGATTTTGATTTATCTGTAGCATTGCTGTCATTAAAATTTAAGAATTGAATGGAATAAAATAACTAGGGATGGACAGATCCAGGATTTTTGGAGCCTCATCTTTCGAATCGGATATTTACGATTCCAAAAGCATTTTCAAATTCCTGCCATTAAACAAAGTCATTATTCAAGTTTATTCTGGGTACATATAATTAATGGAATTCTTTTTAGATTTTCGTACACATTTTAATATCTTTATAAAATAAAAATCTTTTTTATAGGCTTTCAACTTGTTTTTTTTTAAACATCTGTACATGCTCAGGACCTAAACTGTTATGCTTGGGTTTGGAAATGAAAATAGGAAAAATCTTAGGATGAACCACTGACCAGTGGCATAGCAAGAGGACCCCCCAAAATATAAAAACACAATTACTTTCCCTCATAAAAGGAAACAAAATATTTAAAAATCATGGAATTACAAAAATGAAATAAATGAATCTTTGAAAAATGAACCTTTTTCTTCTATGAAGGGTGTTAAAATTACTTTGAAACCCTCTCCTTTGTACCCTGTTGTTTAAAAATTTTCCCCCTGGTTTTGGACCACCCCTTAACAAAATTCCTGGCTACCCCCTTGCCTTCGACTGAATTCAAATTTTCCTCTAGCATATTTCCCCCGAATTTTATTTTCTCATTGCATACCGACTTGTGTTTTACCCGAAAATGCTTCAGTATGGTGAGGTGGATTTAGCACATCCTCGCGATAATTTATGCCACAGTGCACGCACACGGCACTCATTGGTTCTCCTTATCTCAATGGAAATGTTTAAACACAATGAAAGACATTTTTATCGGTGTATCATTAAATTAAATTGCAACTGCGCAATCAGCAACACAATAAACAGTATTTGAAACGGCATCAACGTCACGTGCGACGAGGTGCTCCACCGCTCAGCATGAGGAAGGGGTGGGCAGCAGAAGCGCGTAATCAGTAAAGTCTAATTGTAGAATTGTAGATAGAAAACTGAGTGGCAATCAATTACAGCTGAAAAATAAACTGTAATATCGTCAGGAATGCGTCTCGTTTGGTCTAATTCTTTTTTAAATCTCGTGCATTTCATTTAATTGTCGAAGCTATCGAGATATCTTCGGGCCCAGAGTGTCACTCTCCTAGCATTTGTCGTCTAGAAACGGAGAACTGAAGCAGGTAGGCCAAAAAAAGGTCAGTTGGTGAGACGAGGTAGAGATTAAACACGCTTCAGTTGTTTTCTTGTGATTTAATATTTTCCTTAGAAGACAAATTATTTATGGTCCAATGTATGACAATGTATTTTGTTTCACGCGACTGATTATAGGCTATATCCTCCAATTCTGTAAGAGCAATGAGAATCATAGTCACAATTTTGTAAAAAACTAAAACCTAATGGTCGTTCTTTGGAGGGAAAACAATTGAACAGACAGATTTTTCGGGCGCCTTGAGGACTACATAAAAAAAGGGGACAGAAAGAAGTATAAACTCCCATCTTTAAACTCCCATCATAAACTTCTTTGTCAATAGTTTTGCGTGAAGTACGGTAGCCGCAGAGAAAGTTTACAAGATGTAATAGATTCATAATTTAAGTATTCATTTCACCCTATAAAACTCTCTCATTCGTTAGGATTCGTTAATTCGTTAGGATACCTGTGTCCCTGCTTGAGGTATCACTCGTGCAAGCGCTGTTCAGTAGACTTTGAAGCACGAGACGTGTATATATTTAAGGCGATGGATTTCTATGGAGTCCGAAGTGATGGAATAATATTCAAAGCCGATCAAGCCATGCAATGCGGTGAGTTGAATGGATAATGCGCATTTTACAGTGAGAGAAACGGAATTTATTCGTGAGAAGCCTTTTAAGTTAGGGTATACTTTCCTTACGAAGGATAGCCTTGAGCGTGGCTTGGAGTTCCCGTAGAGTTATGTGGCGTGGGGTGTTTATGTGAGGGAAGCAAAGGTTTCTCGTCCATCAGGCGTCATCCATTCGAGTTTTATATTTTATGGCGATGCAGACTTCTCTCGGTTCTCTAACAGTTTTAAAATCTAGCGGTTTGAATAGGAACTCCGCCTTTTTTTCTCCGGTCTCGTTAAATGTCGACCCTCATCGTTCACCTCAGGCCTCGCAAAGTTTCGATTTGTAAACTGTTCCCATCAACTTTAAACGGTTCATGGTAAAAGATTTTTATCCTTATTTGAGATACCTTTAGTGCTATGCTTTGTGGCTATGCCATTTAAAAACTAATTTTCTGGCATCTTGATCTTACGCAATTAAAAGTCATGTTTCAAATTGTCGTTTGATGGTCTAAATGTGTTTTTTAATTGGTTTTTGCAGATTCTGGCTCTGATTGTTATTGTTTTATGAAATCCAGTTTGATAAACTACACCGGTATAGTACTGCGAAAGCATGTTTATTATCATGTATTACGATACAGATAATAAAAGTGTCCTTTCGACGAATTAATTTAAATAAGAAGTGAACTTGCTAAGATTTCTGTGAAGTGTTCTGTATTGCACGATAAGGAGTTATTGACGCTGATGCAGGAGGATTAGTATCCTTGTGTGTGAAGAAAAAGTCTAAGGGATGATACGAGGAAATTACACAGATCCAACACCATTTGAGTGCAAGTTTAGCGGACAATTACTCATTGTTAAAAACTATGGTTTCATAGCCATAAATTTGAGCAGCATAATATTCTGCTATGGAATGACTTATTAAGGATTATGGGCCTGGATGATCTTCTCCCTAAAAAAGTTGCGCGGATGCTCGGTGGTACGATTATATTTCCCTAACATTGAATATTTGCATTGGACGTAAATTTTCAAGTTACTTTTGTGCAACATATAACTAAGGTTGAAAATTATCTACTTACCTAATTATTTAATGCTATATCATCTGGATACATTATTTGCTCATGTATAACTAAGGTTTTAAGGTAGAGAGAGATACTTAGTTTTCTACAGCTTTTTGTGGAATTTAGGGTATGATACAGGATCGTGAGATAATAAAACCTCCTGCTGCCACAATATCAGACGCTTAATCTAATTGAGGGGCGTGAGAAGTCGAGGAGTACGAGGGATTTTTATCTAAACAGAATTAATTGTAGAAATTGAATTTAAAAATACATAAAAACTTGGTGGCCAAGGAATTCGAGTGAGTCTCTTCTCTGTGTAAACATGGAGTGGAAAAGGGGATCGGGATCGCCGAGGGGACCACGGCTTAACCATGAGAAAAAAATAAAAGAAATAGACTGCAAAACAGAGAGATTTAAAAATTCCCTCGTTCTATCAAGGATAGCAACGTAGTCTCAATTGAAAGGATTAATGGCAACGCTCGCTAGGATCACTCATTGCATGTTTTTTCGTAGTTTTAACCTTGCATGTATTTGCTCTAGGAATTACTAACCATTAGCATTTTTTTTATGAATAAACATGTATATTTTTCTAGTGTGCGTAATATTTCTATGACCGTGTGGTGTGCATGTGGCGGTCCTCTTGCATGCTGCATGTTGGTGATTGGTCACCCCCTGCCAAACACCCTAGAGGTGGCTCGCAGGGATCATGTAGATGTAGAACTCTGTTTAGAAAAAAAGTCACGTGTACCCATTGGCTTCTCAGTTCTCACCCCTTCAATTGTTGTCGAAAGTGGTTTTCACCGCTTGATAGTCGTTATCTCACCGTTTGACCGAAAATATTTGGAATGCTGAATGCTCGCCAACATTTTCATTGGACCCTTTACTTCCCTCCAATTCTCCCAGTTATGTGCGCGATACAGTTACATTTATTACCGGGTGAATGTACAGGATCTGAAAGGGGGCGTTAGTGCTTCTTAATTTGAAAGTGCAATAGGCTCTAAGGTGCGAAAAACACGACGTGACGGGTGGAGAGAGAAGGTAAGGGAATTTTTATCCATTTTTTTCATTCATTTGAGCCACGAATTTTTTTAAAAATTCTCCCTTTTTAATTGAATATTTGCTTTATTTTTGGACCCGACTCGAGCAAACGCGAAGTATATATTTTTTTCCACCGCCTTCGGGAGTGAAGCATTATTTTACATTACTTGAATTGTTCATGAAACTTATATTTTTTGCCGAAAATATTTGCAATTCTTTGCAATTTTTTTTATTTTACACTACTTGAATTATTCATGGAACTTATATATTTTGGCCGGAAATATTTGCAATTCTTTGGGGCTCAAACCTTGAGGGTTGTGCGCGGAATTTCTATGAGACCTGTTGCTTTTTCCTGAGCAAGAACTTCCCGTTCAAATAGTGTTAAGTTAAAAATAATGCAAAAGTTTGAAAGCGCCGGAGAGCCATTAAGATTTATGGTCGATAATTCATTACATAAAATTGTGCGAGAATAACAATTTTACTATTTTATTTTGTACATAACAAAGCTGCAGTAATATTGCGCGATATATTTTTCAAGTTAAGAGTACCTTTCCCTGGCGCCCATAATGAATTATCCTTCACATTATATTGTCGACCTCATATTTTTTCCATTCTTTCCCGACTTATTCAAATTCACATTTCCACTTTCATAATCAATGCCTTTTTCACTAAATTTTGGAGGAAATGTTACGCTGTTTGCCACCTTTTAGATAACTGCGTGTTTCTGTATATTCGAAATTTGTTGCCCCCAAAGCGTTGCATAAAACAAATAACTTTGAAAGCTGTCACGCACATGGGTGCAAATTTACTCTAAGATTGAAATTCTCCCTGAAAATATCAATTAGCTCATACGGGATTCGAACTCAAAGCTCCAAGTTACCGGTCGGGTGAACTTATAGTTATGCCAACAAGGCATCTTCTTCCAAGGCGAATCTCAAATCGAGACATCCGAGTACGAATCCCGGTTAAACCAAATGATTTTCTCATGCTTAGTTACATCCTTGGTTTAAATTTTTACCCCATCTTTTTCTTTTGCTTCCTGTAATTTAATATTGCGTTATTTCGTGTTGCCTTGACGTTGAATGTGGATCTCATTTTGGAGTTGTACTATTCCTTCTGATTGCTCCTCACCGTGCGATATTTTTTTCCATATCTATGTTTTATACTCAACGTAACGTAAGATTCAAAAGACTTATGAAAGTTAGAAAGGCGAAGAAATGGAACGTAGAAGCCCTGAAGGGAAGTATGAGGAGAGAATATCAGGAGCTAGTGGACATTAGTATAAGGGCAATTGAAAGTACCAAGACGGTAGAGGAAAGATGGGATAATATAAAAAAGGGAATAGTCAAAGCGGCGGAGAAGTCAATTGGTTACGTTGACAATAGAAGGATAAAGAAGCCGTGGATAACGGAGGCAATGGTAAATGAAATGGAGGAGAGGAGGAAGTGGAAAACGTGGACACAGAACAGGGCAAAAGAATGTATAGGGAATTTAATAATCGATTACGACGTGAAACTAAGAGGGCAAGGGAGGCTTGGTGGAAAAGACAGTGCGAGGAAATGGAAAAGTTCCAGAAGGATGGAGAAGTAGGCGCGTTGTACGCCAAAGTTAAGTCGATATCGGTCGGCAAAAGAGGACAAGCCATGTCTAAAATTAAGGCTAAAGATGGGAGGATGCTAACCGAGCGAGAAGAGGTACAGGGTAGGTGGAAGGAATACGTGGAGGACCTGTATGACGGAACGAACAGACCAGAGAGAATGACTCTAGAGGAGAAAAGTGCAGTGGAGGAGGATAATCTTGGGCCGGAGATATTAGATTCAGAAATAGAGAGATCACTCCGTGATATGAAGGCTAGGAAAGCAGTAGGCGTGTACAACATCCCGTGTGAGCTTCTGAAGAATCTAGGGAAGGAAGGTAAGAAAAGGTTTTTCGAACTAGTGCGCAAGATCTATGAGGAGGGATGTTGGCCGGAGGATTTCGTGGAGACGGTTTTAATTCCGCTTCCGAAAAAGAAGAAAGCTGTGGAATGCGGAGATTATAGGACTATCAGCCTAATATCCCATGCGGCTAAAGTAGTGCTGAGGATATTGAACAGACGAATTGAGGCGAGGGCAAACGAGTATTTGGGCGAAGATCAGTTTGGTTTCAGAAAAGGGAAGTCAACTCGTGATGCAATAGCAATAATGAGGGCCCTCGTGGAGAGGAACCTAGAATATGAGCAGGACGTATATGTGTGTTTCGTGGATTTTGAAAAAGCGTTTGATAGGGTGAACTGGGTAAAGTTAATGGATATACTCAAGAGAATAGGTGTAGACGGGAGGGATAGACGACTGATTTGTAATCTGTATATGGCCCAGACTGCGCAAGTGAGGATAGCGGACGGAGAATCTGGGTGGGCAAGCATTGGCCGAGGTGTGAGGCAAGGCTGTCCTCTATCGCCACTGCTCTTTAACCCTTTCATTGCGTAAAATTTTCTCAGAGATGTTTCACATTGGCGGAGAATTTGTTTTCACTGCATTCACTTTGTTTTTCGAAAATATGAAAACAATTTCAATAAAAAAGGGATTTTTATATTTATTTGACAATTTATTAAACAATTTGTTAATGGCATCACAGTGATGCCATCCGCACCCATGTGGTAAATGCTCCGGATATTTATGCAACCCGTTACACAGACATTAGAAACGACGGACAACATATTTTTACATAGCAACTAAGAAGCTTGAAATAATTTCTGAAATGATGGCGGAATTGAATTATAAAATAAGATAAATAATTTTTCAGATGTCATCCACTATCCATGCATCAAATTTTGGGTAAATAAAAGTTTTCGAATTTTAATTTTCACATCTAAATTTTTAAATTTACTAGTAACTTAGATTTGGATGCAAACATATGAAAGTTTTTTTATCTTTTTGCTATTTTCTTTTGCGTTAATGCTGAAAATACTAACTAATAGTTGTGTAATTCTTTGAAGAAAGGGTTCAAACACAGCCCTGGAACATCTGCACATCATACACCATCAGAGTTATACTGATTCGCCACTTTAGTCGTTCTAAGGACGTGAGGAGGATTATTTCTTCTGTTTGTCCTTAGAGTTTCAATAGTGTGTCTTTTGAGTAACTCAATAGATATTTGAACAGATTATTATAATTTTTATGATGATTATAATTTTCCATGTATAAACTCAGTAGAGTAGCCACGGGAGGGGGGGTTATGGGTAACAACCCCCGTTGAGGTGCCAAAAACGGGTAAAATGGCCCCCGCACCCTCCAGAAGGGCCCACAAACCTCCGGCAAAAACCCCCCATTTCAATATCGTGGCTACGCGACTGTATAAACTGTGCCCACTGAGGAGAAATCTATTGATTAATTTTCGCACGACTTTGTTTGCATATCCCCTGCCTCCAACATCAGGATCCTTCGCCCCAGTGTAAATTATAGCATCTTGCACGAGGCCATTAGGCTCAGAAAGCATATATAATGTTATGCTGCTCTTGTGACGCCAAAGCAACATGGACTAATGAAGCAGAGTTCTTTAAACGTGTAATAAATTTCTTTCATTCTTTGAGTGAATAATTTCAAAAGGGGTCGAATTTTATGCAAGGGGTCTTGGTATCGGATCATCTACTCCAGGGTTCCTGCCAAACTGCATGCAACGGAAAATTAGTTAAAATTTGTCTCGGGAAAAAGTGCTGTGAAGGAGGGAAAAATCGAAGATATTTTCCTACCTTTTCCAATAATCTGGAATGGATGGCCATCTTACAATACTTCATACAATCATACATTAGGTATATCGGACCAAAAATGTCTCCCATACCCCACGAGTAAGATTCCTATGCTCGGTTATCCTTGAAGAACTGCATGTTGAGAAGCATTGGCAATATAGACCAAAGCCTTCCAGACGAAAATATTTCCTCCAGCTCCACATACTTGCATCCTCAACGTAAACCTCAGTTAACACCTATAAAATATACTACAATAAAATACATTACACTTACAAAATGCACAAGACTGATGAGGTTGCTCTTTTGCAGTCAGAAAGAGATGTAAGCGTTAAAGTTTAGAACCGACGTACAAGAAATGTCTAAACGTGAATGCTCCAGATAAAACGGCAACGTATAATAATCCAAAAATAATTGTTTCTTTGCGCATAGAAATTTTGCTGACTTTCTTTTCTGATTATGATATGGTCGAAGTAAATGATTTGGTCGAAGTAAAATATGTAAATTCCTTCAAAGTTAAAAAAAAACCTTCGCGGAGAAGACCCAATGCAGTGTTCCATGCATACACTTGAGTAAATTGTGCCAGAGGTAGTTTTATTGCGAGGAGATGTTCTAAGCCTAGTTGACCAAAGGCTGATACATAAAAGGTCTTTGGGGTTTGAAAATAGGAATAAAGTTAAAAATGAAGATGTCTCCCATATTCAACGTAAGTGGCTAAATATACGTAAAATACCAAAATGTCCAATGGAAAAAGGCCATACGGTAATATTAGAAAAAAATCTCTATAGAGGAGTGAAAATGCACGCAATCGAAAGATGTCCGAAGGAGAGACTGTACTAATAACGAGAGTCGCAAAAACTGAGAAGGAAGAGCTGACCTTTTCTACGACATGCACACAACAGAATAGTTGCATGGATTTCTAATAAGAATGGCAAAAATACTTCTAAAAATAGAGATAACAGGCGACACAGAGCGACTTGTAGTCTATTCCGCGGTGACGGAAAACGACTTTTTTATTTGAGCCCCGAAATTCGATCATTTTTTCCCCAAGGATTTCCCCAATTCTAATTTCTCCTTCAAAATGGAAAAAATAAAAAATTTTCCCTAAAACCTTCATTATTTCCCGTGAATAACGAATTGGTGGTCGTAATTATTCCCACCGAGTAACTTTAACAAACTGATACGAAATAAATGAGAAGAACTCGAAAACTCTATTTCCTCTTCCGTAGCCAATATAATCAGACCCCTATTGAAAGGATCGTTCAGAAAATGAGTGGCAAATATATTATGGAAGAATGTTAGGAGTTATAACGGCATTATGTAAGTATTAAGTTTAAACATCAATAAAAACAGCAACAGATTATTCATATGTGTTTAGCGTGTGTAGGTATAGTGATCGTAATTTGAAATACGAAAATATTTTTCGCCAATGAGATGAAAGGAAATATTGTTTGAAAAATTTTAATCGGACTAAAACGAAAATAATAACCTTCAAATGTGGCAACAATTAGTACAAATATTCAGAAAAGTAAAGAAAATATCACATTTAAATTTTTTTGTAATGGCGTAAAAATCTTACAAATAAAAATGTACTCCATAAATGTAAAAAAATTTACTCAAAAAATATAAACTATTTTTCAAAAACGGAAGGCATATGCAGGTAGCCTAATCCATTTTGTGTGCGGGAAACCATAATGAGAGTAGATAGAACAGAGCGGAGGAGCGTAGGGAGCGATTGAAGGACATAGGCCGGCGTGGCATCAATGTGATGCCACCCGCCCGTTGGCAGGACCTACGCTGGGCATCAATGCTATGCCATCCGCACTCAAAGGGTTAACGTGTATGCTGAAGAGATGGTAAGGGAAGCGTGGGATGAGTTAGAACCTGGGATAAAAGTGGGAGGAATGATGTTCAAATCAGTGAGATTCGCGGATGACCAGGCGTTGATCAGTCAGTCAGCAAGGGGGCTTCAGGCCCTAGTGGATGCGTTATACGAACGTTGCGAGGAGTTTGGGATGAGGATTAATCACAAGAAAACTAAGGTAATGCGGTTTTGTAAAGCATCACGAGCGAGGAATGTGAGACTCAAGATAAAGGTGGGTGGTGAAAAACTTGAGCAGGTTGAGCAATACAACTATTTAGGCAGTACGTTAGAGGAAAATGGATACAGTAGTAAGGGCATCAGGAAGAGAATAGCATTAGCAAAGGAGGCGTTCATGAGCAGGAAGGAGCTTCTGAGAGGATCGTTGTGTAAGAGTTTAAAGAAAAGGTTAGTGAAGAGTTTGGTTTGGAGTGTAGCTCTCTACGGTGCGGAAACGTGGACTCTGAGGAAAGAAGACGAGAGAAGATTGGAGGCGTTCGAGATGTGGGTATGGAGAAGAATGGAGAGGGTAAAATGGACGGAGAGGTAAAGGAACGACGAAGTGCTTGATATGGTTGGCGAGGAGAGAACGCTTTTAGATGAGATACGCAGGAGACAGAAGGTTTGGATGGAGTTAGTGCTTAGCGGTGAGGGGATGTTGAAAATGGTTTTGGAGGGTAGAATGTTGGGGAAACTAGGGAGGGGAAGGAAAAGAATAGGATTTTTAGATAGGTTGAAAGAGGTAGGCCTTACTGTGAATTAAAGAAGGCAGTGCTGGAAGGAAAGGGAGGCTCCCAGATCACCTCTTTAGCATCCATGGAAACCTACCTTAATCGGTAGAATACTATAATAATAATGTTTTATACTGAAACTTTTTGCGCTGCCGAATTCTTTTTCTCTCAGTTCCTTTTGACCCAGGCAAAATTAAATTTAATTATCTTAGAGAACTGAACTTTCGTGTGAACATTTTCAGCCGGCTTGTCCTTTTTTAGCAGAATAATGGTGTCCCATTGTTCCCACATTGTCGATTTTTCGGGGAACTATGGAGTGTATGTTGATAGTGTTCCAGTCTTTTGATTGGAAGCTTTTTGACTTGAGCAGAAACCTGCCGTTAGGGGGAAAAACATGAGAAAAAAAGTCAAAGATTAATATCAAATACGTAAAAGAATTCTGCCCTCTGGTGTACCTACACTGTAAGAGGCAGCGTTTTTATACGTACCAAAGTTAAATATTAAATACTCTGAGAGCAATCAGTAAGTGTCATGCAATTGAAATTTGTTACACATAAGGAAAAGTTTTCCCTGTGTTATGTAGTGGGCATTTAGTTGCTTAATTTTTCGTATTTCTGTGAATTAATTGCGGCTTACCCAACGTAATGTTTCTGCAAATTACCTAGCTGCTACCTACGTAATTCTCATGTATGCTGCTAAATAGTGAATGATTTCCTGAGGAGGGGGATCATTTGGGAAAATTATCTCCGAATCTCACTTTTGCTATTATTTATTCGACCAGCTTTGAAAAATCATTTGAAGTACTTACTGAAAATGACATTCATATGTGTGTAGGTGATTTAGCCGTTGCAGAAAAACGTGTGTTTGTGTCAAGTTTATATTGTTTGTGTATATTGATCTCCCAAATCAAAGAAAAAGAAGATCGTGGGGTGCAGTATTTATTTAATTGCTCTCTATCTAGGAAGTACCGTTTTTAAGCAGGCTTTTTGTCTTCTATTTCGTTAAAGCTACTTGGAGCTTGTATTCACATAACTGCGATGTTTCGCCTCCTATTGATCGAAATTGTATACTTCCAGAATAATGGATCCATTGGAGACAAGCTGCGTCGTACATCAAACATGGCGAACCATTACAATTTCTGCAAACGCACTGTAATAGAATCTCTTTCCACATTATATTTTTCCGTTTAGGATATTTTTTCCTGCCATGATGCTGACTTTTTTTGTGGTGCGTGCTTAATGTTGCGCCTTCAGTTATTTTTCCTGATTCTATGGTCTTTCACTGAAGTATCCCAGTGGGGAAAAGTTAGTTCAAAAGATATGCAAAGAATATTCTCCAGCGAAGCAACTTTAGTGCAAAGAATGTTCTTCATGAACGTCCAAAGAACCAACAAATGGCGCACTATCCGAGTTCAAAGAACATTCTCCTGCAGTAGTGCAAAGGATGTTCTTTGGTTATTCATCTTGCACTACCTATGGCCAGATCGTGCGATAAGAAGGTTCAAAGTTGCTTCTTAGGATATGTATCGTGAACTACCTCTTGCCAGAGGGTCCAAAGTTGCTTCATAGAACATGCATTTTGCACAACCCCTGGCTAGATGCTTCATTGGGAAGGTTCAAAGTTGCTACGTAGGATATGCATTGTGCACTACCCCTAGCTAGATGC
Organism: Ischnura elegans; assembly: GCF_921293095.1. Taxonomy (NCBI): domain Eukaryota; kingdom Metazoa; phylum Arthropoda; class Insecta; order Odonata; family Coenagrionidae; genus Ischnura; species Ischnura elegans. The sequence goes on from NC_060247.1 coordinate 145,304,729, forward strand.
TACATTGAGAAGGTTCAAAGTTACTTCATAGGACATGCATTTTGCACTAACCCTGGCTAGATGCTACATTGAGGAAGGTTCAAAGTTGCTCCATAGGCTATTCACCGTGCACTACCCCTTACCAGATCCTACATTGAGAAGGTTCAAAGTTGTTTTATAGGATATGTATCGAGCACCACCTCTTAGCAGATCCTACATTGTGAAGGTTCATAGTTGCTCCTTAGGATACGCATCGTGCACTACACCCGGCGAAATTCTACAGCGAGAAGGAACAAAGGTGATCCATAGAATAGGATATAATAGGATCCATAGGATAGGATGCATGATGCACTGCCTCTGGCTATATGAATCCGCAAGAATGATCAAAGCTGCTTCAAGTTCAGTGCTATACCAATTGTAGGGACAGTAGGCCGGCCCTTATTTTTCAGAATTTTGAAAAGTTGTGTTTTCCTAGTCTCAAAATGATCCAAATGAAGTTTATATTCACATGTTAAAATTTGATTACTTTAAAATAAGGGCAACCCGTGCCCCAAGGGCCCTAAGTACTGAGGACCCTCAATTGAGTTTTTTGGAGCAGAAAAAGTGCTATCCCTATGTAAAACGTAAAAGTAAAGGTCTTAAGGGCCGATTTTCTGTTTGTTTTTACCTATCTCTAAGCGTTTACGAGATATCGTCCGTCGTAATGCAATCCACCCCCCAGGGCGCTACCCCGCACCGCGGCGCCGCTGAGGTACGCGCCGCACCACTTACTAGACACTTCCCCTACACCCCCTCCCCTCCTTCGACAAAGACTTTCCTCCTGATGACAATATTTACATGCTAGTGGTACAGAGTTGAACAGGTCGTTCCTCTTGTGTCATGATTAATGTTGTTTAAGCCTACAATATCAATTTTAACCCTTCAGTGCCATCCTATGCACTGGGCACCGACCCCTTAAACCTTAATTTGTTGCCACCATACGGCCGCGAACCATTCCAGCAAGTTCCAAAATGCTCTTTATGTACAAAATATTACAAGCATTGTGTCTGTGAGTTATGAAGGAATGAAGGAGATGAACATGGCTTCCAAGGCTCCAACAGTAGATAGAAATATTCAAGGAAGAAGAAACGAGGCAGTCAGTTCACGGACAGTGGAGAGATAGTTCTAGTGTACAATGTGCAAAGGATAGGAAGTGCTAAGTTTTTTAGGATGTAAGGAGAATAATGGCGAAATAAGTAGTTTATCATGAATACACGTGACATTCATTTTAAGAATAGGCCAACAAGGAAAGGCATGAAATCAAGACTAAATCCAGGCATTGAACTGGTTGGAAAAGAAAGTGAAGAAAAACTTGGCTGAAAGTTACCTACAGTGAGAAGAGTACTGTGTGTTTTCTCTATCACCTAATGGGTTCAAAATGCATGAGACTAAGTGCGAGAAAAACCGTAAGAGATGCGTTTCATCCATAGTACAAAACGAGAATTCCTGCTATTACGGTAAAATAAAGCGATTGAAAAGCTAGAAAAATGACGCAAAGAATGGATGAACGTGCGACGAAATAAAGAGAGAGCGCGAAATACAGTGGATATGAAGAGAAGAGAATCTTTCGTAACAAAATTTGATGATTTGTTTGACATTGAAAGGAGCGGTACCATTGAATTTTTGACGCCCGAGGAGGAAAGTGCAGTTAATCTCTCGGATAAATGTGCTTGGGCTGAAGAAGTAAAATTCTTACGCAATCAAAGAGGAGCACTAATTGCAGTTATTAGTGGAATAGATTTCAATATATTCAAAAAGAAAGAAAAAGATGTGGTTCTCCGCTCCCAACAGGGACCCGCAGTTCCTAAAAAGGATTGTTAATTGCGAAAGTGTTAACCTGGACATAGCGAAAGCAGTACAAAAGAGGTTTTCAAACCACTTGTGGTACCTGAGTGCGGAGTTGTAGGCCTGGCATTCTTTGACGGATCCTTTTCTAGGTATAACAAGGAAAACGTGATACTCCGTATTGAGGACATGCGGGGGAAAATGTGATCCACCGAAGAAGGCATTCTATAAACATAAAGACATGACTAAGGTATCTTTATCAAATTTTGTCACCACTAATTCGAGAAAGCTATTTAATACATTGTAAATATGCACTCCATTATTTGATGCGCACATGCCAGGATGGGATGAACATCCAAGAACTATTTGCAAATTATTCTCGGTCCACAAGTGGTGAATGATTGTGCAGAGAGAGGGTTGAAACAAATTCAAGGTTTTTAGTCAGTTAAGGAAGAAAGCTTTAAAAATTTATTACTAAGTGCGAATTTTCAACGAAATACAACCCCTAAAGTGCGCAAAGACACTTTAATTGCCAAATATGGGATTTCAGTGAAAGATTAGAAGTACTCTGAAAATTTATTTTATTTTGGTTGATATCTACTGAAATTCATGACTAGCGTGAAAATAAATTGATCAATTGGATTGGAAATATTGTCATTGCAATTTAATTCTTTCTAAAGTAAGCACATTTTTTTAGGGGCTAGATATTGCTAGTGGGAGTAAAGACTTTGTCGAGGGAGGGGAGGGGGTGGAGGGGAAGTGTCTAGTAAGTGGTGCGGCGCGTACCTCAGCGGCGCCGTGGTGCGGGGTAGCGCCCTGGGGGGTGGATTGCATTACGACGGACGATATCTCGTAAACGCTTAGAGATAGGTAAAAACAAACAGAAAATCGGCCCTTAAGACCTTTACTTTTACGTTTTACATAGGGATAGCACTTTTTCTGCTCCAAAAAACTCAATTGAGGGTCCTCAGTACTTAGGGCCCTTGGGGCACGGGTTGCCCTTATTTTAAAGTAACCAAATTTTAACATGTGAATATAAACTTCATTTGGATCATTTTGAGACTAGGAAAACACAACTTTTCGCAATTCTGAAAAATAAGGGCCGGCCTAAGGGACAGGCGAAGGAGAAATCTTATGTACATTCATTTTGGAAATAAATCCAAGAAGGAGGGTATAAAATAATAATGTAATATAGGTATTTAATGTAAAAATTTATGTTCATAAAAAATGACATTCATATTAAATGGCAAATATTATAGAAACAATGTGAAAGCGAGCGAATAAAAGTAATTGAGGAATGATTGATGATGATAACACAAAGCATGAAAAGAATACACAATGTATATTATACATATATACTAATTGTTTCCACATAAAAATTATTCCACGGCAAATAGGCAAAGCACGCATACTTATGTTGAAGCTTAAAAATGAAATTTTTAATGGGCTTCTTCATTCGCCTCTTCCCCCATTGGCTCTGCCTGTCTGTACGTCCATGGAAATGCCAGTGGCGGGTCATTTTTGCCTTGCCGTGATGGTGCAAGTGTTAAAAATCTACCCGCACATTTCTTCACCTCCTTTCCCTGAATATTAGGTGTGCTCACTCTTTCCATGATCTCTGCAAGAAAAAAATTTATTGGTACATTGAAACGATTTTGGATCGCTAAGCAACTATAATTCAGCAGATAATTCAGAAATTCAATAACAAACCTTGGAGGCACTTCTCCAGCACGGGCAATGATGATTTCAGGGCTAATTTATCTCCTTTCCCCCTTTTATGGACACCATCCCACACATAATGAGCAGCACAATAATTAGTCATTATTGTCCCCATCACAATGTTGGCGATATCAACAGGCCTTTTTTTCCTCCAGCTAGGGCTATCATGAATTTGATCTGAAATTAAGTTCGAACTTCTTTATTAATGGAAATGCAGGGAAGCAGATAACGGAATAAAATATACTTGTCCCCCAAGAGTGTGAGGGATTGCGGAGTTAGGTGTAGGGAATGGCAGATGAGGTAAATTCTCTGAATCATTTGGGGTTATGGTTATACGGATAGACAGAAATCAATTAAATGCGAGCTATGCTCCTGCCGAAATAATGGATTCGAGTTTCGTTCTAAAGGAAAATTTTCCTGTGGCCAGGCCATACTGAAGTAATATCAAAATTAAAACACACACAAAAGTAAAATAAAATAACGAAAATAACAAAAAAATCGGAGTAAATGTCCTTTAGATTATTCACTGCAAAGTAAGCCCCCGAAAAGTAAAATGAATTTTGGATAAATTAATTTTTCACGTGACACCAAAATGTCGCGACGGGACGACACTGCTACCTACTAGTAGGTCTTCTGCCTGGATAAGGTCCCGAAGGGAGAGCGAATCAAATGCTCATTGGGAGTAACTAACTCAGCTTTTATTGTTCGCTGTTATTCCGTTCGTACACTTTCACGGGGGGGGGGGGGGGATTTGAGGCTGGCGCGCACGGAGGTGGAATGCTTGGGTATAGAACTTACGTGGCGGCGAGTAGGGAGAGGCGGTGCTGATGGTCGTGGACTTGGTCGTACCCGGTTCGATTCCCACACGAGTTGTTGCTCGAGAACTACCGCAGCTTCCGCGTCAAGGTCCCGAAGAGTCCCCGGATGGAGAATCGCAGAAGTCCTCGAACGACGAACTCGTCCAACCCAGGCACCAGCATTAACGCACTCACTGTACTGCCATGAAAAACTGTCCACGCGGGACAGAATTTCTGCCCTATATGTCCACTTCCCGGGGGTGCGCGTGAGGGGGAAGGGGTCGCAGCGGGAAAGGGGAGTGTACCCCAGTGCATGGTCCAAATTCTCGGAAATGCCCCTTGGACCCCCGCACCCTAGGGCGGGAAAAGTAGCGTCACGCCTCCATTCCCGCCACGCAGAGTATCCTCCGATCACCACAAACCGAATATGCAACAAGTGAGCTTATGTGTAGAGTCTCGCAAAATTCATACATCTAATCTGAGAACCAAAAATTCTAATAATAAATATATTAACTAATGAAACAAATTTAGTAATATGGTAAATACTACGTACTCACCTAGAATAAATCGGCGTTAGTGTTTGCAATTGATAGCTGCCTCTTCCACTCCAGTTCCTGGGGTCCCTTCTCAGCTCACAACTGCATTCACCACGAGTTCACGAAAGAGTGACGGAGTTGCAATTCAGAGTAGGTGGTGTCAGTTGAAGCCGCTAAAACAACTCCTTGGGCATGCTTCCGCGAACGTTATAATTTCTTTACAAACTTTAGATTCTCCCGTCTTCATTCTCCTCCCCTCCTTCCCCTTCCCCCAACTCTTTTTACTTTCACCCGTAAGCTCTGCAGAGCCGTTAAATCGCAACATATACATTTCGGCTCTTATTAGACGAGGTAGCCAGCGACATTAGCTGGCGTCGCACTGGCTAACTAACTTAGTAACGAGTTCAGTAGCAAGAGCTTTTCGCGTTTTTTTCCCATTGTCCAGCGATGTGTACTTACTGAGTGGCAACGGGAGACTGGCGACCTAGTGTTAGAAGCTCCGTATGCTATAACGCAGCGTTACCAATATGGGTAGCCATTGGCGACCGGAGTGGCGACGGGGCTATGAGTCACCTCTAGGGTGTTTGGCAGGGGGTGATCAATCATCAACATGCAAGGGGATTCTCACATGCTAACCACACCGCCATAAAAATGTTACACATTCTTACAAACTTTTCTTCCTCATTCATTCAAAGGTACAACTTGCCAACTACTAATGAAGGCAATCTGCTCATGAAGATAGATCGTGCAAAGCATGCTGTTAGAAATACTAGGAAAACTCAGAAACATGCATTAAGGATATACGCAAATAGTTGGCTACATTACAAGTCAGCTAACCAATTCGTAAGTCCTCACGCTGCCCTTATAGTCTCTTAACAACTCGATACAGAAGGGCGAGTATCTACCCCAACTCCATATGTTCCCTTCCATCAGCTTCGCCTGGTGTGGAATCAACAGAATTTTTTTATTATTGTGTTAAATAAGAAGAAAGTTTTTTTCCCTATTATAAAACCTAGCTTATTGATTTGCGTGCCAAAATTTTAAAATTCAGAATTTCCGTGAATTTTAAATTATATAAAGGCTTGAGTAATCAATTGACCATCGCTCGCACCTTGTGTAGGCATTTGGGGGGAAAATATGAAACAATCTTCGAACTCCATGTGAATTGGGAGGTGTTCTGTAGAATCCGTTGGCATCTGAGATCGTACAACCCGCGGACATCAGTGAAATAATGTACAAAATGAACAATCTTCGAATTAGTTCCCTAATTTAGTTCAAAGAATGTGCTGAGAACGTTCACCTTGCACATGTTCAAAGTTAGTCCAGCGGGAAACGGTCTTTGCATGTTCTAAGCACGTTCTATGCACATACATTCTGAATTAATTCAACTATGCACATACTTTGAAGTAATTCAAACTTAATTCTGCAAAAACTTTCCACACTGGGATACTTCATGTTTAAGCTCAGAAGACAATTATCGCTGAATAACCTCCTCTTTTATTGCCAATTTTTCTTTGTTCTTACTTTAAAAAAGAGGAAAAGAGTATGGAAACACAAAGGAAAAGGTTTTTCAGTGATTTGAGTATTTAGTGCGCATTAGTTAAGCCCAGCTCACTCAATTTGCTCTCAACCGCCTAATACTATTACTTACCACAAATCCTTGAAATAACTTTTTCATTCCCCGATTTTGACAAATATCTTGCCGCCTTACTCCCTATTCTCTTTATCCATGTATGTTGTGGAAAAATGTGATGATTTCCCGGAATATAAGGTCGATAAAATGCTATCGGGTTTGCTGCCGCGTCAACATCTCCATGGTTGTCAACATCTCGATGATCGAGTCGTCCATCGTCCTTAGTTGATGATAGCCCTGAGACTGATGAACGATTCGACCATCGAAACGTCGCATATCGATCGTCGATCCGGCTGCATAGCCGATTGCAATATCGATTTTGTGTTTAACTTGATAGAACATATGTAATGCTAGTTCAACGAAGATACTTGGGTATTATTGTTACCTGAGATAAAGAAAAGCAATCAGCCGGGAATGAAGAATAGAAGACCTTTTTCTGCGATTTTACGGCAAACAAGTCGTTATAAAAAATTATAATTGAAAGTCTAATTTACGCTCAGGGATTTTTGACTTACTTCGTCAAATTCCTTTCTTTCCTGTGCAAGTCATCATGTAATAGATGCGAATAAAAAAAAACAGCCAGGATTATGACTTCAATACCGGAACTGAAAGGGAGGTCCGAGTTCATCTATTTAACGTTGCCGCAGCGTAGGATGCACTCAGGGGGTATTAAGACTAGGGCTGAGTCGATTCCAAATGTCGATTCTCGATTCCACCGATTCTCGGGCATGGAATCGGAATCGAGAATCGATCGCCTAAAGTCGATTCCGATTCCATCAATTCCAGGAAGATGTATGTTTTGAGCTTAGACGATAAGTTTGGGGCATATAGGCCTACATACGCGGCCGCTACATTCCTAAGCTGCCGCGGTGCCAGCCTTGCCCGCGCAGAGAATACGCCTGGCACGCGGGTGTTGCGACGAACTTGCCTAAAGAGGCCTCGGAAACATGAAAATGTCGGCAAGAGAGACAAACCCTGAGATGCCTCGTGTTCATGAGCAACTCTCAGAGAAAAAAATTTGAAACCACGGGATCGTGAAGCAATGCATGCGTTTTCCGTTCTTTTATCAACCGCTGGTCACGGCAAATCAAATTATTGCGATTATGAATCACATCCCAAGAATTCATCTGGACCACCAATTTTAAAGTAAAATAGATCGAAATTAGAGATGGGTCGAATAGCAGATTTCTTGAACTCGAATATCGAATTCGAATATTAAATCATTGCTTGAATATTCAAATACAGTTGGATCCGGATTTAACGTCTTCGCATTTAACGTTTTTCCGCATTTAGCGTTTATTTTTTGCGGTCCCGATTCATTTCCTATTAGGAAATTGTAAAAATTATCCGTTTGTAGTGTTTCCTCATTTTGCGTTTTTCCGCATTTATGGTCGTAAAAATATTTCCCGTACAAGATCTTTTTGCCCGATTTAACGTTATTTCATGACGGCTCATGCAAATGATATCCAAATCTTCGAATTTCTGCTCATCAACAAGAAGGGTCTCATGAAAGTTTACCAAGAGTCGATAGAATCTACCGGGGAATGCTTCTTCAACTGCTTTCTTCCGCGAATGCAGCGCTGGGACCTTCAACTCGCAAGCTGGGTGATTTGTCGTCTCGTAATGTTTCGCTCCCCTTCTGATCCAAACACCAGACACTTTTTGTATCAAATCCAGTCTAATGGAGCTAAGTCATCCCTTGATAACCTCTAACTACCTTATCCTTCACTTCATGAACTTCAATGATTAGCGACGACTGATGACAAGAGTTATCCTCCGAGGGCCGCTACAATGATGGTTTCCTCCTAATGTATTCGATTGACGGCTTATGCCCCTTTCAACTCTATTCTCTACGGGTAGTCCATTGTTAGCCCAATATTTTTCCAGTTGGCTACTTACTCTTTTCAAACGAGGCCCAATATCATTTGCGCAGTTCACTAGAAGATTCTTTCTGTAATCCATTTCAAGGTCAGTTTCCACGGAGGAACAGCGAAAGAACCGAGGAAGTGTTTCCCCTGTCATGATCATGAGTGAAAGCATTCTTTCCTAACGGAACAACATTATTTTGCATCGTAATCCAGATATCCCGGAGCCCATATACCGACGTGCGGCTGGATGATATCGCTGTCGATTCAAAGATTTTTTCTGGTGCTATTTTATGTCAAAAGAGAATGACAATCGGAGTTTCGACAATGAGCCTCCTGTGCGCAAAGTCCATCATCATCCAAAAAAGTAGAATCTTATTTTAGTATGCGTACAAGTCGATGGAGATTCAACTCGATGATAACACCAGATTCGTAGTCATATATCCGCGGCCTCATGCAGGCCGAATGGAGCCCGGAGAAGTTGCTTACGCGGCGCGCTGATCACCTTGACTCCGACTCACCATGTTTCTCGGCAGTCCTCCGCATGTCCATGACTCTAAATAAATCGCTCATGCTAGAAAAAAATCACCGCATAATCACGGTAAAATAGATGAGCGCGGAAAAATACGAAAATCCAGCATGAATCCAGTCGATGAATTTGAATTCAGTCGATGGCAAGGGGTAACCAGGAATTTTGTTAAGGGGCAGTCCAAAACCAAGGGGGGAAATTTTTAAACAACAGGGTACAAAGGAAAGGGTTTCAAAGTAATTTTAACACCCTTCATTATGGAAAAAAATTCATTTTTCAAGTATTCATTTTTTTCATTTTTGTAAATTCATGATTTTTAAATACTTTGTTTCCTTTTGTGAAGGAAAGTAATTGTGTTTTTATATTTTGGGGGGTCCTCTCGCTATGCCCCTGGTCAGTGGTCCATCCTAAGATTTTTCCTATTTTCGTTTCCAAACCCAAGCATAACAGTTCTGAGCATGTAAAGATGTTTTTAAAAAACAACTTGAAAGCCTATGAAAATGATTTTTGATTTATAAAAATATTAATATGTTTATGAAAATCTAAAAAGCATTGTATTAATTGTATGTACCCAGAATAAACTTAAATAATGACTTTGTTTAATGGCAGTAATTTGAAAATGCATTTGGAGTCGAAAATATCCGATTCGAAAGATGAGGCTCCAAAACTCCTGGATCCGTCCATCCCTAGTTATTTTATTCCATTCAATTCTTAAATTTTAAAGACCTCAATACCACAGATAAATCAAAATCCCACCTGCTATAAGGAGTAAGAATCGATGGAATCGGAACCGAAAAAAAGTGGAATCGACTCATCCCTAATTAAGACTACGCAGGAGGAAAAGTTCACCGCCGCACTAAGATACGCCCCTGTGGGACCCCGGGGCGGAAGTAAGAGGCGACCCGCACTTCCTCTTTTGCCTTTTCCTCTCTCGGTCTATTCATGCAGTCCGTCTTCGGGAACTCCTTCCTATTTCGTCTTCTTTGAACCCCAAAGGTCGCCTGGCTCGCTCCCAGAGTCAGTCCTTCTGTTTGGACCTCTCCACCCATCCCACTCACCTCACTCTCTGCAACCATGAAAACCTGAGTGGATGGACCCCCCAGAGGGGTCACACAGGAGACCACAGGGACCCCCCACCCCCCGACCAAGTATCTTCCCATCTCCACGCTTTGATCTCCTGCACCCCTGCTTTCTCTATTTCCTCCCGGCAAAAACCTCTTTTGATCCGCACTTTCCATTCATCCCAAAGGAGAGAATATTCTACTAAGCTTAACGAAATTTAAACGGATCGTCGCAGGTTCGAGGTCTGCCTGAATAAGAAATATGTCTCTTAGGAAATGGCTGCGTTTCTAAAATTTTACGCATTTCTGGTGATTGGTTGGGACTTATGGTTTTAATAAATTATTGCTAAATGTTTTGCAGCTAAATATGTGCATAAAGTTAGCTGCACCGTAGCTATCAAGATATGATTAAAATATTATACAATTTTACAAATAAAAAATGCTTATTTTTGATTTGTCAGTACATAAACTCTGTCATTAAAAATGGGTAGATATTAAAAAAGTAAAGGCAATATCATAAACATCAGAACAATATTTTGACTAATAATTGCAGATGCATTATTAGGAAATATGGCAGGACACCCTTACACATAGCTATTCATTGTTATTTATAGACTTACCGTTGCATATAAATGAAGTTTCTTCGGATAATACCTACCATATCTACTGCATAGTGTGCATATATTTGGGGAAAATCATTTGCTACGAGAGACTTATGAATGGAATAAAGAAGGGTTGAGCATATGCGAGAAACACATTCTTGCTATCATTGAAAACTAACTTCATTTATGGATCTGATTGTACTATCGTTCGTTTGGGTTTCGTTGAGGATCCGTTCCTCACATGAAATTCGAAGAAGGTGGAATTAAATATTTAACATGCGCGTTCGGTTCCTCTTCATCTCCTGTTGTCCTATCTTGGGGTCCACTCTTCTCATATTAACATCCCATCGTTCCACCGCTCAAGGTGACAGGAGGGCTCTTTTGGGAGCCTAATAGTTTTAGTGAAGCTTCTTAAACTTGAATAACTTTTGATGTTTCAAGGTAAAAGTTAAAATATAATTCATCTCTCATTTTTATGGATGGAAAATCAATTCAAATTTTAGCTTAATTTTTTTTGCAAATGACCGAGTACTTATTTGGCTATTGACGAAGATATGATTAATAAAATTTGTTTGAACAGTCTTAAGAAACCCCAATTAAACTTACAAATTTACCTTACCGAAAAAACATGCTAAAATATTATTTTAGCAGACATTTTGGTTCAGTATTGAGTCATTTCGTCTTTCCAGGACGGCAAAAACATGGAATATATTCTTCTGAGGCTTCCACTGCTGCGAGTTTACTCGACAGCAAGTCGTTTATACCAATTCTATGTCTCTGTTTATGTGTAGTACCTATTATTTTGTTGACTCAGTCATTAATATGGGTTCTCGGAGACTTGCGATACCCCCTTCGTCCTCCTTAAGCCTCGCCCTCGGAGATGAAATACGCCGTCCCACTTTGGGCTCCAGCCGGAAGGCACGCCCCCATATTTCGCCACCCGCCTCCCGGATGACGCTCGACGAAAGATGACGAGCTCAAAGCGTCTACGGGAGAGCACGGAGCGAGAGAAGCGCCTCTTCCGGAGGTGGCGAGAGGCCGGAACTAACCCAATGTGCAAGGGCCGTCTTGTGTGTTGCCGTTGGCGAGGGAGGAATTCCTCGGAACGGCCCCGCGTCGGTCGCCTTGGGGAAGGGAACTTCATCAGCGTCCGGCCGACGACACCTTTGACGAAAATTACGACGGCATGCGACACGAGGTGGTTTGAAGGCGACGAAAGGGGGGGCGCTCGTATCATAGCACACGACCAGCCCCCTCCAACTCCCGGCCGCTAGGTGGCCCAAAAGCTTCCGTGCGAGGGAATCGCCGATAGATGGTGCTAGTGGGTGTTTGCGCGTCCAGCATTACGAAATTGCATTGAACCAAATACAATACTTGATCGCTGGAACAACGAATTTAAAATGCCTTTAACTGAATTGAACACTAAGAAGCAATTTAATAGCCTTTTAATTTCATTGACAGCCAGTTAGAAAGTCCATGTACAAAAAACATTGCCTTTACAAGAAATTGAAAATGAGATGTTGTCGTCTGCTAGCAGTCGTATTTTATTAGCTCTACTTCGTAAAAAAGAAGTTATTTGCGTCCTGATCATCATATATTTATCGCTAACGGCATACTGCCTGACATATAATTATCAAGGTATCGGTCCCCCAAAAAAAAATTGGCGATACAGACAATCGAGCCGGCGTTTCCTCCTCCAAGTCAAGTCACCTTAAACAGGCAATCCTAAACTGGTAGCTACGAGGATACGGTTATCTCCGATTCAGAAATTACAAGATCCGCAATGAGAAAAACTGGCCCAAAATTAATTACTGAAAGCTTCACATAACGACTCATATTAAGATTGGATTAAGACTTAAGGGTTATTCTGAAATGGAAAATGTACGTTTGAGAACCCTAATTAAGACTTTAGGCACAACAAAAACACCTTGCTAAATTCTTAACCCAAGAAAGTCACAGAAATACACATCACAAGATCAACCGAAACAGCAACCAATGTAAAGGAAAAGGGGACGTCTGGGAACGGTAGTTGAAGGAAGTGATTGTTGTTGAATTAAAAATGCATTTATTCATGAAAGCACAAGCACTATCATTAACACTGTACAGGCGAGCTTAAAGGATAAGGGCAAAGGTTGGAAGTGTGAAAAATGTAAATAAATCTCGAAGTTCATGAAGATTTGAGGGTTTTCCACGGTTGTGGCGGTATAACTTTTCAAAAAAAGATCTGGAGATGAATGACCGCCTAGAAATAGAAATTTTTCAAAATTAGGCAAAATTTTAAAAAATATATTTAAAAAATGAGTTGCAATCCTATAGGTCGTATCAGTTATAAATGTGGAATGACAGTACTTTTACCACGAAAAATCTCCACAGTTAGCTAATAATGGCGTTACACGAGGTTATGTCACACCAAAAATGTGAGGCTTTGAGGCACGAGAAAAATATCATAATGAAAGGGTGGGGCCAAATTTTCGATTGCAAATATCAAGAGCTAAATTCATCCTTTCAATTCTTAATATTACCACCATTTACTCTATTCTCATGACTTCCATTTTTATTACAGATAGTAACCCTGCCCCTTTTCAGCAAAAAATATCATGACCACATTACTGTTGTTGCACTTCGTTTACAACTACAACAATTTCTAAACTGCAATGGCAGCAAATCCACAGAAGTAAAAAAAATATGAAATTAATTATATTTCAACATCCGTAGGCGGATCACCGTTAGTCCGTGTATATAATTGTACGCTAAACAACATCAATACTTGCATAAAATGAGCATGGATGCAAGCATAACTATCGCTAGGGCGCCATAAATGATATCCCACCAGATAACAGAAGCTACCATTATAATTTCACTGTCATTAAGTCCTAAAACTAGAGTAGGATGCACATTTACACTTTCACCATGATCATAAAAACATAAATTCACTGCACAACTGTATCTAATAGGAATGAAATAATACAAGTTTTCAATTCGTGGTGGAGCGATATTTTTCCTCCTCTTTCTGTACTGACACAAAATTCTTCACTAAATATCTTAAGCCATCAATTAATTGCAAAGCGAGCTACGAAACCACCGAGGTTATACAATTGTAATTAAGTACAATAACACAATTAGTAAAAACTGATGGAACTATGCCTCCACGGCAACATGGCATGATATTATTTCGGTTTTATGTGAAAAACATGAACCATTGATTTCCCGCGAAGATAAAAAATAAAAATTTCCGTAAATAAATATCGGATGCTTTGCCAAATCCTCTTTAAAAACAAGAGAAAGGGCATGCATGGAAGAGTAAACAAAGCCGCCATTGCAGATACTGCAGTATTTCCGCTATCTATTTGCACCGCTAATTTATTCTTAGCGAATAACACATATTTTCAACTAAAAAACGAGGTCACTGAGATCTAAAACCACGAAAAAATTACCAAATTAACGATAACAGAGCCATAAAACTAACATCCACCGCATTTTGAGTACTTACCACTGCTTTGAAAAAACTTATTTTCAGCTCAGCATTCCTTCCTGGTTTTCCTGTATCTTGTAGAATTATTAGACACATATCAAAAGCGCGATGCACGATCCATCTTCAAATTTAATAGCTTTTCAGCAATATAACACATCTTCCAAGTGATGAGCTTCGCTGGTTCACCATTGAAATGAATGTAACAGCAACGCGATACCCCGAGTAGAAAAAATTGTGTTCTTTTGGTGTTCTTTATATGTTCATTCAGTGTTCAAGTGTTCTTTTGATGTTCTTTTGGTGTTCTTTTATGTTCACCAATTTCTTGGTGTGTTCTTTTGATGTTCAATTTATGTTCTTTTTATGTTCATCACAGTGAACACAAAATGAACATTTTTCTTTATGTTCATTTAGTGTTCCCTTTGAGTTCATTTTATGTTCACCATGGTGAACACAATATGAACATTTTTTTATGCGTTCATTTTATGTTCACTTTGTGTTCATTTTATGTTCACCATGGTGAACACAAATTGAACATTTTTTTTATATGTTCATTTTATGTTCACTATGTTGAACATAAAATGAACATTTTTCTTTATGTTCATTTTGTGTTCCCTTTGAGTTCATTTTATGTTCACCATGGTGAACACAATATGAACATTTTTTTATGCGTTCATTTTATGTTCACTTTGTGTTCATTTTATGTTCACCATGGTGAACACAAATTGAACATTTTTTTATATGTTCATTTTATGTTCACTATGTTGAACACAAAATGAACATTTTTCTTTGTTGTTCTTTAAAATAAACCAGTATAAAAATTCTCATTCCTTGGAGGTGATTGTGGATAACTGCAGTTCATGTGTCATGACAAGTAGCTTTACATAAAACAAGTAATACAGATGATTTTGGAGACTTTGTCTACCAAAAATGAGTTTGAATTTCGCCATCTTGAAATCCACAAAACTGTATTTTTTAGCAGTTTTCCATAATATTTCTAGAAATTTAAAATAATGAATTTCCGGGAAAATTATCCCAAAATGAAGGCATATCATCAAAAAATGGACATTGAACGATCCGAGAATACAATCAAGGAACACCTGAAAACACTCTCAATATGTACTTTATTGCATACTAAACAGGGATAAGGCCTGAGCATTTAGCTTTAACAAATAAGTTCGATTCTAATAAAAAAAGCTGGAAATAAAATGACTTGAATCTTATCCAAATATTGACATCTGATTCTCAAAGATGTGAAAGTGTTCATGGTAATGATGGGACTTCCGTGAAAGCTTTTTCTTTGTTGTTCAACAAAATGTTCTTTTTATGCTCATTTTGTGTTCTTTTGATGTTCAAATAAGTGTTCATTTTGTGTTCAAATTATGTTCTTTTTATGTTCACAGACGAGTGTTCATTTTGTGTTCTTTTTATGTTCTTTCTGTCACAAAACACATAAAAAGAACATAAAGTGAACATTTGGTGAACATAGAAGGAACACAATTTGAACATTAAATGAACATAAAAAGAACACTGAATGAACACATTTTTTTCTACTAGGGACTGGGCGCGCGACAGGCTCGCAGTGCCACTCTGTAACGAACTAAAAAAATTGAAAAACGTGGGAGGATTTTGGGGCCAGCCAACTAGCGGCGTAACAGCCGAGTTGGAGGGGGCTGTACACGACACACACTGCAGTGAGGTTTGGAGCCGCAGATTCCAAACTTGAAATTCGTGAAGAATTTTCACTGATCACAGCGAGGGACGTGGCAAAGGATCACTCTCTCCAGGGGGGTGCATAAAGTTCTGAGCCCTCTCCCTGATGGGAGGAAAATATAGAAAAATTACAGTGCAAGAGTCTGAATTATTTAAATTAATCATGCGCGATGAAATAGCCGCAGCGTACAAGGATGATCTGTCATTTATGCTACTGTATGTATTCCTAACCATATTTTTCTTAGATAGAATGGCTTAAAACTAAAACAAGGAGGGAATGCATGCTTGCCTCCTTTTTATTTAAACTTTTCAATGGTAAAAAGCCTGAACATATCATGAATTTTTTTCCGACTAAAGTGTTGCGACTCGAATGTCACCAAATTTTACTCGGTTAGCTGTACCACAGTTAATCCGGAATCAGTGGAACCAGGAACGATAAATTATGAGAGATGTTTCGCCGAATGTTTTTGAAATTTCAAATTCTCTGGGTGTAGAGGCTGGTGATGAAGGACGTATAACAGAATAATTATGTAGGTGTTAAAAGATTAGCGTTACACAGATGTTGAACGAATTAGGGTGGGAGCCGCTAGAAACTCTAAGGCCGTGCGCCAGGATTTGATTGCTTAACCATGCGTAATAGATATCTTTAAGAGCGAGACGGAGAACATTTTATTAGAACCTCACTGAATTTATAGGTCCGATAGGAGCGACAAATTAACCCATTACAACCCAATGTTGCTCCTAAGTAGCATGTAACATGTGTACATTTTCAGCTTTATTCAGGAAAGATTTAAACTATGTGCTCTTTTGCGCTGTGAATTTTAATGGCGACATATGTAGCTGCCGCAATAATAATAAATAATTATAAAATTTTCACATTTTTAATATGAGAAGTCTTGAAGTACAATTTCTCCCAGAATCAGCCCTGGGTTATGAAGGGTTGAGAGAGATATTTTGCCTAAGGGATAGGTATGGATATTTGTTTATCTCCCAATCAATAAAGGACTTTAATAAATGCTAGGTGCAACTTCGTTATAGCATTCCGTTTAATTTTGTCAACGGTTGGTGTCCTAGTACTTACGGGGTAATATAGATGCAGATGTATTTGAATACGTGCCTTAATACTTGTGTTATTATAATTAATCATGTCAGGATTTACGCCGTGAAAGCTCTTGTGTTACAAAGCGAGTATTGTTGCACACAGTGAAGAATCAAGTGTGGACAAGTGTGCAAAAGGTTGTTTTTTTTTGTACTTAAATGTGTTTATTAATAGCATGGCATATGCTTTCGCCTTTTTTTGTTTTATTTCGAAGGGCATTCAGTCGGCCAGTATACGTGAGCTTAAGCGGTTCATTAGTATCTATTACGGTACATAACATCTATATAACGGTATATCCCTTCTTTTATTGAATCTCCTTCGGTAACGCAGCTTAACACTTTATAACCCAATTTTGCTTCTAAGTAACATCAAAAATGTTTAAACTTTCAGCTCTATTTAGGAGATATCTAGGCTAAATAGTATTTTGTACTGTAAACTCTAACGACTAAATATTCAGCTGGCAGGGTAATTATCATTGAGTGTAAAATTTTCAAGTTTTCCAAATGAAAAATCTTGAAATTTGATTTCTCCCAGAAACAGCTCTCGGTTAGAAAGGGTTAAATATGTTACTCTTCACTCACACGTACGTTATGATGTTCATGCTACGTTTGGGCGTTGCGTTGGTTTGATTGTCATGATTTGCATTGAAACTATAAGCTCGCTTTTATATTTGCAAGAATTTCCATGAGAACAAATTCCCCTGGACCGGGAATCGAACCACGGACGTTTGGATTTCCGGGTCACTGCGCAGACCACTACGCTATCCAGGTTCTTTAATTCTCGTGGAAATCATACCGAGGCTCATGGTACCAGCTGTTACGCATACCGCTTTGCGCAGCTTTAGCGCAGATTTGAGGCTCTCAACCGGTTGTGGCTTCTTGGAAGTCCTTTCTCCCTCGCGTTTCCATCCTTGGTGGACCGCGAGGGCCTAACACCGTGGTTCGGTTCCCGGTCCAGGGGAATTTATTCTAATGGCAATCGTTGTATATTTCTCTGCCATTCACTCGCTTTTATATTGCTTGTGTAATTTGTGTGTATTCAAGGAATAACTTCCTCGTTACCGCCAGACGTAGCTATAAAGTTTGCCTGTGACGACTTGTATAAACAAAACAAAGACGTTTCTACCCGCAATGTTTTAGTGCTACACTTCGCGCAGTTAATGCTCAAAATAGGAATTCATCGTAGTTTAAGGTAAGTTTACCTGTTATATTTTAATAATCATTCCGGCTTGAGCACCTTCTTGCATGTATTCCTTTTCTTCAACGCAGGCCTTATCAGTGTTAAACCATAGCTTTGTTATGATTTTATTGCTGCCACAAGGTTGCCATAATGTTATTTGCTTGTAATGACATTTAATGGCGTCGCTATTGTACTGCTTATGTGTTACGCTTTAGGAGCTAGCATTGATTTAGTAAGGCAACTCATTCAGGGGCGATGTGGGGTGATTGGGGGCCCTCGGCTAGAGCTCATGATGGGGGCCCTCTCAATGGGAGACCTCTCAACCGGAAAATTTTAGGAATGTGCAATGTGCATGCCCATAGGCGGATATAGGGGGAGGGCACGTGAGAGAGTTTGCCCCCCAGCCCTCCAAACTCACTAACCAAACCAGCATTCACTGAACTACTTAGGATTTCGCGGTCTTTCAAGTTTTCGCGGTGAGGAAAAATATAAAATATTTGTGCTGAGCGAGCGTACCTTCCCCCTCCATTAACGCTTCCTTCCCTACTTCCAGTCCGTGGCACTGAGTCCCACGGTAATCGATACCCCTTCGTCAAAAACTGACTAGTGAGACCCAAACATTGTTATCTGATATTTTTTTTATCAACGAATGAATTGGAGCATCGACTACCCAGAAACACCTGCGGGGATATTGGGTTTCGCTACGGAACTGGAGACTTTGGGAAGAGTGGACGAGGAAAAAATGGAATCTCCCTCTTCTCACGAGGGAGTTTCTCACGAACTCGTCGTCTTATTTGGCCTAAGCGTGGGACATGAGAGAGAGAAGAGATGCGACCAGCGTATGCCGATCGCTTCATGATGTACGCGAGCGTTGTGGGGCCCCCGAAGCTCGCCCCCCCCCCCCACACGGGGTCCTGTGGATGGCAGATTTCTATAGTGTCGATCCTTCATTAACTGGACTTTCGGCCCTTGCATTCTGCTTGCTGCATCTGTGTGTCTTTAGACCACATCTTCAACATTGTTGAATGTGCCCTTGGCACTAAAAAAGCATTGGAGGATGAATCTCGATATAGGGGACATGACAATTCAAGCGTAAGTAAGGGACCAGTGCAAGTGCCTTTCCAGTGCAAGTGAAGGAGAAAAATGAAAGAAAGTCTGATAGTGAGTGTGTGCATTGCACTCTTAAGTCTAGGAAGAAAAAAAATTATTACATGAGGATGAAAATTCCCTAGAGTAATCTAATTCTAAAATACTTAAATCTTATCGGCTTTACATGGCGCGGGCAGGTGGCCAAATGTCGGTACTGCAGTCATCTTATATTATTTAGTGGAAGTAACACACATTTTTTTTTTTTTGAGAGGATATCTTATTTTAGGTTTATTTATTTTTTTGTTGGCAGGTGCCTCATTTCTTTTTTATATTTTTTTTGTGGACAAATGCCTCTTTTCTTTTCTATATATATTTTCTTGTGGGCAAATGCCTCTTTTCTGGTGTTTTATAGATTTTTTAAAAAGGTTTTCTTTTATATTATATATTTTTTTAAGTAAATCCAATATGTATTTGGGTTTTGATTTTTCCAATACAATTGTTTCTTTTTTTACATTTTATCTTCAACCGGTTGATTGAGCTGATTGCTCTCTCACATGGTGGTTGCTTTAAATTATAACCCTTTCACAGTTATGATATTTAAAATTAAATTAGAGCAAAAGATGATAGGAAAGAACTCGATTTGAGAGAGTTATAATTTCTCGTGTATGTCTGTAGCTTTTGAAGTGTTTTCTTTTAGCTGGGTAATTCCAGAGATCTTTTGTAAGCGTGTTTCGTGGAAGAGAATTGTTCTTTAGTCTTACAGCTTGCGACCGTATGAAGTCGTGAATAGTTGGAACTCTGTTTGGGTTTCTGGTTTCTTTAATTGGTACGAGTCGGGGATTGGTTTGTGATGTAGCGCAAGGTTTTATTTTGGTACTGTTCTAAGCGTTTTCTGTTCTGCAGGGAAGTATTGCCGAAAACTTTACACCCGTACAGCAGCCTTGGTCTAATGATACTCTTCTAGAGTGTTATCTTGTCTCGTCGCGAGATTTGCGAGCGAGAGTTTAATAATGAAGCCATGGCGGCTTTTGCTGCATTGGCTGATTTGAGGGCTTTCGGTACGTGTGTGTTCCAAGTGAGTTTTTGATCGAAATGTATCCCTAAGAATTTGTGTGATTTATCCATTGGTATTGGGAGGGATTTGAAGGTTAGGTTTTTGGAGGGCAGGGGGTCTCAATATTTTTACTAGAATCTCAAAGCCCAGAGAAAACGACAAAGGCGTTTACTAGCTATAAGACTCGAAAGTATTTTTCCTCGCCGTGTTTTTTTCGCCTAAATTGTGTCATTTCGCATGTATTTTGCCGCGGGAGGTAAATGAGTTTTATCTTACGCTAAATGTACACAATAGGGTAGTTTCCTTCATCAATGAAAACGAAAGGTATTGATTGCTATTCGTTACCCACCATTAGTGTATTCCTAATAAACAAATTATTTGGTTTTATAAATACCGGTTTAGACGAACGGCAATGGTCAATTTTTATCCTCATTTGAAAAAGTCACGATTGGTGCCCATGCGATGCCACTCCACCTGACGTCACAGGGACCTAGTTTCTATACGAGTAAATAGGAGTTTTACATCGTCTGACATTACCAATGCATGCATGAGGGACAGAGCTCAGGGAGACATGTCTTAATAATCACCTATTAAAACAGCCTATGGGCGGAAAGTTTCCATCGTTTGATAGGGTATTAATAATCCTTATTTAAGCCCAGCGCTACCTGCTAGCAGGGTACTTTGCTACCTGCTAGTAGCCTGCATCGCAGCGGCACACATATCCTCGCCCCAAGGTCACCGCCCACTGCGGCAGCGGGAACCGGAATGACGTCACACGATCTTTTCCCAGCATTCATACTTAGCCGTCGCGTTTTCGCGCGCTTGAAATTTTTCACTTTTATTTAATTTATTACTTAGTTTAAGCAAATATAATAGCCCAAAGCTCTATGCGTGTGAGGAGTGCCATGCAGTCTACACCTTCACGCTATAGACGCAATTACTGTGTTGCTAATGTTTATTTCTTGGTATTATAGCCTAAGTTATGCCCGAAGACATAAAGTGTTCATTGAATGTCCTCTTTTGCCGCAATACCCAGACAACAAGGGAGTAAGGGTCCAGGTTTGTAACTATCGTTACGAAAATTAAGAGCGGGTTGCTAAGCCAAAATTGTTTTCCTGTTACGAAAAAAGCAATAACATGAGTCGCCAGACGCTTGCCAGAGGGATACTTTTCTTAGAGGGAACGGAGAGAGAAATTACGATTTCAGATTACAGTTCGTTATTTCTGACTCTTGAGTTTACCCCATGAAAGACAGAAATCATTATTATCATTATAGTATTCTACCGATTAAGGTAGGTTTCCATGGATTACTAAAGAGGTGATCTGGGAGCCTCCCTTTCCTTCCAGCACTGCCTCCCTTGCCTTTCCTTCCCACACAGCAAAGACAGAAATAGGCATGGAATTACTCCTGGAATTCATTGAAAGCCAAGAGCTCTACCCTGGAAATCTATTCCGCTTCCATTGACGGGAGTATCCATTTGGCACAGCGCGCAATCCTAAGTGCATGTGCCGATATTTGTGCTTTCACCGCACTCGAAATTGAAGAAATTTACTCGTCGAGGCCTCACTTTAAATAAGCTATCAAATTTTACTTTACTTATTCAGGTTGAAATGTTAAAATCTTGATTAGCACAATGGGTCAAAAAGGTTTCCTACAAATTGGAGGTACTGCCATCGCTTTCGTCGAAAATTAGGCTTCTTCTCTAGTCGTGTAATATTTTAGTCTCGTTGTTAAGTATTATTTGTATTATTGTAAAGTTGCTTGCGTGAAAATATAACCTTAGGCTCCCAAAATATACGTAATTGACTTACCGACTCTCATGTAAGTGTTTGGCAACAAAATGATATCTGCAGCTTTTTAATGGATCCTCCATGGCGAGTTTTCGATAAGGTCAATTTCGTAGGATAGTATGGCGTAGTAAGAAGGGTATCAAGATAGGTGCTTGTGATGTGATTGTGGGGAGTACGCCTTTTTAATCAATCGTGCTTGGTTGCACTCTTTAAAATAATAAATTGGAAAGAGTATGGAAATTATTTTTTCCCCTCAATCGTACTAAGCATTCTCGAATCTGTAACGAATCTCGGCTAAGAGCGAATGATAATACGGTGACAGAGGTATGATCTTCATGATTGTTGCGTTAGAATGACATAAAAGAGTTTAGAAATTCAAATTTCATGTGAGAGCATTTGGGGCCAACTCCATTTCTTACGGCCTTTTTAAACGGTACATTAACCCGTACAAGTTAATGTCTAAATGTATGAACGCGAAAATGAACACGAAAATGTCCCGTGTAACATTTGAATTCCACTTGACGTGCGTGAATGTATGAACGGAAAATAGAACCTCTTCTAATTTGATTCATGCATGTTCCGTTCCAGTCCGTAAAAATCATTCACGCAAACAAACATTAACTTGTACGTGTTAATGTATCGTATAATTAGGCCAATAAGCACTTTTTATTTCCTTATGTATACCCTTGTTTATACCCAACCCTTAATGTACCTCTCACTAGTGAGTGTTAAAATTTAAAACTTTCTCAACCAATTTCTACACAGAATACTTTCTGCTTTCGATTGCGAAGATATTAAGGCCCGTTGTTCCTGTGGTTGTCTCCAGTAATTCTGTGAAATATTTTGGCGATTGTTAAACTTTTCTCTCCAGACTGGCTTGTAGCCATCTAGCTATACTGGGAGGTAACGAGGTCTAATGTTGTTCAATTTCTCAATAGCTCATTTTCTACGAGTGACCTTGATAGAAAGGATGAATCTCCAAAGCAAGCATATTTTTGGATGAAGGAAAGCTATAATAATCTATACCATGCCATTTCCTGTTTACTTTTACAATGCTTGCATGTAATTTACAGGCATAATAGGGGTACATATTGAATTTCCATTTTGCACATATCTCTTTTTCCCTTAGTGAGCTTATTTTAATGGGCCTTAAAAGTAAAATAATAAGTGTTGAAGTTATTCTCTTACAAGCTTTAACAACACAATTGTGATAATTCGAACGAATGAGTGCGGGTTTTCTTCAAGATCTGCTCAGATTGGTAGGATGTAGCGCCTTATGACTACGGTGGGCGGAAATGGGTGAAAGTAGATAATTATCGTTTTTTGTGGAATAAATGCACATTAACGTATTTTGATCTAAAACACATTCTAACATTCCCATCTGGAATATTATCCAGCTCAACAGTAGGGTAGTATCCTTCATCACAGAAAACGAAAGGCATTGATTGCGATTCGTTACCCACCATTAGTGTATTCATTATATACAAATTATTTGGTTTTAGAAATCGCAGTTCAGACGAATTGCAATGGTCAATTTTAACCTCATTCGAAAAAGGCCAGATTGGTTCCCATGAGATGCCACTCCACGTGACGTCACAATGACCAAGTTTCTATGCGGGTGGATAGGAGTTTTATTTCGTCTGAGATTACCATTGCATGCATGAGGCACAGACTTCAGGGAAACATCACTTAATAATCACCGTCATAATTATAACTGCCTATGGTGGGAAAGTTTACTTCGTTTGATAAGCTATTAATAATCCTTATTTAAGCCAAGCGCTATCTGCTAGCCGGGTACTCTGCTACCTCATACTTAGCCGTTGCGTTTTTCGCGCGCTTGAAAATTTTCACTTTTCATTTAATCGCGAAAAATGAATATCGTCATTCAAAAATCTAAAAGCGTGAAATGCGTACTCCTGGAGTATTAATCTTTCGATTTAGGCAATAAAAAATTATAGGAAACCACCCTATTCTGACACCACCAGAACTCCCCATCACTGCCGACTGTTTGTGAGGTGTGGCTCGCATCCCACTAACCTTCGAAAACTCAAATAACTATATTTTCCGGCTTTCCTCTCGAATTTCTCAAGAACCCTTTCAACAACCGGATCCCTTTTCCTTCTGCCCGCCTTTTTGTCTACCTTTTCCTCGGAGTGAAGCCTCTTTCCAATCCACCTTGACTCCTTCCCCCCTCGTCACATGTTTCATCGCGATAATGCTACGCCAGCTCCCGGCTCCCCTCAGCCCTCCCCTCAGCTCAGTACCAGCTCCCCTCTTAAGCCCTCATTTCACTTTCGCCGTAATCATCGCTTATGAATATTGGAGAGAGATTTATCGGAACGAACCCGGTTTAATGCGGTGCCCTTTCTAATGCGAAGTATTGGAGACAGAAGTCAAGCGTTAAGAAATTGACTATTCTTTTCGAGCATGTTCCGTAGGCGTTTAAGTCAGAAACAACTCTACTTTTGAGAATATTTTTCGTGGGCGTTTAATTCAGAAAAGGCTTCGTTTTCACCTCCCTTCATATTTCTACCTCTTATTACTCAAACGTTGAAATAAGGATGAATATACGTGATTTCTAGACTCCAAAACCGTAAGCTGGGCATCGTTTTTATCTCTACCTACATCGTTTGAAGTGATAGGGAGGGTAACGCTGCTACTGACTTCTCCACCTGTATCCATAATTAGTAATGTCTGTAATTAATAACCAATACATCATGTTCTTTATTTATAATTTGTTCGAAAGGACGAATTGCGGTGGAGACCTACGTTAACGCTATCTGCTGCATGATTTATCTTTCTCAAAACTATTGCAAGAGACCTTATCGTATTAATTTCAGATTTTTTTAGTCTGGTCGTCAAGTTTAAAAAGCTACGTTTTTTTAAGGTGATGTGACGGTATCAAGTTAACGCTTTTTAACCCAGAGCTGTTTCTGAGAGAAATCAAATTTCAAGATTTTTCATTTTGTAAACTTGAAAATTTTACACTCAATGATAATTATCCTCGCAGCTAAATATGTCGTCGTTAAAATTCACACTACAAAATAATATTTAGTTTAGATATCTCCAAAATAGAGCTGAAATTTAAAGCATTTTTGATGTTGATTGTAAGCAACTTTGAGTTATAAAGGGTTAGGAAAGTAAGGGTTTAGAATTGGGCGAAAAAGATTGCGGGGAACGAAGCGTTCATTCTTATGTTTCTTTCATGTTTACGTCCATCGGTTAAAATTTCTGGCGTGACCTCAGTTGTGGCGCTTCTTTCGTTCGTATCGCACACTCTCCGATCTTGTTTACCGCCCGAGATATTATTATTATTATTATTTTCGCCCTCCCTCAAATCTCTCATCATGGATGTTGAGGATTCGACCCTTTCACCTCCCTCTCACTCCGCATCGCTTCATTTCTCGGATTCGACGAAAAAGGGGCCCTCCCAAGAGAAGATGCGATCACCCTCCTCCCCCCCTCCCGAAAATTTCTTCGTTTTCATCCCGTGGACGGATTTCGCAAATTATATTCGAACGAGAGTGGAAGGTTGGAATGGGTAAACGGGGAAGTGGTAGAAGGTGGGAGGGAGTCCCATTGAGGGATGAATGGTAGGTGGTATGGGGGGGAGGGTCTGTTGCTCATTTTTCACCCCCCCCCTCTTTTTTTATAGAGAGGTCAGCGCCGTGTTTAGCCCATGCCACCCACAATCTTGAGATGGTCCGCTCAAGGCTTTGGCGTCGCTTTAATTTTGAACGTATCCAGTGAAAGGCGAAGCTAAGATATTTCTTCCCTAACAGTCTTCATTTTTTCTCATTTCCTTTTGCACCTGGATGACTTATCATCCGTTCCCATTGGCATTAAAACCTTCTTCCCTTTCTTCCTCTTTGGTTAGGCCTCGTCGACCGAATCCCATCGGCTTAGTGTGGAGGTTAAGGTCGGCCCTTAGCCATAACTTCAAACCGCGAGTTGCTCAAGTGCTTTCGCGGTGGATGTTTGCGATTGCTGCATTGTTATCCATTATCAGCTGATGTAGTCACCAATTATGTCCTTCGCTTGGCGATGGATCATGACGTCAAGAATCCAGGCAGCATTAATATATTATTCGGCCAATTATAATCACCTCTATCACTTTGTAAGATGATCACAAAATAAGATATATTAACGCTAGCATGAGTTGTACGTTGAGATAAAGAAATTAAGGACATAAATGGATGTGAGAGTGGTTGGCAATGCATATCAGGTGCCAATGTTGATGGAAAGTGGAAAGTACGTAAACCTTAAGTTTTTAAAGGCTGTATTTATGAATATAATTTGCCTAATTGGGATAAAATATGTTGATAAGTTCCGTGCAAAAACAAATATGTTTTTGGGAAACCTACATTTATCATTCACGGATTTTCAAGACGAAGGAATGTTAATTTTTTCAATTTGAATAGCAAAATTGTAATCATTTGAATAATGGGTGATGGTGTATAGAAATATCCATTTTATTAGAGCTGTGACTAATAACTTCTAAGTTAGTTTTTATTCAATCATATGTCTACTTTGGAGATATCGTGTTTTTCTCCAATTAACTGATAACTAAATTGTGAATAATAAGCTGATTGAGTATTAATTTTTTATCTGGTAACACCCAACCTTCTGGTGAAAACGTTTAAACGCACAATTCCTAGATTTTTATTGCTTATTGCGTTGAAAACTCTTTGTGATAGAAAAAGGAAGCAGACTGACTTATATTTACTAAAATTTCTACTTCAAACAGCTATTGAAACAGCTCTTCTTAGGTAGAAATCGTAACGTCTCATTCAGCTGTTTACTCGTAGACTGTTCTTATGGATTTCAAAGCAATAATTTTTCTCTGAAGGTGAAATAAACCACCTGTGCATTGGTCACGAATACAGTATTACACGGGGAAAGTATTAATAACTATTTATTAAAATTACAGGTAATGTATTTGTGTAATTTGATAAAACAGTCTAGCATTTTTCTACATTTCCATCGGAATGTATTCTGGTTTTTGTCCCTGAATGGAAAATATTAGAGAGGTTGGTTATGCATTTTAAGTGCCGGTGACGTTGGACCGTGAAGAAAACAAAAGAGGCCTATATAAAGAGGCCTTTTAAGAGGCTTATGTAAATGGTCATGAAATGTAGACACAAGTGTGGTGCCGCCCAGAAAAAAATGTCATAATGTTTTAGAAAATGATAAAAACTTTCCTAATGTTTGGTACTTAAATCGCGCATGTTGCTGCTGTAACTATTTGAACGAATGCGGTGATGGTCTCTGTAGTACGTAAGCTGCCCTTTACTGATATCCTGGGGTGACATGGAGTGGGGGAATTGTTATCAAATTGTGTGTTTGCTTGAATACGACGGACAGGAAAGTCCGTTGAATCAATGATACATAGCATACCATATCCCTTGGCACAAATGGAATTAAACCCTCTTTCGAAAGAAAAGTCTTAAATGTTATGTATACATCTGTCATAGGTTCCAGTGTAACTTATTTTGATGATTATGTAGCGATGGCTGTGCACTTATGTTTGGGTTATTTCACGTCTAAGCTGGTCTTTGCTTGCTTAGGTAATGCGTCGATGTTTGACAGAATTTGATCAGTAATGACGTTTATTCAGCGTTGCTTGGAAATAGTATCAATTCATGGGCGTACTCAAGATCAAAACAAGAGGGGGTGAAGCCTTGGTCGTTCAAGCTGATACATAGAAAAGGTTAAGGAAACTAACATTTCTAGAAAATTATAACAGCACTTTATTAGTTTTCAAAATTGTTTGCCAAAAAAATCAAATATTTTTATTTTAATTACATGTTTTATACTGATTCCTCCTTCCTTGGATTAAGAGAAAATTTGTACAAAATTTTCGTTTTCGACCACATTTACTTTTGCTTCTAGGGCTGGAGGGGCAGCTGCCCCCTCCTGCCTCACCCTGGGTGCCCCTATGTAGTACCAATTCATACTTATCATCTCTCTCTTTTTGTAAAATAAGTACATATCCTTTAGAAAGAGCATTCTCCGCTTTCAACCCTTTTTCGTTTATTAATTTCTGGAAAACTAATTTCAAAATTTAAATCAAAATATAGAATATATATTTTAACTGTTTTTTACCACCTTTAATCCCTTTTTCTCCAGCTAGCTTTTCTTTAATTTGAGTTATTTATTATATTTTTGTACCATTAATGTTCGCAAGAATTTCAGGATACCCGAGAGATTTTTACACACGTATAACCAATGCTGTTTAAAGTATATATTTGGAGATAAAGTGCTTATGAGATATATGTGAGAGATAAGTGCGCCATGCAATGTCACTGGCAGGTTGAATCTGTTCTCACGACACGTAGCGATTACAGAGTGGGGGATGCCCGCATTCCACTTTGAATGGACAGTAGCAGAGGGTAGATGAAGAGCAGTTGGCATATTTTCCTTTTCATGTCCCCTCTTATAGACAGATCTTTTAGTTTCAACTTCAGCTACCCTCACTTTGGACTCCATTTCCCTCGTCACTTTCTTCAGCTTTTCCCACCCGTTCA
This sequence comes from Ischnura elegans, assembly GCF_921293095.1. Taxonomy (NCBI): domain Eukaryota; kingdom Metazoa; phylum Arthropoda; class Insecta; order Odonata; family Coenagrionidae; genus Ischnura; species Ischnura elegans. The sequence goes on from NC_060247.1 coordinate 145,333,195, forward strand.
AGTTTCTGCAGAGTGCGATAGTGCATTCAAGTGAAGCCAGCAGAAGCCTCTTTATCGAAACGTATGCCCTAATGATCCATCGAGTTTGAAGCTTATGTATCAAACGAATTGTCAAGTCCGTTGTAATCCGAAGCTGCCGAATCATACAGAGGAATACATACAAACATACAGGCGAATACATACAGAGGTATGTTAAAGATCTCAGCACATAATGGCTAACTATTGCCTTAGTCAAACAATGAAAAAATATATATTTATAGTATCCAGTTATCTCTGTTCGTATACGCATTGAAGAGGGATTTACTCACTATAGTTGCAGAATATTTTGAGCGAAAAATAATGAATCCCTTTCATTATTTCGATCTTAGATCCGTCTTCTAGGGCTAATCGCAGTGAAAAATCGAAGTCAACCCGTTTGCAGATGATTTGATTACGTCACCCACTCTTTCTCAGCGGGTAACCGAGTCTCAGAAACGCCTCGTCCCCGCTCTTGACTTGATTAAGTTCGTTGTTGCTTACACTCGTTGAGGCTGAAACTGAAGTGGCGTCACCAACTCATGAATAATGGACGGCATATTTTGTTCTTTCTTGCTAACTAAAGTATGAATGAATCGGCGAATAAAAGACTTTTTTCCATCATAACTTATTTATCATTTCCATCAACCGAAATCTTTTAACGATTCATCATTTGTTATGTTAGTGAACGACTTCATTGTAAATGTCGCCATTTCTTCAAAACCGTAGGAGGGCAATTAAACCGTCAGGAAAATCGGTAAGTGAATGATTCCATGCAAAAGCATGTAATGGTGACACGAAGAGAGTTAGTGGGTGGCGATTTATTGGGTGCACAGACGGCGGTCGTCTCGGCAGGACGGAGGGGAGAGACGTATCTCGTGTGGGGGTGGGGGGAATTCCGATTCGGAGGGGGGTGGGGCGGTGGAGAGGGGGAGGGAGGGGGCGTGGTAATATCCGCTGCGCATGACCACCTCCTCGCCCTCCCCGATTTGAATGTGGGAGAGTGGGGCGGGGAGCGAGTGAAAAGATTGGGCCGAAAGAACACCCACCCGCACGCCCAACCGCCCCCGTATCTCGTGGGAGGGAGAGGGAGGGGTGGTAGGCACGTGCACACAAGAAGAAGAAGGAGAAAAGAGGGCGCACGCATTAATCACGCGCCACGCCCCCTGCACGCTGCCCAACAACAACACTCGAACACCCAAATTGAACTTACGTTGATAAAAAAGAACATAATATTTGAGTTTGGGTTCCGGTTGGTACAGCAAATTAGTGGTTATAATTGTAAAGATGTTTGTAATAAGTTCAATACTTTAAATCAAAATTATATTGTGCACCTAAATAATCAAAATCATTCATCCCACATGTTTTTAAGTCATATTGTGTCTATCGAAATTGTGTTTATGTGTATCTATTGTGTTTACGAATGAAATCAGGTCATTATCTATTGTAATTGTTTATCTTTGATAGGTCAAGACTTATTATGCAAAGCAGGAGTTGTACGAAACGTACTTGATTTTGTAGAGTATTCTCTTGATCAATACATTGAGCATTTATGTCCATGTGACCTGCACACGTTCAAGCGAAAAATCGAACTTATGTTCGCCTGCATGCATTGAGGTTTGGCCTCGTAATGCGATGTGTTGGAGGGACTGGGGTGTCGAGGGGGGGATGAGAAGTGAAAGGAGGGCCCCCTTAAGCTCTCCCCCCAAAGGGGGGTTAAACTCCCCCCCTCGAAAATCCTCGCGTCCTCCTCCGCTCTCATCCTCCGCCAAATTCTCGCTCCGCGAGTTTCAATTACGCCACGCTCCTCCAAATCTCCTTCGATGCACACAAGGAAAGAAGGAAGGGTGGAGCGGCTCATTTGAATGCGGGCCGCACTGCCGCGCCGGGTGCCACCGCCTCTCAGGGGAGGATTGCATGACTTGTAGTGTAGCCTACTAACCTATGTAAAACTTAATGCATGTTTCTTATTTCAATTATTATTTCTAACAGCATATGGTAGTATAGTTTGTTATTATACGACGTTTTTTTGACGATGTGGTGTGCATGTGGGAGTCCAAATGCATGCCGCATGCTGCTGATTGATCACCCCCTGCCAAACACCCTAGAGGTGGCTCGCAGGGTATTATGTAGATGTAGATGTAGATTTGGGGAATGCACCCACCGCTCCCTCGGCCGTCTCTCACCCACTTTCTCCACTGATATTTTGAGAGACTTTTGGGGAACGTGTGCGTGCGAATATAGCCAATGAAAGACAACATCGCCCCAACATGAAGGGAGCAATGGTGAAATTCTAATCATACACTCGAGGAATTATACAGTCAACCGATTTCGGCACTTGCACCTTTGAATTCGACAGCACGAAGCACATACTCGGTGAAAGAAAACGCTCCTGCAGACGAGTAATCACTTATACCGCATTGAATTAATCAATTGATCGGAATCAAACTGTTGGTTGACTTCAGTCTAAGGGTGCTGGCCAACATCAGTTTACTTAGACAATGAATTAATAACCGTGACAAATTCTTAAAAACGACGCACGCACTGAGAATCAGGTTAAACTCAGTTACTTGAGGAGCAGAAAAATTAACTACGGAAGGAGCAAGGAAGAAATATTCAGTAGAATAGCACAGACGAAGATGGCATTCCACCAAAATATAAATCTACATGCAGCGGGAATAGACGTGAGGAAACTACCTTTCGAAACTCACATTTACTTCTTTACGTAGGCGAGGCAAGCATAATGATATCAGCGGATAGATAGAGGATGGAGGCTTTCGAAATGTGGAGCTGCAGAACAATCATGAAGATGAAACGGATCGATCGAGTGGATAATTAGAAAGTTCCAAGAACAATTGTAGAGAAGAGAAGCCTAGTTTAAACCCGGATATGAAGACGAAAAAACCTAATGGGCCATGTCTTGAGACATGATGGCCTGATGAAGACCATCGTGGAGGGACAAGGAGATGGCCAGAGCGAAAAAGGAATGCAACACATAAAATATACGGAGCAGGTAAAGAGGGATTTGAAAGAGAAGGAATATGTGGGTGTGAAAAGATTAGATGGTGGGAGATACAAGTGGAGATCTCGACTGTCGGGAGAATTGAGGGAGAGGTGGGTCAACGCAAGCGAAGGGACGCATTCCACATCCTGACTCAATGTGAAGTCCTCACTCCGCCTCAGCGGTTCGCATCTCAAACTCAAGTTGAATTTGAATTCTGAAGAGTTCGTATTTTAGAAACTAACCTTTTTTAACAATCTTGAGTTACCTTTATTTGTAATAAATTATAAAATAATGCATTTGCCTACCAATATTATTTCATTCATGGTATTCCGCGCTTGAAACACTAGCATTATTAGAGTATAATATCACTTGCGGAAGTAGTTTTTGTGGAGATATTGAACATTTTGAAAACGTGAGTATGTGACGGTGGATATCTTTGATCTGCGCGACTCAAAACGAGTTTTAGTCGGGATCAAGGCTTGAGTTGAGTCCTGAAATACGGCCCTCAGGATAGTCGACAAGAGATGACGATTACAACAGTGGTCCTTCATGGCGCGCATTGCAATGGATCGGATGCACACACCACCACCCCTCGCTGCCCCCCCCCCACCCTCTTCCCCTCCCCTCCCCTTGGAAGGGGTGCACGGGTGGCGAGAGCCCTCGAGCGGACGTGATTAAAGGCGATGCGAGTGAAGCCAGTGTCCCTTTGGGAGGAGGCGAGCGACGCTTGATCCGATGTGAAGACCGAATAGAGTATCATCTGAAGTCAGGACCACTCATTGGTACGGCTACCTGATTTTCTTCAATGCACATATTCTTCATTTCATTGTTCGGGAATCCAAATGTAGTGTCTCGCATTGTGGCTTTGGAAAGATGATCGCAATAGTAGGTTTGGGGGCACGGGTGCGTCGACAGTTAAAGTCATTAGCACCACGCGCAATCAAAATGCAACATGAGTGCATCATCTTGAATCCTGGTGGTCAATCATTAATCATAATTGGATTCAAGATAATCATATCAACATGAATCCAATTTTGGTTAATATTCTCAATTATTATGGTAAATTTCCCGGTAAAAAGAGTATCACGCCACCGTCAACGCCACGAGGGACAATTTAAGTAAGCCCATTTGAATGCGCTGCGGAAGACAGCAAATCTAGAAGCTGGCACAAGGAGACTGCTACATAGAGGAAGCCCAATTCCATGCCGTAAGAAGGTTGATTCCTGTCGCCACTTCGGTCGCATTTTAATCGGTTTTCAAAAATGTCCGCGGCTCGGTGATGTGTGCAATGCGATCCAATTTTGCCCAATATTTTGCAGAATAAGATTAGTCGTTGCGAGGAATACCTTTGAAAAACTTACTTATTAAGAGTCCGACTCGAGGGTCCTCTTTTGAAATATTCGTGGGCCGACTGAAGATTCCTCTTTGCTAATATTCATGTTTGCGAGTGTGTGCTGGGCGTCTTCTGCGCATGCGTCCGGAATTGGAACGGCAAATGCGCCATGAGGACTCGAGACGGTTGCGATGGATTCGCTTGTATTTCTTCGACAGCAACTGCTGTATTAGCGAGGTTTATTTCGATTGGAAATTTTATATCCTTCAAAGTCAATGTTCTCGACGTAGGAGTCGTGTCGGCATTTTGATAACTTCGATTGCTCAACCGTCAGCGTTGCGATTTGCGACTTAAGTGAACTAATTTAAAAGCGCGGCGGATGATACTACACCTGGAGGCAGAGTGTAGATGTAGAATCCCTTATTAGTTCAGTTCAAAAAGCTTTTATTCACGAGCAAAACAGATACATAGAATTTGAAATAACAACAACAATAACAAAAGATCGTGAAGCTGGTCTAGGCTTGCGCCTCATCAGCGTTACTGTGAATGAATCACTGGTACGGGAGTGGCATTGGCCCGGCATTTCCCCTAAGGAGGTGGGAAACCCGTGAAACCATATTCGAGGTTATTATTCTCATGCATGCGGATAGAGCAAAGTTTTCGTGAGGACCGTACTGAAAAGAAAATAAGACGGGAAGATGGATCAGAAGAAATGGAATGAGAGAGCGTGGGATGGTACGGAGGCGGTTGCGTTGGTTACGATCACGGCCCATGCACGGAGAGAGTGAGAGAAAGAGATAAGCCGTGTCCTAACTCGTTAGCCATTGGGCATCATGTATTTAGCCAGCCAGATTCTGGGCAGCCAACCACAAGGGAGCATGAATTGGGACATCCTTACGCAGGTGCTGCCATCTACTGGGCAGTAGGCCAATGCAAAACAAGAGATATTCGGAATGATTTGAACAAATGATGAAAAAAACCCACCCTAAATTGTTAAAATGTGATGTGTCAAGTGATTTTGAGTATCAGATGTCGGAGAAGAGTATTTTATCATAATTTTAGTATCTTAGACAACCTTTTTGTTTTTGTAATAGTAAAGTAGGGGCATTCTTTCAAATTCGTTTTTTTAGTTCCGTATGGTTTTGTTAAAGAGGTTTTAGCTATGTTTGCGGCGAAATGTTGGCGTATATTCCTTTCAATTGGTTTGTAATATTTCAATAGACTCTCAACCAAGTACTTTTTCGAATTACTTATATTTTTGCAATTTAATTTCTAGGTTTGTCTTATTAAGAACAAGTCTATTTATTCTATTGAAACGGTCACCGTCTGACTTGGGAATTATTTTCAAAATCTATTCAATGTATGGTTTACGTACATAAATCAGGTTTCGGTATCATCTTATAATCACTATAGATTTAAATTTTTGTTACTTATTCCGAATCCAATTTCGAGACTTTGTCCGAAAACATATTATAATAATTGTTTATTCTTACGGGTGTTAACCTAGTGTACAAAAACGTTTTACATAAATAAGAATTTAGACACAGTATTACATAATTAGATATATATTAGAAGCATATAAACATCAATAAGCATTATTTAACACGTTAAAAAAGTAAAGGGTAGCAAAAGATGACATGTGATCGGTATAAAAAGTTATAAAATAACATATACGTATATAAGAAACTTATAAACATTAATTAGCATTAAAATTGACGCCGCCTTCTCTTTAACTAATTTCTCCGTAATTCTTACACATCTATTAACGCAATTTCATTACTATAAACAAAATAAAAGTAAATAATTATTCAAACAAGTCTCAAAATATCAACACTACTTGCATACAAGTTGTATCCCATGCTGACAGCCATGATGCCCTTTCTCTGATTTCTTCCTGAAGACGCATTGCACGCTTTGAATCATGGGAAAAGTGGGGCGAAGGATGCACTCCTCGATTTCTAAATCTGGCGGCCGCGTTAGCTGCCTGAATTCCCTCCCTTATGCTGGCTAACGAGTTGGGACATCATTCCAAGATGGCGTCATGGCTAAATCCTGGAATTGGCATAGCCAAATGGCCAATTGGAACACGGCAATAGAGAGAGCGCTGCTTGAATGGGGCAGTGCGTCGTAATGGAGCCTGAGCAACTCCCTTGGCCCACTCTGCGCGCCCCTTAGGGAGGATATGGGGAGGTGGATGGAGGCGGCGAGTGTCTGAGATTTGGGGGCGAGGGGAACCCCTCTCTTTCCCTCTCTCTCTCTCACCCACGAACGACATTCACGCACACTCGCACTCTCAGGGAAGCTGCTTCTTTTTCTTCTTCAACCTCTTCTTCCTGCTTCATTTTTCTCTTGCTCCGTGTGGCCTTGAACGAGGGGGCGGGGAGAGCAATTGAGTGTTGGAGGGGGGAATTCCTGCCTCCAGTAAGTGTAGAGGCGTGCAGAGCGGCTTTCTGGTGCCCGACCGCACCGAGGTTTGATGGAACAGGGGGAGGGGAGGCTTGAGGGGTGCGCGACTCCCTTCGGCGGATTTAATAACGGAGGAAAACCGTTACGAAGACGAAGGGAGGGGGGGAGGGGGAGGGTTTCGAGACATTACGAGAGGAGCGAATTCTTTAGTGGTGTCGAGACTAGGGCCCGTATCCAGAAACCTCACTACTGCTAGATACGTCATCAGATGATGACGTAGCCGCTGTAGCGGCTGAGCACCGCTACGCTCACCGCTGCAAAAGTCTAGTGAGGTCCATGGCATGCTACTCGCCACAAGTAATATGGCCGCCGGGTTTCGTCTGCTTATCGTCTCGCATTTATTATTAATAATTATTGATGTTTAAAGGGCTATAAGCTCATGATAATTATTTATTATTACTTAAAAAGATAGTAAGAATGCTTCAATAACCATCTTTTATCCTGATGAGTAAATATTTTACCTAATTTAACTACCAATAAATACTGTCAACAATACCGTGATGAAACCTCTTAGGATTCACCGTTTTATTTGCAATTAACTTCTAAACGGGCCCTGTCATGCCTTGAAAACCATTTATAATTAAATACATATAAATTAGGGACACAAGAATGTCTCGCCTTGATGCTTTTGAAATACTTTTTTACGAAAAATAACCATTGTATACGCAACTATGCTGAAACCTCGTCGACTTTGCCATTCTAATAGCTATTAACTTTGGTATATATATAAGTGCCCAAATAAAGTTGCAATCACCAGCTTTGTGTCTCTGATATCCAAAATTTGCGTAAAATACTCAAAGCGACAAAGTTTTCTTCCAGTCAGCTACGTCCATTCTCAGTTACTGCTAGTTTGAATAATTTCAGTTCCGAGCCATTGAAAACCATGGTCAATTACGTGAAAGCTTACCTATAATGATTTATGCCGTCACAAAAATGATGAGTTAAAGTTTAAGGGAAGGGTCGATGGAAATGGCATATTGCTTCGCAGTCCGTTTACAATAGCACATGATATTCATCTCATAATGAATGTCACGTAAATCTTTGGACGTTGAAATACAATACATGTATCTATTATATTACCTCAAAGTTTAAAATATCCAACTATACCACTGCAATCGACAGTTGTACGAGTATATTTGTCAACCACAATGACGAATTGCGCAAGTGACACCAAGGATTATTCAGCAATAAATACCACCACAAGAATTACTGAGTTCACAAACTTGTATTTATTAACTTCTTAAAGCTCACTTTCAATTCAACAAATAAAATGATCACACTTTACAAGAACACTTGTCCAAAAAAAATTCTCACGAAGAAAATCAACATCAACACGACACGTACTGTTACTTCACAAATCTACCCAGACGGCACAGAACCCTCAGTATCTAATTCGTATGTACATAGTACCCATTGACTAAGGGGATACTATGCCGCTTCGTCGCTTTTCGTCAATGGATATTTTCCGTTCGCGGCCTGTCGACGAAGCGCGTACGCAGCATGTGAATGTCCGCTACTAAGCACATACGATTGGATACGAAGCGCGCAGGAACACGGCACTCAGGCTAATCTCAATCGATTAGGTCGAAATCAGATATATCGTAACTCGCACGATCGAAAAATGTATCGAACGCAACACAATCGATAGCTACCGACCGTAGCGAGAACCTTGATACGAATCATTATGAATTGTAAGTTCTCAATAGGTAAATAACACCATATCACGAATTCCAATTACCATGAAAGACTCACGACCGACAAAGTTTTTGTCGGTTGTGAGTTTTTCATGGTAATTAGAATTCATGATATAGTATTATTTACCCATTGAGAACTTACAAAACTTACTCGGCCGCTTAAATAACTCTGCGAAAAATGAGATTCTCACGGCTAATTCACGCACCACCAGCATCCAGCATTGTTAAGTGGCTCGTACTTACTTGGAAACCTTGAGATGTTAATGAGAGTAAATTCTTATTAATTTTGACACAAAATAAGACATCACATAGCCCACGAGCATTAAAAAGCTTACCCTAAAGCCTGACGAAATAAGATTTTTAAATAAAAATTGCCGATGAAACAGGATTACTGACACATCTGCTATTAGTATGATCGAATTCATCAAAATGCAAGCAAAAATTAACGTATAGTTCAGTCTCAGCTACTAAAACTTACCCATATCAGGCGCTAAAGTATTTGAAAAATTATTTGGTATGAGTAAAAGTCCCTAGGTCACTGCAGTAAATGTATCAACCTATTAAAAATATGAAAGTCCTGCCAAATCACCAGCATAAACACTTGTAAAATAAAACATGTTATCTCTTAGATCACACCTCCGATTTTATACTTACTTTGCATGAAGTCACCACCGCAAGAAATTTTAAAGAGGCAGGAAAGAAAATACCCACAGAAATACAATACATATATTATGTATTTTCTATTGTCAACCAAAATAATATTTCCAATTTTCTCTTCTATCCCACATCTAATTTAGCGAAACAATTACTCTTATTCTCTTTCGAATAGAAAATTATTTAAAAGAGGACTGGTCGATACATACAAACTATCGTCAATACTTTCTCCGATGAACGTCCACTATCACTGCACCAACTTGCACAAATCAAATCCACATCCACAAATATGTCACTTCTGCCACAATGTCTGTCTTCTTGGCGACAGGTAACGGTGAAGCAATGGTACCTTCCTCCAATCTGGGCACCTTCCATTCAGCAAGAATTTTCTCCTCGTCTTCTCGTCCAAGGCCACAGATTACTTTCTGATATCACAATGGTGCAATGTGAAGCTCACACACCTAAAATTAATAAATAATAAAATACCATGTAACTTATTAGGTCAAATCATTTCCAATTTTTGGTATTTCTGCATGAGAAATCAAATGACTAGGCTCGTAAATATAGTAAATATTTGTATGCCTGATATTTTTATTGTTTTAAACTATAGCATAAGATAATTTGAAATGATGAAAGCCGACGTGTAATACACCATAGGGCAAGCTAAGAAGCAATATTCGATCCTATAAACTTGGCAGCTTATTCCTAGTTTCTCCTTTAACCACACGTTTACCGAATGAATTAATACAAAAAAGACAACTAAAATGCAAGAATTTTCAAAAGAATTGCTGCTACAATATTTTGAATCACCATTTTTAGTACTGAATAGTTCGGGATGTTGATGCATCAACATCCCGAAGCCACTTCTGACTTAAAATTACATCCAAATAATTACAGCGAGAAAGAGTACATACCTCACAGTTTATCGTAGGGGTGAAATGTTTTCTTCTTATCGCCCAAATGCACTTCTTCTTCAACTCAGGATCTTTTGGAGAGCTAAAAACTTGAACCATATGTCCCGGAGTTTCCATTACATCCCGACAATACACACACGAAAGGCATTTCTAACAAAAATATCTCACAAACACGTTTCTGAAGCCCAGTGAATGAAATAAAAGAATAAGGGAAACTTCACCATTACCAGACACTCTATTCTTCACTAACTTAACCACAAAAATCCCTGAAATGTAGTAAGACGTGACGTAAACGACGCGATCTCCAACGGCTTGTGAAGGCATGTGATCTTTCTAGGAGGATATGGCACGACGGCACCAGATGGCACCACCCGCGAAAGAAAATAGTCCCTGACCGAATACAGTTTTATCGATGAGATACAATTTTATCGATGCATATGAATTTGCCAGTCCTCTTGCATCTTTTTTCGTCATTAATGGAAATAAAGAAACAAAACCTTCTAAGTAACTTCCTAAGCGCGATTTTTGTATCTTGATTGTCCACCCTCGTATTTAGGTACGAAAACTTCCTGTGCCGTCTGGGTAATTAACACAAATTGCAAATAAAATTGTCCAGGAAATGTTCACACGAAGAAAATCGGGAGCGAATACACTAACTGTAACTTCACAAATCAAATTACTTATACATTGCGGACATAAGAAGTCAGTAATTAGAGCGAAACATCGGCAGCGACGACCCGTACAACTTAATAACGGCACTATTTTTAAAAAATGCTCACTTTCCTTTCATTTCGCACTGTCAACAATAATTGTAACAGATGAAAACATTTTATTTAAAAAATCATCAATAAAGTCAGCACCGAAACTAGGGTGTCCTGAACAAAACTTGATGAGGTTTCTCTTTTCCGCCCAGATTGGTGCATTTTCGGGGTGCGCGGTCTGGGGCATCGGCCGGCTTTCCCCGGCGGCAGAGCCGCCGAGGCCAGCCGGCAATCACCGGCGATCGACACTAGTCTAGACACTTGGTACACGTCGCGAGATTTCTGAACACGAAGATTTATCAGCATGTACCAGCTGGTTCTCAATGATAACTTTGCCGATTTAAAGGGACACTTTTCACACAATGAACGGAACCAGATTCACAGAAGAAACTTGAAGAACCAAGAAAATCCCATGAAACCGAGAATAAATTCCGTGTGAGATACCGCATCTCCTAAGACACCTTATTTCCACGAACTCCACTAAAAAAGAGAAATTATATCAATAATTTCCATTCAGATTTTAAGAACAAGACAAAAGATTCTCCGCTGAAATTTCACAAATTACGGCCTAATAATGTGCTTACCTTCGTTACTCCATCGTGCCGATTAAATTCAACCTCCACCTTCTTCCATGCCATAGCCATTAAATAAAGACTCACAGCATTTGGTTTTCTTGCACTCCAATACAACTTTCCTATCAATAATTAGTTTTAAAATCAAACTCTTCTCCTACGCCTAGATTCTTCTTCCAACCCGTTTCCATTTTGCTTACAAACAAAGTCGCGTTGCGATATTCGTTATTCAATTGTCGCCCTTAGTTCCTCTCAAAGCCCGCATAGTAGGGACTCAAAATGTCGCTAAATTCGTCTACGTCATCAATCCAGCCCAAAATAAATGTGGCAACGCAGTCCCCACCCATTTGGAGCGTTTTGGAGTTGTGAGGTTTCTGGATACAGCATTCAGCGGTGCGCGCCGCTACAAGCTGAAGCATGGTTTCTGGATACGGCCCTAGGGCATGGAAATGTATGTGGCTTTAAAATAAACTCCTCAGGAACCAACGCCACGCGAGAGAATCCAAAAATGTTAACTAATCATAAAATATTAGCCGATTGGGGATTTTAGAGCGAAACTTGTTGGAAGGAATGAAAATTCCACCGAGGAAGGCCAGGAGGGAAGTGCGAAGGGCAATTAAAGGAAGTCATTAGGAAAAAGAGTATGAGACAAAGGAACGGATTGCAGCGGGGAAAAAAGAGAGAAATTAAATCAAATTCGAACCCGTAAATATTCCATGAGCTAAAAAACGTAACCCAATCGAACACCAAGTTCAAACAAACACAAATAATTATTTACTTGGCAACCATTCTTTCATGCTTATCTTCATACTTTTGCTTCTGTGGTCGGTTTTCTCAAATCATTCGGTATTTTGTTTAATATTTTTGGGGAAATTACTTCATGAGCATCAATCGTTTCCTGATTTTGCGCATTAAATTAAAATGCATTTGGATTAATTCTATTAAAACGCTATTATTGTCCCTGGTATTAACTGTGTGGTAGCAACAGCCGAGCAGCAAGCAGGGCCCGTGTGAGATGGGGGATGTCTTCTCCTCCTTCTCTTCCCTCTTCCTCCCTTCTCCCCCCCCCCCTAAAATAAGGCAAGGGGTCTTCCATTTCCTCTTCTCTCCCTTCCCCCCTCCAACTCATTTCATTTCGCCCCCCACTTCCTCTTCATCTTCCCCCCCTCCAATTTCTGCGCCTCATTAGCCGCCAGACCCCGTCTCTTTGTGTGGTCTAATTTACGTTTTATGCACATACAAATGAAAGAGGATGAAACTCTCTCGAAATGAAGTGGCCTCATGTGTTTGTGTTTGTGCTTGCGTTGCTCTCGGATGAATGGGGAAAATGGGCACAGCGATTGTTTGTTCCAAACGCACCTTCGAGAGACTGCACAACACCGCAATTCCACGGATAGGAGGCCGAGTAGCCAATAGGGTTACAATTACACACACATACTACCCCGGGAAGCCGCTTCGAAAGGCGTGTGGGGGATTAGGCAACGCCACCTAAAGTAAAAGGCCTGAGGACTTCTGTTGTGTGACGTCAATTAGCGGAGGCCAATGTTTACTTGTAGTCAAGGGGACTCCGTGTTATATTCATGCTTGAATTAACGCGAGTTCAAGGGCGAAAGTGATATAGTTGTACGTTGATTTAAGTTAATCGAAGCTGTTAATTGCCGTGTTTTCCGGAAATTACTTTAAAATTCACCGGAAGTTAATCTAGAAAATAGTTAATAAGTGTTGTGTGCCTCATTGCCGAGGAAATTATGTGGGCGGTGAAAAAGTTTCGGTGTTTCGATTCCCAGATGATGAGCTGCTGAAGATGAAGTGGACAAGAAGCATTCATAGGACTAACTTTACTCCTACTACCTATTCCAGAGTAAGTACTATTGCTTTCTACTATAGTATGTAATAGTTAAACTTAATAACTTCACCTAACAGTAATTAAAATTCCCTGGAAAAAGTTCAAAAATGGGTTTGATACATTCTTCTGTTTTAGGAAATATTTTAATTCGTGCTTATGCCGAACGTATATGTTATTGTGCTTGAATTTTTGACATACGTTTGTTATTTAATAATTTACCGCCAACTTCAAGTGTCCTTTTGTAGTGTTATGTGCGTTGAGTATGTGTGCATTGAGTAAGGTGGTGAAAGTTATTAAATTACACATGGGTCTTGGATATCGAAAAGGGTTTATCTCGCGTTTGTTTTCAATTATCTCGCAAAAAATGAGCACTGCCTGATTTAAGTTCCCTGTTAATGAATGAAATGTCCATCTATTTTGCTGCGTCGTGGTATAATTTATGTGTTTGTATCTCCCCGCAAGTTGGCCAAAGTTCTTATGATGGCAGAAGAGAAGATAATTCTACTAAAACAATTTCCTAGATGAGACTTTTTTTCGAAATTCACAATTCGTACATCGTAATTAGTTGGAAGATAACCATCTCTTTCTATTAACGATACAATTTTTGATATTTATAGGTGTGCATCAAACATTTCATGTCTGAGGATGTTTTGTGGGAGACATCTATGTTTGATGAGAGCACAGGGAAGTTGATCACGGTAAAGCTTCCAGCGCCGAGGCTGAGAGAAGGGGCGGTACCATCAGTATTTCCCGAACGTCCATCATGTACTTCAGTGAACGCTCGCTTGGAGCCTGAAGAGAAGAGAAGAAAGAAGGAAATGGAGCAACTGGAGAAGTGCATTAGAGATAGTATAGAAGAAAGAAGGCTGTACGAGGAGGCAAGGAGCTTCAAAACATTGGGTGAATGTTTTGAGAAGCTCCAAAAGTTCGTATCTTTTGGGGACTTTTCCTTTATTTTAAAAAAAGACAAATTGCTTCTTTGCCATATTATCGCAGATCCGTTTCCAGTAATGAAAGCATGTGTCATTATTGATCGGGATTTAATGTTAAATGTGTTCATGGACCACGCTGAACTGAAAAAGATTGGTAATTTCATCTTCCCAATGTATGTGAAAGACACCAATACTGTAAATGAGGTATTAGCAGGGCTAACAACGTTAATAAGTGACAAACCTGTCCCCAATTCTTGTATGGTGGATAAATTGGGGGTAATTTTGCAGCTCTTGGACTCTTTGCACGCCTCTGATGATTTTGTTGACACAGTCAATTTCTTAACTGAGCAGATTAAGCTTATGATGAGTAGTAAACATTCTTATCGTTATCGGAGTGAAACTTTTGTTTTTTGCAGTATTTTCTTTACAATATCTCCCCATGCTTATAAGTTTGTTAGAAGTTCCGGTATGTTTCAACTCCCACATCCCACCACCATCCGCCAAGTGTGTGCCAGTTATAATTTAAGCCCTCAGCGAGATTTGACCCACAATTTGGCATATGCCAAAACTGTTTTCTCTACTCTCAAGACCAATGAAAGACATGTGGTGCTCATGATGGATGAAATTCATGTAAAATCTTATGTTGACTACAAGGGTGGTAGCATTGTAGGCATAAGTCAAAACTCCCCTTGTGTTACCAAAACGGCTTATGTATTCATGGTGTCTAGTCTAATGTCCTCTTTCAAAGAGGTAGTGTACATACTTCCTGTGAGTAAATTCTCTGCTGATGAATTATTCGCCGTCACTAAAAACATCATTGTGGCATTAGAAGGTATTGGATATAGAATTGTGAGCCTGGTTTCAGACAACAACTCTATCAATAGGAGGGCTGTGTCAAAATTTTCTTTCCCCAACAAATTAAGTATTGTGTACCCCAACCCCTATGATAAGTCAAGGCCATTATTTTTTTAATTTGACTCTGTGCACATTCTGAAGTGCATAAGAAATAATTGGCTTAACCAAGGCAATGGACACCAATTTTTTTACCCCAATTTCGATGATGCTTGCAAACCAAAGGAAATAGCTTCTTTCAGTACTGTTCGTGAATTATATTTCCTTGAGTGTGGTGACATTGTGAGGTATGGGCATTCATTAACCATTAAAGCACTCTATCCATCAAATTTAGAGCGACAAAATGTGAAACTTGCTCTCCAAGTTTTTAACGAGAATGTGGTGAACGCGCTTTCCTTTTTGGGGAGAAGCAAGCAACTGGAGAATTCCTTAGGAACTGCGGCCTTTATTAAGATTATTACCAACTGGTGGAAGGTAGTCAATGTCAAGACACCTTACAAAGGTTTAAGGCTAAGAGATGCTTTGCAAAAGCCATTAACTTTGGGGTGTGAAGGAATGAAATTGTTAGAGAGTGTTTTTGAGTGGGTTGATAGGTGGAGTGAGAGTGGTTGTGGTAATCTATCACGTGAAACAAGGACTGCCTTCATGCATACTACCCATGCTCTAATTGAGTTGGCCTCATATTGCATTAATGAGTTGGGTATGGAGTATATGTTGCCAGGAAAATTCCAGACAGACGCTCTAGAGGCTCGCTTTGGTTTCTACAGGCGGCTGTCAGGCTCCAACTATCATGTATCCATTCGACAACTCTATGAGTCTGAAACCAAATTAAGGCTACAAACGTGCCTGCCGTTACGATTAAAGTCACAGGCTTGTGAGAGTATTTTGATTGATTCGGTTGATGATGGTGATGATGATGATGATATCATAGATATGGATGGCTCTGAGTCAGGGTCGTTCATCCATTTCAAGATTTTTGTTGAACCGCATGACATTAATGGTGTTAGCTCTCATGTACCGGTGCTATCATACATTGCGGGTTATTGTGTACGGTCCTACCTTAAGAAGGTCAACTGCTCCTCATGTAAGGATTTTTTTTCAAAAGACTGCATGTTGGAGGATAATAACAATGATGATTTTATTAAGAGTCTGAGCCGTGGAGGTCTTTTTTTCCGCATGAAGTCTCGTTAAATGCTGTTTTGTTTTGTTGTGTTTAGTAAAATAGTTAGTGGCCCTTTGGAAGAGAAGTTCCTTAGGGAAGCAAATCAAAGAACTGTTCTATTTAGCGTAACTATGAATGCATTGATAATGAGTGACTTTTTTAGTGATGAAGTCTGTCCTGATGGCCATCACATGTCAAGTGGAATTAAAAAAATTGTATATGTTGCATGTAACATATTTTTGAAGAACTACAGCCGTAAATTAAGTGATGCTTGTAGTAAACCTGGATTAAGCAGGAAAATTGTAACTCTTATAAAGTGAAAAAAATTCTTATTAAACCATATTTTAGCATTAAAAATATGTTTTATTGCATTGGATGTGAATTATAATGAGATTGAAAGGGGTAAGCCTATCCTGTTAATCACATCTAAGACAAGTTACAGGTATCACCATCCGTTTCCATTGGTCTGCTGCAGCATTCTACTTCATCCTCCAGTCGCGTCACTGAGATAGGAACCTGGAACTATGATTCTGCCACGCATGCAATTTCTTATAACATATGATGAAGTTTCAATCTTCATTTCTAATTCAAGTTAAAACTTTTATTTCATACAAGTTCTGCATTCAATGCTAATTTTGCCATTGAAACTTTTGGCGTTTTACTCATTCTATGATAGAGAGAATGGAATAAGTAAAATGCCGAATACCAATGATAGAACAGAAAGCCTATAGAATAACATCTTGCGCATCAAAACTTAGTGGTAGTATGTACTTAATATCTGGCTAGCTTTTGGTACTCTGTACGTCGAGATACGTATCACTTTAACTCACGAAATGATTTAATGTGTGACGCACCTCCCGCTAGAATGAACTCACGTCATAATCAATATAATATGGAATATAATAGTTAGTATATAATATGGAAGTGAATGGGCATTTGATCTTCGATGTAATTGTATTACAATTTTTAGCGTAAAGTACTGCAATCGTTCTTTCTGAATGACAGTTTCCTCGAACCCAATGTTCATTATCAAACATCGTAGACGATTTGCCTCTGAAGTGCGTTTTTCTCCCTCGTTTATATCGCGATGCCTCCGGAGGCGATCTCGGCCTCCGCGTCATGACGTCACAGCGAAGTCCTCAGGCCTTTTACTTTAGGTGGCGTTGGATTAGGACACCAGCCGTCACCAAATAAAAAGAAAATGCGATTTTTCTAAATTCAGCATCGAAACAAATCTAAGCTTAGCGTTTAAGAAAGTCATTTATTGTTCGAGGGAAAAAGAAATAATTCCGTTCATCCTATCCTTTCGGCAAAATATCTCTCTTAATTTTATCGCTTCTCTCGGACCTGGAAATAAAGTTAGGTTCATCGACGGTCCTCTCCGTTTCGCTCTGAAATTTATCCATCCTTATGTTAATAAGCAATCTAATTGCAATCCAATCACTTAGCCTCCGATTCTTTAGCGCCTCCCAGCCTTAATTGTTCATTTTGTGAATAGCGGATGCACGAATGAATAATTATAGCACATTAGGTAGCAGTCATTATAATTACAGGCTAAAATTTTTCAACTCCGTTAGAGCGTCATTTATGTCAAAATTTAGCAAATCAAGTGGTTCGTAGCAATAAAACCATTTGGAGTATTTCGCCGAGTCCACAATTAGTTGGTCTCAGCGTTTCCCGACTCATCACTTGTTAGTCATTTTACGTGAAAAAAGACCACCGACGCGTGTGTATGAAAATATTAAGATGAACTCAACAAGGACAGGGTAAATCATAGAATTTTTCCTAACCATAAAAAGCACACGTAAAAGAACAACGAGCAGTTAATATAGTTCACAAAAATAGCCTCTTAAAATGTGATCTTTCGCATTAATTTTTTACAACTGAAATCGAAACCCATTAATCGAAATCAAGTGTTTCCCCGAGAAATTATAATCAGGGTTGCGAATGACGTATCCATAACGGATAGCAACCTCAAACACTCACCCATTGATTTGACTGAGACGCAGTTTCGGGGAACATATAGAGCAAGCACTGGTGAGCGATGGGGTGCAAAGAGGAGCGGAGCCCTTGAGAGGAGACGAAGGATAGGACTGAAAGGAGGTCGTTGTTCGACCACCGGGCAGGGTTCATGCCCTCGGAAGGATCTCACTATGGAGCTCCCAACAGGCGGGATGAACAAACTTCCTCAATGGGAAAAGCAATTGATCTAACGTGAGGAATATTATCATCATTATTTTTTTTACAATGAAACACTGACTTGCAATTTTCCACAAAAATTTTTGTGGAAAGTCAGTGTTTGCAAGTCAGTGTTTCATTATGAATCAATTCCACTCCATCTCGCTTGATTCCTCGAATTTTATTATTTTTACAGTAAAACTGAAGTGGTGTACCGAACAAGTATCACGAATTTTGGGTGTTTGTGATAAGAAAATATTGGATTGATTACGGAATTAATATTGTGATTACATAATTGCCCTGGATGCGTAGAAAAGATGGGGATTAATGTGTAAAAAAAGGAGCGAAAGAAAAAAGAGAGAGCATAGCAAGCAGGATGACCAATATTACGGCGTCTAAGGGCAATAGAGCAAAATTTCGTATCGGACGAATAGAGTTCAAGGCCTGCAGCAGATACTATCACCTCGCCACTCTCACGCCAGTTCCGTCAAGGAATATACCCTTAAAAACACACCGCTTCGGAAAGCTGGGATCATTCAGATCCGTAGGAGGTGCACGACAAAGTTTACTGTTGGAAACGAAATTCGTAGTCAAGCGATCGCAGCTATCATTGGTGCCATAATTCCACCGACGACAACCCGTTATTTTTGTAGAAAATTTTTATACAATCTCAAAACAATCTAGTGCACAACGCCGAACGCTGCAGCTAAGTCTGTGGTTGTAAATGAAATCGCATTATTTAATAATAATATTAGCGGCAGGATCTCCTTAAAAAGCAGAATCACAACCAAGAGGACTAAATGGATGAGGGCTCAGTCTGTCCCATAGAAACTTGATATATTTATTCAGTATTGTATGCATTAGCTCTATGATTTATGAAATGGGGCATTTTCGCCGATTTTCAAAAAAAGTCCGCAATTAAGCGATAAGTGCAGTGCGAAAAACTTGTTCTCAATACTTACAATATCAATGGCTAAGTTCTAAGAGCACGTATCTCAAAAATAGCAACTTTTCAGGAGAGGAAAAAGCGATTAATTCCTTTTACTTGCACACTGAAATTAAAAGCCAAAAGTTCATAAAATGAAAAAAAGCATTCATTTGCAAATGAAGAGTCGAGTTTCGCTTGCATTCAATTGTTTTAAAGTTATTGGACTTTGTTTCACGTATCGGACTCAAACCTGCCGAATTTAAGATACGCGTACGTTGTTAGAACTTAGCCATCGATATAGTGTTCGAAATTTCAGGGAATGGCATTTAAAAGTTATGAATTTGACGCATCACATAATCAAGAATAAAAATTTCGATAAATAGCCCTATTTCTAGAAGGGATGGACGGATCCAGGATTTTTATTGGATCCGGATTCGGATCGGATCCTTGATTTTAGGAGTCGGATCTTTCTGATAGGATATTTTCGGATCCAAATGCATTTTCAATTTCCTGTCGCTGAGATTCCCCCGATGATCGTTCAATCTCTTGGGAAGAATCACACTATGTGCCAGTCGTATTTTGCTATTTTTATTTTCTGAAATTCTGCTACGTAAACTCTGTGAGAGCTTTCAAACAAATCAGTTCATGAGTTGGACTAGAATCGCCTGCGACGGCGCATTCGAAGAAAGAATCGGAACTCTTTTCACCATTATGGGGCGTTGCATTCACTGAAGCTATTATTTCAAATTTCGAATCCAGATCCAATGCCTTCCGCGACTTTGAATCCGATGTATCCGACGAGGGGCAATATCCGCGGATATTTGGATCCGAGGTATCCGATTCGACCATCCCTAATTTCTAGTCATTTCTAATTATAAATTCGGAAAGGTCTGCAAATTAGCAACGCGAGTGACGATTTTCGCGAACCAAAATGCGCGGTGGCTGTGAACACATTAAGAGGGCGAGTGGAGATACCTCCGTCGTAATCATGGTCGTAATATTCGAGGCTAAAAAATTCGCCTGACCCCCCTCCCCACCCTCTTGCCCACCACAAAAGCCTCGGCCTGGTCGGCAGCCGATGAGGAGCGGCAGATGAACAAATGGCGCCCTCGGACGGGAATGGATGGCATCCGGGTGGGGGGTGGAGGGGGTATAAGGGGGACACCCCCCTCCCCTCCCACGCAACTCGATCGCACAATGGATGCCCCCTCCAAACGCAGTCCTCTGCTACCACGCAAAGACTACCACCATTGTTACGCAAGGCGCTTTGTTGGCTGAGCTGCCATGTTTACGCGGGCGACCGCTTTGGCTCTGACCGCAGGTGGATCAGAAAAAGGGGAAAGGCTAAGGGCCGTATTCTTAGTCGACCCTGTAGGGCCAACCGACCCTGGATACCTCATCAGCCCCTACATAAACCGATCTCGCCCTACATACGCCACATCAAGCCCTACATATGGCCGTTTTTGGAACTAAACGGGCCCTATTTGATGTAGGGTAGCTGAACCAGTCCTACACCCTACAAAAACAATATGCTCGGTCATAAATTTTCGGTCGTCTTTTCTTAGTTTCGTAGTTTGTTCCATTACACCACCAGAGTGTAAAATTGGCGCTGCGCCATCATCTACGTCATCTCAGAGAACTTGACGACGGAATTACCCCCCACCACTTATGTAGGGTCGACTGAGAAACGCATGTAGGGGCCTTTTGTTATGTAGGGACGGATACGTAGGGTAGACTAAGAATACGGCCCTAAGTGGCGCTCTTCGAGCATAGAACGAGAATGGAAGTCGAGCGGCTCTCGAAAAAAAGAATAATGAAACCAAGGGCATTATATTGAAGTGAGAATCGTTGAAGTGATACACATGTTGGTTGGAGACCAATCGATGGAGACATAAGGAGTATACCAGACATTATCTGCATGACATGCGAAAGTCCACGTTGGAGAAACGGAAGAACAATCAGAGTCAAGGAGCACAGCGCCGTCATCCGACTGTTTTTTTTATGGAAACAAGAACACACCGGCCGAGGACACGATGCGGACATAAGGACCTTAAATATTGAAGTGAGAATCGTTGAAGTGATACACATGTTGGTTGGAGACCAATCGATGGAGACATAAGGAGTATACCAGACATTATCTGCATGACATGCGAAAGTCCACGTTGGAGAAACGGAAGAACAATCAGAGTCAAGGAGCACAGCGCCGTCATCCGACTGTTTTTTTTATGGAAACAAGAACACACCGGCCGAGGACACGATGCGGACATAAGGACCTTAAATATCATCGCAAGAGAAAAATGTTGCAAAAACAAAAGTTTAAGAGAACCCCTTGAGATAAAGCAACATGCAATTTTAGTGAGGACAAAGGGACAGTGAAGGGCGGCTTTCAGAAGATACCAGAATAAGAAACACGGTCCAGAATATTCGAAATCCACTCCCAAAATCAGATATGATTCAATGCGCAACATAGGAAAAATTATTTACTATCCCTGACGAGGTTTTCGGCAGAGCAGAAGAAACGTGGGCTGTGCATAAAGGCCTGGTTACACGATACATTAACACGTATGGGTCAATGTCTAAATGTATGAACTCGAGAATGAACGCCAAAATGCACCGTGTACCCACCCAACTTGTGCGAATGCATGCACAGAAAATAGATCCTGTTCTAATTTGGTTGATGCATTCGTACATGTTCCGTTCCGGTCAACCAAAATCATTCACGCAAAATTTTATTAACTTGTACGCGTTAATGTACTGTGTAACCAGGCCTTTACAACTGACGCGGGATCACCCAAAAAGCTTATTTACTAAAGAGCTTACTTCGTGGGATTTACTCATGGGTATATTTAATTCCTGTAGGAAATGACATAGGAGCGTCGAAAACGGTGGAGGCGTTCCAATTAATGAGCGGAAGAGACAAAGTTTACAATAAATGTATTTAACCAGACAAACTTATGTTTTACAAGCAATGCATAATCGCGTGATTCTCCAAGCTAACCAGTTGAGACACTGGATTTTCGAAGTTAGACGATTAATGATTTCAAAGCCGTCTCCTAATAATGACATAACGTTGCATGCTGGAGGTGATTGGTCATCCCCTGCCAAGCACCTTAGAGATGGAATGCGAGGTAATATGTACATAGAGATTTACTTGCTAACACATGGAGATTTTTACGCTAACTCACTTAATCACTCACAATGTGTCTCAGCGTAAAGGCTGGTTGGAACAGGCAAAGGTACGGCTCATCCCAGACTAACAAGAAGACTTTGCCTAACTGATTTCAAGAAAGAAGATGAAACCTTTTTTATTTGAAAGTTGACTCTAGGATAGGAATAGAGTTGAAGGGTTTTGTCCAAATACGCCCGGGTTTGAGAGAAAAAAGCATTTAAAAATTGAAAAATATAGTCGCGTTGAATTTAATTAAATAAATTTCGCACATTGTTCAAATGCTATTTGGCCTAGTGGTAGCGTGCCGCGCTTCTGTTGTGAAAGTCCAAGGTTTGAAACTCGGTGAGAGTAAATTTTTTCCAGTCTGCCACCTCCTACATTTTTTTGTAATCCGTTCCATCCTCTTCTAATTTGTTCATTTAGGACGTTTTACATTTTTTTTACTTGACTGTTGTTTGAGAATAAGCCCTAAACTGACATTTTTGTCACTAGCTAACCCTTACTTCGAATTATTCTTTCCGTGCCAAGATTCATCAAAGCAGGAGTGATAAAACTGTGGTGCTGGCTTCGAAGTGAAGGGAACTCATTTCCAAAGCAAAAGATTTTAAACATATTGTCTCCGGAGAGTCTCCCAGGAACGAATTGTCGTTACACGTGAACTTTTAATTACCTGGAATATACTACTCGGCCAACTTAAAATTGGTTCATGGCCTGAACCTGTTGAGGTCGATGTCCATATGATAGTACTGTTTTTAGTTTGGCTTGTCGGCTCGTCCCTTCCCTTTTCTTTTTTAATGGCCTCGCCAGACTCCCATTTTCCTACACTTCTTTTGCTTTTTCCCGTAGCACGATATTATTCGGTTTTCTCTTGCTTGCATTAGATCTTATGCCCACGAGAAATCTCTGTCGCGTAAAGGACCACGAATTGGAGGAAATACCTCCATAATATAAAGCACAAATATATAAAATTGAATAATCTGCAATTGCCACTGCCTTCTCCAATGATTCATTATTTATTTATTACTTCGCCTCTTTACAGTAATTTGGATGATAATTGTAATAAAACAACAAAAGCAATTAATTGGAAAGCACCATGCTCATTCAATAAAACTTATACCTGAGCATTCGCCCTTGTGTTTCTTTATATCTTCAAGGAATCATATTTCCCTTAACTTTTTTAAACAATTCAATTCTCTACTAACTTCGAGGCATATCATGCATACCTCAGCATATCATTGAACGCTGGTTAGGACAACTGATGATGCACGATTGAATGGATTTTTATTCCATCCTCACGTGAGGAAATCTCTCTTTTCCCCCGAAGGAAGAAGGTGCAGTTCTGGTTTCAAGCAATAAACTGCTTTACTTGCCTGTAAAAATGTACATCGCACAGTTGGCTTACGGATGTGCACTTCGGTGGTATAGTTTTTACGCTGCATATCGGTTCTCCTTCCTCGTCGATAAATAGTTCATCATAAATGTCACTATTTTTTTGTCCACCAAAAATCAATAAGCAATAAAAATGTATTTTTAACACATGGCCGGAGAACATTTATTAAAAATTTGAAATACAACCCAGTTGTAAGTTTTCCAGATTTAGAATCCACAACAGAAACATTAAAATTCACTCTCCAGTTTCTTCACTCAATTGCGGACCAAAATAACCTCCAGGTAACCTGATAAGCACAATAAAAACTTTTGGAAGCAGCTTTCCTGCGCTGTATATGAGTGTATTACATTGATCACGCTCCCAAGAGCAACCTGAACAATATTCTCCCTTTCATGATCGCGTTCTCTTTATATCCACCTCTACGGACACCCGGTCTGATCAGAATTAATTACAAAATCTATTACATTTGGAGATTGAGCTTTTTGTTTGCTTCTGACACGTCATTGCCGATTGCAATATTTCTTCAGCACACGCTTGCTCGCCCGCTGATACGTTTTTTGTTAATTTACGTTACACGGTTCGGTGTCTCTTCTTAAAAGATGCAACCCATGAAGCACTAGCAGGGAATTCAAATCCTGGAGATATGTGCTGAAATCACGCATAATTAGCATATTCTTGTAAAGTCCGAGTCATCAGCGGCTCATTGCTGTGCCTGCCTTCGACAAAGTGATCGTATACCCATCTGTCGATCATTTCAAGCTTGTCGAGTTTTGTTCCCCCTGATTTCATATCTTTCTCCCGTATGTAACCTGGGAGACTCTCCGGAGACAATATGTTTAAAATCTTTTGCTTTGAAAATGAGTTCCCTTTACTTCGAAGCCAGCACCACAGTTTTATCACTCCTGCTTTGATGAATCTTGGCGCGGAAAGAATAATTCGAAGTAAGGGTTAGCTAGTGACAAAAATGTCAGTTTAGGGCTTATTATCAAACAACAGTCAAGTAAAAAAAATGTAAAACGTCCTAAATGAACAAATTAGAAGAGGATGGAACGGATTACAAAAAAATGGAGGAGGTGGCAGAGTGGAAAAAACTTACTCTCACCGAGTTTCAAACCTTGGACTTTCTCATCAGAATCGCGGCACGCTACCACTAGGCCAAATCTCATTTGAACAATAGGCGAAATTTTTTAAATTAAATTCAACGTGACCATATTTTTCAATTTTTAAATGCTTTTGTCTCTCAAACCCGGGCGTATTTGGACAAAACCCGTCAACTGTATTCCTATCTAAGTGTCTACTTTCAAATAAAAAGGGTTTTATCTTCTTTCTTGACATCCGTAAGGCAAAGTCTCCTTGTAAGCCATAGGTGTCACTCTCATTTCCGAGAATTTTTGTTCGGGGCAGTCCGATTGCGAATCCCGCGAACTAAGGGTCAAAGGGAAGGGGCAGTTTCTTTCCCAATGACACCTCGAATTACAAAGATCTTCCTAGAAATTGTTGATTAGTTTCCGGGTTAATACCGCGTCGAATAATTTTTGGCGAAAAAAATGAGTCGACGCGATGTTAACCCGGAAACTAATCATCAATTTAATCACCGCGGAAGCCTCCATAATAATCTTCCTAGAAACTTTAGGCATGTATGGCAAACATGCGCATATGACATAAGCTGAGTTTTGTTTTTAAGTACAACCTATCAAAGTTGGCACTTTGTTGGACCACTCTGATAAAGGTAATTTATTCGTTGAAATAATGAAAAATATTCACGCAATTATTCATCTACTAATAAAATTGATGAATGAAACCAGATTTCCTCATAATGGCGCCGAGAGATTCTTCCCTCCCAACCCCCAATACTTTTCCTATTTTCTAATGGTTTTTCACGACCATTTTACATTTCTGGCTAAAGTTTATTTTCCAATTTCTTCACCTCACTATAATTTTTACAGGTATACCACTGGTGAAGTCAGGTGTAAATACACGGAGCATTTTGCGAATGAACCAAGGATGTCATTCCCACCCTCCCATTCAATTGGCAATGAGGCCTAGTCTCCCTTTCATTCTGAAAAATGCGCGAATTCCGAGCAATAAATATGACGGCCATGAAGAGGTGTGACTTCTCTCTCTTCCGAACAGGGCCGAAATGGAGGGCCCTCGCTGGATGCAACAGGTCCACCTCCCTCCCTCCCCACTTATCTCTCTCACTCTCTCCGTCACCATGGATACGAGGCCACTCCCACCCACCCACCCGCTGGGGACCAACCCCCTCCCCACAGGGATATTGCGTGGGAGGGACAGCGCGCAACACCGCCTACCGCCCAACCCGACGACCTCCGTACGACGAGAAACCCATAAAGAGAACGCGCTCTCGCGCCAAAGAGCGTTCGCAACGATTTTCTTACGTGAATGCGAGGACATTAAACCTTAGGGACGCGGAAGCATGCAATACATATGTATATCGCCTGCAGACTGGGATCAACAAGCGCAGTTAAAATAATAAAAAATTGGAATGCACCATGGAGTGAACACTAGAGTGCCACACCGCTTCAACAACTATAAATATAAAACTACTCCAGGGTTGTACTATTAAAGCAATATCAAAGAGACGAGTGAAACCAGAGGCCACTACAGTTCCAGGATATCCCGATATCAAATATAAAAGAAAAGAAATATTTTAAGGAACGGGTTGGAATAGGAATTGTTCTTTCCCACGGTCATTTATGGACTCATTAAGTCAACAAAGGAGAATACAATGTTGCTGCCATCCAATAAATCCAAAACGTCATTTTACGTTAAGATTATTCAATGTTTAGTTACACGCTTATTATTGTAAACACTACGCACCTCATGACTAATGAGGCTACTTGTGGAGCAGAAGTATGTAGGTGTTGATGTCGATTTAGAGAGCAATGGAGTACACTTTTGAGATGTAAGCGGTTGCCATATTTTATGAGTGCCTCATTTTACACAAATAATCCACTCTCTTTGGTAAAATGATTATTTTGAACTTAGATGCGACCCGCGATCTTTCTCGGCGTCAGCACTTTTCAGCCATTCCGTCAGTGAGTAAACCTCTTCGCAATGAATTTCGCAGTTCGGGGTGAGTTTTTCACGCTGATCTGATTGTGAGACACGGTGCCGGCCAGCTTCAGTTGCTAACACCCTCAAAACGCCAACGGACAGCGAAATAATCACTCGGGGTAAGCTTGTCGCGAAAGAGAGGGGCGATCACGAGAAGAGCAAACGATTCCCAAATGCAATCCTCCTCAAACCAACGAGAAATACGTCTTCCGGGCAGCCTTCCACTCATCGCTCAGTATCAACACATCATCGGTATATTCTAACAATCAAGTTCCAGAATCTAATAAGGCAAATCAGCATTTTAGAACAAAAAGGAATTTTATTCAATTATATGCTTACCAAATAATAATTACTGACATACATTGACAAACTCAAACAACACGCCCAATTTGGGGACAAATCATGCTCTTTTTATTTATTGCCAAAACGTTCGTTGCTATTTTTACTTCATAGAAATGAGTAATTTTTCAATTAATAATCGTAGCAGTAATTATTCGTGTTTAGAATTCAGGAAACTTGGGTACAATACGAATGAAAAATAATGAAAGGAGAGGCAAGTAACCTGAAGCATATTATTGGAGCCCATAGTTATACTTAATATTTGAAATACCCTACATTATTAACTACCTTTGAATCAATCATGCTGATATCTTTAAGTGATTAGTTGTTAAATATTTTGATAAAATGATATCACTCATAATTTTTTCATTGAAATTTAATTTAAATAAATACCACACAATAGAGAAAGCTGACAATAAGAACGATTCGAGGGCTCTTTAAATTCTACTGCAGGCAAATTCGAGGAGAGTAATGCAAAGTTAGTCGCTCTTATGTAGAAACTGAGCTCTCTCTCTCTTTTCTGTAAATATTTCATTTAGGAATAAAAAGCTTACGGGCTTTTATGAATGTCAGAGAATGAACGTCCATTGTGAGGGAGTGACTACCAGAATTGCCGTGCATGTCCTATTTTCAGTGAGTTTAGTGCATTAAGATTTGCATTTGTTAATATTTTTGTGAACTCATGTGATGGATAAAATACACTATTTAAATCGATTTTTATTAAAGTAAATTCAGGAGGAAGGCTTGAGCTATGGAAATTAAATGGCTCTTTGAATTCTTAAAAAAATGCAAACCCATTGGCTCATCCGTATGAACAATGCTGCTCTCTTACTTCTTGTATTTAGACTTTCTCCTTTCGCAATCAAAGGGTTTTATTTTGATAAATGACAGGGCGTTGAGATGTACTGTGAGTTCTGGACTACCGCGGCGGCGGCAGCTGTGTTGGCTTCCACACGGACTGTGTCTTGTGTGCTGCTGCTCTTCAAGGCCCCTGGAGTGTTCGCTGCGTGCGTTGGAGAGGTCCTACAGTGAGCGTGCTGGACGCACCCGGAGGCGTCAACCGCCGATTGTTGGGCCTTTTCCTGAGAGGGTCTTCGGGGCCCCGACAAATAAAACGGGATCTGCCTTTCGAATTTTCGCCTCTTCAGCGCGCCAATCCTTTGCCGATTCTATTCTGTGGTTTTGTCTGCGATTGTACTGGGAAATGTGCTGAAGATAGATATAAGTAACTGAACCGAATAACGATGAGATTTCTCGCTTGCTCGAGGTTGCGCTATGGATAGCCTCAATAGAATACAGAATAATATTCATAAGAATAAAAATTGGAAGTTATTACGAGTTGCAAATGCTTCCTATTTACAGTGAAGATAACTCTGCGATTAAAAATGTTTATCAGAGTTGCATTTTTGATGGATCATTTAGTCAAGATTCAGGTCTTTCTTTCCATATGAATTTTACTATCGAGTCTCGTCGCCCCCCAAGTTATTTTCCACTTGATGTCAAAAATAGTCCAAAAACAATGCAATTTAAAATGTTTAATTATTAATTAAAAGTTGATAAAAATAAATAAACTATCCCGTATTATTCTAAGGGAAGATATATTCTTTTGGAAAATATGCGTTGAAATTTATGGAAAACCATATTAACGGCTCTCTAGCGAAAGTAAATATTCGATTTTGGCAGAAATTCAGAATTGAAATTTTTTATAATTTTTTCTCGTCTTCAACTTCTTCTAATGATTTATTGGGTGAACCAAATATTTAAATAGCCCTAGTTCCTTGATCCTTGGACATTATTCTATCGGACTGTACTATTTTTGTTTACCAAAATAAAAGTGAATATTTAGGGTGTGTCAAGCTTTTTTCGATTTCCGCCCACTGTGCGTCGTTTTCAACATCCCCGCTAGATACTCGCCCCATCCATACCTTCTGTCTCCTCTTTTTTTGCCCTCGTCCGCTCTTCCCAAAATCTCAGTTCCGTAGCGAAAACCGATATCCCCGCAAGTAATGAATACTATAATTAATTCTTCCACAAAATATCAGATAATATGTCTGGGTATGGTTACACATCTCACTCCTCTGGTTTTTTTAATAGGGGGTATCTATTACCGTGGGAATCAGCGCCAAGTAGTTCTCCCAGGGCTGGAGGTAAGGAAGGAAGCGTTATGGGAGGGGGAAGGTTGCGCGCGCACAGCAAAAAATATTCTTTTTTTCCCGTCGCGTAGATTGCGAAATCCGTCTGAATCCTCAGTAGTTCAGTGAATGCCAACGGTGAAAGCTGGTTTGACAAGTGAGAAGGTTTCATGCTCAATTTAAGTGTTAATATGAAAAGTGTTCACAAAAGCGGTGCGCCAGAAAAGAAATGAGAAGAAAAAAACTTTTATGTTAATTATATTTCATAAACGTAAGTGCTTGAGTGAACAAGAACAGTGGTTCCTGCATCGGTTTACTACACATTGAGAGTTTAAGTACAGATTCAGGTACGTTGAAAATTTCGTATTTTCATTTTACTAGTTTAAAAAATACCGTCTTGTGACGCGTTTCGAGTGAATTTCCCGTGCGTTCTTTCTTCTCTTACTAATTGCGTTTATTATTTAGTTCGTTTTGGACGTGTATTTTAAGTATTTGTGCGCTTAGTTTCTATTTTCAATAAGTATACGTGAGTCAAACAAGGGAAAGAAACGATCTACTACTGCAAAATCTGCCGTGATACACCTGTTACCAAGGGCGGATCTAAGTTTGGACAAAAGGGGGGGGGGACCGGGGGTCTGCCGAAGGGTTTTGTGGATATAGGATATTTGGGATTTTCAAGACTCAAGAACGACGGGTTTTTGCTTATTCTTTGAAGAATAAAGACTACTATGCACACGTAGTAAGCAGATTTATCAGTAAAAATTTTATGTTGGTCATCTACATCTGCATACTACCCCGCAAGCTGCCTCAATAGGCGTGTGGCTGGGCTGTCAGGACACCCGCCGTATCCATTTATAAAGGAAATGTTCTGACGAAATTATGCCTTGCATTCATTAAAGTCCTTTGTCGCGCGTGGGAGATAACGAATTCCGCACCTATCCCTTCGCCTAAATATATCACTTATTTTATCGCTTTGGTCGTACATGGAACTGTAGTGGGATTCTATTGTGATGATATCCGTGTCGCTCTTACAATTGAAGATCGCCATTCTCAATATCTCATGCAATCTAAGCCTAGCGCGCACTCTCCGAGTCTCTAGCGGCTCGCAACTCAATTCGTTTAACAACCGTGTAACGCTTTCTGTACGACAGCAGCAGTTTTTAAAGTGTTCCGAATCTTGACTGTTTGGAGGGAATGAGGCATTCAAGAGGACGGACTCCACGGAAACCTCCGCCGTCTATTTCAAATCTATCTGTGAAATAAAATGATCGGAAAAAGTTAGGAAATTGATCTCCTGAACTATTCTTCTGGATTTACGCGTTGCTTCCCGATTCTTTGACGCATGAATGTTCGCCGTGTTGATATTCCAAACCCTAACTCATCTGCCACTTGAAAGGAGTTCTCGGAAAGACTTATGAATTTAAGTTCGGTATCGAGTCAAATATCAGTCATATTTAAAGAATGTCAGTGGTGTTGAACTGACCTTAATTGATATTGTTTTATTTCTTACCTTATGTGTGTAGAATTGGTTGTATTACTACAGTAATTATTATCTATATTGTGAGTATATTTGCGAGTCTCTGAACACTTAGAAAGGAAAGCAGAAAAAATAATTAAATTATTGAATGGTTCCAATAATATTTGGCATTTACTGAGAAAATATATATTTAATAAATACAGCTTCTCTAATATAAAGATCAAAATAAATGAAAATTTCAAGAATGTATCCTAATGTTATTCCTGTTATTTTTTACTCCACCCAAGGTTTTAATTGGCTAGCTGATTTATATGGGCGAAACAAATTGTTACAAATTATTCTTAAGGAAAATAGTTTGAGATAGTTAATTCAGGCTTAAATTTTTGTGTTAAACGACGCAATTTTGATTGTGCTTTCACACGTACGTCAGACTGCGCAATTCCGTGTACCGTGTAAAACGGCCTTTACATTTACTTCTTCCGCAGGGCTTCCGGAGGGACCTCTTTGACTCTCGGAGACATTCTACCTCTGAGCATATTTCAAACACACCCCCCTCCCAACTGGTGATTCATTGCGTCTCGCCTTAAAACAGGTGTGTCCTTCCTTATCGAGTCGAGAGGGTGGTGCACTTCACACGCGTCATTCAGACCGTCGACATATGCCGGACGGCGAGTCCATCGCCTGAACGATCGCCGAGTGCTATTGTTCCTGTTATTATTATTATCGTTCGATAACTCGTGTCGGTGGTGAAATAAGTGAATCTTATTTTTTTTATGATTAGTTAATGTAAACCCTTATCGAAGGAGCAACCAGAATTTACGCCCAGGATGTCTTCTACGCGTTGCGTGTATTCTATCCACTGTAAACGTCGTGTATGTGTCGTCTTCATGATAGTAGTGTTAGTGTCGCCCTTATTCTCAGTTGATCTGCATCCACGCCTTTAGTGTAATTCTTTATGTCGTGGTTGCGTGTTCCTAAGCGTGTTAACGTGTTCGCTGATTACTCATTGAAGTGTCCCTCACGATGAAACCTTGTGTGACCCCTTCTGCCCCTGCCCGAGGATTATCTCCATCGGACATCTCCAGCCACCGGAGGAAGGAATGACCCTGATTAAGGCTTCAAGTTAATTAAGGTAGGAACTCAATATTATTCAGGGTATTTTTGTCATTTTGCTGCTATGAAGGATAGTTTATACCTAATATCACTAGCATCGTGTTCTTACCAACTTCTGCGCCCCGTTGAAACTTGAATTTATTCTTTCGCTTCGCTCGCATTTTAATTGGTTTATTATAATTTCCGTAGTGTTGCAATGATTCTCAAAAACTTTTAGTGTGGCAACTCGACTTGGAATCGCGATTAGTTACAAGAAATGGAATGTCTCTTGGAAGTTTGCATTATTTAGGAAAATATAAATATATATAATCAGACATGCAAGGCTTTAAAATTTATGTTAAATCTATTTCTCGGTTGATGCACGGTCAGTAGTAATCACAGCCCAATTCCATTTCATTAAATAAGAATGCTTTCCTTTAGATTAACCAGTTTTATCAGAGAATGAAATGAATTAATTTGAATGTGAGGAAAAATTTCCTCAATCTCACTGAATAATGTCAAGTGAGCCTGCATTTTTGCCTTATTTCTACACAGAATTTTATTTTTTTCTATGCCTATTTCTGTAAGTCATTCTCAAGATGGCTGGATGCGTAATGTTATTGTAATGCGTGCGGGTTCTTGCCCTTGGTGTCGGGAAGCGAATAATCACACACAAGTATTTTAAGTTTTTACCCAAAGTTTATTTCCATTCAAAATCCCTGTTTCCAAATGAATTCAAGCAAAAGGCATGAGGTATTAATGAATTTGTGCGTCCAGAATAACCAACAGTTAAGATTTTACCAATGTCTCGGGAAGGAGAAGAGCTGCTGGTGATGACACGGGTAGATAGCGAGGCGCTTCGAAACATTTTTCAATATCTCTGCCGGTCTCTGGGACCCACACTAAGGAAACGCAGAGATTCTGGACTAAGCGTGGAAAAACATAAATATCATTAAAGAATTTTCATTATATCACTATGGGCGTGTGTAATGTTGAATCTTCTTATTCTGCATCTGAGATATACTGCGTTTCCTTAGTGTGGGTCCCAGAGATCGGTAGAGATATTGAAAAATGTTTTTCGACACTCTGAAAAACATTCGAAAATAGTCTTCATCTAATTCGATCGGATTGTGGGAACCCCTTATTCGCCTCCTTTCTAATGCCAGATGCCTCCTTCTTCTTATATACTCCACAAACACCCTCATCATACTTCCCCAATATATGTTTATTGGTCCATCCATTGCCAAATCCTTCAGATTCCGACCTTCCGACGGCAGACATGGCAAATGACAGTTGAGAAGCGAAGGTAATCGGGCTGGAGTTGCCATAAGGCATTTTTATTTTCATTATTGGTATTAAATATATGTGTTGGTGTGTGTACAAATATCTTCGTACTGTGTAGGCATCTGTCAATCTCAGTAGCACATTTTTGTTAATTGTGGATAAAATATTAAGGTTTGTCACCCCACATTTTATTTATTGTTGCCTCCCCGTTTATCCCTTCCCTTATGAAAAAATTGTTTAAACCTGTTTCAAATTTTTATACATTGCCATGGCAATGTATAAGATTGTATAAAATTTTGAAACAGGTTTATACAATTTTTTCATAGGGGTTGGAATATCAGAGTACTCTGAGGTTGGAATACGCCAGGGGCAAAGCTTCTGTGGTCACTCATAAAATTAGTGAGCACCGCGCACTGCTTCCTGCTCATTTTCTCTGACCTTTGCCGGTATCTAAAATTGTATTCACTGCCATAATAGCAACATGGGCAGAGAATAGGTTTGCATTCGACGATAAATGAATGACTGTATACAATGGATGACATATAACTGTATATGAATAAGCTTTATAGTATAAACATTCCAACAATGTAGTTTATATTAATTATTTCACGTTAACTTACGAAATACAAGTTTGGGACTCCATTCCGAAATTCACGTTAAATTCGTCGGCTCAGAAACATTTATTATCGGATACCTAGCTCCTATTGGTTGACTCATTTCTAAAGATTTGCTTTCCGAATTTTCCAGAGCCACTGTAGCTCCGCATTCTTTCCGAGACTTCCGTAACTCCTGCCGGTACGTAATAGAGTTGGAGCTACAAATCAAAACAAATCCGGGCGGAGTTACAGATAGCTCTAGCTCCGAGTCAAAGTTACGTAATAGGCCCCTATGACAGGTAGCACAAAATTGTTACATCAGTAAACATTTGTCGGGGGAAAATTGGTGATAGCAACTCGCGCAGTCATTTCAGTTTGAAGATACGCATGTCCTTACGCATGGAGGAATTGCCAACCCATGATCTGCATGGAGAAATGTCTAAGTTGAGCTCAGAGGAATGACCTGCAGAAGTGGATTTCGGAATCTCTCTGCGGTTTAGTTTGGTCGGGGGAAACATTTCGCTCGAACCTTTGAAGGCGGGATATGCTTCGGGGGTTGGAGTGGTCGTGTGTGCAGAGGGATGATGTTTTGAATGCTTCTCTCTTTATTTCTTTTCCCTCCGGTCCACTGTCTCTTCTCTCATCGGTCGGATTGCGGTGTGAGAAAGGGTCAGAGGTGCGAGAGTCCTTCGTCTCTTTGTTCGCGTGGGTTACATTGGGCTCAGACAAAACTACCCTCTTCCTTTCGAAAGGGAAAAGTTATGATAGCGGAAGGAAAAACATTCATGGAGAAGAAGAAAGATTTTTTCATGTGGAATTGTTTTGTGGTTGCGAAGGGATTTCGCTCTCAATAGTTCCCACGAACCAAACACACCTTTAAATGGATTGAGGTTTTTGGAGAGGGCGTGGGTGCATGAAACAGGAGCCAAGTAAAAAAGCCTGTTAAATGATTCGGCCATCATAGTGGCCCAGCGTATTTATAGTGTGTGTCTCGTAATCGTGTGTTTGCAATACATCTTCATTTTTTGTAATCCTGTAATTCTGAGGGTACGATGCATTAAAGCTTTCATCGATAAAGTGGGTGATTTATATCTTTGATCTAGGATTGATTAATAATATCTTAGTTGTTACTCATCCAACTAAAGTTTTAGAAAATGTGGTGCAAAATGATTGTTTAAGTGCAACTATTTAAAATATTGAGTTTCCGAGGTCATATTTTTCGTCGTAGTCTTTGTAAATGAGATTCACTTGAGGTAAAAAAATATGGTAAATACATGCTTTCGCCTGTTAAAGGCAAGAAGGTCAGTCACCTGACGATGTAACCAAGTTACGGGACCCGGGTCGTGCCCATAATTAATTAATAGTGAACCTAACCCAGTTTTATTGATTTATTTCCAATATGGAGAGGTTTCAAAAAGTAAAGCCTTAAGTTATCACACTGAGAGAACAGGTTTGGATGCTACATCCTAAACCCTTTTGGGCGGGGAGGTTTGGGTGCGCCATCAAGAATCATGCGACGTCAGGACTAACTCTTTGTATGTGGGAACCAAAGGCAAAGAGTGTCACACCAAAACACGTCCAGTCAATGTCCTTTGGATGGGAGAACCAAAGTTATGGTTAGTGCACTCTACCGGTTTAGGTGCGAAATCTAAATCTATTGTTACGCGCTCTGGTGGTAATCTCATGAAGCTCTCTAGCACCCGCAGTTCTGTGTTCAGCCGTGGAAGCCGTAGACACGTGTGGACTTGTTGTGGGCAAAACGGGCGAACTCTGCTGCCTCTTGTGCTTCGTTGCTCTTGCTGCTCGAGATTATGGACGAGCGGACGGCGAATTTCTTATCGAAGGCTGGACTTGGAGCCTATATCCATGTGTTCGCTGGTAAGTTGCGAGTTGTTGTTTATTCTCACGGCCATTTTGTGTTTATTCTCACCGCCATGTTGCATTAATTCTCATGCCCGCACTACCACCCTTTGCTTATGAGTTCTTCTGATTCCTATTGTTATCTTTATGTGCTTATTAAAACAAAGTTCAAACTCTCAGATCATATTTTGTCGGAAGTGCTGCTGTGCTTATTAACATTGACCTTTATTTGTTGAGGTTAAATTGTCTCACGTTTCTTGTATTTCCCGATGATATTTATAATATGTTGTGATTGTATTTTAGTAATATTTTATGTTATTGGCATAGAATTTGATAATGATATTAATTCACTGTGTTTTGTGCACTTTTTATGATATTATAACGGTGGATTCATCGAGAGTCTTGCGGAGTAATCATCGAGAGCGTTGGCACGGAGGTTATTGACGAGGAAAGGAGAATGAACAAGAAGAGATTGAGAAAAATTGTGTGTTTGGAGTGAATTTTATGTAACTGTGTGTTTATATATTGAAAATAAATGTTCTTTCTAGTGTTCTACAAATGGGGATATTTATTTTTCCACCCACGTACATTACAATATGTTGAATTATGTGATAATAGATAGGTATTATGACAACTACAGAGCTAGGTTTTCTCATTTTTTAGTTGCACTGTTAGAAATGGGTTGAAAAAGAACAATATTAAAGTGTAGTGGGGCTGAATAGGAGGGAGGAAGGAGTAGGGGCGCAATCCTTTGGGCAGGTGATCTAAAATTTTCATTCGGCATCCAAACATTGTTTTGATGAGCTACCCAACGCTTTGGTTCTCACACCCAAAGTACTCGTCATCTTCTTTGGATGTAGCAACCAAAGGAGTAGTTGGAACATCCAACTCCTCATCACCCATTCCCTTTGGGTGACACAACCAAATGTATGGACAAGTCCTTTCCTTCACCTCAGCTTTGGGTGTGACACCCAAACCTACGATTCTCATATCCAAAGTGTTTTTTCAGTGCAGTTATACAATAAAATTATTTCAGGCACCTTTAAATGCAGATCTAATTAAATAGCATGCAAGTCTAGTGAGTATTTTATTTTTATTTTGACTTAATTTCTGTTTTACTTTAATCGTTATCATGTACGTATTTGGTGAAGTAGTGTATTTTGTGATTTTTATAGTCATGTTACCTCAATTTGTTAAAACTGGCAAATAAAATAACGATAAGCATTGATTGTTTCACAATTTGATCACTTTTAGCTGAGGAATTACACATTTTAACCATACTATAACCGGTTAGCTTGTGGTGTGTTTTAAATCTGCAGGATAAATAATTGTGGTTATTTATGTGAGGCTAACTCTTTATTAGTGACATATACTTTTTAGTCTTGACAATCGAACCCGACTGAGTCTTTGAAACAGAAACATATCAACTCTTTCAACATATCTCCATTGAAAATTTGAGTTTCCATTCCATGAAAATTTCATTGCCCACTATTGTGTCCAAACTTTGCTATCACCTTATCTAATTCTCTCCTTTTAAATTTATTTCCTGGTAAACTTCAGCACCTTGATGACAGGTAGACTCCTCCTTCGCAATGAAACATCTGCAGAGTGAGATAAGTAATGAAAAATAGTCCATTGTTTCCAACGCTTAATCGCCGTTTATTTTTGACACATGAAAGTTCTAACTAATGCATTGATAACAAATACCTTTCTTAATGGCTCAAAATCATCCTCCGAGTGAAATATTCCGCTGGAATCGAACCGTGGGCGTTTGGATCTCCAAAAGATCAATGCGATTTTTTTCCGTGGCAGCTTATGCGTACTTCACTACTGTTTACGCGACAGAGTTACGCTTTCGTCCCTTGTTGATCAAATCATCTCGACTCAAAGTCGGTCCCATTCCGATACGAGCAATTTGCCGCGCGGAACTGGTGTCTGTGATTCCAACACTGGGGATGTTTTATATTCCAGCAACGGTCCCCGAATTTCACTGATTCCCTCCTGTTTATTTTTCTATCAGTTGCCCTCAGGGTTTATTCCGGCCGCCGAACGGGCCGCTATTTTTTCATTCTTATTCAACGCGGAACGAATTCAAAGTGTTTTAGCTGTAGTAGGACTGAATCATCGCTGTGGAGAACACGAACTGGAATAACCATCGTGAAAGATTTGGATTCGACGACGGTCAACATTCGGCCTTGACCTCTAATC
Source organism: Ischnura elegans (assembly GCF_921293095.1). Taxonomy (NCBI): domain Eukaryota; kingdom Metazoa; phylum Arthropoda; class Insecta; order Odonata; family Coenagrionidae; genus Ischnura; species Ischnura elegans. The sequence goes on from NC_060247.1 coordinate 145,371,131, forward strand.
AGTTCCCCGCTATAACAGTTCCCCGCGGCGGGAAAGACTCAGGAAAGGGATTTTGTTTGGCGTGACAAAAGTCGATTTCACACCCCGCATTCGTTTGTCAGTTTTAGAAATGTGCTTCGTGAGGAAGTTGTTAATCCGGTAAAATCGTCAATCCCACTTCATTTCGCCGTCCGAAATTTTGAAACCTCAAGAGGTTTATTGATTTGAAGGTAGTGTTTCATGGTTGAAATTTGTATCAATGTTTTCCAGAGGAGAGTTTTTCTTCTTTGAAAAATAAACTTTTCTTCAAGCTCTTTGGAGGAATAATAATGAATTCTCTTGCATGAATGTGGAAGTGGTCGTTTTGTGTGTTTTAATGCTGATCGGCCTTTATCAGTTTAAGAATTCACTTTGATAGAGCATGATAATGGGTAATTCAACCTGGAGCATTGATATCCCGAGTGTTAACACGCAAAAAACACGAGTACTAGTCGATTTTGATCCTAAATTAAAACTTCGGTGATTAGGATTCCGTCTGAAGCACAGGGGGACTCAAAGACAAGAATCATATTTAATAGCAGAGTTAGAACGCGTGCAAAGAAGAGCTGCCAGTTATGTGAAAGGTCGTTACGATTGTCTTGTTAGTGTAACTGACCTCTTGGATAAACTCGGATGGGAATCTCTGTCGGACCTTACATCGAAAAATAGACTAAACCTTTTAGCTAAATTCAAAAGCAGTATCTTTTCTGATGAAGTTGACTATATCTTACGGACGCCAACATACTACGGTGTGCCATAATGGGCACTTTCTCAATCCCTCCGAGACTCAACCCCTCTGAGACTCGACCCCTCTGAGACTTGACCCCTCTGAGACTTGACCCCTCTGAGACTTGACCCCTCTGGAGACTCGCGAGACTGAGTACCAGTCTCGCGAAGCTCCAGAGTACGTCGTGCCTGGCTGACCCACGCGGGCCGCTGATCCTCGCGTCCTGTGAACTGCTCACAATTTATAGTGAATTCCCCAACGGTGTCGACCTCTTTACGGCATGTGTGAACTTCAATTACCCTCCGCCACCGTCTACCCAATTGTAAGGTGAATCGTCAGCCTGAAACCTGTTTCCCCTCCTCTGCCTACACCTCCCCTCTCACGCCTGCTTCGACCGCCGCCGCGAATCTTGCAAGCGGTCTGGCGCTCTCTCTCTGCTACTGACCGCAGACAAGGAAGGAACTCTCGCTCTCGGGCCCGGCTTCTTCCCATCGGCAAGAGTACATTATCCTCAGGCAATTTAGTATTTTATGTATTGTGCTCCTAAAGCTTACTTGGTTATTAAATGTATTATTACTGTTGGAAATCAACCATATTGTTTGTTAATTTTTCACTCCTAACCACCTATATTCTCGTCAATTCATTCTCGCGACGTGTGTGCGTTGCAAAATGGTGCCGTGACCAGGATGTTGGTCGAATTGACAGGTGGTTTAACTAATGGAGTGTCATTTCTTGTATTCTTTAAGTTGTCTGGGCACTGATTTCCACTATATTCTCTTAAATGGTTTACTTGTATCTCACTGCACCTTGATCGAGGTATTTTCTGCTATTGATATCGTATGTATTACTGATTTGCTTAGTTTATTCACTGTGTTCTCTGGTGTGCATATTCTTAAGTCACTTGTTTTCGTATTTACTGTGTTTTCTAAGAGTGTCGTGACATCGACTCAGGCCTTGTGGTGTGACTTATTTAGGGTCTCTTGCTCTGATAATTATTACCTCGCATCAGTGTTTGTGTGCTCTGTAGATTATTGCGTTCATGTCTCAAAATCCAGAAAACCCCTACGCGGTAGAGTATCTCACCACGTCGTCAGACCGGCGTGATCGTCTTAATGCTCGCCAAACTTCCTTGAATGCTGTAGAGTCAAACGTAGGCTCAGCTAACTCTCTCGAGCAACACGAATCCATAGTCAACATGGATAACGCGGACGGTCTGCGTGTAGTACGTCAATTGATTGACGAAATTCCTACTTCGTCAAGTTCGTCTTCTAGTGTATGGTTTAGTTTTATTTGTAAAACCTCAGAGTTGTTAGATTTGGCTCTGACCTCTCAAACTCACTTATTTACTCTTTTACTATGTAAGCTCCCACCAAATTGTCGACCCTTCTGGCTGGGTGTTATTCGTAGGAATGCTTCCTGGGAGCAAACTATCTCCGAAATTTGGGACACTTTCGTCTCCAATCGCGAGCTTGACCGTTTGGTCTCTCAGAAGCTCAAAAGATTTCAATTTCCTAACGAAAACCCTCGTGATTTCTATTACTCTATCGTGTCTGCAAATAAGGCACTAGGTAAAAAGTTTACCGATCTCGAACTCGTGGAAGTCATTCTTGATGGTATCAATCCACTAACGCAGTCCGTTTTGCTCTTTTGTCAAAAGCCCACGAATTTGGTCGACTTGGAAAAAATGTTGATTCATGCCGCTAAAGCTCTTATGACACGAGCTGAGTACTCAAATTCTGTTTCCGAATCGCGCCCCACTGTTCAATTTCCTCGTTCTCCTCAATCCTCTACTCTTACATGCCATTACTGCCGAAAACGTGGTCACGTTGAGCGAGAATGTCGAAAGAAAATACGTGATTTGAACGCTCGAGACAGGCCGTCTCGGCCACAGCTGACTTTTGCTTGCGGTGACTCATTCCTCGGCCTTGCTCATATCCCAGTTCAAATTCAGGGCGTGCCTGGAGATGCGTTGCTTGACACAGGGTCTACTCTGTCTTTGCTTGATGAACGATTTTGGAACAATATTAATAAATGCAGACGAAGTCGTAGACAAGGGTGTTCAATTCCATTACATTCTATCGCCGGGGATAAAATTATACTTCGCACTCGAGTGACTTTACGTGTGAAAATTAAATCGTTGTCATGGCAACATCCGTTCTATGTGTGTTCTCTCCCGCTTCCGTGTCTTTTAGGACAGGATTTCATTAAGAAGGCGTCTATTTCTATTCACCCGAATGGCTTTTCTTTTGCGTCGTCTCCGGATCGCGTATTTCCATTTCGTGAAAAACTGATAGAAGACGATTTGGATTCCACTATTTCTGAAAACGACGGCAGTGAGCATGATTTCAATTCGACTTGTGTGGCAAAATCAATGACCGATGGCGAAAATAGTAATTTACGCCAAACTAATTCGCACTTGCTCGCTCGTGACGCTCCCGCTTCGCCGTTTGAACTTGAAAAACAAATGAGCAGCGTATTATCTCGTTTCTCCGATGTAGTCCGTCATTCTCACGGCGCGACCCACCTGTTACAGTATGAATTGGAGGTGACTGACAATCAGCCAATTCGCTCGTCCCCGTATTCTTTATCGCCACCGAAGTTACAAGCATTGAAAAGTCACTTGAAGAAACTGTTAGACGATAAAATTATCGAACCGTCTAATTCTCAATGGGCAAGCCCTGCGTTTCTAATTCCCAAAAAGGACGGATCTGATCGGTTGGTGGTCGATTATCGTAAGTTAAACAAGAAGGTAAAGGCGGATTGTTTCCCCACGCCCAATGTCGAAAATGCCTTCCAGTATTTGGGTAAGGCTAAATTCTTTTCTATTATCGATTTAAATTCTGCATTTCATCAAATTCCTCTCTCGTCAACGGCAAAGCAGTACACAGCTTTTATTACACCACTCGGTCTATATCAATATACTAGGCTGCCATTCGGTCTAACGACTTCACCCCAAATTTTTTGTAGGTTGATGGATTTGGTATTGGGTGACCTTAAATATGCTTGTGTTTTTCCTTATATTGATGATCTGTGTATCTACTCGAGGGACTTTGAGCAACATCTGTTGGACGTGGAAGCAGTGCTATCCAAACTGAGGGTGGCAGGACTCACGGTACATCCTGACAAGTTAAAAATGGCCCAAACATCCATTGCATTCCTTGGCCACAGAATTTCTGAAGGGGCACTTATGGTGGACCCAGATCGCACTGCAGCAATCAGAGAGTTCCGCACTCCGAGATCGGTGAAGGAGGTGTCACGTTTTCTTGGTATGTCTTCTTTCTATTCCAAATTCATCCCTAACTTCGCCGAATTGTCATCACCGTTGACTCGCTTGAAACGGAAGGGTGCTGTTTTTCGTTGGGACGGTGAGCTGCAGGAAGCATTCCAAAAGTTAAAAGAGTGTTTAACTAATCCACCAGTACTATCTCTCCCTGACTTTGACAAAGAATTTCACTTGTATGCTGATGCCAGCCAAGTTGCCCTAGGGGCTGTGTTAAATCAATATTATGATGGTCATTTAAAGCCAGTTGCTTATGCTAGTAGGATGCTCAATGATCATGAAAAACGTCTGCCCTCTTATGAA